>NW_027094088.1:17831320-19031320 GCF_029207755.1 Chamaea fasciata | reverse complement strand
ATCGTTTCCCGTACTACTAAGGAAGGCAAGGAAGTACTGGTATAGGAGAATCAATAGGATTAGTGCTTCTTCAGGTTAGAAGGGGGGACATTCCATTTTCCTGAGAGTGTGCCAAATGATGCAACATACTGCAACTGCTACTTGTTGTGATAAGCACTCCAATGAACGCTGGATTCTCTACATATCCTAGAAAGAGGATATCAGGATAGCATCAAATCCCAGTAAGCACATACCTTTTTGTTAAAGGACCAGATTTTATCCCACTCCATATTCACAACAGATCGAGAGGAGCCCTGGGGGAAAAAAAATGAACCAACACCACATTAATATAAATATTCTAGCTCTTAGACTAATTTAAAACAAAGTTCTTTAAACTGAAAACCCTCTATGGTTTGCTTTCATAAAAAAGAGTTTTTTAGCTTGCAAAATAAACCCTTTTCAAGTAAGAAACCAGCAAGTCCATTTTGCCAACAGCTACTCAGAGGTGCTACCATTGTTGAAGCAATACACGTCAAGATAGCAAAGCTTCAAAAGAAGAAACCTCACAGTGACAAGTATATTAACTGAAGCTTCACAAAAACTTGTGAAACTTATAGAGGGAGGTTCAGAGAATCAGAAGAAAACACCCACCTGAGCAGCAATAAACTGTTTTAGCCCTTCAACTGTCATGCCTCTTCTCAGGACACCACGCACAGTGGGGAATCTTGGGTCATCCCTAGTGGAAAAAGGTATTCCATTAGCGTCATATGCTGTATTTTCTAAATTCTACACTAATCAAGAACTTTAGTAGTAGTGCCACACACAAAAGGCACAGCCTCAGTGTATTTTCACTATTTTAGGTGAGAACACCTGAGAAGACTGAGCTCCTATCCATACAAAATGTATGGTGAAGGTCAGGTCTCTCAAAAACTAGCAAGGCAAAAGTTATGTCCCTATCCATTATATCCTTTCCAAGGGCACTCAGAAAATGTTACTGGAAAGAAGTGACAATGCTACCTCTTGGTATAAGTGACAGAATTCTATGTTTTGGGTTTTTTTTCTCTTATGGAAGAAATAAAAAGGCCTAATCTGCAATGTAACATCTGAGTTTGGTGGGAACATGAATCAAACCTTGCCAAGGACCTAACAGGGAGGCTTAGGGAAGGAAAAATCATCATAAGACCAGCTACACCTCCAGGGAGAAAAAAAAACAGGGAGGGGCAAAAAAGGATAAATTTGGCTCTAGCCAAGTGGCTCAATGCATAAACTACGAATCTAAGCATCCAACTCAACTGATAACTAGACAACTAGTCCACCAAACACCGGCTGCAGAAATCGAATTAATCTGAAAAAATTAACAGAAAGAAGGAGGGTGAGGGCAGGTGGGAGAGAAGTGGGATGGATTTGACTAGATGGACAGGACCAGAAATACTTCAATGCAGGCCCTCTTCTGGCATTGTTTAGGAATGACTCCAGTGACAACAACCAATAACTCAAGAGTGGAAAACGTGTAAATGCCCCCCACAGCAAGAGCCAGAGTGCAAAAATAAGCTGCCTCATGTTTATTACAGGACATGAATAAGTATGTACATAGCTACTGCAGAGGAGGAAACAGACACATTGTACCTGCAGAAGCCAATGTAATTAATCTATATTCTTTAATATTGTTTAAATATTCATTCAAACTGTCCCAAAGCAAAAATGAATGCGCCAGTCACGAGGATCTTAGGAAAAAGTGCTGACCTACAGCCACAGAACATACCATCCATCCACAAGGCCTTCGTTGACAAACCACGTGAGCTTTCTCTTGGAGAGCACAGTGTTGTTAAGGTTTAGCCTGCTATACTCCCATATATAGGGTTTCCTTATGCCCAGAGCCTCAATAATCCAGTAGAATTGTTCATCTCTGTCATGGTATTCCGTTGTTCTCAGTGCATGTGTGACACCTTCAATACTATCAACAATGGGGCAGGCAAAGTCGTACGTGGGATAAACCCTGACAAAAAAGATCTTTAATTAGCAGGGCAGAACAAAACACTTTCCTCCCACCTAAACATTTAAACTCAGCGCAGTTTATATTCATGTTTTATAAATATTTATGACCTATGATCCTGAAAACTTTCAGACCAAGACTAAAATAACACATACACAATGAATTATCCACAAAAAGATCCAGAGGGCAATACATTTTTAAGATGAAGAAAGCCTTCAAGAAATTAAGTGATCACAGCATTAATATTCAAAAAATACTATTATAAAGAACAACCCCACACTGTTAGTATTTTTTTCAAACATATATAAGGACCAAAACTGAAATAATATTCACTGTTGACCATGATGACCATCTCACAGCTTTTAAAAAGTAATTTGCACAAGTTTCAGAAAGTCAGGAGGCTCATCACATGTTCTGGCTGAAAAATGCTAGCAGGTTTCAAGTATTAAAAGAAATTTACTAAGGAATTGAAAATGCACTGAAAAGAACAAAAGCTACAGGCCACACAAGGAGAAAGTGAACATACTTGTAGGTACTTCCAGTCCGAGGGTGAGGCTGGTTTTTACAACGATAAAGAGTTGGATCCCTCATACATCCATTATTACTACTCATATCTATTTTTGCTCGTAGACAACAAGTTTGTCCATATTCTGTTCCCTTTTTCATTTCTTCCCACATTTGTAGATTCTTATTAACACCTAAAAACAACAAAAATAAACCATTTTCTAAGGTATTATGAAGCTGATACAGAATCAAGTTTTATTACTGCAGTAAAAAAAAAATCAGTGTTGCCTCCTCCTAGGACACTGGAATTGATTTTCACACATTTCACATTTTGAATTTTTTAAGTGGTAATGAATGGTGATGAATTCATACATACATAAGTTTACTGCCCTGGTCTAAATGTATACTTAATCCATCCAGCCTCGTAGAACAAAGCACCAAACACTTTCAAGTCCCTATAAGGACCTTGAAGATACGCAATTTAGTAATCTCACTCACATTCGTTAATAAAGATCAACTTTTGATGCCAAATCAAAAAGGTAAGAAAGCAAGACTGAAGCTTAAAACATCTTACAGTTATTTCTGTGTTTAGATTCCACTCTTTGCTCACGCTCTGCTTTCATTTGCTCTGCAGGAGTATCATCCACATATGCCTTCCCTTCTTGAATAAGCTTCTCAGCATATTTCATTATTGTTTCAAAGTGATCTGAGGTATATGTAAATTGGTCTGGTTTGATGTGCAGCATGGCAACGTCTTCAAGAATAACCTGCAAAGTGTGAAAATGTATGCTGTAATATTCAGGAAAGGTAGTTTTCTTTCATCTTTATCCTCTTCATGTCAAATATGGTGTTTTTAATGCTTTATTGTCCAGGAAGGAAAAGCCATAAGAATAAGCATGAAAGAAAAGAGAGGTGTCCACTTATCATTCTTTCACAGCCTATAATCACTCTGCTATCTTATCATACCTTTTCAAAGTCTTCTTTCTCTTTTTCTGGATTTGTGTCATCAAATCTCATAATAAGTTTTCCTTTAAAGTTAACTTGGTAGTGCTGATTTAGTAGGGCAGCTTTGGCATGACCAATATGCAGATATCTAAAAAAGAAATTAAAAAATAAGTATATACACCAGAACTACTTCAGATAGACTTCTTTACTTGTGAGGGAAGGAGAAAGAACAGAAAGCAAAACCTACATGTAACAAACAAACCTAGGATATTTGTTGAAATACTATACCTTTATGAAAATAGAATATGTTTCTTCTACCACAGATTTAGTAGTTAACTGTTAAAAATACCTAAATCTGTAAATTAGAGTGTTGCTATGGATATAAAGATTAGACTGCAATTATCTCCATTTTTACAAACTAACTTAAATCAACTGTTGATGATACCCAGTAGCAGCTAGCAGATAATCTGAACCTACCACATACACAAGCGAGGAATTTTCTGATTGCTGTGTATTTTTTTAATATAAGCTATATGGCTACTGACATGTTAAACTAAATATAAATCCCCAAAATTAAAATCTCTAACAAAAAGAGAGTAATGTGTCCCTGAAGAACAGGGTGTTTTAAAACACCAGGATAAAGACACTAAAAAATACTAAAGTAAGTTGAGAATAATATATGTTACAGACATACATGTACATAATTTACCATATTTGCGGAATAGTTTGTATTGGACTAAACAGAGTAAGAAACACAACTACAGAAGCCAAGTGATTCTGAACAGCCAGTTTAATGGAAAAATGCAATCATGGAAAGTTTATAGGTCATCAGGCAACTCCAAGAAGAAACAGAAAAGGAAAAGCTGGGTGAAAATTAAGTTTATTATACTGGCTCATCACATCTCCTCTGTGTGGTCTTTAAGGAGTTTGTGCTTTGGTATTCCACACAGTCTGGACTACAGGCCTCCATTATACATCTGGCAGTCAAGCTTCCCCAAGGAAGGCTATCCCATCCAGCTTTCCTTTCTCAAATCTAAGCTTCCTTGGGAAGCACCGAGTCCCTCGACCCAGTTCATAAGTACTACATGTCCACACCATAGCTCCTGGCAGGGCACACACATCCATTATCCATGCAAATGCCATCCTCCTGCTTCTCTTCATCCCACTGCTGGGCAGAACAATATCACCTCACAACTAAACTCCCTCTTCCAAGTGCAGGCAATAGTGCAACCAAGTACAGATGAGAAGTGAAGGAGCTCTAATGGAGACAAACCTTTAAACACTCATTTGGTTCAACAGCCTTGTCTGATAAGCTGATTAACATCCTCACCTCTTTTTTTAAAGACAAGACACAAATAGAACCTTCTCAAAGTATTCATGTTTCTTACCCACTTGCTTCAGGAGGAAACCTCACAATGACCTTTCCCATTTCTGCTCCAGGAAGTTCAACAAACTTCCCAACATCCGCTTTCTTTTCTTTTTCTGTTGCCTTGAAATGAGACATAATTACAGATTGTATTAGCTGTAAAACCAGATAAAAAACTCTAGATAATAGCTGCTGTGTCCAAGTCTCCTTTCAAACCTACAAGCTCCCATATTGGACCCCAAATTCATCTGTTCACAACTTTCACATTACTCAAAGCACCCCAAAACAAGATTCATTCTAGAGTTTTTAATTATTTTGTCTTCAAATCTGGTCCAGGACTGAAAAGTCCCACCAAGTTGTCTAATTTATACGACAGAAGAAAAAAAAATTGCTAATTGAGGTTTTGTATCTTAGTGTTCTTGAATGTGATTAACAAATTCAGTCAACTGAAGAGAGCAATCTTTGCAGGTCTATCAGGATCTCAAACTCTCCTTAGAAAAAGCAAACAATGTATCTAAAGAGCAGTGCTGATTAAAAGAAGAGGTGCCACATTTCCATGATTCCACTTAAGCACTGGACTAGACAACTCATGCCTTTCTAAACTTGAAAGCGACAGCTTTAGCTGTAAACAAGAGCTTACAAAAGTTCCGTTCACTGTACAACCACTTACTTTAAGTTTTTAATTTTTTAACTTAAAAAAATAGTAATTTTTGCAGCGTATTTACAGAAATAAAGCCATTCTATCCAGAGGATCTGAGTAAATCTTACCATTTTAACCTTTGGTGCACCAGCAGCCCACTTGGCTCCTACTGACTGGAAAGCACGTTGTACCTCAAGGAAGCTGTACCATCGCTTTGCATGCACAGGAGCTTTGTTTTGTTCTAACTGCTCTTGCCACGTGCTATTACCTGTTAGAAAACAAAGAAGTTTTCAAACTATTAAATTATAAAAATAAAATCATTTTTATCAACAGCAGCTTTTTAAGGCTAAGAAAAGATGATTTAAAAAACCTAGTCACTCTCTCTTCTGAAGAGATTTAGTCATGGGGACAACAAGCCATTCAAAAGCAAATTAAATAAACAAGCTCCCTTCAAATCCAGAACATACTGCATTCCTTCTTGCATTCATCAAGGCAGAAGGTGAGGGGGAACAGTCAACACACATTTCTTCCTTGTATCATCCACCTCAAAATTAGTAGCAACTTCATTTCAAGACAGAAATACAGGATATCCTTTTATTGTGTTTACATTTGATGTTTTCTAAGTTTCATCATAAGTGAAACACGTGCCAATACCCCCCATTATTTCTGAGGGGCTGTATTCCCACAATCTAATTTCCAAGGAACACACTTCACCAGAAGGATTCTGATAGGAAAAAGGAGAAGGAAAAAAAAAAAGAAAAAAAAAAAAAAAAAAAGGACACTCCCTTCAGATTGCTCTTAAGAGCAGCAATTTTGAAAAAATACCAAAAGCTGCTAGCTTTTAATCTTAACTACGCCCTCTACTTTCAAGTGGAAATTGGGTTATACTGAATGGTAGATTGTCACCTATCACCTTTAGATACAGAGGCAAGAGAAAATGAAACCCAAATCCATAAAAACAGATCATCAAAGCTTCTTTAACCTCTAAAGGGTATTTTGCAGAGTAACATCTACCTCTTTTAATAGTTCAAAATAAACACTGAAGGAATTTCCTCTGCTAAGACAATGTCACAGAAAGGTCTATGCATGTAATTTTACATTGCTCTATTCATATTGAGACAACAGGTAATAAAAGATGTTCTTACAATTACTAATACAAAAGAAGTCAGAAAAAATCCACCTAGGGACTACAGCTCATAAATTTCCAAATGTAACAACAATTAAAAAAAAAAGAAATCTAGGATTTCCTAAGCTAAAATATTGCCATCACTAGTGATGCACAGGTCACAGCAGTGTGCATGACAGTACACAGTCTCTCATACAGCTAGGAGTCACTACTACTAGCATCCACAAAAAAAGAAAAATTGGAGATTCCTGTAGTATACTGACTGCAAGCAAATGAAACAGAGAACATAAACCAATACCTTTTAGTACAGCCCAGACACACAAGTCTGCGAGACTCAGAGAGTTTCCCACCAAGTAGGTCCTCAGAGACAGACAGTGGTTGAGTTCTTGGATGGCTGAAGGGAACTGGCTGGCAGTGGATAACTTCATAGCACTAAACTCCAGCCAATGGTCAATCTTGTTTGAAGGGACAAAAGATAATTAAAGTTACTAAAGAGATGAGAATTAAGCTTGTTAAATAACTGAATAATACACAATCGATCTAATAGCTGAACAGAAAATATTAACAGGAACATTAGAATTAAATGTATCAGAACATAATATATCTTGAAAGAACATTTAAAATAAATCATATTGAAAAATTCACCCAGAACCATACTAAATGATGAAATTTAATTTCTTCTTTCAGCAAGAATTCAAACTGCGGAAAACGTCAACTTTACTGAAGTTACTCCCATTGGTAAAATAAGCAGTTCTTAGATACTTATCACCCAAGCCATATAATAATCATCATTATCCCTCAACTATTTATATACCATATTTGTGACCTATTTCCTCTTTCTGGTGCTGCTACTGGTTAGTATAACATTTTCCCCTCAGTCCCTATCTTCTCTTCCTCATTTCCTTTTAGATTTGAAGAAACCAGACCCCTGCCTTTCACAAGTCCTACTCCCCTCTCCTGCAAAAGTCTCTTCCTGCAACTTTGCACATAAACATATCAAAAAAATGCTAAGAATTAGGCTGGTTACTAATATAACCCTGTCTATAAACTGAATCCCTCAACCCTGCAAGAAACTGTCTCTTCTACTCCCCTGGTCCTATTTCATGTGTAAGTGTTCTGCAAACTGCAATGGGAATCCTTCCAACATTCAAGCCAACGTGGCAGGCACAGATGTAATTACAACCACCACAGAATTCAGTTCAGTCATTTGCAGTTGCACGCCAAAATATGTGCACCACAAATGCAGCTGCTCCTGTACTTCTCTAAGCACAGTATTATTTTTGAAAGAGGCAGAAGTGAGGAGAAGTATTGTACCAGAAATACCAGCCCTGAAAATGTGTTTGCTGAGGTCTGGGCTTAATGTAGAAACAAGGGATTGGGACAGAAATTTTAAATAGCCACAAGATAACTTACAACTTTTTAATGCCTCAAATGCCTCACAGGCAAAGTCCTAAGGCAACACTACCCTTGAGACCAGCTATGAGGGCTGAAGAGTGACTGGAGAGTGATTACCACTGGCTTCAAGAAGACCTGAATCAAGTCCTTCAGTCCCTCCCCAGATTTCAGAGGAAATAAATTTCAATTTGTCTGTTAGTTTCAGTTATCAATTTAAAATTCAGCATATGATTGATTATTCTGAACTAGACCCAGGAAGAAACCGCGGTCAGGGTTTGGTCCACCCATATACAGCAAAAACCACTTCAGGATTTCAATGCCACACAGTGTTCCTTGGTGTTACACTAGAGTGTTACAAGATAGCAACTAAGGGCAACAGAGCTGAGGAAAGTGAGGAGGGAAAATCCCGTGTACCTATCACCTCCCAACCCGAATTATTTTATATTAGTGAGCGGTCAGCTTAGGAGCTACTGTTGCAGGGATGGACAAGGGCAACCCTTTCAAAGCTCAGATTTCTTAGTCTTCTTTATATGGAGGAGGAAGCTTAGCAAAACAAAAACCTCAGCATCCCACATAGCTGGAACCTCAGACTAACAGTAAATTGCAGAACAATAGAGACTGGGTCAAAAAAAAAAAAACCAAACCCCAACCCCAAAACACGTCCCCCAAACTTAGAACAGGCCAAAAGAGAAAAAGGTAAAAGAAAAAAAAGACACAAGAGCGTGATTCAAGGCCAAGGTCTAGTGGAAAGTATCCCTATCCATGGGAAACAGATGGTCTTTGGGGTTGGAAAAAGATGGTCTTTAAGGCCCCTTCCAACCCAAATCATTTTATGATTCTGTGATTCCTTCTCACCTCAGTGTGTTCCAACAGATTTGAGCCATACAACCCAGCAGAGGCAGCAACTCGAGCCAGGTACCGAGCTATGGAATTCACATCAGTAAAGGAAACTTGCCTGGAAACAGAAAGAGTAAATTACTACCTCCAGTCAGTTCAACTTTAATTGCACACACATAGCTAAAACATGTGCAAAGTCAACACAAAATAGATTCCAGGTGAACCAACAGGTACTAGGTCCCCAGAGGGGAAAAAAAACCCAACACCTAGCACAAGAATAAATAGGTCCTTGCTTTTCTATCAGCAGATGCAACTATAAGCTTTTAAATGTGAAAGAATTCTGCTTAGGCTGAAAATAAGAAAATAAGACTCTGATTATTCTTTCAAATACTAAAACTCTCTCCGCATCTGACAGAAATCATAATTACAACCTGAGCTACAGATTTTCCAGACTATAAGGAGCTGATCAATATTTGTTTTATTTTCATAAAAGAAGGATGACTTTGAAGAGGATTCCTAGTGAATCAACAGAAGAATTGAGAGGTCTTCATCACAGTTTTAAGGGCTAGCATCAGGGGAAAAAACCCTGTTCATTTGTTACTCACTTTACTCAATTCACAGAGACCATCCCCTGGTGAACAAACTTGCCTGCCTGCATTTGTTTTTTTACCCAGTCTTCTCAAGGTAACAGACTAATTTGTTGTCCCCATTCTGCTTATGAAAGTTCTCAATTGACCTGCAGAAGAAAGGCTCTCTCTCTCTCTTTGTTTTCATATCCCTTTTCTACATTATATGCAGTATCAAAAAAAGTTGTCAAAGATCTAGCTTCCAATTCATCTAAGATAAATTAGTATTTACTAAAGAACTTTGGAAGAAAGATGCATCAGAAGCATCAGTTCCCCAGATAATAGTCTGGAGTATTCTCTACTCTACACTCCCATGTAGATGCAGATTGCAAAAACAGAGCATCAATTGCTTCTAAATCAAGCATTGATATCAACAAAAGGAGTCCCTGTAAGTGTTCTTCTGAACATTCACTCAATTTAATGGACTGAATCCTACACTCCAACTTGTCCAACCAAGGTTCCACTTCTGTTCTGTCATTGTTCTCTATTTCCTTTTTAACCTACTGTGTCCTTTATAAAATCAAAAGAATTCTGATAGCCCTCAAGCCTTGCAAAAATCAACAAAAGTTCTGAAAATTACACAAAATATACTTGATATATTAACAATTAGAATGAGTCCCATTTTTAGTACAAATGGACCAGCCAGTCTCATTAGGTTAATTGCAGTAAAACCTAAGGAATATAGTTCATTGCCAGGGTTTTTTTGGTTTGCTTGTTTTTAATTGTGCTTGCTTTCCAAGCATCTAGGATCCAGTATATACATAGAAGAGCCATAAAATATAACTAAAACCAAAAGTCACAGTAGGGTGTAAATTATACAAAGTGTGTCCTATTCTAATTTCCCACTATCTGATTTTAAGGAAGCTTTTTTCAACTTAGAAAAACAAAACATTTCCAATACATTTTCACTTGAAAAGTCTGTGAAATGCACTTTTATTGTTTTCACTAGTTCATACCAAAAGGGGTAATCAAACACCCCTTGATTACTCAAGCAAAACTGAATACATGTATAAAACAGGAAGATGTTACTCTGAATAAAAATCTTACTTACGCTTCCAAAGTTGTTATTTTCTTCAGGAAAAACAAAATACTCCCACCCAAACATCACTAACTGACCTCTTTGGAAAAGTTGTAAGAGGCTCTTTGCAGCCAGTGCTTGCTAACTCCAGGGCTAAGTAAGGAAGAATGAACAGGGACAATGCAATGTTACAGGCAAAGAGTCGCTACTGAGTGACATGAAATCTAACATGATTAAACACCAGGGCAAATATTCAAGAAGACAAGAAGGGAAAAAAGGACCAAAAAAAAAAAAGCAAACACAAAATGCAAAAAAACCCTCAAAACACAGATTGTTTTCAATCATAATAAATCAATTTTTAATTGATTTGTAAAAAGCTTTGCAGAATGGTTGGATTGATCTGCCTAGGAGGAATAACTACTCTGAAATGTGCATGGGCTCACCACATAAAACACAAAAGTTGTACTGCAGTCTGTTTTCTGACAAGCCACACGTACACCAAAACTCTCCATAAAGCCATCAGCACTTAGCAGAGTGGTTTGCTTAGCAGCTATTACTACATGAAGTTTTGAAGCTAAGGCTTCAAAAATAACCTTTGAAATAAAATTCATCATCTCAAATGAGCGATAAAACTTTCAGGTCTATCTTAGCCGACAGCTAAGTTTCAGCTAGTTAGCTGAAAATTTTGACACCAGATTTTAACTGAGCTTCAAAACAGAACCTAGAAGAATCACAAATAAAATGTTCTTTCTTGTTCAAGTGGAGTCATTAGAACTAATGGATTCCTGAAAAAAAAAAAATATCAAAATCTGAAACATCCCAAGTGATTTTCACATCATGCCAAAACAAGATGGTTCAGCAGAACTGATGCCATGAAATCCATTTACCAAAAGCATTAGTTGAGATATGAGTTCAGCTGATGTCTCTCACATTGCAGATATACTTTTAACGGACTTTAAGGTGGAGAATCAATTTTTAAAATGATTGTACAACCATGTAAGGGAAAATTAATGCAATACTGAGGTCTGGAATAACTTCTTGAACAAAAGCCAATGCCAGGGATGAGAGGACACTAACACACAAAAATTTCCATCTGATGGGACCATGATTCTAGACACTACCCACTTGGGACCAAAGTGCAGAAGAAGAGTGTTTGCTTTCCATTTCTGACAAGTTCCATTACAGCCAAAATGTGCAGGTTTGCAATGCAGTAGGACGAAGGCATGGTAACACTAAATTATTTAATGAAATAAATATTATTTCAAAGCAAACTACATACATTTAAAATATTCCAAGATTGTTTCCATGCGTCACAGGAGTGTGTATTCATGTATTTTACATCCATACACTGCCTAAACTGTCAAAATGAAACAAAATCTAAACCTAACTAAGGCTACTTAAGGGGAAAACTTTCTCCTGCAACTAAAAAATATCCAATTAACTTTCTGTTATATAAGCTGTATCCCACATGTGCAAAACACACACTGAAGATTATTAAAGCTGTACCAATTAAATCTCAATACAACCTGTCACATTTCTCTTGCTTTAACTCAAACCAAATTCAATGCCATCACCAGACACAGCAAAAGACAACATGCAATATCAGATTATGCAAGAACTCCTATTCAGGTTTAACATTTTAAACAGAAAACAGTATTTCCAACCAGTAAAACAACCATGACTGAAGAATGTGAATCTTCCTGTGCTTTGATTTTCTGTAAGTATACGTACATAGTGACAAGCTCTTTACCTAAGGTTAGAAGATATGGAAATGCTCTGTTGGTGTTAATTTATGAGGAGTAAGTCAGTAACTGCAATACAAGATGAAATATGTTGCTTCTACAGCCATTCCACAGACAAGCAGGTATTCCAGTTCATGATGCATTGGTGGCTTTAACAGCATCTCCTACTGAATTAGCTCACAAAATGAGAGCTTGTCAGACAGTCTGGGAACAACAGATTCCCCCCGATGTACAAAAAAACAATCGATGTTCAAAAACTACCATTATAATCAGTAATTCCAAATTCATCATGGTGTTACTAATATACTTTAAGTTACAACTGCAATGCTCATGTGTACAAATATGCTCTTTACTGTAGATACTAAATGCCAGAGTTTCCACTGATATGTCAGACAGCAGAATCTCTCCTCTGGATAAAACCAGATGTCTTAACTGGTATGGAATGGAAGATGACAATGCAGCTTGCCAAAACAACCTGTGTTAGTCTTGCATTTCTGATAGGCATTTGATCTTACTCAGACTATAAAAAACCATCTTCGTGCCCCAAACTTGAAATTGTCCATTCCAATGGCAGAGTATTTTTAGAAGGACAGACAATAATTTACTACAAAAATTTCCAATATTCTTTCTAGAGTGTGCAGATGGATACACTGGATAGCACAGCACAGTTAATTAGCACTTTCCTGAGATAACATCATGCCTTTGCTTATATACAGACAGGAGGGAGCCTAAAATAATGACATCTAAACATTCAAATCTCAGTCCACGACACATGTAGAAGTCCAAGGAATCTGATATATCACAGCTCTCTAATATAAAACTGCCTTGCTGTTGGTCATCCATGGCACCACAAAAAGTGACTGGTACAGCATAAATGATCATACATAAGTACATGTAAATAAAAAGAGCTTTTTCCATAAAGATCTAGTTCAGAATATACTGTAAATGTTTTGCCTGTGCTACAGAGACATCAGTAATGCAGTGATGAATAAAACTGTATTTTTTTTCTCTTCCTCCTACCTCAAAAGGTTACTGTCAATGTTACAACCATGTGATTTTTAAAACTGCTGACCCAAAGGTAGGAGAGATGCAAAGTCACTTACTCGGACACAGAGAGGATGGTTTCTTTGCCTTCTTGCACTGAAATTTCAACATCATTCTTCACATGCTCCACCGTCAGCAGAGCTCCTTGAAAAAACAAGACAAAAAGATACTGAACTTTCTTCAGGGAAGGATACTTTCCATAGTTACAGCCAACCAGTTACATCTCCTATCCACTAGGACCAGGTGACTGAACTGGCTCCTTCAAGTAAGAATGACCAGGGAAACAAAATAATGTTCAGTGTCATATGCAAGAGGCTTCTTCTTGGCAACCCTTGCAGCTTTAAATTGATAATGTCCAGCACACAGTGATCTGCAGTGGGCTCAGCAAGTGTCAGCTGCAATACATTTTTGCTTCCTAAGGGTACGGTAAAAGTTTGTCCTGTCCTCCAGTATATGAGGAGAATGTAAGCAAAAAGCTCTTAAATACTGAACAGTATTACCAATGTACTCCATCCCAGCCCTGACACATGCATCAAAGGAGATCAATTACTGAATATACCAGCACTTTCTGAACAAGGATGAGACTATTTTCTACCTGATTTAAACTTTATGAAAAGATTAGCCATTCAAAACCAAGAAACTTTATCCATGCAAAAGCGCAGGAAGCTTATATAGGGTTTTCAAAGTAGCTCACCAGTGACAGTAAAAAATGGTCCCCAGAAAGAAAAGAATTATTGAAGTTTTTAGGCTACACCATTGACTGGAAGGCAGCTCTGCCCACATTCAAAGAGGTTTGATGCAAACCTGCTCTGATCTTGAGGCTCTACAGCACGACACAGAAGCTCAAACAAAGCACCGAGCTCACTTGGCTGCGATTCTGCCCTGGCTCTGCTCCAAAGTCAGCCTGCTGAGCATAAGCAGAGGAGCTTGTGCTCTTTAACTCTGCTCAGAAGCACGTACAAAGGCAGCAAGCTTTTGCATAGGCAAACCAGCCAAAGGACTGTACTCTAGTCTGGAAAGGCACCTAACCTGTTACAGACTCCATAGTGTGCTGTGCACCTTATCCTCCCTAGAACAAGGCTCCAGCTACCGAGGCAGATGGTACTATAAGCTATTAATACACTGGCCTAAATACAAACCACTAGAGCTAGGAACTCCCTAGCTCTCACCTCTGCTCAGCTGAAAACCCTTCTGGTGGCATTAAGAGTAAGTCAAGGTTCTTCTTCTCATCCCTCAGTTATCCTCATCTGTGAAATTCAGGGTGACATCACTTACACAACATGTTAGTAAGACAAGTAAGTCTTTTAATAACATGCATGGAAATGCTTTGAAAATGACAAGTAGTACAACAAGCTATGTAATTAATACTGACGACATTAAAAACTACTACGCTTTTCCCACTGCACAGCAGACATGATGAAGAGTATGAAGTAGGGATGAGTAAGATGAGTGCGCTTGTCTCCTTGATATAAATGTTTAATCTGTAATATGTAATATTTTTGACACAATCATGCAATCTCCTGAAATAAACCTCCAGTGCCATTTAACAGCTGTCTGAGAAAATAAGTCTCCAAAGCCCCTAAACCTGATGTTAATCATAATTCATACTGCATCATTTTCTTTTCTGGCAAATCAGTATAAACAAATATCAGGAGAAATTTTATTTAAAACGTATGTGTTTATACCTTGAATCAGTAGTCATGCAAATTGCATTCAACTCTGAAATGCATTTGGGAATAACAGCAAGAAAAAGAAATCAATAAACTACGATGAAGAATAGGAAGAAAAATTATTTTGAATAGCTATAACGAAATGGAGAAATTTTATGGAAGACATATGATTGTTTCCAGATGGGTGGAAGTGCAGTGAAGGAGGTTCTCACGTTTTTAAAGGCAAAATAACATCGAAGGCCAGTGAGCAACTGAGAAAGCAAGATTTCACAGAGCAACTTGGACCCAGCTCCCCAGAGGGGAATTTAAGCAGCAGATTTTAGAACTGAAAATGAAAGACAGCAACACAGCGGCAGAGCTCACGAACAGGCAGCATGAACTAGGGTTGCCTTGAACATTCAGCCTCGACGTGCCAAGTCACCCGAGGCTGCACCCGTGCCCGAGTTCCTGCAGCCCGAGTTATGCCCAGTGCCGGCCGCTCCGCCACGGCCCGGGCAGCTGTCCAGAGGGACCCGCAGCGGGCACACGGCCCCGGGAAGGACGGGAGGAACGGGAAGGACGGGAAGTATGGGAAGGACGGAAGGAATGGGAAGGACGGCCACGGGCCCCGGTGCCGCCTCGCCCGGCCCCGCACGCGGGCACGGCCGGCGCCGCATGATGCAACACGGGCGGGTGGGAAGGAGGGAGGGAGGGAGGGAGGCCGGGGGGACAAGCCCCACCGACCCCCGGCAGAGCGGGATCGGGGCGAGGCCCGGCCCGCACTTACCGAGCGGGGGACTACCCGCGTCCACGGTGAGGCTCAGCGCCGCCATTCCCGCCGCCAGCGCCGGAACCGAGGGAGGCAGCGGGGCGGGGCGCGCAGCGCTGCCAGCTCGGCAGGGGCCGGCGCGGCCCGGGCGGCCCGGCAGGGCCCGCCCCGGGGCGGGGGAAGCGCCGTCACTTCCGCGGGAGAAGCCGCGGAGGCGGCGGAGCCGGAGATGAGGGTGCCCGGTGCGTCCCGTGGTCGGCGGTCAGTCCCGCTGGGCGCCGCAGCCCGGAGATCGCACGGAGCCCTCCCGGCCGCGCCGGCGGAGCCCTGGGGAGGCGGCCGGGATGAGGGAGGGACGGGTGCTGGGTGAGGCTGCCCTGCCCCTCAGCCAGCCAGCTGCCGGTGCTTCCCTTCTCACGGCTGCTCCGGCTGAGCCTTCCCCAGGGCTCTGCGGGGGCTGCCTGCCAGGGCCCTTAGCTGGATGTCTGGCAGCAGCCGTGCAGATGCCTCCAGACCCTTTTCTATGTGTGATGATCCAAACAGGTCGACAACACGCACCGGCGCGTTGGAGTACGGTGGTTTCACTCTGGTTTTTAGGATGTCACTTGTTAAACGCCTGACAAACGTGCGAACTTTGCAGCGGGTCACATGAGTCCTAGAATATCCCGAGTGGGAAGGGATCACCGAGTCCAGCTCCTGGCCCTGCACAACGTAGTCCAAACGCTTTTGAACTCTGGCAGGTTTGGCACTGTGACCACGTCACTGGAGAGCCTGTCCCAGTGCCCAGCCACCTTCTGGAGCCTTGGAATGAATTACAAAATGCTGCGTCACCGGGTTTTTCACAGGAGACTGACTCAAATTCACTTTGTTGCAAGGACAATGCAGTGTCACTGTGATTATTTTTTCCCCCACATCTATTTTATAACTGTTACTGTAGAACCTAATATGCTAACAGAGACATTATCAAATGCTTGATTGGTGAAACAGTGCTTTTTATGCGTGAGGGTAGTGGTGTAGCCAGAGCATGACTGCACATTATGTGCTGGTTTTTATGCTTGATTCCTGCAGCTGGATTTAATCCCAACTTCCCTTACTCTTCTCCTGTGTTAGCAGTTGTACAGGTTCTGTAAGCATTTCCACATGTTTCCATACATCAGTATCTTTACACACCATGCAGAAGCTGATGGATGCTGTGTGTTCTACTCCCATTCAGGTAACTAAATGAGCAGACAGAAATTACAGCCGAATTAATAAGGAGGCTTATGCTGAAGAGATTTTCAAACTTATTGCAAGGTTCAGATGAAAATAAGGCTATAGCAGCAATAGACGAAGATTACTAACAGTGGGTTCTGTCCTTTGTATTTTAATGATTGCATGGAAAGAACGATTAAGACAGGCCTTTGTGTTGCCTGAGCTGTTCTACATTTTATATTAACATGTTTTGCAATGTCACATGCAGATTTTAATGGGAATGCCACAGCATGCATATCAAAGAATCCTGTACAAGATAAAGCTGAAAATTATGTATAACAAGCAGTGAAATCACTGTACTTGCTATGTGGTTCAAACTTCAGTCACAATCAGTATGTGAAATGACTAAACTTACAGTGGGCCAAAATATGAAGAAGTTCTAATTAAAGCAGGCCGAATCTGCCTTGCATGCTCTTACCAGTTATGCAGCTGGGGGAAGAGAAGGTAGGCTTTAGATCAAAGGATTAGAAGCACACATTGTTCCTATATATGCAGCTCTAATCCAGCGTCATGATAGAATGAGGCAAATGCTAATCTTGCTAATTTATCTGTAATGTTGGGCAAAGATGACCTCACTAAGGAAGAGATTCCTTAGATTCTGTTCCACGTGTGCACATGGAGAGACAGGAACACTTCAGCAAGAGTTGCCTTGTTCATATCTTTTGATGGCAAGATGTTTCTGCTTATTGGAAACAGAGTCAGCTTTAAGCCAGTGAAGTCATATAGGTGTTACCCTACTGTGAGGAAAGGATCTAATCTAAGGACTCTAAGTGGAGTTGTTGAATATCTTGTGTGATGACAGGAGAAAATAGTAACTTGGATACACTGTGGAAAACTGAATTTCAAAACTTTCTTCTGTATGGTAAAACAACTTTTTGTACCTTGAGGCACTCATTTAAAGACAGTTTTGTGTGCATGAACAGTGTAGTTATTTAGAACACCTAATCTTGTGGGCAGAGAGGCTTGCAGGCTACTCTGGCATTCATGGTGCCAGGAGAGGGTAAGAGAAAATAATCATGTGGGAGAGTTTTGGGATTTGGTCTTTATGTAAGCAAGCAGCTGTGTTCAGATACCCTCTCTGACACTACCTGCCTGAAAACCCGATATATGCCACTCCTTTCACATGGAGAAGAGAGAGAAAAGTAAATCTCTGTGTTGTCTGTTGAAACTGGCATCTCTCCATGGCATGCCTCAGTACGTGTCACATTGTTAGGGAAAAGGAGGCCCTAGGACTCCTTCATTTGAGAGTAAGGGAATTGAGTCACAACATCTGGAGAAAAGAAGGGGCACAGATGCCTCACTGGTTCACAAGCATAATTCCAAAATCCTAAATTCAGCTTGAAGAGGCTTCAAAAGAGTTTGGCTAAGTTTCCCATTTTAGCTAGTCATACGTAATTTAATACTGATTCTCTTTTGTGTTCAAGTGGTCTGGGCAGTTGAATCCTGCTTTCCTAACAGCCACATCTATGGGAAAGCTGACTGAAATAGGGTCTCCAATTTCAAAGTTAATTTTAGGTGATCTTGGCCCTGTTCTTTCCCCTCCTCTAACATGCCTGTGTTCCACAAGAGGGGAAAGAGGTACTGTCAACTTCCTCAACTCTGGGGCTGTTTGAAAGGCATCTGGTTTATCTCAGAATTTGGACACAGAAAATTTCAAGGTCTGGCATTTCTGTTATTCCCAAGTATGCCAAAGTGACCTTGACTTTGGATGTCCAAAGTGCTCTAAGACTGCAGTGGCATAAACCCTGACAAAGGCATTTCAAATCATCATAGAGGTGCTAGAACTCCTGCCCCTGTCATGCTTCCTTGGGTTCCCAACTGAGCTGTCCTGAACCCTGCTGTATGCACACTTCACTGATCCTCAGTGAATCCAGTGATCCATGAACCATTATTTTGAGATTTCCAGGCCCAGCTGCATTGTCCTGTCTCCTGCCAAACTCAGACAAACAAAAATGTAGCAGTCTTGGCCATCCCAAAGCTCAGAGCAGACCAGAAAAAATTCAGATGCCCTTCTAAGAATCAAAACTGTCAACTTTACAACAAATAGGCTCATCCATCCAGGCAAATCCTTAGTCCATTTGTATTTAACACAATAACCCTTATTGGCAACAAAAACCATTGAGCAAGATCAGGTACACGACTTAACATGATTTCATCTTCAGAATAGGAAGATGATTTTTGGTCTGCAGTGTTATGATTAGCAGCATATTACACACAGTCATGAGGAAGGAAAACTCCAAAAGAATATAGAAAACGACTACTGAAGAAATGAGACTGCTTTGATGTTGTCTGATCAACACAGCCAAATAATCTGATCTAACAGATACTTCGAGGTACTGTATAATTTTTGAAATTATTGAACACCTTACTGAAAGAATTCAGTTCAGATTCTATGAAACAGATTTTCAAGCTCAGTCATCTTCTTCCTTTCTTTTCTTCCCAGCTCATTTTCTCAGCCTTCCAGGCCAAGTGAAGACTCTTCCCTGCTTTAAGGCACAAGAGATTCTTTCACAGTGTTTGGAATGCGACTGGCATAGTAGTCATAATTTCTCAAAGTAGCAAGGACCCCAGCTGAATTCATGTGTTTCACCTCCTTGTTATACTGAAATGAATTTCCACGGATATCAGTTATCTTGCCTGCAAAAAAAAAAAAAAAAAAAAAAAAAAAAAAAAAAAAAAAAAAGGAGTTGGAGTCTATTAGTTCAAGTGAAATGACTAAAAGCAGTCTCTGTGGTACACATGCCTGTCCTCAGATGAGAAGTATCTTTGCTTCCAGTTTAAGCACAAAAGGTTTTATATTGTCTGAATTCAAATAGCTAGTGGGTTTATTTTTTTTTTTTCAACAATTCTTTGTGTCTCAGAAAAAGGAAAACATCTCTCTCTCATGGATTACCTAAAATGCTTCCTGAGTAGCTTTTCACATTGGCCATTGACAAGCAGCAAAGAAAAATCCTCAGTTCAAGTAAAAACCAGGGTTAGTGTATACCACAAACTCTAACATAATGTAGAAAAACCTCAGCTGGTTTTAAATGAGATTTTAGAAATCACTTAGCAAGAGCAACACAAATCTTTATTCAAACTAATTTAACCAGGAGATTCCTACATACCAAAGAGGCTAAATTCAGCATTGTGCTGCCCCAGATTGGTTGGGTTGCTTTGTGCTTGAGCTAGCCCTGTTTAAAATTATCCCACTTATGAACACTACAGGCTGCAGACGAGTTCAATAGTGTCATTATGAAGCCTGTTATCCTTGCTTGACAGATTTTAGGAATCAAACCCCATAATTTTAGCATATGGTGGTAAAAGGCCTATTAATTTGAAAGGAAGAATTGAAACAAAATATTACTTCAAATCCTCAGAAGTGAGACTTTTCATAACTTTTCAACCCCTTAGCCCCTAGATAAGTGAAGTGTCTCATGTTGGCTGGAGACCACTAATTATATTGAATTACGTGAATGACACAATTTTGGAGTTTGTACATCCAGAGTACAACTGCATGATTTGACCTATTTTTGTTGGTTTAAAGAATTCAATGTCCACATATTACATAACATGTTACTAATAATAAACTACTATACTCAGTTAGTAGGACAGCAGATTTTACTGTGAGATAGTAGCCAACAGGAAAAAAAAAAAGGCATTTGTTTTGAAAATATTAAAATGAATGTACACCAAATTTGGGGAGTTGCCTTTTTTAATTATGTGACAGTTATTGACACATGTATTGTCATTTTTCTTTCAATGGAAAGCACAACTAACTTCAAATTAATGCAATTTCACTTATCCTGAAAATTTGAATGCTATGAACCTACCTCCCACAGCATGTAGGATAGCTTCAGGTGCACATGTATCCCACTTCTTGCACCCAGGACTGGCAAATACATAAGCAGATGCTTTGCCTTCTATGAGTTGAATGATCTGTTAAGAATAGAGTTGCAATTATTGCAAAGGATTTAGGCATTTATAAATGGGTAGAAATAACACCAGGAAGGGGGGATTAAATCTGTGTATGTAAGTACTGATTGTCAGGAACACCAGCCATTTTCTTATTGATATTACATTAAGAAATGTAATAGTGTAATTAGAAATTACAAGAAATGTATTAAGATTTAGAAGCTATACTGTATCACCATTCCCAATTCAATATTTTTGATTGTTATAAATACAGCCTATAGGATGAAAATCTGCTCTCACTTTCATAAACAAGAATTCACTTCTTGTGCAAATACTAAAAAAATGAAGTGGAAACCATATATATGTTGTGTTAGTGCCATTTTGGGCCTTGCACATGTTGGGGAAAAGAGATGAGCGGGTGTGTTTTTGACAGCTATGACAAAACTAAGCTTTAAAACCTGTACCAAATTAGTGTTCCCTGTACACAGAGAAATTTCACAAAGGACATATCACTGTGTGCTTATATTTTTATCCTTTCAAATGTGCTTCTGGATAGTTGGAACAACAGCTGTATTAACAGAAACAGGAGGACACGCCTAATAATTGAGATTAAACTGAATTCCCATGTAGTTATTCTGGTCTTACAACTTTTTATTTTCACCCCTAAAAGCAGAATGCTGGTGAAGAAAGACCTCAGCCATGACCAGCATGGCCACTGGTACAAATACACCTGTGCCAAATTCTCTCAACCTCACAGCAGACTGAATGCTAGGAAGAGAAGTTGTGCTGGGGAAGGTGGAAGATGTCTTTCCTCTATATTCATGCAAGTAAGCAAATGATTTCTTTAAAAAGTCTTTATATTTTTTTTCCCAAAGGTGCCATCTCCCAGTAAAAAGGGAAGATTTGGGGTTTTCCTACCTTGTTTCCTGCTCCTCCCACTCTGATGACATGGTCTGGGTTCAGGGCAGTGATGCACTCGTTCACCAGGGCGCTGCTGTGGGAGCGCGTGGTCACCACGATGTGTTTGCCAGCAGGGGCTTCTGTCAGCTGAAAGCCAAAGGCACCCATGCCCAGCACTCCCCAGATGGTCCTGCCCAGCACAGCATTAGCTCCTGCCTGCAAAAAAGGCACAGAACAATGCTTAATCACACAGGTCAGCAGTTAAAGCACAAAGAGGAAGGGGTACCTAGATGCATCTTGGCATATCAAGGAGTATAATATTAATACTGGGCCGTACATTTACACAGTGGTGCTTAAAAAGAACTACTTGGGAGCCCAGAGTGAGAAATTGGCTCTCTTCCCCTATAAGGCAATGGCATCATTGACCCTTTCCTTATCTGTGACATTGTGGTCGTGCATTACATCCTGCCTCCAGTGTCTGGCAGATTAAATAGTTGTATATTTCTGTACTTGGGGCACAATCTGTAATTGAAAGTATCTTGTAATTTGATATATATTGTAATACATGTCACACAGAACGTGATAGCATTACATCAGCTCAAGGGCTTTTTTTTTTTAACTGCAATAAGTTTAATTAATCAGGCTGTATCATGATCTTCCCCCAGTAATACTGAAATAATCTCCAAACGTGTAAATGCCTGTAGGTGGGCCATCCTGACTTTCTCCTGAAGCCTGGCACGATACACTCTAACCCAGCTGTCAGTGACAGTTTATGTTTGGTTTATTTAGGCCTGCAGATCTATGGGAGTTACCATGCATTGTAAATGCACCCATTGCATGGATTTAGTAGAGAATTTCTAGCAAAGACTGCAACACCAGTGATATGTACTTGTTTTACAGTACGTACTTTCTAAGGACTGTAGTAATTTGCACAGGATATATGTAATATATCCTGTATTAGTGCATTACACCAGCCTCAGGATTCAGTATGGCTGTTAGTAAGTTCTTGATGTTCAGTTCCTGGAAACCAACGTTTAAAATTATGTATATTTAATTTAAAAACTCCAATACCTTACATCACAACATTAACTCCACTACACGACACTTTTCAGTTGAAAGTGTGCTGACTGAAACAGCTTAGGAGTAACATTTAGAAATCACACAATGCTTCTAAATAAATCAATGATTTAATACCTCATAATTGTAATATGGCTGGTTAATAACTCCTGCTATTGCTTTGCCTCCATAGGCAATTCCAATAAGAACCGTTACGTGGTCAAGGAGACCTGGACAGAGAAAGAAGGAATGTAGTTATGCTTGAAAAAGAGAAAGATCTTAATAAAAACATAAACCTTCATAAAAGTCCACAGATCAATGCAGGGTGCTGTCTCAAAAATGCAAATACTAATCAGGATTTTCAGATGTTGATATAATCTTTTAGTCATTTAGCCTTGAGGTCTGCTAAAAATGCTCCAGATAGTGTTATTTTAATAAATCTATGTTATAATTAATGCATAATGAGAAGAAAGTTTAAATATACAACTACACAGCAGTATATAGTGACATTATTCTGTAATTCTGGTGGGAGTTCTTTAATGCCACACAAAACTAGTGGTTTGTTGACAGTTGTGCATATCTTTCCCCAAAAAGGAGAAAAATCTGCCTAAAAGATTTTACATTAATCAACTAAAAGATGCATTAGGAGGCAAAAGTGATGTTTCAGCATATTGTTTTTTGCAGTATTTTCTTCCTTTTTTTTTTTTTTTTCCTTTTCCTTCATTTTAGGGTCTATTTCTATGGATGGAAATTAGGCTTTGCTGAAAACAGTTTCTTCCCATGACTGAAGAATCGTGATTTGTGGGAGGATGTTTGTTTTGCTTTGAAAGGGCTTACAAGTACAGCTGTGGTATTTGGGTTGTTTGAGAGGAGGATGATTTAGTCCTTCAATTCAAAGCTATGCAAAATTGTAAATTTAACTAAAAACTTAAGACAACCTGCCAGCACTCAAAGGCATCACTTTGCACTCTGAAATTATAAAAACTGGTCAGCACTAAGTAGCCCATCAGGAATATTCAGTACTGGTTAGAACTGAATGGAATGAATAAATACATTCCAAGCACTCAAAAAGTAGAGAGACATCAGCCTTATGAAACCATACTGTAAGTAACTTCAAGGATAAAACTATCTACATGTATATGCTACTTTATTACATTGCTATTTTTTTAATCAACAGAATTAAAAGAAAATCCAACCTTCAGTGTACTCTTTGGTTCCATCCAAAGGATCAACCCATATTACAAGCTTTAAGAATAAAAAAAATAAGGAAAATTAACAAATACAAATCATGTAAATTACCACACAAAGTATATATTTTACTCTAGTGTTTTTATTTCCTTATGGTATTAAGGAAACAAAGAGATCCGAAGTTTTAACATGACCATATGACTGAAGCCTATAATAGTATTTTGCACCAAAAAAAAAAAAAATTACTAGAATGTCTCAGCAAATCTCTTAACAGAAGTATGAAGGATTAAACTGAAATGGAAAATTAGATTACTTTCTTTTGCTCAAACTACATTCCTGCCAAATTGATTTGAATCACAAATTGTAAGAAGCCAATTTCCATTTCCCATTACTGCATACAAGAGCATGCAGCATTTGCAGCTCTGGAGGTGTGATTATCATGACTACATTTCAGTTTCCAAACGAAAAAGAAAAATTGGCAGCATTGAAAAAAAACCTTTCTTCATTGTACACTCTTAGTTAAAATCAGAAAGTAGTATAGATAATGTAAAATATGAAGACATAGACATAGCATTACCACATTACCTCTTCCTCTTTAATTCCTGTGTACTGAGCAGGACAAGGTTTCTTCAGTATTTCTTCACAGTGACCATCTTCAATTAAATCCTCACTTACATCATTGCTGGGCAGTTCCTAACAAAAGAATTCCCAGAATTATTCGAAAAATGTTTTGGACTCACTTTATTTTGCCTTAGAGCTGTGTATTTGACAGCAGCTTGATAAAGCTAAGGAAATAGAAAGGTGAAATTGGATGGAAATACCTTTGTTTGTTGCTTTTTGGGTTGTTTTTTTTTAATCAAAACTAATGTTTTCCTAAACCTCGGCAAAACAAATTCTAATGCAAGCTACATCAAGATAAACTATGAAATATGTATGTTAGTATGAAATAAAGCAGGTACTTACTTCTTCTCCTATGATTGTCACCTTGGGAAACTTCCGTGCCAGGGAAGCACAAATGCTCATTTGTACCAGTCGGTCAGCTTTGGTCTGCAAGTCATTGGGTCCAGCCTGTCCAAGAGTGGATAGGAATTTGTGTGCTAAAAAACACACCAGCACAGTGGCCCATACAGCACTCTGAGTATCTTGTAATGAAAAAGAAGTCTAATTTGGTAAATCTTCAACCCAGTAAGTGACCTTGCGAGAGGCAGGCTGGAAACTGCAAGAAGGAGAGTTTTCCTGTGCACCCCCAGAGCTAAGACAGACTGGTCTGACATTAGAACAGTGGGTTTGGTGCCCCAAGGCCACATAAAAAAAAATTACTGCAAGCCTTTCCAATGTTGTGTAGCCAAACATACTTTGCTGCATGTGTTGCAATAATTTCTTAAATGTTAATAAGGTCCTATATGTGAAAGTGGGTAACTTATTAGCACTTTTTTAACACTAGGTCCTGAGACAGGATCCCAGTAAGAAATAATTCTGTTAGCATTGGAATTTAGAAACAGTTTGTCTAAGATTTACATCTTAGTTGAATCAACCAAAAATTTTATCTGCTTGTATCTTATTTGCTGACAACATGGAAAGTGTTTTATCCAGCTACAGAAATTAGCCTTAGGAATGAGATATTCCATTTAGAACCATGTTATGGGTTAATTTTTGCATGCTCAAAACTAGTCTGTCCCTTAGCCAAGTGCTAATCTTATGAAACTTGATATTTTCCTTTGAAATGTCCCTCTCATCCCCTAATTAATTTGGTTGAAATTGGTCCTGAGTTTAAACTCATTAAGGCCAAGTTTATTGCACAGAATGTCTTTTGTTCCAGGACATGAACCCAATGCAACAGTGTAAGTAGTTCTTTAATGTAAGAATGGGGGGATAAAAGTGTCTACCTACCAAGTGGCAGGGGGGAAAAGAGTACAAGTACTACAAAGAGAAGCATTATAAATGGAGAGCTTAGAGTTGACCGAGGGAAAGAAAACTGTGGATATCAGGAGAGGAGATGGCTAAAAACTCAGCTGTCCTTGAACTAGATAAATGGATGGAAGGTCACTGTGTTGAAAAAAGGTGGAACATTGCCTCTAAAACTTTCAGTAAGGCCAGTTGCAATTGGTCTTGGTGTTTGCTGGCTGCAGAAGGAGGATGAGTGATGAGAAGCAGCATTTTTGTTCCTTTCTGTTCTCCATCTCTTCAGATTGCAAAACAGAGGGACAGTTAAAGGTTCTCTTGCTGTCTTCCTCTTCCTTCAGCAACCACCTTTGGCAAGAAGCTGGAAGGAATTTCAAGGTCTCTGGTCCCTCAAACAAGAACCTCTTCTGTTGATCATTGCTTTTGATCTAATATTGTGTGTTTGTAGTATTCATTCCTCAAAAAATTTAAAAATATGTATAACCAGTCTTATTTAGAACTAATATCACGTATTACCTTTGATCATTTTTGAATATTATAAATACCTGCAGTACCTTCAATGTAAAGACCAAAAATAACACATATATTTAGTGAAGTCCATAATATTGTTATATATCTGTAAAGCTAGAATTAACTTCAAAAGTTAATTTCACCTCTTCCAGTACTGTAGTCAAAACAAAGATCCTGGCTCATCAGTACAACTCAATAAATTACAGCACATTTTAAGAATTTTAATGCCTGTTTTCTTATTAGAATTAAATTTGAAGCTCTGAATTTATTTTGAAAACTTACTTACTATAAAATCTGAAGGTTTTTGTTTGTCTGTTTGTTTTTAGGAAATCAAACACTGATCCAAAATTCTAATCCAAAATTCATTGAGGGCACAGTATTTTAAGCCGTACTAAGGATGTTAGAACATAGGTATAGAAATTAACAAGAAATATATCTTATTAATTTTGAGGTGCTATGCAAACCTTATGTTTTGTGAGGGAAATCCAGAAAAAATTATGGTTGATTCTTTTAAATTTACAAACATTGTTTAGAAGTACTTGTCAAAAGACACTTCTCTAGGACTGTTTTAATCCTTTAAAAAAGTAGTATTTGTTGTAGGTGGAGGCGAGGGAGTTGAGGGCCATATTTCCTCCCACAGTTACTGATTTTTAAAGATACCTCTTTGACTTGTATCTAATTCAAGATCAACAAGTGAAATTAAACTGGAACAAAGTAAAAGGTAATACCTTTTCCACTATGCCCAGATCTCCTGCAGACATCACATTTCTAACAATTGTTGCAGCTTTTTCTGCAACAGAATATGCCGAGGCCACCACACGCATGAGGAGAGCTGGAGAAGCCATGCTGAATGCTGAAAAGAGAAAAAAAAAAGCAAACTTGAACATTTCTCTCTTCAAGAGAAGAATAAAGGTGAAGTTTTTAAGGTAAAAAGGTAAAGGAAAAGTTTTTAAGGAAAAAAAAAAAAGGTAAAATTTTACCTAACATTTCAAATAGATACAGTTTAAACTGAGTAGAAAGGGCAAAGTGGGTTACTGCGAGTGAGTGGTAATGAGGTGAGCTTTGGCTTTTTTTAAAAAGGCAATTAACCAACTCAAGGATGTCAAGTTACTGTAGACAAGATCTTGCAAATACCCATGTTCTGTCTGACAGTGAACCTGGTTGTCACTAAAATAGAATTACATTAAAAATGAACAGCAGCAGCAGAAACTTTCACCAGAAATATTAAGAAAAAGAAGAGTCTACACACAGTATTCATTTTTTGCACACTTTGAACATAAGTTCATTTTTTCAGAATTGAACCTACAGTTGGTTTGTGCCCAGAACTCAAGCGCGAGACTACCAGACAGGATGACATCAGCAACTTCACTTACTATTCCCCTTTGTTTAACAATAAAATAAGGGCTTGTAGATGTCCAATTGTGTACACAAAGTAGGTTAAAGACATGCAGATACAGCAAACTTGTATGCAAAAGTTGAATTTAACCATCTGAATTTAACCATCCTTTCTGTATTTGTTCAACTTCTCTTGATTTCTTTAAGGAAATCAATCTCTATCTTCCTGCCTCCCCTCAGCACTCCATGTCCTGTCATTCTTCCTATTGCATTGTCTTCCTCATCTGTTCCCCAGCACAAACCAGTGCAATTCACTGGGCCTTCAGTTACCAAGTAGAATAACAATCACCCTTGGAAAGTCTGGCATTCCTCCCAGCTTTTCTTTAGCTCAGGAAAAAGAAGTATTGATAACCACATAGCATTTTTTGAAATGCAAAGCTAATAGATTTTTATGTTTTCCTATCAGTTGTTTCTGCCTGTGTAGATGACACACTTTTTGGCTTGGCCTCACATGCATGACACACTTCCAAGGAAACACTTGAGCACAGAGCCAGAACAAAATACAGAGGAACTCTCTGTTCACCACACAAAAGAAGATATATTATGGGGGAAGTGTAATATAACAATCATATCATAAATATTGCAATTGAAGCAAGTACTGCTTAAGTAGCAATGGGTCATTACACACATTTCCCTTCTTCCTTGACAAATCAAGTTCATGGCTGTTCACAAAACAGCAATGTCAGAGGTATCAGAATCCCAAATTTAGCCAATTTAAGAACTTTTTGAGCACTTTAGTAATACCATACCTGTACCAGTAAACTCAGAAGCATTCTGAGGCTGAAAGAGTAGAGTGACTGTGCAGGCACATTCAAAAAGCACAGTTGCTAATGTTAATTATTATTTACAGCTGATGGATGGGAGCAAAGTGCTCTGGAGTTCTGTGGAATAGCCAAGGTCCATACCCAAAGTAACCCTAGACAGATAGCAATTGTTACAGAGGCAATTTTTGAAATGCTGTCTGTGGCAAAAAGCAGCTCTCAAACAATTGAAAGTTGCAGAGCAAATATGTATCATAACAGATGGAAAGCCATATACTATTTTAAGTCTATACCATCATGTGAAACAAGTTAACAGGAAGGAAAAATAGCTCATTCCATAATGAAAACATTTGGAATATGGAAATTTCTGAGAGACAGTTTAAAAAGTGGCATATTAGATGGGGGGAAGTTTGCATTAAAGAATTGAAATGAATTATCAGATGAACATAATCAACATTTTTTGCTCTGCTTCTTATAAAGAAGTCATTTGACTTTTTACTGTACATTTGATCCTGATTCATAAAATGAGATGAAAACTTAATTGTTTTAAAGTCTTGACTTACTTTATGCTTGCATAAAGTTTCAAAAGACTCAGAAAACTATACAAAACTACAAGATGTTTCTTGGGTACATTTTACTTGGTCATACTTGAGGCAAAACAAATATACTTTCTGTGGTGAACCCAGAATCTCCCGCTAAACCTTAAAATATTTTTATGAAAAAATAAGGTTTATTAAAAGAAACTGAAATGAGAGGTTCAACACTCCTTCTCGGGACAGGAAGGAGAACTGAACTGCAGAAGGAAGAGAGAAAGAGCCAGAGCTGTGTGGAGCTGCTCATGGGAGGCTACATAGAAAAGGTGTGAAAGACTTTTAGATAACAAGGTGCTGATGCTTGAAGACTCCTTTGGTATCAGTCGTACCTCCTCCGTCAGTAATTGCCTCTAAGTTCTCCACCTCTGCAACTTTTTTATCTCAAATTAACTTATTTATAGGTTAATGGCACATTCTTTCTGATGAAGGCAATGTCTAAAGTATGCTTCCACAAGGCACTTAAGAACATATTGTTTGCTTTGGACAAAAATAGATTGACTATTTTTGACTATTATTAGTCAAACTAATAGTTTGACTCCTAGAAAACTGTGCAGTTTACAAATACTGCGCAGCAATTATCCCTCAAGTTAAAATTGGGTATAATTTTCAAAGCACACCTTGTCCTCTGAAGACCTTCTCTCCTTTCTTCTAGCCCAGCAACCAAACTGTTGAATGGTCTTGACAAATCAGCCTATTTTGATACCTACTAAAATTAATGAGTTCTCCAGTTCTTGTTCTACTTTTAAATTCTGATGTACGTAAGTACTATAGGCTGACAACAACTGACGTATCAAAGCACACATGACAGATTTGTTGATGGTTCTCACTCAGTCTCTTTTACGCAAACTTCCATTTTCCAACCTTATGATCTTTGCCTGATGAAAGGAAAAAAGTGGACATCACACAGAGCATGTCCTTAAATCTAAGCGCAAAGCCATGACTTCTTTCTGGGAACTTTTCAATGCCTAAGTGACCAGAGCTCCCTATTCCTTTACAGTAAACTTCGGCCCACACCTAGTAAAAGATGAACTCTGCATTATGTAAGGCAGCAATATTTACCCAACAGAAGCAGTCGAGGACTCGGGGTGGGAATCCCACTGCGGTTCACCTACAGACTTCCAAGACGGAAAGGGCTGCGCTACCTCATTTCACCAAAGAGAAATAAAGGGAAGCCTGATTCTCTTGCCGGGAGTATTCCCTGTGGCAAGGTGCCTGCAGGGCAGCGCAGCCGGAGCTGGGAGCAGTGCCCGCCAATGCGGCCAGCGGAGCGCGGCCGGGCACACCTCGGCCGGTCGGGGATGGCAGGAGCAGCTCTGGGGGCGCAGCAGCCAACTCACCGTGTCCAGCCTCGCTTTTCCCCGGATCTCCGTCGGCCCCCGCGGCCCGGCACCGACCGCCGGCAGCGTGCGGGGCGCTCCGACCCCTTCGCGCCCGTCCCCTTGCCAAGGAGGGACTCACGCCCCGGCACCGCCGCTCACCGCCCGCAGGGCACCGAGGCCTCCGCGCCGGCTCCTTCAGGGAGGACTCGCCACCTCTACTGAACCACCTCGGAACGCTCCGAATCCTTCCGGCTCCGGGCGGGGCTCAAGCTGTGGCGCGGCCCGTCGGGAGCGCCGAGCAGCCGCCGTGCCGCCCGCCCAGCGCGGCGTGTCCCCTGCCGCGGCCCGTCGCGCCGGCGGAAGCGCGGCCGTAGCCCGTGAGGATGCTTCGGGCCTGGCGGGCGCCGCAGCTGGCGCGGGCCCGGGCCGGCGCCGCCCGGGGCTGGGCGCGCTCCGCCGCCTCGGAGGCCGCGGCCGAGAGCCGGGAGGACTCCCGGTACCGGGACACGGTGCTGCTGCCGCGCAGCCGCTTCCCTGCCCAGCTCCCGGGGCGGCTGCAGCCCGAGACAGAGCTGAAGACGCAGCAGGTGCGGCCGGGGCCGGGCCGGTTCCCCGGGGGCTGAGTCCCGGGAGGGGCACGGGGGGCCCCGGGCCGGCAGGAGGGCGGGGGGCCGGCAGGGTCTGTGTTCGTCCCGCCGCGCAGGGCGAACTTCTGGCCGGTCCGAGCTCCCCCCCGGCCCTGCCGTCCGGACTCCTTTTCAGAAAAGCTCAGGTTCTTGAGGTATTTATAGTTTGGGTAGTCATGACTTTGATACAGTTTGTTTGGAGAAGAGTATCGACCGTCCGGGTAGTGTAGTGCTAGGATAATAATCTCAGCCCTAGTATTTCACCCTCTTTCGGCTTTTACGTACTTAAAATCCACTGATGTCTTCTCTTGCAGACGTAGAAAAGTGTATTTTTTTTTTTTTTTTTTGCTTGTCTGCTTTTGTTATAAATTTTACATCCAGGCTTTTTGGAAGCACAGAGACTTGTGATGGTTTTGGTCTTTTTCTTGTTGTTTTTGCAGAAATGTGGTTTTTCAGAACTGTACTCATGGCAAAGGCAAAGGAAAACAAAACAGGAATTTTGTCTGCATGATGGACCACCCTATGCCAATGGAGACCCTCATGTTGGCCATGCATTAAACAAAGTAAATATTTACTTGTTCATACTTTATTCTCATGAAGTGGCAATAACTTGCTGTCATGTGCTCTGTGTTCTCCATTCCCATTTAAATCAATAACAGTTTAAAATGTTTGGCGTTTTGGTAGTTGGGACTTTTAGAAACCAATGGTATGGGTATGTGGATGCTGTATTTTTCCATGTTGACACAGATACCATACCCCAGTATAAATACCATGTACTGAATGCTCAATGTTCATTTTGATTCTGCCCTGACAGTCACAGCGTTACACTGGCCACAAAGTGAGAAAGACTCAGATTTTGAGCTGTCAACCACAGCTTCTCACAGTCCCAGTGCCAGAGCTTGGACTGTAGCAATGTGCTCTAGGCCAGTGTTGTAGGTCCAGCTCAGTGCTGTAAAAATGCGAGCAAGTCAGATCTGTTTGCTTCAAGTCATGTGAGTTTATGAACTGCACCTGTCAGTTTCACTCCTTGGATCAGAGGTCCTCTAAGGTTCTGCCAATGTACAAAATGATAGGCAAGAAAAATAAAAAGGCAGGGTCTTTGGATCACAGAGTGGTGTGAGTTGGAAGTGACACTAAAGATGATTTGGTTTCAAACCCTCTGCCATGGGCAGGGACACCTTCTACTAGACCAGGTGGCTCAAAGCCTCATCCCAACTGGCCTTGAACACTCCCAAGGATGGGGCACCCAGAGCTTCTCTGGTCTCAAAATATAAATTTATCCGGCAGCTCTTGATACTTGTATCTTTTAAACAGGAGGAGCTTAATTACAAATGTGGCTGTTCCACATGGGGGAGCTAAAGTGATAACAGACCCTTGTGGCTTTTCAGATTTTGAAAGACATCACCAATCGCTTCCATGTGATGAGAGGTTATAAAGTGCATTATGTGCCAGGGTGGGATTGCCATGGATTGCCAATTGAGTTGAAGGCACTGTCAGAAGTCAAAGGAGCTGAAAATCTTTCACCAATGGAAATTCGGCGGAGAGGTAAATAAAGGCTTTTAGGCCTTTTCTATTAGCTGTTGGTGACATTTTCTGTGATCACTGGGTGTATATGCCAAGCAGACAGGGCAGGCTGGAATCTGATGAAATGGGATAATTTCACACAGGCTTCATTTGTTGCTTTAATGGGCATGCAGAGCATTGACCCTCAGTCTAAAGCAAACAAAAGGAGGGCCGGGGATTTGGGTGTCTGCTTTGATTAACTGTATAGTGGCAGGAAGCTGCTGTTTATCAGATCAGCATCCTTTTGATTTTTGAAGGCTGAATTTGATTAGGAACTGAAATTGATGCATGTAGAAGTCAGGCTCCAGATCAGCTTGGCTCAGTATCACAAGTAGGAATGTATTTGTTGACTGTTTTTAACAATCCTACAAAGCTATAGGGGGGATCCTTTTGGAGAAAGTCTGCATTATATGGAAACTGTTTTGAAGAAATAATTTCAAGTACAATATGGGTTGAAAGTCATCATTGTTCAGCTGCAAAGCTTTTTGTAATGAGCAGTTGAGACTGCTTTAATTTGAAATTGTGATAATGAAATGGACTAACTTATTTTCAGATGTATGTTACTTTGAAAATTTTGCATCAGCATCAACAGAGAGAGTTAACTTTCACTCTTACTAGTTTTATGTTGAGAACTGACTTGGAGAAATTTTTCTTCCTAACGAAATATATTCCCCCCCCCTTTCTTAGAAAGGAAGTTTGTAGTCTAAAGACATGTGCTTAGTGTTCCTCTGTTAGTGAAAAAGTGCCACTCCTGGATCTGTTTACTCTTTGCAGTCATTTTTAGTAGCAACCAATCTGAAATGTGTATTTTGAACCATAACAGTTAGAGCATAGGTTCACTACATTCAGCTCTGGCTTTACTAAAAAAAATCAATAGTGCATTTTAAGTGGTATTTTATTGATCTTGGTGTGCTAAACCATGTGCTTAATGGAACCATTCCCTTCAGCCAGAGCATTTGCAGAAAGAGCAATTGAGAAACAGAAATCTGCCTTCATTCGTTGGGGTGTAATGGCAGATTGGGCCAACTGCTACCTTACATTTGATCCAAAGTATGAAGCAAACCAGCTGAGAGTTTTCCACAAGATGTATGATAAGGTATGTTGAATTTCCGTAGAAGTATTGATTTTTCATGAGTTTTGTTCCCCCTAACTTTCTTTTTTCCCATCATTGTCCTCCCTAGGGTTTAATTTATCAGGACTATAAACCTGTGTTCTGGTCCCCTTCAACAAAGTAAGTAAAATCAGCTTCCTATTTTGTCTTCAAAATTTTAGCAAGGATGCCAATAGGTTTTGATGTTGCAGTGTGTAACTTGTGTTTGATGTGTACCAGGACAGCCCTGGCTGAGGCAGAACTGGAGTACAACGAGCAGCATGTCAGTCGCTCCGTGTACATGAAATTTCCGCTGCTGAAGTTGCCGCCGAAGCTGACTTCTGTGATAGGTACAACTTCTCTGTAGCTTTAGAGACTGATAGCTTTTGATTTTTGTTAAAATTGTGAGTAAAGTACTTCTAATTTACATCTGTAGATGGATCATCCCCTGCTAGTGTGCTAGTCTGGACCACGCAACCTTGGACTGTGCCAGCCAACCAAGCAGTCTGTTACATGCCAGACTCAGCGTAGGTGTCTTTCACTTGATTCAGTTGTCTGGGTCAGTCCTTACTGGTATTTAGCAGCAAAATTAAAACATTCTGGACTGACATTACGGTTTACTTTAAGCATCTTTTTTTGGGTTTTGTTTGGGGTTTTTTGTTTTGTTTTAAAGTGATGCAGTTGTAAGCTTTTTTCTAGATCTACTAATATTTCAATGTCTCCCTAGTTTTTTATTAAATTATTTCTCCTTCATGAAGCAAGGTTACCTTGAAACTTTTTAGATTAATGAGTGAATTGGACATGTAAAACATACTTGTCTGTCTTTTAGAGATGAAGCATTTCATAGATTGGTAGCTTTGTGGTGTTTGTAGGTATTTACTATCACAAATGCACGTTTGCATTGCAGATACTCAATTGTAAAATGTGCAACGACTGGACAACGCTTCATCCTTGGTGCAGATAGAGTTGAATCTACAGCTGCTGTTCTGGACACACAGTTTGAGGTTATATCAACGTGTAAAGGTAGGTTTTAATATTGTTAATCTTAAATTGCTCAGAAATCTGCTGGTAGATGTCTGAGAACTGCTTCCATTTTGATGGATTAAATCTGTTCATAATTTGAGACTATGCTTCACTAAAATAATATAAAGAGGAGGAGGAGTCTGTCAGATTTACTGTTGGTGTGTTGTAGCTCAAATTATCATGCATAGAATTCAAATGAATTTTTAAAATCTGGAATTGGGCTTGGAAAAAGGAAATGAAGACTGCAAGTCTGTTCAGTATCAAAATCTTAATTAACACTGAGTGCAGGTTTTCTTTCCATCCATTGTTGAAGACAAGAGGGGACTAATTACAAGTATGACTGTTGAGGTGTATGACTGTAGGTGGCTGTTGTCTGTCTGGACAAGTTAAAGCAGTTGAGTTGACATCCTAACAAACTGCATAGAGGCATTTCTTAACAGGCAGGCTTGGGATTCAGTGTCATGAGCTGGGATTTAGTGTGTCATTTCATTTCTCTATCAGTGATTCAGTGCTGGAAATATGCATTTGTGAAGGCGGTGAGGAATCTGTTTCTATGACTTTGTTTTGGGGTTTTTTTTGGTGTCTTTCCATGCCTTCTCTTCCAGAGGAAGTCTTGTTTTTACCTAATGATGAAATTACTGGGGGTGTTTATTCTCACAGCTTCCACCTTTTTGAATCACGTGATTTACAGATAATACCTAGGAGGAATAGAGTTGAACCTTTTTAAAAAGAAATTTTGTATTGGAACCTGTTCTTTTTAACTTCCCATATATTCAGTGATTAATTATATTTGTTACTTTTCTGTATTTGTGATCATAACTGTGTGATGGCAGTTCTTAAACATGTTCATTCTAGGAGAAAATCGTTCTGTGAACACCATTTTGTCGTATGGCACATACCTCAAGCTCTGTGATTCTTGACTTTCAGCAAGGCTTTAATAATAATATTTCGTCTGTGGTTTTCTTAAACGGCTTGTTTTTTCTGCTCTCTGAAAAAAGAAGCTGAACACGTGAATTGTGTTTCTCAGTTTTATCTTCTGTTTGTGCTTTTCAGGTGCAGATTTGGCAGATGGTTCTTGTGCTCATCCCACCATTCCTGACAGAGTCTCTCCCCTGTTACCTGCAAATCATGTGACAATGACAAAAGGGACAGGATTAGTTCACACAGCCCCAGCTCATGGCATGGAAGATTACAGCGTAGCTTCCCACCATCAGCTACCCACGGTACTTGATCTTTTCTCCTGTTGCTCTTGATTTCCTGCAACTGATTGACTGTGTGCCCCTAAAATTATTTGTTTTAATTTGTGCATAAAACTTGAAAATGTTTTGAAGCATTCAGAGAAGTATGAGTATCACTAATGGCCTGCACAACTGCAAGACCAACCTTAAAGAAATACGTATCAGCGTAAAAGAAAAAAGTTCCCTTCTGGTAATTAGAACTTAGAGGGAGGTGTTAGAATCAAATTTTTCTGCTTTTTGTGTGGTTCTGTTTTTTAAAGGAGAACACAGAGAATGTTTCTCAGATACTGACTCTCACTACTCAGAATTGTCTTTTACATGCAGATCAGTAAGTCACCAGTTATGTAGGTCATTGTTACTTTTTTTTTTTTTTTTTCCCCAGCAAAGCTTGTTTTAAACACATGCATAAATACAGCTCATTTATGTATGGCCAATTTCTGATTGATGAAGATTCAGTATATGGGGCATTGGGTGGGTTGAGTTTGCTTTTATTTTGTACTGTTTATTTGAAAAGTCACTGAAATACCAGTGGCTGTGGTGTATGATAGTTGTGGTAATGTGTGCAAATGCAATGGTGCTCATATTTTCTGACACCTAAAATTCACTTGCCTGGTAGATTACTAAACTGCAGTTCACTACATCTGAACTGTACTTAAATATTTCGTTATTCATCGGAAAAGGAGTCACCCAGTAGAGTAGTTAACTCACTTCTGAATACCAAAAAGATAATTAATTGCCACATGGTATTTCATTGATGTGATTAATTTACTTATATATTTTCAGGATTGCCTTGTGGATGAAAGTGGGTGTTTTACAGAAGCAGCAGGTCCTGAACTTAAAAATAAGAATGTCCTTGAAGAAGGGAATGAAGCTGGTGAGTATTTGTTGTTTGACCATTTGTTACTTCATTAGTTACAGTCCTGCAGGTATATTTTGAAAGTTTGTATAAACTGGCTGTATTTTGAATATAGATGAGACATTTCTTGCTAAGTGTTGATTATGGAAAGGACTGAGTTGAGGTTAACAGAAGCCATATGTTCAAACTGAAGTTCAATCCTGCCTCATTTTTTCTCTCAGTCATTAAGATGCTTCAAGCAGCTGGGTGTTTGCTAAAAGAGGAGAAATATGTGCACAGTTACCCCTATGACTGGAGGACTAAAAAACCAATGATTATTCGTGCCAGCAAACAGTGGTTTGTAAACACAGCAGATGTGAAGGCTGCAGCACAGGTATGTAATTTTGCCCTCTTATGAGACACTTGAAGACAGCTGATGCTATTTGGAATCAGCAAAAACATATTGCTCCAGAATATGTTCTTCTCTCGAGAGTATGTTCTTCTCTAGGGTTTATGAACAGTAGTTGAACAGTGTTAATTACTTGTTGAAGTGAAATATGTTACCAATTTTTTTGTCAATGTTGATATAATCCAGGGTAGCTACACTGACTGGTATGTTTGGTCGTTGTATTTACAGATGTAGAAGTTTTTTGGAGCTGCTGATTTTTTCCCTAAAATATTTTTTCAAATATGATGTTTCAAGGAATTAAATTAGAAGAGACAATTTTATCACTATTAAAATTACCTGGTTTTTGTTAGGCAAGCCTTGTGTGGCCAGACATCTTTTTTTTGCTGCCCTGTTAATTTTGTCACAGTCCTGCTTTAAATAACTCTAAAGCTTGAGGTCTTCTGCTCTTTGAAGTTATGTAAATCCACACAGAAAATTCAGACCAGCACCTTAGGATAACAGTGATTTTGTTCTAATTAGGGCAAGAGGTGTATTATATATTCCATATTTATCTTTATTTAGAAAGGATGAAGACTTGGTGGTTACTCAGCAGGGCTGGGAGTGAGTGGTAGCCCACTACAGATAGTTTGTATCAAGGTGGGTTTGCAGAGTAGACAACAGTACAAGATACAGTCAGCTTTTAAACTTCAGAGTGAGTCACTGATACCATTTTTAACTCATTTTTAGGGTGTGTCTGCTAGAGAGTCAGAGAACTGGGGTTAAGTTATTGAAGAACAGCAGGCAGTTGTCTGAGAATGTGTTGTTTGATACTGGCAATGGGAGAGTAGATCTGTACCACATTTTACTGGCAGCATAAACATTCTTTGTGGGAAAGCTGAAGCCTGTTCAACAGTTCACTGTCTCCTTTATAGGATGTGCTGAAAAAAGTGAAGGTGATCCCTACATCTGCAGTGAACAGGATGCTGGAGATGCTGGACAGGAGGACGTTCTGGTGCATCTCACGGCAAAGATGCTGGGGTGTCCCAATTCCTGCTTTTTATCAGAAGAGCACAGGAGAATGCTTGATAAACAGGTACCTGTCCAGCCTTAGGCACTGAGAATTGACAGGAGGAGCACTGTCTGTTGTGCTGCTATTAATGATATTAGAAAACTTATTATTATTTCAAGTAGGAATACATGCTTTTACTTGTAGGTTTTTATACGCAGATCTAATTTATCTGTAAGTTAGAACAAGCAAAAACTTGTTGCAGGAAGTGACTTGTATATAAATAATAGGAATCAATTTACTTAGACACTTGAGTTACTTGAAAACTCTCCTTGAGATTAATTGCTGCTTTCATCCCTCATTTTCAGTGAGCTGACAGTCATGACTGGCCTTTCCATTTAAGCAAGCAGTGAAATGCAAGTTGTGGTTAGAATAGATGGCAGCTGTAATTGTAGCACTGTACATTGAACAGTCCAGGTACTGTGTCAAAATAGCCTTTTGCAGTTAAGTGACAATGAGATCTGAAATGGAATAACCACATTGGTTGCAGAATAAATAAGTGCATTTTGTTTCAAAACAAGATCAGAAGGTTTTGAAGACCAGCCTCAAGTATGACCCTTAGCTGTATGATTTGGTATGTCCAGATCTTCAGATGCTAGCCTGATTCTGCCATCTTTTGGTTAATAGTATCCAGATATTGCAAACACTGCATTTCAGGAATTCTAGACAACATAAGGCAGAGGAAATCCAAGCTATGCTTTAAAACAAGGAAACTCAACCAAATATGATCCTTTTCTTGTCCTGCAAGGAGTAATAGAGTTCTGCTTTTAGTTCTTTGGGGAACAGAGGTTTTCAGTTGTGAATGCCCTCTAAGAGGTGATTTCATAAAAAGAGTATTGTGGAGTTCCACATAGATTGAATTAGTTCCATAATTTTTTCTGCCTTGAGATATGATGTAATTTAGTTTTGTACGCCTTAACCTTACAGCCTTTTGTGAAAATTCAGAAGTTTTCACAGCTGGAGATGAACTTGAATTCCAGAACTTTTTTTCATTATGGTGCTGAATAAATGTACTGCAGGAGTCCAGCATGTTTTCCAGAGGCTGTACTGAGCACACAAGCAGTAGATAGTAGACAGTAGTAGGTGAGGCTCAGGGTGTGGAGAGCAGGGAATGGACTTTAGACAGGTAGTCCTTAGCTTCACCTGGTGTGACTGGGTGTGTTGGTGCAGAGAGATGTACTTTGGCTCTCTCACTGTAGGCAATAACTGTGAGAAAAGACCACAATAGCCACAATGTCATTTATAGTGCCTGGATAATGCTGGCACACATCAGGAAGTAAATGGGTGTGGGGTTTGTGGGGCGTAAAACCATTTTACCTGCAGAAAAGTATGTGTGTCTCTATAAAAAAACTACTATTTCTGAGGAATGCTTTTTGTGTTCTGGTTGAAGAGTAGGCTTGAGAGTGTGTGTGTTGCTTAAAAATTGTTAAATATATAGTTTATCAAGAAAAAAAAAGTGTAACGAAACCAGTGCAGCAGTTGGCATGCAAATGTGAAGGGCACCATGAAGCAAGAGCTCCTTCTGAACACTGAGGAGCTGGGACAGAAAGCATTTGAAAGGAAGGATGTGTGGGAATCCCTTTAGGTTGTAGTAAAATCACGTTAAAAGGCTGTGACCTGTATTAAAGCTGCTGCCTTTTGTGAGTGCTCGAGCTGTGTGAGGTTATTCCCAGAGTTGTGCAAAATGAGGCAATCGGAGCATTTTGGTGTGGTAAATTCTGCCATAGCTTAACACTTCCACCTCTGTGTGTAGGTGTTGGCCCAGCAGTCAGACTTGTGGAGGAGTGAACAAAGAGACAGCATGGCATGTTTGGGTAGAATTGATCTGGGGAATAAAGAGATACATTTGGGAAAAAAAGCAGACATATTCAATATGCTTGAAAAGAGATTTATTTCATTTGACTCACAGCTTCAGTAGCCAGTACTCCTTATTTTACTTACTCTCAGTGGATTTTTCAAAGGAAAGTGTAAAACAGTCATTAAATATTCTAAAAAGTTTGAGCTTAAGTACTTGCAAAGTTAACTGTAGGAGACTTCTGTAACTGGAGTAGAAGTGCACAGAATGTTGGCCTATAGAAGTGACAGGCAAATCAGAAGACAGTCTGTCAATTCATAGGTCATTTTCCTGGACACCGGTTCTTACTGAAAAAAGCAGATAAGCCTGATTGTTTTGTTACATTTCCATTACCATTTTGAAAATCATATTACATCAGGTTGCTGACATACTTTTTAAGAAGTTTCATACTTAGGCAATGTGAATAATTAATATAATTAAAACACCAGTAAATAACTTGCATTTCAAAACAAGAGCTGTTTATAACTTGAGTGCTGGATAAACAACCTTTCAGTAAGTAGCAGCTGCTGTAGAGTTTTTGAGTGACTATCAAAAGTAACAGCATCTCCACTGGAAGTCAGTGTAGTCCACATGGAGTTGCTGTTACATATGAGAGCACCAGTGGTTGATCTTGAGTGATCCTGTTCATGTATCACCTGTAAAAAGACTTGTAAAAAGAAAAAAAAGTCCCTAAAATACACTGCAGTTTCCCTGTGAGAGTTGTCCCTGAATTTGTCACATGAAAATATGCTGAAAGCTCTTCTTTCAAGGTGGAACTGCTTTCTCTAACAGTGTTTTTGCCACACCAGCAATCCAGTCTTTTTAACTTAAAAACCAAGAGGTAGTTTGTAATGTTTGATACAGGATCTCCATGAGTCTCCCTGCTGCTGTGCACCCCCCATAACCCTGTAAGACTTTTGATTCAATGACATTGTCATCTATGGTTAGAAATTTAATATACCAATGATGTTTAAATTCTTTTATGCAGAGTGTGCTGCATCATATTGTGACCAGGAGTGTAAAAATTATTGTTAGAAATCCCTTGTAGGAAAGAGAGAGAAAAGAGAGAGCACTTTTTTGTTATTGCCATTTTCAGTAAGAATATAGAGGTGAGATTCTGTGGGATCTTTCTGCACAAATTGAGAAAAAGGATTTTAAATAATTTAGAGTACATGCACAAATAGCTGCCTACACTGTGTGACAGCTTTCAACATTTAATAGATTTCAAGAGAAAACATTCTCCATCTAGAAGAAACTCTGTAGCTCATGGAAAAGAAGAAAGCTCCAAAACTAAAATGTGAGAATTGTATTTCCAGTAGTAGCTCAGCCCAGGTAACAGATGTGAGGTACAAACTTTAATCTGACCTCATGCAATAACTGCTTTACAAATTCACTGCTCAGATACTGGTAATAAACAGTAGTATTGCAAAGATTGTTCTAATGCCTCACAGCTTTTCTCCACTTCCCCGTGACTTTGATTAACACGTAAATTTAATTTCTGAAAAAGAAAAAAATCCACATGTTTTTGCAAGTTTGTCCTGTGCTCTAATTTGTTGTTTTAAATAATAAGAGATTTCAGTGAATTGCAATTAAAAGCAGCTTACCATCCCTTAAATACTTACAGCTCGAGTATCGACATTCTTGTAAAGCAGAAGATAACTTTCCCTCTTTGCTGCTGTTGGAAAGGAGATGGAGAGAACATCAGGCTCTGTATTCTTCTGCTCCTGACTGTATCTTAATGCTGCCTAATTTCTGTTAACAGATTAAATAAGTGTGCAGCACAATCAATATCTGGCTCCCGGGTGATTGGCTGGAGCCGTGGTAGCGTGAATTGCCGTAGGGGTGTCAGAGTGTAGCAGGGACACGTAATGCAAGTTCTTCCAGATAGCCTCTGGATACAGGGCAAAGTTTTACAATGGCCTTTATGGCTCACTCAGGGAATTATCATGCTCGCCTTGAAGGCTGCAGATTATAAAGTGATGAGTAGTTATTTGAGCAAGGTGGTTTTCACTTGCTCCTTACAGAAAAGCACTTTGCAAAAATCTTGCTCCTTACAATGCAGATACGTTAAATAAAGTTATTTTTCTCTTGTAGTAAAATCAATCATAAGGATCCTGCAAGAAGAGCAGAGACAAGTACAGGGGTTGTGTTTGTTTGTCTTGTGTTTTTTAAACTCTAGGAGGAAAAAGGATTTGTTGAAAAGGTACCCTGGAAATTTTTCATCTAAACTACCTCCTCTTATAAAATGCTTGCTAATGTTCACTTATATTCTGTAGGGAAACACTGTATAGGGAAAAAAAAAACTTGCACTGCTAAAATATTATATTTTTTTAAACATGATTTGAAACTATAATAGAATTCTGTAAGAGAATTTTGAGAATATTGGTCAATAAAAAGTTGAGTTCACAGTCCTTGACTCCTTATGTCTTGTAAGTAATTGATAACACAAATCTGACCTTCTTTTACTTATCTGAAAACTTTTATCTGTAGCATAATGGTACCTGTTGGTTCTTGTGTAACAAAAAATGTCTCAAAAGAAAATCTGTTCTTCATGAATTAATAGCGTAATCTTTGCATTGCATAGCAATATACTTGATAAAAGGTTAGCCCATAGTATATTTTGTGGGAATGGTGTATCTACAAGGGTACACAACTCCTGTGTGACATTGGCAATACTTACTGTAAATGAAAGCAGGCATTTTATTATGGTTTTCCAAGGGAGAGTAATAGCAAGGGTTTATTTCCTTCTTGTCTCTCTCCTCCCCCACCTCTGATGGAAAGAAAAAAAATGTTTCTTAAGAGTATATTTCTGTATGTTAATTTTGGTCAATAGCTGGATTTATTACATCTATAATTCCCTCCAAGTACTGATATTGTGAAATACCTGTGGAATATTTTAAAAATGTATAGGTTGAAAATTAATTCATCACTGGAATTTGTCCCTCCACTGAAGTGTATTTGCAATATGAAAAAGTTATGTGGAAGACAGACTTAGTTCCTGTTTAAATTTTCTGCTTTACAGGATGTGCAGCTTTTCTGTACTAGTTGTGGGTATGATTCCTGATCAGAGAATTTTTCTGGCTCTCACTGAGACCAGAGCCATTAGCCGAGCACTGAAATGCTTCTTACATGAATCACTCAACATACACAGATATTTTACATGGTAATAAACATGTTTTAGGATAAATTATCCTCTTTTTAATTTAGCTGCTCTTGGCTTTTGCTTCTTCTTGGCCAGTGAGAGGAAAGCACTGAAACTGTGGAGAGAGTTTTTGAAATCCTCACATGAAGACAACTGGTTATCTATAACGGTCTTCAAATATACCCTAATAATAGTGCATTTGAGAAGAATCCAAGGTGGAAAAATCTATTGGCAAGGAGTGAAAAATAATATTGTGTATTGCTTTTTCTAAAATGTTCCTGGGTGCCGCAGTATCCTCGCTAAAGGTCAGGGTGTAAATCCAGCTTTGTCAGTGGAAGGTAGTGATCATGCAAAAGACAAATTCAGTGGAATAGTTTAGTCCGGGCTGAGGCAAATTTCTTTTTTGTTTTTCCTGCAAGCTTTCTGAATTTGAAGATTTAGGGTAAAGGAGGCAAGACATAAGGGCTGCACATCGGCTGTCTGCCAGAATTGTACCAGGACTGCAGTCGTTGTTTGCTTTCGTCTTGGAGAAGTAACACTCTCACAACTGGAAGTATTGCCAAACAGGCCTCTGTGCAAGTATTTCTGGAAAAAAAGTGGTACCATTCAGAACTGGAGTTCTTCAGTGTTGTTTTAGCAAGATAAAATGTTGGCAGATACATTACAAAGCCATAAATTGTGTCCTACCCCCGTTAAAGTGGAAGGTGAATGATTCTTGTGCTGGTTTGAAAGGGGCAGAAAGGTGGTGGTGCCAGCTGGATGTCCATGTGTGAGTGCTGCTGTTTAATGGCCTTTCCCTGCAGAGAATCTGCTGGGATGTTCTACAGGAATTTATTTTGAGAAGTAAATTGATTAATTGATGGTTGATTGATTGATACAAAATGGATGTTCTGTCATTGCAATTTGAGCGGTCAAGAGCATAATTGGATATTCTTCTTGCTGTTGCACCTTGTGTCATGGCCTGGTAGCTCAGCTTATTAGCTATGCAGTAAAATACTGTGCTGAAAACCAAACACAAAAACCAAGTGATGACTGAAGAAGATCATCTGCCTTCTGTGTTTTCAAGATAACTACGCCAGATCATTATTTTACTTTTGCCATACTGTGTCAAGAAATTAGTTAACTGATTAAATCTTCATTTCTTGAGTTACAAACAAACCTCTCGTGGCCTGGGTAACACAGCAGGTTTAGTTTGAAGTTGGCAAGTCATGATGACCTCCTTAAATACAGTAGATGTCTTAAAAATCACCTCTTCAGCAAGTGCTGTGTAAGTCAGAAAGACGAAGTGTGTGGGGATCATCTTTGGTTTTTTAAGATATCATAATTTATGTCTAGACTTAGCATTAAGCAATATTAAAAATCAATTCCCCATTGCCTTGCCTCCTGGGGCCAAGGATTAAATTTGTCATAAATAGTGCACAGAACTGCACACCTTGAGATTGCCTTATCTATTCAGATCAGAAAAATGCTTAGTTAACTTTTTAATTTTTCTTATTTCCGTAATATCTGTTTATTATATAGCACCAGACCTTTGTCCTGTCTGGTGCTATATGATATGAACTCATAGATTGCCTTCAGAGGGTACATTGAATGGTTTATTATCACTCCTCTACTGGGTGCAGAATTTTCAGTTTCTTACATTATTTGGATTAATATATTTATTACAGTTCAAAAAATATATTGCTAAAATGGGGGAATTCAGGCAACTGGAAGCCTAATATACATATATATATATGTATGTGTGTGTGTGTGTATGCTACTTGAAAAGCTGTCATTTCCTCACTGCTTTCCACATGAGTTCTCAAGGTCTCTGTATTCAGTAGGAAAAATAAACCTGTTGTCAAAAAAACCAGATATTTTGAGGGGAAGTAGTTGGGCAGTTTCTTTAAATTCAGGGTCAATAAATAGCAAATAAAGTGGATTTCAGAAGTTTGCAGGCTGCTGACATCTTTTCTGAGTTGCCCAATAATGGAGTGTTTGCAGAAGAAGAAGATTGAAATCCATGTGGGTTTTTATATGTTGTACAAATCCTCCCATCTTGGAAGGCAGAAATAGAAAGTCTTTAATACAGGCAGGAAGCTCCGTGAAGTCTTGTTTGGATTAGAAACTGGAAAATTACAGGTCCTAATAGCTTGGTCTGTGTGTCAGCATCTCTCACTGCTTTGGGTCTGGGATACTTGTGGAAAAGTGTGGTTAACTCCTCCATTCATAAACCCCTTTTTTCTTCCTTCTAACCCAGTGAAACCATCACAGATGTCATCAAAATAGTGGAGCAACAAGGGACAGATGCCTGGTGGGCCCTTCCTATCGAACAACTCCTGTCAAAAGAGGCTGTGGCAAAGGTAAACTGCTGACTTCAGGTACAGCAGGTGCTCAAGACAGTTGAGCGATAGGAAGTAAGAGAAAAATTTTGCTTATTCCCATGATCCTCTTCAGTCTTGTACCCTCATGAGAAGGTGTCTCGTGAAAGGAGTATTCAAAAAGTGAGATCTGAGTGGGGCAGAATACACACCATTGGGTTTGTGCTGTTAATTCAGGGCAGAGATCTCCATCCTCCTCCTCTTATATCAGGAGGAAAGTGACATCCTAATCTATCAAATTATGAACCCAAATATGTATTAGGTCTTGTTCATTAAGATGGATTAGAATTTCTATTTAGTTCTTCCTAACTTTTTATTGTTCTTTAACAATTGTGTACTTAAGCTGTAGTGTTACTGTGCCATCTGAGGTTTTCTTTGTAATTTTTCCTTGCCCTACCTTGGGTTTCCATCAGTAATTATCTGAAAACTCTTGTCAAAAATTATCTACATTATTTTGTGTTCACTCACCAAGTTGGTAACAGAACCTGTACAAAACTGGTCCAGAAACCAAATTTGCTTTATTTTTAGCTTGGAAAGCATTGATGATGTAGAGTATTCTATTTGCATTATTTAATAATTGTTCTCTCAATAGGCTGGTGGTCATGATGTTTTGGATTATGTGAAGGGACAGGATGTCCTAGACATTTGGTTTGACAGTGGAACTTCCTGGGCTCATGTTTTGGAAGGTAAAGAACTCCTATGTTGATCCTTCTTTTAAAATATTTGGAGAACAAAATATAAGTGTTCTGTGTGACAGTGTTGGTGTCAGCAAAACTGAGGCAGATTATGCCAGCAGCAGGCTGGCTGTGACTTGTAAAGCTGCTTTTGCTTGTAAAGATAAGGATTTAATGTTGGCAAACTCATTTTCAGCATAATTAAAGTTGAGGTTTTTCTAATATTCTGCTCTAATGATTCTGCCATGTGGTTGTACTGTCTAACTGCTAATCACATCATACTTGTTTTGAGTGGAGAAGTGTCATGGCACAGACAGACAAGTACTTTGCTGCTAGTTGTAACTCTTAAATAGTTTTTAGTTAAATTTTGGTCTGTGCTTGTCTGTGCTATTTGAAGCCGAATAGCACTGAGATCAGCTGTTGAGTCTAAGTAAGTTTTATAATTTAAAAGTGGAGGTGTGCTTTTTCACTTTTGGTTACTTTCAGTAACTAAAGCAGTATATTGTGGCTCAAAATATTTATACTTGCTATATGCTATTTATGGCTCCTACTCTCAGTAGCTGCTACTCAGCAGGTAGCAGATAGATATTTGTATAAAAAGATGTAAAATATACACTGTTTGCCTGGGGGATAGTGCAAAGTCAGGAGTCCTTTCTAAAGGAGGAGTCTGGTCCCATACATCAAGTCTGTTGGACTTTAAACCCTCTGTACACAATTGCATGATAACAATCTTGTGGAATTATAAAACACGTTAGTACCAGAGTTTTATTTCTTAGCAACGTGGTCAGGCACCAGTACCATCAGCAAACATTAATTTTCTAGAAGACGTCTACATATATTGAGGTTTATGCTCTTTAAAAATGTTTCTGGTTTTATTTTGAAAGGTATAACAAAGTAGTGGTATTTTATGGAGTTACAGACTTGCATTGTTAAAGGGCTGAACACCTCAGGGTGCAAAAGCTACCTCAAATCCAGTGTAAAGAAGATAACTTTTCATAAGGAATAGCAGAATCAAGACTCTGGTTTCATTGTTAATTTGTGTAAAGCTCCCATATGAATTCTGTAATGTCTAATAAATATTGGGATTATCACAGTACAGACTACTTCTTTCATGGAACCATTACAGGTTCCTCTTCATTACCTAGTCCTCTCTTTCCATGAAATTTCCTGGAGCTTGGGGTGTGTGAGGCATCTTCTTCTGCTGTGTGACACAACTGGGGTGGCCCCACTGCTGTAAAGGCTGGGACTGGCTAACCAGCAGTGTAACCTCCTAACCCTGTTCTCAGAAATGACACAAAAATTGCATTACCTTTTTTCTGTGTAACTGGGGCTTCCAGCCACTGCCAGAAGTGAAGTACAGTCTGTGATTCATATCAAATTACTGGTTTAACTCACCTTTTATGAAACTTTGCAAGAGAAGTTGTTGAATTAGGAGTTTTGTCATCTGTTTCCCAAATACACTCCAGTTTTTAAAGCTTTTTTGCAGAGCTTCGTCCAATATCAACGATAATCAGCATGGCTTACAGGCAGGCTGATGGGTGGGATTGTTTTCCAAAGTACTCTTGGAGAAAAAAGGATGAAATTCATGAAGAAATCTAAGACTGCTTAGAGAATGTCATAATGGGAAGGACTAATTTTGTGGTAGGAGATGAGTGATAGCCAAGGTTGTTGCCGCCTTCTGATGTCAGTGTTGGCGGCAGAGATTTTTTTACAGCACGGGTTAGTTTCAGGGCAACTGCAGGATATAAAAGATGGCTAAAACTGAGACTAATGTTTGTTTCACTCTACCCTGAACTCAAGTTATTGAAAATTCTAAATAAATGATCTGTTAGTAACCAGCAGGAATCACAGATGTTACAGATTTCCCTGTCAGTTCCAGTCTTGTGAAAATAATTCCTTTTCTCCAGCAGCTCTGCGACTCAGGGAACTTGGGCCTGAGTTTTCAGTGCACTTGACCCAGCTGTGTCCCAGCTTACTAAAGGAGATGTAGTTGTTACAAAATTAATCCCTTTAGCTGATGGCCACACAGATTGCTGTCAGCAAATGCAGCAGATTGGGAAGGGGGTGAAGAGGGGCAAGAAGAGATGTTCTGCTAAATGAGGTTAAAGGAATTGCTCAGTGATAGGCAAGCCCAGTGGTGTAAATCATAGGTTGCATTACCTTTTGCCTTGCACAGTCCTATTTCTAATGCTTGCCCTGCTGCATCTCCTTCCAGGGACTGGGCCTATTTCTGATGGACATGGCTTAAAGTTACTCTTGTTCCATTAAATTATGGTTGGCCTCCTTTTTCCAGCCTGGGTGTGCCTAAGGTACCACTGTAGCTAAATGACAGATTAACCAAACCGTTTTACGTCAGCAGTGTGGCAGGTAGGAAGGGGCAACTTACACACTAAAATCACATTTGGCTACTAGTCACAAACCCAAAATTGTACAGCTACAAGTAGACTGTGTGTGAAATAAACACCACTCACTGGCATCACTGAGAACAGATCCACAAGTGCAGTGTTCCCTGAAATCCCACTGCCCCTAAAGTTTCCTGGGGATGCTGTTTGCTTTGTTAATGCTCTGTTTGCCTAACACTGTTTTCACTGAACAGTTTATTGTTGTGCCCTCTCATCCTGTTTGTTTCTTGCTACACATGCCTCAAATATTTTTTGTTTTGAAGAACTGTTTTATGCAATATTAAAATTTAAGTCCAAATGCTTAAATGCCTCATATGTGGATAACTGCATTTTCACAAAGCTGCTGTGGGGTAGATGAGTGTTAATCCACTGCTTCCTAAAAGAAAGCGTGATAAAAGCAAAATTTTGTTCAAAAGCTAATTTGAAATAAGTAATGCTGTGGTGCCCAACACTTTTTCTGTTGTTGGTCTTTTGCTTTGAAGTTCAGCCTTTTGACAGAGCTCATTTCAGTAGCTCCTTCTGGAGCATCCATTTAAGAGAACTCTTTAATGTATTAAAATTCTCCTGCATTTTCCTCATTGGCAGAGTGCCATCTTCACTACAACCTTGAGATGATTCTTTTTTAAACTGTTTCATGTAAAAATGCATACTGGACTTTATTGTGTTGTGATTTGCTGCTGGTAACAGTCACACAGCTTTTTACCCCCAGTTTTGTGAGTATTGCAATGATGGTAGTTTTCAACATCATAGCTTTTTTTCCCTATCTTATTGGCTAATGTTTAACTGAATGAATGTGATTATTTTACAACTTGCCTATCTAAGTGTTTAAACTTTTGTGCTGACTGAGAGGCTTGAATTTATCTTAGCTGGTTCATTCCTGGCATTAAAATACAATACGTTTAATCTAAAAGTCAAAGTCTGTAAGATCAAAGATATGGAATCTTGAAATCCAAACCAGAAGGATCATAAATTGTAATTCTCTTTAATGACCTATGTACTATACCTCAGTTAAAATAAACAGCAGAAAAGTCTCTTTGGGGTTGTTGGACATACTTCTCCATTTACAAAAAAAAAAAAGTGAGCACTGTTGTAATTAATTTATACATAACAATCACAACTTTAACAAAACTGAGGAAGGGGAGCTACTTATAAGGCAGGTTTTGTATATGCAAACCCCATGTTTGTATTTTACAGATAAAATGTTCAGGCCTCTGTTAACTGTGCAAGCACCAGTAGCCAGCTTGCCAGATGTACTAGTTCCTGTCAGAAAAGCCCAATCCAGTCTGCTGTTGGTAATCAGTTGTTTGCTGAAATTCTTTTCTCCTCTAACTGCTGGTATTTCCGTGGAAAGTTCACTTCTCTAAAACCAGTGGCTAGTAAACTAGTTGTAAGTAACAAATGTGTTGTTGCAGATTTTCTAATGTTACTATCTTCCTTACCACAAATACTCTTTATCTCATCCTCACAAGTATTTTTGCAGTCTTTTAATACCAAGGCTGCCCCTTCCTTACTGTACTTCTAAACCCCAGACTCTTTGCAGATTTCCTTGAATGAATAAGCAAATGTGTAAAAACCGTAATATCCACCCACACATTTTTCCTGTGCTACCTGGAACTGTGTGGCCTTGACCTTTGTAATGTTGAACTTCCCTTTATTGCAGGATGGATCTAAATATCGAAACTTCCATTAAGTTAGACAAATAAATCAAGTGTGTCAGCAGCAGAAAGAAGCATTTTCTCAGGGGTCCTAGGAAGAGGAAAAAAGGAGACAGTGAACAAAAATTGAGTAGAGAAACTTCTGTCCAAATATTGAGAAGGCAGCACCATCAACCTGTAGAATCAAAACTAAATTCCTGACAAATATTAGTATGGTTTTGCACCTTTGTAGGCTTTAACTTGCATGTTCTGCTGTGTTCCACATTACTCTCTTCCCACTCTGATGACCTGTCTGGGATTGCTTAGGACAAGGAGGGACTTCTTGAGTCAACAAGTTTTGTACCTTTTTGTACAGTGACTGAATTCCACCAGTAAAGCCATTTAAACTGTGCTGTCTTCTCTCAACCCTGTGGAATAGCTGGGTTTGCTCTTCTGCCTTTAACGTGCAGTCAGCTAATACCCTGCCTGCCTTGTAGCCCCATTTTCCTCTAAAGTACTCATTAGTTCCACTTGTTCTTCCTAGCATTTTTTTTTCTGTGTGTGTATTTACAGGGAATAATATTTCTACTCAGCCTTCACAAGAATAAGCTGAAGAAGCCAGGCTTTTCCAGATGCATCTATCTCCAACAGGCTTTCTTGTTCCCCATGTTGTCCTAACTCTTTCCTAATTCTTAATCTTCCTGGAATACCAGTGACCAAAAATGTAAATTCTGTCACAGGTGAGCTGTGGTCACTGCCAAAGCTTCCTGCTCTCCTCTGTAAATGACTTTCATGGGCTGCCTCTGTGCCTTGTGCCCTGAGTAATTCCAAATGGGGAAGCTTCAGATGGTGGCATAGATTTTTATTAATTCCAAAGTATGTGAACTTTTCTTGGGTATTCCAGTTTGTTTAGGAGAACTTGGAAAGTATTCTGAGAACTTCTGTGAAGCAATCTGAGCTTCTTTTCATAATTTATTATTGAGTTTCAGAGAGACCAAAGTTATTTGTTAAATTCTGGAGTGTGGCAAGTTTTGGATTCTTTTAAAAATTGTGATACTAATGAATCCCTTGTATCATGGTTAAGTAACCATACACTTTCTAGAAAAGTAACTTACCTACTGGGTTTAAAAAGCGGAATAAATGTTACTGATCACTTTCACAGATTTTGCGTGTTAATTGTTTTAAGATACACGGCCTGGTATTTCAAATAAAATGTTCCGGTTTTAAAGGTGCAGAGCAAAGAGCAGATACATACCTTGAAGGAAAAGACCAGCTGGGAGGTTGGTTTCAGTCCTCTCTCTTAACCAGTGTGGCAGCAAGGAAGAAGGCACCATACAAGTAAGCGTGTGGATTGCAAACACATTCCTAGTCCATTTATTGAATACTGAGCTTTTGGAAGTGTGCACAGTAGTGTAAAACAAGAGAAATCAAACCAGTATCAAGTATCTGATTCATGTTCTTACATTTTCACTATAAAGATTTTCTCATATTAAATTGTAATTAATTTACTGTTTAACTTTTTTCTATCATAATTCTAATAACGTTTTCATTCTTAATCATTTAGGAATTGCATTATCAGATACAAGTCTGGCTTTTTGCTATCTCTCCCACTCCCATAATTAAAGACATTTTTTGGGAAGTGCAGTGTGCAGATCTTCCAAGATCAGTGACTTCTGAATTCAACATTAGGCTGCAGGGAATTTGGAATAGCTGTGTGCTTGTGCTCTGCTGGAGCTGTGGCACACCATTTATCTCCTGGAAGATGGAAAGCATAGGAAGGGGGAATGCGGCTCAGCTGCAAGGAGGCAGTGCAATTTTGGGAAATGTATTGGCTTAAAAAGTAAATAACACTTTAGTCTTTAATTAATCTGAAATACATGTGGATATCTAAATAACCTGTTGCTTGCACAGCAGAATTAAATGAGGAAAATAAAGTTGTTTGCTCTCCTTGGATATACAGGGTGTATTCATGGTTGGTTGAACTCAAGGGCTAAAGCTTCAGGCTCACCAAAACAGGGGGTTTCTGTGTGCTTTGACTTAAGAATATCCTCATTAGAAATCTACTCTTAGCATCGATTTTTCCCTGGGATTTTGTTGACATTAAAATCTTTCCTGCAGGACTCTGGTGGTTCATGGCTTTACTCTTGGCGAGAAAGGGGAGAAGATGTCCAAATCCGTTGGCAACGTGGTTGACCCTGATGTTGTCATCAATGGAGGCGAAGTAGGTCAAGCTCCTGAGTTTCTCAGAACTGCCACTCACAACCTTTCACTGCCAGATTCTGCAGCTGTCTTGTGGCAGAACTCTGTCAGACTCTTCTTTGGCTATACTGCAGTTCCATTTGGCTGGACTGAAAACCTTGAGTTGTGTTGTAGTGCAAGAAAATCCCTCACCTTTGTTCTCTGCTAAGAGAAAATTATGCAGAGGGTGTAAATGATACCTTTTTTTTCCAGTGTTGATGGAGTAATGGAGAAGAGGAATAATAAAAACCAAAAAACAATTAAAATAATGAACCTCTGCTGTCAAACTGACTGAAGCCTACCATGTGTGGCTGGCAGTGGAGCAGCCAGTTGTCGCAGTTACACCTCAGCAATCTCCCTGCTCTCAGGCTGTTACTGACTCTGGAAACTTCATTCCATGGTCAGGAAGGTAGCACTGCTGGTGATGCTCTGAATTTCCTTCCCTCCCCAGTCCTGCTGTTGCTCATTCTGAGGCTGTTGAGCAGATTTTGCAGCTCACTAGACAAAAGAATCAATCCTTGCATGACTTGCTTATCTGATTAATTAAAACACACAATTGTCCCTGTTCTTTCAAAAAGGAGAAAAGCCATTTTCAGATTTGAAAACAGTCTGAAGGGGAAGAAAAACCTCTGTAGTTTTAGATATTAATATTGCTGTTTTAATGATTAAGCATTCAAAGGGTTTAAGGCTGCAGATGAGTTTCTCTCAGCCTACCTGGGTTCTAGCACTGCCTGTACAGAGTGTTGCAGGTGTGGGTTGTAGCCCTGCTCAACAGCAACTCCTGCTAAAAAAAGGGGGAAGCCTCCAACCACAGCAGCCTCCGGGCACATGGACAGAGTTTTGGGTAGGTCTGCAAGGAGCAGGGAGTTGGACTGGATGATCCCTATGAATCCCTTCCAGCTGGAGATACTCTATGGCTCTGTGCTCTCCTGTCTGTCCTCAGGATCACACCAAGGATCCTCCATATGGTGCCGACGTTCTCCGCTGGTGGGTGGCGGAATCCAATGTTTTCACAGAGGTGCTGATTGGGCCCGTGGTGCTCAATGCTGCCAGGGATGACATCAACAAGGTAAGAGCCACCAGTGCCAGCACTGTTCATCCCAACAACAGGTCCTCTGTGTATTGCCTGCAAAGCTTTCCAGACTTTAGACTAAAGAAAGTTTTTCCAAGCTTATTTAGGGAGGTACTACTGCTTTTTACAGCTGTGAGTCAAACAGCAAAGCATGCTGACAAAAAGACTCATTTTGCAGCTTTGTGCTTTGGTAACAGCCAGTCTTTATTTTTCTGTAGGTCCTTTTGCCATGTGTTCTTCATGATGCCTTTGTAACTGTTCAAACAGTAATTTTGAAAAGTAATCAATTTTAGTTAATGATGGAATATGAGCATTTTGTGTTTCATCTACCAAGGCTAATGATGTTTAATTGCTGTGGCTTGTAGCTCCGGAACACGCTACGCTTCATGCTGGGAAACGTGGAGGGCTTCAATCCAGAGACAGATTCCATCCCCCCTGCAGAGATGTACATAGTGGATCAATACATGCTGCACTTACTGCACGACTATGGCAGCAAGGTAGGGGGGAATTGTGTTTAGATGAACATGTGTGTAATGTTTTCCACTGGTTATGTTTTATTTAGGTGTGTGAGTAAAGTGTGTGTGTCAAGCAGGCAAATATTACAACCACAAAGGATCCTTCAACCCACTGTGCACTCCCTTAAGCCCATCTCAATTTTTGAGGAAGACTTTACATTCTTAACTTTGTTTGGACATCAACCACATTTTCTCACTCACTGCCCAAGGCATCAAATTAGAAGTCTTTCAAAATACTTAAAGATAGATATTTAAAAAGAAAAAAAAAAAAAAAACAAAAAAACCCACAACAACAAAACAAAAACCCTAGAGCTTTGGGAATTTGCTGTTGTACAAAGCTTTGTCATTTCTGTCCATTTCTGTCCCTCAGAACCATTCTGCTGAAACCATGGGCATAGTTTCTGGGATTTCCCCTTTTCTTTCCACTCAGACTTGAATGGAAATTATTTCTTTGGCCTAACTATTAACTGACTTAACTTTTTTTCTCCTCCAACAACCTTTTAAAGTTTTCTGCCTTTGTGTCACTCATTCCGTTTTCTGTAAGTTTAGTTTTTCAGGGGCTGTCATTGTATGCTGTGTGATGCAAACCAATGCACTGTTCTTACCTCCCTCTCCCAGGTTACAGAAGCCTACAAACAATATGATTATAGCAAAGTTGTTCGACTGCTGCAAGCATTCTGTTCCAAAAGCTTGTCTAACTTCTATTTCAGCATGATCAAGGACAGGTGAGTTCCTTCCTGCTGCCTTTAAAAGGGAAAAAAAGAAAGGAAATGGGTCTGAGATGGAGGTAATAAGGTTCCAGGTGAATGCTGAGTAAACACAGGTATCTCAGAAGACCTCTCAGTGTATTCAGCTGTGTGGTTGTCATTGTTGTGCTCTCTTCTGTCGACTGGTGGTACTGAACACTTTAAAAGGTGATCAAGTGAGCATATTTAAAACCAAGTAAGTATGTAAAAACAGAGTCTTGAATCTATATTTCTACCCAGAAAGGATAGATCTGAATTTGGGAAGACAGGAGGAAGGGCTTTGAGCAGCTAGCTATACAACTGAATGTATTTATCTGGTTTTTTTAGATTAGTAAAAGAATCCTAAGGCTGTGACAGACACCTGTGTAAATGCGCAAGGGCTGTTTCGGGGTGGGGGGAGGCGTTATACTGATCTTCAGTAGCCAGAATGTGAGTAAAGGAGGAGTGGGGGGAAGAGAAGGAAGCCCTAATGCTGAGGTTTACAGATGAACAAGAGCAAAGGGCTGACAGCTGCAGGCTCAGCTCCCTAAGGTCAGATTCTCTCTCCCCAGATTAACATGTAGAGAATCTCCTTTCCTGTGGCTGCAGATGCAGATGGTTCTGTCTGTAGCCCACTGTGCTTGCCTAGGGAAGGGCACTCTAGAAATGCTTTCCTTAGAAAGGCTGGCTGCGTCAGACTTCTGGATGTCCAGTGGCAGTCCCAAAAGTGTGGCTCTTGAGCAGAAACAAGAAGCTAGGAACACTTTCCAGCTCTCCCTGATGTCTTGCAGGCTCTACTGCGAAGAAGCAAAGGATCCTAAGCGTCGTTCCTGTCAGACTGTGCTGGCAGAGGCTCTGGACGTCATCATCCGCTCCTTTGCACCCATCCTGCCCCACTTGGCAGAGGAGGTTTTCCAGTATATCCCTTACAAGAAAGGTAAAGCACATAGCACTGCTAAGCAATTCTTTTAGGGCATTGTTTAATTGCACAGTTACGGGGAATGCAGTTACAGAAATATGCCATTCTTTTTTATTATTCATTTCATAAACACTCAAATAGACTAAACTAAGAATCACTTTTGTTTTGCTTTCAAGACTCAGAGGGTGTGTTTCGTACTGGCTGGATTAATGCAAGCTCAGCATGGAAGAAACCTGGCACTGAGGAAGCAATAGAAGGTGCATGTGCAATGAGAGACTCCTTCCTTGGGTCCATCTCTGGCAAGAATGCTTTGGAATATGAAGTCATCGTTGTCATTGAGCCTGGATTGCTGTTTGAATTAATGGAGGTAAAAATTGCAACTAAGAGTAGTGTTGTCTGTGTGAAAACTTCCTTCTGCTTTGTACTCACCAGAGAATCACAGAGCAGTTGGGGGTGGAAGGCACTGCTGGAGCCTTTACAGCACAGCCCCTTGCTCAGGCAGGCTGAGTTAGAAGAGGTTTCCCAGACCTCTGTCCAGTTGGGTTTTGGGTACTTCTGAGGATGGAGACCCTACCAGCTCTCTGGGGTACCTGTGCTAGTGTTTGACCATAAAAAATCAGCTTTGTGTTTTTTTGGAGAAGGATCACCTTCACCCAGCTGGCACTGCTCTAATACAGCATCCTAAGGTGGGATGCTGCTGGCCCTGTCCCTTGGGAGAGCAGAATGCTAGCTCATGGGCCATCAGGCCCCTTTCTCTTGGACACTGCAATTCGAGTATGTCCTGCTCCTGGCAGGAATAAATCAGATTCTTGGTTTAAACCATCCACTTTGATTAGGAACTCAGTATGTGTTTTATAGAATGGGTGGTGCTGAGAAACTAAAGCATGTTCCAAGTCTGAAAGTTCCCTGTCCCCCAGGCACTGCAGGCAGAAGAAACTTCCAGTGTTTCCCAGCTGAATGAGATAATGATGGCTTCCCAGACAACCCTGCTGAGCGAGTTCCCCAAAGAAACACCTTCAGATGCAAACATCATAAAAGGGACCTTTCTGATTAACTTGGAAGGTAAGAGAACCATTCCAGACAGGCTCCTGCACTACAACACAAGGTTGTTTGTGGCTTGAGTCTTCCCTATAGCTCTAGCCTCTCTCAGCAATGACATTTTCTCTGACAGGCGGTGACATCTGTGAACAGTCTTCGTACAAAGTTATAGCTCGACCCATTGCCAAAGCAAAATGCCCTCGCTGCAGGCGATACACGGCTGAGTCCTCAAGCACTCCCTGCCCACGGTGCCTCCAAGTCCTTGCTGCTGGAAAGAGGAGCACGTGAAGACAAAAATGCCTATGCAAAAGCTGCTCCAAAGTGGCTGAAGCAGCAGGTCTGCATACTGGAACCTGTAGAAGCAGATGCTTAAGCCCCAGCCTGAGCAGGAGTATCATGCATTTTGGGGAACCATATGTGTGTGTGTATATATATATATATAAATATATATATACACTACTTGTGTATATCACTTTTCAGCTTAATAAAAAGGGTGGTTAAAAATAACTGACTGTTTTACTTGTTCTTAGCAACCTGTGTTCTGTGGAAGTTCACTTCCATTTAAGAGAAAATCCCCAGTGAAGCAGCTCTTGTTTAATTTTTATACTGGCAGCTGGTAGTTCAGCATAACCCCAGAGAACCACTCCTCTCTACAGAACAGAAGAGAAAGTGGTAGCTACCATTCCCTAAAAGGAAGGAAAAGGCACAATGAAACCTCAAATTTTATTTAATCAATTTACACAAATCCACAGCAAATTAAACACAAAATAGCACTATATACAGAGTATTACTTACAATACATTACAGGTTTGATTGGTGTAGTGTGTCAGCTCTGACATGATACTCAGTTACAGTAAATTCCTTTACACAGCTGTACCATGATAGAGGAATGTAATGCACCTAAGGAACACCCAGCTTTCCTCAGGTTCCATGATGACCAAATCTCAAGCTCACTCATTTCTGCAGAAGTGTGAGGTGCTGTCAGGCAAGGTGGTCATGACACCTGTACAATATTGCCTCTTCCATTTCTCCTTTACAGCTGTTTTAACCTCAGTTATGGAAGTCAGTAGAGAAGTACAATACGACACAGACCAGGGAATTTTACAGGAATTCTGACTATTCTTTGCTCCATCTGTAGGAAGTCAAACATTCAGTATCAAAGCAAGAATCCTTCACCAGCTGCCTTGGAGTGCAGTGATCAGGAACTAGGGCTGCAGAACAGATGGAGGAGGCTGTGTGGAGCAAGCCACCTGCATTTCCTTTTTGGGAGGGGAAGTCAAACCCTTCGATGACAGCAGCACATACTTCAGAAAGATAAGACTCAATTCTAAATTCTGTCTCCAGCAAGGCAGAATATTACAAATGTTTCTTACATATAATGCAGGAGGAGCAGGTTACAGGATGGAGCTGGTAATTTCAGCTGACAAAGACAAAAAGTTTACACCAATTTCATTTTTTCTCTGCTGGCTTCCTTCAGACAAGGAGTGAACAGGAGTCACCAATGCCTGATAAGCATGTTCAACACCATTCCAATAGTGAAGATGCTCACTATAGGAGTCCCTGTAGGTACCATCAATAAAGTGGGGGTTTAAGGCTAAAGTACTCAGTACTATTGAGCTTCAGAGAAGTTGGATCAACTTTTTGAGCATTTCTGACTACAAGTTAGCATGTGCAGAGATTCACAGCATACTACATCTCCTACAGTGATAAGATGGAGGAACAATCTTACAGTAAGACATTCCTTGACCTACCTAAACTCAGCAGAGCTTAATAATAATGAAGAGGGATGTAAATCCAGTTGTAGCTGAAGCCCAGCATGGGGAGAGCTGGACTAAAAGTCCATAATCAGGCTGGGAGAGTTGAGTTCTCCTTCCCAGGCTGTTCTCCCATTGCATAAGACCCCAGCACATTTCACCCTACATCAAGTGCCATTGTCATTGTCACATAATGCAGTTAACAAGGCGTGAGCCCAACACCAACTTGAGCTTCAGAAAAAGCAGGATTGGCTTTACACGGTAACTTCAGAGACTGAAGTTCTTCTTGGGTCTAATTCTAAAGTTACTTTTGGAAAACAAATCATACATGGAACATTGAAAGTGCAGCAGTTACTGCCAGCATGAAATACAGAATTTCACAAGATGTGACTGTGTTGAGAGACTAAAACTGCTGTCAAATATACCCAATTTAAACAACTGCATAAAGCATTCAATTCAGAAATAAATAACAAAGCAGTTCAGATACTGACAACTGTACTAGAAACTAAACATATTCTTACTAGTGCAGAATTTAAAATATACTCCAATTTAAAATTACCTTCTGAAATTCTGGGATGGGGAGCATTGTTCTTTCTGTATCCCAACCAGAGCCCCATGGCATTATCTTCCCATTAAGCTGAGGCTGTGTGTCAGAGCCTGCCCTGCTGTGCAGCGCTCAGGCCGGGATGGCCTCAACAGCCTCGATGAGGTTGAGGGCCAGGCTGTACTGCCCGTGGTTCTCAGGCAGGTGCTCGATCACTTTGCTCACCAGCCTGGCCGTTGTCACAACTGGCACCTCCACGTTCTGGACTTCCTGGGGGTCCTGTGTGAAACAATCAACTCAGCATCTCAGTCACTTCACAGGTGAGCCCTCCAGAACCTTTATAAGACAGATGGCTAATGTTTATAAACACAATCAAGCTGATGCTTTGACCCATGAAACTGCTTCACCCTACATGAAACCATAGGGGGAAAAATTCCTATTTTCATGAGTAAGAAAGGGCCATTGAGATGTAATCTCTGGCTTGGTGAACAGAAGCCTCAGAAAATCAACCTGTTTTCCAAACTGGAGCTTAACTTACCATAGCTTTGAGCCAAGTGCTCAGTGTTGGAGGAAGCCTGGAGAGGAATTCCACGCCATCCTTGATCTGTCCGTGGAGCAGAGCAAAGGCCAGCCTCTGCCCAGCCAGCATGAGCAGCTGGGATGCCAGCACTTCTTTGTCAGCCACCTGCAGGAAGGCCTGAAAGCAGAGAAACAGAAGGGACTAGAAACAGTTTCAATGTGACACAGCTCACCTTAGCTGGAAACCTGAACAGCTGTAACAAAAGAAAGTTCTTGATACTAAAAGGACAAATAGTCTTTGCGACTGTTTCTTGTGTTATGTGTTACTGTAACAAAGCACAGTATTAGGAGCTTCAGAGCTCCACAAGGCAGAGAATTACTCTGTACTTGACAGTGATTAGCAGGAGCACAAGATTTGTCTTACAGTCCAGCAACATAATCCCCTCTCAAGGAAGGGAAGGGGGTGTTTTTAATCCTATTTTTTTTCTTTCCAAAAAAGACATTACAGACAAAAGAAGCCATTTCCTGAAATTATCAAATATAATAAAATTAAAAAGGCCATGCTAGTTATACTAGTAGTGTAACTCTTTGTCACGTTTCCACTAGTTGCAATAGACAGATTCTTACTGGGAAAATTGAAAAATAAAGGTAATTATTAGTCCTGAGAAAGTACTTTTTATAGTCTCTGACTTTTCAGCCTGGGGACTTTTTGAGCTTGATAAATCTTGCCTAACCCTTCCAGGCATTTTAAGTAAGTGGAAAGTAATTTTAGCAGAATACATGACAGTGTTGTAAAATGTTAAAAGCTATTCTTACCTCTTCACCAAGATGATCCATCCCATAACTGTACAGTTCACAGACATAATGCCTTCTGACCAGATCCTCAGAGATCTGAAGATACTGAGCCAGGTCCGCAGCCAATGTTGGCCAATTTTTCCCCTTTTCAAAAGGAAAATATTCCTCTTCTGAGACTTCTCTGTCCTTCTGTGATGAACACAGTGTTTGAACCGCTGCACTCACAACTTTGAGCAAGAACTTTGAAGCAAAAATCACAGGTTACCTCAGGATTATCTGTAACTTCAGAAGTGTAAGAACTTTCAGTACAAAACTTCTGCCTACCTGCTGTCTTACGGATAACACGTTTGGATCCATATCCCCACTAGGTAGCAGCTGAATTGATGTAAGGTCTTTGAAAAATGCATTTTTGCCCTAAAATTGGGAACCAAAGACAGGCCTCAGGGAAACAGGGCAATACAACAAATCCACTCTGATCCAATACTAAGCAGCCCACTTATTTCTTAAATTTATTTTGTACCTCATCTTCAGTTTTGCTCACAGAGCAAATAGAGACCTTGAGTAAGTGAAGGCAAAGAGAATGGCTAATAGTAATAGTTGTATGTAAAAGAATGGAGGCACAGGAATAGGATCTGATTTTACTCAAGACATCATATGCACTCTTAAATGACAAAAGGTAGTATAATGCTTTTTGCTAACAGATAAACAAAAAAAACCAAACCAAAACCAATGGAATCTGACCTGTGGTAAAATGCTAAAATCAGACTCAAATGCTTGATGAGAGTTTGCAGACAAGAGCCTACATCAAAAGGATGGTAATATTCTGCATTTATAAAATTCCAGTATATCATTTAGAAAAAATCTGAAGAGTGTTACAGCACTAAATTATTTTCTCCATAGCAGGAATGAGACCACATTCTACACCAGTACTTTGTGTTTAAATTCTCTTAAAATCGAAGTGTGGTTATGAGAGGAGGAGGAAAGCTCAATTTCTGGTGTCAGGATTAAGCTCTGTAACATACTGCATTTTAAATGCAGTGACTTTTTAAAGTGGTTTATTGGAGTTAAATGAAAAATTGTTTATTCTTTTTGAGATGCTGGGAAGTCTGGAATAATCATCAGCAATTATGGATACAAGAGTGACACAACATTTCTGACCTTTAAATATTTGTTTTCACTGGTCTGACACTTCTCAAAGCTACCAGAAAAACCTGTCATCCAGTGTTCTGACCATGCAGCATTTTCAGGCCAGCTAATAATTAAGGAACTGATCTTCATGCATCTGAGGTCATTACAAATCTTTTACTAATAAGGAAACTCACCAAGTTTGGGTCTCTGCCTGAATTCTGGTAACAATTTCATTAATGCACCACAGTGGACTAAAGACTTTCATAAAATCATGCAGGAACCGTTTAGAGTGCAAAAGCCAGCAAATATCCCAGATAACAAGAGGAAGGGAGTATTAATGTCTTGGGTTATGTTACCAAAAAATGTTTATTTTTCCATCTGTTGAAACCAGTTAGGGAAATGTTTTCTTTATCTCTTGTGTAACCCATTCCTCATAACTCCAAGGGGGAGGGGGCAGATGCCTTCTGATAATGGGCCAGCTGTTAAAACCAGGTAGGGCAGTGTTCCTGATCTCTTGCACAAACCGTCCACCCTCTGGGCGATATCTTCTGTTAACAGGCCATCAAGGCTCACCACATGACTGAAAACATTACATCATCCCACTGTGAGATGCTCCACCCAGTGGGGGGAAGCCAGCCCTTCCTACCTAGATAAAAAACTGAGGCCCAGTAACACCAGGTATCCTGGTTTTCCACTGGATTCCCGGAGGAAGACTGGAACCATCTCACCATCACTGGACCCTTTTTTTCTACAGGATCATCTCTACTCCAACAGAACAACATCTGCCACTCCAGGAGGATTTACTTTGGACTGCTTCCAACACCCTGACCAACAGGGTGTCAGGTCGTATTTCTGACTCTGTCAGGGTTTCTAGGGTTTTTTTGTTTGTTTGCTTGTTTTTGGAGTTTTTTTGTACTACTACATTGGTATTCTTAATATTCCTAGTAAAGAACTGTTATTCCTATTCCCACATCTTTACCTGAAAGCCCTTAATTGCAAAATTATAATAATTTGGAGGGAGGGGGTTTACATTTTCCATTCCAAGGAAAACTCCAGTTTTCCCTGGCAGATACCTGTCTTCCCAAACCAAGACAATTAAACGAAGCAACATTTCATTATCTGCTTTCAAAGCTCTACCTTGCTGTCAAACAGTGACAGTGGCTTGACCCCCTTGAGGGAAAGCCTCATGATGGCGTAGAGGAGGGTGCAGAGCACAAACTGGTGCTCTACCAGCGGGTAGTGGATGCGCTTCTGCTCCAGGGCCAGCTCCACGATGGACACCGGGCCCTCCACCGACACCCACGCGTCCTCAGTGTCCAGCACAGGGGCCTGCATCTCGTCACTGCTCACGTCTGCCTGCCAAGAACACGCAGCAGTCACACACTGAACGCCTCCTGCACTGGCCTGCTCTGCAGAGCCCTCAGACACAACTGCTCTGCACTGAAACTAAAAACAAAACTTAATGTTGTTCAGAACATCATTAACATTTGTCTGAACTGAAAGGTACAGAAATTTGTAAAAAGCACAGTCTTCAAAAACAGATTTTAACCCATCAGTTCTTTACTTTCAATGGGAAAAATAGAAATTTACCTCTAGCAAAGTTTGCAGAAGTTCTGAACAGCAGCCAAGAAAAGCTGTCATTGCTGTGTCACTCATCCCTACGTCCTGGTAACAAACAGTAAGATTTAAATTGTTTCAGCTGGAATTGAAACAGGTTTTTATTAGCTCTTTATGTTTGAGAAGACAGCTATTGACATAAAATACATAGTTCAGCTCAGTTTCTTAACCTGCTATATTTAAATATGAACAAATACTTACTGAAGTACAACAAAGAATTAACGGGAAAATTTGGAATCAAGTAAATGTAACCATTTACAATACTGTATCTCCAATGAAGACTGAATCAAGTAATCCCACCTAGTAAATTTAATTTTCTGATAATATCAGTTGTCTTCCATAAAGTTTTAACTAATGAAATTATGCATGAAAAATAATAGTAATTTGTCATCTTATAGTCTCCAGCCCACCCTCTATAATATTTGAACTTATACTACTGTTCTAATCTGCTTTTCCAGATAAAAATTAATTTATACTTCTTAAAATTTGTAACATTTTCTCTAGGGCTACATTTTCAACTTTTTTTAAAATGTGCAAAAATAAATCATAAACCAGTATTAAATTTAAGGCATTTCAAATTATTTCTTCCCACTCAGACAAAAGTAGTGTTACTTGCCCTTCTGCATAATCTGTCCTTTGGAGCTTTTCCAACCTGTTTTTGCAAAAAAAGGATAAAATGTGTTACAACTAAATAATTTTCATTATGGTATCTATTATCCACATTTTAACCTTCTATTACTATTTTCCCAGTATAAAATGAGAAAATAGCTCCATTACAGCTATATGATGCAGCACATTGAATGTTTTGCTTTCAACAAAAGACTTGATACAGATTGTATAGGAATGAACATCACTGATGCCCATATTTAGTTCATCCTTCTTAAAGCCTTCTAGGATTAGAAATAAGGCCCCAAGGTCCTCACTCAAATCTCAGAGACAGCAAAGAAATTCCCAGTGACTTCTAGAATGCAGAACTAAAGCTGCAACACCAAGCATGATATGAGGAAAAAAACAGTTAGTTAATAAAAACCTTACTCTCTTCTCCTGCAGGTGTTAACTCAGGTAGAAGAGTTATGGTGAAGGATTTCCATAAATGCATGCAGGAAAACTGGAAAAAGGTTTTTACAGAAGCAACACGTACTACAACTGTACACAACAGAGCCTATTTGCTGAAAGGAATGGGGAAGAGGATACTCCACAGTTTTTAAGAGAGCTAAACAAGAAAATGAGAGGAGCACAGGAGAAGGAAAAGACAGGAGGGCAAATTCTTGCTGGTTTTGTGTTGGAGTTTTATTCTTTAAGTCACTATCCACTTACTAGGAGCACTCTTCCTAAACTGTCTTCCAGTAAACAGCCCCACCGCATAGTTGTAAGCATGAAAAAACCTGAAGCTTAGCAGGGACAAAAGACTGCTCAAACTCAAAGCAGACAGGCTACATACCAGAACAAAAGCTGATTTACAATAGTAGGAATAGTTAAAAGTGCTCAACAACATCCAAAAAATCTTCTGTATTTTGCAGAATAAGAGTTCATGTATATGAAATCTGGACTTGTGGTAGATCCTTGGTAATAACTTACCAGGAAATAGGCACTTTTAAGATATTTATCATTTTCTAAAAAAATTTTATTTATACACACATAGATAGTTTCAAACTGTTTCACAGATATTTCTTATTTAGCAATTACAAGCTAAAACTGCACTTAAGCCTTCAGAACACATCACCCAGTGTTGATCAACCTGCCTCTAGTTAATTATCCAACAGATCTGATATTTTAAAATACGCATTCCATCATCACTTCCAAAAGTTAGCTACATAATAAGCCAAATAAACAGTGGTGATTTGCACAGTTAAATCAAAGATATTCCAAATGCTTTTTAAAACAAAAGAAAAAAAAATGTTTATAAATGCTGGTTTCACTTTTCAGTTAGTAACAAAAGCAACCTCAAGACACTGCACTCACCTTGTCCATAAGATATGTGGCAGAAGAAAGCCTTTTTACAATGAATGTATTCCACATCATCAGAGCAATACCTAGAACAATCACAGACTTGTAAACTCCAGGTGAACAGAAAAAGAATCTTACAAGATGGTGAACAAAACATGAAGGAATTGTGAATTATCCTCACTGCTTTATACTTGGAGTTTAGGTTTCTCAGGAGGAGACTACACTCGTCGTAGTACAGTCAGAAGTGCAATTAATAACTTGTTAAAAATATTATGTTACGCAGACTGGGTTAAACATTTTAAGTACACATCAAGAGAGCACCTTATTTGCAGACATAAATAGTCTACAAAAAAGAAAATGGTCATCACCTCCATTGAAACAGGGTATCAAGAAATGCATGAAAAGTAAGAGACTGCAATTGATGTTCCACTATTTAAATACAAGTAAAAAAATATTTCAGAAAAATTTTATTTAAAAAATGCTTTTAGTTAAACACATCAACTTTATCTAACTAACTTATTTTCACAGTTGTGATGGAAACTCAATTTCACCATGGAAGAGAGAAGCATGGCTACCAGCAGAAACTTTTGGGTGGTTTGGCGGTTTTAAGACAAAATGGCCATCACTATTATCAACAGCATTCATTTATTTTAGTCAATAAACATCCATTCTGTTTTACCAATTTCAACAAAGATAATTTTTACTAAGAGTTTTGTACTTACCATGCTGAATGTGAGCATTAATGATGCATCTTAGATGATCTATAGACCTATTGAGAAAATATGCTTCCTTATGGAAAAAAAGAAATGAAAATACAAGTTAATACAATATTCAAAACTTGCTTTAAATGTAAATTACTAATTCTTAAAGGGCCCAGGTAGATTATCTTAAAGCTTCTACTTTGACAGTTATAAAACTTGTAAGTTATTCAGCTGTTGCAATCTTCTCTACCAGTATCTGACAAACACATGTGTGCATAGCAAATATTGTCAGTCATCATGAAACCAACTGTAGTTTCAGGGGCTTTTTAGTGTAAGCACTGTTAACATACTCTTTGCCGAAAGGCACCCCTACTAACTACAGTCATTTTTCAAATACAAAATTCATTTCTGAGAGAAAGAGTAATTTTTACTATATTTTGCTATGAGAGAGTAAGTTTTTAACAGTCTCAGAGGAACCTTCTATTCTACATCAAGTTATGCGGCACAGCACTAAGGAGTGCTAATTTAACTTTTATCATCATCTGAACTTAGGACATTTTCCACTAGAGAAACTATAGGACAGGAGAGGAGAGAAAGAAATTTATTTTTTTTCTTTCTTATGACAACTCCCAGCAGTGGCCAGGGAATCTGAGACATTTAAGAAATCCCTCTTTCCTCCCACAGTAGAATGGGCTCTGGTCTAAAAAAATTAGTATTCTGTGACTTGTTCAAGCATACTTAGAACAGAGAAAAATACAGCTCTATTTTGGAGTACTGAAACTGTTTTGTATCTGCAGTACAAACAGCCAAAAACCTTTTTCAAACTGAACCCAGTTTCCACACTCCCAGGATCTGATAGCTTTGAAACATACAGTCCTGGCCTTGTGAGGTGCCATTCAGCCTCAGGACATACTCTCATTTTCTCAATTCAATTTCCACTTGACACTTATCACAGAAAAATTGCACCTAGTAACTGCTTTCAAAGTCAGTCTAATTATTAATTGATGTTTTGATGAACTACCAGAAACTTGTGAAGCTGCTTCTATCAAATTGGTCTTAACCATTATTCCCTGCAAAAGACATTTCCTTACCTCTGTGTCCTTATTCCACTGCACTACGCATTCCCAAGAGCAATGTGCATGGAGTACATCCACTTCAAGACTACATGGAAATTGCTGATATGCTACTTGCAGCAGCTCTAGAAAACAAAAATCTGAAGTTAGAAGACAGACCTCCTCCCACTAAAATTTCTGCTAGTTCACAACAACAGCATCTGCAGACTTTTATAATTTGAAAAATTCAAATTATTTTCTTACCTAGGATTCTTTCCAAGCCTGTAGCTGCTTCTGTTTCCTCAAGAAAGAGATTATTATGCATTTCTACAGATTCTTCAGTACTGTCTGTATTGTTTTTGTACTGGGCCACATTCAGTATAATTGGACTGAAGCCTTGCCTAAAAACCCACTTTGCTACAGTGTCAGCAATACCTCCTAGAATGTTGAAAAGAAAAGTATGAGGTAGAGTCAATGTATTGCAGATTATTTATGGTTCAAAATCTAAGGACCAGAGACAATGCAGGAGTTTTAACTACTACCTTTAATTATATATGGGTAACTCCACCAATTGAAAAACTTCCTAAACAACTGATCAGAAGATTACAATGCAGTCTTTACAGTAATAGCTTTGAACAATTTTAAAGCACTCTTCTACATGATTTGCATTGGTTTTTAAATTAAGAATGGTATTCAGCAAAACAATTTACAGTGCAGAGTACATCATTAAATAGGTAATGATGGCTCAGAAGTCTATTAGAAAGAAAATCAACAACCTCTCCAAGAAAAAATAAAATGTACCTTTTCCAGCTTCAAGCAATTTCTTAACAGACAGTCTGCCCAAAGGCTCAGTCTGGAGTGATGAAACTCTTTTTGTCCTTTTGGTCACTTTGCTGTGCAGTAGTGTTTGAAGTATCAGGCAATCCTCTAACTGTTTTAGCAGAAGTTTCCAATATTCTGCATCAAGGGAAAGTGCTTCCCAGGATTCCGTGTCTGAACCTACAATTATTTGGGAAAACTAACAGAAGATATGAACTGGTTTAAGTCTGTTCATTTTAAAGCACCACAATTTTGTTAAGAAAAAATGCATAGCATTAAAATTCAAAGCTACATCTCAAGAGTTACTGCATTTTAAAGAATAATTTACTTCAAAGTATGCATTAACTACTATACAAAGATCAGTTAATACCCCACACTGCTCACAAGTTACACAGATCCTTAAATAAAAGCCTAAAGGAATTAAAAGGACCTGAAGGATCATCTTACAGCCCCATTTTTAAGTTCATCCTTAGCTGAAAAATGGGTTAGAATCCCTTAAAAATATTTCGTTTTAAATCCTCCAAATCTTCCCCAAATATATGATTAATCCACCTACATTTTCATTTCCTATCATATTAAAAAATATATATCATGTACCCAGAAATACTGGATCACACCACATGGCAGTTCTGTGCATGATTTTGATAATTCTCATGTTTATCAGCAAACCTCTGCCAGGAAGCCCAAGAATCTTTCCAGATTGGTAGGGGGAAAAAAAGTGGGGGGAAGATACATGGATTTATGGAAGGGGAATTTTGGAGGAAATGAATTAGTTCCTTTTTTTTTTTTTTTTTTTTTTTTTTTTTACCAGAATAGGAAAAAAAAGGGACTAAGAGGGATGTAAGAAAATGATAGTATGTTGCAACACATCAACATCTCTATTTTGCAACACTAACAATTTTGATAAACAGAATTGCAAGAGTTGAGCGTGCAAAAATACTAAAACACTACCTGGTGATCTAGTTAAAATTTATAAGGCAGACATGATTAGGGGGCTGGAGCACCTCTCCTATGAAAACAGGCTGAGAGAGTTGGGATTGGTCAGCCAGAAGGAGAAAAGGCTACAGGGTGCCCTTACTGCAGCTTTCCAGTACCTAAAAGGGGTCTGTGGGAAAGGGACTTTTTACAAGGGAAGTAGTGATAGGACAAGGGGGAATAAAAAGCTTTAAAGATAAATAAGGAGGTTTAGATTGGCTATTAGGAAGAAATTCTTTACTGTGAGGGTGGTAGGCACAGGTTGCCCAGGGAAGTTGTGGATGCCCCTCCCCTGGAAGCGTTCAAGGCCAGGATAATGATGCTCTTGAGCAACCTGGTCTAGTGAGGGGAGCCCCTGCTCAACGCCAGCAGGGGCTGGAATCAGACCATCTTGAAAGTGCCTTCCAAGCCAAACCATGCTCTGGTTCTAGTTACAAGACTGAACATCACCTACACCCCATCTAATCTGCTCAGACATCTGCCTGGGGCTCTTTGGAAATGGAATGCCTTCCATGTTGAATTGCAATGTTCTAAGCAGTTTCACAGCCATAATCCCAACTTGGTAATTTATTGGCATTTATTAATAGAAAACCAAGCCATCCATCATGTAAAGAAGGGAGAGTATCATAGGTACTACAAAAATTTAACGGTATACTTAAAATACTGCAACTATGTTAAAACGGGTTTACCATCTGAAGTTCAGTGGACTTCTCAAATTTATGTGGAAAGTGTGTAGCCTTTGTCAACATCATTTGCTATCGAGAGAGAAACTCAATGTACAGCTTCCATATTTAAATATGTTTAGTAAATAATGCTGACATATCATTAATTCATCTCAGCATAATGTTCTTCAAATCTGAGTGCAAATGTCCAGGCCTGCAGGATGTCCTGCTTGTGCCCAGGCTGGAATGAGGACAAATGCAGAGGATGTTACCGTCACCAGGACAGCTGCACGGAAGCGATACAGTAACCAGAAGAGAAGGAGATGCTAGGTGAGTTACCTTTTGCTCCGTGACGCTGTCGATGATGTGCGCGGTGACAGAGTGTCCCACATGAGCCGACAGCAGGGCAGCCGCGTTGTTCTCGGACTGAACACAGGCCGTGCGCATCTGCTGCCACCAGGGGGACACGGACTGCGTGTCCCACGACTCGTCTATGGCCACTGCAGGCAAAGGGACAGGCGGGTAACAGCTCGGGTCACTGAGCAGCAGTGACCACCACTTGTGAACACAGCTTGTCCATGATCACTCTACGTGATCATTTTCCAGATATTTAGCACAGAGGTTCTGGATTGTAACTCAAGTTTAAAACAGAATGTGAATTACTCATTCTCAAAACTCATTTGTAGCAAACAGACAATAGATCTGAATCACTAGGTAGCAAATCTGTTGCATGCTTAAAAGATCTAAGGGACGTTACACTTCACAGTGCAGACAGATTCATTTGTGATTTCAAGATGCCACACGTATTCAATGCACTCAAGCTGTCTCCCTTCAGGCTACCTTGTGTTCAGAAGCATTAATTTACCCAGAGCAGCAGTAGCTTATTCATGCTTCCTGTTTCAAGCTGATAATGCTGCTCCGTGGTGAAGTAGACAAAAAAGGAACCCGGCACAGAGTTACCCAGAGCAGCTGTATGTGAGGTAGGAGGATCAGCATTTATTCATATGTACAACATATGTACAACCTACCCCAAATCATGGCAAACTGACTTTACAGAGTACTCAAGGAACAAATGCTGCTAAAGTAATAGTAAAGAATGTCTGAGAGCCAGACAGCACAGATTAAAGAGATGAGACTATACATTCAAAAAAATGTGAGGAAAGTGAGCTGGATAGTCATATTCTAGTGCCAAATAGGAGTTGTCAACTTAGAGTGAGAGTGAAAACATGTCATGATTAGTTAGTCCATGAACATGCAGCATTAAGTTTTGCTGCATAATCTGTGAAGGGGGAAAACCCTAAGTGATAACAAAGGCTAGTCAGAGTAGCAGATTTCTAATAATAAGAACACTTGCCTTCAAGTATTTTAAATGCATGTCTCACCTTTCATTTTGCTCAGAAGTGACAGCATAGTGTGAAGGCAACTAACAGAATCTGGTTTGTCCAGAATATCTTTTTCCTTGGAAAGCCATAAATTGAGAAGGAGTGACTGTAAAAAAGAAACAGTATGTACTTGCAACAGTAAAATGAAAGTCTAATATTGTAACACACCTAATGCAAACAGTTCCTCAAACAAGTTTCGTGTCACAGAATAAAAATGTTATATCCATGAATCATTATATTAACATAGAATTAACATAACAACTTAAAAATATACACACAATGCATTCAATGACAGATGTTGAAATTAAATAATACAATCAGTACACTTAATTAGGAAGATATTCTAGAAAACTCCCTTTTGAAGGAGTTGGCATACATTAGGAGTTATTAATATTATAGTTGAAAATTTTACAACACTTTTAGTCCTTAATGAATATTCTAGACATTTCCACTAGAATACCCACATTTTCTACTAGAATTTTTTTTTCTTTTTTTTCTTTGATATCTCTTAATTGGGAAATGCAAATATGAGCAACTAAAGAAGTGAACATGTGGGTATTTGAACACAGACTGAATACAGCAGTAATCCAAAGCTCTACATGCAGAAATTTTCCTTTCAGTGTTTTGTTTTCAAAATACTAAATCAAAGTTTTGAAGTAAGTAATAAACATCTTACCAACAAGGTTTGTGGGCTAAAACCGGCTGATTCCAACGCATGGCACATTTCCTCTGTGGAACTCTCCCCACACAAACACTTCCAGAAGAAAAAGCTGCCTGAAACAAGAATTAGTAGATATTATGAATGGTATCTAAAACCACAATCCCTCTCCTTACACTTAGACAAAAGCCAATCTGTTGATTAGGTCCCAGTGAGTGCAATACAAAAGAACAAGTTACATGCAGGATCACCTGGTGTTCACCTGCCTGCCAGGTTAAACCACAACAGTCTTTTCTGATGCCCAACAAGGGGCACAGAGGGTTGAGATAACGACAGATCTGACCAGAGCATGTTAAAACAAATTTGTCATAAGCATTCATTAGATTACTTTAATAGTCAGCAGTCAGAATGCTGATGGATTTGCTGCCAGATCTGTGTTAAATGATGTGTAAATTGCTGCAAACATTCCCTGTTGTGCTCTATCACCCCCGGGGGTTTGGTTCGGGTTATCACGTGCAGTGTAACTGCTGGCTCATGGCACGATCAGATCTCTGTCGTGACACTGATCTGCGTTTGGCCTCGGCCCTCGGGCGCCGTGCAGTGGGAGCGATTCGCAATTACACCTTTGTTCCTCCAAGGGCCCGTCCAAGGGAAATGCCTTCCTCCATCTCCCACTTCTCCAGCCGAATTACAATCATTCTGCTTAACACTGCTCGGTACAGACTAAGGGAAGAGAAAGCCCCTGGATCTAATGGCAGAGTGACACGCATCGTGGCTACTCCGAGCCCAGCAACAGGCACCATGGCTGAGCTAGAGAGCCAACCTGACACTGAATCACTGACAACTCTACACAAGAAGAAATACTGGAAGTGAAAGTCAGCTCACTCAGTAGGAGGAACAGGAGAAGGAGGTGGATGAGGCAGGGTACTCCAAAGCAGGACCAGCATGAGAGCAGTAGAATGAGGTGGTCATTACTCAGGAAGGAAGGAAGAGGAAGGATTTGTAAACAAGGCAGTAACCAAAAAATCCCTATCCCTGAGGGAGCTGCGAGATATCCATGAAGATTTCAGCCAAAATCCAGGTGAGTACGCTGTCATTCAGCTGTTCTTATGCTGGGATAACAGGGCCAGTAGCCTGAAATGAGAGGGTAAGGAAGCCAAAGAGCTGGGATCCCTTTCTAGGGAAGAGGGCATTGACAACAGAATTGGAAAAGGGGCACAAATCCTCAGCCTCTAAAGGCAGCTCCTCCCAGGTATGAGGGGAAGGAATCCCTTTAAGGAACACATAAGATGTCACCCAGGCAAGTGGACTGATCCAGACTGCACAGAACGGGGTGAAGCCAGCCTTTGGAAAGACTGAAAGATGCAATGGGCTTTTAAAGGCCACATGGAATGAATGTAGTGGGTGCTGGGACATTCAAACATTGGGACAGAGAGGCAGCTAAAGACACTTGGTTGGTCAGCACTATGGGATCTGCCAATCAAACTACCCCAGTCTGCCCAATCACAACCCTACTGTACAACAGAAAGGGATAAAAAAATGCTGGGGAACTGAGTTTATGTTATTCCTGCCTCAGGCAAAAGCAAACGCATTTGTGGAACTGCTTTTGCTAAGGGAGCTGAATGCACTGAAGTCAAGAGGATTTGATTCTGGGTGAGAACAGACAATGATTTGAATTGTATGTTAACTGGTATTTAATATTGTATGGCATCACTACTACAAATGCTATGTGCCATATCAATGGCATTACAATAAAAATTACCCAGATTATTGACAATTTAATTTTGATGAATCTGACAAAGTGCAGTGATGCTATAACATGACAAGCACAGCAATGATGGAACAAGAACTGGTTTCAGCATGCAACAACCCAACACCACACACCACTTCTCTTACCCTAGAGCACTACTATGACAGACGAAGTCCACAGTCATGGACTAAATGAAGTCAGTGGACATTTTAGAGGGACCTTGTTGAAAATTTCAGCTCCACAAATTGGGGGTCCTTGTTATCTCACCTAATGGCCTTGTGCTGCCTCTGGTCAGCTCCCCCATCTCTGAGATTAAAGTCAGTCCTGCCATTAACTCAACTCTTAAGGCGCTGTGACCATGAAAGGAGCAGGAGGGTACAGCTGCTCTGTGAAGTATCCAGTTACCACTGCCCGACTTAGTGGTGTTAAAATATGAATGAACAGTGGTTACATGGCTTCAGGGTAATTGCATCCACAGACGTAGTTAACTTGTATTAATATTCATTCCAGTGTAAAGACTTGCCCTCCAGCTAAAGGTAAGAGTGTAAAAGGAGCAGTTACATACTACTTCAAGGCAAGATTGGTTGCTAAGGCCCTGAAATTAAGGCTAAAATATTTATTCCATCTTAGATTAAAATCAGTCTGTGACAGAGCTCAACAGCTCTTACCTAAAGCCACATATTCTCCATCTTCCATATTTTTCACAGTAATCACATCCTTTTCATATTCCAGATATTGTAAAAACATTTTCACAGACAACACGTCACCCTTCTCATCAGTCAACTGAGTGGTAGTTTGAGTATTTTCTTTCTTGTAATTCTCCAGTAAAGCTTCAAGCCTATGAAAATCTTTTTCTTCAAGACGAAGCAGTTTAGCCAAGTCCTTAAAAGCAAAAGCAAAAAAAACCCACCAAAAACTCATAAGACTTATACAAGCAGATGGTTTTCAAAGCTTAGTCAAAATTTAAAAAGTCAGAAGAGTCAAAATATTCCATTTTGAATATTAAAAATGTCTTTAGGAAGGCCAAAATAATTTCCAAATCAGTTATTCACATTGCTCACATGAAGAGCTTGTCTAGCTTCCTTTTTAAGGACCAGAACAGGTGTAGTTCCCATTTTTAGATTCTGCCCATGGCATAAAAATCATCCATCAAGTAAACAAGCCTATAAAATGCCAGTATGGTTTTGTAAATATATAAGCAGCTTTACAAATTATAGCAAAAGCAAGCCAAATTATGCTGCTATGCAAGCATCAAAATTTTTAACTTCTACATATCCCAAAATACCCCTCCAAAACCAAAGTTAAGAACACACTACATACTTTGAATAAAAGAATGAAAACAGGAGATTATGGGGTTTTTTTCACTTGTATCTCTACTTTATGTGTCTCCTAAAGAATACCAGGTAGATGAATTACCAGACACTTGTATGAAGCTGGAGGGAAGGTATTATAAACAATTACTTCATTAAAAGCTGCAGGCAATTAAAACGGGTAACTTGCTTACTTACTTATTTTATCTGAGGCTTTGAAAACATATTTTTATGCTTAAATCATCACTTGAATTTAAAATACAGATGAATTTTGAATTTACTCACATTATCTGAAGGTGAAGTCTCTTTCTGTATGCTCTGGGAATTTAGTTTGCTAACCAGTTCATAAAGATGTAACAGCTTTAACTTGTTTGCACAGAACAACAGCAGTCCTTCATCCACACACTCCAGCTCTAAGGAGAAATAAAACTACATTTGAACTTGAATATGTAGCCTGGAATAGTGAAACTCACACACAGAACTGGAGGATTTCTGAAACTCACTGTAGTTTTTTGAGGCACTGCTGTTTGCAATGATTACATTCAATTCAGAGCAGCATAAAATAAGAATTATTTTTATAAGAGGTATTAAAGAGAGGTATCAGGCTTGTTTTAAAACTGGAGGTTGACAACGTGGAACTGAACAAAGACAAATTTTTTGTCATCTCCTGGTTTAAGGCCAAACCAGAGACTGTCAAAAATTGAAATACAGTTCCTATTTTCTTTCATCAAGAATAACAAACTATAATATTTTATTCATTCTGACAACACTTTAAGCATATTCCTCTCATCTTGATAACTATTGACATGAATTAAACTTCACCACAGCAAGACACTGCCTTCTGTATTTTTGCAATCTTAGTCTCAGAAATTTCATGTATCTACTGACATTCAAATTCCAGTAACAATTAAAACAAACAATATAGGAAACTTACACCAACAGGTCCAAAAACCACTTTTATTCCAACTTATTAGTCTTAAAAGAAAGCTTTTTTGAGAGATCCTAAAACAACCTTTCTATACAAGAGATTCCTATGAATAAATAATTTTCACCTGAAGCTGCTCCTAAACATGATTTTCACTTACGAACCCCTAAATAGTTCTGATACATTTCTATTAAAATTCTACCAAAAAAGAAAAAAAAAAAAAAAAAAAAAAAAAAAAAAAGAAAAAAAAAAAAAAAAAGAAGAATAACACAGTGTGTCACAGAACCATCTGACCTTGAATTCCCAACCACAGCACTGACAGAGCCCAGGATCTGTTTCATATTATCTTTTACCCACTAGACAGAATCGGAGGAACAAACCACTACTCCTGTGAAATTAGAAGGCTGGAACATCAGTCAAGTTTGTTATATATTGTGACTGTGGGGAAATAATGCTATGTTTGATAAGAGATTAATGATGAAAAAATGCACAATAAACAGACCTTAGGAAAAAAGTTTGTTTATAATCTGTTTATGCTGCTCTGCCAACTTCTCTTCAGAATTAAAAGCCATGTTTCTGCTTTCCTTTGGATGTTTTAGGAGTTCTAACAGAAATGGATAATACTATTGATTTAGAATACCAAGTCAAAATAAGGTAGAGAACTGCATGTGTGAAGGTCTCCTTCTGTGTACTTCTCCTCTATGTACTTCAAGAAAACCACAAAAAAAATCTACCACTGGTAGAAATGAAGGGGAGATTTCTTCTCAAGCATTTGAAACTCCAAGAATGTGTTGTCACATTCTCACTGAGGCAGGAGAAGGGCCACAGCCTTTCCACTGGACAAATGGTTTATTCAGCACTTGCAAACAACAGTGCCAGGGACTTCTCAACTGCTACTGCTAATGTCTCATTTTCTAACAGGGCGGTATGAATCCAGTGATAGCAACAACAACAACAACAACAACAAAAAAAAGCAGCAGACTTATGTTGCTGAGAAATTCCAGCACATGCAAAGGAAGTGGCAGGCACATCCTTCTCCACTCTAATTTTCAACACCCAGCTGGGTCTCTAAAATGGGTCAAGCACAAGCAAAGTTTGTACAATTTACAAAGATATGAACGTATAACTTCAAAGAAACAATCTTGCAGACTTTCAGCAACAAGATTTTGAATTGGAAATGACATTTCCTGACATAAGCTCTGAAATCTCTACCAAAACATAAAATATTTGGTAAACTTCAGCAAAGTTAACCAAAAAAAAAGATGCTAGATGTGGTCACAGCTCAGATTCTCAGTGATAAGGATTTTATGCTTCAAACACATTAAATTTCACAGATCATACCACATTCTCACTGCCTTCTTTGGAGAAAGAATGAATTAAAACATCTACAGGCAAAAGCCTATGAACCTTCTTTCCAAAGGAAGCTTTTCAGGACACAAGTACCCAGACCAGTCATCGTTTGGTTTGGTCTGTTGGGTTTTTTTAAAAAACAAAATGACAAGTTACTAGGCACACAGCAAGCATAGCGAAGCATACTATACACTGCAAGCTATTTGCAGTCTGCATTTAAGAAAGACATGGAAAAGCAAAATCCTGTGATATCTAGCACCAAAACTAAGCAGATCAAGTGTGGTCTTCCTGTGGAACAGAACATTTCTACAACAGTCTCACAGCACTGCAAAGTGCAAATGCCTCTCCATATTTGCAAAATAAACATCCACCTACCCTGTTTTCTTAAATTATCCATTAATGTCTGAGTGATGTTTGTGAGAGATGCAAGTGGCACATGTTCACTTGTCAATATACTTTCCAAAGCCTGTTAAGCAGATATTCAAGAGAATTAAACATTCATTTAATCCCATTGTAAAAACATGCAAGTTTAGCCAACAATACCACAACTTTGACCACAATTTTTCATCTGTATTTCACCTTCACATATAGTGGTGGCATAATTTGTTCCTACAGAAAGGTCTACTCTCTTTTTATTATTCATAGACAATACCTTGGAGAAGTCACAATTTAAAGTTACTTCTAGTAAATATGTTGCAAAAAAACTACCCAGAAAAAAACACACAGAAACCCTAAATAGCTAAACTATTTGCTTCAAGCAATTCTAAGGGAAAAAAAAAAACTTATTTGGAAAGATTTAGCATTCTGATAATGCAGTATTTTTTTCTAATATTAAAGTATACTGTAAATGTTCACCTGTTTTTTTGTAGCAGGATATTTGATATCAAGTATTAACTCCTTTGCTTCAGCTTCAATTAAATCTGCAAACAAAGACAACCACAATTTCAATTCATATTTCTCAAATGCCTTCTGAAGAGCAAGTCAGCCTGCACCACATCTAAGGTGCATATGGGTTCATGACAAAGATGAAGACACTGTTGCAGAAGCTGCCAAAATAAGCTTGAGAAAAATGAAACAAAATAACAGAAACGCCAAGCTACTTAAAAGATCATAGCTCATAGCACATACAGCTGTCAGAATGTACCACAAACATATCTATGGTTGCACACTTGCAACACAGATAATCCAAGAACTCTCTGAAAACACAATCTTTAGAAATTACACAAGGAAACCCACCTGGATCTGAGGTTTTAGCTTTGAGTAAAGCATTTAACTTCTTCACTAGATGCATATCCTTTGCTCGTTCGCTCTTCTTATCACTGAAGGAAAACAATTTTTAATTGCATGAGTGAAGAGAATTAAAAGTAATGATTCAATAAAATTGCATCTTTTAAATTATTTATGCTACTTTAAGGTAACATCCCAATATTGAAAATCATGTTAATCCACACAAACCAATGAGACTATTATAGAGTACTATTCAGCTTGAAAAGGAACACCACAATTGCTGCCTCCAACTGTTTCCAAAAACAATAATGAAATTCATTTACTGATATAGAGCATTAAAAGTCCTTACCTCAGTGATAAATGGAAAGGTACGTGGACAGTTTTTACACTTCCAGAGACTGGATCAACAAGGCAGATCTGGTAAGTCTGGGGCTGCCATCCCTGACTGGTCACATTGTTTAGACCCATTATTTTATAACCAGGATACAACAACCTGAAATCAGAAAAAATTGCCAAAATTAGCAACCTTCCCTGTTCACAAACAAAACAAAGAGGCAACAAGTTTCATGAAGCTAAGGTTTAAGAACTGCTAAACACCTTTACCAGAAAAGACTGTAGAGTGATGAAATATGACGAAGTCCCCACCTCTAAAACAACAAGCTGCATTCAGTGGAAACACTGGGCAGCACAGAAGTGCTTGCCAGCACCGCTAGAACTTTTAGCCCTGGCATAGCCACATACCACTTTATTGCAGCAGCACAACCACCAGGCCTACCTGCTACCTGTTTCTTACCTGCAGTATTTCCCCACATTGAAGGCTCCAACCCGAGGCCCTTGCTGCGTGCTCCACACTTCCAGAATGCCTCTTCTTGGAGCATAGATCACAAGGAACTGAGCTACCCTGCTTGGACCCTGTGCGTTTCCAAAAGGAGAAGAATCCATCTTCTCAGTTTCCCTCTCCTGAAGGTCCTCTACAGTCTGTATCCAACCAACTTCTGCGTCACGATACCCTTTGTAAGAGAAGCAGAAGGTCATTAGTGTGCAGAAATTAACACAGAATTACTGCATCAAGCTGTAATCTTAAGCTTTGTTTTAAATTGTGCAACTCCTGACTCCTGTAAAGAACTCTGGTCCATTGACTTGAACAGGGCCCACCAGAGAGTGGCCAAAGCTCTGGGGAGAAACAAATTCTTCTGAGGAAGATATACAAAAACCCCCAAACTCATCAGGTCAGTACTCTGGACATTACACCAATGCAAGAAATTGAGGAGTCCCTTGTTGAGCAGCCATCATGATGAAATGAGAATCTAACAAGCTGTATGTCTTTTAACTGATTTTTCAAAGTTTATCTTCTCAGCAGAATTAAAGAGGGTACTAGAGCTTATCAAGAGAAAGAACCTTGGAGAATAGAGCTAAAGCTCTTTCAAAAAAATACAAACCAAATAGACCAAATTTTAACTGTAGGCCATACAAATATTCCAGGGATTTACAACAATACCCTTATGGACTTTATATTACACCTGACTTTGGTTTGTAATGAAGCAACGTACTAAAATTCTTGGAATTCTTAGTCTGAACATAAGAGGCCCCAGTGTTTTGAAGAATATTATTTGCTATACTAATATCACTGCCATACCTTTCCACATGCGAACTGCAAGTCCTCTTGTAACATCCAGCAAAATAACCCTCCCAAATTCATCTGTCACTGCTGCCAAGGTGTTACATGGAGAAAGACAAATCCTTTCACCATGGCGCCGGGAGTCGGGAAGTCCAAACCTAAAAAAATAATCATGAAGCAAAGTCATCAGACACATCCTTTTCTTCAGAAGTAGTGAGGTTTTCTTCAAAGGATTAAGATTTCTTTTTTTAAGGTAACAGAAGGTAATGAGTAAAATTAAGTGCAAATCATGAAAAAAGTTCTTGTTCTGTCTACCAAGATACATCATAGCTCTACCTAAGTCCTACTGAAAAAGCAAAGTTCAGAAAGCAGGGTGGTTGCCTTGTCAGGCACTGTCAGGCAATGATTGCACAGTAACAATGAACCCACACACTGCAAGGGAAAGATGAGTAATTATTTTCCAGAATAATAAACTGAAATGAAACAAAGCTTAGAACAAATGACCTACAAACTACCATTACTGCTTAAAGCCACATGTTCATCAATTATACACCTTTCAAAATAATTTAAATAATTAAAACCATAAGACATCCAAAGCAAATGAGAGTGAAAAAAAACCAACTTACCTCACTGCCAATGGGGTTGCAGGTTCCACTTTTGGCTTCTGTTTTTGGACAGGTTCTTCTTCATGTTTACTCTTCCAACCAAGCCAGCCACTTGCAACAGAAGAACATAACAAGAATTACACTAAGGGTTCTAAAAATATTCAAAATATTATCCAGCTACTACTAAAAAAAAAAAAAAAAAAAAAAAAAAGAATTTTTTAAAATTTTATTACCTGGCAGCATTAAATAATGCTGAAGTCAGTTTGCTTGCAACTGCTAAGGCAACATGAGACAACAGTGGCTGTGAGCTACCCTGAAATACAGGAATAAAGTGTTTAGGAAGTCAAGAAATAGTCAGCTGTGAACCACCGTGAAATGAAGGAACAAAGCCTTTTGAAAACCAAGAAATAGTTCTTACACTGAACTCAATTGCAGAATTGTTTTTCAGGCCTCCTATGGACTTCCAGTTCAGAAAGCCTAACTTTAAAACTGCAAAATTTTAATTCACTGCCCCCAGAAAAGCTATTCTGACACCTCTTTACCATTTCAAAATCCTCCTGCAGTCACTGGTAGCCTAGTATGTTTGTCTGCAACAGAAGTTATAAAAACCCTGTGTACGACCTATCACAGAGAGCTGGCTGGTGCATGGTGTTGGCAACCTTGCAAATATCAGCATAAGCAGTTTTTTCACAAACCTACTGGAAAGCAAGTACAAAAACCAAAACTCCAATTCTAGCATTTTCGATGAACTTTTGATCCTGGTATTGACAACATACACATAGGGTCTGACTGTACAGACACAGCTACACTGACATCCTTTTCCTCCCATACAACAGAAGATGATGTAAATATGCTACAGTTAAGCATAAATTGCAGTTTTCTCCTACGAGAAATCACTACAACGTACTCAGGTCATGTGTACAACATCAAAGGCCAAAGACCTCCAAAAATCCGTAGGATGCATGTTTACACAATAGCAACATAATTTTTCAAAAACATTAGTTGGCAATAAATTAACATATTTGAAAAAATTACTTATCACATTCAATTTAAGATAGAAAATAAAATTTCTCATTAGCAGGAACCCAGGCCAGACATTACTATCACATTCACTCCAAACCATTCCAGTTCCAGAAGATCAAGAAGGGCAAACATCAACATAAAAAGAAGACAAGAACACTTCAGAAATACTCATGCAGAAAAAAAGAAAGATTAATTATTCAAAGTTACATCAAGTCAGCTTTGTAGTACATACCTCTAGGGCAAAAAAGAACCCAGTGAAAGGATTGGCTCCAACAGTAATATACTGGGACATGGCAGGTGGACTGTTTTTTATAGCTGCATTATATCCTCCTATATTGGAGGCAGTCTTCATTTGATCAAAAGGACACAGTGTCATGATGCCTAACAAAAACATTAAAGTGAATGTCTTACACATTCAGAACAGAGGCATGCAATTGCTCTAAAAGCATAAATATATTCCTGCCTTCTTGACTGACTAGCCAGCATTCAGGGAGAAGGGAAGAGGAACAGCTTTAACCACAGAAATGCCAAACATGGCAGAAATAACCTAATGGACTTGGGTTAATTTTAAAGCACATCTAGTTAGTTCAGAAGAAAAAAAGTTCAGCAGAGTTCAGCAGCAAAAATACACACACCAAACTCACCTCACCTGCCCTGATAGCAGCCTTCTGACCTCTTAGCTGATTTTGTAGGAAGGGTGAAAGAGAAACTAAGCTTACTGTCTATCAGATATGCCTCTCCAACAAAAACTGAGGTTTCTGCAAATTCCTGAAGGGTGAAAGTCTTTGACAGCCTATGAGTCAATCTGTCCTTTTTGGAAAGGAACCATCTCAAATTTAATTTTCCCTATGTGCAAGACTCAGGAAAGACCCACACCAGTCTTAACCTACCCGCCTACAGTTCTTTCACCTGACAGAAATAAATAACTGCATCTGATCTGGTCTCTCTCAGCTGTTTCTTACCAAGCAACAAAGAACAAGACAGTTACAGCTGTAAGAGGGAAGACTCAGTCAGACTAGAGAAGAAAGTAAGTTATATTTTTGATAGTGGTTAATGAGATCATTCACTATAACAGCCTTCTTTCACTATGTATTTCTATCCAACCAGTATCACTAAGTGCTCTCAACCCAAAATTAACTGCACAAAAACATTAATTTCATTTTTAAAAATACTTGAAATTAAACAGAAATACTTACCAATACTAGCATGATCAACGATCGTATCCACATCTTGCAAACCCCATTTTTTATAAGCTAATGGTGGAGGCTGAACATTCTCATTGCCAGATGCTGCAGCTGACAAAAGTCAATAAAGCACAAAAAAATTTCTACTGAGTCAAAGAAAAAGGAATAGCATAACAGAGAGGGAAAAAAACCCCACCTGATGCAATCTGAAGCCACAAATAACCTAGTTTTAAGTTAACATGCATTGAAAATATGGTAAAATCACCTTCTGAAATACTTAATATCATCAAATTAAAACATTTTAAAAAATTAACTGAATAGAACTGTACATGATATTCCATCACAAATACATTTTGTACTTGCACAGAGTGTATTCGCTAGCTATTGTGACATAATATTCTGTACAATTTTAAAAAGCTACTGCAAGTGATTTCTGTGGTTTGGGCATGTTTAAGTGGAAACTTCTGCACCCAAGTACTTGCTAAGTCAGCACCCTCACTAGATATGTAACACAGGGAGGTAAGAACAGTGGTAAGACTAAATCAGTGAGTGACACTTCCAAAATATCTGTTACCCCAAATATAGATGATTAAGAATGAAGAAAGATACAGCACTCCAGCTGCAGATATTGCAACAGACTGAGTCCTTCTTAATACCATCCTTGTGCCATCAATCACACAGTACTGTCACATAATTCTCCTCTACCCCCTGGACACTGAAACTTGTTTCCAAACTAGAAGCTGAGCTTGTTTCCAAATTAGTGTATGAACAGGCACTATACTAAAGGAACAGGATCAAAGTCTGCACAATCAAACAAGGTATGAAAAGCTCTTAGACATGAGCACAAAGAGCAGTGACCACCACTCTCACATCACAGCATTATCACTTCCCATAAAGTCTTTATTGGGAAGAAGAACATTCCACTGACAGGGACATGCTAAGAAGCACCTTAGCAGTATGCAGTGGCTTAATGCCAGTGGGCAGCCGATCACCACACAGCAGTTCACTCACTCCTGGCAGGATGGGGAAGAGAGTCAGAAGAGCAAAAGTGAGAACACTTGTGGGTTGAGATAAAGACAGCATGCAAACAAAGCAAAATAATGAATTTTCTACACTACTTCACATCAGCAGGCAGGTATTTAGCTACTTCCAGGAATGCAGGGCTTTATCACATGTAGCAGTTACTTGGGAAATCAAATGCCGTAACTCTGAAGGTCCCTCCTACTTCCTTTTCCCAGTTTTTATTTCCAGGAGTATCATCATACAGCACAGGATATCTCCTTGGTCAGTTGGGGTCAGCTGTCCCAGCTGTGTCCCTCCCAATTTCTGGGAACCCCAGCCTGCTCACTGTGAGGGCAGTGTGAAAAACAAAAAAAGCCTTGACACTGAGTAAGCACTGTTCCACAGCAGCTAAAACATCAGCATGCTATCAGTGCTGTTTTCATCACAAATCCAAAACACAGCCCCATACCAGCTACTTGAAAAAACCAAAACCAGTGTACAGTATTACAGTGAGTATACAGAAGACAGTCAATACTACTTCAAGAACTTGGGCTCTGAGAACATTTTCTGTAAAGGAAGAAGTGTTCCTGAATGCAGTAGGTGTCAATACATCGATGAACAAGCAAGGAAGATCTAAATTGCACCCTGATTTTATATTTAATCTAAATAAATGTCCTAAAAAATAAAGAACTATTAACAGACTGAAAAAAAAAAATTTCCCCTCACACATACCTCTTGCTACCTGATTGCGACACGCACGAAGGGACTGGAAGAGGCTGAAGCCATCAATTGTCACTATTGCTGCTGGGTACAAGATACTTAGTTCCTCATTCTGGGGAAAAAATGAGAAGGAGACAAAAAATAGATCACTGCTACTGCTAGAACAGCTTACTTTCTGTCTTTCTATACTATTAACTACACAAAGATGACGATTACATCAAGAGAGTTAATATCAAACAAGCCACAGGCAACAGATTAAGGCAAAATCACAAAAATTCAGTACTAAACTGTCCCAAAAATTATTTTAGCCACATAGTTTTATATTTTTATCTTCTTTAAATAACTTCTTTGTTTGCTTAATATATTTTATGGCTTAGGAAGAAAATACATAAGTTACAGCAGCTTTGGAAGGCAACAGAAAAACAGGTTCATCTAGAATGTATGTATCACGGTTCTAGGAAGCCTAATTCTGAAACAGGATTAATGCCTGCCTGAATTACCACTTGGGCACATAAATGCCAATCTGGTGATACAAATTTAAGACTCAAATTCCTTAATGTTTCTGTATTTCAAAACTGATCCCAAAAATGTCACACTAAATCACATGAGTATTTGTACAAAGAAAACTTGGAAATTTCTGTGATTTTACTCATTTTTCACATAAAGCTTGTCAATTCAACCAAAAAGCAAGGAAAGATGCCTTCTTTGCGAAATAGTCTGAGTTCTGCAGAGCCGTGAGTTCCACAGGAAATACTCATAATGACACACAGGTTCCTAGTCCTATAAATATTCTTTTCATTTTCAGCCATCTTCTCTGTGAAATAATTAAGTTCTTATGAATGAGTATGAATAGCTCTTGGCACGTGTCAAGTTACATTTTCTCCCTTCATCAATGCATTATCATGTTTTTTACACATAAACGAATAAACAGAAAATGAATGAAGTACTCATTTGCAAACAGAGAAAAACAGAACAAATCTATAGAGCTAATATTCCAAAAGATATTCTGAATCCTCAAACTATACAGGCATGAATACATCTAGAACAAGAAATCAAGGGTCTCTTGTTCTAAGGAATCGTTCATCCCACCAAAAACTGGTAAAGGACACAGAGGATTCACAGAGAAGACTCCCTTCCATACCCCATAACACTGGCACTTCGCTTTTGAAATAATCTGACAAAACCTGTTCTGTGACACCAGGATGCCTGGGAATTTCATAGGTTCTGCACTTTAGCTGTAGGACAGGATCTTCATTCAAAAGCTGTGCAAGAAGCAGTACTCCACTCTAGAAGAAAAAGGATAAGCATGAATATTTCTGCCCCTTTTCCTAGGGAAGACAAAAGCACCCAGATGTTTCTGCCAAGAGCTCCCTTGTCCTGCCCTGCTGAGAAACGCACCTCGGTGTAAAACCGAACGTAGCCGGACGTGAAGCCAACCACGATGCACGTCCAGTCAGGGCGGCCTGTGGAGCTCCTGTTCCACAAAGATACACTCAAGTTAAAAACAAATCCCATTCCAAGACAGAGACATAGAAAAGTGTCATGGAAGGACATCAGTGATCATACACATCCTTACCTCTTCTGACTTGCCAGCGGAATACACAAAACGCTGCTCACACATTCACTAGAAACAGAAACACAGAATTAGTGGTTTGCTGTTGTGAAATTCTACTCCACGCAGGAGATGTTGCCATGTCAGCACTTTCAAAGTTTTAATAATTTATTAACGCAGTACACCATATATCAAATTCACAGTAAGAACCAAAAAAAGTCCCTTCATTTTAAAGACATTTTCAATTACTAGTTCAAGAGTGCCCAAACAGACTTTTTGTACTTTGTTAATGCTATCTTTCATAAATCACAGACTGATTATTCTGTCAGTACTGTTCAGCAGATTCAAGTTAAATTTCATGTGCCTAAAGGTAAATTATTTCTTCTGATCTATAATGATATGCCATGAACAACCACTTTTTTAAAAAAGAAAAAAAGAGCCAACTGAACCACACACATCAAAATAAATTTTTGAAATGTGCAATTAGGTAGACTTTATATCCACTGCCTTTCAGTGCCTTATAATTTGAGAGCATTTGAATATGGTCTTCCCAGTTAATGCAATAACTGAGCATGCTCAATGACAGGCAAAGCATACAGAAGGCAAGCAGATGAGCAGGCCTCAATATCTCAGAAGTTATTTAACTGTTACCATGATACAAAGTTTTACACTGTCTGGGGAAACAGAAGCAGTGCAAGGTTTTATGAGACAGCACAGAATTCAAGATGACATCCCAAACATCACTCAAAGCATAAATGCCAGCTGTACTGTTTATTATTTACATTTCAGGTCACCTCCATTTCCCAGGGTAGACAATCAGAGAAGGAAAGCTTTCTAAATGCAAGGTTGAGACGAGTTGCAACTTCATTACATCCTTAAAGCAACATTAAATATCTCAGTGACATCTCATCTTCCAATAGCAAAGCTTAGCCACCACAAAACATTCTCAGTTGAATGCAATTTTGGGGAAAGAAAAAAAATTTTAAAAATAATGACCAAAAACAGTCAAGTCTTTTGACAACCTGGCAGTAATTAACTTATTAACACCTCCACAGAATAATAAATCAAAATATCAAAAGTGCCCCTACCTAAACAGAGCTACCTGTTTCATAGGATAGCATCCCTCTGGGCTGTAACAATAGTAAGAAACAAATCCTCAAACAGAATTTCTCTTTTCTTTTTTTAAACAAAAGATGTCAGGGTAATTACAAATGCATGGCAACAGCAGTTTTATAGAAGGATTATGACTTTTACAGATTGGAGAGAAGCTGATGAAGCCAACACCTCCTGCAGCAAACAGAAGGTTGAAGGCAATAGGGAGCATGTTCAAAGGCAGACAGCAACTCCAGGCTGCAAATGTAACAGCAAAGTGCAAAATTTTATTCCATATGGGAGATTCAAAAAAGCATCTGTCTGGTTATTTGAAGACAGATGAAGCAAAAAATATTGCATAAATACCAAATGTATGACCAAAGCAATTTTTCCAAGTCCCTAAGTGACTTAGAGCCCAAACCCATATTTTGATCAGAGAGATGACTTTATGCTTATTTGAATGAGGTTTTGAAAATGAAGAGTATTTCTAGAACAACTTCATACATTTCCAATTGCAACATTCCCTAAGAAAATTTCATCTCCACTATAAAAGATTTTTCAAGAGTACTTATTTTATTTCCCTCTAGATCAAGAACTTATAAAAAGCATGTCTAAATTACACCCAAATACACTGATTTTCAGAGAACTATTCTTTTAATTTGTAAGAACTTGTTCTGTGATACCACACAATGCATAGGAGTGAGCTTTGCAGATACTGTTTCTCATCATCCGTGTTACTCTATTTGTTTCCAACATTAATATACATAAAACCATGAATACACTCAGATGAAAGGAAAGAGTACAAGTAAAAAGCAGGTTATTAATTGTCTAATATGAAAATAACATCTTAAATCACAGCTGCATTTCAACACCTACCCTTCTTCAACATTCAGAGAGCCACTCCAGCCAACAGCATAGTGCATTTCCTCCTTTCCCTTGTCACTGTGCTTCCATTTAGCTGCCATGAACAATAAAGACACCATCTATAAAACTCCAATGTTTTGCATCTCACAAATGTAGTTCTAGTTCTCATTTTTCTCTTTGGTACAATACATCCTACCACACTCAGATTAAGTGCCAAGTACAAACCTTGAAGATCATAAAAATAAAAAGATCTTCTTAGTGGCTTTTCTAAAGGACTCACATGTTTCCTTAGAAATTTACATGGAATAAGACACTAAAATTTTTTAATACCTGGTTTAGTTTAAAAATACTTATACAGTAAACCGCTGAATTTTAAAAGGTTCAATTCAGGAAATAGAGATCCTTAGGAAAGAAGCAGTAAGCAAGGAAGGCAAGTACTAAGCAAGGAAAAACTTCTGGGAACACTACTGAACATGAGCTATAATGAATAGAAAATTTTAATTTTAACTGCCAAGAAGAACCTAAGTACCCCACATTAAATCTGACAATCTTTCAACATTACATCATAATTCAAGGTTAGAAGACACCATACTTTGTTATTCACAGGGTGCTGTTACAGCTGGCATTTCATTATTGAATCATCTCCCACGTGTCAATGGATAACCAAAACTGTTGTGTGCCATTTGTCTGGCACCTAAAACCTGAGGCACAGGGACACTTTCATCCAGTGTGGGACAGTTGTCACTGTGCAGTTCATCAGAGTCAGCTCTCCAGCAAGTGATTTAAATCACTTCTTTATGCTTGATCCAATAAGAACTTTGTGAGAAGTACTGCTGCTTTTCCAGTTTTGATGGCAAATTAGCAACTGGTCTAGAGCTGGTTTGGAACACACAGCTTTGCAGGGAATGATAAAGCAGTATGTCAGCTCAATACAATCTGCCCAGTTATGAAAATCTGAGTTTCAACACTGTGATTTTTTGGTTTAAAATGCCATAGTAGTCCCCATATCAGGATATTTCCTTTCATCTTCCTCACATGTCACCCACTGCAGCCATCAGAAGACCAGAATCCCAAACAACAGCACATCTATAAACAGCAGCTGGCTGAGCAGTGTTCATATGTTAAAAAGTTCCCAGAGCCCTACTTCAGAGTAAAATACAAAGCCACCCATTGTTCAAGATGGTATTCATCCATTATTCAAGAATTTTCTATCAAAGGTGGAATTTCAAGAAAAATTCACATTAATACCCCTTTCCCAGAGTGATACTGGCTCAGGTTATTTTTTAAAGGAAAAGAAAACTAAGATCAAGCATTTCTTAATGGCTAAAACCAACACAAAACTTTTAATTTTCTTACTGAGAAAAATTAATGTCAATATCTCTGAGAATTTTAAAACAACTGTATGCTTTTTATGTGACAAAATAGTTTCCACAGGTCAATGCATAGCTGGCTGAGAAGTAAAGACAAAGCAACTTACTTGACAAGCAGCACCGAGAAAATGCATGATGTGTACTATAAAACACTTCAAAATTCTTGAAGGTATGACTTGGGAGACAAACAGAAGGGAGTGGGGCAAACAAATCTTGTTTTGGTTACTGTAAAGTGTCCTGGCATAAACAGTCAGTGGAACGGATACTCACGCACTAAGAAGACTGCTTTCTGCTCATTAGCTATCACCATCAGGTCATTGGTTGGTGACAAGGACAACACACAGTCCTGAAGCCAGTAATTTCGCTGGTTCTTGGAATTAGATTCCTCTTCTTCCTACAGGTAAAGCTTTAGTCAATGTATGCAACAATTTGCAGGTGCAGCAGAACTTGCAAGACTGATGAGAACAATCTGGCTTGCCCTCCACGGCAGCTCTGAATGGAGTTTTTATTACTGACCACATCACTGCAGCTCCAACTTGCATGAAAAGCCCTGAGAAAAGCATCAGCTTTGCACTAATTCTGTGTGTTTACAAAACAGAAAACAAAGAAGTACTCATCACTAGCTCGACTCAAAATCATCTTCTTTAAAGAGACACTAGGAGAATGAGATTTAAAGTTTTAAAATAATTGACTAGAGAGTGGAGAGAATCTCTTTAGTTATTCCCATTACAATCCATACTCAAAATGAAGAATTTATCCACGCTCAATGACCAGCATTAAGCAAATACGTGCACATATGAAGAAGGTAACTAAGCTGGTATTCACATGGCAACAGGTATCAGGTACCTTTCCACACAGTAACTTCACAATGAAACAATTGCAAACTAAATGGTGCCAAGTTTTAGGGTATAAAGATAGGTAAGTAAAAATCTAGATACCATCCTCATGTATAAGAGGAAAAAAAAAAATCACATACTTTTCCCTTGGGGCAACAAGCCAAATATTTTATTGTGGCACAGACAATAGCTCCTGCTAATCATAGTTCAAAGTCAGGAAGTAACAGCCTTTGAGTGAGGTGCTGCAAGGTCTCAGAGTTGATACTTCCAGTTAGTTAAATCCATCCTCTTATCCAATCACAGCAACACACATTCCCTTGCCCACAGACTCCATTTCCACTTCCATGTCTAACCCTACATCCTCTTCACTCTCCAGAATATTACTCCATCTTCTAATATCTCAAAGCAGCTATGTACAAATAACCCAACAACTGCAGTGTGATCATTTTCTGATTCATTCTATTTATTCTGTTACAGTAAAGTTGCATCCACTTGCAAATCTGCCCATTTACTCCCAGCAGAAAAATAAACACCAAACTGTTGGAAGATTTTGCATATCATGCTCTTAATCAGCTACTAATTGTATTTATTTCCTTGCATAAGTTTGTACCATAAATATGGTCACTGTGCACACAGAAATACGCTGTGTATCACTGATAAAGTCCACATTAGCACACTGCAAACATTGTAACGTACTGTTGTCCACACAACCTCCTGGTTTCTGTAAGAGAACGTATTTTCATGTGATTTTGTCTGCTGATGGATGACATTCTTCAGCAACAATTTTTCCCTATTTACTGGCATTTTTCAAGACTTTACAAAAGGCAATGAAGTTATCTGAGATACTCGTGATAATTTTAACTCCTCATAACAGAGATAAATGTGTCATGTGCAAAACCACATAAGCAAAAACAAAAAAAAAAGTCTTGTAATAATTTTTAATGTCATGATTTTCAGACTGAGGAAAAAAACAGAAATAAAGGCTTGTCAAAAGAGCAAAAGGAGTTACAACAGTATTTCAGACAGAAAATATAAAATTATTTGTAAGCATGAACAAAGAACTTGAAATACAAAGACATAAAACATGACCATCTCATACTAGCTACAAAAATAAGCCAAGGGTTAAAACAGAAAAAGCATTGAACTTACCAAAACAAAGTTAAACGTGAAAGACAGAATGTTTAAAATCTGCATTTAAGAAGAGACATCATCATTCTGACAAAACAACTAATCATATCCATAAAAGGACATCTTATAAAGAAACCAGAACTTTTTCTTTTATTTTCAATGCCTTCTCAGAAATTACCACATTCCACGAAATAGATACTGGTCCAGGGCACAAGTAATTCCAAGAACCAATTTATTTTTTGCCAACTATAATGCAAATCAAGAGTTAAAAGCTTTAACAAGGGAATTGATTGTTATATTTTGCTAATGATTCTCACCTCTGTGCTAGACCCACACACTCATTTTGCTGTGTGTGCAGACACACAGACTCCTGTATTTATAAACTCCTACACAGAACAACCTCTTCGCTGTGTATGACAGCAAGCCCTTTCTGAAGTTTGGCCTGGAATCACTGGTAACTTTAGAAGAAAACATGCAAGTAGAGGATGCAAGAAGGATGTGAACCATCAGGCAGAAAAGGGTGACATTTTAAGGAAAAGAGTGAAAAAATGAACTATTTCAATTTAGAAATGCTTGCTGGTTCTACCAAATTACAATAAAAGTAGAAAACCAAGTATGTGTTCCACTCATTCAGCAAGTCATAAACATTACAGAACATCTAACACAGCTGTGGCCTGAGAAACACGCTCATTTCATGACAATTATAGTGGAGTTGAGTGTGACCATCCTATTTAAAAGGTTTTCTACCCCGTCATTCCTGACAGCATCAGTGATTCATCCCTGGGAGACACCAAGCTCATTTCAATTTGTCTGTCACCTCAGCTGAAAAATCTGTTTCTCTGCTGAACAGTCACAAGGATACTGTCCAACAACTTGGGCAAACTTCCTACACACTGAGAAAAAGAGTGCAGATAAGGGGTTTGTTAGCAAGGTGAGGTCTTATAGGGAATTGATCAAGTAATTCTATTGAAATGATTCATCCAGCTGCACAAGCAGCCTCCCTGACAACTCATCAGGTCAGCTGGCAGGCTCAGCCTTACCAACAATTAACAGGGCAGCCCTGCTACTCTCAGTTGAATGAGTTGTGCAGAGGATTGTTTTTCCCCCTTTAAACTGTGCTGTTCCATCCCACACAAGCAGCTTAAACCCCACTGTAACACCATCCACACACCACAACATAAAAGGAGCACTAGTGATACTTAGGAAGATGCCTATGCCAGTAATTCATTATTCAGGATTTTTTGATTTATATTAATTAATGATCATTATAACTTCACTGCCATGCCCTGCTGTTTCCGACTAGCTACAGGACAAAAAGGATGCCCCCCAGGTGCAGCAGCACAGGAAGATGTATGTGTACTTTGGTGAGAAAAGCCCTACAGAACACAAGAATATGTGCAATTATCACAATATGAAACAAGTTATATTTAGAAAAAACTACTGGAGCAAGGGACAAATAAGCAATCACATTTAAAACACAGGTCAAGACCTTTCTTGCCCAGGTGACAGTTATACAGGAGGGAAAAAACCAAAACACCACACACAAAAACTAGTGGAAAAGTCTTCTGTAATAGGGAAGTTAGAGGTAGATGCATAGACAGATGCATAGACAGACAGATGAACTTACAGGTTCTTGTAATTCTGCTTCATCCCAGGCTCCCCAGCCACCATCTTCCCAGCTTGTTGATTTGCCTGATGGAAGTGAAGAAAGACATGTCACAGGAATACAAGCACAGGCAACAAAATAAGCATCTTCTTTTCCCTACTAATGTGTTACAACTTTTCTATGACAGATACTAAAGGAGTTCTACTGAAAGAACCCTGAAGTGTCTTATTTTTCTGTATTTTATTTACTTCCATTTCTGACACTACGGAGGAGTATTAACAGAAGGTGTATCTACACACAAAAGGGAACAAAGGCACATAAAAATTCATCTGTGACCACAAAACATCTGAGCACAGGCTAATGCAGATCCCACCAGCAAAGCAAAAGCTGAAGGTTTGGCCTCTGAGAAAAAAAAAAAAAAAAGAGCACAAGGACCTTGGTCATTCACATCTTTGCAAGACAACAGAGAGGAAAATTAATGAGACACTGATCAGTTTCAATTATGTCATTCAGAAACCTCAGAGCAACCACAAGCTCCTAAAATACCTCAAACACATGAGAAAACAGAGATCCATAGAGACTGGCCTATTTCTTTAGTTGTAAGAGTGAATGTGGAAGTTCTTTTTTTCACCTAAAAATGCATAACTTGAAAGTAATTGAAAAGTCACAGGCATTTAATAGTAGCAGATGTACAATTCACAGACACTACCACCACTGGGACCCTCAATAAATCAATAAACATCATTGTAGTTTAGTAGAAAAGCCAAGGAGTGACTTCCATACAAGCACGTACTAGACTGAAATCTGAAGTAGTAACATCAGTAAGACTTAAAGAGTTTTCCAAGGATTTCTTTCAAGTTTTTTTCCATTAACTGCTGTCATGTCAAATTTGACCTTAAGAAGTTTAAACATAATGTCTCAAAAGAGTTCAAATTTAGTTTTAAGCAAGCAAGATTCTGTCATTTTGGATGGTCAAATATTACAGACAAGAAGTTTTATATCAAGAACAATTTCATTTGGTCTAAAAACTCGTAGTTCTGTTACCACCAAGCAAAGAAAACAAAACAGAAACCTGTAATTCCTGTTTAGTTAGATTTTTCTAACTAAAAACTAACTTTTTCTAACTTCTCTATGGCTAATAAACACAAAAACCTTTGAAAAAATATTTTCATTTACGACAAACTTTTCTCCAATGCTGTCAAGAAGGTATTTTAGGAGAATCTGGAAAACAAAATGCCCACTCCATTTTACCACTGTAAAATGGAAAGGTCTACACCATCTGCAAAATGGGCAAGTCAAGTCAAGCAGTTTTACTGCATCATCATCAATGCAGATATAACTGCACAGTTATTTCAGACATCACTACATAAGCAACAAGCTTCCACGGGTCACAGCCTCATCTCGTATTTGAGGTTGAAAATTTTTGCAGTGTACAAACATATAAAGGAAAATTATGGCAAATACTGTTGAGTACAGTAACCACAAGAAGAAAACAGTAGCTAACTTCCATATTTAGATTAAGATTCATTATTATTATTATTCTAGATCAAGATATATTATTTTAGATTAAGATTAATTAAGATTAGCTAATAAAACTCTACTTCTGCTTCCATTTTATTATCTCAAAAGATTAAAAAAAATCTCCTTCCTATAAAATTCATGGAGGAAAGAAATCTGTCCATGTGCCAAGGGCCAGAGAGAAACAGGACTGTATCTAAGAAGTAGAGGTGGGGCCAATGCCTTCCCTGCAGCACAGAGCAGACCAACCTTCCCAAGAAACCTCAGCCACTTCAGTTCTGAGACTGAACACCCACACCATAAAACTGCAGCTGTGAGGATGCTTGCTGCCTCTGTGAATAGCCACAATTTCATGGTACTTGTCATCATGCTGGAATGATACTAGACAAATGAAAAAAGATGGGTACATGATGTAATGGTGAGTCACCATTCCACTGACGAAAATGCAGAGATTTTTTGGAAGTGTGGCCTGCTCTGCAAAGCCAGCACCTTCCCCAGCTGACAAGGGTTTACAAAGCCTGCTCCTTCATATTCATCCTCCACACTGGACAGATCATCCCAGGATGTGCCACCATATGTATTTATAAAGGGCTGCATCCATCTTGCCTTTCTTCCACACATTGCTTCTATTTTTAAGAAGAAATGAAATTTAAATTGTTTTGTTATTCACATCATTCTTATCATTCAGACGTTTCACCTGTGCAATGAACAGTAAAACAAGGCATTAAACAACAGCAAGCAACCCCTGAACAGTGGACAGAGGAGACACTGTCACAGAGTAACTCAAAGCACCAGTTCTTCACCAAAGAATTCTAAAGTATTCCATGGAGGCTGCCAGCTTGCACAGCCTTTCCCACCCAGCAGCAGTTGATAAGGTTGGTTAAGTGAGAGTCCAAATCCATAGGGTCCAAGTCCTGTTACAATGGAGACTTTAAGAAATCCCCCACCATTTCCTTTAGTAACATTACAGATCAGAACCAGCAACTATGGAACATAACACATTATCTAGTAACCAGTGCCTAAGCAAGCCCTAAACAGACTACACAATCATTTTTTTCCATTCCCTGTTCAGGAAAAAAAAATTTAAAAATAAAATCAAACTTTCCTGCACAAATCTGTATTTCCATTCAACTCTATCTCTGACTAGTAGCAGATGTCTCATAAACAGTCCTCCTTACTTGGATAAAGCAGCAGCAATATTCCTATGGAGACTGCAAAAATAAAAGTTCATCTACTGGATTTACACAAACTATTTAATTCTTTAATTTCAAGCATATAGCATCAGCACATTTGAAACTTTAGACCTGGTTTAAATGCTGCACATGTGCAACACTGGTGTTAATGCATAAGAAAATTAATTTAAGTATGTTTATGATTAAACATAATACCCACAAGAACAATTTCTACCTATAAGCATGTTTTGTTTAAAAGACAAGAACAGAGGAGAGAGAGAAAACAACAACAGATCTAGACCACTGAGGTCTAACTGGCATTTAAGAGGACAAATTCAATATAAAGGATGTTTTTACTCCCTTCCCAGATTACAGAATAGATATCTGAGCACAAAGAACTGCCAGTGCCCTTCCTTCCAGGGCAGCACTATGACCTGGGGCAGGCAGCTGAAGCCTTTCTGTCCTGCCCTCACACTTACATTCCAAATCTGTGCAGGAGGTTTTTGGAGGATGCACTTGGACACATGCAATGAAGTCCCATCCAGGCTTTATAATTATTACTAGGTAACAGTGCCAGAAATGATTGCTTAAGTGTGAGAGTTGCAGATTTTCTTCCATGCATGTTTACTGCACTTCTGATACCACTGGATTGCATAACTACAAAAGAAATAGAAGCAGTTTCTTTTCTCTTCAGGCCAAGGAATTTTAGAAATAGCTTAGAACCTCCTGCTATTCAGAAATCATAAGGCATTTATTCCCAAAGCTCCTCCACGAAAGGACTGACAAATACATAAGGATATTTTGCCAACATTACTAGGAAGCCTCTCTTGAGACTAGTTTTATATTTGTTCCCTCTTCTCACTTCAGGCATCCTTAAGTGGGGAAAAAAAAACCCCAAAGCACAACTAAGTTATCTCCTAATCACAAAAATAACCACTTGAGCATTTTTTCTTCCTAAAAGAGGTCACAATTGCTTTCAACAAAGTAAAAAAATGACTAAATTAAAAATAATCCAGGTACTACGTAGATTTTTTTAAAGCAAAAGTGCAAAGTTCCACGGTTTACAGTTATTACTTAACCCCAAAACCAAGATTTGAAATACCAGAGGGGAAAAAAAGAAAGTCCACAGGAAACAAATGAAACAGATTACATACAAAACATAGTATTCCACCTTTTTCTCAGATTCAAGTGATGCCTTAAGTTAGAGCAAGCAAGAATGAAGGCTATGCTGTAAAGGAGCTGTTAAAGCAGCAAAAGCCTCAGGTGAGAAGATAATTTAGATGAAGAACTCTGACAGCATTCTGTCACATATGCTGAGAGAATGTCATTTACTGTTCCCCTTATCTGAGGTGTATTAACTGCTACAGATGTAACCCAATCCAGGCAAAGCACGTATTTTAATGACACTTTATAGGAAAATTGAAAGAAAGGAATACTAAATGTAAATACTATGATTTGGAAAGGGAGGATCTGAATAAAGAGGCAATGAAAAAGAGCTTGTCAGAAAGAGTAGTCAATAGCAATATAACTGATTCAATAAGATTGATACAGAAGCAGTTAACAACAACCCCAATGCTAAATGCAATCTAGAATTTCATTTTGTAATGTATTTTTTTCTTTATAACCTTGTTGGCAACTCTGAAATAAAAAGCCTGGCCTGTATTTCTGAACTAAATCAGTTGATCCAGATAAAGCAAAGTGTACAAGTCCAAAGATGTTTAGAGGAACTGGGCTGAAGAGCTCTTTTCAGGCTGCTGCCAATGTAACAGGGCAGGATTCCGGAAAGGAGTTCCTCTGACAGGCTTAAGCCACCACTTCTACTGCAAGAAGAAGCAGCAAAGTGACACCTTGTAGCTCTGAGGAAGCCCTCAGGTCAGGGGATCCATTCTTTCTTCCCCTGAAACCCACGATCATAAGTGGAGATATCATTGCCTGGGAACTCTCAAGGTCAAGTTCGGGGTTATTGGCTTTTTTCTTTATTAATTTCATTTAGGTAAGGGGAGATAAACACACCTGGGAACTAAAAATATCTGCACATCTTCACCTTAACATCCCCACAGTTTATCGAGCAGCAGTCCTACCTGGCTATGCCACTGAATTGCTGTCATCAAGCCTATAAAATGTTTTAAAACACACTTCAAGTGGTGGGTGTACTAGAAGAACAGAGACACACATTGCTCTAAATAAATTGCAGTTAAATTCTTCAATTTATAAAGATTATAGGAAATGTTATCTGTCTTGCTCTACTTTCTGCTCTGTTCGGGTAAAGATCCAATTATTAATTTCTGAATGCTAAAATTCTATCATGCCTGCAAAGCTTTATCACATATCGCAAATAAGATGGATTTTTTCCTTCACATGCATGCCTTCATTTCAGACAGCTTTGTAGGAGAACTGGTAACTGTTACAGTTGTTTCCTGATCCAGCCAACAGCAGCCCAAAACCTCTTCGACACAGCAAGATGCCAAATTAAATGTGATGCAAACACTTCCTATCCCCAGTATTTGCACAGCTGGAACAGCAGTTTTTAGAGCCACTTAGACACCACTAGACTCAAGCTCCACAGAGGATTTGTGCCTCATTAGCAGCATTACTCTTCCCAAGATTCTTAAATTCTCATGCCTGTTTAAGTCCTCCTCATTAAAATATGAAAAAGCACTCAAACCTTTTTTTTCCTAGAGAATAAAGATATAGCAACTCCATATGAAGCATCTTTAACCAGCTCGTTCTGTAACACCAGGTTTATTTATTTAAAGCACGTGAGCCAAGATCCAACCCAACACCTGCTATTCTATTCCAACACTGACAATAAAAAACAGTTGTATTTTTCTTCATCAATGGTCAGCTCAGTCTGTGAACATTTCTTAAATTATTTCAGCATGGCATCAGTGGCAATTTTAACAGATGATTGCATAACACAAGCACGAAGCACACAAGCCCTTCCAACCAGCGTTAACTGAGGCAGCAGGAAACTGGCACCTGCAGAAGTGACTCGACACAAGGCTCGGAGGAGGAGGAGGAGGAGCTTTCTTGTCCTCCCCAGTTTACCAGACAAGTGGATCCTTTGCACAAACAAGGCAACCTGTTGGGCTACAGCAAAAACTTAAGTGAAGTTGTAGTTGATAGGATGCTTTCCTTCGTCTTATTCTACTGCTGAATGTGTTTAAATGCTTACCTGGACAAAGAAAGGGGAAAAAAAAATCAAATCCCCTTGGAATAAAAATCTAGATTTTTTTTTTTATTTACCTAAACCTGTATTTTTAATATATGCAACACTTTGCTAAGCTTTTTCAAGTTAAATTTGTAATTGACAACCTAGATTAACTTTCATATAAATGAAATACACTGTATTAAATACAAGGTGACAAGTTACAGGTTTATACTTAAAGACATCTAACTTCAAAACTGGATTAAAGTCGCAGCACCACATCACAATTTAGAAATGTATACTGCTTGCCTTTTCTGAAGCAAGCAAATTCTCTTCATTTAAAATGTTACTGCAAAAATTCTTTTACATTAATAACCCTACATTTTATTGCAGCAAATACTCACAGAAAATATTTTGGTTAGTTCTGTTAGAATTAAAATATGGCCAAAGTTAAAACAGTATTAAAAACTTCATTGCTCTATAACTACGAAACAAAAAAAGACAAGCCCTACAGCCTCCACTAAAAACCCTAAATCCCACACATTGAAGATGCCAGAGGTACCTTTTCAAACACAATTTGTTATCCAAAACCTGACAGGTTTCAAGGAATTCTTGAAAATTCTACTAAACACTTGAAACATTAAGTTATGACTAAAATAATTTGTTAACTCAAATGTACTCTGTTAAATGAAAATATTTAATATATGTTTATTTCCCTAAGGTGGCCATCACTCTTAACAAACAACTTCTAAATACTAGCAAGAGTCTTCACAAAAATGAAGCATAGCTTTAAAAGAAAGAAAGTAAATGGAAGGTTCTCATCCTCAGGCAAAAATAAAAAAATACTTCAGAGTTTTGACATGTGCTTCCTGCTATTTCTATAACTGCATAAAAATGAACACAGTTTAAGTTTAGAACTAAAGTTTGATTTGAGAGCAAATTAACATCTTCTCTGTTGAACTTATTAGTAAAAAACCCTAGACTTTGTTTCTTCCCTACAGAGTAAAAATATAAAAAGAGATTAAAATCCAAGTTTTTAAACATGCAACCTTATTGAACTACTGTTTTAAAACAGTACATTCTGTCAACAGAAGAGTTTTTAGCAAAGCATTCCCTGACAAATGCACAATTTACCCACTTCTGATTGAAGATACTTCCACAAGTATCACAAGTAGCAGCACTTCTCCCTTGTCAAACAAAAATGCACCAAGAATTTCTGCTTCAAAATCACTAAGCTACAATCTTATGTCTAAACCATTTTGGGAACTCTCACTTGCTGACATTTATACTTATTTACCCTGAAGCATGAAAACAGCTGTGGGAGCAAAAAATTGCAGGCACAAATCCAAAAGATTTCAATGAATCTAAATGAGCATTATTTTGAAAAACACTCGCTTCTGCCTCAATGACTGAATAAGCAAATATAAAAATAGTCCAGAAGACAACCCACTCATTAAAATGGAATAGTAGCACATTTTGGAATATGCAACTTCTTTGCTTCTATTATTTTGGTAGTTTCACAACATACTAAATATTTTCTCTTTATGGCTGCCATTTGATAAATCCATTCCAATAAAATATCCAAGTTATTTTACACAGACAGCTTGACGTGCCATCAAATAACAGAAAAAATATTTTAATTTCTTTTAACACCTACTTTTAGAAACACAAACACATTCCAGTCCTTTGCTTTTATCTTCAGAATTATAGAGATGCTAACAGAAGCTTTCTGCTAACTAACTGTTATACTTACTAACTATTATAGAGATACTAACAGAATTCCTCCTTTAGATACAGATGATACCAAAGAAAAGTCATGTGGAACTTGTTATGCATTTTTCAAAATCTATTACAGTTACAGAACAAGCAGCAGCAGAAAACTGTTTTCTACCAAAAGTTTTGCACACAGAAGTTTTAGTGGCAAAATTAGCTAGCTGAACATATAATGCACTTTTAAAAGTTTTTAACAATTGTTGTGTCATCTTCTTAACAGGACAAGGACTAATGGTTTTAAGTGGGGAATGGATTTATATTGTATATTAGGAAGAATTTGGTTTTTTTGTAACAAAGAAGATGACGCACTGGCACAGGTTGCTCAGAGAAGCTGTGAATGCCCAATCTCGGGAAGTGCTCAAAGACAGGCTGGATGGGGCTTTGAGCAGCCTGATCTGGTGGCAAGTGTCCCTGCTTATGGCACAGGGGTTGAACTAGTTTAACTCCAAAGGTCACTTCAAACACAAACCATCCTATGATCGCCCCTCTTCTAATTCCCCCACAGGCATTTAAAGCTTTTAAAATAAGCACCTCGATGATTTCTCTTAAAGCTCTGTCCACAGCTGGGAGGATTTTTACAAGCATCCTCATTAACCTCTTCAAACACCTTCCTTCCCTATTGTTGACAGAAACCAAAACACATCAGCCAGATACAGTTTGTACCTATTGGGGGTTTTATACCTATATACTCACACACACAGTGTACAGTTAACACAGAAAGCAGTATCAAATACACGAAACAGTGTTTCAATTCACATGTGGTTTCTATCCTGGACATGAATCTGTTGAGAAGGCAGCTCAGCCTGCACTGTGTACTGCCTCACACAGCAGAAACCTGGTCCACAACTTCAGACTGTAACTGCTTTAAGATTTGCTGTGGTTTAATTTAAGCTGCCAAGCTAAACTTTAGTACGCCTTCAGCACGTTCTGCATTCCTAGATAACCTTGCATGCACAACGCGCGCTGTCTTTATGAGACCGTCTTCACACAACTGCACTCCCAGCAAGAAACCTATGAACTTTTAAAGTTTGGGGCACGCAGGCTCAGCGGCCAAAGAACTTCACCTCCACACTGCGGGGTAAGGAGTGACACCCGTCAACAGCCGGGCACCAGCTGGACGCCGGCAAAGTCTGACTATGGGGCTGAAGGTGTGGCAGCTCTGGCGAGACACGCACCCCGCCCCGGAGGAGCGGCCCCGGGCCCTGGGCTGACGCGGCCCCCCGAGAGCGGCAGGGGATAACACCCCCGAGCCGGGCGGGCCCCGCACCGGGGGCCGCACTCACCGCTCTCCTTGCCGGCCGCGGCGCTGCCCTGGCGGCGGTGCGGGCTCAGGAAGTCGCGGGCCAAGTCCAGGTCCTGGAAGTGGGCGAAGGGGACGAGGGTGCAGGACATACTCCCGATGCCGCCGCCGCCGCCGCCGCCCAACCCGGAAACGCTCCGCCACTTCCCCCAGGCCGGCGCGGCCCCGCGCAGGGCGCATGCGCCGCTCCCGCGCCACCGGGGCCGGGCGGGGCCCGAGGGGCGGCGCTGAGGGAGGGAGCGAGGGAGGGAGCGCTGAGTGCGCCACCCTCCCGGGCGGCCCGTTCCAGTGTTCAATCGCGCTTTCGGTGAAGAAATTCCTCCCAACGTCCTGCCTAACCTCCCCTGGGCCAGCTTGAGGCCAGTTACTCTTGTCCTGTCGCTGGCTGCCTGGGAAAAGAGGCCGTCGCTCACCTTCCCACAAGCGCCTCTCAGGTTGCTGTAGAGAGCGATGAGGTCACCCCTGAACCTCCTTTTTTCCAGGCCAAACAACCCTAACTCCCTCAATTGGATTTCACCATCCAAGCCTAATGATGAACCAACACCCTCAAAACCCCCATGTTACTTTGATGAATAGGAAACCCCTTTCATGATTAGTGAGAACAGGGTTTCATTCAATCTTTATTGTTCTTGCAATTGTTCTTTTATTGCTCTTGCAAATGCAAAGCTTTTATTTAGATTTAGTATCAACCCATTTCTATTCCTCCTCTGGACACAGTGGCATCTGAATATGACGACTGAGATTTGCTGTGGAGTGACATTGGTGCAATGCTGACAACTGCCCTGTGGCCTCCAAAGCCTCCTCTTCAGGTGAGGAGAGAAAAGAATGTGTGGGAAGAACATCAAGGGATGTTTGGGATGTTTTCTGGGCCCCGAGGAAACACAAATTCCTCTGTGCATAAGATTTGATGAATTTTTTAACGGATCTTACTTGACTAGCCTTTATATGTACACACACACACATATATATACATATAAGATTTCTGTTTCTTGTTTTCTCACACGGCTCTTTTATGTGATAGAAATGTGTGTTGTATATAGCTAAAAGCAGAAATATCTGAGAAAGTCCAAGTTATTCTGCAAGTTTAGTTTGTGGTCTAGGTCTTCTACATGGTTTTTAAATACCTTCTGAGATTAAACAATTTTTTATTAAGAGAAGTTTCATGCCAAAATGGGGTCCAGTTGGATTGTCCTAAAGGCAGAGACTGTAACAGGTTATAAACTCCAGAAAATCTCTTGTGAGATATGCAAAGAAACTGGTTTTAATTTACCCTGACAACTTTTTAATGTTTTCAGCTGTTCTATTTTGTTGTAGTGATGTACTGGCTTAAAACCCAGCAGGAAAGTTAACCCCACTGAACTGCACCTCCTCCTCCTCCACCCTCTTCCAACAAGCAACAAAACACTTGGAGAGACCACAAGCAGGAATCACAATTTTACTGAAAAACTTGTAAGAAAGGTAGAACCAATAAAAGAGGGCACAAAAGAGGCAATACCCACAAGAGGGTGTTCAGCATGGAACAAATACAAACACTTCCCAAAGAGAGAGAGCCTGGCATTGTTTCTTTTTGCTAGCTTTAATATAATTGCTTTGATATAGTGCAGTATGCTATCCTGTACCATACACTACTAGTAGTTTTAACTTTTATACTGGTTAAGATATTTCATCTAATAATGTGTCACAGTGAATAATTCATTCTACATAAATGCACCTGAGGTGGCAGCAATGGGGCTCTACAGTGGCCATGGCAGCTTTATCTGGGTGTCAATCCCAACCCCTTCCATGAGCCCAGCAAAAGGATAAGGAGCTTTCTTCTTCCAGCACTGCGGATTTCCTGCTGAAACCACAGCCCCACAATGAGGTAGGTGGCATTGAATTAAAGAGTGCTAGAAAGTCCATCTGTCTTTTCCTCTGTGCCCAAGACAAGTAATTAGAGCTCAGTAAATTTGCACTTGGCAACTATTTGTGTTTACATTTCAAATCTGTGGCTCCTCAGGCAGTACACAGGTTAGGCTTGAATTTAAGCAGATGAATAATCCTGTGGTTATTCAATACAGAGTTGTTCAATCCTGTTTTTCTGAACAGGTGTAGAATTACATGATGTGGAGCAATAGGAAGGATATTCTTCAAAAGCAAGGTCACAGTGTTTTCCCCCACAGTGTGGGAAAAGTTGAGACAAGAGGCTGGTGAATTTGCAGATGCTCTAATTAAACTTGTAAAGCCTGTAAAGAAAACTATTTAATGACATTCTAGAATTTTAAGATGCACAGTCACTAGTAATGTGAACTGAATTAATAAAGAGTATGCAAGAAATGAAATTAACATACGGTTTGTCATTCTTTAATGAAGCTTTCACCACATTATGAAAATTTTCCTCATTAAGGAACAGTGCACACTGTTAGACTGTCATATCTGAGCCTGGTTTGCTGTACATGAAGTCAAGTTAAGAACTACCAAGATACCAATGAAACCATAAAATAAGGCAATGAATACTCAGTAAATAACCTGATATTTCAAGACAGTCTTGAGTACAGATACAATCATATTAACACTTTGGCTACAGAATAAACCTTCATGGGTTTGTTACAACTTCAATAGTTCCTATTTTTAATGATTCATTATACATATATGGATGGCTACAGAAAACCAAACTACTTTGAAAACCATCTGCCATAATTTTAAGCAAAGTTCGTAAAGACATTCAGATAAACACTTAATAGCCAAAATTAACAATACATTTCTAGTAAGAACAGTAATTTGCATTGGCATACATCCTGCCAAAAAAAGGCCATACTGCAGTTTACAAAAAGGCATAATCAGACTATATACAGATGTCTATTTCATAAAATGCAGGAAATGATTTGTTTGGGGTCAACGCAAGAAATTACAAGAAAGCAAGGCTTCAAAATGACGGAGAGTAGGTTTAGATTAGATATTAAGAGTAAATTCTTGACTTTCAGGTTGCTGAGGCACCAGCATAGGATGCCCAAAGCAGCTGTGGGTGCCCAATACCTCAAGGTGTTTGAGGACAATTTTCTGGGCAACGGGGTAAACTGCCAGCTCTCCCTCTCTCCCAACAGCAGGGGTGTCAGACCTAGAGGACGTCAAAGGTCCCTTGCACTCCAAAGCACTCTATGATTCCTTAATTCAGTGTTGTTCCTCCCTCCATGGGCCCCCATGCCACATATCCCCACAATGTCCAGAGTATGGAACCCACCCCTATGTAACATCAGCCCTGGCACCCTCTGGCGAGGGCACTGTGCCTGTGGCTGTGCTGCTGCACGGAGCCCTCAGTGCTTGCAGCTGACACGTGCCTCTGGCAGCCATGAATTGGCTCGGCCTCCTCGTCCTGCTGACCGTGGCCGGGCTGGGCCACGGCATACAGTACCCCTGCGGGTAAGTGGCCCCAGGCCCTGGGAGGGAGCTATGGCAACACTTGGGGCCTTCCCTGGAGGGGACCCGCCTGGCCCCCATGGCTGGCCCACAGCCTCCCACCCACCACGGGGAAGCCTCAGCAGAGGAGAGGCAGCCGCTGGGCTGCTGTGCTACGTGGCCCTGCTCCCTCTCAGCCCTCTCTCCGTCTTCTTTCCAGTGACATCAGCATGCTGTATGTGGTGCTTGGAGCTACCGAGTTCACTCAGCGGGGCCCTGGGGCTGTAGTTCGCAACGTGAAGCAGGTGGTGGTTCACCCCTACTACAGGCGTGCCGACTTCAGCTACGACATTGCCCTGCTGCAACTGGACGGTTCTGTCCAGTGCAGCGCCTACATCCAGCTGGCCTGTCTGGCTGACCCCGCCCTAGAAGTCTCAAAGCTCGACAACTGCTGGATCGCTGGCTGGGGTTCCACCACTGCAAGAGGTGAGTTCCAGGAGTGAAACCTGAGCCAGCTAAGTGCACTGGGGAGAGGGTTTGGGCTTCCTCACAGCAGAGACCGAAGCCAGGCTGAAGGACGTACCCCGGTGCAGAGGTGGGCCTGGCCTGCTCCCCAAAGGCAGGAAGCAGGGACACCATGCCCCAGTGCCTCTGCAGAGGGAAAGCCGTGCCCAAGGGACAGGGATTCCTCCCCTCAGACAGGCAAGGAGAACTGACACGGGGATGCTGAGGGCTTATTGCTTTCTCTGCTCCCAGCTCAAGGTTCAAGTGGTCGCCTGCAGGAGGCCAAGGTCCAGCTCATCAATTCCCAGCTCTGCAACAGCACAGCCTGGTATGCAGGGCAAGTCCACCCCTACAACTTGTGCGCTGGTTACCCACAGGGCACCATCGACACCTGCCAGGTATGAATGTGTCACGAGCCTCTCAGCCCCCAGCAGCACCAGCAGCCCTGGCAGCACTGCCCAAACACCGCCCAGGGTCTGCTTTGCCCCGGCCAGTTCTCCCGGTCACCCTCCCAGCCCCAGCTCCCCCCCCCCCCCCCCCCCCCGCCCCCAGCTGCTGGGGGGGCTTCCTACACCCTCCCCATCCACTCCTACTTGCCCAGTGCCCCCCTTGTGCCAGAAAGCCCAGACAGCCCAGCTGGTGGTCTTGGCAGCGCAGAGATCCTGGTGCCAAACATCCATCCTCTGCACATCCAGGACTCCTGCCTTGTGCAGAGAGGACAGAGAGAGCCCTACCCTCCAGGACCCCAAGCCATTCACAGCCAGGGTTCTGGAGGCTCCAGCCTCTGAGGAAAGCCTTCCTCTGCCTGGAATACAGTTCTGGCAGGGGCTGTGAGAGAAGAGGAGACAGCCCCAGTGCTGGCAGGGGCCACTCAACGCCACCTTAATCCTCTCTGCTCTATTGCAGGGTGACAGTGGTGGTCCTCTCATGTGCAAGGACAACACCGCTGAGTACTGGTGGGTTGTTGGCTTAACCAGCTGGGGAGAAGGCTGCGCCAGACCAAAGCGGCCTGGAATCTACACCTCCACTCGGCACTTCTATCACTGGATTGACTACAACATCCGTGCGTTCCACACAGCTGAAAGGGCTTCCTGAGCAGCAGGACAGGCAGGATCCAGGGCAGGCTGCAGTGCACTGCGACCATCTCCTGCTGGGGCAATGCCTGCTGATCCAAAGGCAGCCTCAGTGCCAAAACCCTGCTCTGCCCCGCCCCCATTTCTCTCCTGTGTGCAGGCAAACACTGGAGTTGATCTAACTGTTGAAATAAAGTTCCCTTTGTTCACAGGGAGCCGTCTTTTCAGTGTCATTCCAATTCCTGGGAAGGGCAACAAGTGCCACATTCGGCACCTGCAGAATGAGCCTGAGGCACGAAGGGACAGAGTGGCTCCAAAGAGCACCAGTGTGCCTGGTCAGAGAGCAGAGGGCTCTGAGCCACCATGGGCTGGAGGAAGCCGGTACGCCAAGCCCAGGAAGGGGATAGGACAAAAGCAGACACCTTGGGGACAGTGCTCAAATGCCCATGGGCTGATGATTTAGGGCCCGGTGTAAGCTTGGGCAAAGAGAAGAGACCAGAGACAGTCCCAAGCATGACAAGGGAAACTCCTGCCTCCTGAGTGGACTGCCAGTGATGGCTGGGAAGGCTGACGTGAAACAGAGATTGGACAGAGATAAAAAAATAAAGTAGGTATTTCTTGAAAGGCCTGCAGAATCCACCTTGGCCAGGACAGGAGCCTGATCGGGGCTATCCACAAAGTTGGACAAATAATGGCCACAAAATGGCTGACGGGTCACAAGATCTTACGTTTTTATAGGTTTTGGTCCATTTGCATATTGGGGTTTAATTGTCCAATTACAGCTTCAGCTGGTGGGGTCTCATCCTTCTTGTTTTCTCTCTTCAGTCCGCTGTTGTTTATGCTGTTGGCCTGAAAGTTGCCCTCGGTCCTCAGCAGGAAAAGGATTTGTTTGTCTGCTTCCTCTATAAAAAGAGCCTACTGGCACTTAATGCGAGGCTCAGAACTACACCCCGAAGCAGCACAGAACCTAAAAATACGAAAGCTAAAGCTCAAGGCATCACCAGTGCCCTAAGGCAGAGCCAGAGTTCACAGGGAGTAAAGGGGGACTGATGTGCTAGGCGGTCACACTTCACAGATATTCAAAGGAAGAGCTGGGCTCATTCTGGGGAGAGGAACCTGGCAGAAACAGCAGGAGAGCACACCAGGAATGCCCTGGAAGGCCAAAGTGAGTGGGCCAACAGCAGCTGCAACAGCAAGGCTGCTCACAGGCAGGGAGGGCCAAGCCTGGGAGCCATGGGAAAAAGATCCCTGGGCGTGGCTCCATATTTGGGAGGAGACAAAAGGCAGAGACAGGGAGGAGTCAAGGAAGATGAGGCTGCTGTGTAAGTCTGGCAAACGGAGAGAAGGAGCAGTCAAAGATCCAGCTGCACAGACACAAACTGCAGCTTGCTGTGCTTCTTTGTCTGAGTGCTGCACATAAGCACCACAGGATGGGCAAGAACCTTCTTATCTCGACTCACTAATTAACAAATCCTCTACAAACGGTTCAAATTTGCCCCAGAACTTAGACTCTTTTCAGTCAAACCTCAATATTTGGGGTGCTGGGACGGGCAAAGAAAAAATGATGGCATAATGCCATGGGGAAGACTTGTTGAAGGCAGTTGCTGTCTGTTCCAGGTGAAGGCAAGCGAACATTGACTTTCTAAATATAATGGAATGTTGCGGTGCGAAAATTATTACTGTGCAATTTTATGCAGAATGGTTTGTTCCAGATTAGCCCGTGTTCTAACCCCTTTGGTTTTTCCCTAGTTGTGGCTCCTGCCCATCTCCCTGCAACCCTGCCCAGACTCCGGTGGGGGGCTGGGGTGATTGGCAGAGCCTCTGACTTCCCCGCCCTGTATTATGTATCAGATGCCCTGTGTGCTGTCTTTTTGTCTTGGTAACTGCCACCCCACATGGTATTGGTCCTGGGCTAATCCCTGCCCCTTTCCACACCCCTGGTACTTAAGGTCAAGGAGAGCCCAGAGAAGTCATTTTTCACCTGGCCAGCTGGCAGCAATAGACCCATCTTGTCACCCACGTGAGAGTCTGCCTTTCTTCCACGCCGAAGCCACACTTCTGCCTGAGGGCCAGGGCTCACACAGCAAGAAGGTACCGGAGTTGTACCCATTAATGCATGTTCGGGACCGAGCTAGCCGTTGCAGCTCTGAACGCCCGCATTAATGGAAGGCTTCAAAATGCCTTGGGCTAGGTGTCACTCCGTCCGCTTCTGGACATTCTTCTTGGGTTCCAGGCAAACGGAGTCCTGTCTCACGGCATGTGGCATTCTTCCCTTTGTGTTAATCAAGATGGGCCGTGCTGAGAACAATCATGCCACATCTGTACTTGGCCCCGCCACCCTGGCATAAGATTCTTCAAATCTTTGCTGAAGCAAATTTCAGGGGCTGCCTGCTCACTAAAGACACCGAGTCCAAGAGTGTCACTCAGGGTTGGGGCTGGTCATTACCCTGCCCAGAGGGGAGACAAGCTTAGAGCTGCCCAATCATCCTGGCACGACCTTGTTGTGCAAAATTCTGCTGCCCATAAGAGTTTCTCCCAGTTCTCTACAACTTTGGCCACAGACATGTCCTCACCTAAAACAGGGATATTTCCCATCACATCAGACACCTTGATGCATGTGAAACCCTCTTCTGCATGCCAAGAAGGGATTTCCACCCCCTTCTGTGTGTGCTCTAGCACCCATTTTGCGGCACGAGGGACGCAAGGTTCTCCCTGTGCCTGTCTGCAAAAGCCTTCAAGCAGAGACTCGAGCCCCTCTACCTCACAACTTACGGGGGCCCCCACAACTCCTCCGTGGCCACCTTACACTGATCGTGCTGCGCGCACCTTCTTCACCCGCTACCCCTGACTTCACCAAATCTGCAGCAAATGCCGCCACAAGAGAGAGGCTCAATTCCATGCTTATAATTTACACAGACTCTGCGCATGGAATTAGAACACTCCTCCCATGGCTCCTTCTTGCTCTAAAGATCCCAGGTGAACTCAGCAGTACCTGCTGTGACAGGACGGAGGCTCCAGCAGGACTGTCCTTCGGTCCCATCTGGGCTGCCAAAATGCTGAGGGATCTCCCCTGTGTGACCATTCCAGAGGCACAGGTGACTGCAACAAGCTGATGGGTGACCCGTTTGATTCCCTCCCCACACCGCTCTCAGCCAGTCAGAGCGGGTATCCGTACCCATTCAACCTCAGGGCTCTTTGCCCCAGCAGACTCACAGATGTCACATTCAATAAAGAGCCACCGGCTCCTGCTGCAGCACTCAGGGTCCGTTCAAATCCCTGGCCTGTGCCACAGCACCCTGTGCCCTCTGCCATGCAAAGGGTGGCAGTCTCTGGTCCCAGACTCCCCCCAGCCAGAGCTCAATCTGCAGCTGGCACTGCAGCCGCACAACCAGCTCCCTGCCCCAAATGGATTCCTCAGCAGCTGCTGGCCTCAGAGACTGCGCAGCCTCATCCTGCAAGAAGAGGGGCCTAAAGAAAGCAGCAGAGAGCAGCCCTTCTTACAGGGGCAGGTCCTCAAAGGACAAGGGCAATGGCTTTACAGTGACAGAGGGTGGCTTCATACGAGATATTGGGAAGAAATTCTTGACTGTGAGGCTGCACGGATACTGGCATGGGTTGCCCAGAGCAGCTGTGGATGCCTGTTTTTCATGTAGGCAAGGTCAGCACAGAAGACGCAGACACCAACTTCAGGAATAAATGTCATTTACTGCAATTCAAAACCGCAACCAATGGGAAAAGGATAAGCTAAGCAATGCACCTAATCATTACTATAAAAGACTGCCTACAGTGATGAAGAAAGACACATCACAAGTTACCCTAATCCTTGACCATCATGCAGGTCTGCCCATCAAGTGGGGGAAGCCAGTGGCAGTCACAGTGAAGGACTGGAGAACCGCTCCCAGCCAACTGGGAAATCCCGCAGGTGCCTTCCCCTACAGGCAAGGAGGTTTCTGACTGGGCTGTGAGAGAGGCCCACCTTTATACTGTTGAATAAACAAGCTACCATAACATCTAGTGCAGGGGCATCTGGTTTTTTTTCTCCTCTTGGGATGCTCCCAAGGCCTTGGAGGACTCCAGGAGGAACCAAGGAAGTTGTCTGTGATCCTACATCCCAAAAGAAGGCCAGATGTGGCCTTGTCCAGTTTCTGATTAGGGAAAGGCAAATCCACAATTTGCCGAGGAGCGGATCTCGATAACATTTGGTTGGCAGGTTCACGCAGAGGCCAACTTTTGATCAAGAGCTCTTGTTCCTGCCTCAGTCAGGTCCTGTTGATGAAGACTTAGTACTTCAGTGTCCCATCCTCCCTCAGATTGTTCAACGGCAGCTTCTGAGCCAGGCTCAGAAGAGCAAACTTCTCCAGTACCAACTATCCATCCCTACCAATGGCAGGAAGTCAGAGCTATGTGATTTCCAAGCTCCCTTCCACCCCAAACCATTCCATGGCTGATGGATTCAGTGTTGCCCCTCCCCCAGTGGTCCCCGGTTGCACAGGCCCCCACAGCGCCCCAAACACGGAACCCAGCCCTCAGTGACATCAGCCCCGGGGCCGAGGGCACCACGGGCAGCGCGGCTGCTGCCGGGCACTGCGGCTGTGGCTGTGCTGCTGCACGGAGCCCTCAGTGCTTGCAGCTGGCACGTGCCTCTGGCAGCCATGAATTGGCTCGGCCTCCTCGTCCTGCTGACCGTGGCCGGGCTGGCCCACGGCATACCGTACCCCTGCGGGTAAGTGGCCCCAGGCCCTGGGAGGGAGCCATGGCAACACTTGGGGCCTTCCCTGGAGGGGACCCGCCTGGCCCCCATGGCTGGCCCACAGCCTCCCACCCACCACGGGGAAGCCTCAGTTCCTTGGACAGACAAACATCCCGTGGGCTTCCCTGGCCTGCTGTGCCCGCAAACCCTTGTGGGGAGGGCAGAGGGCTGAGCTTCAGCCTGAGCCACAGCAGGCCACGCAGCAGCGTGGAAATGACTTTCTGCTTGCAGAGGTTCCTGCGGCCTCCGCGCTCCGCAACCCGACTACAGCTCCACGACTTATTCCACCGGCAACGAAGCTTACGACTACGGCATGACGCGCGTTGTGGGTGGAGTAGGCGCTCTGGAAGCATCCTGGCCCTGGATCGTCAGCATCCAACATCCAGGCCTGGGCCATTGGTGTGGAGGGTCTCTCATCACTGCCGATTGGGTCCTCACAGCGGCCCACTGCTTCGACAAGTTAGAGTAAGGCAGACTAGGGAATGGGGACACCCTCGCTACACCAGCAGGTGCCCTGTCAGCAGCACCACCTGCTACTCCCATCCCCTTTCCTCTCAGGCAGCCCAGCCGCCACAGTGCTCAGGAGAAGCCTGGGCTTGTGCCAAGGCTTCCTAGCAGCCTCCAGCTCGACATTCCCCCAGCCCAATGTGTGCGAGGGCACTCGCACCTGCCAGAGCACTGCGCTCTCTCTGCCTTGCCAAGCAGAGGAGAGGCAGCCGCTGGGCTGCTGTGGTACGTGGCCCTGCTCCCTCTCAGCCCTCTCTCCGTCTTCTTTCCAGTGACATCAGCATGCTGTATGTGGTGCTTGGAGCTACCGAGTTCACTCAGCGGGGCCCTGGGGCTGTAGTTCGCAACGTGAAGCAGGTGGTGGTTCACCCCTACTACAGGCGTGCCGACTTCAGCTACGACATTGCCCTGCTGCAACTGGACGGTTCTGTCCAGTGCAGCGCCTACATCCAGCTGGCCTGTCTGGCTGACCCCGCCCTAGAAGTCTCAAAGCTCGACAACTGCTGGATCGCTGGCTGGGGTTCCACCACGGCAAGAGGTGAGTTCCAGGAGTGAAACCTGAGTCAGCTAAGTGCACTGGGGAGAGGGTTTGGGCTTCCTCACAGCAGAGACCGAAGCCAGGCTGAAGGACGTACCCCGGTGCAGAGGTGGGCCTGGCCTGCTCCCCAAAGGCAGGAAGCAGGGACACCATGCCCCAGTGCCTCTGCAGAGGGAAAGCCGTGCCCAAGGGACAGGGATTCCTCCCCTCAGACAGGCAAGGAGAACTGACACGGGGATGCTGAGGGCTTATTGCTTTCTCTGCTCCCAGCTCAAGGTTCAAGTGGTCGCCTGCAGGAGGCCAAGGTCCAGCTCATCAATTCCCAGCTCTGCAACAGCACAGCCTGGTATGCAGGGCAAGTCCATCCCTACAACTTGTGCGCTGGTTACCCACAGGGCACCATCGACACCTGCCAGGTATGAATGTGTCACGAGCCTCTCAGCCCCCAGCAGCACCAGCAGCCCTGGCAGCACTGCCCAAACACCGCCCAGGGTCTGCTTTGCCCCGGCCAGTTCGCCCGGTCACCCTCCCAGCCCCAGCTCCCCCCCCCCCCCCCCCCCCCCCGCCCCCAGCTGCTGGGGGGGCTTCCTACACCCTCCCCATCCACTCCTACTTGCCCAGTGCCCCCCTTGTGCCAGAAAGCCCAGACAGCCCAGCTGGTGGTGTTGGCAGCGCAGAGATCCTGGTGCCAAACATCCATCCTCTGCACATCCAGGACTCCTGCCTTGTGCAGAGAGGACAGAGAGAGCCCTACCCTCCAGGACCCCAAGCCATTCACAGCCAGGGCTCTGGAGGCTCCAGCCTCTGAGGAAAGCCTTCCTCTGCCTGGAATACAGTTCTGGCAGGGGCTGTGAGAGAAGAGGAGACAGCCCCAGTGCTGGCAGGGGCCACTCAACGCCACCTTAATCCTCTCTGCTCTATTGCAGGGTGACAGTGGTGGTCCTCTCATGTGCAAGGACAACACCGCTGAGTACTGGTGGGTTGTTGGCTTAACCAGCTGGGGAGAAGGCTGCGCCAGACCAAAGCGGCCTGGAATCTACACCTCCACTCGGCACTTCTATCACTGGATTGACTACAACATCCGTGCGTTCCACACAGCTGAAAGGGCTTCCTGAGCAGCAGGACAGGCAGGATCCAGGGCAGGCTGCAGTGCACCGCGACCATCTCCTGCTGGGGCAATGCCTGCTGATCCAAAGGCAGCCTCAGTGCCAAAACCCTGCTCTGCCCCGCCCCCATTTCTCTCCTGTGTGCAGGCAAACACTGGAGTTGATCTAACTGTTGAAATAAAGTTCCCTTTGTTCACAGGGAGCCGTCTTTTCAGTGTCATTCTAATTCCTGGGAAGGGCAACAAGTGCCACATTCGGCACCTGCAGAATGAGCCTGAGGCACGAAGGGACAGAGTGGCTCCAAAGAGCACCAGTGTGCCTGGTCAGAGAGCAGAGGGCTCTGAGCCACCATGGGCTGGAGGAAGCCGGTACGCCAAGCCCAGGAAGGGGATAGGACAAAAGCAGACACCTTGGGGACAGTGCTCAAATGCCCATGGGCTGATGATTTAGGGCCCGGTGTAAGCTTGGGCAAAGAGAAGAGACCAGAGACAGTCCCAAGCATGACAAGGGAAACTCCTGCCTCCTGAGTGGACTGCCAGTGATGGCTGGGAAGGCTGACGTGAAACAGAGATTGGACAGAGATAAAAAAATAAAGTAGGTATTTCTTGAAAGGCCTGCAGAATCCACCTTGGCCAGGACAGGAGCCTGATCGGGGCTATCCACAAAGTTGGACAAATAATGGCCGCAAAATGGCTGACGGGTCACAAGATCTTACGTTTTTATAGGTTTTGGTCCATTTGCATATTGGGGTTTAATTGTCCAATTACAGCTTCAGCTGGTGGGGTCTCATCCTTCTTGTTTTCTCTCTTCAGTCTGCTGTTGTTTATGCTGTTGGCCTGAAAGTTGCCCTCGGTCCTCAGCAGGAAAAGGATTTGTTTGTCTGCTTCCTCTATAAAAAGAGCCTACTGGCACTTAATGCGAGGCTCAGAACTACACCCCGAAGCAGCACAGAACCTAAAAATACGAAAGCTAAAGCTCAAGGCATCACCAGTGCCCTAAGGCAGAGCCAGAGTTCACAGGGAGTAAAGGGGGACTGATGTGCTAGGCGGTCACACTTCACAGATATTCAAAGGAAGAGCTGGGCTCATTCTGGGGAGAGGAACCTGGCAGAAACAGCAGGAGAGCACACCAGGAATGCCCTGGAAGGCCAAAGTGAGTGGGCCAACAGCAGCTGCAACAGCAAGGCTGCTCACAGGCAGGGAGGGCCAAGCCTGGGAGCCATGGGAAAAAGATCCCTGGGCGTGGCTCCATATTTGGGAGGAGACAAAAGGCAGAGACAGGGAGGAGTCAAGGAAGATGAGGCTGCTGTGTAAGTCTGGCAAACGGAGAGAAGGAGCAGTCAAAGATCCAGCTGCACAGACACAAACTGCAGCTTGCTGTGCTTCTTTGTCTGAGTGCTGCACATAAGCACCACAGGATGGGCAAGAACCTTCTTATCTCGACTCACTAATTAACAAATCCTCTACAAACGGTTCAAATTTGCCCCAGAATTTAGACTCTTTTCAGTCAAACCTCAATATTTGGGGTGCTGGGACGGGCAAAGAAAAAATGATGGCATAATGCCATGGGGAAGACTTGTTGAAGGCAGTTGCTGTCTGTTCCAGGTGAAGGCAAGCGAACATTGACTTTCTAAATATAATGGAATGTTGCGGTGCGAAAATTATTACTGTGCAATTTTATGCAGAATGGTTTGTTCCAGATTAGCCCGTGTTCTAACCCCTTTGGTTTTTCCCTAGTTGTGGCTCCTGCCCATCTCCCTGCAACCCTGCCCAGACTCCGGTGGGGGGCTGGGGTGATTGGCAGAGCCTCTGACTTCCCCGCCCTGTATTATGTATCAGATGCCCTGTGTGCTGTCTTTTTGTCTTGGTAACTCCCACCCCACATGGTATTGGTCCTGGGCTAATCCCTGCCCCTTTCCACACCCCTGGTACTTAAGGTCAAGGAGAGCCCAGAGAAGTCATTTTTCACCTGGCCAGCTGGCAGCAATAGACCCATCTTGTCACCCACGTGAGAGTCTGCCTTTCTTCCACACCGAAGCCACACTTCTGCCTGAGGGCCAGGGCTCACACAGCAAGAAGGTACCGGAGTTGTACCCATTAATGCGTGTTCGGGACCGAGCTAGCCGTCGCAGCTCTGAACGCCCGCATTAATGGAAGGCTTCAAAATGCCTTGGGCTAGGTGTCACTCCGTCCGCTTCTGGACATTCTTCTTGGGTTCCAGGCAAACGGAGTCCTGTCTCACGGCATGTGGCATTCTTCCCTTTGTGTTAATCAAGATGGGCCGTGCTGAGAACAATCATGCCACATCTGTACTTGGCCCCGCCACCCTGGCATAAGATTCTTCAAATCTTTGCTGAAGCAAATTTCAGGGGCTGCCTGCTCACTAAAGACACCGAGTCCAAGAGTGTCACTCAGGGTTGGGGCTGATCATTACCCTGCCCAGAGGGGAGACAAGCTTAGAGCTGCCCAATCATCCTGGCACGACCTTGTTGTGCAAAATTCTGCTGCCCATAAGAGTTTCTCCCAGTTCTCTACAACTTTGGCCACAGACATGTCCTCACCTAAAACAGGGATATTTCCCATCACATCAGACACCTGGATGCATGTGAAACCCTCTTCTGCATGCCAAGAAGGGATTTCCACCCCCTTCTGTGTGTGCTCTAGCACCCATTTTGCGGCACGAGGGACGCAAGGTTCTCCCTGTGCCTGTCTGCAAAAGCCTTCAAGCAGAGACTCGAGCCCCTCTACCTCACAACTTACGGGGGCCCCCACAACTCCTCCGTGGCCACCTTACACTGATCGTGCTGCGCGCACCTTCTTCACCCGCTACCCCTGACTTCACCAAATCTGCAGCAAATGCCGCCACAAGAGAGAGGCTCAATTCCATGCTTATAATTTACACAGACTCTGCGCATGGAATTAGAACACTCCTCCCATGGCTCCTTCTTGCTCTAAAGATCCCAGGTGAACTCAGCAGTACCTGCTGTGACAGGACGGAGGCTCCAGCAGGACTGTCCTTCGGTCCCATCTGGGCTGCCAAAATGCTGAGGGATCTCCCCTGTGTGACCATTCCAGAGGCACAGGTGACTGCAACAAGCTGATGGGTGACCCGTTTGATTCCCTCCCCACACCGCTCTCAGCCAGTCAGAGCGGGTATCCGTACCCATTCAACCTCAGGGCTCTTTGCCCCAGCAGACTCACAGATGTCACATTCCATAAAGAGCCACCGGCTCCTGCTGCAGCACTCAGGGTCCGTTCAAATCCCTGGCCTGTGCCACAGCACCCTGTGCCCTCTGCCATGCAAAGGGTGGCAGTCTCTGGTCCCAGACTCCCACCAGCCAGAGCTCAATCTGCAGCTGGCACTGCAGCCGCACAACCAGCTCCCTGCCCCAAATGGATTCCTCAGCAGCTGCTGGCCTCAGAGACTGCGCAGCCTCATCCTGCAAGAAGAGGGGCCTAAAGAAAGCAGCAGAGAGCAGCCCTTCTTACAGGGGCAGGTCCTCAAAGGACAAGGGCAATGGCTTTACAGTGACAGAGGGTGGCTTCATACGAGATATTGGGAAGAAATTCTTGACTGTGAGGCTGCACGGATACTGGCATGGGTTGCCCAGAGCAGCTGTGGATGCCTGTTTTTCATGTAGGCAAGGTCAGCACAGAAGACGCAGACACCAACTTCAGGAATAAATGTCATTTACTGCAATTCAAAACCGCAACCAATGGGAAAAGGATAAGCTAAGCAATGCACCTAATCATTACTATAAAAGACTGCCTACAGTGATGAAGAAAGACACATCACAAGTTACCCTAATCCTTGACCATCATGCAGGTCTGCCCATCAAGTGGGGGAAGCCAGTGGCAGTCACAGTGAAGGACTGGAGAACCGCTCCCAGCCAACTGGGAAATCCCGCAGGTGCCTTCCCCTACAGGCAAGGAGGTTTCTGACTGGGCTGTGAGAGAGGCCCACCTTTATACTGTTGAATAAACAAGCTACCATAACATCTAGTGCAGGGGCATCTGGTTTTTTTTCTCCTCTTGGGATGCTCCCAAGGCCTTGGAGGACTCCAGGAGGAACCAAGGAAGTTGTCTGTGATCCTACATCCCAAAAGAAGGCCAGATGTGGCCTTGTCCAGTTTCTGATTAGGGAAAGGCAAATCCACGTTTTGCCGAGGAGCGGATCTCGATAACATTTGGTTGGCAGGTTCACGCAGAGGCCAACTTTTGATCAAGAGCTCTTGTTCCTGCCTCAGTCAGGTCCTGTTGATGAAGACTTAGTACTTCAGTGTCCCATCCTCCCTCAGATTGTTCAACGGCAGCTTCTGAGCCAGGCTCAGAAGAGCAAACTTCTCCAGTACAAACTATCCATCCCTACCAATGGCAGGAAGTCAGAGCTATGTGATTTCCAAGCTCCCTTCCACCCCAAACCATTCCATGGCTGATGGATTCAGTGTTGCCCCTCCCCCAGTGGGCCCCGGTTGCACAGGCCCCCACAGCGCCCCAAACACGGAACCCAGCCCTCAGTGACATCAGCCCCGGGGCCGAGGGCACCACGGGCAGCGCGGCTGCTGCCGGGCACTGCGGCTGTGGCTGTGCTGCTGCACGGAGCCCTCAGTGCTTGCAGCTGACACGTGCCTCTGGCAGCCATGAATTGGCTCGGCCTCCTCGTCCTGCTGACCGTGGCCGGGCTGGCCCACGGCATACCGTACCCCTGCGGGTAAGTGGCCCCAGGCCCTGGGAGGGAGCCATGGCAACACTTGAGGCCTTCCCTGGAGGGGACCCGCCTGGCCCCCACGGCTGGCCCACAGCCTCCCACCCACCACGGGGAAGCCTCAGTTCCTTGGACAGACAAACATCCCGTGGGCTTCCCTGGCCTGCTGTGCCCGCAAACCCTTGTGGGGAGGGCAGAGGGCTGAGCTTCAGCCTGAGCCACAGCAGGCCACGCAGCAGCGTGGAAATGACTTTCTGCTTGCAGAGGTTCCTGCGGCCTCCGCGCTCCGCAACCCGACTACAGCTCCACGACTTATTCCACCGGCAACGAAGCTTACGACTACGGCATGACGCGCGTTGTGGGTGGAGTAGGCGCTCTGGAAGCATCCTGGCCCTGGATCGTCAGCATCCAACATCCAGGCCTGGGCCATTGGTGTGGAGGGTCTCTCATCACTGCCGATTGGGTCCTCACAGCGGCCCACTGCTTCGACAAGTTAGAGTAAGGCAGACTAGGGAATGGGGACACCCTCGCTACACCAGCAGGTGCCCTGTCAGCAGCACCACCTGCTACTCCCATCCCCTTTCCTCTCAGGCAGCCCAGCCGCCACAGTGCTCAGGAGAAGCCTGGGCTTGTGCCAAGGCTTCCTAGCAGCCTCCAGCTCGACATTCCCCCAGCCCAATGTGTGCGAGGGCACTCGCACCTGCCAGAGCACTGCGCTCTCTCTGCCTTGCCAAGCAGAGGAGAGGCAGCCGCTGGGCTGCTGTGGTACGTGGCCCTGCTCCCTCTCAGCCCTCTCTCCGTCTTCTTTCCAGTGACATCAGCATGCTGTATGTGGTGCTTGGAGCTACCGAGTTCACTCAGCCGGGCCCTGGGGCTGTAGTTCGCAACGTGAAGCAGGTGGTGGTTCACCCCTACTACAGGCGTGCCGACTTCAGCTACGACATTGCCCTGCTGCAACTGGACGGTTCTGTCCAGTGCAGCACCTACATCCAGCTGGCCTGTCTGGCTGACCCCGCCCTAGAAGTCTCAAAGCTCGACAACTGCTGGATCGCTGGCTGGGGTTCCACCACTGCAAGAGGTGAGTTCCAGGAGTGAAACCTGAGCCAGCTAAGTGCACTGGGGAGAGGGTTTGGGCTTCCTCACAGCAGAGACCGAAGCCAGGCTGAAGGACGTACCCCGGTGCAGAGGTGGGCCTGGCCTGCTCCCCAAAGGCAGGAAGCAGGGACACCATGCCCCAGTGCCTCTGCAGAGGGAAAGCCGTGCCCAAGGGACAGGGATTCCTCCCCTCAGACAGGCAAGGAGAACTGACACGGGGATGCTGAGGGCTTATTGCTTTCTCTGCTCCCAGCTCAAGGTTCAAGTGGTCGCCTGCAGGAGGCCAAGGTCCAGCTCATCAATTCCCAGCTCTGCAACAGCACAGCCTGGTATGCAGGGCAAGTCCACCCCTACAACTTGTGCGCTGGTTACCCACAGGGCACCATCGACACCTGCCAGGTATGAATGTGTCACGAGCCTCTCAGCCCCCAGCAGCACCAGCAGCCCTGGCAGCACTGCCCAAACACCGCCCAGGGTCTGCTTTGCCCCGGCCAGTTCGCCCAGTCACCCTCCCAGCCCCAGCTCCCCCCCCCCCCCCCCCCCCCGCCCCCAGCTGCTGGGGGGGCTTCCTACACCCTCCCCATCCACTCCTACTTGCCCAGTGCCCCCCTTGTGCCAGAAAGCCCAGACAGCCCAGCTGGTGGTCTTGGCAGCGCAGAGATCCTGGTGCCAAACATCCATCCTCTGCACATCCAGGACTCCTGCCTTGTGCAGAGAGGACAGAGAGAGCCCTACCCTCCAGGACCCCAAGCCATTCACAGCCAGGGCTCTGGAGGCTCCAGCCTCTGAGGAAAGCCTTCCTCTGCCTGGAATACAGTTCTGGCAGGGGCTGTGAGAGAAGAGGAGACAGCCCCAGTGCTGGCAGGGGCCACTCAAGGCCACCTTAATCCTCTCTGCTCTATTGCAGGGTGACAGTGGTGGTCCTCTCATGTGCAAGGACAACACCGCTGAGTACTGGTGGGTTGTCGGCTTAACCAGCTGGGGAGAAGGCTGCGCCAGACCAAAGCGGCCTGGAATCTACACCTCCACTCGGCACTTCTATCACTGGATTGACTACAACATCCGTGCGTTCCACACAGCTGAAAGGGCTTCCTGAGCAGCAGGACAGGCAGGATCCAGGGCAGGCTGCAGTGCACCGCGACCATCTCCTGCTGGGGCAATGCCTGCTGATCCAAAGGCAGCCTCAGTGCCAAAACCCTGCTCTGCCCCGCCCCCATTTCTCTCCTGTGTGCAGGCAAACACTGGAGTTGATCTAACTGTTGAAATAAAGTTCCCTTTGTTCACAGGGAGCCGTCTTTTCAGTGTCATTCCAATTCCTGGGAAGGGCAACAAGTGCCACATTCGGCACCTGCAGAATGAGCCTGAGGCACGAAGGGACAGAGTGGCTCCAAAGAGCACCAGTGTGCCTGGTCAGAGAGCAGAGGGCTCTGAGCCACCATGGGCTGGAGGAAGCCGGTACGCCAAGCCCAGGAAGGGGATAGGACAAAAGCAGACACCTTGGGGACAGTGCTCAAATGCCCATGGGCTGATGATTTAGGGCCCGGTGTAAGCTTGGGCAAAGAGAAGAGACCAGAGACAGTCCCAAGCATGACAAGGGAAACTCCTGCCTCCTGAGTGGACTGCCAGTGATGGCTGGGAAGGCTGACGTGAAACAGAGATTGGACAGAGATAAAAAAATAAAGTAGGTATTTCTTGAAAGGCCTGCAGAATCCACCTTGGCCAGGACAGGAGCCTGATCGGGGCTATCCACAAAGTTGGACAAATAATGGCCACAAAATGGCTGACGGGTCACAAGATCTTACGTTTTTATAGGTTTTGGTCCATTTGCATATTGGGGTTTAATTGTCCAATTACAGCTTCAGCTGGTGGGGTCTCATCCTTCTTGTTTTCTCTCTTCAGTCCGCTGTTGTTTATGCTGTTGGCCTGAAAGTTGCCCTCGGTCCTCAGCAGGAAAAGGATTTGTTTGTCTGCTTCCTCTATAAAAAGAGCCTACTGGCACTTAATGCGAGGCTCAGAACTACACCCCGAAGCAGCACAGAACCTAAAAATACGAAAGCTAAAGCTCAAGGCATCACCAGTGCCCTAAGGCAGAGCCAGAGTTCACAGGGAGTAAAGGGGGACTGATGTGCTAGGCGGTCACACTTCACAGATATTCAAAGGAAGAGCTGGGCTCATTCTGGGGAGAGGAACCTGGCAGAAACAGCAGGAGAGCACACCAGGAATGCCCTGGAAGGCCAAAGTGAGTGGGCCAACAGCAGCTGCAACAGCAAGGCTGCTCACAGGCAGGGAGGGCCAAGCCTGGGAGCCATGGGAAAAAGATCCCTGGGCGTGGCTCCATATTTGGGAGGAGACAAAAGGCAGAGACAGGGAGGAGTCAAGGAAGATGAGGCTGCTGTGTAAGTCTGGCAAACGGAGAGAAGGAGCAGTCAAAGATCCAGCTGCACAGACACAAACTGCAGCTTGCTGTGCTTCTTTGTCTGAGTGCTGCACATAAGCACCACAGGATGGGCAAGAACCTTCTTATCTCGACTCACTAATTAACAAATCCTCTACAAACGGTTCAAATTTGCCCCAGAATTTAGACTCTTTTCAGTCAAACCTCAATATTTGGGGTGCTGGGACGGGCAAAGAAAAAATGATGGCATAATGCCATGGGGAAGACTTGTTGAAGGCAGTTGCTGTCTGTTCCAGGTGAAGGCAAGCGAACATTGACTTTCTAAATATAATGGAATGTTGCGGTGCGAAAATTATTACTGTGCAATTTTATGCAGAATGGTTTGTTCCAGATTAGCCCGTGTTCTAACCCCTTTGGTTTTTCCCTAGTTGTGGCTCCTGCCCATCTCCCTGCAACCCTGCCCAGACTCCGGTGGGGGGCTGGGGTGATTGGCAGAGCCTCTGACTTCCCCGCCCTGTATTATGTATCAGATGCCCTGTGTGCTGTCTTTTTGTCTTGGTAACTCCCACCCCACATGGTATTGGTCCTGGGCTAATCCCTGCCCCTTTCCACACCCCTGGTACTTAAGGTCAAGGAGAGCCCAGAGAAGTCATTTTTCACCTGGCCAGCTGGCAGCAATAGACCCATCTTGTCACCCACGTGAGAGTCTGCCTTTCTTCCACACCGAAGCCACACTTCTGCCTGAGGGCCAGGGCTCACACAGCAAGAAGGTACCGGAGTTGTACCCATTAATGCGTGTTCGGGACCGAGCTAGCCGTCGCAGCTCTGAACGCCCGCATTAATGGAAGGCTTCAAAATGCCTTGGGCTAGGTGTCACTCCGTCCGCTTCTGGACATTCTTCTTGGGTTCCAGGCAAACGGAGTCCTGTCTCACGGCATGTGGCATTCTTCCCTTTGTGTTAATCAAGATGGGCCGTGCTGAGAACAATCATGCCACATCTGTACTTGGCCCCGCCACCCTGGCATAAGATTCTTCAAATCTTTGCTGAAGCAAATTTCAGGGGCTGCCTGCTCACTAAAGACACCGAGTCCAAGAGTGTCACTCAGGGTTGGGGCTGGTCATTACCCTGCCCAGAGGGGAGACAAGCTTAGAGCTGCCCAATCATCCTGGCACGACCTTGTTGTGCAAAATTCTGCTGCCCATAAGAGTTTCTCCCAGTTCTCTACAACTTTGGCCACAGACATGTCCTCACCTAAAACAGGGATATTTCCCATCACATCAGACACCTGGATGCATGTGAAACCCTCTTCTGCATGCCAAGAAGGGATTTCCACCCCCTTCTGTGTGTGCTCTAGCACCCATTTTGCGGCACGAGGGACGCAAGGTTCTCCCTGTGCCTGTCTGCAAAAGCCTTCAAGCAGAGACTCGAGCCCCTCTACCTCACAACTTACGGGGGCCTCCACAACTCCTCCGTGGCCACCTTACACTGATCGTGCTGCGCGCACCTTCTTCACCCGCTACCCATGACTTCACCAAATCTGCAGCAAATGCCGCCACAAGAGAGAGGCTCAATTCCATGCTTATAATTTACACAGACTCTGCGCATGGAATTAGAACACTCCTCCCATGGCTCCTTCCTGCTCTAAAGATCCCAGGTGAACTCAGCAGTACCTGCTGTGACAGGACGGAGGCTCCAGCAGGACTGTCCTTCGGTCCCATCTGGGCTGCCAAAATGCTGAGGGATCTCCCCTGTGTGACCATTCCAGAGGCACAGGTGACTGCAACAAGCTGATGGGTGACCCGTTTGATTCCCTCCCCACACCGCTCTCAGCCAGTCAGAGCGGGTATCCGTACCCATTCAACCTCAGGGCTCTTTGCCCCAGCAGACTCACAGATGTCACATTCCATAAAGAGCCACCGGCTCCTGCTGCAGCACTCAGGGTCCGTTCAAATCCCTGGCCTGTGCCACAGCACCCTGTGCCCTCTGCCATGCAAAGGGTGGCAGTCTCTGGTCCCAGACTCCCACCAGCCAGAGCTCAATCTGCAGCTGGCACTGCAGCCGCACAACCAGCTCCCTGCCCCAAATGGATTCCTCAGCAGCTGCTGGCCTCAGAGACTGCGCAGCCTCATCCTGCAAGAAGAGGGGCCTAAAGAAAGCAGCAGAGAGCAGCCCTTCTTACAGGGGCAGGTCCTCAAAGGACAAGGGCAATGGCTTTACAGTGACAGAGGGTGGCTTCATACGAGATATTGGGAAGAAATTCTTGACTGTGAGGCTGCACGGATACTGGCATGGGTTGCCCAGAGCAGCTGTGGATGCCTGTTTTTCATGTAGGCAAGGTCAGCACAGAAGACGCAGACACCAACTTCAGGAATAAATGTCATTTACTGCAATTCAAAACCGCAACCAATGGGAAAAGGATAAGCTAAGCAATGCACCTAATCATTACTATAAAAGACTGCCTACAGTGATGAAGAAAGACACATCACAAGTTACCCTAATCCTTGACCATCATGCAGGTCTGCCCATCAAGTGGGGGAAGCCAGTGGCAGTCACAGTGAAGGACTGGAGAACCGCTCCCAGCCAACTGGGAAATCCCGCAGGTGCCTTCCCCTACAGGCAAGGAGGTTTCTGACTGGGCTGTGAGAGAGGCCCACCTTTATACTGTTGAATAAACAAGCTACCATAACATCTAGTGCAGGGGCATCTGGTTTTTTTTCTCCTCTTGGGATGCTCCCAAGGCCTTGGAGGACTCCAGGAGGAACCAAGGAAGTTGTCTGTGATCCTACATCCCAAAAGAAGGCCAGATGTGGCCTTGTCCAGTTTCTGATTAGGGAAAGGCAAATCCACGTTTTGCCGAGGAGCGGATCTCGATAACATTTGGTTGGCAGGTTCACGCAGAGGCCAACTTTTGATCAAGAGCTCTTGTTCCTGCCTCAGTCAGGTCCTGTTGATGAAGACTTAGTACTTCAGTGTCCCATCCTCCCTCAGATTGTTCAACGGCAGCTTCTGAGCCAGGCTCAGAAGAGCAAACTTCTCCAGTACAAACTATCCATCCCTACCAATGGCAGGATATCAGAGCTATGTGATTTCCAAGCTCCCTTCCACCCCAAACCATTCCATGGCTGATGGATTCAGTGTTGCCCCTCCCCCAGTGGGCCCCGGTTGCACAGGCCCCCACAGCGCCCCAAACACGGAACCCAGCCCTCAGTGACATCAGCCCCGGGGCCGAGGGCACCACGGGCAGCGCGGCTGCTGCCGGGCTGTGCGGCTGTGGCTGTGCTGCTGCACGGAGCCCTCAGTGCTTGCAGCTGACATGTGCCTCTGGCAGCCATGAATTGGCTCGGCCTCCTCGTCCTGCTGACCGTGGCCGGGCTGGCCCACGGCATACCGTACCCCTGCGGGTAAGTGGCCCCAGGCCCTGGGAGGGAGCCATGGCAACACTTGGGGCCTTCCCTGGAGGGGACCCGCCTGGCCCCCATGGCTGGCCCACAGCCTCCCACCCACCACGGGGAAGCCTCAGTTCCTTGGACAGACAAACATCCCGTGGGCTTCCCTGGCCTGCTGTGCCCGCAAACCCTTGTGGGGAGGGCAGAGGGCTGAGCTTCAGCCTGAGCCACAGCAGGCCACGCAGCAGCGTGGAAATGACTTTCTGCTTGCAGAGGTTCCTGCGGCCTCCGCGCTCCGCAACCCGACTACAGCTCCACGACTTATTCCACCACCAGCGAAGCTTACGACTACGGCATGACGCGCGTTGTGGGTGGAGTAGGCGCTCTGGAAGCATCCTGGCCCTGGATCGTCAGCATCCAACATCTAGGCCTGGGCCATTGGTGTGGAGGGTCTCTCATCACTGCCGATTGGGTCCTCACAGCGGCCCACTGCTTCGACAAGTTAGAGTAAGGCAGACTAGGGAATGGGGACACCCTCGCTACACCAGCAGGTGCCCTGTCAGCAGCACCACCTGCTACTCCCATCCCCTTTCCTCTCAGGCAGCCCAGCCGCCACAGTGCTCAGGAGAAGCCTGGGCTTGTGCCAAGGCTTCCTAGCAGCCTCCAGCTCGACATTCCCCCAGCCCAATGTGTGCGAGGGCACTCGCACCTGCCAGAGCACTGCGCCCTCTCTGCCTTGCCAAGCAGAGGAGAGGCAGCCGCTGGGCTGCTGTGGTACGTGGCCCTGCTCCCTCTCAGCCCTCTCTCCGTCTTCTTTCCAGTGACATCAGCATGCTGTATGTGGTGCTTGGAGCTACCGAGTTCACTCAGCGGGGCCCTGGGGCTGTAGTTCGCAACGTGAAGCAGGTGGTGGTTCACCCCTACTACAGGCGTGCCGACTTCAGCTACGACATTGCCCTGCTGCAACTGGACGGTTCTGTCCAGTGCAGCGCCTACATCCAGCTGGCCTGTCTGGCTGACCCCGCCCTAGAAGTCTCAAAGCTCGACAACTGCTGGATCGCTGGCTGGGGTTCCACCACTGCAAGAGGTGAGTTCCAGGAGTGAAACCTGAGTCAGCTAAGTGCACTGGGGAGAGGGTTTGGGCTTCCTCACAGCAGAGACCGAAGCCAGGCTGAAGGACGTACCCCGGTGCAGAGGTGGGCCTGGCCTGCTCCCCAAAGGCAGGAAGCAGGGACACCATGCCCCAGTGCCTCTGCAGAGGGAAAGCCGTGCCCAAGGGACAGGGATTCCTCCCCTCAGACAGGCAAGGAGAACTGACACGGGGATGCTGAGGGCTTATTGCTTTCTCTGCTCCCAGCTCAAGGTTCAAGTGGTCGCCTGCAGGAGGCCAAGGTCCAGCTCATCAATTCCCAGCTCTGCAACAGCACAGCCTGGTATGCAGGGCAAGTCCACCCCTACAACTTGTGCGCTGGTTACCCACAGGGCACCATCGACACCTGCCAGGTATGAATGTGTCACGAGCCTCTCAGCCCCCAGCAGCACCAGCAGCCCTGGCAGCACTGCCCAAACACCGCCCAGGGTCTGCTTTGCCCCGGCCAGTTCGCCCGGTCACCCTCCCAGCCCCAGCTCCCCCCCCCCCCCCCCCCGCCCCCAGCTGCTGGGGGGGCTTCCTACACCCTCCCCATCCACTCCTACTTGCCCAGTGCCCCCCTTGTGCCAGAAAGCCCAGACAGCCCAGCTGGTGGTCTTGGCAGCACAGAGATCCTGGTGCCAAACATCCATCCTCTGCACATCCAGGACTCCGGCCTTGTGCAGAGAGGACAGAGAGAGCCCTACCCTCCAGGACCCCAAGCCATTCACAGCCAGGGCTCTGGAGGCTCCAGCCTCTGAGGAAAGCCTTCCTCTGCCTGGAATACAGTTCTGGCAGGGGCTGTGAGAGAAGAGGAGACAGCCCCAGTGCTGGCAGGGGCCACTCAACACCACCTTAATCCTCTCTGCTCTATTGCAGGGTGACAGTGGTGGTCCTCTCATGTGCAAGGACAACACCGCTGAGTACTGGTGGGTTGTCGGCTTAACCAGCTGGGGAGAAGGCTGCGCCAGACCAAAGCGGCCTGGAATCTACACCTCCACTCGGCACTTCTATCACTGGATTGACTACAACATCCGTGCGTTCCACACAGCTGAAAGGGCTTCCTGAGCAGCAGGACAGGCAGGATCCAGGGCAGGCTGCAGTGCACCGCGACCATCTCCTGCTGGGGCAATGCCTGCTGATCCAAAGGCAGCCTCAGTGCCAAAACCCTGCTCTGCCCCGCCCCCATTTCTCTCCTGTGTGCAGGCAAACACTGGAGTTGATCTAACTGTTGAAATAAAGTTCCCTTTGTTCACAGGGAGCCGTCTTTTCAGTGTCATTCCAATTCCTGGGAAGGGCAACAAGTGCCACATTCGGCACCTGCAGAATGAGCCTGAGGCACGAAGGGACAGAGTGGCTCCAAAGAGCACCAGTGTGCCTGGTCAGAGAGCAGAGGGCTCTGAGCCACCATGGGCTGGAGGAAGCCGGTACGCCAAGCCCAGGAAGGGGATAGGACAAAAGCAGACACCTTGGGGACAGTGCTCAAATGCCCATGGGCTGATGATTTAGGGCCCGGTGTAAGCTTGGGCAAAGAGAAGAGACCAGAGACAGTCCCAAGCATGACAAGGGAAACTCCTGCCTCCTGAGTGGACTGCCAGTGATGGCTGGGAAGGCTGACGTGAAGCAGAGATTGGACAGAGATAAAAAAATAAAGTAGGTATTTCTTGAAAGGCCTCCAGAATCCACCTTGGCCAGGACAGGAGCCTGATCGGGGCTATCCACAAAGTTGGACAAATAATGGCCACAAAATGGCTGACGGGTCACAAGATCTTACGTTTTTATAGGTTTTGGTCCATTTGCATATTGGGGTTTAATTGTCCAATTACAGCTTCAGCTGGTGGGGTCTCATCCTTCTTGTTTTCTCTCTTCAGTCCGCTGTTGTTTATGCTGTTGGCCTGAAAGTTGCCCTCGGTCCTCAGCAGGAAAAGGATTTGTTTGTCTGCTTCCTCTATAAAAAGAGCCTACTGGCACTTAATGCGAGGCTCAGAACTACACCCCGAAGCAGCACAGAACCTAAAAATACGAAAGCTAAAGCTCAAGGCATCACCAGTGCCCTAAGGCAGAGCCAGAGTTCACAGGGAGTAAAGGGGGACTGATGTGCTAGGCGGTCACACTTCACAGATATTCAAAGGAAGAGCTGGGCTCATTCTGGGGAGAGGAACCTGGCAGAAACAGCAGGAGAGCACACCAGGAATGCCCTGGAAGGCCAAAGTGAGTGGGCCAACAGCAGCTGCAACAGCAAGGCTGCTCACAGGCAGGGAGGGCCAAGCCTGGGAGCCATGGGAAAAAGATCCCTGGGCGTGGCTCCATATTTGGGAGGAGACAAAAGGCAGAGACAGGGAGGAGTCAAGGAAGATGAGGCTGCTGTGTAAGTCTGGCAAACGGAGAGAAGGAGCAGTCAAAGATCCAGCTGCACAGACACAAACTGCAGCTTGCTGTGCTTCTTTGTCTGAGTGCTGCACATAAGCACCACAGGATGGGCAAGAACCTTCTTATCTCGACTCACTAATTAACAAATCCTCTACAAACGGTTCAAATTTGCCCCAGAATTTAGACTCTTTTCAGTCAAACCTCAATATTTGGGGTGCTGGGACGGGCAAAGAAAAAATGATGGCATAATGCCATGGGGAAGACTTGTTGAAGGCAGTTGCTGTCTGTTCCAGGTGAAGGCAAGCGAACATTGACTTTCTAAATATAATGGAATGTTGCGGTGCGAAAATTATTACTGTGCAATTTTATGCAGAATGGTTTGTTCCAGATTAGCCCGTGTTCTAACCCCTTTGGTTTTTCCCTAGTTGTGGCTCCTGCCCATCTCCCTGCAACCCTGCCCAGACTCCGGTGGGGGGCTGGGGTGATTGGCAGAGCCTCTGACTTCCCCGCCCTGTATTATGTATCAGATGCCCTGTGTGCTGTCTTTTTGTCTTGGTAACTCCCACCCCACATGGTATTGGTCCTGGGCTAATCCCTGCCCCTTTCCACACCCCTGGTACTTAAGGTCAAGGAGAGCCCAGAGAAGTCATTTTTCACCTGGCCAGCTGGCAGCAATAGACCCATCTTGTCACCCACGTGAGAGTCTGCCTTTCTTCCACACCGAAGCCACACTTCTGCCTGAGGGCCAGGGCTCACACAGCAAGAAGGTACCGGAGTTGTACCCATTAATGCGTGTTCGGGACCGAGCTAGCCGTCGCAGCTCTGAACGCCCGCATTAATGGAAGGCTTCAAAATGCCTTGGGCTAGGTGTCACTCCGTCCGCTTCTGGACATTCTTCTTGGGTTCCAGGCAAACGGAGTCCTGTCTCACGGCATGTGGCATTCTTCCCTTTGTGTTAATCAAGATGGGCCGTGCTGAGAACAATCATGCCACATCTGTACTTGGCCCCGCCACCCTGGCATAAGATTCTTCAAATCTTTGCTGAAGCAAATTTCAGGGGCTGCCTGCTCACTAAAGACACCGAGTCCAAGAGTGTCACTCAGGGTTGGGGCTGGTCATTACCCTGCCCAGAGGGGAGACAAGCTTAGAGCTGCCCAATCATCCTGGCACGACCTTGTTGTGCAAAATTCTGCTGCCCATAAGAGTTTCTCCCAGTTCTCTACAACTTTGGCCACAGACATGTCCTCACCTAAAACAGGGATATTTCCCATCACATCAGACACCTGGATGCATGTGAAACCCTCTTCTGCATGCCAAGAAGGGATTTCCACCCCCTTCTGTGTGTGCTCTAGCACCCATTTTGCGGCACGAGGGACGCAAGGTTCTCCCTGTGCCTGTCTGCAAAAGCCTTCAAGCAGAGACTCGAGCCCCTCTACCTCACAACTTACGGGGGCCTCCACAACTCCTCCGTGGCCACCTTACACTGATCGTGCTGCGCGCACCTTCTTCACCCGCTACCCATGACTTCACCAAATCTGCAGCAAATGCCGCCACAAGAGAGAGGCTCAATTCCATGCTTATAATTTACACAGACTCTGCGCATGGAATTAGAACACTCCTCCCATGGCTCCTTCCTGCTCTAAAGATCCCAGGTGAACTCAGCAGTACCTGCTGTGACAGGACGGAGGCTCCAGCAGGACTGTCCTTCGGTCCCATCTGGGCTGCCAAAATGCTGAGGGATCTCCCCTGTGTGACCATTCCAGAGGCACAGGTGACTGCAACAAGCTGATGGGTGACCCGTTTGATTCCCTCCCCACACCGCTCTCAGCCAGTCAGAGCGGGTATCCGTACCCATTCAACCTCAGGGCTCTTTGCCCCAGCAGACTCACAGATGTCACATTCCATAAAGAGCCACCGGCTCCTGCTGCAGCACTCAGGGTCCGTTCAAATCCCTGGCCTGTGCCACAGCACCCTGTGCCCTCTGCCATGCAAAGGGTGGCAGTCTCTGGTCCCAGACTCCCACCAGCCAGAGCTCAATCTGCAGCTGGCACTGCAGCCGCACAACCAGCTCCCTGCCCCAAATGGATTCCTCAGCAGCTGCTGGCCTCAGAGACTGCGCAGCCTCATCCTGCAAGAAGAGGGGCCTAAAGAAAGCAGCAGAGAGCAGCCCTTCTTACAGGGGCAGGTCCTCAAAGGACAAGGGCAATGGCTTTACAGTGACAGAGGGTGGCTTCATACGAGATATTGGGAAGAAATTCTTGACTGTGAGGCTGCACGGATACTGGCATGGGTTGCCCAGAGCAGCTGTGGATGCCTGTTTTTCATGTAGGCAAGGTCAGCACAGAAGACGCAGACACCAACTTCAGGAATAAATGTCATTTACTGCAATTCAAAACCGCAACCAATGGGAAAAGGATAAGCTAAGCAATGCACCTAATCATTACTATAAAAGACTGCCTACAGTGATGAAGAAAGACACATCACAAGTTACCCTAATCCTTGACCATCATGCAGGTCTGCCCATCAAGTGGGGGAAGCCAGTGGCAGTCACAGTGAAGGACTGGAGAACCGCTCCCAGCCAACTGGGAAATCCCGCAGGTGCCTTCCCCTACAGGCAAGGAGGTTTCTGACTGGGCTGTGAGAGAGGCCCACCTTTATACTGTTGAATAAACAAGCTACCATAACATCTAGTGCAGGGGCATCTGGTTTTTTTTCTCCTCTTGGGATGCTCCCAAGGCCTTGGAGGACTCCAGGAGGAACCAAGGAAGTTGTCTGTGATCCTACATCCCAAAAGAAGGCCAGATGTGGCCTTGTCCAGTTTCTGATTAGGGAAAGGCAAATCCACGTTTTGCCGAGGAGCGGATCTCGATAACATTTGGTTGGCAGGTTCACGCAGAGGCCAACTTTTGATCAAGAGCTCTTGTTCCTGCCTCAGTCAGGTCCTGTTGATGAAGACTTAGTACTTCAGTGTCCCATCCTCCCTCAGATTGTTCAACGGCAGCTTCTGAGCCAGGCTCAGAAGAGCAAACTTCTCCAGTACAAACTATCCATCCCTACCAATGGCAGGATATCAGAGCTATGTGATTTCCAAGCTCCCTTCCACCCCAAACCATTCCATGGCTGATGGATTCAGTGTTGCCCCTCCCCCAGTGGGCCCCGGTTGCACAGGCCCCCACAGCGCCCCAAACACGGAACCCAGCCCTCAGTGACATCAGCCCCGGGGCCGAGGGCACCACGGGCAGCGCGGCTGCTGCCGGGCTGTGCGGCTGTGGCTGTGCTGCTGCACGGAGCCCTCAGTGCTTGCAGCTGACATGTGCCTCTGGCAGCCATGAATTGGCTCGGCCTCCTCGTCCTGCTGACCGTGGCCGGGCTGGCCCACGGCATACCGTACCCCTGCGGGTAAGTGGCCCCAGGCCCTGGGAGGGAGCCATGGCAACACTTGGGGCCTTCCCTGGAGGGGACCCGCCTGGCCCCCATGGCTGGCCCACAGCCTCCCACCCACCACGGGGAAGCCTCAGTTCCTTGGACAGACAAACATCCCGTGGGCTTCCCTGGCCTGCTGTGCCCGCAAACCCTTGTGGGGAGGGCAGAGGGCTGAGCTTCAGCCTGAGCCACAGCAGGCCACGCAGCAGCGTGGAAATGACTTTCTGCTTGCAGAGGTTCCTGCGGCCTCCGCGCTCCGCAACCCGACTACAGCTCCACGACTTATTCCACCACCAGCGAAGCTTACGACTACGGCATGACGCGCGTTGTGGGTGGAGTAGGCGCTCTGGAAGCATCCTGGCCCTGGATCGTCAGCATCCAACATCTAGGCCTGGGCCATTGGTGTGGAGGGTCTCTCATCACTGCCGATTGGGTCCTCACAGCGGCCCACTGCTTCGACAAGTTAGAGTAAGGCAGACTAGGGAATGGGGACACCCTCGCTACACCAGCAGGTGCCCTGTCAGCAGCACCACCTGCTACTCCCATCCCCTTTCCTCTCAGGCAGCCCAGCCGCCACAGTGCTCAGGAGAAGCCTGGGCTTGTGCCAAGGCTTCCTAGCAGCCTCCAGCTCGACATTCCCCCAGCCCAATGTGTGCGAGGGCACTCGCACCTGCCAGAGCACTGCGCCCTCTCTGCCTTGCCAAGCAGAGGAGAGGCAGCCGCTGGGCTGCTGTGGTACGTGGCCCTGCTCCCTCTCAGCCCTCTCTCCGTCTTCTTTCCAGTGACATCAGCATGCTGTATGTGGTGCTTGGAGCTACCGAGTTCACTCAGCGGGGCCCTGGGGCTGTAGTTCGCAACGTGAAGCAGGTGGTGGTTCACCCCTACTACAGGCGTGCCGACTTCAGCTACGACATTGCCCTGCTGCAACTGGACGGTTCTGTCCAGTGCAGCGCCTACATCCAGCTGGCCTGTCTGGCTGACCCCGCCCTAGAAGTCTCAAAGCTCGACAACTGCTGGATCGCTGGCTGGGGTTCCACCACTGCAAGAGGTGAGTTCCAGGAGTGAAACCTGAGTCAGCTAAGTGCACTGGGGAGAGGGTTTGGGCTTCCTCACAGCAGAGACCGAAGCCAGGCTGAAGGACGTACCCCGGTGCAGAGGTGGGCCTGGCCTGCTCCCCAAAGGCAGGAAGCAGGGACACCATGCCCCAGTGCCTCTGCAGAGGGAAAGCCGTGCCCAAGGGACAGGGATTCCTCCCCTCAGACAGGCAAGGAGAACTGACACGGGGATGCTGAGGGCTTATTGCTTTCTCTGCTCCCAGCTCAAGGTTCAAGTGGTCGCCTGCAGGAGGCCAAGGTCCAGCTCATCAATTCCCAGCTCTGCAACAGCACAGCCTGGTATGCAGGGCAAGTCCACCCCTACAACTTGTGCGCTGGTTACCCACAGGGCACCATCGACACCTGCCAGGTATGAATGTGTCACGAGCCTCTCAGCCCCCAGCAGCACCAGCAGCCCTGGCAGCACTGCCCAAACACCGCCCAGGGTCTGCTTTGCCCCGGCCAGTTCGCCCGGTCACCCTCCCAGCCCCAGCTCCCCCCCCCCCCCCCCCCCCCCGCCCCCAGCTGCTGGGGGGGCTTCCTACACCCTCCCCATCCACTCCTACTTGCCCAGTGCCCCCCTTGTGCCAGAAAGCCCAGACAGCCCAGCTGGTGGTCTTGGCAGCGCAGAGATCCTGGTGCCAAACATCCATCCTCTGCACATCCAGGACTCCTGCCTTGTGCAGAGAGGACAGAGAGAGCCCTACCCTCCAGGACCCCAAGCCATTCACAGCCAGGGCTCTGGAGGCTCCAGCCTCTGAGGAAAGCCTTCCTCTGCCTGGAATACAGTTCTGGCAGGGGCTGTGAGAGAAGAGGAGACAGCCCCAGTGCTGGCAGGGGCCACTCAAGGCCACCTTAATCCTCTCTGCTCTATTGCAGGGTGACAGTGGTGGTCCTCTCATGTGCAAGGACAACACCGCTGAGTACTGGTGGGTTGTCGGCTTAACCAGCTGGGGAGAAGGCTGCGCCAGACCAAAGCGGCCTGGAATCTACACCTCCACTCGGCACTTCTATCACTGGATTGACTACAACATCCGTGCGTTCCACACAGCTGAAAGGGCTTCCTGAGCAGCAGGACAGGCAGGATCCAGGGCAGGCTGCAGTGCACCGCGACCATCTCCTGCTGGGGCAATGCCTGCTGATCCAAAGGCAGCCTCAGTGCCAAAACCCTGCTCTGCCCCGCCCCCATTTCTCTCCTGTGTGCAGGCAAACACTGGAGTTGATCTAACTGTTGAAATAAAGTTCCCTTTGTTCACAGGGAGCCGTCTTTTCAGTGTCATTCCAATTCCTGGGAAGGGCAACAAGTGCCACATTCGGCACCTGCAGAATGAGCCTGAGGCACGAAGGGACAGAGTGGCTCCAAAGAGCACCAGTGTGCCTGGTCAGAGAGCAGAGGGCTCTGAGCCACCATGGGCTGGAGGAAGCCGGTACGCCAAGCCCAGGAAGGGGATAGGACAAAAGCAGACACCTTGGGGACAGTGCTCAAATGCCCATGGGCTGATGATTTAGGGCCCGGTGTAAGCTTGGGCAAAGAGAAGAGACCAGAGACAGTCCCAAGCATGACAAGGGAAACTCCTGCCTCCTGAGTGGACTGCCAGTGATGGCTGGGAAGGCTGACGTGAAGCAGAGATTGGACAGAGATAAAAAAATAAAGTAGGTATTTCTTGAAAGGCCTCCAGAATCCACCTTGGCCAGGACAGGAGCCTGATCGGGGCTATCCACAAAGTTGGACAAATAATGGCCACAAAATGGCTGACGGGTCACAAGATCTTACGTTTTTATAGGTTTTGGTCCATTTGCATATTGGGGTTTAATTGTCCAATTACAGCTTCAGCTGGTGGGGTCTCATCCTTCTTGTTTTCTCTCTTCAGTCCGCTGTTGTTTATGCTGTTGGCCTGAAAGTTGCCCTCGGTCCTCAGCAGGAAAAGGATTTGTTTGTCTGCTTCCTCTATAAAAAGAGCCTACTGGCACTTAATGCGAGGCTCAGAACTACACCCCGAAGCAGCACAGAACCTAAAAATACGAAAGCTAAAGCTCAAGGCATCACCAGTGCCCTAAGGCAGAGCCAGAGTTCACAGGGAGTAAAGGGGGACTGATGTGCTAGGCGGTCACACTTCACAGATATTCAAAGGAAGAGCTGGGCTCATTCTGGGGAGAGGAACCTGGCAGAAACAGCAGGAGAGCACACCAGGAATGCCCTGGAAGGCCAAAGTGAGTGGGCCAACAGCAGCTGCAACAGCAAGGCTGCTCACAGGCAGGGAGGGCCAAGCCTGGGAGCCATGGGAAAAAGATCCCTGGGCGTGGCTCCATATTTGGGAGGAGACAAAAGGCAGAGACAGGGAGGAGTCAAGGAAGATGAGGCTGCTGTGTAAGTCTGGCAAACGGAGAGAAGGAGCAGTCAAAGATCCAGCTGCACAGACACAAACTGCAGCTTGCTGTGCTTCTTTGTCTGAGTGCTGCACATAAGCACCACAGGATGGGCAAGAACCTTCTTATCTCGACTCACTAATTAACAAATCCTCTACAAACGGTTCAAATTTGCCCCAGAATTTAGACTCTTTTCAGTCAAACCTCAATATTTGGGGTGCTGGGACGGGCAAAGAAAAAATGATGGCATAATGCCATGGGGAAGACTTGTTGAAGGCAGTTGCTGTCTGTTCCAGGTGAAGGCAAGCGAACATTGACTTTCTAAATATAATGGAATGTTGCGGTGCGAAAATTATTACTGTGCAATTTTATGCAGAATGGTTTGTTCCAGATTAGCCCGTGTTCTAACCCCTTTGGTTTTTCCCTAGTTGTGGCTCCTGCCCATCTCCCTGCAACCCTGCCCAGACTCCGGTGGGGGGCTGGGGTGATTGGCAGAGCCTCTGACTTCCCCGCCCTGTATTATGTATCAGATGCCCTGTGTGCTGTCTTTTTGTCTTGGTAACTCCCACCCCACATGGTATTGGTCCTGGGCTAATCCCTGCCCCTTTCCACACCCCTGGTACTTAAGGTCAAGGAGAGCCCAGAGAAGTCATTTTTCACCTGGCCAGCTGGCAGCAATAGACCCATCTTGTCACCCACGTGAGAGTCTGCCTTTCTTCCACACCGAAGCCACACTTCTGCCTGAGGGCCAGGGCTCACACAGCAAGAAGGTACCGGAGTTGTACCCATTAATGCGTGTTCGGGACCGAGCTAGCCGTCGCAGCTCTGAACGCCCGCATTAATGGAAGGCTTCAAAATGCCTTGGGCTAGGTGTCACTCCGTCCGCTTCTGGACATTCTTCTTGGGTTCCAGGCAAACGGAGTCCTGTCTCACGGCATGTGGCATTCTTCCCTTTGTGTTAATCAAGATGGGCCGTGCTGAGAACAATCATGCCACATCTGTACTTGGCCCCGCCACCCTGGCATAAGATTCTTCAAATCTTTGCTGAAGCAAATTTCAGGGGCTGCCTGCTCACTAAAGACACCGAGTCCAAGAGTGTCACTCAGGGTTGGGGCTGGTCATTACCCTGCCCAGAGGGGAGACAAGCTTAGAGCTGCCCAATCATCCTGGCACGACCTTGTTGTGCAAAATTCTGCTGCCCATAAGAGTTTCTCCCAGTTCTCTACAACTTTGGCCACAGACATGTCCTCACCTAAAACAGGGATATTTCCCATCACATCAGACACCTGGATGCATGTGAAACCCTCTTCTGCATGCCAAGAAGGGATTTCCACCCCCTTCTGTGTGTGCTCTAGCACCCATTTTGCGGCACGAGGGACGCAAGGTTCTCCCTGTGCCTGTCTGCAAAAGCCTTCAAGCAGAGACTCGAGCCCCTCTACCTCACAACTTACGGGGGCCTCCACAACTCCTCCGTGGCCACCTTACACTGATCGTGCTGCGCGCACCTTCTTCACCCGCTACCCATGACTTCACCAAATCTGCAGCAAATGCCGCCACAAGAGAGAGGCTCAATTCCATGCTTATAATTTACACAGACTCTGCGCATGGAATTAGAACACTCCTCCCATGGCTCCTTCCTGCTCTAAAGATCCCAGGTGAACTCAGCAGTACCTGCTGTGACAGGACGGAGGCTCCAGCAGGACTGTCCTTCGGTCCCATCTGGGCTGCCAAAATGCTGAGGGATCTCCCCTGTGTGACCATTCCAGAGGCACAGGTGACTGCAACAAGCTGATGGGTGACCCGTTTGATTCCCTCCCCACACCGCTCTCAGCCAGTCAGAGCGGGTATCCGTACCCATTCAACCTCAGGGCTCTTTGCCCCAGCAGACTCACAGATGTCACATTCCATAAAGAGCCACCGGCTCCTGCTGCAGCACTCAGGGTCCGTTCAAATCCCTGGCCTGTGCCACAGCACCCTGTGCCCTCTGCCATGCAAAGGGTGGCAGTCTCTGGTCCCAGACTCCCACCAGCCAGAGCTCAATCTGCAGCTGGCACTGCAGCCGCACAACCAGCTCCCTGCCCCAAATGGATTCCTCAGCAGCTGCTGGCCTCAGAGACTGCGCAGCCTCATCCTGCAAGAAGAGGGGCCTAAAGAAAGCAGCAGAGAGCAGCCCTTCTTACAGGGGCAGGTCCTCAAAGGACAAGGGCAATGGCTTTACAGTGACAGAGGGTGGCTTCATACGAGATATTGGGAAGAAATTCTTGACTGTGAGGCTGCACGGATACTGGCATGGGTTGCCCAGAGCAGCTGTGGATGCCTGTTTTTCATGTAGGCAAGGTCAGCACAGAAGACGCAGACACCAACTTCAGGAATAAATGTCATTTACTGCAATTCAAAACCGCAACCAATGGGAAAAGGATAAGCTAAGCAATGCACCTAATCATTACTATAAAAGACTGCCTACAGTGATGAAGAAAGACACATCACAAGTTACCCTAATCCTTGACCATCATGCAGGTCTGCCCATCAAGTGGGGGAAGCCAGTGGCAGTCACAGTGAAGGACTGGAGAACCGCTCCCAGCCAACTGGGAAATCCCGCAGGTGCCTTCCCCTACAGGCAAGGAGGTTTCTGACTGGGCTGTGAGAGAGGCCCACCTTTATACTGTTGAATAAACAAGCTACCATAACATCTAGTGCAGGGGCATCTGGTTTTTTTTCTCCTCTTGGGATGCTCCCAAGGCCTTGGAGGACTCCAGGAGGAACCAAGGAAGTTGTCTGTGATCCTACATCCCAAAAGAAGGCCAGATGTGGCCTTGTCCAGTTTCTGATTAGGGAAAGGCAAATCCACGTTTTGCCGAGGAGCGGATCTCGATAACATTTGGTTGGCAGGTTCACGCAGAGGCCAACTTTTGATCAAGAGCTCTTGTTCCTGCCTCAGTCAGGTCCTGTTGATGAAGACTTAGTACTTCAGTGTCCCATCCTCCCTCAGATTGTTCAACGGCAGCTTCTGAGCCAGGCTCAGAAGAGCAAACTTCTCCAGTACAAACTATCCATCCCTACCAATGGCAGGATATCAGAGCTATGTGATTTCCAAGCTCCCTTCCACCCCAAACCATTCCATGGCTGATGGATTCAGTGTTGCCCCTCCCCCAGTGGTCCCCGGTTGCACAGGCCCCCACAGCGCCCCAAACACGGAACCCAGCCCTCAGTGACATCAGCCCCGGGGCCGAGGGCACCACGGGCAGCGCGGCTGCTGCCGGGCACTGCGGCTGTGGCTGTGCTGCTGCACGGAGCCCTCAGTGCTTGCAGCTGACACGTGCCTCTGGCAGCCATGAATTGGCTCGGCCTCCTCGTCCTGCTGACCGTGGCCGGGCTGGCCCACGGCATACCGTACCCCTGCGGGTAAGTGGCCCCAGGCCCTGGGAGGGAGCCATGGCAACACTTGGGGCCTTCCCTGGAGGGGACCCGCCTGGCCCCCATGGCTGGCCCACAGCCTCCCACCCACCACGGGGAAGCCTCAGTTCCTTGGACAGACAAACATCCCGTGGGCTTCCCTGGCCTGCTGTGCCCGCAAACCCTTGTGGGGAGGGCAGAGGGCTGAGCTTCAGCCTGAGCCACAGCAGGCCACGCAGCAGCGTGGAAATGACTTTCTGCTTGCAGAGGTTCCTGCGGCCTCCGCGCTCCGCAACCCGACTACAGCTCCACGACTTATTCCACCGGCAACGAAGCTTACGACTACGGCATGACGCGCGTTGTGGGTGGAGTAGGCGCTCTGGAAGCATCCTGGCCCTGGATCGTCAGCATCCAACATCTAGGCCTGGGCCATTGGTGTGGAGGGTCTCTCATCACTGCCGATTGGGTCCTCACAGCGGCCCACTGCTTCGACAAGTTAGAGTAAGGCAGACTAGGGAATGGGGACACCCTCGCTACACCAGCAGGTGCCCTGTCAGCAGCACCACCTGCTACTCCCATCCCCTTTCCTCTCAGGCAGCCCAGCCGCCACAGTGCTCAGGAGAAGCCTGGGCTTGTGCCAAGGCTTCCTAGCAGCCTCCAGCTCGACATTCCCCCAGCCCAATGTGTGCGAGGGCACTCGCACCTGCCAGAGCACTGCGCCCTCTCTGCCTTGCCAAGCAGAGGAGAGGCAGCCGCTGGGCTGCTGTGGTACGTGGCCCTGCTCCCTCTCAGCCCTCTCTCCGTCTTCTTTCCAGTGACATCAGCATGCTGTATGTGGTGCTTGGAGCTACCGAGTTCACTCAGCGGGGCCCTGGGGCTGTAGTTCGCAACGTGAAGCAGGTGGTGGTTCACCCCTACTACAGGCGTGCCGACTTCAGCTACGACATTGCCCTGCTGCAACTGGACGGTTCTGTCCAGTGCAGCGCCTACATCCAGCTGGCCTGTCTGGCTGACCCCGCCCTAGAAGTCTCAAAGCTCGACAACTGCTGGATCGCTGGCTGGGGTTCCACCACTGCAAGAGGTGAGTTCCAGGAGTGAAACCTGAGTCAGCTAAGTGCACTGGGGAGAGGGTTTGGGCTTCCTCACAGCAGAGACCGAAGCCAGGCTGAAGGACGTACCCCGGTGCAGAGGTGGGCCTGGCCTGCTCCCCAAAGGCAGGAAGCAGGGACACCATGCCCCAGTGCCTCTGCAGAGGGAAAGCCGTGCCCAAGGGACAGGGATTCCTCCCCTCAGACAGGCAAGGAGAACTGACACGGGGATGCTGAGGGCTTATTGCTTTCTCTGCTCCCAGCTCAAGGTTCAAGTGGTCGCCTGCAGGAGGCCAAGGTCCAGCTCATCAATTCCCAGCTCTGCAACAGCACAGCCTGGTATGCAGGGCAAGTCCACCCCTACAACTTGTGCGCTGGTTACCCACAGGGCACCATCGACACCTGCCAGGTATGAATGTGTCACGAGCCTCTCAGCCCCCAGCAGCACCAGCAGCCCTGGCAGCACTGCCCAAACACCGCCCAGGGTCTGCTTTGCCCCGGCCAGTTCGCCCGGTCACCCTCCCAGCCCCAGCTCCCCCCCCCCCCCCCCCGCCCCCAGCTGCTGGGGGGGCTTCCTACACCCTCCCCATCCACTCCTACTTGCCCAGTGCCCCCCTTGTGCCAGAAAGCCCAGACAGCCCAGCTGGTGGTCTTGGCAGCGCAGAGATCCTGGTGCCAAACATCCATCCTCTGCACATCCAGGACTCCTGCCTTGTGCAGAGAGGACAGAGAGAGCCCTACCCTCCAGGACCCCAAGCCATTCACAGCCAGGGCTCTGGAGGCTCCAGCCTCTGAGGAAAGCCTTCCTCTGCCTGGAATACAGTTCTGGCAGGGGCTGTGAGAGAAGAGGAGACAGCCCCAGTGCTGGCAGGGGCCACTCAACACCACCTTAATCCTCTCTGCTCTATTGCAGGGTGACAGTGGTGGTCCTCTCATGTGCAAGGACAACACCGCTGAGTACTGGTGGGTTGTCGGCTTAACCAGCTGGGGAGAAGGCTGCGCCAGACCAAAGCGGCCTGGAATCTACACCTCCACTCGGCACTTCTATCACTGGATTGACTACAACATCCGTGCGTTCCACACAGCTGAAAGGGCTTCCTGAGCAGCAGGACAGGCAGGATCCAGGGCAGGCTGCAGTGCACCGCGACCATCTCCTGCTGGGGCAATGCCTGCTGATCCAAAGGCAGCCTCAGTGCCAAAACCCTGCTCTGCCCCGCCCCCATTTCTCTCCTGTGTGCAGGCAAACACTGGAGTTGATCTAACTGTTGAAATAAAGTTCCCTTTGTTCACAGGGAGCCGTCTTTTCAGTGTCATTCCAATTCCTGGGAAGGGCAACAAGTGCCACATTCGGCACCTGCAGAATGAGCCTGAGGCACGAAGGGACAGAGTGGCTCCAAAGAGCACCAGTGTGCCTGGTCAGAGAGCAGAGGGCTCTGAGCCACCATGGGCTGGAGGAAGCCGGTACGCCAAGCCCAGGAAGGGGATAGGACAAAAGCAGACACCTTGGGGACAGTGCTCAAATGCCCATGGGCTGATGATTTAGGGCCCGGTGTAAGCTTGGGCAAAGAGAAGAGACCAGAGACAGTCCCAAGCATGACAAGGGAAACTCCTGCCTCCTGAGTGGACTGCCAGTGATGGCTGGGAAGGCTGACGTGAAGCAGAGATTGGACAGAGATAAAAAAATAAAGTAGGTATTTCTTGAAAGGCCTCCAGAATCCACCTTGGCCAGGACAGGAGCCTGATCGGGGCTATCCACAAAGTTGGACAAATAATGGCCACAAAATGGCTGACGGGTCACAAGATCTTACGTTTTTATAGGTTTTGGTCCATTTGCATATTGGGGTTTAATTGTCCAATTACAGCTTCAGCTGGTGGGGTCTCATCCTTCTTGTTTTCTCTCTTCAGTCCGCTGTTGTTTATGCTGTTGGCCTGAAAGTTGCCCTCGGTCCTCAGCAGGAAAAGGATTTGTTTGTCTGCTTCCTCTATAAAAAGAGCCTACTGGCACTTAATGCGAGGCTCAGAACTACACCCCGAAGCAGCACAGAACCTAAAAATACGAAAGCTAAAGCTCAAGGCATCACCAGTGCCCTAAGGCAGAGCCAGAGTTCACAGGGAGTAAAGGGGGACTGATGTGCTAGGCGGTCACACTTCACAGATATTCAAAGGAAGAGCTGGGCTCATTCTGGGGAGAGGAACCTGGCAGAAACAGCAGGAGAGCACACCAGGAATGCCCTGGAAGGCCAAAGTGAGTGGGCCAACAGCAGCTGCAACAGCAAGGCTGCTCACAGGCAGGGAGGGCCAAGCCTGGGAGCCATGGGAAAAAGATCCCTGGGCGTGGCTCCATATTTGGGAGGAGACAAAAGGCAGAGACAGGGAGGAGTCAAGGAAGATGAGGCTGCTGTGTAAGTCTGGCAAACGGAGAGAAGGAGCAGTCAAAGATCCAGCTGCACAGACACAAACTGCAGCTTGCTGTGCTTCTTTGTCTGAGTGCTGCACATAAGCACCACAGGATGGGCAAGAACCTTCTTATCTCGACTCACTAATTAACAAATCCTCTACAAACGGTTCAAATTTGCCCCAGAATTTAGACTCTTTTCAGTCAAACCTCAATATTTGGGGTGCTGGGACGGGCAAAGAAAAAATGATGGCATAATGCCATGGGGAAGACTTGTTGAAGGCAGTTGCTGTCTGTTCCAGGTGAAGGCAAGCGAACATTGACTTTCTAAATATAATGGAATGTTGCGGTGCGAAAATTATTACTGTGCAATTTTATGCAGAATGGTTTGTTCCAGATTAGCCCGTGTTCTAACCCCTTTGGTTTTTCCCTAGTTGTGGCTCCTGCCCATCTCCCTGCAACCCTGCCCAGACTCCGGTGGGGGGCTGGGGTGATTGGCAGAGCCTCTGACTTCCCCGCCCTGTATTATGTATCAGATGCCCTGTGTGCTGTCTTTTTGTCTTGGTAACTCCCACCCCACATGGTATTGGTCCTGGGCTAATCCCTGCCCCTTTCCACACCCCTGGTACTTAAGGTCAAGGAGAGCCCAGAGAAGTCATTTTTCACCTGGCCAGCTGGCAGCAATAGACCCATCTTGTCACCCACGTGAGAGTCTGCCTTTCTTCCACACCGAAGCCACACTTCTGCCTGAGGGCCAGGGCTCACACAGCAAGAAGGTACCGGAGTTGTACCCATTAATGCGTGTTCGGGACCGAGCTAGCCGTCGCAGCTCTGAACGCCCGCATTAATGGAAGGCTTCAAAATGCCTTGGGCTAGGTGTCACTCCGTCCGCTTCTGGACATTCTTCTTGGGTTCCAGGCAAACGGAGTCCTGTCTCACGGCATGTGGCATTCTTCCCTTTGTGTTAATCAAGATGGGCCGTGCTGAGAACAATCATGCCACATCTGTACTTGGCCCCGCCACCCTGGCATAAGATTCTTCAAATCTTTGCTGAAGCAAATTTCAGGGGCTGCCTGCTCACTAAAGACACCGAGTCCAAGAGTGTCACTCAGGGTTGGGGCTGGTCATTACCCTGCCCAGAGGGGAGACAAGCTTAGAGCTGCCCAATCATCCTGGCACGACCTTGTTGTGCAAAATTCTGCTGCCCATAAGAGTTTCTCCCAGTTCTCTACAACTTTGGCCACAGACATGTCCTCACCTAAAACAGGGATATTTCCCATCACATCAGACACCTGGATGCATGTGAAACCCTCTTCTGCATGCCAAGAAGGGATTTCCACCCCCTTCTGTGTGTGCTCTAGCACCCATTTTGCGGCACGAGGGACGCAAGGTTCTCCCTGTGCCTGTCTGCAAAAGCCTTCAAGCAGAGACTCGAGCCCCTCTACCTCACAACTTACGGGGGCCTCCACAACTCCTCCGTGGCCACCTTACACTGATCGTGCTGCGCGCACCTTCTTCACCCGCTACCCATGACTTCACCAAATCTGCAGCAAATGCCGCCACAAGAGAGAGGCTCAATTCCATGCTTATAATTTACACAGACTCTGCGCATGGAATTAGAACACTCCTCCCATGGCTCCTTCCTGCTCTAAAGATCCCAGGTGAACTCAGCAGTACCTGCTGTGACAGGACGGAGGCTCCAGCAGGACTGTCCTTCGGTCCCATCTGGGCTGCCAAAATGCTGAGGGATCTCCCCTGTGTGACCATTCCAGAGGCACAGGTGACTGCAACAAGCTGATGGGTGACCCGTTTGATTCCCTCCCCACACCGCTCTCAGCCAGTCAGAGCGGGTATCCGTACCCATTCAACCTCAGGGCTCTTTGCCCCAGCAGACTCACAGATGTCACATTCCATAAAGAGCCACCGGCTCCTGCTGCAGCACTCAGGGTCCGTTCAAATCCCTGGCCTGTGCCACAGCACCCTGTGCCCTCTGCCATGCAAAGGGTGGCAGTCTCTGGTCCCAGACTCCCACCAGCCAGAGCTCAATCTGCAGCTGGCACTGCAGCCGCACAACCAGCTCCCTGCCCCAAATGGATTCCTCAGCAGCTGCTGGCCTCAGAGACTGCGCAGCCTCATCCTGCAAGAAGAGGGGCCTAAAGAAAGCAGCAGAGAGCAGCCCTTCTTACAGGGGCAGGTCCTCAAAGGACAAGGGCAATGGCTTTACAGTGACAGAGGGTGGCTTCATACGAGATATTGGGAAGAAATTCTTGACTGTGAGGCTGCACGGATACTGGCATGGGTTGCCCAGAGCAGCTGTGGATGCCTGTTTTTCATGTAGGCAAGGTCAGCACAGAAGACGCAGACACCAACTTCAGGAATAAATGTCATTTACTGCAATTCAAAACCGCAACCAATGGGAAAAGGATAAGCTAAGCAATGCACCTAATCATTACTATAAAAGACTGCCTACAGTGATGAAGAAAGACACATCACAAGTTACCCTAATCCTTGACCATCATGCAGGTCTGCCCATCAAGTGGGGGAAGCCAGTGGCAGTCACAGTGAAGGACTGGAGAACCGCTCCCAGCCAACTGGGAAATCCCGCAGGTGCCTTCCCCTACAGGCAAGGAGGTTTCTGACTGGGCTGTGAGAGAGGCCCACCTTTATACTGTTGAATAAACAAGCTACCATAACATCTAGTGCAGGGGCATCTGGTTTTTTTTCTCCTCTTGGGATGCTCCCAAGGCCTTGGAGGACTCCAGGAGGAACCAAGGAAGTTGTCTGTGATCCTACATCCCAAAAGAAGGCCAGATGTGGCCTTGTCCAGTTTCTGATTAGGGAAAGGCAAATCCACGTTTTGCCGAGGAGCGGATCTCGATAACATTTGGTTGGCAGGTTCACGCAGAGGCCAACTTTTGATCAAGAGCTCTTGTTCCTGCCTCAGTCAGGTCCTGTTGATGAAGACTTAGTACTTCAGTGTCCCATCCTCCCTCAGATTGTTCAACGGCAGCTTCTGAGCCAGGCTCAGAAGAGCAAACTTCTCCAGTACAAACTATCCATCCCTACCAATGGCAGGATATCAGAGCTATGTGATTTCCAAGCTCCCTTCCACCCCAAACCATTCCATGGCTGATGGATTCAGTGTTGCCCCTCCCCCAGTGGTCCCCGGTTGCACAGGCCCCCACAGCGCCCCAAACACGGAACCCAGCCCTCAGTGACATCAGCCCCGGGGCCGAGGGCACCACGGGCAGCGCGGCTGCTGCCGGGCACTGCGGCTGTGGCTGTGCTGCTGCACGGAGCCCTCAGTGCTTGCAGCTGACACGTGCCTCTGGCAGCCATGAATTGGCTCGGCCTCCTCGTCCTGCTGACCGTGGCCGGGCTGGCCCACGGCATACCGTACCCCTGCGGGTAAGTGGCCCCAGGCCCTGGGAGGGAGCCATGGCAACACTTGGGGCCTTCCCTGGAGGGGACCCGCCTGGCCCCCATGGCTGGCCCACAGCCTCCCACCCACCACGGGGAAGCCTCAGTTCCTTGGACAGACAAACATCCCGTGGGCTTCCCTGGCCTGCTGTGCCCGCAAACCCTTGTGGGGAGGGCAGAGGGCTGAGCTTCAGCCTGAGCCACAGCAGGCCACGCAGCAGCGTGGAAATGACTTTCTGCTTGCAGAGGTTCCTGCGGCCTCCGCGCTCCGCAACCCGACTACAGCTCCACGACTTATTCCACCGGCAACGAAGCTTACGACTACGGCATGACGCGCGTTGTGGGTGGAGTAGGCGCTCTGGAAGCATCCTGGCCCTGGATCGTCAGCATCCAACATCTAGGCCTGGGCCATTGGTGTGGAGGGTCTCTCATCACTGCCGATTGGGTCCTCACAGCGGCCCACTGCTTCGACAAGTTAGAGTAAGGCAGACTAGGGAATGGGGACACCCTCGCTACACCAGCAGGTGCCCTGTCAGCAGCACCACCTGCTACTCCCATCCCCTTTCCTCTCAGGCAGCCCAGCCGCCACAGTGCTCAGGAGAAGCCTGGGCTTGTGCCAAGGCTTCCTAGCAGCCTCCAGCTCGACATTCCCCCAGCCCAATGTGTGCGAGGGCACTCGCACCTGCCAGAGCACTGCGCCCTCTCTGCCTTGCCAAGCAGAGGAGAGGCAGCCGCTGGGCTGCTGTGGTACGTGGCCCTGCTCCCTCTCAGCCCTCTCTCCGTCTTCTTTCCAGTGACATCAGCATGCTGTATGTGGTGCTTGGAGCTACCGAGTTCACTCAGCGGGGCCCTGGGGCTGTAGTTCGCAACGTGAAGCAGGTGGTGGTTCACCCCTACTACAGGCGTGCCGACTTCAGCTACGACATTGCCCTGCTGCAACTGGACGGTTCTGTCCAGTGCAGCGCCTACATCCAGCTGGCCTGTCTGGCTGACCCCGCCCTAGAAGTCTCAAAGCTCGACAACTGCTGGATCGCTGGCTGGGGTTCCACCACTGCAAGAGGTGAGTTCCAGGAGTGAAACCTGAGTCAGCTAAGTGCACTGGGGAGAGGGTTTGGGCTTCCTCACAGCAGAGACCGAAGCCAGGCTGAAGGACGTACCCCGGTGCAGAGGTGGGCCTGGCCTGCTCCCCAAAGGCAGGAAGCAGGGACACCATGCCCCAGTGCCTCTGCAGAGGGAAAGCCGTGCCCAAGGGACAGGGATTCCTCCCCTCAGACAGGCAAGGAGAACTGACACGGGGATGCTGAGGGCTTATTGCTTTCTCTGCTCCCAGCTCAAGGTTCAAGTGGTCGCCTGCAGGAGGCCAAGGTCCAGCTCATCAATTCCCAGCTCTGCAACAGCACAGCCTGGTATGCAGGGCAAGTCCACCCCTACAACTTGTGCGCTGGTTACCCACAGGGCACCATCGACACCTGCCAGGTATGAATGTGTCACGAGCCTCTCAGCCCCCAGCAGCACCAGCAGCCCTGGCAGCACTGCCCAAACACCGCCCAGGGTCTGCTTTGCCCCGGCCAGTTCGCCCGGTCACCCTCCCAGCCCCAGCTCCCCCCCCCCCCCCCCCGCCCCCAGCTGCTGGGGGGGCTTCCTACACCCTCCCCATCCACTCCTACTTGCCCAGTGCCCCCCTTGTGCCAGAAAGCCCAGACAGCCCAGCTGGTGGTCTTGGCAGCGCAGAGATCCTGGTGCCAAACATCCATCCTCTGCACATCCAGGACTCCTGCCTTGTGCAGAGAGGACAGAGAGAGCCCTACCCTCCAGGACCCCAAGCCATTCACAGCCAGGGCTCTGGAGGCTCCAGCCTCTGAGGAAAGCCTTCCTCTGCCTGGAATACAGTTCTGGCAGGGGCTGTGAGAGAAGAGGAGACAGCCCCAGTGCTGGCAGGGGCCACTCAACACCACCTTAATCCTCTCTGCTCTATTGCAGGGTGACAGTGGTGGTCCTCTCATGTGCAAGGACAACACCGCTGAGTACTGGTGGGTTGTCGGCTTAACCAGCTGGGGAGAAGGCTGCGCCAGACCAAAGCGGCCTGGAATCTACACCTCCACTCGGCACTTCTATCACTGGATTGACTACAACATCCGTGCGTTCCACACAGCTGAAAGGGCTTCCTGAGCAGCAGGACAGGCAGGATCCAGGGCAGGCTGCAGTGCACCGCGACCATCTCCTGCTGGGGCAATGCCTGCTGATCCAAAGGCAGCCTCAGTGCCAAAACCCTGCTCTGCCCCGCCCCCATTTCTCTCCTGTGTGCAGGCAAACACTGGAGTTGATCTAACTGTTGAAATAAAGTTCCCTTTGTTCACAGGGAGCCGTCTTTTCAGTGTCATTCCAATTCCTGGGAAGGGCAACAAGTGCCACATTCGGCACCTGCAGAATGAGCCTGAGGCACGAAGGGACAGAGTGGCTCCAAAGAGCACCAGTGTGCCTGGTCAGAGAGCAGAGGGCTCTGAGCCACCATGGGCTGGAGGAAGCCGGTACGCCAAGCCCAGGAAGGGGATAGGACAAAAGCAGACACCTTGGGGACAGTGCTCAAATGCCCATGGGCTGATGATTTAGGGCCCGGTGTAAGCTTGGGCAAAGAGAAGAGACCAGAGACAGTCCCAAGCATGACAAGGGAAACTCCTGCCTCCTGAGTGGACTGCCAGTGATGGCTGGGAAGGCTGACGTGAAGCAGAGATTGGACAGAGATAAAAAAATAAAGTAGGTATTTCTTGAAAGGCCTCCAGAATCCACCTTGGCCAGGACAGGAGCCTGATCGGGGCTATCCACAAAGTTGGACAAATAATGGCCACAAAATGGCTGACGGGTCACAAGATCTTACGTTTTTATAGGTTTTGGTCCATTTGCATATTGGGGTTTAATTGTCCAATTACAGCTTCAGCTGGTGGGGTCTCATCCTTCTTGTTTTCTCTCTTCAGTCCGCTGTTGTTTATGCTGTTGGCCTGAAAGTTGCCCTCGGTCCTCAGCAGGAAAAGGATTTGTTTGTCTGCTTCCTCTATAAAAAGAGCCTACTGGCACTTAATGCGAGGCTCAGAACTACACCCCGAAGCAGCACAGAACCTAAAAATACGAAAGCTAAAGCTCAAGGCATCACCAGTGCCCTAAGGCAGAGCCAGAGTTCACAGGGAGTAAAGGGGGACTGATGTGCTAGGCGGTCACACTTCACAGATATTCAAAGGAAGAGCTGGGCTCATTCTGGGGAGAGGAACCTGGCAGAAACAGCAGGAGAGCACACCAGGAATGCCCTGGAAGGCCAAAGTGAGTGGGCCAACAGCAGCTGCAACAGCAAGGCTGCTCACAGGCAGGGAGGGCCAAGCCTGGGAGCCATGGGAAAAAGATCCCTGGGCGTGGCTCCATATTTGGGAGGAGACAAAAGGCAGAGACAGGGAGGAGTCAAGGAAGATGAGGCTGCTGTGTAAGTCTGGCAAACGGAGAGAAGGAGCAGTCAAAGATCCAGCTGCACAGACACAAACTGCAGCTTGCTGTGCTTCTTTGTCTGAGTGCTGCACATAAGCACCACAGGATGGGCAAGAACCTTCTTATCTCGACTCACTAATTAACAAATCCTCTACAAACGGTTCAAATTTGCCCCAGAATTTAGACTCTTTTCAGTCAAACCTCAATATTTGGGGTGCTGGGACGGGCAAAGAAAAAATGATGGCATAATGCCATGGGGAAGACTTGTTGAAGGCAGTTGCTGTCTGTTCCAGGTGAAGGCAAGCGAACATTGACTTTCTAAATATAATGGAATGTTGCGGTGCGAAAATTATTACTGTGCAATTTTATGCAGAATGGTTTGTTCCAGATTAGCCCGTGTTCTAACCCCTTTGGTTTTTCCCTAGTTGTGGCTCCTGCCCATCTCCCTGCAACCCTGCCCAGACTCCGGTGGGGGGCTGGGGTGATTGGCAGAGCCTCTGACTTCCCCGCCCTGTATTATGTATCAGATGCCCTGTGTGCTGTCTTTTTGTCTTGGTAACTCCCACCCCACATGGTATTGGTCCTGGGCTAATCCCTGCCCCTTTCCACACCCCTGGTACTTAAGGTCAAGGAGAGCCCAGAGAAGTCATTTTTCACCTGGCCAGCTGGCAGCAATAGACCCATCTTGTCACCCACGTGAGAGTCTGCCTTTCTTCCACACCGAAGCCACACTTCTGCCTGAGGGCCAGGGCTCACACAGCAAGAAGGTACCGGAGTTGTACCCATTAATGCGTGTTCGGGACCGAGCTAGCCGTCGCAGCTCTGAACGCCCGCATTAATGGAAGGCTTCAAAATGCCTTGGGCTAGGTGTCACTCCGTCCGCTTCTGGACATTCTTCTTGGGTTCCAGGCAAACGGAGTCCTGTCTCACGGCATGTGGCATTCTTCCCTTTGTGTTAATCAAGATGGGCCGTGCTGAGAACAATCATGCCACATCTGTACTTGGCCCCGCCACCCTGGCATAAGATTCTTCAAATCTTTGCTGAAGCAAATTTCAGGGGCTGCCTGCTCACTAAAGACACCGAGTCCAAGAGTGTCACTCAGGGTTGGGGCTGGTCATTACCCTGCCCAGAGGGGAGACAAGCTTAGAGCTGCCCAATCATCCTGGCACGACCTTGTTGTGCAAAATTCTGCTGCCCATAAGAGTTTCTCCCAGTTCTCTACAACTTTGGCCACAGACATGTCCTCACCTAAAACAGGGATATTTCCCATCACATCAGACACCTGGATGCATGTGAAACCCTCTTCTGCATGCCAAGAAGGGATTTCCACCCCCTTCTGTGTGTGCTCTAGCACCCATTTTGCGGCACGAGGGACGCAAGGTTCTCCCTGTGCCTGTCTGCAAAAGCCTTCAAGCAGAGACTCGAGCCCCTCTACCTCACAACTTACGGGGGCCTCCACAACTCCTCCGTGGCCACCTTACACTGATCGTGCTGCGCGCACCTTCTTCACCCGCTACCCATGACTTCACCAAATCTGCAGCAAATGCCGCCACAAGAGAGAGGCTCAATTCCATGCTTATAATTTACACAGACTCTGCGCATGGAATTAGAACACTCCTCCCATGGCTCCTTCCTGCTCTAAAGATCCCAGGTGAACTCAGCAGTACCTGCTGTGACAGGACGGAGGCTCCAGCAGGACTGTCCTTCGGTCCCATCTGGGCTGCCAAAATGCTGAGGGATCTCCCCTGTGTGACCATTCCAGAGGCACAGGTGACTGCAACAAGCTGATGGGTGACCCGTTTGATTCCCTCCCCACACCGCTCTCAGCCAGTCAGAGCGGGTATCCGTACCCATTCAACCTCAGGGCTCTTTGCCCCAGCAGACTCACAGATGTCACATTCCATAAAGAGCCACCGGCTCCTGCTGCAGCACTCAGGGTCCGTTCAAATCCCTGGCCTGTGCCACAGCACCCTGTGCCCTCTGCCATGCAAAGGGTGGCAGTCTCTGGTCCCAGACTCCCACCAGCCAGAGCTCAATCTGCAGCTGGCACTGCAGCCGCACAACCAGCTCCCTGCCCCAAATGGATTCCTCAGCAGCTGCTGGCCTCAGAGACTGCGCAGCCTCATCCTGCAAGAAGAGGGGCCTAAAGAAAGCAGCAGAGAGCAGCCCTTCTTACAGGGGCAGGTCCTCAAAGGACAAGGGCAATGGCTTTACAGTGACAGAGGGTGGCTTCATACGAGATATTGGGAAGAAATTCTTGACTGTGAGGCTGCACGGATACTGGCATGGGTTGCCCAGAGCAGCTGTGGATGCCTGTTTTTCATGTAGGCAAGGTCAGCACAGAAGACGCAGACACCAACTTCAGGAATAAATGTCATTTACTGCAATTCAAAACCGCAACCAATGGGAAAAGGATAAGCTAAGCAATGCACCTAATCATTACTATAAAAGACTGCCTACAGTGATGAAGAAAGACACATCACAAGTTACCCTAATCCTTGACCATCATGCAGGTCTGCCCATCAAGTGGGGGAAGCCAGTGGCAGTCACAGTGAAGGACTGGAGAACCGCTCCCAGCCAACTGGGAAATCCCGCAGGTGCCTTCCCCTACAGGCAAGGAGGTTTCTGACTGGGCTGTGAGAGAGGCCCACCTTTATACTGTTGAATAAACAAGCTACCATAACATCTAGTGCAGGGGCATCTGGTTTTTTTTCTCCTCTTGGGATGCTCCCAAGGCCTTGGAGGACTCCAGGAGGAACCAAGGAAGTTGTCTGTGATCCTACATCCCAAAAGAAGGCCAGATGTGGCCTTGTCCAGTTTCTGATTAGGGAAAGGCAAATCCACGTTTTGCCGAGGAGCGGATCTCGATAACATTTGGTTGGCAGGTTCACGCAGAGGCCAACTTTTGATCAAGAGCTCTTGTTCCTGCCTCAGTCAGGTCCTGTTGATGAAGACTTAGTACTTCAGTGTCCCATCCTCCCTCAGATTGTTCAACGGCAGCTTCTGAGCCAGGCTCAGAAGAGCAAACTTCTCCAGTACAAACTATCCATCCCTACCAATGGCAGGAAGTCAGAGCTATGTGATTTCCAAGCTCCCTTCCACCCCAAACCATTCCATGGCTGATGGATTCAGTGTTGCCCCTCCCCCAGTGGGCCCCGGTTGCACAGGCCCCCACAGCGCCCCAAACACGGAACCCAGCCCTCAGTGACATCAGCCCCGGGGCCGAGGGCACCACGGGCAGCGCGGCTGCTGCCGGGCACTGCGGCTGTGGCTGTGCTGCTGCACGGAGCCCTCAGTGCTTGCAGCTGACATGTGCCTCTGGCAGCCATGAATTGGCTCGGCCTCCTCGTCCTGCTGACCGTGGCCGGGCTGGCCCACGGCATACCGTACCCCTGCGGGTAAGTGGCCCCAGGCCCTGGGAGGGAGCCATGGCAACACTTGAGGCCTTCCCTGGAGGGGACCCGCCTGGCCCCCATGGCTGGCCCACAGCCTCCCACCCACCACGGGGAAGCCTCAGTTCCTTGGACAGACAAACATCCCGTGGGCTTCCCTGGCCTGCTGTGCCCGCAAACCCTTGTGGGGAGGGCAGAGGGCTGAGCTTCAGCCTGAGCCACAGCAGGCCACGCAGCAGCGTGGAAATGACTTTCTGCTTGCAGAGGTTCCTGCGGCCTCCGCGCTCCGCAACCCGACTACAGCTCCACGACTTATTCCACCGGCAACGAAGCTTACGACTACGGCATGACGCGCGTTGTGGGTGGAGTAGGCGCTCTGGAAGCATCCTGGCCCTGGATCGTCAGCATCCAACATCTAGGCCTGGGCCATTGGTGTGGAGGGTCTCTCATCACTGCCGATTGGGTCCTCACAGCGGCCCACTGCTTCGACAAGTTAGAGTAAGGCAGACTAGGGAATGGGGACACCCTCGCTACACCAGCAGGTGCCCTGTCAGCAGCACCACCTGCTACTCCCATCCCCTTTCCTCTCAGGCAGCCCAGCCGCCACAGTGCTCAGGAGAAGCCTGGGCTTGTGCCAAGGCTTCCTAGCAGCCTCCAGCTCGACATTCCCCCAGCCCAATGTGTGCGAGGGCACTCGCACCTGCCAGAGCACTGCGCCCTCTCTGCCTTGCCAAGCAGAGGAGAGGCAGCCGCTGGGCTGCTGTGGTACGTGGCCCTGCTCCCTCTCAGCCCTCTCTCCGTCTTCTTTCCAGTGACATCAGCATGCTGTATGTGGTGCTTGGAGCTACCGAGTTCACTCAGCGGGGCCCTGGGGCTGTAGTTCGCAACGTGAAGCAGGTGGTGGTTCACCCCTACTACAGGCGTGCCGACTTCAGCTACGACATTGCCCTGCTGCAACTGGACGGTTCTGTCCAGTGCAGCGCCTACATCCAGCTGGCCTGTCTGGCTGACCCCGCCCTAGAAGTCTCAAAGCTCGACAACTGCTGGATCGCTGGCTGGGGTTCCACCACTGCAAGAGGTGAGTTCCAGGAGTGAAACCTGAGTCAGCTAAGTGCACTGGGGAGAGGGTTTGGGCTTCCTCACAGCAGAGACCGAAGCCAGGCTGAAGGACGTACCCCGGTGCAGAGGTGGGCCTGGCCTGCTCCCCAAAGGCAGGAAGCAGGGACACCATGCCCCAGTGCCTCTGCAGAGGGAAAGCCGTGCCCAAGGGACAGGGATTCCTCCCCTCAGACAGGCAAGGAGAACTGACACGGGGATGCTGAGGGCTTATTGCTTTCTCTGCTCCCAGCTCAAGGTTCAAGTGGTCGCCTGCAGGAGGCCAAGGTCCAGCTCATCAATTCCCAGCTCTGCAACAGCACAGCCTGGTATGCAGGGCAAGTCCACCCCTACAACTTGTGCGCTGGTTACCCACAGGGCACCATCGACACCTGCCAGGTATGAATGTGTCACGAGCCTCTCAGCCCCCAGCAGCACCAGCAGCCCTGGCAGCACTGCCCAAACACCGCCCAGGGTCTGCTTTGCCCCGGCCAGTTCGCCCGGTCACCCTCCCAGCCCCAACTCCCCCCCCCCCCCCCCCCCGCCCCCAGCTGCTGGGGGGGCTTCCTACACCCTCCCCATCCACTCCTACTTGCCCAGTGCCCCCCTTGTGCCAGAAAGCCCAGACAGCCCAGCTGGTGGTCTTGGCAGCGCAGAGATCCTGGTGCCAAACATCCATCCTCTGCACATCCAGGACTCCTGCCTTGTGCAGAGAGGACAGAGAGAGCCCTACCCTCCAGGACCCCAAGCCATTCACAGCCAGGGCTCTGGAGGCTCCAGCCTCTGAGGAAAGCCTTCCTCTGCCTGGAATACAGTTCTGGCAGGGGCTGTGAGAGAAGAGGAGACAGCCCCAGTGCTGGCAGGGGCCACTCAACGCCACCTTAATCCTCTCTGCTCTATTGCAGGGTGACAGTGGTGGTCCTCTCATGTGCAAGGACAACACCGCTGAGTACTGGTGGGTTGTTGGCTTAACCAGCTGGGGAGAAGGCTGCGCCAGACCAAAGCGGCCTGGAATCTACACCTCCACTCGGCACTTCTATCACTGGATTGACTACAACATCCGTGCGTTCCACACAGCTGAAAGGGCTTCCTGAGCAGCAGGACAGGCAGGATCCAGGGCAGGCTGCAGTGCACCGCGACCATCTCCTGCTGGGGCAATGCCTGCTGATCCAAAGGCAGCCTCAGTGCCAAAACCCTGCTCTGCCCCGCCCCCATTTCTCTCCTGTGTGCAGGCAAACACTGGAGTTGATCTAACTGTTGAAATAAAGTTCCCTTTGTTCACAGGGAGCCGTCTTTTCAGTGTCATTCCAATTCCTGGGAAGGGCAACAAGTGCCACATTCGGCACCTGCAGAATGAGCCTGAGGCACGAAGGGACAGAGTGGCTCCAAAGAGCACCAGTGTGCCTGGTCAGAGAGCAGAGGGCTCTGAGCCACCATGGGCTGGAGGAAGCCGGTACGCCAAGCCCAGGAAGGGGATAGGACAAAAGCAGACACCTTGGGGACAGTGCTCAAATGCCCATGGGCTGATGATTTAGGGCCCGGTGTAAGCTTGGGCAAAGAGAAGAGACCAGAGACAGTCCCAAGCATGACAAGGGAAACTCCTGCCTCCTGAGTGGACTGCCAGTGATGGCTGGGAAGGCTGACGTGAAACAGAGATTGGACAGAGATAAAAAAATAAAGTAGGTATTTCTTGAAAGGCCTGCAGAATCCACCTTGGCCAGGACAGGAGCCTGATCGGGGCTATCCACAAAGTTGGACAAATAATGGCCACAAAATGGCTGACGGGTCACAAGATCTTACGTTTTTATAGGTTTTGGTCCATTTGCATATTGGGGTTTAATTGTCCAATTACAGCTTCAGCTGGTGGGGTCTCATCCTTCTTGTTTTCTCTCTTCAGTCTGCTGTTGTTTATGCTGTTGGCCTGAAAGTTGCCCTCGGTCCTCAGCAGGAAAAGGATTTGTTTGTCTGCTTCCTCTATAAAAAGAGCCTACTGGCACTTAATGCGAGGCTCAGAACTACACCCCGAAGCAGCACAGAACCTAAAAATACGAAAGCTAAAGCTCAAGGCATCACCAGTGCCCTAAGGCAGAGCCAGAGTTCACAGGGAGTAAAGGGGGACTGATGTGCTAGGCGGTCACACTTCACAGATATTCAAAGGAAGAGCTGGGCTCATTCTGGGGAGAGGAACCTGGCAGAAACAGCAGGAGAGCACACCAGGAATGCCCTGGAAGGCCAAAGTGAGTGGGCCAACAGCAGCTGCAACAGCAAGGCTGCTCACAGGCAGGGAGGGCCAAGCCTGGGAGCCATGGGAAAAAGATCCCTGGGCGTGGCTCCATATTTGGGAGGAGACAAAAGGCAGAGACAGGGAGGAGTCAAGGAAGATGAGGCTGCTGTGTAAGTCTGGCAAACGGAGAGAAGGAGCAGTCAAAGATCCAGCTGCACAGACACAAACTGCAGCTTGCTGTGCTTCTTTGTCTGAGTGCTGCACATAAGCACCACAGGATGGGCAAGAACCTTCTTATCTCGACTCACTAATTAACAAATCCTCTACAAACGGTTCAAATTTGCCCCAGAATTTAGACTCTTTTCAGTCAAACCTCAATATTTGGGGTGCTGGGACGGGCAAAGAAAAAATGATGGCATAATGCCATGGGGAAGACTTGTTGAAGGCAGTTGCTGTCTGTTCCAGGTGAAGGCAAGCGAACATTGACTTTCTAAATATAATGGAATGTTGCGGTGCGAAAATTATTACTGTGCAATTTTATGCAGAATGGTTTGTTCCAGATTAGCCCGTGTTCTAACCCCTTTGGTTTTTCCCTAGTTGTGGCTCCTGCCCATCTCCCTGCAACCCTGCCCAGACTCCGGTGGGGGGCTGGGGTGATTGGCAGAGCCTCTGACTTCCCCGCCCTGTATTATGTATCAGATGCCCTGTGTGCTGTCTTTTTGTCTTGGTAACTCCCACCCCACATGGTATTGGTCCTGGGCTAATCCCTGCCCCTTTCCACACCCCTGGTACTTAAGGTCAAGGAGAGCCCAGAGAAGTCATTTTTCACCTGGCCAGCTGGCAGCAATAGACCCATCTTGTCACCCACGTGAGAGTCTGCCTTTCTTCCACACCGAAGCCACACTTCTGCCTGAGGGCCAGGGCTCACACAGCAAGAAGGTACCGGAGTTGTACCCATTAATGCGTGTTCGGGACCGAGCTAGCCGTCGCAGCTCTGAACGCCCGCATTAATGGAAGGCTTCAAAATGCCTTGGGCTAGGTGTCACTCCGTCCGCTTCTGGACATTCTTCTTGGGTTCCAGGCAAACGGAGTCCTGTCTCACGGCATGTGGCATTCTTCCCTTTGTGTTAATCAAGATGGGCCGTGCTGAGAACAATCATGCCACATCTGTACTTGGCCCCGCCACCCTGGCATAAGATTCTTCAAATCTTTGCTGAAGCAAATTTCAGGGGCTGCCTGCTCACTAAAGACACCGAGTCCAAGAGTGTCACTCAGGGTTGGGGCTGATCATTACCCTGCCCAGAGGGGAGACAAGCTTAGAGCTGCCCAATCATCCTGGCACGACCTTGTTGTGCAAAATTCTGCTGCCCATAAGAGTTTCTCCCAGTTCTCTACAACTTTGGCCACAGACATGTCCTCACCTAAAACAGGGATATTTCCCATCACATCAGACACCTGGATGCATGTGAAACCCTCTTCTGCATGCCAAGAAGGGATTTCCACCCCCTTCTGTGTGTGCTCTAGCACCCATTTTGCGGCACGAGGGACGCAAGGTTCTCCCTGTGCCTGTCTGCAAAAGCCTTCAAGCAGAGACTCGAGCCCCTCTACCTCACAACTTACGGGGGCCCCCACAACTCCTCCGTGGCCACCTTACACTGATCGTGCTGGGCGCACCTTCTTCACCCGCTACCCCTGACTTCACCAAATCTGCAGCAAATGCCGCCACAAGAGAGAGGCTCAATTCCATGCTTATAATTTACACAGACTCTGCGCATGGAATTAGAACACTCCTCCCATGGCTCCTTCTTGCTCTAAAGATCCCAGGTGAACTCAGCAGTACCTGCTGTGACAGGACGGAGGCTCCAGCAGGACTGTCCTTCGGTCCCATCTGGGCTGCCAAAATGCTGAGGGATCTCCCCTGTGTGACCATTCCAGAGGCACAGGTGACTGCAACAAGCTGATGGGTGACCCGTTTGATTCCCTCCCCACACCGCTCTCAGCCAGTCAGAGCGGGTATCCGTACCCATTCAACCTCAGGGCTCTTTGCCCCAGCAGACTCACAGATGTCACATTCCATAAAGAGCCACCGGCTCCTGCTGCAGCACTCAGGGTCCGTTCAAATCCCTGGCCTGTGCCACAGCACCCTGTGCCCTCTGCCATGCAAAGGGTGGCAGTCTCTGGTCCCAGACTCCCACCAGCCAGAGCTCAATCTGCAGCTGGCACTGCAGCCGCACAACCAGCTCCCTGCCCCAAATGGATTCCTCAGCAGCTGCTGGCCTCAGAGACTGCGCAGCCTCATCCTGCAAGAAGAGGGGCCTAAAGAAAGCAGCAGAGAGCAGCCCTTCTTACAGGGGCAGGTCCTCAAAGGACAAGGGCGATGGCTTTACAGTGACAGAGGGTGGCTTCATACGAGATATTGGGAAGAAATTCTTGACTGTGAGGCTGCACGGATACTGGCATGGGTTGCCCAGAGCAGCTGTGGATGCCTGTTTTTCATGTAGGCAAGGTCAGCACAGAAGACGCAGACACCAACTTCAGGAATAAATGTCATTTACTGCAATTCAAAACCGCAACCAATGGGAAAAGGATAAGCTAAGCAATGCACCTAATCATTACTATAAAAGACTGCCTACAGTGATGAAGAAAGACACATCACAAGTTACCCTAATCCTTGACCATCATGCAGGTCTGCCCATCAAGTGGGGGAAGCCAGTGGCAGTCACAGTGAAGGACTGGAGAACCGCTCCCAGCCAACTGGGAAATCCCGCAGGTGCCTTCCCCTACAGGCAAGGAGGTTTCTGACTGGGCTGTGAGAGAGGCCCACCTTTATACTGTTGAATAAACAAGCTACCATAACATCTAGTGCAGGGGCATCTGGTTTTTTTTCTCCTCTTGGGATGCTCCCAAGGCCTTGGAGGACTCCAGGAGGAACCAAGGAAGTTGTCTGTGATCCTACATCCCAAAAGAAGGCCAGATGTGGCCTTGTCCAGTTTCTGATTAGGGAAAGGCAAATCCACGTTTTGCCGAGGAGCGGATCTCGATAACATTTGGTTGGCAGGTTCACGCAGAGGCCAACTTTTGATCAAGAGCTCTTGTTCCTGCCTCAGTCAGGTCCTGTTGATGAAGACTTAGTACTTCAGTGTCCCATCCTCCCTCAGATTGTTCAACGGCAGCTTCTGAGCCAGGCTCAGAAGAGCAAACTTCTCCAGTACAAACTATCCATCCCTACCAATGGCAGGAAGTCAGAGCTATGTGATTTCCAAGCTCCCTTCCACCCCAAACCATTCCATGGCTGATGGATTCAGTGTTGCCCCTCCCCCAGTGGGCCCCGGTTGCACAGGCCCCCACAGCGCCCCAAACACGGAACCCAGCCCTCAGTGACATCAGCCCCGGGGCCGAGGGCACCACGGGCAGCGCGGCTGCTGCCGGGCACTGCGGCTGTGGCTGTGCTGCTGCACGGAGCCCTCAGTGCTTGCAGCTGACACGTGCCTCTGGCAGCCATGAATTGGCTCGGCCTCCTCGTCCTGCTGACCGTGGCCGGGCTGGCCCACGGCATACCGTACCCCTGCGGGTAAGTGGCCCCAGGCCCTGGGAGGGAGCCATGGCAACACTTGAGGCCTTCCCTGGAGGGGACCCGCCTGGCCCCCATGGCTGGCCCACAGCCTCCCACCCACCACGGGGAAGCCTCAGTTCCTTGGACAGACAAACATCCCGTGGGCTTCCCTGGCCTGCTGTGCCCGCAAACCCTTGTGGGGAGGGCAGAGGGCTGAGCTTCAGCCTGAGCCACAGCAGGCCACGCAGCAGCGTGGAAATGACTTTCTGCTTGCAGAGGTTCCTGCGGCCTCCGCGCTCCGCAACCCGACTACAGCTCCACGACTTATTCCACCGGCAACGAAGCTTACGACTACGGCATGACGCGCGTTGTGGGTGGAGTAGGCGCTCTGGAAGCATCCTGGCCCTGGATTGTCAGCATCCAACATCCAGGCCTGGGCCATTGGTGTGGAGGGTCTCTCATCACTGCCGATTGGGTCCTCACAGCGGCCCACTGCTTCGACAAGTTAGAGTAAGGCAGACTAGGGAATGGGGACACCCTCGCTACACCAGCAGGTGCCCTGTCAGCAGCACCACCTGCTACTCCCATCCCCTTTCCTCTCAGGCAGCCCAGCCGCCACAGTGCTCAGGAGAAGCCTGGGCTTGTGCCAAGGCTTCCTAGCAGCCTCCAGCTCGACATTCCCCCAGCCCAATGTGTGCGAGGGCACTCGCACCTGCCAGAGCACTGCGCTCTCTCTGCCTTGCCAAGCAGAGGAGAGGCAGCCGCTGGGCTGCTGTGCTACGTGGCCCTGCTCCCTCTCAGCCCTCTCTCCGTCTTCTTTCCAGTGACATCAGCATGCTGTATGTGGTGCTTGGAGCTACCGAGTTCACTCAGCGGGGCCCTGGGGCTGTAGTTCGCAACGTGAAGCAGGTGGTGGTTCACCCCTACTACAGGCGTGCCGACTTCAGCTACGACATTGCCCTGCTGCAACTGGACGGTTCTGTCCAGTGCAGCGCCTACATCCAGCTGGCCTGTCTGGCTGACCCCGCCCTAGAAGTCTCAAAGCTCGACAACTGCTGGATCGCTGGCTGGGGTTCCACCACTGCAAGAGGTGAGTTCCAGGAGTGAAACGTGAGCCAGCTAAGTGCACTGGGGAGAGGGTTTGGGCTTCCTCACAGCAGAGACCGAAGCCAGGCTGAAGGACGTACCCCGGTGCAGAGGTGGGCCTGGCCTGCTCCCCAAAGGCAGGAAGCAGGGACACCATGCCCCAGTGCCTCTGCAGAGGGAAAGCCGTGCCCAAGGGACAGGGATTCCTCCCCTCAGACAGGCAAGGAGAACTGACACGGGGATGCTGAGGGCTTATTGCTTTCTCTGCTCCCAGCTCAAGGTTCAAGTGGTCGCCTGCAGGAGGCCAAGGTCCAGCTCATCAATTCCCAGCTCTGCAACAGCACAGCCTGGTATGCAGGGCAAGTCCACCCCTACAACTTGTGCGCTGGTTACCCACAGGGCACCATCGACACCTGCCAGGTATGAATGTGTCACGAGCCTCTCAGCCCCCAGCAGCACCAGCAGCCCTGGCAGCACTGCCCAAACACCGCCCAGGGTCTGCTTTGCCCCGGCCAGTTCGCCCGGTCACCCTCCCAGCCCCAGCTCCCCCCCCCCCCCCCCCCCCGCCCCCAGCTGCTGGGGGGGCTTCCTACACCCTCCCCATCCACTCCTACTTGCCCAGTGCCCCCCTTGTGCCAGAAAGCCCAGACAGCCCAGCTGGTGGTCTTGGCAGCGCAGAGATCCTGGTGCCAAACATCCATCCTCTGCACATCCAGGACTCCTGCCTTGTGCAGAGAGGACAGAGAGAGCCCTACCCTCCAGGACCCCAAGCCATTCACAGCCAGGGCTCTGGAGGCTCCAGCCTCTGAGGAAAGCCTTCCTCTGCCTGGAATACAGTTCTGGCAGGGGCTGTGAGAGAAGAGGAGACAGCCCCAGTGCTGGCAGGGGCCACTCAAGGCCACCTTAATCCTCTCTGCTCTATTGCAGGGTGACAGTGGTGGTCCTCTCATGTGCAAGGACAACACCGCTGAGTACTGGTGGGTTGTCGGCTTAACCAGCTGGGGAGAAGGCTGCGCCAGACCAAAGCGGCCTGGAATCTACACCTCCACTCGGCACTTCTATCACTGGATTGACTACAACATCCGTGCGTTCCACACAGCTGAAAGGGCTTCCTGAGCAGCAGGACAGGCAGGATCCAGGGCAGGCTGCAGTGCACCGCGACCATCTCCTGCTGGGGCAATGCCTGCTGATCCAAAGGCAGCCTCAGTGCCAAAACCCTGCTCTGCCCCGCCCCCATTTCTCTCCTGTGTGCAGGCAAACACTGGAGTTGACCTAACTGTTGAAATAAAGTTCCCTTTGTTCACAGGGAGCCGTCTTTTCAGTGTCATTCCAATTCCTGGGAAGGGCAACAAGTGCCACATTCGGCACCTGCAGAATGAGCCTGAGGCACGAAGGGACAGAGTGGCTCCAAAGAGCACCAGTGTGCCTGGTCAGAGAGCAGAGGGCTCTGAGCCACCATGGGCTGGAGGAAGCCGGTACGCCAAGCCCAGGAAGGGGATAGGACAAAAGCAGACACCTTGGGGACAGTGCTCAAATGCCCATGGGCTGATGATTTAGGGCCCGGTGTAAGCTTGGGCAAAGAGAAGAGACCAGAGACAGTCCCAAGCATGACAAGGGAAACTCCTGCCTCCTGAGTGGACTGCCAGTGATGGCTGGGAAGGCTGACGTGAAACAGAGATTGGACAGAGATAAAAAAATAAAGTAGGTATTTCTTGAAAGGCCTCCAGAATCCACCTTGGCCAGGACAGGAGCCTGATCGGGGCTATCCACAAAGTTGGACAAATAATGGCCACAAAATGGCTGACGGGTCACAAGATCTTACGTTTTTATAGGTTTTGGTCCATTTGCATATTGGGGTTTAATTGTCCAATTACAGCTTCAGCTGGTGGGGTCTCATCCTTCTTGTTTTCTCTCTTCAGTCCGCTGTTGTTTATGCTGTTGGCCTGAAAGTTGCCCTCGGTCCTCAGCAGGAAAAGGATTTGTTTGTCTGCTTCCTCTATAAAAAGAGCCTACTGGCACTTAATGCGAGGCTCAGAACTACACCCCGAAGCAGCACAGAACCTAAAAATACGAAAGCTAAAGCTCAAGGCATCACCAGTGCCCTAAGGCAGAGCCAGAGTTCACAGGGAGTAAAGGGGGACTGATGTGCTAGGCGGTCACACTTCACAGATATTCAAAGGAAGAGCTGGGCTCATTCTGGGGAGAGGAACCTGGCAGAAACAGCAGGAGAGCACACCAGGAATGCCCTGGAAGGCCAAAGTGAGTGGGCCAACAGCAGCTGCAACAGCAAGGCTGCTCACAGGCAGGGAGGGCCAAGCCTGGGAGCCATGGGAAAAAGATCCCTGGGCGTGGCTCCATATTTGGGAGGAGACAAAAGGCAGAGACAGGGAGGAGTCAAGGAAGATGAGGCTGCTGTGTAAGTCTGGCAAACGGAGAGAAGGAGCAGTCAAAGATCCAGCTGCACAGACACAAACTGCAGCTTGCTGTGCTTCTTTGTCTGAGTGCTGCACATAAGCACCACAGGATGGGCAAGAACCTTCTTATCTCGACTCACTAATTAACAAATCCTCTACAAACGGTTCAAATTTGCCCCAGAATTTAGACTCTTTTCAGTCAAACCTCAATATTTGGGGTGCTGGGACGGGCAAAGAAAAAATGATGGCATAATGCCATGGGGAAGACTTGTTGAAGGCAGTTGCTGTCTGTTCCAGGTGAAGGCAAGCGAACATTGACTTTCTAAATATAATGGAATGTTGCGGTGCGAAAATTATTACTGTGCAATTTTATGCAGAATGGTTTGTTCCAGATTAGCCCGTGTTCTAACCCCTTTGGTTTTTCCCTAGTTGTGGCTCCTGCCCATCTCCCTGCAACCCTGCCCAGACTCCGGTGGGGGGCTGGGGTGATTGGCAGAGCCTCTGACTTCCCCGCCCTGTATTATGTATCAGATGCCCTGTGTGCTGTCTTTTTGTCTTGGTAACTCCCACCCCACATGGTATTGGTCCTGGGCTAATCCCTGCCCCTTTCCACACCCCTGGTACTTAAGGTCAAGGAGAGCCCAGAGAAGTCATTTTTCACCTGGCCAGCTGGCAGCAATAGACCCATCTTGTCACCCACGTGAGAGTCTGCCTTTCTTCCACACCGAAGCCACACTTCTGCCTGAGGGCCAGGGCTCACACAGCAAGAAGGTACCGGAGTTGTACCCATTAATGCGTGTTCGGGACCGAGCTAGCCGTCGCAGCTCTGAACGCCCGCATTAATGGAAGGCTTCAAAATGCCTTGGGCTAGGTGTCACTCCGTCCGCTTCTGGACATTCTTCTTGGGTTCCAGGCAAACGGAGTCCTGTCTCACGGCATGTGGCATTCTTCCCTTTGTGTTAATCAAGATGGGCCGTGCTGAGAACAATCATGCCACATCTGTACTTGGCCCCGCCACCCTGGCATAAGATTCTTCAAATCTTTGCTGAAGCAAATTTCAGGGGCTGCCTGCTCACTAAAGACACCGAGTCCAAGAGTGTCACTCAGGGTTGGGGCTGATCATTACCCTGCCCAGAGGGGAGACAAGCTTAGAGCTGCCCAATCATCCTGGCACGACCTTGTTGTGCAAAATTCTGCTGCCCATAAGAGTTTCTCCCAGTTCTCTACAACTTTGGCCACAGACATGTCCTCACCTAAAACAGGGATATTTCCCATCACATCAGACACCTGGATGCATGTGAAACCCTCTTCTGCATGCCAAGAAGGGATTTCCACCCCCTTCTGTGTGTGCTCTAGCACCCATTTTGCGGCACGAGGGACGCAAGGTTCTCCCTGTGCCTGTCTGCAAAAGCCTTCAAGCAGAGACTCGAGCCCCTCTACCTCACAACTTACGGGGGCCCCCACAACTCCTCCGTGGCCACCTTACACTGATCGTGCTGCGCGCACCTTCTTCACCCGCTACCCCTGACTTCACCAAATCTGCAGCAAATGCCGCCACAAGAGAGAGGCTCAATTCCATGCTTATAATTTACACAGACTCTGCGCATGGAATTAGAACACTCCTCCCATGGCTCCTTCTTGCTCTAAAGATCCCAGGTGAACTCAGCAGTACCTGCTGTGACAGGACGGAGGCTCCAGCAGGACTGTCCTTCGGTCCCATCTGGGCTGCCAAAATGCTGAGGGATCTCCCCTGTGTGACCATTCCAGAGGCACAGGTGACTGCAACAAGCTGATGGGTGACCCGTTTGATTCCCTCCCCACACCGCTCTCAGCCAGTCAGAGCGGGTATCCGTACCCATTCAACCTCAGGGCTCTTTGCCCCAGCAGACTCACAGATGTCACATTCCATAAAGAGCCACCGGCTCCTGCTGCAGCACTCAGGGTCCGTTCAAATCCCTGGCCTGTGCCACAGCACCCTGTGCCCTCTTCCATGCAAAGGGTGGCAGTCTCTGGTCCCAGACTCCCACCAGCCAGAGCTCAATCTGCAGCTGGCACTGCAGCCGCACAACCAGCTCCCTGCCCCAAATGGATTCCTCAGCAGCTGCTGGCCTCAGAGACTGCGCAGCCTCATCCTGCAAGAAGAGGGGCCTAAAGAAAGCAGCAGAGAGCAGCCCTTCTTACAGGGGCAGGTCCTCAAAGGACAAGGGCAATGGCTTTACAGTGACAGAGGGTGGCTTCATACGAGATATTGGGAAGAAATTCTTGACTGTGAGGCTGCACGGATACTGGCATGGGTTGCCCAGAGCAGCTGTGGATGCCTGTTTTTCATGTAGGCAAGGTCAGCACAGAAGACGCAGACACCAACTTCAGGAATAAATGTCATTTACTGCAATTCAAAACCGCAACCAATGGGAAAAGGATAAGCTAAGCAATGCACCTAATCATTACTATAAAAGACTGCCTACAGTGATGAAGAAAGACACATCACAAGTTACCCTAATCCTTGACCATCATGCAGGTCTGCCCATCAAGTGGGGGAAGCCAGTGGCAGTCACAGTGAAGGACTGGAGAACCGCTCCCAGCCAACTGGGAAATCCCGCAGGTGCCTTCCCCTACAGGCAAGGAGGTTTCTGACTGGGCTGTGAGAGAGGCCCACCTTTATACTGTTGAATAAACAAGCTACCATAACATCTAGTGCAGGGGCATCTGGTTTTTTTTCTCCTCTTGGGATGCTCCCAAGGCCTTGGAGGACTCCAGGAGGAACCAAGGAAGTTGTCTGTGATCCTACGTCCCAAAAGAAGGCCAGATGTGGCCTTGTCCAGTTTCTGATTAGGGAAAGGCAAATCCACGTTTTGCCGAGGAGCGGATCTCGATAACATTTGGTTGGCAGGTTCACGCAGAGGCCAACTTTTGATCAAGAGCTCTTGTTCCTGCCTCAGTCAGGTCCTGTTGATGAAGACTTAGTACTTCAGTGTCCCATCCTCCCTCAGATTGTTCAACGGCAGCTTCTGAGCCAGGCTCAGAAGAGCAAACTTCTCCAGTACAAACTATCCATCCCTACCAATGGCAGGAAGTCAGAGCTATGTGATTTCCAAGCTCCCTTCCACCCCAAACCATTCCATGGCTGATGGATTCAGTGTTGCCCCTCCCCCAGTGGGCCCCGGTTGCACAGGCCCCCACAGCGCCCCAAACACGGAACCCAGCCCTCAGTGACATCAGCCCCGGGGCCGAGGGCACCACGGGCAGCGCGGCTGCTGCCGGGCACTGCGGCTGTGGCTGTGCTGCTGCACGGAGCCCTCAGTGCTTGCAGCTGACACGTGCCTCTGGCAGCCATGAATTGGCTCGGCCTCCTCGTCCTGCTGACCGTGGCCGGGCTGGCCCACGGCATACCGTACCCCTGCGGGTAAGTGGCCCCAGGCCCTGGGAGGGAGCCATGGCAACACTTGAGGCCTTCCCTGGAGGGGACCCGCCTGGCCCCCATGGCTGGCCCACAGCCTCCCACCCACCACGGGGAAGCCTCAGTTCCTTGGACAGACAAACATCCCGTGGGCTTCCCTGGCCTGCTGTGCCCGCAAACCCTTGTGGGGAGGGCAGAGGGCTGAGCTTCAGCCTGAGCCACAGCAGGCCACGCAGCAGCGTGGAAATGACTTTCTGCTTGCAGAGGTTCCTGCGGCCTCCGCGCTCCGCAACCCGACTACAGCTCCACGACTTATTCCACCGGCAACGAAGCTTACGACTACGGCATGACGCGCGTTGTGGGTGGAGTAGGCGCTCTGGAAGCATCCTGGCCCTGGATCGTCAGCATCCAACATCCAGGCCTGGGCCATTGGTGTGGAGGGTCTCTCATCACTGCCGATTGGGTCCTCACAGCGGCCCACTGCTTCGACAAGTTAGAGTAAGGCAGACTAGGGAATGGGGACACCCTCGCTACACCAGCAGGTGCCCTGTCAGCAGCACCACCTGCTACTCCCATCCCCTTTCCTCTCAGGCAGCCCAGCCGCCACAGTGCTCAGGAGAAGCCTGGGCTTGTGCCAAGGCTTCCTAGCAGCCTCCAGCTCGACATTCCCCCAGCCCAATGTGTGCGAGGGCACTCGCACCTGCCAGAGCACTGCGCTCTCTCTGCCTTGCCAAGCAGAGGAGAGGCAGCCGCTGGGCTGCTGTGCTACGTGGCCCTGCTCCCTCTCAGCCCTCTCTCCGTCTTCTTTCCAGTGACATCAGCATGCTGTATGTGGTGCTTGGAGCTACCGAGTTCACTCAGCCGGGCCCTGGGGCTGTAGTTCGCAACGTGAAGCAGGTGGTGGTTCACCCCTACTACAGGCGTGCCGACTTCAGCTACGACATTGCCCTGCTGCAACTGGACGGTTCTGTCCAGTGCAGCGCCTACATCCAGCTGGCCTGTCTGGCTGACCCCGCCCTAGAAGTCTCAAAGCTCGACAACTGCTGGATCGCTGGCTGGGGTTCCACCACTGCAAGAGGTGAGTTCCAGGAGTGAAACCTGAGCCAGCTAAGTGCACTGGGGAGAGGGTTTGGGCTTCCTCACAGCAGAGACCGAAGCCAGGCTGAAGGACGTACCCCGGTGCAGAGGTGGGCCTGGCCTGCTCCCCAAAGGCAGGAAGCAGGGACACCATGCCCCAGTGCCTCTGCAGAGGGAAAGCCGTGCCCAAGGGACAGGGATTCCTCCCCTCAGACAGGCAAGGAGAACTGACACGGGGATGCTGAGGGCTTATTGCTTTCTCTGCTCCCAGCTCAAGGTTCAAGTGGTCGCCTGCAGGAGGCCAAGGTCCAGCTCATCAATTCCCAGCTCTGCAACAGCACAGCCTGGTATGCAGGGCAAGTCCACCCCTACAACTTGTGCGCTGGTTACCCACAGGGCACCATCGACACCTGCCAGGTATGAATGTGTCACGAGCCTCTCAGCCCCCAGCAGCACCAGCAGCCCTGGCAGCACTGCCCAAACACCGCCCAGGGTCTGCTTTGCCCCGGCCAGTTCGCCCGGTCACCCTCCCAGCCCCAGCTCCCCCCCCCCCCCCCCCCCCGCCCCCAGCTGCTGGGGGGGCTTCCTACACCCTCCCCATCCACTCCTACTTGCCCAGTGCCCCCCTTGTGCCAGAAAGCCCAGACAGCCCAGCTGGTGGTCTTGGCAGCGCAGAGATCCTGGTGCCAAACATCCATCCTCTGCACATCCAGGACTCCTGCCTTGTGCAGAGAGGACAGAGAGAGCCCTACCCTCCAGGACCCCAAGCCATTCACAGCCAGGGCTCTGGAGGCTCCAGCCTCTGAGGAAAGCCTTCCTCTGCCTGGAATACAGTTCTGGCAGGGGCTGTGAGAGAAGAGGAGACAGCCCCAGTGCTGGCAGGGGCCACTCAACGCCACCTTAATCCTCTCTGCTCTATTGCAGGGTGACAGTGGTGGTCCTCTCATGTGCAAGGACAACACCGCTGAGTACTGGTGGGTTGTTGGCTTAACCAGCTGGGGAGAAGGCTGCGCCAGACCAAAGCGGCCTGGAATCTACACCTCCACTCGGCACTTCTATCACTGGATTGACTACAACATCCGTGCGTTCCACACAGCTGAAAGGGCTTCCTGAGCAGCAGGACAGGCAGGATCCAGGGCAGGCTGCAGTGCACCGCGACCATCTCCTGCTGGGGCAATGCCTGCTCATCCAAAGGCAGCCTCAGTGCCAAAACCCTGCTCTGCCCCGCCCCCATTTCTCTCCTGTGTGCAGGCAAACACTGGAGTTGATCTAACTGTTGAAATAAAGTTCCCTTTGTTCACAGGGAGCCGTCTTTTCAGTGTCATTCTAATTCCTGGGAAGGGCAACAAGTGCCACATTCGGCACCTGCAGAATGAGCCTGAGGCACGAAGGGACAGAGTGGCTCCAAAGAGCACCAGTGTGCCTGGTCAGAGAGCAGAGGGCTCTGAGCCACCATGGGCTGGAGGAAGCCGGTACGCCAAGCCCAGGAAGGGGATAGGACAAAAGCAGACACCTTGGGGACAGTGCTCAAATGCCCATGGGCTGATGATTTAGGGCCCGGTGTAAGCTTGGGCAAAGAGAAGAGACCAGAGACAGTCCCAAGCATGACAAGGGAAACTCCTGCCTCCTGAGTGGACTGCCAGTGATGGCTGGGAAGGCTGACGTGAAACAGAGATTGGACAGAGATAAAAAAATAAAGTAGGTATTTCTTGAAAGGCCTCCAGAATCCACCTTGGCCAGGACAGGAGCCTGATCGGGGCTATCCACAAAGTTGGACAAATAATGGCCACAAAATGGCTGACGGGTCACAAGATCTTACGTTTTTATAGGTTTTGGTCCATTTGCATATTGGGGTTTAATTGTCCAATTACAGCTTCAGCTGGTGGGGTCTCATCCTTCTTGTTTTCTCTCTTCAGTCCGCTGTTGTTTATGCTGTTGGCCTGAAAGTTGCCCTCGGTCCTCAGCAGGAAAAGGATTTGTTTGTCTGCTTCCTCTATAAAAAGAGCCTACTGGCACTTAATGCGAGGCTCAGAACTACACCCCGAAGCAGCACAGAACCTAAAAATACGAAAGCTAAAGCTCAAGGCATCACCAGTGCCCTAAGGCAGAGCCAGAGTTCACAGGGAGTAAAGGGGGACTGATGTGCTAGGCGGTCACACTTCACAGATATTCAAAGGAAGAGCTGGGCTCATTCTGGGGAGAGGAACCTGGCAGAAACAGCAGGAGAGCACACCAGGAATGCCCTGGAAGGCCAAAGTGAGTGGGCCAACAGCAGCTGCAACAGCAAGGCTGCTCACAGGCAGGGAGGGCCAAGCCTGGGAGCCATGGGAAAAAGATCCCTGGGCGTGGCTCCATATTTGGGAGGAGACAAAAGGCAGAGACAGGGAGGAGTCAAGGAAGATGAGGCTGCTGTGTAAGTCTGGCAAACGGAGAGAAGGAGCAGTCAAAGATCCAGCTGCACAGACACAAACTGCAGCTTGCTGTGCTTCTTTGTCTGAGTGCTGCACATAAGCACCACAGGATGGGCAAGAACCTTCTTATCTCGACTCACTAATTAACAAATCCTCTACAAACGGTTCAAATTTGCCCCAGAATTTAGACTCTTTTCAGTCAAACCTCAATATTTGGGGTGCTGGGACGGGCAAAGAAAAAATGATGGCATAATGCCATGGGGAAGACTTGTTGAAGGCAGTTGCTGTCTGTTCCAGGTGAAGGCAAGCGAACATTGACTTTCTAAATATAATGGAATGTTGCGGTGCGAAAATTATTACTGTGCAATTTTATGCAGAATGGTTTGTTCCAGATTAGCCCGTGTTCTAACCCCTTTGGTTTTTCCCTAGTTGTGGCTCCTGCCCATCTCCCTGCAACCCTGCCCAGACTCCGGTGGGGGGCTGGGGTGATTGGCAGAGCCTCTGACTTCCCCGCCCTGTATTATGTATCAGATGCCCTGTGTGCTGTCTTTTTGTCTTGGTAACTCCCACCCCACATGGTATTGGTCCTGGGCTAATCCCTGCCCCTTTCCACACCCCTGGTACTTAAGGTCAAGGAGAGCCCAGAGAAGTCATTTTTCACCTGGCCAGCTGGCAGCAATAGACCCATCTTGTCACCCACGTGAGAGTCTGCCTTTCTTCCACACCGAAGCCACACTTCTGCCTGAGGGCCAGGGCTCACACAGCAAGAAGGTACCGGAGTTGTACCCATTAATGCGTGTTCGGGACCGAGCTAGCCGTCGCAGCTCTGAACGCCCGCATTAATGGAAGGCTTCAAAATGCCTTGGGCTAGGTGTCACTCCGTCCGCTTCTGGACATTCTTCTTGGGTTCCAGGCAAACGGAGTCCTGTCTCACGGCATGTGGCATTCTTCCCTTTGTGTTAATCAAGATGGGCCGTGCTGAGAACAATCATGCCACATCTGTACTTGGCCCCGCCACCCTGGCATAAGATTCTTCAAATCTTTGCTGAAGCAAATTTCAGGGGCTGCCTGCTCACTAAAGACACCGAGTCCAAGAGTGTCACTCAGGGTTGGGGCTGATCATTACCCTGCCCAGAGGGGAGACAAGCTTAGAGCTGCCCAATCATCCTGGCACGACCTTGTTGTGCAAAATTCTGCTGCCCATAAGAGTTTCTCCCAGTTCTCTACAACTTTGGCCACAGACATGTCCTCACCTAAAACAGGGATATTTCCCATCACATCAGACACCTGGATGCATGTGAAACCCTCTTCTGCATGCCAAGAAGGGATTTCCACCCCCTTCTGTGTGTGCTCTAGCACCCATTTTGCGGCACGAGGGACGCAAGGTTCTCCCTGTGCCTGTCTGCAAAAGCCTTCAAGCAGAGACTCGAGCCCCTCTACCTCACAACTTACGGGGGCCCCCACAACTCCTCCGTGGCCACCTTACACTGATCGTGCTGCGCGCACCTTCTTCACCCGCTACCCCTGACTTCACCAAATCTGCAGCAAATGCCGCCACAAGAGAGAGGCTCAATTCCATGCTTATAATTTACACAGACTCTGCGCATGGAATTAGAACACTCCTCCCATGGCTCCTTCTTGCTCTAAAGATCCCAGGTGAACTCAGCAGTACCTGCTGTGACAGGACGGAGGCTCCAGCAGGACTGTCCTTCGGTCCCATCTGGGCTGCCAAAATGCTGAGGGATCTCCCCTGTGTGACCATTCCAGAGGCACAGGTGACTGCAACAAGCTGATGGGTGACCCGTTTGATTCCCTCCCCACACCGCTCTCAGCCAGTCAGAGCGGGTATCCGTACCCATTCAACCTCAGGGCTCTTTGCCCCAGCAGACTCACAGATGTCACATTCCATAAAGAGCCACCGGCTCCTGCTGCAGCACTCAGGGTCCGTTCAAATCCCTGGCCTGTGCCACAGCACCCTGTGCCCTCTGCCATGCAAAGGGTGGCAGTCTCTGGTCCCAGACTCCCACCAGCCAGAGCTCAATCTGCAGCTGGCACTGCAGCCGCACAACCAGCTCCCTGCCCCAAATGGATTCCTCAGCAGCTGCTGGCCTCAGAGACTGCGCAGCCTCATCCTGCAAGAAGAGGGGCCTAAAGAAAGCAGCAGAGAGCAGCCCTTCTTACAGGGGCAGGTCCTCAAAGGACAAGGGCAATGGCTTTACAGTGACAGAGGGTGGCTTCATACGAGATATTGGGAAGAAATTCTTGACTGTGAGGCTGCACGGATACTGGCATGGGTTGCCCAGAGCAGCTGTGGATGCCTGTTTTTCATGTAGGCAAGGTCAGCACAGAAGACGCAGACACCAACTTCAGGAATAAATGTCATTTACTGCAATTCAAAACCGCAACCAATGGGAAAAGGATAAGCTAAGCAATGCACCTAATCATTACTATAAAAGACTGCCTACAGTGATGAAGAAAGACACATCACAAGTTACCCTAATCCTTGACCATCATGCAGGTCTGCCCATCAAGTGGGGGAAGCCAGTGGCAGTCACAGTGAAGGACTGGAGAACCGCTCCCAGCCAACTGGGAAATCCCGCAGGTGCCTTCCCCTACAGGCAAGGAGGTTTCTGACTGGGCTGTGAGAGAGGCCCACCTTTATACTGTTGAATAAACAAGCTACCATAACATCTAGTGCAGGGGCATCTGGTTTTTTTTCTCCTCTTGGGATGCTCCCAAGGCCTTGGAGGACTCCAGGAGGAACCAAGGAAGTTGTCTGTGATCCTACGTCCCAAAAGAAGGCCAGATGTGGCCTTGTCCAGTTTCTGATTAGGGAAAGGCAAATCCACGTTTTGCCGAGGAGCGGATCTCGATAACATTTGGTTGGCAGGTTCACGCAGAGGCCAACTTTTGATCAAGAGCTCTTGTTCCTGCCTCAGTCAGGTCCTGTTGATGAAGACTTAGTACTTCAGTGTCCCATCCTCCCTCAGATTGTTCAACGGCAGCTTCTGAGCCAGGCTCAGAAGAGCAAACTTCTCCAGTACAAACTATCCATCCCTACCAATGGCAGGAAGTCAGAGCTATGTGATTTCCAAGCTCCCTTCCACCCCAAACCATTCCATGGCTGATGGATTCAGTGTTGCCCCTCCCCCAGTGGGCCCCGGTTGCACAGGCCCCCACAGCGCCCCAAACACGGAACCCAGCCCTCAGTGACATCAGCCCCGGGGCCGAGGGCACCACGGGCAGCGCGGCTGCTGCCGGGCACTGCGGCTGTGGCTGTGCTGCTGCACGGAGCCCTCAGTGCTTGCAGCTGACACGTGCCTCTGGCAGCCATGAATTGGCTCGGCCTCCTCGTCCTGCTGACCGTGGCCGGGCTGGCCCACGGCATACCGTACCCCTGCGGGTAAGTGGCCCCAGGCCCTGGGAGGGAGCCATGGCAACACTTGAGGCCTTCCCTGGAGGGGACCCGCCTGGCCCCCATGGCTGGCCCACAGCCTCCCACCCACCACGGGGAAGCCTCAGTTCCTTGGACAGACAAACATCCCGTGGGCTTCCCTGGCCTGCTGTGCCCGCAAACCCTTGTGGGGAGGGCAGAGGGCTGAGCTTCAGCCTGAGCCACAGCAGGCCACGCAGCAGCGTGGAAATGACTTTCTGCTTGCAGAGGTTCCTGCGGCCTCCGCGCTCCGCAACCCGACTACAGCTCCACGACTTATTCCACCGGCAACGAAGCTTACGACTACGGCATGACGCGCGTTGTGGGTGGAGTAGGCGCTCTGGAAGCATCCTGGCCCTGGATCGTCAGCATCCAACATCCAGGCCTGGGCCATTGGTGTGGAGGGTCTCTCATCACTGCCGATTGGGTCCTCACAGCGGCCCACTGCTTCGACAAGTTAGAGTAAGGCAGACTAGGGAATGGGGACACCCTCGCTACACCAGCAGGTGCCCTGTCAGCAGCACCACCTGCTACTCCCATCCCCTTTCCTCTCAGGCAGCCCAGCCGCCACAGTGCTCAGGAGAAGCCTGGGCTTGTGCCAAGGCTTCCTAGCAGCCTCCAGCTCGACATTCCCCCAGCCCAATGTGTGCGAGGGCACTCGCACCTGCCAGAGCACTGCGCTCTCTCTGCCTTGCCAAGCAGAGGAGAGGCAGCCGCTGGGCTGCTGTGGTACGTGGCCCTGCTCCCTCTCAGCCCTCTCTCCGTCTTCTTTCCAGTGACATCAGCATGCTGTATGTGGTGCTTGGAGCTACCGAGTTCACTCAGCCGGGCCCTGGGGCTGTAGTTCGCAACGTGAAGCAGGTGGTGGTTCACCCCTACTACAGGCGTGCCGACTTCAGCTACGACATTGCCCTGCTGCAACTGGACGGTTCTGTCCAGTGCAACGCCTACATCCAGCTGGCCTGTCTGGCTGACCCCGCCCTAGAAGTCTCAAAGCTCGACAACTGCTGGATCGCTGGCTGGGGTTCCACCACTGCAAGAGGTGAGTTCCAGGAGTGAAACCTGAGCCAGCTAAGTGCACTGGGGAGAGGGTTTGGGCTTCCTCACAGCAGAGACCGAAGCCAGGCTGAAGGACGTACCCCGGTGCAGAGGTGGGCCTGGCCTGCTCCCCAAAGGCAGGAAGCAGGGACACCATGCCCCAGTGCCTCTGCAGAGGGAAAGCCGTGCCCAAGGGACAGGGATTCCTCCCCTCAGACAGGCAAGGAGAACTGACACGGGGATGCTGAGGGCTTATTGCTTTCTCTGCTCCCAGCTCAAGGTTCAAGTGGTCGCCTGCAGGAGGCCAAGGTCCAGCTCATCAATTCCCAGCTCTGCAACAGCACAGCCTGGTATGCAGGGCAAGTCCACCCCTACAACTTGTGCGCTGGTTACCCACAGGGCACCATCGACACCTGCCAGGTATGAATGTGTCACGAGCCTCTCAGCCCCCAGCAGCACCAGCAGCCCTGGCAGCACTGCCCAAACACCGCCCAGGGTCTGCTTTGCCCCGGCCAGTTCGCCCGGTCACCCTCCCAGCCCCAGCTCCCCCCCCCCCCCCCCCCCCGCCCCCAGCTGCTGGGGGGGCTTCCTACACCCTCCCCATCCACTCCTACTTGCCCAGTGCCCCCCTTGTGCCAGAAAGCCCAGACAGCCCAGCTGGTGGTCTTGGCAGCGCAGAGATCCTGGTGCCAAACATCCATCCTCTGCACATCCAGGACTCCTGCCTTGTGCAGAGAGGACAGAGAGAGCCCTACCCTCCAGGACCCCAAGCCATTCACAGCCAGGGCTCTGGAGGCTCCAGCCTCTGAGGAAAGCCTTCCTCTGCCTGGAATACAGTTCTGGCAGGGGCTGTGAGAGAAGAGGAGACAGCCCCAGTGCTGGCAGGGGCCACTCAACGCCACCTTAATCCTCTCTGCTCTATTGCAGGGTGACAGTGGTGGTCCTCTCATGTGCAAGGACAACACCGCTGAGTACTGGTGGGTTGTTGGCTTAACCAGCTGGGGAGAAGGCTGCGCCAGACCAAAGCGGCCTGGAATCTACACCTCCACTCGGCACTTCTATCACTGGATTGACTACAACATCCGTGCGTTCCACACAGCTGAAAGGGCTTCCTGAGCAGCAGGACAGGCAGGATCCAGGGCAGGCTGCAGTGCACCGCGACCATCTCCTGCTGGGGCAATGCCTGCTCATCCAAAGGCAGCCTCAGTGCCAAAACCCTGCTCTGCCCCGCCCCCATTTCTCTCCTGTGTGCAGGCAAACACTGGAGTTGATCTAACTGTTGAAATAAAGTTCCCTTTGTTCACAGGGAGCCGTCTTTTCAGTGTCATTCTAATTCCTGGGAAGGGCAACAAGTGCCACATTCGGCACCTGCAGAATGAGCCTGAGGCACGAAGGGACAGAGTGGCTCCAAAGAGCACCAGTGTGCCTGGTCAGAGAGCAGAGGGCTCTGAGCCACCATGGGCTGGAGGAAGCCGGTACGCCAAGCCCAGGAAGGGGATAGGACAAAAGCAGACACCTTGGGGACAGTGCTCAAATGCCCATGGGCTGATGATTTAGGGCCCGGTGTAAGCTTGGGCAAAGAGAAGAGACCAGAGACAGTCCCAAGCATGACAAGGGAAACTCCTGCCTCCTGAGTGGACTGCCAGTGATGGCTGGGAAGGCTGACGTGAAACAGAGATTGGACAGAGATAAAAAAATAAAGTAGGTATTTCTTGAAAGGCCTCCAGAATCCACCTTGGCCAGGACAGGAGCCTGATCGGGGCTATCCACAAAGTTGGACAAATAATGGCCACAAAATGGCTGACGGGTCACAAGATCTTACGTTTTTATAGGTTTTGGTCCATTTGCATATTGGGGTTTAATTGTCCAATTACAGCTTCAGCTGGTGGGGTCTCATCCTTCTTGTTTTCTCTCTTCAGTCCGCTGTTGTTTATGCTGTTGGCCTGAAAGTTGCCCTCGGTCCTCAGCAGGAAAAGGATTTGTTTGTCTGCTTCCTCTATAAAAAGAGCCTACTGGCACTTAATGCGAGGCTCAGAACTACACCCCGAAGCAGCACAGAACCTAAAAATACGAAAGCTAAAGCTCAAGGCATCACCAGTGCCCTAAGGCAGAGCCAGAGTTCACAGGGAGTAAAGGGGGACTGATGTGCTAGGCGGTCACACTTCACAGATATTCAAAGGAAGAGCTGGGCTCATTCTGGGGAGAGGAACCTGGCAGAAACAGCAGGAGAGCACACCAGGAATGCCCTGGAAGGCCAAAGTGAGTGGGCCAACAGCAGCTGCAACAGCAAGGCTGCTCACAGGCAGGGAGGGCCAAGCCTGGGAGCCATGGGAAAAAGATCCCTGGGCGTGGCTCCATATTTGGGAGGAGACAAAAGGCAGAGACAGGGAGGAGTCAAGGAAGATGAGGCTGCTGTGTAAGTCTGGCAAACGGAGAGAAGGAGCAGTCAAAGATCCAGCTGCACAGACACAAACTGCAGCTTGCTGTGCTTCTTTGTCTGAGTGCTGCACATAAGCACCACAGGATGGGCAAGAACCTTCTTATCTCGACTCACTAATTAACAAATCCTCTACAAACGGTTCAAATTTGCCCCAGAATTTAGACTCTTTTCAGTCAAACCTCAATATTTGGGGTGCTGGGACGGGCAAAGAAAAAATGATGGCATAATGCCATGGGGAAGACTTGTTGAAGGCAGTTGCTGTCTGTTCCAGGTGAAGGCAAGCGAACATTGACTTTCTAAATATAATGGAATGTTGCGGTGCGAAAATTATTACTGTGCAATTTTATGCAGAATGGTTTGTTCCAGATTAGCCCGTGTTCTAACCCCTTTGGTTTTTCCCTAGTTGTGGCTCCTGCCCATCTCCCTGCAACCCTGCCCAGACTCCGGTGGGGGGCTGGGGTGATTGGCAGAGCCTCTGACTTCCCCGCCCTGTGTTATGTATCAGATGCCCTGTGTGCTGTCTTTTTGTCTTGGTAACTCCCACCCCACATGGTATTGGTCCTGGGCTAATCCCTGCCCCTTTCCACACCCCTGGTACTTAAGGTCAAGGAGAGCCCAGAGAAGTCATTTTTCACCTGGCCAGCTGGCAGCAATAGACCCATCTTGTCACCCACGTGAGAGTCTGCCTTTCTTCCACACCGAAGCCACACTTCTGCCTGAGGGCCAGGGCTCACACAGCAAGAAGGTACCGGAGTTGTACCCATTAATGCGTGTTCGGGACCGAGCTAGCCGTCGCAGCTCTGAACGCCCGCATTAATGGAAGGCTTCAAAATGCCTTGGGCTAGGTGTCACTCCGTCCGCTTCTGGACATTCTTCTTGGGTTCCAGGCAAACGGAGTCCTGTCTCACGGCATGTGGCATTCTTCCCTTTGTGTTAATCAAGATGGGCCGTGCTGAGAACAATCATGCCACATCTGTACTTGGCCCCGCCACCCTGGCATAAGATTCTTCAAATCTTTGCTGAAGCAAATTTCAGGGGCTGCCTGCTCACTAAAGACACCGAGTCCAAGAGTGTCACTCAGGGTTGGGGCTGATCATTACCCTGCCCAGAGGGGAGACAAGCTTAGAGCTGCCCAATCATCCTGGCACGACCTTGTTGTGCAAAATTCTGCTGCCCATAAGAGTTTCTCCCAGTTCTCTACAACTTTGGCCACAGACATGTCCTCACCTAAAACAGGGATATTTCCCATCACATCAGACACCTGGATGCATGTGAAACCCTCTTCTGCATGCCAAGAAGGGATTTCCACCCCCTTCTGTGTGTGCTCTAGCACCCATTTTGCGGCACGAGGGACGCAAGGTTCTCCCTGTGCCTGTCTGCAAAAGCCTTCAAGCAGAGACTCGAGCCCCTCTACCTCACAACTTACGGGGGCCCCCACAACTCCTCCGTGGCCACCTTACACTGATCGTGCTGCGCGCACCTTCTTCACCCGCTACCCCTGACTTCACCAAATCTGCAGCAAATGCCGCCACAAGAGAGAGGCTCAATTCCATGCTTATAATTTACACAGACTGCGCATGGAATTAGAACACTCCTCCCATGGCTCCTTCTTGCTCTAAAGATCCCAGGTGAACTCAGCAGTACCTGCTGTGACAGGACGGAGGCTCCAGCAGGACTGTCCTTCGGTCCCATCTGGGCTGCCAAAATGCTGAGGGATCTCCCCTGTGTGACCATTCCAGAGGCACAGGTGACTGCAACAAGCTGATGGGTGACCCGTTTGATTCCCTCCCCACACCGCTCTCAGCCAGTCAGAGCGGGTATCCGTACCCATTCAACCTCAGGGCTCTTTGCCCCAGCAGACTCACAGATGTCACATTCCATAAAGAGCCACCGGCTCCTGCTGCAGCACTCAGGGTCCGTTCAAATCCCTGGCCTGTGCCACAGCACCCTGTGCCCTCTGCCATGCAAAGGGTGGCAGTCTCTGGTCCCAGACTCCCACCAGCCAGAGCTCAATCTGCAGCTGGCACTGCAGCCGCACAACCAGCTCCCTGCCCCAAATGGATTCCTCAGCAGCTGCTGGCCTCAGAGACTGCGCAGCCTCATCCTGCAAGAAGAGGGGCCTAAAGAAAGCAGCAGAGAGCAGCCCTTCTTACAGGGGCAGGTCCTCAAAGGACAAGGGCAATGGCTTTACAGTGACAGAGGGTGGCTTCATACGAGATATTGGGAAGAAATTCTTGACTGTGAGGCTGCACGGATACTGGCATGGGTTGCCCAGAGCAGCTGTGGATGCCTGTTTTTCATGTAGGCAAGGTCAGCACAGAAGACGCAGACACCAACTTCAGGAATAAATGTCATTTACTGCAATTCAAAACCGCAACCAATGGGAAAAGGATAAGCTAAGCAATGCACCTAATCATTACTATAAAAGACTGCCTACAGTGATGAAGAAAGACACATCACAAGTTACCCTAATCCTTGACCATCATGCAGGTCTGCCCATCAAGTGGGGGAAGCCAGTGGCAGTCACAGTGAAGGACTGGAGAACCGCTCCCAGCCAACTGGGAAATCCCGCAGGTGCCTTCCCCTACAGGCAAGGAGGTTTCTGACTGGGCTGTGAGAGAGGCCCACCTTTATACTGTTGAATAAACAAGCTACCATAACATCTAGTGCAGGGGCATCTGGTTTTTTTTCTCCTCTTGGGATGCTCCCAAGGCCTTGGAGGACTCCAGGAGGAACCAAGGAAGTTGTCTGTGATCCTACATCCCAAAAGAAGGCCAGATGTGGCCTTGTCCAGTTTCTGATTAGGGAAAGGCAAATCCACGTTTTGCCGAGGAGCGGATCTCGATAACATTTGGTTGGCAGGTTCACGCAGAGGCCAACTTTTGATCAAGAGCTCTTGTTCCTGCCTCAGTCAGGTCCTGTTGATGAAGACTTAGTACTTCAGTGTCCCATCCTCCCTCAGATTGTTCAACGGCAGCTTCTGAGCCAGGCTCAGAAGAGCAAACTTCTCCAGTACAAACTATCCATCCCTACCAATGGCAGGAAGTCAGAGCTATGTGATTTCCAAGCTCCCTTCCACCCCAAACCATTCCATGGCTGATGGATTCAGTGTTGCCCCTCCCCCAGTGGGCCCCGGTTGCACAGGCCCCCACAGCGCCCCAAACACGGAACCCAGCCCTCAGTGACATCAGCCCCGGGGCCGAGGGCACCACGGGCAGCGCGGCTGCTGCCGGGCACTGCGGCTGTGGCTGTGCTGCTGCACGGAGCCCTCAGTGCTTGCAGCTGACACGTGCCTCTGGCAGCCATGAATTGGCTCGGCCTCCTCGTCCTGCTGACCGTGGCCGGGCTGGCCCACGGCATACCGTACCCCTGCGGGTAAGTGGCCCCAGGCCCTGGGAGGGAGCCATGGCAACACTTGAGGCCTTCCCTGGAGGGGACCCGCCTGGCCCCCATGGCTGGCCCACAGCCTCCCACCCACCACGGGGAAGCCTCAGTTCCTTGGACAGACAAACATCCCGTGGGCTTCCCTGGCCTGCTGTGCCCGCAAACCCTTGTGGGGAGGGCAGAGGGCTGAGCTTCAGCCTGAGCCACAGCAGGCCACGCAGCAGCGTGGAAATGACTTTCTGCTTGCAGAGGTTCCTGCGGCCTCCGCGCTCCGCAACCCGACTACAGCTCCACGACTTATTCCACCGGCAACGAAGCTTACGACTACGGCATGACGCGCGTTGTGGGTGGAGTAGGCGCTCTGGAAGCATCCTGGCCCTGGATCGTCAGCATCCAACATCCAGGCCTGGGCCATTGGTGTGGAGGGTCTCTCATCACTGCCGATTGGGTCCTCACAGCGGCCCACTGCTTCGACAAGTTAGAGTAAGGCAGACTAGGGAATGGGGACACCCTCGCTACACCAGCAGGTGCCCTGTCAGCAGCACCACCTGCTACTCCCATCCCCTTTCCTCTCAGGCAGCCCAGCCGCCACAGTGCTCAGGAGAAGCCTGGGCTTGTGCCAAGGCTTCCTAGCAGCCTCCAGCTCGACATTCCCCCAGCCCAATGTGTGCGAGGGCACTCGCACCTGCCAGAGCACTGCGCTCTCTCTGCCTTGCCAAGCAGAGGAGAGGCAGCCGCTGGGCTGCTGTGGTACGTGGCCCTGCTCCCTCTCAGCCCTCTCTCCGTCTTCTTTCCAGTGACATCAGCATGCTGTATGTGGTGCTTGGAGCTACCGAGTTCACTCAGCCGGGCCCTGGGGCTGTAGTTCGCAACGTGAAGCAGGTGGTGGTTCACCCCTACTACAGGCGTGCCGACTTCAGCTACGACATTGCCCTGCTGCAACTGGACGGTTCTGTCCAGTGCAACGCCTACATCCAGCTGGCCTGTCTGGCTGACCCCGCCCTAGAAGTCTCAAAGCTCGACAACTGCTGGATCGCTGGCTGGGGTTCCACCACTGCAAGAGGTGAGTTCCAGGAGTGAAACCTGAGCCAGCTAAGTGCACTGGGGAGAGGGTTTGGGCTTCCTCACAGCAGAGACCGAAGCCAGGCTGAAGGACGCACCCCGGTGCAGAGGTGGGCCTGGCCTGCTCCCCAAAGGCAGGAAGCAGGGACACCATGCCCCAGTGCCTCTGCAGAGGGAAAGCCGTGCCCAAGGGACAGGGATTCCTCCCCTCAGACAGGCAAGGAGAACTGACACGGGGATGCTGAGGGCTTATTGCTTTCTCTGCTCCCAGCTCAAGGTTCAAGTGGTCGCCTGCAGGAGGCCAAGGTCCAGCTCATCAATTCCCAGCTCTGCAACAGCACAGCCTGGTATGCAGGGCAAGTCCACCCCTACAACTTGTGCGCTGGTTACCCACAGGGCACCATCGACACCTGCCAGGTATGAATGTGTCACGAGCCTCTCAGCCCCCAGCAGCACCAGCAGCCCTGGCAGCACTGCCCAAACACCGCCCAGGGTCTGCTTTGCCCCGGCCAGTTCGCCCGGTCACCCTCCCAGCCCCAGCTCCCCCCCCCCCCCCCCGCCCCGCCCCCAGCTGCTGGGGGGGCTTCCTACACCCTCCCCATCCACTCCTACTTGCCCAGTGCCCCCCTTGTGCCAGAAAGCCCAGACAGCCCAGCTGGTGGTCTTGGCAGCGCAGAGATCCTGGTGCCAAACATCCATCCTCTGCACATCCAGGACTCCTGCCTTGTGCAGAGAGGACAGAGAGAGCCCTACCCTCCAGGACCCCAAGCCATTCACAGCCAGGGCTCTGGAGGCTCCAGCCTCTGAGGAAAGCCTTCCTCTGCCTGGAATACAGTTCTGGCAGGGGCTGTGAGAGAAGAGGAGACAGCCCCAGTGCTGGCAGGGGCCACTCAAGGCCACCTTAATCCTCTCTGCTCTATTGCAGGGTGACAGTGGTGGTCCTCTCATGTGCAAGGACAACACCGCTGAGTACTGGTGGGTTGTCGGCTTAACCAGCTGGGGAGAAGGCTGCGCCAGACCAAAGCGGCCTGGAATCTACACCTCCACTCGGCACTTCTATCACTGGATTGACTACAACATCCGTGCGTTCCACACAGCTGAAAGGGCTTCCTGAGCAGCAGGACAGGCAGGATCCAGGGCAGGCTGCAGTGCACCGCGACCATCTCCTGCTGGGGCAATGCCTGCTGATCCAAAGGCAGCCTCAGTGCCAAAACCCTGCTCTGCCCCGCCCCCATTTCTCTCCTGTGTGCAGGCAAACACTGGAGTTGACCTAACTGTTGAAATAAAGTTCCCTTTGTTCACAGGGAGCCGTCTTTTCAGTGTCATTCCAATTCCTGGGAAGGGCAACAAGTGCCACATTCGGCACCTGCAGAATGAGCCTGAGGCACGAAGGGACAGAGTGGCTCCAAAGAGCACCAGTGTGCCTGGTCAGAGAGCAGAGGGCTCTGAGCCACCATGGGCTGGAGGAAGCCGGTACGCCAAGCCCAGGAAGGGGATAGGACAAAAGCAGACACCTTGGGGACAGTGCTCAAATGCCCATGGGCTGATGATTTAGGGCCCGGTGTAAGCTTGGGCAAAGAGAAGAGACCAGAGACAGTCCCAAGCATGACAAGGGAAACTCCTGCCTCCTGAGTGGACTGCCAGTGATGGCTGGGAAGGCTGACGTGAAACAGAGATTGGACAGAGATAAAAAAATAAAGTAGGTATTTCTTGAAAGGCCTCCAGAATCCACCTTGGCCAGGACAGGAGCCTGATCGGGGCTATCCACAAAGTTGGACAAATAATGGCCACAAAATGGCTGACGGGTCACAAGATCTTACGTTTTTATAGGTTTTGGTCCATTTGCATATTGGGGTTTAATTGTCCAATTACAGCTTCAGCTGGTGGGGTCTCATCCTTCTTGTTTTCTCTCTTCAGTCCGCTGTTGTTTATGCTGTTGGCCTGAAAGTTGCCCTCGGTCCTCAGCAGGAAAAGGATTTGTTTGTCTGCTTCCTCTATAAAAAGAGCCTACTGGCACTTAATGCGAGGCTCAGAACTACACCCCGAAGCAGCACAGAACCTAAAAATACGAAAGCTAAAGCTCAAGGCATCACCAGTGCCCTAAGGCAGAGCCAGAGTTCACAGGGAGTAAAGGGGGACTGATGTGCTAGGCGGTCACACTTCACAGATATTCAAAGGAAGAGCTGGGCTCATTCTGGGGAGAGGAACCTGGCAGAAACAGCAGGAGAGCACACCAGGAATGCCCTGGAAGGCCAAAGTGAGTGGGCCAACAGCAGCTGCAACAGCAAGGCTGCTCACAGGCAGGGAGGGCCAAGCCTGGGAGCCATGGGAAAAAGATCCCTGGGCGTGGCTCCATATTTGGGAGGAGACAAAAGGCAGAGACAGGGAGGAGTCAAGGAAGATGAGGCTGCTGTGTAAGTCTGGCAAACGGAGAGAAGGAGCAGTCAAAGATCCAGCTGCACAGACACAAACTGCAGCTTGCTGTGCTTCTTTGTCTGAGTGCTGCACATAAGCACCACAGGATGGGCAAGAACCTTCTTATCTCGACTCACTAATTAACAAATCCTCTACAAACGGTTCAAATTTGCCCCAGAATTTAGACTCTTTTCAGTCAAACCTCAATATTTGGGGTGCTGGGACGGGCAAAGAAAAAATGATGGCATAATGCCATGGGGAAGACTTGTTGAAGGCAGTTGCTGTCTGTTCCAGGTGAAGGCAAGCGAACATTGACTTTCTAAATATAATGGAATGTTGCGGTGCGAAAATTATTACTGTGCAATTTTATGCAGAATGGTTTGTTCCAGATTAGCCCGTGTTCTAACCCCTTTGGTTTTTCCCTAGTTGTGGCTCCTGCCCATCTCCCTGCAACCCTGCCCAGACTCCGGTGGGGGGCTGGGGTGATTGGCAGAGCCTCTGACTTCCCCGCCCTGTATTATGTATCAGATGCCCTGTGTGCTGTCTTTTTGTCTTGGTAACTCCCACCCCACATGGTATTGGTCCTGGGCTAATCCCTGCCCCTTTCCACACCCCTGGTACTTAAGGTCAAGGAGAGCCCAGAGAAGTCATTTTTCACCTGGCCAGCTGGCAGCAATAGACCCATCTTGTCACCCACGTGAGAGTCTGCCTTTCTTCCACACCGAAGCCACACTTCTGCCTGAGGGCCAGGGCTCACACAGCAAGAAGGTACCGGAGTTGTACCCATTAATGCGTGTTCGGGACCGAGCTAGCCGTCGCAGCTCTGAACGCCCGCATTAATGGAAGGCTTCAAAATGCCTTGGGCTAGGTGTCACTCCGTCCGCTTCTGGACATTCTTCTTGGGTTCCAGGCAAACGGAGTCCTGTCTCACGGCATGTGGCATTCTTCCCTTTGTGTTAATCAAGATGGGCCGTGCTGAGAACAATCATGCCACATCTGTACTTGGCCCCGCCACCCTGGCATAAGATTCTTCAAATCTTTGCTGAAGCAAATTTCAGGGGCTGCCTGCTCACTAAAGACACCGAGTCCAAGAGTGTCACTCAGGGTTGGGGCTGATCATTACCCTGCCCAGAGGGGAGACAAGCTTAGAGCTGCCCAATCATCCTGGCACGACCTTGTTGTGCAAAATTCTGCTGCCCATAAGAGTTTCTCCCAGTTCTCTACAACTTTGGCCACAGACATGTCCTCACCTAAAACAGGGATATTTCCCATCACATCAGACACCTGGATGCATGTGAAACCCTCTTCTGCATGCCAAGAAGGGATTTCCACCCCCTTCTGTGTGTGCTCTAGCACCCATTTTGCGGCACGAGGGACGCAAGGTTCTCCCTGTGCCTGTCTGCAAAAGCCTTCAAGCAGAGACTCGAGCCCCTCTACCTCACAACTTACGGGGGCCCCCACAACTCCTCCGTGGCCACCTTACACTGATCGTGCTGCGCGCACCTTCTTCACCCGCTACCCCTGACTTCACCAAATCTGCAGCAAATGCCACCACAAGAGAGAGGCTCAATTCCATGCTTATAATTTACACAGACTCTGCGCATGGAATTAGAACACTCCTCCCATGGCTCCTTCTTGCTCTAAAGATCCCAGGTGAACTCAGCAGTACCTGCTGTGACAGGACGGAGGCTCCAGCAGGACTGTCCTTCGGTCCCATCTGGGCTGCCAAAATGCTGAGGGATCTCCCCTGTGTGACCATTCCAGAGGCACAGGTGACTGCAACAAGCTGATGGGTGACCCGTTTGATTCCCTCCCCACACCGCTCTCAGCCAGTCAGAGCGGGTATCCGTACCCATTCAACCTCAGGGCTCTTTGCCCCAGCAGACTCACAGATGTCACATTCCATAAAGAGCCACCGGCTCCTGCTGCAGCACTCAGGGTCCGTTCAAATCCCTGGCCTGTGCCACAGCACCCTGTGCCCTCTGCCATGCAAAGGGTGGCAGTCTCTGGTCCCAGACTCCCACCAGCCAGAGCTCAATCTGCAGCTGGCACTGCAGCCGCACAACCAGCTCCCTGCCCCAAATGGATTCCTCAGCAGCTGCTGGCCTCAGAGACTGCGCAGCCTCATCCTGCAAGAAGAGGGGCCTAAAGAAAGCAGCAGAGAGCAGCCCTTCTTACAGGGGCAGGTCCTCAAAGGACAAGGGCAATGGCTTTACAGTGACAGAGGGTGGCTTCATACGAGATATTGGGAAGAAATTCTTGACTGTGAGGCTGCACGGATACTGGCATGTGTTGCCCAGAGCAGCTGTGGATGCCTGTTTTTCATGTAGGCAAGGTCAGCACAGAAGACGCAGACACCAACTTCAGGAATAAATGTCATTTACTGCAATTCAAAACCGCAACCAATGGGAAAAGGATAAGCTAAGCAATGCACCTAATCATTACTATAAAAGACTGCCTACAGTGATGAAGAAAGACACATCACAAGTTACCCTAATCCTTGACCATCATGCAGGTCTGCCCATCAAGTGGGGGAAGCCAGTGGCAGTCACAGTGAAGGACTGGAGAACCGCTCCCAGCCAACTGGGAAATCCCGCAGGTGCCTTCCCCTACAGGCAAGGAGGTTTCTGACTGGGCTGTGAGAGAGGCCCACCTTTATACTGTTGAATAAACAAGCTACCATAACATCTAGTGCAGGGGCATCTGGTTTTTTTTCTCCTCTTGGGATGCTCCCAAGGCCTTGGAGGACTCCAGGAGGAACCAAGGAAGTTGTCTGTGATCCTACATCCCAAAAGAAGGCCAGATGTGGCCTTGTCCAGTTTCTGATTAGGGAAAGGCAAATCCACGTTTTGCCGAGGAGCGGATCTCGATAACATTTGGTTGGCAGGTTCACGCAGAGGCCAACTTTTGATCAAGAGCTCTTGTTCCTGCCTCAGTCAGGTCCTGTTGATGAAGACTTAGTACTTCAGTGTCCCATCCTCCCTCAGATTGTTCAACGGCAGCTTCTGAGCCAGGCTCAGAAGAGCAAACTTCTCCAGTACAAACTATCCATCCCTACCAATGGCAGGAAGTCAGAGCTATGTGATTTCCAAGCTCCCTTCCACCCCAAACCATTCCATGGCTGATGGATTCAGTGTTGCCCCTCCCCCAGTGGGCCCCGGTTGCACAGGCCCCCACAGCGCCCCAAACACGGAACCCAGCCCTCAGTGACATCAGCCCCGGGGCCGAGGGCACCACGGGCAGCGCGGCTGCTGCCGGGCACTGCGGCTGTGGCTGTGCTGCTGCACGGAGCCCTCAGTGCTTGCAGCTGACACGTGCCTCTGGCAGCCATGAATTGGCTCGGCCTCCTCGTCCTGCTGACCGTGGCCGGGCTGGCCCACGGCATACCGTACCCCTGCGGGTAAGTGGCCCCAGGCCCTGGGAGGGAGCCATGGCAACACTTGAGGCCTTCCCTGGAGGGGACCCGCCTGGCCCCCATGGCTGGCCCACAGCCTCCCACCCACCACGGGGAAGCCTCAGTTCCTTGGACAGACAAACATCCCGTGGGCTTCCCTGGCCTGCTGTGCCCGCAAACCCTTGTGGGGAGGGCAGAGGGCTGAGCTTCAGCCTGAGCCACAGCAGGCCACGCAGCAGCGTGGAAATGACTTTCTGCTTGCAGAGGTTCCTGCGGCCTCCGCGCTCCGCAACCCGACTACAGCTCCACGACTTATTCCACCGGCAACGAAGCTTACGACTACGGCATGACGCGCGTTGTGGGTGGAGTAGGCGCTCTGGAAGCATCCTGGCCCTGGATCGTCAGCATCCAACATCCAGGCCTGGGCCATTGGTGTGGAGGGTCTCTCATCACTGCCGATTGGGTCCTCACAGCGGCCCACTGCTTCGACAAGTTAGAGTAAGGCAGACTAGGGAATGGGGACACCCTCGCTACACCAGCAGGTGCCCTGTCAGCAGCACCACCTGCTACTCCCATCCCCTTTCCTCTCAGGCAGCCCAGCCGCCACAGTGCTCAGGAGAAGCCTGGGCTTGTGCCAAGGCTTCCTAGCAGCCTCCAGCTCGACATTCCCCCAGCCCAATGTGTGCGAGGGCACTCGCACCTGCCAGAGCACTGCGCTCTCTCTGCCTTGCCAAGCAGAGGAGAGGCAGCCGCTGGGCTGCTGTGGTACGTGGCCCTGCTCCCTCTCAGCCCTCTCTCCGTCTTCTTTCCAGTGACATCAGCATGCTGTATGTGGTGCTTGGAGCTACCGAGTTCACTCAGCCGGGCCCTGGGGCTGTAGTTCGCAACGTGAAGCAGGTGGTGGTTCACCCCTACTACAGGCGTGCCGACTTCAGCTACGACATTGCCCTGCTGCAACTGGACGGTTCTGTCCAGTGCAACGCCTACATCCAGCTGGCCTGTCTGGCTGACCCCGCCCTAGAAGTCTCAAAGCTCGACAACTGCTGGATCGCTGGCTGGGGTTCCACCACTGCAAGAGGTGAGTTCCAGGAGTGAAACCTGAGCCAGCTAAGTGCACTGGGGAGAGGGTTTGGGCTTCCTCACAGCAGAGACCGAAGCCAGGCTGAAGGACGCACCCCGGTGCAGAGGTGGGCCTGGCCTGCTCCCCAAAGGCAGGAAGCAGGGACACCATGCCCCAGTGCCTCTGCAGAGGGAAAGCCGTGCCCAAGGGACAGGGATTCCTCCCCTCAGACAGGCAAGGAGAACTGACACGGGGATGCTGAGGGCTTATTGCTTTCTCTGCTCCCAGCTCAAGGTTCAAGTGGTCGCCTGCAGGAGGCCAAGGTCCAGCTCATCAATTCCCAGCTCTGCAACAGCACAGCCTGGTATGCAGGGCAAGTCCACCCCTACAACTTGTGCGCTGGTTACCCACAGGGCACCATCGACACCTGCCAGGTATGAATGTGTCACGAGCCTCTCAGCCCCCAGCAGCACCAGCAGCCCTGGCAGCACTGCCCAAACACCGCCCAGGGTCTGCTTTGCCCCGGCCAGTTCGCCCGGTCACCCTCCCAGCCCCAGCTCCCCCCCCCCCCCCCCCCCCCCCGCCCCCAGCTGCTGGGGGGGCTTCCTACACCCTCCCCATCCACTCCTACTTGCCCAGTGCCCCCCTTGTGCCAGAAAGCCCAGACAGCCCAGCTGGTGGTCTTGGCAGCGCAGAGATCCTGGTGCCAAACATCCATCCTCTGCACATCCAGGACTCCTGCCTTGTGCAGAGAGGACAGAGAGAGCCCTACCCTCCAGGACCCCAAGCCATTCACAGCCAGGGCTCTGGAGGCTCCAGCCTCTGAGGAAAGCCTTCCTCTGCCTGGAATACAGTTCTGGCAGGGGCTGTGAGAGAAGAGGAGACAGCCCCAGTGCTGGCAGGGGCCACTCAAGGCCACCTTAATCCTCTCTGCTCTATTGCAGGGTGACAGTGGTGGTCCTCTCATGTGCAAGGACAACACCGCTGAGTACTGGTGGGTTGTCGGCTTAACCAGCTGGGGAGAAGGCTGCGCCAGACCAAAGCGGCCTGGAATCTACACCTCCACTCGGCACTTCTATCACTGGATTGACTACAACATCCGTGCGTTCCACACAGCTGAAAGGGCTTCCTGAGCAGCAGGACAGGCAGGATCCAGGGCAGGCTGCAGTGCACCGCGACCATCTCCTGCTGGGGCAATGCCTGCTGATCCAAAGGCAGCCTCAGTGCCAAAACCCTGCTCTGCCCCGCCCCCATTTCTCTCCTGTGTGCAGGCAAACACTGGAGTTGACCTAACTGTTGAAATAAAGTTCCCTTTGTTCACAGGGAGCCGTCTTTTCAGTGTCATTCCAATTCCTGGGAAGGGCAACAAGTGCCACATTCGGCACCTGCAGAATGAGCCTGAGGCACGAAGGGACAGAGTGGCTCCAAAGAGCACCAGTGTGCCTGGTCAGAGAGCAGAGGGCTCTGAGCCACCATGGGCTGGAGGAAGCCGGTACGCCAAGCCCAGGAAGGGGATAGGACAAAAGCAGACACCTTGGGGACAGTGCTCAAATGCCCATGGGCTGATGATTTAGGGCCCGGTGTAAGCTTGGGCAAAGAGAAGAGACCAGAGACAGTCCCAAGCATGACAAGGGAAACTCCTGCCTCCTGAGTGGACTGCCAGTGATGGCTGGGAAGGCTGACGTGAAACAGAGATTGGACAGAGATAAAAAAATAAAGTAGGTATTTCTTGAAAGGCCTCCAGAATCCACCTTGGCCAGGACAGGAGCCTGATCGGGGCTATCCACAAAGTTGGACAAATAATGGCCACAAAATGGCTGACGGGTCACAAGATCTTACGTTTTTATAGGTTTTGGTCCATTTGCATATTGGGGTTTAATTGTCCAATTACAGCTTCAGCTGGTGGGGTCTCATCCTTCTTGTTTTCTCTCTTCAGTCCGCTGTTGTTTATGCTGTTGGCCTGAAAGTTGCCCTCGGTCCTCAGCAGGAAAAGGATTTGTTTGTCTGCTTCCTCTATAAAAAGAGCCTACTGGCACTTAATGCGAGGCTCAGAACTACACCCCGAAGCAGCACAGAACCTAAAAATACGAAAGCTAAAGCTCAAGGCATCACCAGTGCCCTAAGGCAGAGCCAGAGTTCACAGGGAGTAAAGGGGGACTGATGTGCTAGGCGGTCACACTTCACAGATATTCAAAGGAAGAGCTGGGCTCATTCTGGGGAGAGGAACCTGGCAGAAACAGCAGGAGAGCACACCAGGAATGCCCTGGAAGGCCAAAGTGAGTGGGCCAACAGCAGCTGCAACAGCAAGGCTGCTCACAGGCAGGGAGGGCCAAGCCTGGGAGCCATGGGAAAAAGATCCCTGGGCGTGGCTCCATATTTGGGAGGAGACAAAAGGCAGAGACAGGGAGGAGTCAAGGAAGATGAGGCTGCTGTGTAAGTCTGGCAAACGGAGAGAAGGAGCAGTCAAAGATCCAGCTGCACAGACACAAACTGCAGCTTGCTGTGCTTCTTTGTCTGAGTGCTGCACATAAGCACCACAGGATGGGCAAGAACCTTCTTATCTCGACTCACTAATTAACAAATCCTCTACAAACGGTTCAAATTTGCCCCAGAATTTAGACTCTTTTCAGTCAAACCTCAATATTTGGGGTGCTGGGACGGGCAAAGAAAAAATGATGGCATAATGCCATGGGGAAGACTTGTTGAAGGCAGTTGCTGTCTGTTCCAGGTGAAGGCAAGCGAACATTGACTTTCTAAATATAATGGAATGTTGCGGTGCGAAAATTATTACTGTGCAATTTTATGCAGAATGGTTTGTTCCAGATTAGCCCGTGTTCTAACCCCTTTGGTTTTTCCCTAGTTGTGGCTCCTGCCCATCTCCCTGCAACCCTGCCCAGACTCCGGTGGGGGGCTGGGGTGATTGGCAGAGCCTCTGACTTCCCCGCCCTGTATTATGTATCAGATGCCCTGTGTGCTGTCTTTTTGTCTTGGTAACTCCCACCCCACATGGTATTGGTCCTGGGCTAATCCCTGCCCCTTTCCACACCCCTGGTACTTAAGGTCAAGGAGAGCCCAGAGAAGTCATTTTTCACCTGGCCAGCTGGCAGCAATAGACCCATCTTGTCACCCACGTGAGAGTCTGCCTTTCTTCCACACCGAAGCCACACTTCTGCCTGAGGGCCAGGGCTCACACAGCAAGAAGGTACCGGAGTTGTACCCATTAATGCGTGTTCGGGACCGAGCTAGCCGTCGCAGCTCTGAACGCCCGCATTAATGGAAGGCTTCAAAATGCCTTGGGCTAGGTGTCACTCCGTCCGCTTCTGGACATTCTTCTTGGGTTCCAGGCAAACGGAGTCCTGTCTCACGGCATGTGGCATTCTTCCCTTTGTGTTAATCAAGATGGGCCGTGCTGAGAACAATCATGCCACATCTGTACTTGGCCCCGCCACCCTGGCATAAGATTCTTCAAATCTTTGCTGAAGCAAATTTCAGGGGCTGCCTGCTCACTAAAGACACCGAGTCCAAGAGTGTCACTCAGGGTTGGGGCTGATCATTACCCTGCCCAGAGGGGAGACAAGCTTAGAGCTGCCCAATCATCCTGGCACGACCTTGTTGTGCAAAATTCTGCTGCCCATAAGAGTTTCTCCCAGTTCTCTACAACTTTGGCCACAGACATGTCCTCACCTAAAACAGGGATATTTCCCATCACATCAGACACCTGGATGCATGTGAAACCCTCTTCTGCATGCCAAGAAGGGATTTCCACCCCCTTCTGTGTGTGCTCTAGCACCCATTTTGCGGCACGAGGGACGCAAGGTTCTCCCTGTGCCTGTCTGCAAAAGCCTTCAAGCAGAGACTCGAGCCCCTCTACCTCACAACTTACGGGGGCCCCCACAACTCCTCCGTGGCCACCTTACACTGATCGTGCTGCGCGCACCTTCTTCACCCGCTACCCCTGACTTCACCAAATCTGCAGCAAATGCCACCACAAGAGAGAGGCTCAATTCCATGCTTATAATTTACACAGACTCTGCGCATGGAATTAGAACACTCCTCCCATGGCTCCTTCTTGCTCTAAAGATCCCAGGTGAACTCAGCAGTACCTGCTGTGACAGGACGGAGGCTCCAGCAGGACTGTCCTTCGGTCCCATCTGGGCTGCCAAAATGCTGAGGGATCTCCCCTGTGTGACCATTCCAGAGGCACAGGTGACTGCAACAAGCTGATGGGTGACCCGTTTGATTCCCTCCCCACACCGCTCTCAGCCAGTCAGAGCGGGTATCCGTACCCATTCAACCTCAGGGCTCTTTGCCCCAGCAGACTCACAGATGTCACATTCCATAAAGAGCCACCGGCTCCTGCTGCAGCACTCAGGGTCCGTTCAAATCCCTGGCCTGTGCCACAGCACCCTGTGCCCTCTGCCATGCAAAGGGTGGCAGTCTCTGGTCCCAGACTCCCACCAGCCAGAGCTCAATCTGCAGCTGGCACTGCAGCCGCACAACCAGCTCCCTGCCCCAAATGGATTCCTCAGCAGCTGCTGGCCTCAGAGACTGCGCAGCCTCATCCTGCAAGAAGAGGGGCCTAAAGAAAGCAGCAGAGAGCAGCCCTTCTTACAGGGGCAGGTCCTCAAAGGACAAGGGCAATGGCTTTACAGTGACAGAGGGTGGCTTCATACGAGATATTGGGAAGAAATTCTTGACTGTGAGGCTGCACGGATACTGGCATGTGTTGCCCAGAGCAGCTGTGGATGCCTGTTTTTCATGTAGGCAAGGTCAGCACAGAAGACGCAGACACCAACTTCAGGAATAAATGTCATTTACTGCAATTCAAAACCGCAACCAATGGGAAAAGGATAAGCTAAGCAATGCACCTAATCATTACTATAAAAGACTGCCTACAGTGATGAAGAAAGACACATCACAAGTTACCCTAATCCTTGACCATCATGCAGGTCTGCCCATCAAGTGGGGGAAGCCAGTGGCAGTCACAGTGAAGGACTGGAGAACCGCTCCCAGCCAACTGGGAAATCCCGCAGGTGCCTTCCCCTACAGGCAAGGAGGTTTCTGACTGGGCTGTGAGAGAGGCCCACCTTTATACTGTTGAATAAACAAGCTACCATAACATCTAGTGCAGGGGCATCTGGTTTTTTTTCTCCTCTTGGGATGCTCCCAAGGCCTTGGAGGACTCCAGGAGGAACCAAGGAAGTTGTCTGTGATCCTACATCCCAAAAGAAGGCCAGATGTGGCCTTGTCCAGTTTCTGATTAGGGAAAGGCAAATCCACGTTTTGCCGAGGAGCGGATCTCGATAACATTTGGTTGGCAGGTTCACGCAGAGGCCAACTTTTGATCAAGAGCTCTTGTTCCTGCCTCAGTCAGGTCCTGTTGATGAAGACTTAGTACTTCAGTGTCCCATCCTCCCTCAGATTGTTCAACGGCAGCTTCTGAGCCAGGCTCAGAAGAGCAAACTTCTCCAGTACAAACTATCCATCCCTACCAATGGCAGGAAGTCAGAGCTATGTGATTTCCAAGCTCCCTTCCACCCCAAACCATTCCATGGCTGATGGATTCAGTGTTGCCCCTCCCCCAGTGGTCCCCGGTTGCACAGGCCCCCACAGCGCCCCAAACACGGAACCCAGCCCTCAGTGACATCAGCCCCGGGGCCGAGGGCACCACGGGCAGCGCGGCTGCTGCCGGGCACTGCGGCTGTGGCTGTGCTGCTGCACGGAGCCCTCAGTGCTTGCAGCTGACACGTGCCTCTGGCAGCCATGAATTGGCTCGGCCTCCTCGTCCTGCTGACCGTGGCCGGGCTGGCCCACGGCATACCGTACCCCTGCGGGTAAGTGGCCCCAGGCCCTGGGAGGGAGCCATGGCAACACTTGGGGCCTTCCCTGGAGGGGACCCGCCTGGCCCCCATGGCTGGCCCACAGCCTCCCACCCACCACGGGGAAGCCTCAGTTCCTTGGACAGACAAACATCCCGTGGGCTTCCCTGGCCTGCTGTGCCCGCAAACCCTTGTGGGGAGGGCAGAGGGCTGAGCTTCAGCCTGAGCCACAGCAGGCCACGCAGCAGCGTGGAAATGACTTTCTGCTTGCAGAGGTTCCTGCGGCCTCCGCGCTCCGCAACCCGACTACAGCTCCACGACTTATTCCACCGGCAACGAAGCTTACGACTACGGCATGACGCGCGTTGTGGGTGGAGTAGGCGCTCTGGAAGCATCCTGGCCCTGGATCGTCAGCATCCAACATCCAGGCCTGGGCCATTGGTGTGGAGGGTCTCTCATCACTGCCGATTGGGTCCTCACAGCGGCCCACTGCTTCGACAAGTTAGAGTAAGGCAGACTAGGGAATGGGGACACCCTCGCTACACCAGCAGGTGCCCTGTCAGCAGCACCACCTGCTACTCCCATCCCCTTTCCTCTCAGGCAGCCCAGCCGCCACAGTGCTCAGGAGAAGCCTGGGCTTGTGCCAAGGCTTCCTAGCAGCCTCCAGCTCGACATTCCCCCAGCCCAATGTGTGCGAGGGCACTCGCACCTGCCAGAGCACTGCGCTCTCTCTGCCTTGCCAAGCAGAGGAGAGGCAGCCGCTGGGCTGCTGTGGTACGTGGCCCTGCTCCCTCTCAGCCCTCTCTCCGTCTTCTTTCCAGTGACATCAGCATGCTGTATGTGGTGCTTGGAGCTACCGAGTTCACTCAGCCGGGCCCTGGGGCTGTAGTTCGCAACGTGAAGCAGGTGGTGGTTCACCCCTACTACAGGCGTGCCGACTTCAGCTACGACATTGCCCTGCTGCAACTGGACGGTTCTGTCCAGTGCAACGCCTACATCCAGCTGGCCTGTCTGGCTGACCCCGCCCTAGAAGTCTCAAAGCTCGACAACTGCTGGATCGCTGGCTGGGGTTCCACCACTGCAAGAGGTGAGTTCCAGGAGTGAAACCTGAGCCAGCTAAGTGCACTGGGGAGAGGGTTTGGGCTTCCTCACAGCAGAGACCGAAGCCAGGCTGAAGGACGTACCCCGGTGCAGAGGTGGGCCTGGCCTGCTCCCCAAAGGCAGGAAGCAGGGACACCATGCCCCAGTGCCTCTGCAGAGGGAAAGCCGTGCCCAAGGGACAGGGATTCCTCCCCTCAGACAGGCAAGGAGAACTGACACGGGGATGCTGAGGGCTTATTGCTTTCTCTGCTCCCAGCTCAAGGTTCAAGTGGTCGCCTGCAGGAGGCCAAGGTCCAGCTCATCAATTCCCAGCTCTGCAACAGCACAGCCTGGTATGCAGGGCAAGTCCACCCCTACAACTTGTGCGCTGGTTACCCACAGGGCACCATCGACACCTGCCAGGTATGAATGTGTCACGAGCCTCTCAGCCCCCAGCAGCACCAGCAGCCCTGGCAGCACTGCCCAAACACCGCCCAGGGTCTGCTTTGCCCCGGCCAGTTCGCCCGGTCACCCTCCCAGCCCCAGCTCCCCCCCCCCCCCCCCCCCGCCCCCAGCTGCTGGGGGGGCTTCCTACACCCTCCCCATCCACTCCTACTTGCCCAGTGCCCCCCTTGTGCCAGAAAGCCCAGACAGCCCAGCTGGTGGTCTTGGCAGCGCAGAGATCCTGGTGCCAAACATCCATCCTCTGCACATCCAGGACTCCTGCCTTGTGCAGAGAGGACAGAGAGAGCCCTACCCTCCAGGACCCCAAGCCATTCACAGCCAGGGCTCTGGAGGCTCCAGCCTCTGAGGAAAGCCTTCCTCTGCCTGGAATACAGTTCTGGCAGGGGCTGTGAGAGAAGAGGAGACAGCCCCAGTGCTGGCAGGGGCCACTCAAGGCCACCTTAATCCTCTCTGCTCTATTGCAGGGTGACAGTGGTGGTCCTCTCATGTGCAAGGACAACACCGCTGAGTACTGGTGGGTTGTCGGCTTAACCAGCTGGGGAGAAGGCTGCGCCAGACCAAAGCGGCCTGGAATCTACACCTCCACTCGGCACTTCTATCACTGGATTGACTACAACATCCGTGCGTTCCACACAGCTGAAAGGGCTTCCTGAGCAGCAGGACAGGCAGGATCCAGGGCAGGCTGCAGTGCACCGCGACCATCTCCTGCTGGGGCAATGCCTGCTGATCCAAAGGCAGCCTCAGTGCCAAAACCCTGCTCTGCCCCGCCCCCATTTCTCTCCTGTGTGCAGGCAAACACTGGAGTTGACCTAACTGTTGAAATAAAGTTCCCTTTGTTCACAGGGAGCCGTCTTTTCAGTGTCATTCCAATTCCTGGGAAGGGCAACAAGTGCCACATTCGGCACCTGCAGAATGAGCCTGAGGCACGAAGGGACAGAGTGGCTCCAAAGAGCACCAGTGTGCCTGGTCAGAGAGCAGAGGGCTCTGAGCCACCATGGGCTGGAGGAAGCCGGTACGCCAAGCCCAGGAAGGGGATAGGACAAAAGCAGACACCTTGGGGACAGTGCTCAAATGCCCATGGGCTGATGATTTAGGGCCCGGTGTAAGCTTGGGCAAAGAGAAGAGACCAGAGACAGTCCCAAGCATGACAAGGGAAACTCCTGCCTCCTGAGTGGACTGCCAGTGATGGCTGGGAAGGCTGACGTGAAACAGAGATTGGACAGAGATAAAAAAATAAAGTAGGTATTTCTTGAAAGGCCTCCAGAATCCACCTTGGCCAGGACAGGAGCCTGATCGGGGCTATCCACAAAGTTGGACAAATAATGGCCACAAAATGGCTGACGGGTCACAAGATCTTACGTTTTTATAGGTTTTGGTCCATTTGCATATTGGGGTTTAATTGTCCAATTACAGCTTCAGCTGGTGGGGTCTCATCCTTCTTGTTTTCTCTCTTCAGTCCGCTGTTGTTTATGCTGTTGGCCTGAAAGTTGCCCTCGGTCCTCAGCAGGAAAAGGATTTGTTTGTCTGCTTCCTCTATAAAAAGAGCCTACTGGCACTTAATGCGAGGCTCAGAACTACACCCCGAAGCAGCACAGAACCTAAAAATACGAAAGCTAAAGCTCAAGGCATCACCAGTGCCCTAAGGCAGAGCCAGAGTTCACAGGGAGTAAAGGGGGACTGATGTGCTAGGCGGTCACACTTCACAGATATTCAAAGGAAGAGCTGGGCTCATTCTGGGGAGAGGAACCTGGCAGAAACAGCAGGAGAGCACACCAGGAATGCCCTGGAAGGCCAAAGTGAGTGGGCCAACAGCAGCTGCAACAGCAAGGCTGCTCACAGGCAGGGAGGGCCAAGCCTGGGAGCCATGGGAAAAAGATCCCTGGGCGTGGCTCCATATTTGGGAGGAGACAAAAGGCAGAGACAGGGAGGAGTCAAGGAAGATGAGGCTGCTGTGTAAGTCTGGCAAACGGAGAGAAGGAGCAGTCAAAGATCCAGCTGCACAGACACAAACTGCAGCTTGCTGTGCTTCTTTGTCTGAGTGCTGCACATAAGCACCACAGGATGGGCAAGAACCTTCTTATCTCGACTCACTAATTAACAAATCCTCTACAAACGGTTCAAATTTGCCCCAGAATTTAGACTCTTTTCAGTCAAACCTCAATATTTGGGGTGCTGGGACGGGCAAAGAAAAAATGATGGCATAATGCCATGGGGAAGACTTGTTGAAGGCAGTTGCTGTCTGTTCCAGGTGAAGGCAAGCGAACATTGACTTTCTAAATATAATGGAATGTTGCGGTGCGAAAATTATTACTGTGCAATTTTATGCAGAATGGTTTGTTCCAGATTAGCCCGTGTTCTAACCCCTTTGGTTTTTCCCTAGTTGTGGCTCCTGCCCATCTCCCTGCAACCCTGCCCAGACTCCGGTGGGGGGCTGGGGTGATTGGCAGAGCCTCTGACTTCCCCGCCCTGTATTATGTATCAGATGCCCTGTGTGCTGTCTTTTTGTCTTGGTAACTCCCACCCCACATGGTATTGGTCCTGGGCTAATCCCTGCCCCTTTCCACACCCCTGGTACTTAAGGTCAAGGAGAGCCCAGAGAAGTCATTTTTCACCTGGCCAGCTGGCAGCAATAGACCCATCTTGTCACCCACGTGAGAGTCTGCCTTTCTTCCACACCGAAGCCACACTTCTGCCTGAGGGCCAGGGCTCACACAGCAAGAAGGTACCGGAGTTGTACCCATTAATGCGTGTTCGGGACCGAGCTAGCCTTCGCAGCTCTGAACGCCCGCATTAATGGAAGGCTTCAAAATGCCTTGGGCTAGGTGTCACTCCGTCCGCTTCTGGACATTCTTCTTGGGTTCCAGGCAAACGGAGTCCTGTCTCACGGCATGTGGCATTCTTCCCTTTGTGTTAATCAAGATGGGCCGTGCTGAGAACAATCATGCCACATCTGTACTTGGCCCCGCCACCCTGGCATAAGATTCTTCAAATCTTTGCTGAAGCAAATTTCAGGGGCTGCCTGCTCACTAAAGACACCGAGTCCAAGAGTGTCACTCAGGGTTGGGGCTGATCATTACCCTGCCCAGAGGGGAGACAAGCTTAGAGCTGCCCAATCATCCTGGCACGACCTTGTTGTGCAAAATTCTGCTGCCCATAAGAGTTTCTCCCAGTTCTCTACAACTTTGGCCACAGACATGTCCTCACCTAAAACAGGGATATTTCCCATCACATCAGACACCTGGATGCATGTGAAACCCTCTTCTGCATGCCAAGAAGGGATTTCCACCCCCTTCTGTGTGTGCTCTAGCACCCATTTTGCGGCACGAGGGACGCAAGGTTCTCCCTGTGCCTGTCTGCAAAAGCCTTCAAGCAGAGACTCGAGCCCCTCTACCTCACAACTTACGGGGGCCCCCACAACTCCTCCGTGGCCACCTTACACTGATCGTGCTGCGCGCACCTTCTTCACCCGCTACCCCTGACTTCACCAAATCTGCAGCAAATGCCACCACAAGAGAGAGGCTCAATTCCATGCTTATAATTTACACAGACTCTGCGCATGGAATTAGAACACTCCTCCCATGGCTCCTTCTTGCTCTAAAGATCCCAGGTGAACTCAGCAGTACCTGCTGTGACAGGACGGAGGCTCCAGCAGGACTGTCCTTCGGTCCCATCTGGGCTGCCAAAATGCTGAGGGATCTCCCATGTGTGACCATTCCAGAGGCACAGGTGACTGCAACAAGCTGATGGGTGACCCGTTTGATTCCCTCCCCACACCGCTCTCAGCCAGTCAGAGCGGGTATCCGTACCCATTCAACCTCAGGGCTCTTTGCCCCAGCAGACTCACAGATGTCACATTCCATAAAGAGCCACCGGCTCCTGCTGCAGCACTCAGGGTCCGTTCAAATCCCTGGCCTGTGCCACAGCACCCTGTGCCCTCTGCCATGCAAAGGGTGGCAGTCTCTGGTCCCAGACTCCCACCAGCCAGAGCTCAATCTGCAGCTGGCACTGCAGCCGCACAACCAGCTCCCTGCCCCAAATGGATTCCTCAGCAGCTGCTGGCCTCAGAGACTGCGCAGCCTCATCCTGCAAGAAGAGGGGCCTAAAGAAAGCAGCAGAGAGCAGCCCTTCTTACAGGGGCAGGTCCTCAAAGGACAAGGGCAATGGCTTTACAGTGACAGAGGGTGGCTTCATACGAGATATTGGGAAGAAATTCTTGACTGTGAGGCTGCACGGATACTGGCATGTGTTGCCCAGAGCAGCTGTGGATGCCTGTTTTTCATGTAGGCAAGGTCAGCACAGAAGACGCAGACACCAACTTCAGGAATAAATGTCATTTACTGCAATTCAAAACCGCAACCAATGGGAAAAGGATAAGCTAAGCAATGCACCTAATCATTACTATAAAAGACTGCCTACAGTGATGAAGAAAGACACATCACAAGTTACCCTAATCCTTGACCATCATGCAGGTCTGCCCATCAAGTGGGGGAAGCCAGTGGCAGTCACAGTGAAGGACTGGAGAACCGCTCCCAGCCAACTGGGAAATCCCGCAGGTGCCTTCCCCTACAGGCAAGGAGGTTTCTGACTGGGCTGTGAGAGAGGCCCACCTTTATACTGTTGAATAAACAAGCTACCATAACATCTAGTGCAGGGGCATCTGTTTTTTTTTCTCCTCTTGGGATGCTCCCAAGGCCTTGGAGGACTCCAGGAGGAACCAAGGAAGTTGTCTGTGATCCTACATCCCAAAAGAAGGCCAGATGTGGCCTTGTCCAGTTTCTGATTAGGGAAAGGCAAATCCACGTTTTGCCGAGGAGCGGATCTCGATAACATTTGGTTGGCAGGTTCACGCAGAGGCCAACTTTTGATCAAGAGCTCTTGTTCCTGCCTCAGTCAGGTCCTGTTGATGAAGACTTAGTACTTCAGTGTCCCATCCTCCCTCAGATTGTTCAACGGCAGCTTCTGAGCCAGGCTCAGAAGAGCAAACTTCTCCAGTACAAACTATCCATCCCTACCAATGGCAGGAAGTCAGAGCTATGTGATTTCCAAGCTCCCTTCCACCCCAAACCATTCCATGGCTGATGGATTCAGTGTTGCCCCTCCCCCAGTGGGCCCCGGTTGCACAGGCCCCCACAGCGCCCCAAACACGGAACCCAGCCCTCAGTGACATCAGCCCCGGGGCCGAGGGCACCACGGGCAGCGCGGCTGCTGCCGGGCACTGCGGCTGTGGCTGTGCTGCTGCACGGAGCCCTCAGTGCTTGCAGCTGACACGTGCCTCTGGCAGCCATGAATTGGCTCGGCCTCCTCGTCCTGCTGACCGTGGCCGGGCTGGCCCACGGCATACCGTACCCCTGCGGGTAAGTGGCCCCAGGCCCTGGGAGGGAGCCATGGCAACACTTGGGGCCTTCCCTGGAGGGGACCCGCCTGGCCCCCATGGCTGGCCCACAGCCTCCCACCCACCACGGGGAAGCCTCAGTTCCTTGGACAGACAAACATCCCGTGGGCTTCCCTGGCCTGCTGTGCCCGCAAACCCTTGTGGGGAGGGCAGAGGGCTGAGCTTCAGCCTGAGCCACAGCAGGCCACGCAGCAGCGTGGAAATGACTTTCTGCTTGCAGAGGTTCCTGCGGCCTCCGCGCTCCGCAACCCGACTACAGCTCCACGACTTATTCCACCGGCAACGAAGCTTACGACTACGGCATGACGCGCGTTGTGGGTGGAGTAGGCGCTCTGGAAGCATCCTGGCCCTGGATCGTCAGCATCCAACATCCAGGCCTGGGCCATTGGTGTGGAGGGTCTCTCATCACTGCCGATTGGGTCCTCACAGCGGCCCACTGCTTCGACAAGTTAGAGTAAGGCAGACTAGGGAATGGGGACACCCTCGCTACACCAGCAGGTGCCCTGTCAGCAGCACCACCTGCTACTCCCATCCCCTTTCCTCTCAGGCAGCCCAGCCGCCACAGTGCTCAGGAGAAGCCTGGGCTTGTGCCAAGGCTTCCTAGCAGCCTCCAGCTCGACATTCCCCCAGCCCAATGTGTGCGAGGGCACTCGCACCTGCCAGAGCACTGCGCTCTCTCTGCCTTGCCAAGCAGAGGAGAGGCAGCCGCTGGGCTGCTGTGGTACGTGGCCCTGCTCCCTCTCAGCCCTCTCTCCGTCTTCTTTCCAGTGACATCAGCATGCTGTATGTGGTGCTTGGAGCTACCGAGTTCACTCAGCCGGGCCCTGGGGCTGTAGTTCGCAACGTGAAGCAGGTGGTGGTTCACCCCTACTACAGGCGTGCCGACTTCAGCTACGACATTGCCCTGCTGCAACTGGACGGTTCTGTCCAGTGCAACGCCTACATCCAGCTGGCCTGTCTGGCTGACCCCGCCCTAGAAGTCTCAAAGCTCGACAACTGCTGGATCGCTGGCTGGGGTTCCACCACTGCAAGAGGTGAGTTCCAGGAGTGAAACCTGAGCCAGCTAAGTGCACTGGGGAGAGGGTTTGGGCTTCCTCACAGCAGAGACCGAAGCCAGGCTGAAGGACGCACCCCGGTGCAGAGGTGGGCCTGGCCTGCTCCCCAAAGGCAGGAAGCAGGGACACCATGCCCCAGTGCCTCTGCAGAGGGAAAGCCGTGCCCAAGGGACAGGGATTCCTCCCCTCAGACAGGCAAGGAGAACTGACACGGGGATGCTGAGGGCTTATTGCTTTCTCTGCTCCCAGCTCAAGGTTCAAGTGGTCGCCTGCAGGAGGCCAAGGTCCAGCTCATCAATTCCCAGCTCTGCAACAGCACAGCCTGGTATGCAGGGCAAGTCCACCCCTACAACTTGTGCGCTGGTTACCCACAGGGCACCATCGACACCTGCCAGGTATGAATGTGTCACGAGCCTCTCAGCCCCCAGCAGCACCAGCAGCCCTGGCAGCACTGCCCAAACACCGCCCAGGGTCTGCTTTGCCCCGGCCAGTTCGCCCGGTCACCCTCCCAGCCCCAGCTCCCCCCCCCCCCCCCCCCCCGCCCCCAGCTGCTGGGGGGGCTTCCTACACCCTCCCCATCCACTCCTACTTGCCCAGTGCCCCCCTTGTGCCAGAAAGCCCAGACAGCCCAGCTGGTGGTCTTGGCAGCGCAGAGATCCTGGTGCCAAACATCCATCCTCTGCACATCCAGGACTCCTGCCTTGTGCAGAGAGGACAGAGAGAGCCCTACCCTCCAGGACCCCAAGCCATTCACAGCCAGGGCTCTGGAGGCTCCAGCCTCTGAGGAAAGCCTTCCTCTGCCTGGAATACAGTTCTGGCAGGGGCTGTGAGAGAAGAGGAGACAGCCCCAGTGCTGGCAGGGGCCACTCAACGCCACCTTAATCCTCTCTGCTCTATTGCAGGGTGACAGTGGTGGTCCTCTCATGTGCAAGGACAACACCGCTGAGTACTGGTGGGTTGTCGGCTTAACCAGCTGGGGAGAAGGCTGCGCCAGACCAAAGCGGCCTGGAATCTACACCTCCACTCGGCACTTCTATCACTGGATTGACTACAACATCCGTGCGTTCCACACAGCTGAAAGGGCTTCCTGAGCAGCAGGACAGGCAGGATCCAGGGCAGGCTGCAGTGCACCGCGACCATCTCCTGCTGGGGCAATGCCTGCTCATCCAAAGGCAGCCTCAGTGCCAAAACCTGCTCTGCCCCGCCCCCATTTCTCTCCTGTGTGCAGGCAAACACTGGAGTTGACCTAACTGTTGAAATAAAGTTCCCTTTGTTCACAGGGAGCCGTCTTTTCAGTGTCATTCCAATTCCTGGGAAGGGCAACAAGTGCCACATTCGGCACCTGCAGAATGAGCCTGAGGCACGAAGGGACAGAGTGGCTCCAAAGAGCACCAGTGTGCCTGGTCAGAGAGCAGAGGGCTCTGAGCCACCATGGGCTGGAGGAAGCCGGTACGCCAAGCCCAGGAAGGGGATAGGACAAAAGCAGACACCTTGGGGACAGTGCTCAAATGCCCATGGGCTGATGATTTAGGGCCCGGTGTAAGCTTGGGCAAAGAGAAGAGACCAGAGACAGTCCCAAGCATGACAAGGGAAACTCCTGCCTCCTGAGTGGACTGCCAGTGATGGCTGGGAAGGCTGACGTGAAACAGAGATTGGACAGAGATAAAAAAATAAAGTAGGTATTTCTTGAAAGGCCTCCAGAATCCACCTTGGCCAGGACAGGAGCCTGATCGGGGCTATCCACAAAGTTGGACAAATAATGGCCACAAAATGGCTGACGGGTCACAAGATCTTACGTTTTTATAGGTTTTGGTCCATTTGCATATTGGGGTTTAATTGTCCAATTACAGCTTCAGCTGGTGGGGTCTCATCCTTCTTGTTTTCTCTCTTCAGTCCGCTGTTGTTTATGCTGTTGGCCTGAAAGTTGCCCTCGGTCCTCAGCAGGAAAAGGATTTGTTTGTCTGCTTCCTCTATAAAAAGAGCCTACTGGCACTTAATGCGAGGCTCAGAACTACACCCCGAAGCAGCACAGAACCTAAAAATACGAAAGCTAAAGCTCAAGGCATCACCAGTGCCCTAAGGCAGAGCCAGAGTTCACAGGGAGTAAAGGGGGACTGATGTGCTAGGCGGTCACACTTCACAGATATTCAAAGGAAGAGCTGGGCTCATTCTGGGGAGAGGAACCTGGCAGAAACAGCAGGAGAGCACACCAGGAATGCCCTGGAAGGCCAAAGTGAGTGGGCCAACAGCAGCTGCAACAGCAAGGCTGCTCACAGGCAGGGAGGGCCAAGCCTGGGAGCCATGGGAAAAAGATCCCTGGGCGTGGCTCCATATTTGGGAGGAGACAAAAGGCAGAGACAGGGAGGAGTCAAGGAAGATGAGGCTGCTGTGTAAGTCTGGCAAACGGAGAGAAGGAGCAGTCAAAGATCCAGCTGCACAGACACAAACTGCAGCTTGCTGTGCTTCTTTGTCTGAGTGCTGCACATAAGCACCACAGGATGGGCAAGAACCTTCTTATCTCGACTCACTAATTAACAAATCCTCTACAAACGGTTCAAATTTGCCCCAGAATTTAGACTCTTTTCAGTCAAACCTCAATATTTGGGGTGCTGGGACGGGCAAAGAAAAAATGATGGCATAATGCCATGGGGAAGACTTGTTGAAGGCAGTTGCTGTCTGTTCCAGGTGAAGGCAAGCGAACATTGACTTTCTAAATATAATGGAATGTTGCGGTGCGAAAATTATTACTGTGCAATTTTATGCAGAATGGTTTGTTCCAGATTAGCCCGTGTTCTAACCCCTTTGGTTTTTCCCTAGTTGTGGCTCCTGCCCATCTCCCTGCAACCCTGCCCAGACTCCGGTGGGGGGCTGGGGTGATTGGCAGAGCCTCTGACTTCCCCGCCCTGTATTATGTATCAGATGCCCTGTGTGCTGTCTTTTTGTCTTGGTAACTCCCACCCCACATGGTATTGGTCCTGGGCTAATCCCTGCCCCTTTCCACACCCCTGGTACTTAAGGTCAAGGAGAGCCCAGAGAAGTCATTTTTCACCTGGCCAGCTGGCAGCAATAGACCCATCTTGTCACCCACGTGAGAGTCTGCCTTTCTTCCACACCGAAGCCACACTTCTGCCTGAGGGCCAGGGCTCACACAGCAAGAAGGTACCGGAGTTGTACCCATTAATGCGTGTTCGGGACCGAGCTAGCCGTCGCAGCTCTGAACGCCCGCATTAATGGAAGGCTTCAAAATGCCTTGGGCTAGGTGTCACTCCGTCCGCTTCTGGACATTCTTCTTGGGTTCCAGGCAAACGGAGTCCTGTCTCACGGCATGTGGCATTCTTCCCTTTGTGTTAATCAAGATGGGCCGTGCTGAGAACAATCATGCCACATCTGTACTTGGCCCCGCCACCCTGGCATAAGATTCTTCAAATCTTTGCTGAAGCAAATTTCAGGGGCTGCCTGCTCACTAAAGACACCGAGTCCAAGAGTGTCACTCAGGGTTGGGGCTGATCATTACCCTGCCCAGAGGGGAGACAAGCTTAGAGCTGCCCAATCATCCTGGCACGACCTTGTTGTGCAAAATTCTGCTGCCCATAAGAGTTTCTCCCAGTTCTCTACAACTTTGGCCACAGACATGTCCTCACCTAAAACAGGGATATTTCCCATCACATCAGACACCTGGATGCATGTGAAACCCTCTTCTGCATGCCAGGAAGGGATTTCCACCCCCTTCTGTGTGTGCTCTAGCACCCATTTTGCGGCACGAGGGACGCAAGGTTCTCCCTGTGCCTGTCTGCAAAAGCCTTCAAGCAGAGACTCGAGCCCCTCTACCTCACAACTTACGGGGGCCCCCACAACTCCTCCGTGGCCACCTTACACTGATCGTGCTGCGCGCACCTTCTTCACCCGCTACCCCTGACTTCACCAAATCTGCAGCAAATGCCACCACAAGAGAGAGGCTCAATTCCATGCTTATAATTTACACAGACTCTGCGCATGGAATTAGAACACTCCTCCCATGGCTCCTTCTTGCTCTAAAGATCCCAGGTGAACTCAGCAGTACCTGCTGTGACAGGACGGAGGCTCCAGCAGGACTGTCCTTCGGTCCCATCTGGGCTGCCAAAATGCTGAGGGATCTCCCCTGTGTGACCATTCCAGAGGCACAGGTGACTGCAACAAGCTGATGGGTGACCCGTTTGATTCCCTCCCCACACCGCTCTCAGCCAGTCAGAGCGGGTATCCGTACCCATTCAACCTCAGGGCTCTTTGCCCCAGCAGACTCACAGATGTCACATTCCATAAAGAGCCACCGGCTCCTGCTGCAGCACTCAGGGTCCGTTCAAATCCCTGGCCTGTGCCACAGCACCCTGTGCCCTCTGCCATGCAAAGGGTGGCAGTCTCTGGTCCCAGACTCCCACCAGCCAGAGCTCAATCTGCAGCTGGCACTGCAGCCGCACAACCAGCTCCCTGCCCCAAATGGATTCCTCAGCAGCTGCTGGCCTCAGAGACTGCGCAGCCTCATCCTGCAAGAAGAGGGGCCTAAAGAAAGCAGCAGAGAGCAGCCCTTCTTACAGGGGCAGGTCCTCAAAGGACAAGGGCAATGGCTTTACAGTGACAGAGGGTGGCTTCATACGAGATATTGGGAAGAAATTCTTGACTGTGAGGCTGCACGGATACTGGCATGTGTTGCCCAGAGCAGCTGTGGATGCCTGTTTTTCATGTAGGCAAGGTCAGCACAGAAGACGCAGACACCAACTTCAGGAATAAATGTCATTTACTGCAATTCAAAACCGCAACCAATGGGAAAAGGATAAGCTAAGCAATGCACCTAATCATTACTATAAAAGACTGCCTACAGTGATGAAGAAAGACACATCACAAGTTACCCTAATCCTTGACCATCATGCAGGTCTGCCCATCAAGTGGGGGAAGCCAGTGGCAGTCACAGTGAAGGACTGGAGAACCGCTCCCAGCCAACTGGGAAATCCCGCAGGTGCCTTCCCCTACAGGCAAGGAGGTTTCTGACTGGGCTGTGAGAGAGGCCCACCTTTATACTGTTGAATAAACAAGCTACCATAACATCTAGTGCAGGGGCATCTGGTTTTTTTTCTCCTCTTGGGATGCTCCCAAGGCCTTGGAGGACTCCAGGAGGAACCAAGGAAGTTGTCTGTGATCCTACATCCCAAAAGAAGGCCAGATGTGGCCTTGTCCAGTTTCTGATTAGGGAAAGGCAAATCCACGTTTTGCCGAGGAGCGGATCTCGATAACATTTGGTTGGCAGGTTCACGCAGAGGCCAACTTTTGATCAAGAGCTCTTGTTCCTGCCTCAGTCAGGTCCTGTTGATGAAGACTTAGTACTTCAGTGTCCCATCCTCCCTCAGATTGTTCAACGGCAGCTTCTGAGCCAGGCTCAGAAGAGCAAACTTCTCCAGTACAAACTATCCATCCCTACCAATGGCAGGAAGTCAGAGCTATGTGATTTCCAAGCTCCCTTCCACCCCAAACCATTCCATGGCTGATGGATTCAGTGTTGCCCCTCCCCCAGTGGGCCCCGGTTGCACAGGCCCCCACAGCGCCCCAAACACGGAACCCAGCCCTCAGTGACATCAGCCCCGGGGCCGAGGGCACCACGGGCAGCGCGGCTGCTGCCGGGCACTGCGGCTGTGGCTGTGCTGCTGCACGGAGCCCTCAGTGCTTGCAGCTGACACGTGCCTCTGGCAGCCATGAATTGGCTCGGCCTCCTCGTCCTGCTGACCGTGGCCGGGCTGGCCCACGGCATACCGTACCCCTGCGGGTAAGTGGCCCCAGGCCCTGGGAGGGAGCCATGGCAACACTTGAGGCCTTCCCTGGAGGGGACCCGCCTGGCCCCCATGGCTGGCCCACAGCCTCCCACCCACCACGGGGAAGCCTCAGTTCCTTGGACAGACAAACATCCCGTGGGCTTCCCTGGCCTGCTGTGCCCGCAAACCCTTGTGGGGAGGGCAGAGGGCTGAGCTTCAGCCTGAGCCACAGCAGGCCACGCAGCAGCGTGGAAATGACTTTCTGCTTGCAGAGGTTCCTGCGGCCTCCGCGCTCCGCAACCCGACTACAGCTCCACGACTTATTCCACCGGCAACGAAGCTTACGACTACGGCATGACGCGCGTTGTGGGTGGAGTAGGCGCTCTGGAAGCATCCTGGCCCTGGATCGTCAGCATCCAACATCCAGGCCTGGGCCATTGGTGTGGAGGGTCTCTCATCACTGCCGATTGGGTCCTCACAGCGGCCCACTGCTTCGACAAGTTAGAGTAAGGCAGACTAGGGAATGGGGACACCCTCGCTACACCAGCAGGTGCCCTGTCAGCAGCACCACCTGCTACTCCCATCCCCTTTCCTCTCAGGCAGCCCAGCCGCCACAGTGCTCAGGAGAAGCCTGGGCTTGTGCCAAGGCTTCCTAGCAGCCTCCAGCTCGACATTCCCCCAGCCCAATGTGTGCGAGGGCACTCGCACCTGCCAGAGCACTGCGCTCTCTCTGCCTTGCCAAGCAGAGGAGAGGCAGCCGCTGGGCTGCTGTGGTACGTGGCCCTGCTCCCTCTCAGCCCTCTCTCCGTCTTCTTTCCAGTGACATCAGCATGCTGTATGTGGTGCTTGGAGCTACCGAGTTCACTCAGCCGGGCCCTGGGGCTGTAGTTCGCAACGTGAAGCAGGTGGTGGTTCACCCCTACTACAGGCGTGCCGACTTCAGCTACGACATTGCCCTGCTGCAACTGGACGGTTCTGTCCAGTGCAACGCCTACATCCAGCTGGCCTGTCTGGCTGACCCCGCCCTAGAAGTCTCAAAGCTCGACAACTGCTGGATCGCTGGCTGGGGTTCCACCACTGCAAGAGGTGAGTTCCAGGAGTGAAACCTGAGCCAGCTAAGTGCACTGGGGAGAGGGTTTGGGCTTCCTCACAGCAGAGACCGAAGCCAGGCTGAAGGACGCACCCCGGTGCAGAGGTGGGCCTGGCCTGCTCCCCAAAGGCAGGAAGCAGGGACACCATGCCCCAGTGCCTCTGCAGAGGGAAAGCCGTGCCCAAGGGACAGGGATTCCTCCCCTCAGACAGGCAAGGAGAACTGACACGGGGATGCTGAGGGCTTATTGCTTTCTCTGCTCCCAGCTCAAGGTTCAAGTGGTCGCCTGCAGGAGGCCAAGGTCCAGCTCATCAATTCCCAGCTCTGCAACAGCACAGCCTGGTATGCAGGGCAAGTCCACCCCTACAACTTGTGCGCTGGTTACCCACAGGGCACCATCGACACCTGCCAGGTATGAATGTGTCACGAGCCTCTCAGCCCCCAGCAGCACCAGCAGCCCTGGCAGCACTGCCCAAACACCGCCCAGGGTCTGCTTTGCCCCGGCCAGTTCGCCCGGTCACCCTCCCAGCCCCAGCTCCCCCCCCCCCCCCCCCCCCCCGCCCCCAGCTGCTGGGGGGGCTTCCTACACCCTCCCCATCCACTCCTACTTGCCCAGTGCCCCCCTTGTGCCAGAAAGCCCAGACAGCCCAGCTGGTGGTCTTGGCAGCGCAGAGATCCTGGTGCCAAACATCCATCCTCTGCACATCCAGGACTCCTGCCTTGTGCAGAGAGGACAGAGAGAGCCCTACCCTCCAGGACCCCAAGCCATTCACAGCCAGGGCTCTGGAGGCTCCAGCCTCTGAGGAAAGCCTTCCTCTGCCTGGAATACAGTTCTGGCAGGGGCTGTGAGAGAAGAGGAGACAGCCCCAGTGCTGGCAGGGGCCACTCAAGGCCACCTTAATCCTCTCTGCTCTATTGCAGGGTGACAGTGGTGGTCCTCTCATGTGCAAGGACAACACCGCTGAGTACTGGTGGGTTGTCGGCTTAACCAGCTGGGGAGAAGGCTGCGCCAGACCAAAGCGGCCTGGAATCTACACCTCCACTCGGCACTTCTATCACTGGATTGACTACAACATCCGTGCGTTCCACACAGCTGAAAGGGCTTCCTGAGCAGCAGGACAGGCAGGATCCAGGGCAGGCTGCAGTGCACCGCGACCATCTCCTGCTGGGGCAATGCCTGCTGATCCAAAGGCAGCCTCAGTGCCAAAACCCTGCTCTGCCCCGCCCCCATTTCTCTCCTGTGTGCAGGCAAACACTGGAGTTGACCTAACTGTTGAAATAAAGTTCCCTTTGTTCACAGGGAGCCGTCTTTTCAGTGTCATTCCAATTCCTGGGAAGGGCAACAAGTGCCACATTCGGCACCTGCAGAATGAGCCTGAGGCACGAAGGGACAGAGTGGCTCCAAAGAGCACCAGTGTGCCTGGTCAGAGAGCAGAGGGCTCTGAGCCACCATGGGCTGGAGGAAGCCGGTACGCCAAGCCCAGGAAGGGGATAGGACAAAAGCAGACACCTTGGGGACAGTGCTCAAATGCCCATGGGCTGATGATTTAGGGCCCGGTGTAAGCTTGGGCAAAGAGAAGAGACCAGAGACAGTCCCAAGCATGACAAGGGAAACTCCTGCCTCCTGAGTGGACTGCCAGTGATGGCTGGGAAGGCTGACGTGAAACAGAGATTGGACAGAGATAAAAAAATAAAGTAGGTATTTCTTGAAAGGCCTCCAGAATCCACCTTGGCCAGGACAGGAGCCTGATCGGGGCTATCCACAAAGTTGGACAAATAATGGCCACAAAATGGCTGACGGGTCACAAGATCTTACGTTTTTATAGGTTTTGGTCCATTTGCATATTGGGGTTTAATTGTCCAATTACAGCTTCAGCTGGTGGGGTCTCATCCTTCTTGTTTTCTCTCTTCAGTCCGCTGTTGTTTATGCTGTTGGCCTGAAAGTTGCCCTCGGTCCTCAGCAGGAAAAGGATTTGTTTGTCTGCTTCCTCTATAAAAAGAGCCTACTGGCACTTAATGCGAGGCTCAGAACTACACCCCGAAGCAGCACAGAACCTAAAAATACGAAAGCTAAAGCTCAAGGCATCACCAGTGCCCTAAGGCAGAGCCAGAGTTCACAGGGAGTAAAGGGGGACTGATGTGCTAGGCGGTCACACTTCACAGATATTCAAAGGAAGAGCTGGGCTCATTCTGGGGAGAGGAACCTGGCAGAAACAGCAGGAGAGCACACCAGGAATGCCCTGGAAGGCCAAAGTGAGTGGGCCAACAGCAGCTGCAACAGCAAGGCTGCTCACAGGCAGGGAGGGCCAAGCCTGGGAGCCATGGGAAAAAGATCCCTGGGCGTGGCTCCATATTTGGGAGGAGACAAAAGGCAGAGACAGGGAGGAGTCAAGGAAGATGAGGCTGCTGTGTAAGTCTGGCAAACGGAGAGAAGGAGCAGTCAAAGATCCAGCTGCACAGACACAAACTGCAGCTTGCTGTGCTTCTTTGTCTGAGTGCTGCACATAAGCACCACAGGATGGGCAAGAACCTTCTTATCTCGACTCACTAATTAACAAATCCTCTACAAACGGTTCAAATTTGCCCCAGAATTTAGACTCTTTTCAGTCAAACCTCAATATTTGGGGTGCTGGGACGGGCAAAGAAAAAATGATGGCATAATGCCATGGGGAAGACTTGTTGAAGGCAGTTGCTGTCTGTTCCAGGTGAAGGCAAGCGAACATTGACTTTCTAAATATAATGGAATGTTGCGGTGCGAAAATTATTACTGTGCAATTTTATGCAGAATGGTTTGTTCCAGATTAGCCCGTGTTCTAACCCCTTTGGTTTTTCCCTAGTTGTGGCTCCTGCCCATCTCCCTGCAACCCTGCCCAGACTCCGGTGGGGGGCTGGGGTGATTGGCAGAGCCTCTGACTTCCCCGCCCTGTATTATGTATCAGATGCCCTGTGTGCTGTCTTTTTGTCTTGGTAACTCCCACCCCACATGGTATTGGTCCTGGGCTAATCCCTGCCCCTTTCCACACCCCTGGTACTTAAGGTCAAGGAGAGCCCAGAGAAGTCATTTTTCACCTGGCCAGCTGGCAGCAATAGACCCATCTTGTCACCCACGTGAGAGTCTGCCTTTCTTCCACACCGAAGCCACACTTCTGCCTGAGGGCCAGGGCTCACACAGCAAGAAGGTACCGGAGTTGTACCCATTAATGCGTGTTCGGGACCGAGCTAGCCGTCGCAGCTCTGAACGCCCGCATTAATGGAAGGCTTCAAAATGCCTTGGGCTAGGTGTCACTCCGTCCGCTTCTGGACATTCTTCTTGGGTTCCAGGCAAACGGAGTCCTGTCTCACGGCATGTGGCATTCTTCCCTTTGTGTTAATCAAGATGGGCCGTGCTGAGAACAATCATGCCACATCTGTACTTGGCCCCGCCACCCTGGCATAAGATTCTTCAAATCTTTGCTGAAGCAAATTTCAGGGGCTGCCTGCTCACTAAAGACACCGAGTCCAAGAGTGTCACTCAGGGTTGGGGCTGATCATTACCCTGCCCAGAGGGGAGACAAGCTTAGAGCTGCCCAATCATCCTGGCACGACCTTGTTGTGCAAAATTCTGCTGCCCATAAGAGTTTCTCCCAGTTCTCTACAACTTTGGCCACAGACATGTCCTCACCTAAAACAGGGATATTTCCCATCACATCAGACACCTGGATGCATGTGAAACCCTCTTCTGCATGCCAAGAAGGGATTTCCACCCCCTTCTGTGTGTGCTCTAGCACCCATTTTGCGGCACGAGGGACGCAAGGTTCTCCCTGTGCCTGTCTGCAAAAGCCTTCAAGCAGAGACTCGAGCCCCTCTACCTCACAACTTACGGGGGCCCCCACAACTCCTCCGTGGCCACCTTACACTGATCGTGCTGCGCGCACCTTCTTCACCCGCTACCCCTGACTTCACCAAATCTGCAGCAAATGCCACCACAAGAGAGAGGCTCAATTCCATGCTTATAATTTACACAGACTCTGCGCATGGAATTAGAACACTCCTCCCATGGCTCCTTCTTGCTCTAAAGATCCCAGGTGAACTCAGCAGTACCTGCTGTGACAGGACGGAGGCTCCAGCAGGACTGTCCTTCGGTCCCATCTGGGCTGCCAAAATGCTGAGGGATCTCCCCTGTGTGACCATTCCAGAGGCACAGGTGACTGCAACAAGCTGATGGGTGACCCGTTTGATTCCCTCCCCACACCGCTCTCAGCCAGTCAGAGCGGGTATCCGTACCCATTCAACCTCAGGGCTCTTTGCCCCAGCAGACTCACAGATGTCACATTCCATAAAGAGCCACCGGCTCCTGCTGCAGCACTCAGGGTCCGTTCAAATCCCTGGCCTGTGCCACAGCACCCTGTGCCCTCTGCCATGCAAAGGGTGGCAGTCTCTGGTCCCAGACTCCCACCAGCCAGAGCTCAATCTGCAGCTGGCACTGCAGCCGCACAACCAGCTCCCTGCCCCAAATGGATTCCTCAGCAGCTGCTGGCCTCAGAGACTGCGCAGCCTCATCCTGCAAGAAGAGGGGCCTAAAGAAAGCAGCAGAGAGCAGCCCTTCTTACAGGGGCAGGTCCTCAAAGGACAAGGGCAATGGCTTTACAGTGACAGAGGGTGGCTTCATACGAGATATTGGGAAGAAATTCTTGACTGTGAGGCTGCACGGATACTGGCATGTGTTGCCCAGAGCAGCTGTGGATGCCTGTTTTTCATGTAGGCAAGGTCAGCACAGAAGACGCAGACACCAACTTCAGGAATAAATGTCATTTACTGCAATTCAAAACCGCAACCAATGGGAAAAGGATAAGCTAAGCAATGCACCTAATCATTACTATAAAAGACTGCCTACAGTGATGAAGAAAGACACATCACAAGTTACCCTAATCCTTGACCATCATGCAGGTCTGCCCATCAAGTGGGGGAAGCCAGTGGCAGTCACAGTGAAGGACTGGAGAACCGCTCCCAGCCAACTGGGAAATCCCGCAGGTGCCTTCCCCTACAGGCAAGGAGGTTTCTGACTGGGCTGTGAGAGAGGCCCACCTTTATACTGTTGAATAAACAAGCTACCATAACATCTAGTGCAGGGGCATCTGGTTTTTTTTCTCCTCTTGGGATGCTCCCAAGGCCTTGGAGGACTCCAGGAGGAACCAAGGAAGTTGTCTGTGATCCTACATCCCAAAAGAAGGCCAGATGTGGCCTTGTCCAGTTTCTGATTAGGGAAAGGCAAATCCACGTTTTGCCGAGGAGCGGATCTCGATAACATTTGGTTGGCAGGTTCACGCAGAGGCCAACTTTTGATCAAGAGCTCTTGTTCCTGCCTCAGTCAGGTCCTGTTGATGAAGACTTAGTACTTCAGTGTCCCATCCTCCCTCAGATTGTTCAACGGCAGCTTCTGAGCCAGGCTCAGAAGAGCAAACTTCTCCAGTACAAACTATCCATCCCTACCAATGGCAGGAAGTCAGAGCTATGTGATTTCCAAGCTCCCTTCCACCCCAAACCATTCCATGGCTGATGGATTCAGTGTTGCCCCTCCCCCAGTGGTCCCCGGTTGCACAGGCCCCCACAGCGCCCCAAACACGGAACCCAGCCCTCAGTGACATCAGCCCCGGGGCCGAGGGCACCACGGGCAGCGCGGCTGCTGCCGGGCACTGCGGCTGTGGCTGTGCTGCTGCACGGAGCCCTCAGTGCTTGCAGCTGACACGTGCCTCTGGCAGCCATGAATTGGCTCGGCCTCCTCGTCCTGCTGACCGTGGCCGGGCTGGCCCACGGCATACCGTACCCCTGCGGGTAAGTGGCCCCAGGCCCTGGGAGGGAGCCATGGCAACACTTGGGGCCTTCCCTGGAGGGGACCCGCCTGGCCCCCATGGCTGGCCCACAGCCTCCCACCCACCACGGGGAAGCCTCAGTTCCTTGGACAGACAAACATCCCGTGGGCTTCCCTGGCCTGCTGTGCCCGCAAACCCTTGTGGGGAGGGCAGAGGGCTGAGCTTCAGCCTGAGCCACAGCAGGCCACGCAGCAGCGTGGAAATGACTTTCTGCTTGCAGAGGTTCCTGCGGCCTCCGCGCTCCGCAACCCGACTACAGCTCCACGACTTATTCCACCGGCAACGAAGCTTACGACTACGGCATGACGCGCGTTGTGGGTGGAGTAGGCGCTCTGGAAGCATCCTGGCCCTGGATCGTCAGCATCCAACATCCAGGCCTGGGCCATTGGTGTGGAGGGTCTCTCATCACTGCCGATTGGGTCCTCACAGCGGCCCACTGCTTCGACAAGTTAGAGTAAGGCAGACTAGGGAATGGGGACACCCTCGCTACACCAGCAGGTGCCCTGTCAGCAGCACCACCTGCTACTCCCATCCCCTTTCCTCTCAGGCAGCCCAGCCGCCACAGTGCTCAGGAGAAGCCTGGGCTTGTGCCAAGGCTTCCTAGCAGCCTCCAGCTCGACATTCCCCCAGCCCAATGTGTGCGAGGGCACTCGCACCTGCCAGAGCACTGCGCTCTCTCTGCCTTGCCAAGCAGAGGAGAGGCAGCCGCTGGGCTGCTGTGGTACGTGGCCCTGCTCCCTCTCAGCCCTCTCTCCGTCTTCTTTCCAGTGACATCAGCATGCTGTATGTGGTGCTTGGAGCTACCGAGTTCACTCAGCCGGGCCCTGGGGCTGTAGTTCGCAACGTGAAGCAGGTGGTGGTTCACCCCTACTACAGGCGTGCCGACTTCAGCTACGACATTGCCCTGCTGCAACTGGACGGTTCTGTCCAGTGCAATGCCTACATCCAGCTGGCCTGTCTGGCTGACCCCGCCCTAGAAGTCTCAAAGCTCGACAACTGCTGGATCGCTGGCTGGGGTTCCACCACTGCAAGAGGTGAGTTCCAGGAGTGAAACCTGAGCCAGCTAAGTGCACTGGGGAGAGGGTTTGGGCTTCCTCACAGCAGAGACCGAAGCCAGGCTGAAGGACGTACCCCGGTGCAGAGGTGGGCCTGGCCTGCTCCCCAAAGGCAGGAAGCAGGGACACCATGCCCCAGTGCCTCTGCAGAGGGAAAGCCGTGCCCAAGGGACAGGGATTCCTCCCCTCAGACAGGCAAGGAGAACTGACACGGGGATGCTGAGGGCTTATTGCTTTCTCTGCTCCCAGCTCAAGGTTCAAGTGGTCGCCTGCAGGAGGCCAAGGTCCAGCTCATCAATTCCCAGCTCTGCAACAGCACAGCCTGGTATGCAGGGCAAGTCCACCCCTACAACTTGTGCGCTGGTTACCCACAGGGCACCATCGACACCTGCCAGGTATGAATGTGTCACGAGCCTCTCAGCCCCCAGCAGCACCAGCAGCCCTGGCAGCACTGCCCAAACACCGCCCAGGGTCTGCTTTGCCCCGGCCAGTTCGCCCGGTCACCCTCCCAGCCCCAGCTCCCCCCCCCCCCCCCCCCCCGCCCCCAGCTGCTGGGGGGGCTTCCTACACCCTCCCCATCCACTCCTACTTGCCCAGTGCCCCCCTTGTGCCAGAAAGCCCAGACAGCCCAGCTGGTGGTCTTGGCAGCGCAGAGATCCTGGTGCCAAACATCCATCCTCTGCACATCCAGGACTCCTGCCTTGTGCAGAGAGGACAGAGAGAGCCCTACCCTCCAGGACCCCAAGCCATTCACAGCCAGGGCTCTGGAGGCTCCAGCCTCTGAGGAAAGCCTTCCTCTGCCTGGAATACAGTTCTGGCAGGGGCTGTGAGAGAAGAGGAGACAGCCCCAGTGCTGGCAGGGGCCACTCAAGGCCACCTTAATCCTCTCTGCTCTATTGCAGGGTGACAGTGGTGGTCCTCTCATGTGCAAGGACAACACCGCTGAGTACTGGTGGGTTGTCGGCTTAACCAGCTGGGGAGAAGGCTGCGCCAGACCAAAGCGGCCTGGAATCTACACCTCCACTCGGCACTTCTATCACTGGATTGACTACAACATCCGTGCGTTCCACACAGCTGAAAGGGCTTCCTGAGCAGCAGGACAGGCAGGATCCAGGGCAGGCTGCAGTGCACCGCGACCATCTCCTGCTGGGGCAATGCCTGCTGATCCAAAGGCAGCCTCAGTGCCAAAACCCTGCTCTGCCCCGCCCCCATTTCTCTCCTGTGTGCAGGCAAACACTGGAGTTGACCTAACTGTTGAAATAAAGTTCCCTTTGTTCACAGGGAGCCGTCTTTTCAGTGTCATTCCAATTCCTGGGAAGGGCAACAAGTGCCACATTCGGCACCTGCAGAATGAGCCTGAGGCACGAAGGGACAGAGTGGCTCCAAAGAGCACCAGTGTGCCTGGTCAGAGAGCAGAGGGCTCTGAGCCACCATGGGCTGGAGGAAGCCGGTACGCCAAGCCCAGGAAGGGGATAGGACAAAAGCAGACACCTTGGGGACAGTGCTCAAATGCCCATGGGCTGATGATTTAGGGCCCGGTGTAAGCTTGGGCAAAGAGAAGAGACCAGAGACAGTCCCAAGCATGACAAGGGAAACTCCTGCCTCCTGAGTGGACTGCCAGTGATGGCTGGGAAGGCTGACGTGAAACAGAGATTGGACAGAGATAAAAAAATAAAGTAGGTATTTCTTGAAAGGCCTCCAGAATCCACCTTGGCCAGGACAGGAGCCTGATCGGGGCTATCCACAAAGTTGGACAAATAATGGCCACAAAATGGCTGACGGGTCACAAGATCTTACGTTTTTATAGGTTTTGGTCCATTTGCATATTGGGGTTTAATTGTCCAATTACAGCTTCAGCTGGTGGGGTCTCATCCTTCTTGTTTTCTCTCTTCAGTCCGCTGTTGTTTATGCTGTTGGCCTGAAAGTTGCCCTCGGTCCTCAGCAGGAAAAGGATTTGTTTGTCTGCTTCCTCTATAAAAAGAGCCTACTGGCACTTAATGCGAGGCTCAGAACTACACCCCGAAGCAGCACAGAACCTAAAAATACGAAAGCTAAAGCTCAAGGCATCACCAGTGCCCTAAGGCAGAGCCAGAGTTCACAGGGAGTAAAGGGGGACTGATGTGCTAGGCGGTCACACTTCACAGATATTCAAAGGAAGAGCTGGGCTCATTCTGGGGAGAGGAACCTGGCAGAAACAGCAGGAGAGCACACCAGGAATGCCCTGGAAGGCCAAAGTGAGTGGGCCAACAGCAGCTGCAACAGCAAGGCTGCTCACAGGCAGGGAGGGCCAAGCCTGGGAGCCATGGGAAAAAGATCCCTGGGCGTGGCTCCATATTTGGGAGGAGACAAAAGGCAGAGACAGGGAGGAGTCAAGGAAGATGAGGCTGCTGTGTAAGTCTGGCAAACGGAGAGAAGGAGCAGTCAAAGATCCAGCTGCACAGACACAAACTGCAGCTTGCTGTGCTTCTTTGTCTGAGTGCTGCACATAAGCACCACAGGATGGGCAAGAACCTTCTTATCTCGACTCACTAATTAACAAATCCTCTACAAACGGTTCAAATTTGCCCCAGAATTTAGACTCTTTTCAGTCAAACCTCAATATTTGGGGTGCTGGGACGGGCAAAGAAAAAATGATGGCATAATGCCATGGGGAAGACTTGTTGAAGGCAGTTGCTGTCTGTTCCAGGTGAAGGCAAGCGAACATTGACTTTCTAAATATAATGGAATGTTGCGGTGCGAAAATTATTACTGTGCAATTTTATGCAGAATGGTTTGTTCCAGATTAGCCCGTGTTCTAACCCCTTTGGTTTTTCCCTAGTTGTGGCTCCTGCCCATCTCCCTGCAACCCTGCCCAGACTCCGGTGGGGGGCTGGGGTGATTGGCAGAGCCTCTGACTTCCCCGCCCTGTATTATGTATCAGATGCCCTGTGTGCTGTCTTTTTGTCTTGGTAACTCCCACCCCACATGGTATTGGTCCTGGGCTAATCCCTGCCCCTTTCCACACCCCTGGTACTTAAGGTCAAGGAGAGCCCAGAGAAGTCATTTTTCACCTGGCCAGCTGGCAGCAATAGACCCATCTTGTCACCCACGTGAGAGTCTGCCTTTCTTCCACACCGAAGCCACACTTCTGCCTGAGGGCCAGGGCTCACACAGCAAGAAGGTACCGGAGTTGTACCCATTAATGCGTGTTCGGGACCGAGCTAGCCGTCGCAGCTCTGAACGCCCGCATTAATGGAAGGCTTCAAAATGCCTTGGGCTAGGTGTCACTCCGTCCGCTTCTGGACATTCTTCTTGGGTTCCAGGCAAACGGAGTCCTGTCTCACGGCATGTGGCATTCTTCCCTTTGTGTTAATCAAGATGGGCCGTGCTGAGAACAATCATGCCACATCTGTACTTGGCCCCGCCACCCTGGCATAAGATTCTTCAAATCTTTGCTGAAGCAAATTTCAGGGGCTGCCTGCTCACTAAAGACACCGAGTCCAAGAGTGTCACTCAGGGTTGGGGCTGATCATTACCCTGCCCAGAGGGGAGACAAGCTTAGAGCTGCCCAATCATCCTGGCACGACCTTGTTGTGCAAAATTCTGCTGCCCATAAGAGTTTCTCCCAGTTCTCTACAACTTTGGCCACAGACATGTCCTCACCTAAAACAGGGATATTTCCCATCACATCAGACACCTGGATGCATGTGAAACCCTCTTCTGCATGCCAAGAAGGGATTTCCACCCCCTTCTGTGTGTGCTCTAGCACCCATTTTGCGGCACGAGGGACGCAAGGTTCTCCCTGTGCCTGTCTGCAAAAGCCTTCAAGCAGAGACTCGAGCCCCTCTACCTCACAACTTACGGGGGCCCCCACAACTCCTCCGTGGCCACCTTACACTGATCGTGCTGCGCGCACCTTCTTCACCCGCTACCCCTGACTTCACCAAATCTGCAGCAAATGCCGCCACAAGAGAGAGGCTCAATTCCATGCTTATAATTTACACAGACTCTGCGCATGGAATTAGAACACTCCTCCCATGGCTCCTTCTTGCTCTAAAGATCCCAGGTGAACTCAGCAGTACCTGCTGTGACAGGACGGAGGCTCCAGCAGGACTGTCCTTCGGTCCCATCTGGGCTGCCAAAATGCTGAGGGATCTCCCCTGTGTGACCATTCCAGAGGCACAGGTGACTGCAACAAGCTGATGGGTGACCCGTTTGATTCCCTCCCCACACCGCTCTCAGCCAGTCAGAGCGGGTATCCGTACCCATTCAACCTCAGGGCTCTTTGCCCCAGCAGACTCACAGATGTCACATTCCATAAAGAGCCACCGGCTCCTGCTGCAGCACTCAGGGTCCGTTCAAATCCCTGGCCTGTGCCACAGCACCCTGTGCCCTCTGCCATGCAAAGGGTGGCAGTCTCTGGTCCCAGACTCCCACCAGCCAGAGCTCAATCTGCAGCTGGCACTGCAGCCGCACAACCAGCTCCCTGCCCCAAATGGATTCCTCAGCAGCTGCTGGCCTCAGAGACTGCGCAGCCTCATCCTGCAAGAAGAGGGGCCTAAAGAAAGCAGCAGAGAGCAGCCCTTCTTACAGGGGCAGGTCCTCAAAGGACAAGGGCAATGGCTTTACAGTGACAGAGGGTGGCTTCATACGAGATATTGGGAAGAAATTCTTGACTGTGAGGCTGCACGGATACTGGCATGTGTTGCCCAGAGCAGCTGTGGATGCCTGTTTTTCATGTAGGCAAGGTCAGCACAGAAGACGCAGACACCAACTTCAGGAATAAATGTCATTTACTGCAATTCAAAACCGCAACCAATGGGAAAAGGATAAGCTAAGCAATGCACCTAATCATTACTATAAAAGACTGCCTACAGTGATGAAGAAAGACACATCACAAGTTACCCTAATCCTTGACCATCATGCAGGTCTGCCCATCAAGTGGGGGAAGCCAGTGGCAGTCACAGTGAAGGACTGGAGAACCGCTCCCAGCCAACTGGGAAATCCCGCAGGTGCCTTCCCCTACAGGCAAGGAGGTTTCTGACTGGGCTGTGAGAGAGGCCCACCTTTATACTGTTGAATAAACAAGCTACCATAACATCTAGTGCAGGGGCATCTGGTTTTTTTTCTCCTCTTGGGATGCTCCCAAGGCCTTGGAGGACTCCAGGAGGAACCAAGGAAGTTGTCTGTGATCCTACATCCCAAAAGAAGGCCAGATGTGGCCTTGTCCAGTTTCTGATTAGGGAAAGGCAAATCCACGTTTTGCCGAGGAGCGGATCTCGATAACATTTGGTTGGCAGGTTCACGCAGAGGCCAACTTTTGATCAAGAGCTCTTGTTCCTGCCTCAGTCAGGTCCTGTTGATGAAGACTTAGTACTTCAGTGTCCCATCCTCCCTCAGATTGTTCAACGGCAGCTTCTGAGCCAGGCTCAGAAGAGCAAACTTCTCCAGTACAAACTATCCATCCCTACCAATGGCAGGAAGTCAGAGCTATGTGATTTCCAAGCTCCCTTCCACCCCAAACCATTCCATGGCTGATGGATTCAGTGTTGCCCCTCCCCCAGTGGTCCCCGGTTGCACAGGCCCCCACAGCGCCCCAAACACGGAACCCAGCCCTCAGTGACATCAGCCCCGGGGCCGAGGGCACCACGGGCAGCGCGGCTGCTGCCGGGCACTGCGGCTGTGGCTGTGCTGCTGCACGGAGCCCTCAGTGCTTGCAGCTGACACGTGCCTCTGGCAGCCATGAATTGGCTCGGCCTCCTCGTCCTGCTGACCGTGGCCGGGCTGGCCCACGGCATACCGTACCCCTGCGGGTAAGTGGCCCCAGGCCCTGGGAGGGAGCCATGGCAACACTTGGGGCCTTCCCTGGAGGGGACCCGCCTGGCCCCCATGGCTGGCCCACAGCCTCCCACCCACCACGGGGAAGCCTCAGTTCCTTGGACAGACAAACATCCCGTGGGCTTCCCTGGCCTGCTGTGCCCGCAAACCCTTGTGGGGAGGGCAGAGGGCTGAGCTTCAGCCTGAGCCACAGCAGGCCACGCAGCAGCGTGGAAATGACTTTCTGCTTGCAGAGGTTCCTGCGGCCTCCGCGCTCCGCAACCCGACTACAGCTCCACGACTTATTCCACCGGCAACGAAGCTTACGACTACGGCATGACGCGCGTTGTGGGTGGAGTAGGCGCTCTGGAAGCATCCTGGCCCTGGATCGTCAGCATCCAACATCCAGGCCTGGGCCATTGGTGTGGAGGGTCTCTCATCACTGCCGATTGGGTCCTCACAGCGGCCCACTGCTTCGACAAGTTAGAGTAAGGCAGACTAGGGAATGGGGACACCCTCGCTACACCAGCAGGTGCCCTGTCAGCAGCACCACCTGCTACTCCCATCCCCTTTCCTCTCAGGCAGCCCAGCCGCCACAGTGCTCAGGAGAAGCCTGGGCTTGTGCCAAGGCTTCCTAGCAGCCTCCAGCTCGACATTCCCCCAGCCCAATGTGTGCGAGGGCACTCGCACCTGCCAGAGCACTGCGCTCTCTCTGCCTTGCCAAGCAGAGGAGAGGCAGCCGCTGGGCTGCTGTGGTACGTGGCCCTGCTCCCTCTCAGCCCTCTCTCCGTCTTCTTTCCAGTGACATCAGCATGCTGTATGTGGTGCTTGGAGCTACCGAGTTCACTCAGCCGGGCCCTGGGGCTGTAGTTCGCAACGTGAAGCAGGTGGTGGTTCACCCCTACTACAGGCGTGCCGACTTCAGCTACGACATTGCCCTGCTGCAACTGGACGGTTCTGTCCAGTGCAACGCCTACATCCAGCTGGCCTGTCTGGCTGACCCCGCCCTAGAAGTCTCAAAGCTCGACAACTGCTGGATCGCTGGCTGGGGTTCCACCACTGCAAGAGGTGAGTTCCAGGAGTGAAACCTGAGCCAGCTAAGTGCACTGGGGAGAGGGTTTGGGCTTCCTCACAGCAGAGACCGAAGCCAGGCTGAAGGACGTACCCCGGTGCAGAGGTGGGCCTGGCCTGCTCCCCAAAGGCAGGAAGCAGGGACACCATGCCCCAGTGCCTCTGCAGAGGGAAAGCCGTGCCCAAGGGACAGGGATTCCTCCCCTCAGACAGGCAAGGAGAACTGACACGGGGATGCTGAGGGCTTATTGCTTTCTCTGCTCCCAGCTCAAGGTTCAAGTGGTCGCCTGCAGGAGGCCAAGGTCCAGCTCATCAATTCCCAGCTCTGCAACAGCACAGCCTGGTATGCAGGGCAAGTCCACCCCTACAACTTGTGCGCTGGTTACCCACAGGGCACCATCGACACCTGCCAGGTATGAATGTGTCACGAGCCTCTCAGCCCCCAGCAGCACCAGCAGCCCTGGCAGCACTGCCCAAACACCGCCCAGGGTCTGCTTTGCCCCGGCCAGTTCGCCCGGTCACCCTCCCAGCCCCAGCTCCCCCCCCCCCCCCCCCCCCGCCCCCAGCTGCTGGGGGGGCTTCCTACACCCTCCCCATCCACTCCTACTTGCCCAGTGCCCCCCTTGTGCCAGAAAGCCCAGACAGCCCAGCTGGTGGTCTTGGCAGCGCAGAGATCCTGGTGCCAAACATCCATCCTCTGCACATCCAGGACTCCTGCCTTGTGCAGAGAGGACAGAGAGAGCCCTACCCTCCAGGACCCCAAGCCATTCACAGCCAGGGCTCTGGAGGCTCCAGCCTCTGAGGAAAGCCTTCCTCTGCCTGGAATACAGTTCTGGCAGGGGCTGTGAGAGAAGAGGAGACAGCCCCAGTGCTGGCAGGGGCCACTCAAGGCCACCTTAATCCTCTCTGCTCTATTGCAGGGTGACAGTGGTGGTCCTCTCATGTGCAAGGACAACACCGCTGAGTACTGGTGGGTTGTCGGCTTAACCAGCTGGGGAGAAGGCTGCGCCAGACCAAAGCGGCCTGGAATCTACACCTCCACTCGGCACTTCTATCACTGGATTGACTACAACATCCGTGCGTTCCACACAGCTGAAAGGGCTTCCTGAGCAGCAGGACAGGCAGGATCCAGGGCAGGCTGCAGTGCACCGCGACCATCTCCTGCTGGGGCAATGCCTGCTGATCCAAAGGCAGCCTCAGTGCCAAAACCCTGCTCTGCCCCGCCCCCATTTCTCTCCTGTGTGCAGGCAAACACTGGAGTTGACCTAACTGTTGAAATAAAGTTCCCTTTGTTCACAGGGAGCCGTCTTTTCAGTGTCATTCCAATTCCTGGGAAGGGCAACAAGTGCCACATTCGGCACCTGCAGAATGAGCCTGAGGCACGAAGGGACAGAGTGGCTCCAAAGAGCACCAGTGTGCCTGGTCAGAGAGCAGAGGGCTCTGAGCCACCATGGGCTGGAGGAAGCCGGTACGCCAAGCCCAGGAAGGGGATAGGACAAAAGCAGACACCTTGGGGACAGTGCTCAAATGCCCATGGGCTGATGATTTAGGGCCCGGTGTAAGCTTGGGCAAAGAGAAGAGACCAGAGACAGTCCCAAGCATGACAAGGGAAACTCCTGCCTCCTGAGTGGACTGCCAGTGATGGCTGGGAAGGCTGACGTGAAACAGAGATTGGACAGAGATAAAAAAATAAAGTAGGTATTTCTTGAAAGGCCTCCAGAATCCACCTTGGCCAGGACAGGAGCCTGATCGGGGCTATCCACAAAGTTGGACAAATAATGGCCACAAAATGGCTGACGGGTCACAAGATCTTACGTTTTTATAGGTTTTGGTCCATTTGCATATTGGGGTTTAATTGTCCAATTACAGCTTCAGCTGGTGGGGTCTCATCCTTCTTGTTTTCTCTCTTCAGTCCGCTGTTGTTTATGCTGTTGGCCTGAAAGTTGCCCTCGGTCCTCAGCAGGAAAAGGATTTGTTTGTCTGCTTCCTCTATAAAAAGAGCCTACTGGCACTTAATGCGAGGCTCAGAACTACACCCCGAAGCAGCACAGAACCTAAAAATACGAAAGCTAAAGCTCAAGGCATCACCAGTGCCCTAAGGCAGAGCCAGAGTTCACAGGGAGTAAAGGGGGACTGATGTGCTAGGCGGTCACACTTCACAGATATTCAAAGGAAGAGCTGGGCTCATTCTGGGGAGAGGAACCTGGCAGAAACAGCAGGAGAGCACACCAGGAATGCCCTGGAAGGCCAAAGTGAGTGGGCCAACAGCAGCTGCAACAGCAAGGCTGCTCACAGGCAGGGAGGGCCAAGCCTGGGAGCCATGGGAAAAAGATCCCTGGGCGTGGCTCCATATTTGGGAGGAGACAAAAGGCAGAGACAGGGAGGAGTCAAGGAAGATGAGGCTGCTGTGTAAGTCTGGCAAACGGAGAGAAGGAGCAGTCAAAGATCCAGCTGCACAGACACAAACTGCAGCTTGCTGTGCTTCTTTGTCTGAGTGCTGCACATAAGCACCACAGGATGGGCAAGAACCTTCTTATCTCGACTCACTAATTAACAAATCCTCTACAAACGGTTCAAATTTGCCCCAGAATTTAGACTCTTTTCAGTCAAACCTCAATATTTGGGGTGCTGGGACGGGCAAAGAAAAAATGATGGCATAATGCCATGGGGAAGACTTGTTGAAGGCAGTTGCTGTCTGTTCCAGGTGAAGGCAAGCGAACATTGACTTTCTAAATATAATGGAATGTTGCGGTGCGAAAATTATTACTGTGCAATTTTATGCAGAATGGTTTGTTCCAGATTAGCCCGTGTTCTAACCCCTTTGGTTTTTCCCTAGTTGTGGCTCCTGCCCATCTCCCTGCAACCCTGCCCAGACTCCGGTGGGGGGCTGGGGTGATTGGCAGAGCCTCTGACTTCCCCGCCCTGTATTATGTATCAGATGCCCTGTGTGCTGTCTTTTTGTCTTGGTAACTCCCACCCCACATGGTATTGGTCCTGGGCTAATCCCTGCCCCTTTCCACACCCCTGGTACTTAAGGTCAAGGAGAGCCCAGAGAAGTCATTTTTCACCTGGCCAGCTGGCAGCAATAGACCCATCTTGTCACCCACGTGAGAGTCTGCCTTTCTTCCACACCGAAGCCACACTTCTGCCTGAGGGCCAGGGCTCACACAGCAAGAAGGTACCGGAGTTGTACCCATTAATGCGTGTTCGGGACCGAGCTAGCCTTCGCAGCTCTGAACGCCCGCATTAATGGAAGGCTTCAAAATGCCTTGGGCTAGGTGTCACTCCGTCCGCTTCTGGACATTCTTCTTGGGTTCCAGGCAAACGGAGTCCTGTCTCACGGCATGTGGCATTCTTCCCTTTGTGTTAATCAAGATGGGCCGTGCTGAGAACAATCATGCCACATCTGTACTTGGCCCCGCCACCCTGGCATAAGATTCTTCAAATCTTTGCTGAAGCAAATTTCAGGGGCTGCCTGCTCACTAAAGACACCGAGTCCAAGAGTGTCACTCAGGGTTGGGGCTGATCATTACCCTGCCCAGAGGGGAGACAAGCTTAGAGCTGCCCAATCATCCTGGCACGACCTTGTTGTGCAAAATTCTGCTGCCCATAAGAGTTTCTCCCAGTTCTCTACAACTTTGGCCACAGACATGTCCTCACCTAAAACAGGGATATTTCCCATCACATCAGACACCTGGATGCATGTGAAACCCTCTTCTGCATGCCAAGAAGGGATTTCCACCCCCTTCTGTGTGTGCTCTAGCACCCATTTTGCGGCACGAGGGACGCAAGGTTCTCCCTGTGCCTGTCTGCAAAAGCCTTCAAGCAGAGACTCGAGCCCCTCTACCTCACAACTTACGGGGGCCCCCACAACTCCTCCGTGGCCACCTTACACTGATCGTGCTGCGCGCACCTTCTTCACCCGCTACCCCTGACTTCACCAAATCTGCAGCAAATGCCACCACAAGAGAGAGGCTCAATTCCATGCTTATAATTTACACAGACTCTGCGCATGGAATTAGAACACTCCTCCCATGGCTCCTTCTTGCTCTAAAGATCCCAGGTGAACTCAGCAGTACCTGCTGTGACAGGACGGAGGCTCCAGCAGGACTGTCCTTCGGTCCCATCTGGGCTGCCAAAATGCTGAGGGATCTCCCCTGTGTGACCATTCCAGAGGCACAGGTGACTGCAACAAGCTGATGGGTGACCCGTTTGATTCCCTCCCCACACCGCTCTCAGCCAGTCAGAGCGGGTATCCGTACCCATTCAACCTCAGGGCTCTTTGCCCCAGCAGACTCACAGATGTCACATTCCATAAAGAGCCACCGGCTCCTGCTGCAGCACTCAGGGTCCGTTCAAATCCCTGGCCTGTGCCACAGCACCCTGTGCCCTCTGCCATGCAAAGGGTGGCAGTCTCTGGTCCCAGACTCCCACCAGCCAGAGCTCAATCTGCAGCTGGCACTGCAGCCGCACAACCAGCTCCCTGCCCCAAATGGATTCCTCAGCAGCTGCTGGCCTCAGAGACTGCGCAGCCTCATCCTGCAAGAAGAGGGGCCTAAAGAAAGCAGCAGAGAGCAGCCCTTCTTACAGGGGCAGGTCCTCAAAGGACAAGGGCAATGGCTTTACAGTGACAGAGGGTGGCTTCATACGAGATATTGGGAAGAAATTCTTGACTGTGAGGCTGCACGGATACTGGCATGTGTTGCCCAGAGCAGCTGTGGATGCCTGTTTTTCATGTAGGCAAGGTCAGCACAGAAGACGCAGACACCAACTTCAGGAATAAATGTCATTTACTGCAATTCAAAACCGCAACCAATGGGAAAAGGATAAGCTAAGCAATGCACCTAATCATTACTATAAAAGACTGCCTACAGTGATGAAGAAAGACACATCACAAGTTACCCTAATCCTTGACCATCATGCAGGTCTGCCCATCAAGTGGGGGAAGCCAGTGGCAGTCACAGTGAAGGACTGGAGAACCGCTCCCAGCCAACTGGGAAATCCCGCAGGTGCCTTCCCCTACAGGCAAGGAGGTTTCTGACTGGGCTGTGAGAGAGGCCCACCTTTATACTGTTGAATAAACAAGCTACCATAACATCTAGTGCAGGGGCATCTGTTTTTTTTTCTCCTCTTGGGATGCTCCCAAGGCCTTGGAGGACTCCAGGAGGAACCAAGGAAGTTGTCTGTGATCCTACATCCCAAAAGAAGGCCAGATGTGGCCTTGTCCAGTTTCTGATTAGGGAAAGGCAAATCCACGTTTTGCCGAGGAGCGGATCTCGATAACATTTGGTTGGCAGGTTCACGCAGAGGCCAACTTTTGATCAAGAGCTCTTGTTCCTGCCTCAGTCAGGTCCTGTTGATGAAGACTTAGTACTTCAGTGTCCCATCCTCCCTCAGATTGTTCAACGGCAGCTTCTGAGCCAGGCTCAGAAGAGCAAACTTCTCCAGTACAAACTATCCATCCCTACCAATGGCAGGAAGTCAGAGCTATGTGATTTCCAAGCTCCCTTCCACCCCAAACCATTCCATGGCTGATGGATTCAGTGTTGCCCCTCCCCCAGTGGGCCCCGGTTGCACAGGCCCCCACAGCGCCCCAAACACGGAACCCAGCCCTCAGTGACATCAGCCCCGGGGCCGAGGGCACCACGGGCAGCGCGGCTGCTGCCGGGCACTGCGGCTGTGGCTGTGCTGCTGCACGGAGCCCTCAGTGCTTGCAGCTGACACGTGCCTCTGGCAGCCATGAATTGGCTCGGCCTCCTCGTCCTGCTGACCGTGGCCGGGCTGGCCCACGGCATACCGTACCCCTGCGGGTAAGTGGCCCCAGGCCCTGGGAGGGAGCCATGGCAACACTTGGGGCCTTCCCTGGAGGGGACCCGCCTGGCCCCCATGGCTGGCCCACAGCCTCCCACCCACCACGGGGAAGCCTCAGTTCCTTGGACAGACAAACATCCCGTGGGCTTCCCTGGCCTGCTGTGCCCGCAAACCCTTGTGGGGAGGGCAGAGGGCTGAGCTTCAGCCTGAGCCACAGCAGGCCACGCAGCAGCGTGGAAATGACTTTCTGCTTGCAGAGGTTCCTGCGGCCTCCGCGCTCCGCAACCCGACTACAGCTCCACGACTTATTCCACCGGCAACGAAGCTTACGACTACGGCATGACGCGCGTTGTGGGTGGAGTAGGCGCTCTGGAAGCATCCTGGCCCTGGATCGTCAGCATCCAACATCCAGGCCTGGGCCATTGGTGTGGAGGGTCTCTCATCACTGCCGATTGGGTCCTCACAGCGGCCCACTGCTTCGACAAGTTAGAGTAAGGCAGACTAGGGAATGGGGACACCCTCGCTACACCAGCAGGTGCCCTGTCAGCAGCACCACCTGCTACTCCCATCCCCTTTCCTCTCAGGCAGCCCAGCCGCCACAGTGCTCAGGAGAAGCCTGGGCTTGTGCCAAGGCTTCCTAGCAGCCTCCAGCTCGACATTCCCCCAGCCCAATGTGTGCGAGGGCACTCGCACCTGCCAGAGCACTGCGCTCTCTCTGCCTTGCCAAGCAGAGGAGAGGCAGCCGCTGGGCTGCTGTGGTACGTGGCCCTGCTCCCTCTCAGCCCTCTCTCCGTCTTCTTTCCAGTGACATCAGCATGCTGTATGTGGTGCTTGGAGCTACCGAGTTCACTCAGCCGGGCCCTGGGGCTGTAGTTCGCAACGTGAAGCAGGTGGTGGTTCACCCCTACTACAGGCGTGCCGACTTCAGCTACGACATTGCCCTGCTGCAACTGGACGGTTCTGTCCAGTGCAACGCCTACATCCAGCTGGCCTGTCTGGCTGACCCCGCCCTAGAAGTCTCAAAGCTCGACAACTGCTGGATCGCTGGCTGGGGTTCCACCACTGCAAGAGGTGAGTTCCAGGAGTGAAACCTGAGCCAGCTAAGTGCACTGGGGAGAGGGTTTGGGCTTCCTCACAGCAGAGACCGAAGCCAGGCTGAAGGACGCACCCCGGTGCAGAGGTGGGCCTGGCCTGCTCCCCAAAGGCAGGAAGCAGGGACACCATGCCCCAGTGCCTCTGCAGAGGGAAAGCCGTGCCCAAGGGACAGGGATTCCTCCCCTCAGACAGGCAAGGAGAACTGACACGGGGATGCTGAGGGCTTATTGCTTTCTCTGCTCCCAGCTCAAGGTTCAAGTGGTCGCCTGCAGGAGGCCAAGGTCCAGCTCATCAATTCCCAGCTCTGCAACAGCACAGCCTGGTATGCAGGGCAAGTCCACCCCTACAACTTGTGCGCTGGTTACCCACAGGGCACCATCGACACCTGCCAGGTATGAATGTGTCACGAGCCTCTCAGCCCCCAGCAGCACCAGCAGCCCTGGCAGCACTGCCCAAACACCGCCCAGGGTCTGCTTTGCCCCGGCCAGTTCGCCCGGTCACCCTCCCAGCCCCAGCTCCCCCCCCCCCCCCCCCCGCCCCCAGCTGCTGGGGGGGCTTCCTACACCCTCCCCATCCACTCCTACTTGCCCAGTGCCCCCCTTGTGCCAGAAAGCCCAGACAGCCCAGCTGGTGGTCTTGGCAGCGCAGAGATCCTGGTGCCAAACATCCATCCTCTGCACATCCAGGACTCCTGCCTTGTGCAGAGAGGACAGAGAGAGCCCTACCCTCCAGGACCCCAAGCCATTCACAGCCAGGGCTCTGGAGGCTCCAGCCTCTGAGGAAAGCCTTCCTCTGCCTGGAATACAGTTCTGGCAGGGGCTGTGAGAGAAGAGGAGACAGCCCCAGTGCTGGCAGGGGCCACTCAACGCCACCTTAATCCTCTCTGCTCTATTGCAGGGTGACAGTGGTGGTCCTCTCATGTGCAAGGACAACACCGCTGAGTACTGGTGGGTTGTCGGCTTAACCAGCTGGGGAGAAGGCTGCGCCAGACCAAAGCGGCCTGGAATCTACACCTCCACTCGGCACTTCTATCACTGGATTGACTACAACATCCGTGCGTTCCACACAGCTGAAAGGGCTTCCTGAGCAGCAGGACAGGCAGGATCCAGGGCAGGCTGCAGTGCACCGCGACCATCTCCTGCTGGGGCAATGCCTGCTCATCCAAAGGCAGCCTCAGTGCCAAAACCTGCTCTGCCCCGCCCCCATTTCTCTCCTGTGTGCAGGCAAACACTGGAGTTGACCTAACTGTTGAAATAAAGTTCCCTTTGTTCACAGGGAGCCGTCTTTTCAGTGTCATTCCAATTCCTGGGAAGGGCAACAAGTGCCACATTCGGCACCTGCAGAATGAGCCTGAGGCACGAAGGGACAGAGTGGCTCCAAAGAGCACCAGTGTGCCTGGTCAGAGAGCAGAGGGCTCTGAGCCACCATGGGCTGGAGGAAGCCGGTACGCCAAGCCCAGGAAGGGGATAGGACAAAAGCAGACACCTTGGGGACAGTGCTCAAATGCCCATGGGCTGATGATTTAGGGCCCGGTGTAAGCTTGGGCAAAGAGAAGAGACCAGAGACAGTCCCAAGCATGACAAGGGAAACTCCTGCCTCCTGAGTGGACTGCCAGTGATGGCTGGGAAGGCTGACGTGAAACAGAGATTGGACAGAGATAAAAAAATAAAGTAGGTATTTCTTGAAAGGCCTCCAGAATCCACCTTGGCCAGGACAGGAGCCTGATCGGGGCTATCCACAAAGTTGGACAAATAATGGCCACAAAATGGCTGACGGGTCACAAGATCTTACGTTTTTATAGGTTTTGGTCCATTTGCATATTGGGGTTTAATTGTCCAATTACAGCTTCAGCTGGTGGGGTCTCATCCTTCTTGTTTTCTCTCTTCAGTCCGCTGTTGTTTATGCTGTTGGCCTGAAAGTTGCCCTCGGTCCTCAGCAGGAAAAGGATTTGTTTGTCTGCTTCCTCTATAAAAAGAGCCTACTGGCACTTAATGCGAGGCTCAGAACTACACCCCGAAGCAGCACAGAACCTAAAAATACGAAAGCTAAAGCTCAAGGCATCACCAGTGCCCTAAGGCAGAGCCAGAGTTCACAGGGAGTAAAGGGGGACTGATGTGCTAGGCGGTCACACTTCACAGATATTCAAAGGAAGAGCTGGGCTCATTCTGGGGAGAGGAACCTGGCAGAAACAGCAGGAGAGCACACCAGGAATGCCCTGGAAGGCCAAAGTGAGTGGGCCAACAGCAGCTGCAACAGCAAGGCTGCTCACAGGCAGGGAGGGCCAAGCCTGGGAGCCATGGGAAAAAGATCCCTGGGCGTGGCTCCATATTTGGGAGGAGACAAAAGGCAGAGACAGGGAGGAGTCAAGGAAGATGAGGCTGCTGTGTAAGTCTGGCAAACGGAGAGAAGGAGCAGTCAAAGATCCAGCTGCACAGACACAAACTGCAGCTTGCTGTGCTTCTTTGTCTGAGTGCTGCACATAAGCACCACAGGATGGGCAAGAACCTTCTTATCTCGACTCACTAATTAACAAATCCTCTACAAACGGTTCAAATTTGCCCCAGAATTTAGACTCTTTTCAGTCAAACCTCAATATTTGGGGTGCTGGGACGGGCAAAGAAAAAATGATGGCATAATGCCATGGGGAAGACTTGTTGAAGGCAGTTGCTGTCTGTTCCAGGTGAAGGCAAGCGAACATTGACTTTCTAAATATAATGGAATGTTGCGGTGCGAAAATTATTACTGTGCAATTTTATGCAGAATGGTTTGTTCCAGATTAGCCCGTGTTCTAACCCCTTTGGTTTTTCCCTAGTTGTGGCTCCTGCCCATCTCCCTGCAACCCTGCCCAGACTCCGGTGGGGGGCTGGGGTGATTGGCAGAGCCTCTGACTTCCCCGCCCTGTATTATGTATCAGATGCCCTGTGTGCTGTCTTTTTGTCTTGGTAACTCCCACCCCACATGGTATTGGTCCTGGGCTAATCCCTGCCCCTTTCCACACCCCTGGTACTTAAGGTCAAGGAGAGCCCAGAGAAGTCATTTTTCACCTGGCCAGCTGGCAGCAATAGACCCATCTTGTCACCCACGTGAGAGTCTGCCTTTCTTCCACACCGAAGCCACACTTCTGCCTGAGGGCCAGGGCTCACACAGCAAGAAGGTACCGGAGTTGTACCCATTAATGCGTGTTCGGGACCGAGCTAGCCGTCGCAGCTCTGAACGCCCGCATTAATGGAAGGCTTCAAAATGCCTTGGGCTAGGTGTCACTCCGTCCGCTTCTGGACATTCTTCTTGGGTTCCAGGCAAACGGAGTCCTGTCTCACGGCATGTGGCATTCTTCCCTTTGTGTTAATCAAGATGGGCCGTGCTGAGAACAATCATGCCACATCTGTACTTGGCCCCGCCACCCTGGCATAAGATTCTTCAAATCTTTGCTGAAGCAAATTTCAGGGGCTGCCTGCTCACTAAAGACACCGAGTCCAAGAGTGTCACTCAGGGTTGGGGCTGATCATTACCCTGCCCAGAGGGGAGACAAGCTTAGAGCTGCCCAATCATCCTGGCACGACCTTGTTGTGCAAAATTCTGCTGCCCATAAGAGTTTCTCCCAGTTCTCTACAACTTTGGCCACAGACATGTCCTCACCTAAAACAGGGATATTTCCCATCACATCAGACACCTGGATGCATGTGAAACCCTCTTCTGCATGCCAAGAAGGGATTTCCACCCCCTTCTGTGTGTGCTCTAGCACCCATTTTGCGGCACGAGGGACGCAAGGTTCTCCCTGTGCCTGTCTGCAAAAGCCTTCAAGCAGAGACTCGAGCCCCTCTACCTCACAACTTACGGGGGCCCCCACAACTCCTCCGTGGCCACCTTACACTGATCGTGCTGCGCGCACCTTCTTCACCCGCTACCCCTGACTTCACCAAATCTGCAGCAAATGCCACCACAAGAGAGAGGCTCAATTCCATGCTTATAATTTACACAGACTCTGCGCATGGAATTAGAACACTCCTCCCATGGCTCCTTCTTGCTCTAAAGATCCCAGGTGAACTCAGCAGTACCTGCTGTGACAGGACGGAGGCTCCAGCAGGACTGTCCTTCGGTCCCATCTGGGCTGCCAAAATGCTGAGGGATCTCCCCTGTGTGACCATTCCAGAGGCACAGGTGACTGCAACAAGCTGATGGGTGACCCGTTTGATTCCCTCCCCACACCGCTCTCAGCCAGTCAGAGCGGGTATCCGTACCCATTCAACCTCAGGGCTCTTTGCCCCAGCAGACTCACAGATGTCACATTCCATAAAGAGCCACCGGCTCCTGCTGCAGCACTCAGGGTCCGTTCAAATCCCTGGCCTGTGCCACAGCACCCTGTGCCCTCTGCCATGCAAAGGGTGGCAGTCTCTGGTCCCAGACTCCCACCAGCCAGAGCTCAATCTGCAGCTGGCACTGCAGCCGCACAACCAGCTCCCTGCCCCAAATGGATTCCTCAGCAGCTGCTGGCCTCAGAGACTGCGCAGCCTCATCCTGCAAGAAGAGGGGCCTAAAGAAAGCAGCAGAGAGCAGCCCTTCTTACAGGGGCAGGTCCTCAAAGGACAAGGGCAATGGCTTTACAGTGACAGAGGGTGGCTTCATACGAGATATTGGGAAGAAATTCTTGACTGTGAGGCTGCACGGATACTGGCATGGGTTGCCCAGAGCAGCTGTGGATGCCTGTTTTTCATGTAGGCAAGGTCAGCACAGAAGACGCAGACACCAACTTCAGGAATAAATGTCATTTACTGCAATTCAAAACCGCAACCAATGGGAAAAGGATAAGCTAAGCAATGCACCTAATCATTACTATAAAAGACTGCCTACAGTGATGAAGAAAGACACATCACAAGTTACCCTAATCCTTGACCATCATGCAGGTCTGCCCATCAAGTGGGGGAAGCCAGTGGCAGTCACAGTGAAGGACTGGAGAACCGCTCCCAGCCAACTGGGAAATCCCGCAGGTGCCTTCCCCTACAGGCAAGGAGGTTTCTGACTGGGCTGTGAGAGAGGCCCACCTTTATACTGTTGAATAAACAAGCTACCATAACATCTAGTGCAGGGGCATCTGGTTTTTTTTCTCCTCTTGGGATGCTCCCAAGGCCTTGGAGGACTCCAGGAGGAACCAAGGAAGTTGTCTGTGATCCTACATCCCAAAAGAAGGCCAGATGTGGCCTTGTCCAGTTTCTGATTAGGGAAAGGCAAATCCACGTTTTGCCGAGGAGCGGATCTCGATAACATTTGGTTGGCAGGTTCACGCAGAGGCCAACTTTTGATCAAGAGCTCTTGTTCCTGCCTCAGTCAGGTCCTGTTGATGAAGACTTAGTACTTCAGTGTCCCATCCTCCCTCAGATTGTTCAACGGCAGCTTCTGAGCCAGGCTCAGAAGAGCAAACTTCTCCAGTACAAACTATCCATCCCTACCAATGGCAGGAAGTCAGAGCTATGTGATTTCCAAGCTCCCTTCCACCCCAAACCATTCCATGGCTGATGGATTCAGTGTTGCCCCTCCCCCAGTGGTCCCCGGTTGCACAGGCCCCCACAGCGCCCCAAACACGGAACCCAGCCCTCAGTGACATCAGCCCCGGGGCCGAGGGCACCACGGGCAGCGCGGCTGCTGCCGGGCACTGCGGCTGTGGCTGTGCTGCTGCACGGAGCCCTCAGTGCTTGCAGCTGACACGTGCCTCTGGCAGCCATGAATTGGCTCGGCCTCCTCGTCCTGCTGACCGTGGCCGGGCTGGCCCACGGCATACCGTACCCCTGCGGGTAAGTGGCCCCAGGCCCTGGGAGGGAGCCATGGCAACACTTGGGGCCTTCCCTGGAGGGGACCCGCCTGGCCCCCATGGCTGGCCCACAGCCTCCCACCCACCACGGGGAAGCCTCAGTTCCTTGGACAGACAAACATCCCGTGGGCTTCCCTGGCCTGCTGTGCCCGCAAACCCTTGTGGGGAGGGCAGAGGGCTGAGCTTCAGCCTGAGCCACAGCAGGCCACGCAGCAGCGTGGAAATGACTTTCTGCTTGCAGAGGTTCCTGCGGCCTCCGCGCTCCGCAACCCGACTACAGCTCCACGACTTATTCCACCGGCAACGAAGCTTACGACTACGGCATGACGCGCGTTGTGGGTGGAGTAGGCGCTCTGGAAGCATCCTGGCCCTGGATCGTCAGCATCCAACATCCAGGCCTGGGCCATTGGTGTGGAGGGTCTCTCATCACTGCCGATTGGGTCCTCACAGCGGCCCACTGCTTCGACAAGTTAGAGTAAGGCAGACTAGGGAATGGGGACACCCTCGCTACACCAGCAGGTGCCCTGTCAGCAGCACCACCTGCTACTCCCATCCCCTTTCCTCTCAGGCAGCCCAGCCGCCACAGTGCTCAGGAGAAGCCTGGGCTTGTGCCAAGGCTTCCTAGCAGCCTCCAGCTCGACATTCCCCCAGCCCAATGTGTGCGAGGGCACTCGCACCTGCCAGAGCACTGCGCTCTCTCTGCCTTGCCAAGCAGAGGAGAGGCAGCCGCTGGGCTGCTGTGGTACGTGGCCCTGCTCCCTCTCAGCCCTCTCTCCGTCTTCTTTCCAGTGACATCAGCATGCTGTATGTGGTGCTTGGAGCTACCGAGTTCACTCAGCCGGGCCCTGGGGCTGTAGTTCGCAACGTGAAGCAGGTGGTGGTTCACCCCTACTACAGGCGTGCCGACTTCAGCTACGACATTGCCCTGCTGCAACTGGACGGTTCTGTCCAGTGCAATGCCTACATCCAGCTGGCCTGTCTGGCTGACCCCGCCCTAGAAGTCTCAAAGCTCGACAACTGCTGGATCGCTGGCTGGGGTTCCACCACTGCAAGAGGTGAGTTCCAGGAGTGAAACCTGAGCCAGCTAAGTGCACTGGGGAGAGGGTTTGGGCTTCCTCACAGCAGAGACCGAAGCCAGGCTGAAGGACGTACCCCGGTGCAGAGGTGGGCCTGGCCTGCTCCCCAAAGGCAGGAAGCAGGGACACCATGCCCCAGTGCCTCTGCAGAGGGAAAGCCGTGCCCAAGGGACAGGGATTCCTCCCCTCAGACAGGCAAGGAGAACTGACACGGGGATGCTGAGGGCTTATTGCTTTCTCTGCTCCCAGCTCAAGGTTCAAGTGGTCGCCTGCAGGAGGCCAAGGTCCAGCTCATCAATTCCCAGCTCTGCAACAGCACAGCCTGGTATGCAGGGCAAGTCCACCCCTACAACTTGTGCGCTGGTTACCCACAGGGCACCATCGACACCTGCCAGGTATGAATGTGTCACGAGCCTCTCAGCCCCCAGCAGCACCAGCAGCCCTGGCAGCACTGCCCAAACACCGCCCAGGGTCTGCTTTGCCCCGGCCAGTTCGCCCGGTCACCCTCCCAGCCCCAGCTCCCCCCCCCCCCCCCCCCCCGCCCCCAGCTGCTGGGGGGGCTTCCTACACCCTCCCCATCCACTCCTACTTGCCCAGTGCCCCCCTTGTGCCAGAAAGCCCAGACAGCCCAGCTGGTGGTCTTGGCAGCGCAGAGATCCTGGTGCCAAACATCCATCCTCTGCACATCCAGGACTCCTGCCTTGTGCAGAGAGGACAGAGAGAGCCCTACCCTCCAGGACCCCAAGCCATTCACAGCCAGGGCTCTGGAGGCTCCAGCCTCTGAGGAAAGCCTTCCTCTGCCTGGAATACAGTTCTGGCAGGGGCTGTGAGAGAAGAGGAGACAGCCCCAGTGCTGGCAGGGGCCACTCAAGGCCACCTTAATCCTCTCTGCTCTATTGCAGGGTGACAGTGGTGGTCCTCTCATGTGCAAGGACAACACCGCTGAGTACTGGTGGGTTGTCGGCTTAACCAGCTGGGGAGAAGGCTGCGCCAGACCAAAGCGGCCTGGAATCTACACCTCCACTCGGCACTTCTATCACTGGATTGACTACAACATCCGTGCGTTCCACACAGCTGAAAGGGCTTCCTGAGCAGCAGGACAGGCAGGATCCAGGGCAGGCTGCAGTGCACCGCGACCATCTCCTGCTGGGGCAATGCCTGCTGATCCAAAGGCAGCCTCAGTGCCAAAACCCTGCTCTGCCCCGCCCCCATTTCTCTCCTGTGTGCAGGCAAACACTGGAGTTGACCTAACTGTTGAAATAAAGTTCCCTTTGTTCACAGGGAGCCGTCTTTTCAGTGTCATTCCAATTCCTGGGAAGGGCAACAAGTGCCACATTCGGCACCTGCAGAATGAGCCTGAGGCACGAAGGGACAGAGTGGCTCCAAAGAGCACCAGTGTGCCTGGTCAGAGAGCAGAGGGCTCTGAGCCACCATGGGCTGGAGGAAGCCGGTACGCCAAGCCCAGGAAGGGGATAGGACAAAAGCAGACACCTTGGGGACAGTGCTCAAATGCCCATGGGCTGATGATTTAGGGCCCGGTGTAAGCTTGGGCAAAGAGAAGAGACCAGAGACAGTCCCAAGCATGACAAGGGAAACTCCTGCCTCCTGAGTGGACTGCCAGTGATGGCTGGGAAGGCTGACGTGAAACAGAGATTGGACAGAGATAAAAAAATAAAGTAGGTATTTCTTGAAAGGCCTCCAGAATCCACCTTGGCCAGGACAGGAGCCTGATCGGGGCTATCCACAAAGTTGGACAAATAATGGCCACAAAATGGCTGACGGGTCACAAGATCTTACGTTTTTATAGGTTTTGGTCCATTTGCATATTGGGGTTTAATTGTCCAATTACAGCTTCAGCTGGTGGGGTCTCATCCTTCTTGTTTTCTCTCTTCAGTCCGCTGTTGTTTATGCTGTTGGCCTGAAAGTTGCCCTCGGTCCTCAGCAGGAAAAGGATTTGTTTGTCTGCTTCCTCTATAAAAAGAGCCTACTGGCACTTAATGCGAGGCTCAGAACTACACCCCGAAGCAGCACAGAACCTAAAAATACGAAAGCTAAAGCTCAAGGCATCACCAGTGCCCTAAGGCAGAGCCAGAGTTCACAGGGAGTAAAGGGGGACTGATGTGCTAGGCGGTCACACTTCACAGATATTCAAAGGAAGAGCTGGGCTCATTCTGGGGAGAGGAACCTGGCAGAAACAGCAGGAGAGCACACCAGGAATGCCCTGGAAGGCCAAAGTGAGTGGGCCAACAGCAGCTGCAACAGCAAGGCTGCTCACAGGCAGGGAGGGCCAAGCCTGGGAGCCATGGGAAAAAGATCCCTGGGCGTGGCTCCATATTTGGGAGGAGACAAAAGGCAGAGACAGGGAGGAGTCAAGGAAGATGAGGCTGCTGTGTAAGTCTGGCAAACGGAGAGAAGGAGCAGTCAAAGATCCAGCTGCACAGACACAAACTGCAGCTTGCTGTGCTTCTTTGTCTGAGTGCTGCACATAAGCACCACAGGATGGGCAAGAACCTTCTTATCTCGACTCACTAATTAACAAATCCTCTACAAACGGTTCAAATTTGCCCCAGAATTTAGACTCTTTTCAGTCAAACCTCAATATTTGGGGTGCTGGGACGGGCAAAGAAAAAATGATGGCATAATGCCATGGGGAAGACTTGTTGAAGGCAGTTGCTGTCTGTTCCAGGTGAAGGCAAGCGAACATTGACTTTCTAAATATAATGGAATGTTGCGGTGCGAAAATTATTACTGTGCAATTTTATGCAGAATGGTTTGTTCCAGATTAGCCCGTGTTCTAACCCCTTTGGTTTTTCCCTAGTTGTGGCTCCTGCCCATCTCCCTGCAACCCTGCCCAGACTCCGGTGGGGGGCTGGGGTGATTGGCAGAGCCTCTGACTTCCCCGCCCTGTATTATGTATCAGATGCCCTGTGTGCTGTCTTTTTGTCTTGGTAACTCCCACCCCACATGGTATTGGTCCTGGGCTAATCCCTGCCCCTTTCCACACCCCTGGTACTTAAGGTCAAGGAGAGCCCAGAGAAGTCATTTTTCACCTGGCCAGCTGGCAGCAATAGACCCATCTTGTCACCCACGTGAGAGTCTGCCTTTCTTCCACACCGAAGCCACACTTCTGCCTGAGGGCCAGGGCTCACACAGCAAGAAGGTACCGGAGTTGTACCCATTAATGCGTGTTCGGGACCGAGCTAGCCGTCGCAGCTCTGAACGCCCGCATTAATGGAAGGCTTCAAAATGCCTTGGGCTAGGTGTCACTCCGTCCGCTTCTGGACATTCTTCTTGGGTTCCAGGCAAACGGAGTCCTGTCTCACGGCATGTGGCATTCTTCCCTTTGTGTTAATCAAGATGGGCCGTGCTGAGAACAATCATGCCACATCTGTACTTGGCCCCGCCACCCTGGCATAAGATTCTTCAAATCTTTGCTGAAGCAAATTTCAGGGGCTGCCTGCTCACTAAAGACACCGAGTCCAAGAGTGTCACTCAGGGTTGGGGCTGATCATTACCCTGCCCAGAGGGGAGACAAGCTTAGAGCTGCCCAATCATCCTGGCACGACCTTGTTGTGCAAAATTCTGCTGCCCATAAGAGTTTCTCCCAGTTCTCTACAACTTTGGCCACAGACATGTCCTCACCTAAAACAGGGATATTTCCCATCACATCAGACACCTGGATGCATGTGAAACCCTCTTCTGCATGCCAAGAAGGGATTTCCACCCCCTTCTGTGTGTGCTCTAGCACCCATTTTGCGGCACGAGGGACGCAAGGTTCTCCCTGTGCCTGTCTGCAAAAGCCTTCAAGCAGAGACTCGAGCCCCTCTACCTCACAACTTACGGGGGCCCCCACAACTCCTCCGTGGCCACCTTACACTGATCGTGCTGCGCGCACCTTCTTCACCCGCTACCCCTGACTTCACCAAATCTGCAGCAAATGCCGCCACAAGAGAGAGGCTCAATTCCATGCTTATAATTTACACAGACTCTGCGCATGGAATTAGAACACTCCTCCCATGGCTCCTTCTTGCTCTAAAGATCCCAGGTGAACTCAGCAGTACCTGCTGTGACAGGACGGAGGCTCCAGCAGGACTGTCCTTCGGTCCCATCTGGGCTGCCAAAATGCTGAGGGATCTCCCCTGTGTGACCATTCCAGAGGCACAGGTGACTGCAACAAGCTGATGGGTGACCCGTTTGATTCCCTCCCCACACCGCTCTCAGCCAGTCAGAGCGGGTATCCGTACCCATTCAACCTCAGGGCTCTTTGCCCCAGCAGACTCACAGATGTCACATTCCATAAAGAGCCACCGGCTCCTGCTGCAGCACTCAGGGTCCGTTCAAATCCCTGGCCTGTGCCACAGCACCCTGTGCCCTCTGCCATGCAAAGGGTGGCAGTCTCTGGTCCCAGACTCCCACCAGCCAGAGCTCAATCTGCAGCTGGCACTGCAGCCGCACAACCAGCTCCCTGCCCCAAATGGATTCCTCAGCAGCTGCTGGCCTCAGAGACTGCGCAGCCTCATCCTGCAAGAAGAGGGGCCTAAAGAAAGCAGCAGAGAGCAGCCCTTCTTACAGGGGCAGGTCCTCAAAGGACAAGGGCAATGGCTTTACAGTGACAGAGGGTGGCTTCATACGAGATATTGGGAAGAAATTCTTGACTGTGAGGCTGCACGGATACTGGCATGGGTTGCCCAGAGCAGCTGTGGATGCCTGTTTTTCATGTAGGCAAGGTCAGCACAGAAGACGCAGACACCAACTTCAGGAATAAATGTCATTTACTGCAATTCAAAACCGCAACCAATGGGAAAAGGATAAGCTAAGCAATGCACCTAATCATTACTATAAAAGACTGCCTACAGTGATGAAGAAAGACACATCACAAGTTACCCTAATCCTTGACCATCATGCAGGTCTGCCCATCAAGTGGGGGAAGCCAGTGGCAGTCACAGTGAAGGACTGGAGAACCGCTCCCAGCCAACTGGGAAATCCCGCAGGTGCCTTCCCCTACAGGCAAGGAGGTTTCTGACTGGGCTGTGAGAGAGGCCCACCTTTATACTGTTGAATAAACAAGCTACCATAACATCTAGTGCAGGGGCATCTGGTTTTTTTTCTCCTCTTGGGATGCTCCCAAGGCCTTGGAGGACTCCAGGAGGAACCAAGGAAGTTGTCTGTGATCCTACATCCCAAAAGAAGGCCAGATGTGGCCTTGTCCAGTTTCTGATTAGGGAAAGGCAAATCCACGTTTTGCCGAGGAGCGGATCTCGATAACATTTGGTTGGCAGGTTCACGCAGAGGCCAACTTTTGATCAAGAGCTCTTGTTCCTGCCTCAGTCAGGTCCTGTTGATGAAGACTTAGTACTTCAGTGTCCCATCCTCCCTCAGATTGTTCAACGGCAGCTTCTGAGCCAGGCTCAGAAGAGCAAACTTCTCCAGTACAAACTATCCATCCCTACCAATGGCAGGAAGTCAGAGCTATGTGATTTCCAAGCTCCCTTCCACCCCAAACCATTCCATGGCTGATGGATTCAGTGTTGCCCCTCCCCCAGTGGGCCCCGGTTGCACAGGCCCCCACAGCGCCCCAAACACGGAACCCAGCCCTCAGTGACATCAGCCCCGGGGCCGAGGGCACCACGGGCAGCGCGGCTGCTGCCGGGCACTGCGGCTGTGGCTGTGCTGCTGCACGGAGCCCTCAGTGCTTGCAGCTGACACGTGCCTCTGGCAGCCATGAATTGGCTCGGCCTCCTCGTCCTGCTGACCGTGGCCGGGCTGGCCCACGGCATACCGTACCCCTGCGGGTAAGTGGCCCCAGGCCCTGGGAGGGAGCCATGGCAACACTTGGGGCCTTCCCTGGAGGGGACCCGCCTGGCCCCCATGGCTGGCCCACAGCCTCCCACCCACCACGGGGAAGCCTCAGTTCCTTGGACAGACAAACATCCCGTGGGCTTCCCTGGCCTGCTGTGCCCGCAAACCCTTGTGGGGAGGGCAGAGGGCTGAGCTTCAGCCTGAGCCACAGCAGGCCACGCAGCAGCGTGGAAATGACTTTCTGCTTGCAGAGGTTCCTGCGGCCTCCGCGCTCCGCAACCCGACTACAGCTCCACGACTTATTCCACCGGCAACGAAGCTTACGACTACGGCATGACGCGCGTTGTGGGTGGAGTAGGCGCTCTGGAAGCATCCTGGCCCTGGATCGTCAGCATCCAACATCCAGGCCTGGGCCATTGGTGTGGAGGGTCTCTCATCACTGCCGATTGGGTCCTCACAGCGGCCCACTGCTTCGACAAGTTAGAGTAAGGCAGACTAGGGAATGGGGACACCCTCGCTACACCAGCAGGTGCCCTGTCAGCAGCACCACCTGCTACTCCCATCCCCTTTCCTCTCAGGCAGCCCAGCCGCCACAGTGCTCAGGAGAAGCCTGGGCTTGTGCCAAGGCTTCCTAGCAGCCTCCAGCTCGACATTCCCCCAGCCCAATGTGTGCGAGGGCACTCGCACCTGCCAGAGCACTGCGCTCTCTCTGCCTTGCCAAGCAGAGGAGAGGCAGCCGCTGGGCTGCTGTGGTACGTGGCCCTGCTCCCTCTCAGCCCTCTCTCCGTCTTCTTTCCAGTGACATCAGCATGCTGTATGTGGTGCTTGGAGCTACCGAGTTCACTCAGCCGGGCCCTGGGGCTGTAGTTCGCAACGTGAAGCAGGTGGTGGTTCACCCCTACTACAGGCGTGCCGACTTCAGCTACGACATTGCCCTGCTGCAACTGGACGGTTCTGTCCAGTGCAATGCCTACATCCAGCTGGCCTGTCTGGCTGACCCCGCCCTAGAAGTCTCAAAGCTCGACAACTGCTGGATCGCTGGCTGGGGTTCCACCACTGCAAGAGGTGAGTTCCAGGAGTGAAACCTGAGCCAGCTAAGTGCACTGGGGAGAGGGTTTGGGCTTCCTCACAGCAGAGACCGAAGCCAGGCTGAAGGACGTACCCCGGTGCAGAGGTGGGCCTGGCCTGCTCCCCAAAGGCAGGAAGCAGGGACACCATGCCCCAGTGCCTCTGCAGAGGGAAAGCCGTGCCCAAGGGACAGGGATTCCTCCCCTCAGACAGGCAAGGAGAACTGACACGGGGATGCTGAGGGCTTATTGCTTTCTCTGCTCCCAGCTCAAGGTTCAAGTGGTCGCCTGCAGGAGGCCAAGGTCCAGCTCATCAATTCCCAGCTCTGCAACAGCACAGCCTGGTATGCAGGGCAAGTCCACCCCTACAACTTGTGCGCTGGTTACCCACAGGGCACCATCGACACCTGCCAGGTATGAATGTGTCACGAGCCTCTCAGCCCCCAGCAGCACCAGCAGCCCTGGCAGCACTGCCCAAACACCGCCCAGGGTCTGCTTTGCCCCGGCCAGTTCGCCCGGTCACCCTCCCAGCCCCAGCTCCCCCCCCCCCCCCCCCCCCGCCCCCAGCTGCTGGGGGGGCTTCCTACACCCTCCCCATCCACTCCTACTTGCCCAGTGCCCCCCTTGTGCCAGAAAGCCCAGACAGCCCAGCTGGTGGTCTTGGCAGCGCAGAGATCCTGGTGCCAAACATCCATCCTCTGCACATCCAGGACTCCTGCCTTGTGCAGAGAGGACAGAGAGAGCCCTACCCTCCAGGACCCCAAGCCATTCACAGCCAGGGCTCTGGAGGCTCCAGCCTCTGAGGAAAGCCTTCCTCTGCCTGGAATACAGTTCTGGCAGGGGCTGTGAGAGAAGAGGAGACAGCCCCAGTGCTGGCAGGGGCCACTCAAGGCCACCTTAATCCTCTCTGCTCTATTGCAGGGTGACAGTGGTGGTCCTCTCATGTGCAAGGACAACACCGCTGAGTACTGGTGGGTTGTCGGCTTAACCAGCTGGGGAGAAGGCTGCGCCAGACCAAAGCGGCCTGGAATCTACACCTCCACTCGGCACTTCTATCACTGGATTGACTACAACATCCGTGCGTTCCACACAGCTGAAAGGGCTTCCTGAGCAGCAGGACAGGCAGGATCCAGGGCAGGCTGCAGTGCACCGCGACCATCTCCTGCTGGGGCAATGCCTGCTGATCCAAAGGCAGCCTCAGTGCCAAAACCCTGCTCTGCCCCGCCCCCATTTCTCTCCTGTGTGCAGGCAAACACTGGAGTTGACCTAACTGTTGAAATAAAGTTCCCTTTGTTCACAGGGAGCCGTCTTTTCAGTGTCATTCCAATTCCTGGGAAGGGCAACAAGTGCCACATTCGGCACCTGCAGAATGAGCCTGAGGCACGAAGGGACAGAGTGGCTCCAAAGAGCACCAGTGTGCCTGGTCAGAGAGCAGAGGGCTCTGAGCCACCATGGGCTGGAGGAAGCCGGTACGCCAAGCCCAGGAAGGGGATAGGACAAAAGCAGACACCTTGGGGACAGTGCTCAAATGCCCATGGGCTGATGATTTAGGGCCCGGTGTAAGCTTGGGCAAAGAGAAGAGACCAGAGACAGTCCCAAGCATGACAAGGGAAACTCCTGCCTCCTGAGTGGACTGCCAGTGATGGCTGGGAAGGCTGACGTGAAACAGAGATTGGACAGAGATAAAAAAATAAAGTAGGTATTTCTTGAAAGGCCTCCAGAATCCACCTTGGCCAGGACAGGAGCCTGATCGGGGCTATCCACAAAGTTGGACAAATAATGGCCACAAAATGGCTGACGGGTCACAAGATCTTACGTTTTTATAGGTTTTGGTCCATTTGCATATTGGGGTTTAATTGTCCAATTACAGCTTCAGCTGGTGGGGTCTCATCCTTCTTGTTTTCTCTCTTCAGTCCGCTGTTGTTTATGCTGTTGGCCTGAAAGTTGCCCTCGGTCCTCAGCAGGAAAAGGATTTGTTTGTCTGCTTCCTCTATAAAAAGAGCCTACTGGCACTTAATGCGAGGCTCAGAACTACACCCCGAAGCAGCACAGAACCTAAAAATACGAAAGCTAAAGCTCAAGGCATCACCAGTGCCCTAAGGCAGAGCCAGAGTTCACAGGGAGTAAAGGGGGACTGATGTGCTAGGCGGTCACACTTCACAGATATTCAAAGGAAGAGCTGGGCTCATTCTGGGGAGAGGAACCTGGCAGAAACAGCAGGAGAGCACACCAGGAATGCCCTGGAAGGCCAAAGTGAGTGGGCCAACAGCAGCTGCAACAGCAAGGCTGCTCACAGGCAGGGAGGGCCAAGCCTGGGAGCCATGGGAAAAAGATCCCTGGGCGTGGCTCCATATTTGGGAGGAGACAAAAGGCAGAGACAGGGAGGAGTCAAGGAAGATGAGGCTGCTGTGTAAGTCTGGCAAACGGAGAGAAGGAGCAGTCAAAGATCCAGCTGCACAGACACAAACTGCAGCTTGCTGTGCTTCTTTGTCTGAGTGCTGCACATAAGCACCACAGGATGGGCAAGAACCTTCTTATCTCGACTCACTAATTAACAAATCCTCTACAAACGGTTCAAATTTGCCCCAGAATTTAGACTCTTTTCAGTCAAACCTCAATATTTGGGGTGCTGGGACGGGCAAAGAAAAAATGATGGCATAATGCCATGGGGAAGACTTGTTGAAGGCAGTTGCTGTCTGTTCCAGGTGAAGGCAAGCGAACATTGACTTTCTAAATATAATGGAATGTTGCGGTGCGAAAATTATTACTGTGCAATTTTATGCAGAATGGTTTGTTCCAGATTAGCCCGTGTTCTAACCCCTTTGGTTTTTCCCTAGTTGTGGCTCCTGCCCATCTCCCTGCAACCCTGCCCAGACTCCGGTGGGGGGCTGGGGTGATTGGCAGAGCCTCTGACTTCCCCGCCCTGTATTATGTATCAGATGCCCTGTGTGCTGTCTTTTTGTCTTGGTAACTCCCACCCCACATGGTATTGGTCCTGGGCTAATCCCTGCCCCTTTCCACACCCCTGGTACTTAAGGTCAAGGAGAGCCCAGAGAAGTCATTTTTCACCTGGCCAGCTGGCAGCAATAGACCCATCTTGTCACCCACGTGAGAGTCTGCCTTTCTTCCACACCGAAGCCACACTTCTGCCTGAGGGCCAGGGCTCACACAGCAAGAAGGTACCGGAGTTGTACCCATTAATGCGTGTTCGGGACCGAGCTAGCCGTCGCAGCTCTGAACGCCCGCATTAATGGAAGGCTTCAAAATGCCTTGGGCTAGGTGTCACTCCGTCCGCTTCTGGACATTCTTCTTGGGTTCCAGGCAAACGGAGTCCTGTCTCACGGCATGTGGCATTCTTCCCTTTGTGTTAATCAAGATGGGCCGTGCTGAGAACAATCATGCCACATCTGTACTTGGCCCCGCCACCCTGGCATAAGATTCTTCAAATCTTTGCTGAAGCAAATTTCAGGGGCTGCCTGCTCACTAAAGACACCGAGTCCAAGAGTGTCACTCAGGGTTGGGGCTGATCATTACCCTGCCCAGAGGGGAGACAAGCTTAGAGCTGCCCAATCATCCTGGCACGACCTTGTTGTGCAAAATTCTGCTGCCCATAAGAGTTTCTCCCAGTTCTCTACAACTTTGGCCACAGACATGTCCTCACCTAAAACAGGGATATTTCCCATCACATCAGACACCTGGATGCATGTGAAACCCTCTTCTGCATGCCAAGAAGGGATTTCCACCCCCTTCTGTGTGTGCTCTAGCACCCATTTTGCGGCACGAGGGACGCAAGGTTCTCCCTGTGCCTGTCTGCAAAAGCCTTCAAGCAGAGACTCGAGCCCCTCTACCTCACAACTTACGGGGGCCCCCACAACTCCTCCGTGGCCACCTTACACTGATCGTGCTGCGCGCACCTTCTTCACCCGCTACCCCTGACTTCACCAAATCTGCAGCAAATGCCGCCACAAGAGAGAGGCTCAATTCCATGCTTATAATTTACACAGACTCTGCGCATGGAATTAGAACACTCCTCCCATGGCTCCTTCTTGCTCTAAAGATCCCAGGTGAACTCAGCAGTACCTGCTGTGACAGGACGGAGGCTCCAGCAGGACTGTCCTTCGGTCCCATCTGGGCTGCCAAAATGCTGAGGGATCTCCCCTGTGTGACCATTCCAGAGGCACAGGTGACTGCAACAAGCTGATGGGTGACCCGTTTGATTCCCTCCCCACACCGCTCTCAGCCAGTCAGAGCGGGTATCCGTACCCATTCAACCTCAGGGCTCTTTGCCCCAGCAGACTCACAGATGTCACATTCCATAAAGAGCCACCGGCTCCTGCTGCAGCACTCAGGGTCCGTTCAAATCCCTGGCCTGTGCCACAGCACCCTGTGCCCTCTGCCATGCAAAGGGTGGCAGTCTCTGGTCCCAGACTCCCACCAGCCAGAGCTCAATCTGCAGCTGGCACTGCAGCCGCACAACCAGCTCCCTGCCCCAAATGGATTCCTCAGCAGCTGCTGGCCTCAGAGACTGCGCAGCCTCATCCTGCAAGAAGAGGGGCCTAAAGAAAGCAGCAGAGAGCAGCCCTTCTTACAGGGGCAGGTCCTCAAAGGACAAGGGCAATGGCTTTACAGTGACAGAGGGTGGCTTCATACGAGATATTGGGAAGAAATTCTTGACTGTGAGGCTGCACGGATACTGGCATGTGTTGCCCAGAGCAGCTGTGGATGCCTGTTTTTCATGTAGGCAAGGTCAGCACAGAAGACGCAGACACCAACTTCAGGAATAAATGTCATTTACTGCAATTCAAAACCGCAACCAATGGGAAAAGGATAAGCTAAGCAATGCACCTAATCATTACTATAAAAGACTGCCTACAGTGATGAAGAAAGACACATCACAAGTTACCCTAATCCTTGACCATCATGCAGGTCTGCCCATCAAGTGGGGGAAGCCAGTGGCAGTCACAGTGAAGGACTGGAGAACCGCTCCCAGCCAACTGGGAAATCCCGCAGGTGCCTTCCCCTACAGGCAAGGAGGTTTCTGACTGGGCTGTGAGAGAGGCCCACCTTTATACTGTTGAATAAACAAGCTACCATAACATCTAGTGCAGGGGCATCTGGTTTTTTTTCTCCTCTTGGGATGCTCCCAAGGCCTTGGAGGACTCCAGGAGGAACCAAGGAAGTTGTCTGTGATCCTACATCCCAAAAGAAGGCCAGATGTGGCCTTGTCCAGTTTCTGATTAGGGAAAGGCAAATCCACGTTTTGCCGAGGAGCGGATCTCGATAACATTTGGTTGGCAGGTTCACGCAGAGGCCAACTTTTGATCAAGAGCTCTTGTTCCTGCCTCAGTCAGGTCCTGTTGATGAAGACTTAGTACTTCAGTGTCCCATCCTCCCTCAGATTGTTCAACGGCAGCTTCTGAGCCAGGCTCAGAAGAGCAAACTTCTCCAGTACAAACTATCCATCCCTACCAATGGCAGGAAGTCAGAGCTATGTGATTTCCAAGCTCCCTTCCACCCCAAACCATTCCATGGCTGATGGATTCAGTGTTGCCCCTCCCCCAGTGGTCCCCGGTTGCACAGGCCCCCACAGCGCCCCAAACACGGAACCCAGCCCTCAGTGACATCAGCCCCGGGGCCGAGGGCACCACGGGCAGCGCGGCTGCTGCCGGGCACTGCGGCTGTGGCTGTGCTGCTGCACGGAGCCCTCAGTGCTTGCAGCTGACACGTGCCTCTGGCAGCCATGAATTGGCTCGGCCTCCTCGTCCTGCTGACCGTGGCCGGGCTGGCCCACGGCATACCGTACCCCTGCGGGTAAGTGGCCCCAGGCCCTGGGAGGGAGCCATGGCAACACTTGGGGCCTTCCCTGGAGGGGACCCGCCTGGCCCCCATGGCTGGCCCACAGCCTCCCACCCACCACGGGGAAGCCTCAGTTCCTTGGACAGACAAACATCCCGTGGGCTTCCCTGGCCTGCTGTGCCCGCAAACCCTTGTGGGGAGGGCAGAGGGCTGAGCTTCAGCCTGAGCCACAGCAGGCCACGCAGCAGCGTGGAAATGACTTTCTGCTTGCAGAGGTTCCTGCGGCCTCCGCGCTCCGCAACCCGACTACAGCTCCACGACTTATTCCACCGGCAACGAAGCTTACGACTACGGCATGACGCGCGTTGTGGGTGGAGTAGGCGCTCTGGAAGCATCCTGGCCCTGGATCGTCAGCATCCAACATCCAGGCCTGGGCCATTGGTGTGGAGGGTCTCTCATCACTGCCGATTGGGTCCTCACAGCGGCCCACTGCTTCGACAAGTTAGAGTAAGGCAGACTAGGGAATGGGGACACCCTCGCTACACCAGCAGGTGCCCTGTCAGCAGCACCACCTGCTACTCCCATCCCCTTTCCTCTCAGGCAGCCCAGCCGCCACAGTGCTCAGGAGAAGCCTGGGCTTGTGCCAAGGCTTCCTAGCAGCCTCCAGCTCGACATTCCCCCAGCCCAATGTGTGCGAGGGCACTCGCACCTGCCAGAGCACTGCGCTCTCTCTGCCTTGCCAAGCAGAGGAGAGGCAGCCGCTGGGCTGCTGTGGTACGTGGCCCTGCTCCCTCTCAGCCCTCTCTCCGTCTTCTTTCCAGTGACATCAGCATGCTGTATGTGGTGCTTGGAGCTACCGAGTTCACTCAGCCGGGCCCTGGGGCTGTAGTTCGCAACGTGAAGCAGGTGGTGGTTCACCCCTACTACAGGCGTGCCGACTTCAGCTACGACATTGCCCTGCTGCAACTGGACGGTTCTGTCCAGTGCAACGCCTACATCCAGCTGGCCTGTCTGGCTGACCCCGCCCTAGAAGTCTCAAAGCTCGACAACTGCTGGATCGCTGGCTGGGGTTCCACCACTGCAAGAGGTGAGTTCCAGGAGTGAAACCTGAGCCAGCTAAGTGCACTGGGGAGAGGGTTTGGGCTTCCTCACAGCAGAGACCGAAGCCAGGCTGAAGGACGTACCCCGGTGCAGAGGTGGGCCTGGCCTGCTCCCCAAAGGCAGGAAGCAGGGACACCATGCCCCAGTGCCTCTGCAGAGGGAAAGCCGTGCCCAAGGGACAGGGATTCCTCCCCTCAGACAGGCAAGGAGAACTGACACGGGGATGCTGAGGGCTTATTGCTTTCTCTGCTCCCAGCTCAAGGTTCAAGTGGTCGCCTGCAGGAGGCCAAGGTCCAGCTCATCAATTCCCAGCTCTGCAACAGCACAGCCTGGTATGCAGGGCAAGTCCACCCCTACAACTTGTGCGCTGGTTACCCACAGGGCACCATCGACACCTGCCAGGTATGAATGTGTCACGAGCCTCTCAGCCCCCAGCAGCACCAGCAGCCCTGGCAGCACTGCCCAAACACCGCCCAGGGTCTGCTTTGCCCCGGCCAGTTCGCCCGGTCACCCTCCCAGCCCCAGCTCCCCCCCCCCCCCCCCCCCCGCCCCCAGCTGCTGGGGGGGCTTCCTACACCCTCCCCATCCACTCCTACTTGCCCAGTGCCCCCCTTGTGCCAGAAAGCCCAGACAGCCCAGCTGGTGGTCTTGGCAGCGCAGAGATCCTGGTGCCAAACATCCATCCTCTGCACATCCAGGACTCCTGCCTTGTGCAGAGAGGACAGAGAGAGCCCTACCCTCCAGGACCCCAAGCCATTCACAGCCAGGGCTCTGGAGGCTCCAGCCTCTGAGGAAAGCCTTCCTCTGCCTGGAATACAGTTCTGGCAGGGGCTGTGAGAGAAGAGGAGACAGCCCCAGTGCTGGCAGGGGCCACTCAAGGCCACCTTAATCCTCTCTGCTCTATTGCAGGGTGACAGTGGTGGTCCTCTCATGTGCAAGGACAACACCGCTGAGTACTGGTGGGTTGTCGGCTTAACCAGCTGGGGAGAAGGCTGCGCCAGACCAAAGCGGCCTGGAATCTACACCTCCACTCGGCACTTCTATCACTGGATTGACTACAACATCCGTGCGTTCCACACAGCTGAAAGGGCTTCCTGAGCAGCAGGACAGGCAGGATCCAGGGCAGGCTGCAGTGCACCGCGACCATCTCCTGCTGGGGCAATGCCTGCTGATCCAAAGGCAGCCTCAGTGCCAAAACCCTGCTCTGCCCCGCCCCCATTTCTCTCCTGTGTGCAGGCAAACACTGGAGTTGACCTAACTGTTGAAATAAAGTTCCCTTTGTTCACAGGGAGCCGTCTTTTCAGTGTCATTCCAATTCCTGGGAAGGGCAACAAGTGCCACATTCGGCACCTGCAGAATGAGCCTGAGGCACGAAGGGACAGAGTGGCTCCAAAGAGCACCAGTGTGCCTGGTCAGAGAGCAGAGGGCTCTGAGCCACCATGGGCTGGAGGAAGCCGGTACGCCAAGCCCAGGAAGGGGATAGGACAAAAGCAGACACCTTGGGGACAGTGCTCAAATGCCCATGGGCTGATGATTTAGGGCCCGGTGTAAGCTTGGGCAAAGAGAAGAGACCAGAGACAGTCCCAAGCATGACAAGGGAAACTCCTGCCTCCTGAGTGGACTGCCAGTGATGGCTGGGAAGGCTGACGTGAAACAGAGATTGGACAGAGATAAAAAAATAAAGTAGGTATTTCTTGAAAGGCCTCCAGAATCCACCTTGGCCAGGACAGGAGCCTGATCGGGGCTATCCACAAAGTTGGACAAATAATGGCCACAAAATGGCTGACGGGTCACAAGATCTTACGTTTTTATAGGTTTTGGTCCATTTGCATATTGGGGTTTAATTGTCCAATTACAGCTTCAGCTGGTGGGGTCTCATCCTTCTTGTTTTCTCTCTTCAGTCCGCTGTTGTTTATGCTGTTGGCCTGAAAGTTGCCCTCGGTCCTCAGCAGGAAAAGGATTTGTTTGTCTGCTTCCTCTATAAAAAGAGCCTACTGGCACTTAATGCGAGGCTCAGAACTACACCCCGAAGCAGCACAGAACCTAAAAATACGAAAGCTAAAGCTCAAGGCATCACCAGTGCCCTAAGGCAGAGCCAGAGTTCACAGGGAGTAAAGGGGGACTGATGTGCTAGGCGGTCACACTTCACAGATATTCAAAGGAAGAGCTGGGCTCATTCTGGGGAGAGGAACCTGGCAGAAACAGCAGGAGAGCACACCAGGAATGCCCTGGAAGGCCAAAGTGAGTGGGCCAACAGCAGCTGCAACAGCAAGGCTGCTCACAGGCAGGGAGGGCCAAGCCTGGGAGCCATGGGAAAAAGATCCCTGGGCGTGGCTCCATATTTGGGAGGAGACAAAAGGCAGAGACAGGGAGGAGTCAAGGAAGATGAGGCTGCTGTGTAAGTCTGGCAAACGGAGAGAAGGAGCAGTCAAAGATCCAGCTGCACAGACACAAACTGCAGCTTGCTGTGCTTCTTTGTCTGAGTGCTGCACATAAGCACCACAGGATGGGCAAGAACCTTCTTATCTCGACTCACTAATTAACAAATCCTCTACAAACGGTTCAAATTTGCCCCAGAATTTAGACTCTTTTCAGTCAAACCTCAATATTTGGGGTGCTGGGACGGGCAAAGAAAAAATGATGGCATAATGCCATGGGGAAGACTTGTTGAAGGCAGTTGCTGTCTGTTCCAGGTGAAGGCAAGCGAACATTGACTTTCTAAATATAATGGAATGTTGCGGTGCGAAAATTATTACTGTGCAATTTTATGCAGAATGGTTTGTTCCAGATTAGCCCGTGTTCTAACCCCTTTGGTTTTTCCCTAGTTGTGGCTCCTGCCCATCTCCCTGCAACCCTGCCCAGACTCCGGTGGGGGGCTGGGGTGATTGGCAGAGCCTCTGACTTCCCCGCCCTGTATTATGTATCAGATGCCCTGTGTGCTGTCTTTTTGTCTTGGTAACTCCCACCCCACATGGTATTGGTCCTGGGCTAATCCCTGCCCCTTTCCACACCCCTGGTACTTAAGGTCAAGGAGAGCCCAGAGAAGTCATTTTTCACCTGGCCAGCTGGCAGCAATAGACCCATCTTGTCACCCACGTGAGAGTCTGCCTTTCTTCCACACCGAAGCCACACTTCTGCCTGAGGGCCAGGGCTCACACAGCAAGAAGGTACCGGAGTTGTACCCATTAATGCGTGTTCGGGACCGAGCTAGCCTTCGCAGCTCTGAACGCCCGCATTAATGGAAGGCTTCAAAATGCCTTGGGCTAGGTGTCACTCCGTCCGCTTCTGGACATTCTTCTTGGGTTCCAGGCAAACGGAGTCCTGTCTCACGGCATGTGGCATTCTTCCCTTTGTGTTAATCAAGATGGGCCGTGCTGAGAACAATCATGCCACATCTGTACTTGGCCCCGCCACCCTGGCATAAGATTCTTCAAATCTTTGCTGAAGCAAATTTCAGGGGCTGCCTGCTCACTAAAGACACCGAGTCCAAGAGTGTCACTCAGGGTTGGGGCTGATCATTACCCTGCCCAGAGGGGAGACAAGCTTAGAGCTGCCCAATCATCCTGGCACGACCTTGTTGTGCAAAATTCTGCTGCCCATAAGAGTTTCTCCCAGTTCTCTACAACTTTGGCCACAGACATGTCCTCACCTAAAACAGGGATATTTCCCATCACATCAGACACCTGGATGCATGTGAAACCCTCTTCTGCATGCCAAGAAGGGATTTCCACCCCCTTCTGTGTGTGCTCTAGCACCCATTTTGCGGCACGAGGGACGCAAGGTTCTCCCTGTGCCTGTCTGCAAAAGCCTTCAAGCAGAGACTCGAGCCCCTCTACCTCACAACTTACGGGGGCCCCCACAACTCCTCCGTGGCCACCTTACACTGATCGTGCTGCGCGCACCTTCTTCACCCGCTACCCCTGACTTCACCAAATCTGCAGCAAATGCCACCACAAGAGAGAGGCTCAATTCCATGCTTATAATTTACACAGACTCTGCGCATGGAATTAGAACACTCCTCCCATGGCTCCTTCTTGCTCTAAAGATCCCAGGTGAACTCAGCAGTACCTGCTGTGACAGGACGGAGGCTCCAGCAGGACTGTCCTTCGGTCCCATCTGGGCTGCCAAAATGCTGAGGGATCTCCCCTGTGTGACCATTCCAGAGGCACAGGTGACTGCAACAAGCTGATGGGTGACCCGTTTGATTCCCTCCCCACACCGCTCTCAGCCAGTCAGAGCGGGTATCCGTACCCATTCAACCTCAGGGCTCTTTGCCCCAGCAGACTCACAGATGTCACATTCCATAAAGAGCCACCGGCTCCTGCTGCAGCACTCAGGGTCCGTTCAAATCCCTGGCCTGTGCCACAGCACCCTGTGCCCTCTGCCATGCAAAGGGTGGCAGTCTCTGGTCCCAGACTCCCACCAGCCAGAGCTCAATCTGCAGCTGGCACTGCAGCCGCACAACCAGCTCCCTGCCCCAAATGGATTCCTCAGCAGCTGCTGGCCTCAGAGACTGCGCAGCCTCATCCTGCAAGAAGAGGGGCCTAAAGAAAGCAGCAGAGAGCAGCCCTTCTTACAGGGGCAGGTCCTCAAAGGACAAGGGCAATGGCTTTACAGTGACAGAGGGTGGCTTCATACGAGATATTGGGAAGAAATTCTTGACTGTGAGGCTGCACGGATACTGGCATGGGTTGCCCAGAGCAGCTGTGGATGCCTGTTTTTCATGTAGGCAAGGTCAGCACAGAAGACGCAGACACCAACTTCAGGAATAAATGTCATTTACTGCAATTCAAAACCGCAACCAATGGGAAAAGGATAAGCTAAGCAATGCACCTAATCATTACTATAAAAGACTGCCTACAGTGATGAAGAAAGACACATCACAAGTTACCCTAATCCTTGACCATCATGCAGGTCTGCCCATCAAGTGGGGGAAGCCAGTGGCAGTCACAGTGAAGGACTGGAGAACCGCTCCCAGCCAACTGGGAAATCCCGCAGGTGCCTTCCCCTACAGGCAAGGAGGTTTCTGACTGGGCTGTGAGAGAGGCCCACCTTTATACTGTTGAATAAACAAGCTACCATAACATCTAGTGCAGGGGCATCTGGTTTTTTTTCTCCTCTTGGGATGCTCCCAAGGCCTTGGAGGACTCCAGGAGGAACCAAGGAAGTTGTCTGTGATCCTACATCCCAAAAGAAGGCCAGATGTGGCCTTGTCCAGTTTCTGATTAGGGAAAGGCAAATCCACGTTTTGCCGAGGAGCGGATCTCGATAACATTTGGTTGGCAGGTTCACGCAGAGGCCAACTTTTGATCAAGAGCTCTTGTTCCTGCCTCAGTCAGGTCCTGTTGATGAAGACTTAGTACTTCAGTGTCCCATCCTCCCTCAGATTGTTCAACGGCAGCTTCTGAGCCAGGCTCAGAAGAGCAAACTTCTCCAGTACAAACTATCCATCCCTACCAATGGCAGGAAGTCAGAGCTATGTGATTTCCAAGCTCCCTTCCACCCCAAACCATTCCATGGCTGATGGATTCAGTGTTGCCCCTCCCCCAGTGGGCCCCGGTTGCACAGGCCCCCACAGCGCCCCAAACACGGAACCCAGCCCTCAGTGACATCAGCCCCGGGGCCGAGGGCACCACGGGCAGCGCGGCTGCTGCCGGGCACTGCGGCTGTGGCTGTGCTGCTGCACGGAGCCCTCAGTGCTTGCAGCTGACACGTGCCTCTGGCAGCCATGAATTGGCTCGGCCTCCTCGTCCTGCTGACCGTGGCCGGGCTGGCCCACGGCATACCGTACCCCTGCGGGTAAGTGGCCCCAGGCCCTGGGAGGGAGCCATGGCAACACTTGGGGCCTTCCCTGGAGGGGACCCGCCTGGCCCCCATGGCTGGCCCACAGCCTCCCACCCACCACGGGGAAGCCTCAGTTCCTTGGACAGACAAACATCCCGTGGGCTTCCCTGGCCTGCTGTGCCCGCAAACCCTTGTGGGGAGGGCAGAGGGCTGAGCTTCAGCCTGAGCCACAGCAGGCCACGCAGCAGCGTGGAAATGACTTTCTGCTTGCAGAGGTTCCTGCGGCCTCCGCGCTCCGCAACCCGACTACAGCTCCACGACTTATTCCACCGGCAACGAAGCTTACGACTACGGCATGACGCGCGTTGTGGGTGGAGTAGGCGCTCTGGAAGCATCCTGGCCCTGGATCGTCAGCATCCAACATCCAGGCCTGGGCCATTGGTGTGGAGGGTCTCTCATCACTGCCGATTGGGTCCTCACAGCGGCCCACTGCTTCGACAAGTTAGAGTAAGGCAGACTAGGGAATGGGGACACCCTCGCTACACCAGCAGGTGCCCTGTCAGCAGCACCACCTGCTACTCCCATCCCCTTTCCTCTCAGGCAGCCCAGCCGCCACAGTGCTCAGGAGAAGCCTGGGCTTGTGCCAAGGCTTCCTAGCAGCCTCCAGCTCGACATTCCCCCAGCCCAATGTGTGCGAGGGCACTCGCACCTGCCAGAGCACTGCGCTCTCTCTGCCTTGCCAAGCAGAGGAGAGGCAGCCGCTGGGCTGCTGTGGTACGTGGCCCTGCTCCCTCTCAGCCCTCTCTCCGTCTTCTTTCCAGTGACATCAGCATGCTGTATGTGGTGCTTGGAGCTACCGAGTTCACTCAGCCGGGCCCTGGGGCTGTAGTTCGCAACGTGAAGCAGGTGGTGGTTCACCCCTACTACAGGCGTGCCGACTTCAGCTACGACATTGCCCTGCTGCAACTGGACGGTTCTGTCCAGTGCAACGCCTACATCCAGCTGGCCTGTCTGGCTGACCCCGCCCTAGAAGTCTCAAAGCTCGACAACTGCTGGATCGCTGGCTGGGGTTCCACCACTGCAAGAGGTGAGTTCCAGGAGTGAAACCTGAGCCAGCTAAGTGCACTGGGGAGAGGGTTTGGGCTTCCTCACAGCAGAGACCGAAGCCAGGCTGAAGGACGCACCCCGGTGCAGAGGTGGGCCTGGCCTGCTCCCCAAAGGCAGGAAGCAGGGACACCATGCCCCAGTGCCTCTGCAGAGGGAAAGCCGTGCCCAAGGGACAGGGATTCCTCCCCTCAGACAGGCAAGGAGAACTGACACGGGGATGCTGAGGGCTTATTGCTTTCTCTGCTCCCAGCTCAAGGTTCAAGTGGTCGCCTGCAGGAGGCCAAGGTCCAGCTCATCAATTCCCAGCTCTGCAACAGCACAGCCTGGTATGCAGGGCAAGTCCACCCCTACAACTTGTGCGCTGGTTACCCACAGGGCACCATCGACACCTGCCAGGTATGAATGTGTCACGAGCCTCTCAGCCCCCAGCAGCACCAGCAGCCCTGGCAGCACTGCCCAAACACCGCCCAGGGTCTGCTTTGCCCCGGCCAGTTCGCCCGGTCACCCTCCCAGCCCCAGCTCCCCCCCCCCCCCCCCCCCGCCCCCAGCTGCTGGGGGGGCTTCCTACACCCTCCCCATCCACTCCTACTTGCCCAGTGCCCCCCTTGTGCCAGAAAGCCCAGACAGCCCAGCTGGTGGTCTTGGCAGCGCAGAGATCCTGGTGCCAAACATCCATCCTCTGCACATCCAGGACTCCTGCCTTGTGCAGAGAGGACAGAGAGAGCCCTACCCTCCAGGACCCCAAGCCATTCACAGCCAGGGCTCTGGAGGCTCCAGCCTCTGAGGAAAGCCTTCCTCTGCCTGGAATACAGTTCTGGCAGGGGCTGTGAGAGAAGAGGAGACAGCCCCAGTGCTGGCAGGGGCCACTCAACGCCACCTTAATCCTCTCTGCTCTATTGCAGGGTGACAGTGGTGGTCCTCTCATGTGCAAGGACAACACCGCTGAGTACTGGTGGGTTGTCGGCTTAACCAGCTGGGGAGAAGGCTGCGCCAGACCAAAGCGGCCTGGAATCTACACCTCCACTCGGCACTTCTATCACTGGATTGACTACAACATCCGTGCGTTCCACACAGCTGAAAGGGCTTCCTGAGCAGCAGGACAGGCAGGATCCAGGGCAGGCTGCAGTGCACCGCGACCATCTCCTGCTGGGGCAATGCCTGCTCATCCAAAGGCAGCCTCAGTGCCAAAACCTGCTCTGCCCCGCCCCCATTTCTCTCCTGTGTGCAGGCAAACACTGGAGTTGACCTAACTGTTGAAATAAAGTTCCCTTTGTTCACAGGGAGCCGTCTTTTCAGTGTCATTCCAATTCCTGGGAAGGGCAACAAGTGCCACATTCGGCACCTGCAGAATGAGCCTGAGGCACGAAGGGACAGAGTGGCTCCAAAGAGCACCAGTGTGCCTGGTCAGAGAGCAGAGGGCTCTGAGCCACCATGGGCTGGAGGAAGCCGGTACGCCAAGCCCAGGAAGGGGATAGGACAAAAGCAGACACCTTGGGGACAGTGCTCAAATGCCCATGGGCTGATGATTTAGGGCCCGGTGTAAGCTTGGGCAAAGAGAAGAGACCAGAGACAGTCCCAAGCATGACAAGGGAAACTCCTGCCTCCTGAGTGGACTGCCAGTGATGGCTGGGAAGGCTGACGTGAAACAGAGATTGGACAGAGATAAAAAAATAAAGTAGGTATTTCTTGAAAGGCCTCCAGAATCCACCTTGGCCAGGACAGGAGCCTGATCGGGGCTATCCACAAAGTTGGACAAATAATGGCCACAAAATGGCTGACGGGTCACAAGATCTTACGTTTTTATAGGTTTTGGTCCATTTGCATATTGGGGTTTAATTGTCCAATTACAGCTTCAGCTGGTGGGGTCTCATCCTTCTTGTTTTCTCTCTTCAGTCCGCTGTTGTTTATGCTGTTGGCCTGAAAGTTGCCCTCGGTCCTCAGCAGGAAAAGGATTTGTTTGTCTGCTTCCTCTATAAAAAGAGCCTACTGGCACTTAATGCGAGGCTCAGAACTACACCCCGAAGCAGCACAGAACCTAAAAATACGAAAGCTAAAGCTCAAGGCATCACCAGTGCCCTAAGGCAGAGCCAGAGTTCACAGGGAGTAAAGGGGGACTGATGTGCTAGGCGGTCACACTTCACAGATATTCAAAGGAAGAGCTGGGCTCATTCTGGGGAGAGGAACCTGGCAGAAACAGCAGGAGAGCACACCAGGAATGCCCTGGAAGGCCAAAGTGAGTGGGCCAACAGCAGCTGCAACAGCAAGGCTGCTCACAGGCAGGGAGGGCCAAGCCTGGGAGCCATGGGAAAAAGATCCCTGGGCGTGGCTCCATATTTGGGAGGAGACAAAAGGCAGAGACAGGGAGGAGTCAAGGAAGATGAGGCTGCTGTGTAAGTCTGGCAAACGGAGAGAAGGAGCAGTCAAAGATCCAGCTGCACAGACACAAACTGCAGCTTGCTGTGCTTCTTTGTCTGAGTGCTGCACATAAGCACCACAGGATGGGCAAGAACCTTCTTATCTCGACTCACTAATTAACAAATCCTCTACAAACGGTTCAAATTTGCCCCAGAATTTAGACTCTTTTCAGTCAAACCTCAATATTTGGGGTGCTGGGACGGGCAAAGAAAAAATGATGGCATAATGCCATGGGGAAGACTTGTTGAAGGCAGTTGCTGTCTGTTCCAGGTGAAGGCAAGCGAACATTGACTTTCTAAATATAATGGAATGTTGCGGTGCGAAAATTATTACTGTGCAATTTTATGCAGAATGGTTTGTTCCAGATTAGCCCGTGTTCTAACCCCTTTGGTTTTTCCCTAGTTGTGGCTCCTGCCCATCTCCCTGCAACCCTGCCCAGACTCCGGTGGGGGGCTGGGGTGATTGGCAGAGCCTCTGACTTCCCCGCCCTGTATTATGTATCAGATGCCCTGTGTGCTGTCTTTTTGTCTTGGTAACTCCCACCCCACATGGTATTGGTCCTGGGCTAATCCCTGCCCCTTTCCACACCCCTGGTACTTAAGGTCAAGGAGAGCCCAGAGAAGTCATTTTTCACCTGGCCAGCTGGCAGCAATAGACCCATCTTGTCACCCACGTGAGAGTCTGCCTTTCTTCCACACCGAAGCCACACTTCTGCCTGAGGGCCAGGGCTCACACAGCAAGAAGGTACCGGAGTTGTACCCATTAATGCGTGTTCGGGACCGAGCTAGCCGTCGCAGCTCTGAACGCCCGCATTAATGGAAGGCTTCAAAATGCCTTGGGCTAGGTGTCACTCCGTCCGCTTCTGGACATTCTTCTTGGGTTCCAGGCAAACGGAGTCCTGTCTCACGGCATGTGGCATTCTTCCCTTTGTGTTAATCAAGATGGGCCGTGCTGAGAACAATCATGCCACATCTGTACTTGGCCCCGCCACCCTGGCATAAGATTCTTCAAATCTTTGCTGAAGCAAATTTCAGGGGCTGCCTGCTCACTAAAGACACCGAGTCCAAGAGTGTCACTCAGGGTTGGGGCTGATCATTACCCTGCCCAGAGGGGAGACAAGCTTAGAGCTGCCCAATCATCCTGGCACGACCTTGTTGTGCAAAATTCTGCTGCCCATAAGAGTTTCTCCCAGTTCTCTACAACTTTGGCCACAGACATGTCCTCACCTAAAACAGGGATATTTCCCATCACATCAGACACCTGGATGCATGTGAAACCCTCTTCTGCATGCCAAGAAGGGATTTCCACCCCCTTCTGTGTGTGCTCTAGCACCCATTTTGCGGCACGAGGGACGCAAGGTTCTCCCTGTGCCTGTCTGCAAAAGCCTTCAAGCAGAGACTCGAGCCCCTCTACCTCACAACTTACGGGGGCCCCCACAACTCCTCCGTGGCCACCTTACACTGATCGTGCTGCGCGCACCTTCTTCACCCGCTACCCCTGACTTCACCAAATCTGCAGCAAATGCCACCACAAGAGAGAGGCTCAATTCCATGCTTATAATTTACACAGACTCTGCGCATGGAATTAGAACACTCCTCCCATGGCTCCTTCTTGCTCTAAAGATCCCAGGTGAACTCAGCAGTACCTGCTGTGACAGGACGGAGGCTCCAGCAGGACTGTCCTTCGGTCCCATCTGGGCTGCCAAAATGCTGAGGGATCTCCCCTGTGTGACCATTCCAGAGGCACAGGTGACTGCAACAAGCTGATGGGTGACCCGTTTGATTCCCTCCCCACACCGCTCTCAGCCAGTCAGAGCGGGTATCCGTACCCATTCAACCTCAGGGCTCTTTGCCCCAGCAGACTCACAGATGTCACATTCCATAAAGAGCCACCGGCTCCTGCTGCAGCACTCAGGGTCCGTTCAAATCCCTGGCCTGTGCCACAGCACCCTGTGCCCTCTGCCATGCAAAGGGTGGCAGTCTCTGGTCCCAGACTCCCACCAGCCAGAGCTCAATCTGCAGCTGGCACTGCAGCCGCACAACCAGCTCCCTGCCCCAAATGGATTCCTCAGCAGCTGCTGGCCTCAGAGACTGCGCAGCCTCATCCTGCAAGAAGAGGGGCCTAAAGAAAGCAGCAGAGAGCAGCCCTTCTTACAGGGGCAGGTCCTCAAAGGACAAGGGCAATGGCTTTACAGTGACAGAGGGTGGCTTCATACGAGATATTGGGAAGAAATTCTTGACTGTGAGGCTGCACGGATACTGGCATGGGTTGCCCAGAGCAGCTGTGGATGCCTGTTTTTCATGTAGGCAAGGTCAGCACAGAAGACGCAGACACCAACTTCAGGAATAAATGTCATTTACTGCAATTCAAAACCGCAACCAATGGGAAAAGGATAAGCTAAGCAATGCACCTAATCATTACTATAAAAGACTGCCTACAGTGATGAAGAAAGACACATCACAAGTTACCCTAATCCTTGACCATCATGCAGGTCTGCCCATCAAGTGGGGGAAGCCAGTGGCAGTCACAGTGAAGGACTGGAGAACCGCTCCCAGCCAACTGGGAAATCCCGCAGGTGCCTTCCCCTACAGGCAAGGAGGTTTCTGACTGGGCTGTGAGAGAGGCCCACCTTTATACTGTTGAATAAACAAGCTACCATAACATCTAGTGCAGGGGCATCTGGTTTTTTTTCTCCTCTTGGGATGCTCCCAAGGCCTTGGAGGACTCCAGGAGGAACCAAGGAAGTTGTCTGTGATCCTACATCCCAAAAGAAGGCCAGATGTGGCCTTGTCCAGTTTCTGATTAGGGAAAGGCAAATCCACGTTTTGCCGAGGAGCGGATCTCGATAACATTTGGTTGGCAGGTTCACGCAGAGGCCAACTTTTGATCAAGAGCTCTTGTTCCTGCCTCAGTCAGGTCCTGTTGATGAAGACTTAGTACTTCAGTGTCCCATCCTCCCTCAGATTGTTCAACGGCAGCTTCTGAGCCAGGCTCAGAAGAGCAAACTTCTCCAGTACAAACTATCCATCCCTACCAATGGCAGGAAGTCAGAGCTATGTGATTTCCAAGCTCCCTTCCACCCCAAACCATTCCATGGCTGATGGATTCAGTGTTGCCCCTCCCCCAGTGGGCCCCGGTTGCACAGGCCCCCACAGCGCCCCAAACACGGAACCCAGCCCTCAGTGACATCAGCCCCGGGGCCGAGGGCACCACGGGCAGCGCGGCTGCTGCCGGGCACTGCGGCTGTGGCTGTGCTGCTGCACGGAGCCCTCAGTGCTTGCAGCTGACACGTGCCTCTGGCAGCCATGAATTGGCTCGGCCTCCTCGTCCTGCTGACCGTGGCCGGGCTGGCCCACGGCATACCGTACCCCTGCGGGTAAGTGGCCCCAGGCCCTGGGAGGGAGCCATGGCAACACTTGGGGCCTTCCCTGGAGGGGACCCGCCTGGCCCCCATGGCTGGCCCACAGCCTCCCACCCACCACGGGGAAGCCTCAGTTCCTTGGACAGACAAACATCCCGTGGGCTTCCCTGGCCTGCTGTGCCCGCAAACCCTTGTGGGGAGGGCAGAGGGCTGAGCTTCAGCCTGAGCCACAGCAGGCCACGCAGCAGCGTGGAAATGACTTTCTGCTTGCAGAGGTTCCTGCGGCCTCCGCGCTCCGCAACCCGACTACAGCTCCACGACTTATTCCACCGGCAACGAAGCTTACGACTACGGCATGACGCGCGTTGTGGGTGGAGTAGGCGCTCTGGAAGCATCCTGGCCCTGGATCGTCAGCATCCAACATCCAGGCCTGGGCCATTGGTGTGGAGGGTCTCTCATCACTGCCGATTGGGTCCTCACAGCGGCCCACTGCTTCGACAAGTTAGAGTAAGGCAGACTAGGGAATGGGGACACCCTCGCTACACCAGCAGGTGCCCTGTCAGCAGCACCACCTGCTACTCCCATCCCCTTTCCTCTCAGGCAGCCCAGCCGCCACAGTGCTCAGGAGAAGCCTGGGCTTGTGCCAAGGCTTCCTAGCAGCCTCCAGCTCGACATTCCCCCAGCCCAATGTGTGCGAGGGCACTCGCACCTGCCAGAGCACTGCGCTCTCTCTGCCTTGCCAAGCAGAGGAGAGGCAGCCGCTGGGCTGCTGTGGTACGTGGCCCTGCTCCCTCTCAGCCCTCTCTCCGTCTTCTTTCCAGTGACATCAGCATGCTGTATGTGGTGCTTGGAGCTACCGAGTTCACTCAGCCGGGCCCTGGGGCTGTAGTTCGCAACGTGAAGCAGGTGGTGGTTCACCCCTACTACAGGCGTGCCGACTTCAGCTACGACATTGCCCTGCTGCAACTGGACGGTTCTGTCCAGTGCAACGCCTACATCCAGCTGGCCTGTCTGGCTGACCCCGCCCTAGAAGTCTCAAAGCTCGACAACTGCTGGATCGCTGGCTGGGGTTCCACCACTGCAAGAGGTGAGTTCCAGGAGTGAAACCTGAGCCAGCTAAGTGCACTGGGGAGAGGGTTTGGGCTTCCTCACAGCAGAGACCGAAGCCAGGCTGAAGGACGCACCCCGGTGCAGAGGTGGGCCTGGCCTGCTCCCCAAAGGCAGGAAGCAGGGACACCATGCCCCAGTGCCTCTGCAGAGGGAAAGCCGTGCCCAAGGGACAGGGATTCCTCCCCTCAGACAGGCAAGGAGAACTGACACGGGGATGCTGAGGGCTTATTGCTTTCTCTGCTCCCAGCTCAAGGTTCAAGTGGTCGCCTGCAGGAGGCCAAGGTCCAGCTCATCAATTCCCAGCTCTGCAACAGCACAGCCTGGTATGCAGGGCAAGTCCACCCCTACAACTTGTGCGCTGGTTACCCACAGGGCACCATCGACACCTGCCAGGTATGAATGTGTCACGAGCCTCTCAGCCCCCAGCAGCACCAGCAGCCCTGGCAGCACTGCCCAAACACCGCCCAGGGTCTGCTTTGCCCCGGCCAGTTCGCCCGGTCACCCTCCCAGCCCCAGCTCCCCCCCCCCCCCCCCCCCCCCCGCCCCCAGCTGCTGGGGGGGCTTCCTACACCCTCCCCATCCACTCCTACTTGCCCAGTGCCCCCCTTGTGCCAGAAAGCCCAGACAGCCCAGCTGGTGGTCTTGGCAGCGCAGAGATCCTGGTGCCAAACATCCATCCTCTGCACATCCAGGACTCCTGCCTTGTGCAGAGAGGACAGAGAGAGCCCTACCCTCCAGGACCCCAAGCCATTCACAGCCAGGGCTCTGGAGGCTCCAGCCTCTGAGGAAAGCCTTCCTCTGCCTGGAATACAGTTCTGGCAGGGGCTGTGAGAGAAGAGGAGACAGCCCCAGTGCTGGCAGGGGCCACTCAAGGCCACCTTAATCCTCTCTGCTCTATTGCAGGGTGACAGTGGTGGTCCTCTCATGTGCAAGGACAACACCGCTGAGTACTGGTGGGTTGTCGGCTTAACCAGCTGGGGAGAAGGCTGCGCCAGACCAAAGCGGCCTGGAATCTACACCTCCACTCGGCACTTCTATCACTGGATTGACTACAACATCCGTGCGTTCCACACAGCTGAAAGGGCTTCCTGAGCAGCAGGACAGGCAGGATCCAGGGCAGGCTGCAGTGCACCGCGACCATCTCCTGCTGGGGCAATGCCTGCTGATCCAAAGGCAGCCTCAGTGCCAAAACCCTGCTCTGCCCCGCCCCCATTTCTCTCCTGTGTGCAGGCAAACACTGGAGTTGACCTAACTGTTGAAATAAAGTTCCCTTTGTTCACAGGGAGCCGTCTTTTCAGTGTCATTCCAATTCCTGGGAAGGGCAACAAGTGCCACATTCGGCACCTGCAGAATGAGCCTGAGGCACGAAGGGACAGAGTGGCTCCAAAGAGCACCAGTGTGCCTGGTCAGAGAGCAGAGGGCTCTGAGCCACCATGGGCTGGAGGAAGCCGGTACGCCAAGCCCAGGAAGGGGATAGGACAAAAGCAGACACCTTGGGGACAGTGCTCAAATGCCCATGGGCTGATGATTTAGGGCCCGGTGTAAGCTTGGGCAAAGAGAAGAGACCAGAGACAGTCCCAAGCATGACAAGGGAAACTCCTGCCTCCTGAGTGGACTGCCAGTGATGGCTGGGAAGGCTGACGTGAAACAGAGATTGGACAGAGATAAAAAAATAAAGTAGGTATTTCTTGAAAGGCCTCCAGAATCCACCTTGGCCAGGACAGGAGCCTGATCGGGGCTATCCACAAAGTTGGACAAATAATGGCCACAAAATGGCTGACGGGTCACAAGATCTTACGTTTTTATAGGTTTTGGTCCATTTGCATATTGGGGTTTAATTGTCCAATTACAGCTTCAGCTGGTGGGGTCTCATCCTTCTTGTTTTCTCTCTTCAGTCCGCTGTTGTTTATGCTGTTGGCCTGAAAGTTGCCCTCGGTCCTCAGCAGGAAAAGGATTTGTTTGTCTGCTTCCTCTATAAAAAGAGCCTACTGGCACTTAATGCGAGGCTCAGAACTACACCCCGAAGCAGCACAGAACCTAAAAATACGAAAGCTAAAGCTCAAGGCATCACCAGTGCCCTAAGGCAGAGCCAGAGTTCACAGGGAGTAAAGGGGGACTGATGTGCTAGGCGGTCACACTTCACAGATATTCAAAGGAAGAGCTGGGCTCATTCTGGGGAGAGGAACCTGGCAGAAACAGCAGGAGAGCACACCAGGAATGCCCTGGAAGGCCAAAGTGAGTGGGCCAACAGCAGCTGCAACAGCAAGGCTGCTCACAGGCAGGGAGGGCCAAGCCTGGGAGCCATGGGAAAAAGATCCCTGGGCGTGGCTCCATATTTGGGAGGAGACAAAAGGCAGAGACAGGGAGGAGTCAAGGAAGATGAGGCTGCTGTGTAAGTCTGGCAAACGGAGAGAAGGAGCAGTCAAAGATCCAGCTGCACAGACACAAACTGCAGCTTGCTGTGCTTCTTTGTCTGAGTGCTGCACATAAGCACCACAGGATGGGCAAGAACCTTCTTATCTCGACTCACTAATTAACAAATCCTCTACAAACGGTTCAAATTTGCCCCAGAATTTAGACTCTTTTCAGTCAAACCTCAATATTTGGGGTGCTGGGACGGGCAAAGAAAAAATGATGGCATAATGCCATGGGGAAGACTTGTTGAAGGCAGTTGCTGTCTGTTCCAGGTGAAGGCAAGCGAACATTGACTTTCTAAATATAATGGAATGTTGCGGTGCGAAAATTATTACTGTGCAATTTTATGCAGAATGGTTTGTTCCAGATTAGCCCGTGTTCTAACCCCTTTGGTTTTTCCCTAGTTGTGGCTCCTGCCCATCTCCCTGCAACCCTGCCCAGACTCCGGTGGGGGGCTGGGGTGATTGGCAGAGCCTCTGACTTCCCCGCCCTGTATTATGTATCAGATGCCCTGTGTGCTGTCTTTTTGTCTTGGTAACTCCCACCCCACATGGTATTGGTCCTGGGCTAATCCCTGCCCCTTTCCACACCCCTGGTACTTAAGGTCAAGGAGAGCCCAGAGAAGTCATTTTTCACCTGGCCAGCTGGCAGCAATAGACCCATCTTGTCACCCACGTGAGAGTCTGCCTTTCTTCCACACCGAAGCCACACTTCTGCCTGAGGGCCAGGGCTCACACAGCAAGAAGGTACCGGAGTTGTACCCATTAATGCGTGTTCGGGACCGAGCTAGCCGTCGCAGCTCTGAACGCCCGCATTAATGGAAGGCTTCAAAATGCCTTGGGCTAGGTGTCACTCCGTCCGCTTCTGGACATTCTTCTTGGGTTCCAGGCAAACGGAGTCCTGTCTCACGGCATGTGGCATTCTTCCCTTTGTGTTAATCAAGATGGGCCGTGCTGAGAACAATCATGCCACATCTGTACTTGGCCCCGCCACCCTGGCATAAGATTCTTCAAATCTTTGCTGAAGCAAATTTCAGGGGCTGCCTGCTCACTAAAGACACCGAGTCCAAGAGTGTCACTCAGGGTTGGGGCTGATCATTACCCTGCCCAGAGGGGAGACAAGCTTAGAGCTGCCCAATCATCCTGGCACGACCTTGTTGTGCAAAATTCTGCTGCCCATAAGAGTTTCTCCCAGTTCTCTACAACTTTGGCCACAGACATGTCCTCACCTAAAACAGGGATATTTCCCATCACATCAGACACCTGGATGCATGTGAAACCCTCTTCTGCATGCCAAGAAGGGATTTCCACCCCCTTCTGTGTGTGCTCTAGCACCCATTTTGCGGCACGAGGGACGCAAGGTTCTCCCTGTGCCTGTCTGCAAAAGCCTTCAAGCAGAGACTCGAGCCCCTCTACCTCACAACTTACGGGGGCCCCCACAACTCCTCCGTGGCCACCTTACACTGATCGTGCTGCGCGCACCTTCTTCACCCGCTACCCCTGACTTCACCAAATCTGCAGCAAATGCCGCCACAAGAGAGAGGCTCAATTCCATGCTTATAATTTACACAGACTCTGCGCATGGAATTAGAACACTCCTCCCATGGCTCCTTCTTGCTCTAAAGATCCCAGGTGAACTCAGCAGTACCTGCTGTGACAGGACGGAGGCTCCAGCAGGACTGTCCTTCGGTCCCATCTGGGCTGCCAAAATGCTGAGGGATCTCCCCTGTGTGACCATTCCAGAGGCACAGGTGACTGCAACAAGCTGATGGGTGACCCGTTTGATTCCCTCCCCACACCGCTCTCAGCCAGTCAGAGCGGGTATCCGTACCCATTCAACCTCAGGGCTCTTTGCCCCAGCAGACTCACAGATGTCACATTCCATAAAGAGCCACCGGCTCCTGCTGCAGCACTCAGGGTCCGTTCAAATCCCTGGCCTGTGCCACAGCACCCTGTGCCCTCTGCCATGCAAAGGGTGGCAGTCTCTGGTCCCAGACTCCCACCAGCCAGAGCTCAATCTGCAGCTGGCACTGCAGCCGCACAACCAGCTCCCTGCCCCAAATGGATTCCTCAGCAGCTGCTGGCCTCAGAGACTGCGCAGCCTCATCCTGCAAGAAGAGGGGCCTAAAGAAAGCAGCAGAGAGCAGCCCTTCTTACAGGGGCAGGTCCTCAAAGGACAAGGGCAATGGCTTTACAGTGACAGAGGGTGGCTTCATACGAGATATTGGGAAGAAATTCTTGACTGTGAGGCTGCACGGATACTGGCATGTGTTGCCCAGAGCAGCTGTGGATGCCTGTTTTTCATGTAGGCAAGGTCAGCACAGAAGACGCAGACACCAACTTCAGGAATAAATGTCATTTACTGCAATTCAAAACCGCAACCAATGGGAAAAGGATAAGCTAAGCAATGCACCTAATCATTACTATAAAAGACTGCCTACAGTGATGAAGAAAGACACATCACAAGTTACCCTAATCCTTGACCATCATGCAGGTCTGCCCATCAAGTGGGGGAAGCCAGTGGCAGTCACAGTGAAGGACTGGAGAACCGCTCCCAGCCAACTGGGAAATCCCGCAGGTGCCTTCCCCTACAGGCAAGGAGGTTTCTGACTGGGCTGTGAGAGAGGCCCACCTTTATACTGTTGAATAAACAAGCTACCATAACATCTAGTGCAGGGGCATCTGGTTTTTTTTCTCCTCTTGGGATGCTCCCAAGGCCTTGGAGGACTCCAGGAGGAACCAAGGAAGTTGTCTGTGATCCTACATCCCAAAAGAAGGCCAGATGTGGCCTTGTCCAGTTTCTGATTAGGGAAAGGCAAATCCACGTTTTGCCGAGGAGCGGATCTCGATAACATTTGGTTGGCAGGTTCACGCAGAGGCCAACTTTTGATCAAGAGCTCTTGTTCCTGCCTCAGTCAGGTCCTGTTGATGAAGACTTAGTACTTCAGTGTCCCATCCTCCCTCAGATTGTTCAACGGCAGCTTCTGAGCCAGGCTCAGAAGAGCAAACTTCTCCAGTACAAACTATCCATCCCTACCAATGGCAGGAAGTCAGAGCTATGTGATTTCCAAGCTCCCTTCCACCCCAAACCATTCCATGGCTGATGGATTCAGTGTTGCCCCTCCCCCAGTGGTCCCCGGTTGCACAGGCCCCCACAGCGCCCCAAACACGGAACCCAGCCCTCAGTGACATCAGCCCCGGGGCCGAGGGCACCACGGGCAGCGCGGCTGCTGCCGGGCACTGCGGCTGTGGCTGTGCTGCTGCACGGAGCCCTCAGTGCTTGCAGCTGACACGTGCCTCTGGCAGCCATGAATTGGCTCGGCCTCCTCGTCCTGCTGACCGTGGCCGGGCTGGCCCACGGCATACCGTACCCCTGCGGGTAAGTGGCCCCAGGCCCTGGGAGGGAGCCATGGCAACACTTGAGGCCTTCCCTGGAGGGGACCCGCCTGGCCCCCATGGCTGGCCCACAGCCTCCCACCCACCACGGGGAAGCCTCAGTTCCTTGGACAGACAAACATCCCGTGGGCTTCCCTGGCCTGCTGTGCCCGCAAACCCTTGTGGGGAGGGCAGAGGGCTGAGCTTCAGCCTGAGCCACAGCAGGCCACGCAGCAGCGTGGAAATGACTTTCTGCTTGCAGAGGTTCCTGCGGCCTCCGCGCTCCGCAACCCGACTACAGCTCCACGACTTATTCCACCGGCAACGAAGCTTACGACTACGGCATGACGCGCGTTGTGGGTGGAGTAGGCGCTCTGGAAGCATCCTGGCCCTGGATCGTCAGCATCCAACATCCAGGCCTGGGCCATTGGTGTGGAGGGTCTCTCATCACTGCCGATTGGGTCCTCACAGCGGCCCACTGCTTCGACAAGTTGGAGTAAGGCAGACTAGGGAATGGGGACACCCTCGCTACACCAGCAGGTGCCCTGTCAGCAGCACCACCTGCTACTCCCATCCCCTTTCCTCTCAGGCAGCCCAGCCGCCACAGTGCTCAGGAGAAGCCTGGGCTTGTGCCAAGGCTTCCTAGCAGCCTCCAGCTCGACATTCCCCCAGCCCAATGTGTGCGAGGGCACTCGCACCTGCCAGAGCACTGCGCTCTCTCTGCCTTGCCAAGCAGAGGAGAGGCAGCCGCTGGGCTGCTGTGGTACGTGGCCCTGCTCCCTCTCAGCCCTCTCTCCGTCTTCTTTCCAGTGACATCAGCATGCTGTATGTGGTGCTTGGAGCTACCGAGTTCACTCAGCCGGGCCCTGGGGCTGTAGTTCGCAACGTGAAGCAGGTGGTGGTTCACCCCTACTACAGGCGTGCCGACTTCAGCTACGACATTGCCCTGCTGCAACTGGACGGTTCTGTCCAGTGCAGCGCCTACATCCAGCTGGCCTGTCTGGCTGACCCCGCCCTAGAAGTCTCAAAGCTCGACAACTGCTGGATCGCTGGCTGGGGTTCCACCACTGCAAGAGGTGAGTTCCAGGAGTGAAACGTGAGCCAGCTAAGTGCACTGGGGAGAGGGTTTGGGCTTCCTCACAGCAGAGACCGAAGCCAGGCTGAAGGACGTACCCCGGTGCAGAGGTGGGCCTGGCCTGCTCCCCAAAGGCAGGAAGCAGGGACACCATGCCCCAGTGCCTCTGCAGAGGGAAAGCCGTGCCCAAGGGACAGGGATTCCTCCCCTCAGACAGGCAAGGAGAACTGACACGGGGATGCTGAGGGCTTATTGCTTTCTCTGCTCCCAGCTCAAGGTTCAAGTGGTCGCCTGCAGGAGGCCAAGGTCCAGCTCATCAATTCCCAGCTCTGCAACAGCACAGCCTGGTATGCAGGGCAAGTCCACCCCTACAACTTGTGCGCTGGTTACCCACAGGGCACCATCGACACCTGCCAGGTATGAATGTGTCACGAGCCTCTCAGCCCCCAGCAGCACCAGCAGCCCTGGCAGCACTGCCCAAACACCGCCCAGGGTCTGCTTTGCCCCGGCCAGTTCGCCCGGTCACCCTCCCAGCCCCAGCTCCCCCCCCCCCCCCCCCCCCGCCCCCAGCTGCTGGGGGGGCTTCCTACACCCTCCCCATCCACTCCTACTTGCCCAGTGCCCCCCTTGTGCCAGAAAGCCCAGACAGCCCAGCTGGTGGTCTTGGCAGCGCAGAGATCCTGGTGCCAAACATCCATCCTCTGCACATCCAGGACTCCTGCCTTGTGCAGAGAGGACAGAGAGAGCCCTACCCTCCAGGACCCCAAGCCATTCACAGCCAGGGCTCTGGAGGCTCCAGCCTCTGAGGAAAGCCTTCCTCTGCCTGGAATACAGTTCTGGCAGGGGCTGTGAGAGAAGAGGAGACAGCCCCAGTGCTGGCAGGGGCCACTCAAGGCCACCTTAATCCTCTCTGCTCTATTGCAGGGTGACAGTGGTGGTCCTCTCATGTGCAAGGACAACACCGCTGAGTACTGGTGGGTTGTCGGCTTAACCAGCTGGGGAGAAGGCTGCGCCAGACCAAAGCGGCCTGGAATCTACACCTCCACTCGGCACTTCTATCACTGGATTGACTACAACATCCGTGCGTTCCACACAGCTGAAAGGGCTTCCTGAGCAGCAGGACAGGCAGGATCCAGGGCAGGCTGCAGTGCACCGCGACCATCTCCTGCTGGGGCAATGCCTGCTCATCCAAAGGCAGCCTCAGTGCCAAAACCCTGCTCTGCCCCGCCCCCATTTCTCTCCTGTGTGCAGGCAAACACTGGAGTTGACCTAACTGTTGAAATAAAGTTCCCTTTGTTCACAGGGAGCCGTCTTTTCAGTGTCATTCCAATTCCTGGGAAGGGCAACAAGTGCCACATTCGGCACCTGCAGAATGAGCCTGAGGCACGAAGGGACAGAGTGGCTCCAAAGAGCACCAGTGTGCCTGGTCAGAGAGCAGAGGGCTCTGAGCCACCATGGGCTGGAGGAAGCCGGTACGCCAAGCCCAGGAAGGGGATAGGACAAAAGCAGACACCTTGGGGACAGTGCTCAAATGCCCATGGGCTGATGATTTAGGGCCCGGTGTAAGCTTGGGCAAAGAGAAGAGACCAGAGACAGTCCCAAGCATGACAAGGGAAACTCCTGCCTCCTGAGTGGACTGCCAGTGATGGCTGGGAAGGCTGACGTGAAACAGAGATTGGACAGAGATAAAAAAATAAAGTAGGTATTTCTTGAAAGGCCTCCAGAATCCACCTTGGCCAGGACAGGAGCCTGATCGGGGCTATCCACAAAGTTGGACAAATAATGGCCACAAAATGGCTGACGGGTCACAAGATCTTACGTTTTTATAGGTTTTGGTCCATTTGCATATTGGGGTTTAATTGTCCAGTTACAGCTTCAGCTGGTGGGGTCTCATCCTTCTTGTTTTCTCTCTTCAGTCCGCTGTTGTTTATGCTGTTGGCCTGAAAGTTGCCCTCGGTCCTCAGCAGGAAAAGGATTTGTTTGTCTGCTTCCTCTATAAAAAGAGCCTACTGGCACTTAATGCGAGGCTCAGAACTACACCCCGAAGCAGCACAGAACCTAAAAATACGAAAGCTAAAGCTCAAGGCATCACCAGTGCCCTAAGGCAGAGCCAGAGTTCACAGGGAGTAAAGGGGGACTGATGTGCTAGGCGGTCACACTTCACAGATATTCAAAGGAAGAGCTGGGCTCATTCTGGGGAGAGGAACCTGGCAGAAACAGCAGGAGAGCACACCAGGAATGCCCTGGAAGGCCAAAGTGAGTGGGCCAACAGCAGCTGCAACAGCAAGGCTGCTCACAGGCAGGGAGGGCCAAGCCTGGGAGCCATGGGAAAAAGATCCCTGGGCGTGGCTCCATATTTGGGAGGAGACAAAAGGCAGAGACAGGGAGGAGTCAAGGAAGATGAGGCTGCTGTGTAAGTCTGGCAAACGGAGAGAAGGAGCAGTCAAAGATCCAGCTGCACAGACACAAACTGCAGCTTGCTGTGCTTCTTTGTCTGAGTGCTGCACATAAGCACCACAGGATGGGCAAGAACCTTCTTATCTCGACTCACTAATTAACAAATCCTCTACAAACGGTTCAAATTTGCCCCAGAATTTAGACTCTTTTCAGTCAAACCTCAATATTTGGGGTGCTGGGACGGGCAAAGAAAAAATGATGGCATAATGCCATGGGGAAGACTTGTTGAAGGCAGTTGCTGTCTGTTCCAGGTGAAGGCAAGCGAACATTGACTTTCTAAATATAATGGAATGTTGCGGTGCGAAAATTATTACTGTGCAATTTTATGCAGAATGGTTTGTTCCAGATTAGCCCGTGTTCTAACCCCTTTGGTTTTTCCCTAGTTGTGGCTCCTGCCCATCTCCCTGCAACCCTGCCCAGACTCCGGTGGGGGGCTGGGGTGATTGGCAGAGCCTCTGACTTCCCCGCCCTGTATTATGTATCAGATGCCCTGTGTGCTGTCTTTTTGTCTTGGTAACTCCCACCCCACATGGTATTGGTCCTGGGCTAATCCCTGCCCCTTTCCACACCCCTGGTACTTAAGGTCAAGGAGAGCCCAGAGAAGTCATTTTTCACCTGGCCAGCTGGCAGCAATAGACCCATCTTGTCACCCACGTGAGAGTCTGCCTTTCTTCCACACCGAAGCCACACTTCTGCCTGAGGGCCAGGGCTCACACAGCAAGAAGGTACCGGAGTTGTACCCATTAATGCGTGTTCGGGACCGAGCTAGCCGTCGCAGCTCTGAACGCCCGCATTAATGGAAGGCTTCAAAATGCCTTGGGCTAGGTGTCACTCCGTCCGCTTCTGGACATTCTTCTTGGGTTCCAGGCAAACGGAGTCCTGTCTCACGGCATGTGGCATTCTTCCCTTTGTGTTAATCAAGATGGGCCGTGCTGAGAACAATCATGCCACATCTGTACTTGGCCCCGCCACCCTGGCATAAGATTCTTCAAATCTTTGCTGAAGCAAATTTCAGGGGCTGCCTGCTCACTAAAGACACCGAGTCCAAGAGTGTCACTCAGGGTTGGGGCTGATCATTACCCTGCCCAGAGGGGAGACAAGCTTAGAGCTGCCCAATCATCCTGGCACGACCTTGTTGTGCGAAATTCTGCTGCCCATAAGAGTTTCTCCCAGTTCTCTACAACTTTGGCCACAGACATGTCCTCACCTAAAACAGGGATATTTCCCATCACATCAGACACCTGGATGCATGTGAAACCCTCTTCTGCATGCCAAGAAGGGATTTCCACCCCCTTCTGTGTGTGCTCTAGCACCCATTTTGCGGCACGAGGGACGCAAGGTTCTCCCTGTGCCTGTCTGCAAAAGCCTTCAAGCAGAGACTCGAGCCCCTCTACCTCACAACTTACGGGGGCCCCCACAACTCCTCCGTGGCCACCTTACACTGATCGTGCTGCGCGCACCTTTTTCACCCGCTACCCCTGACTTCACCAAATCTGCAGCAAATGCCGCCACAAGAGAGAGGCTCAATTCCATGCTTATAATTTACACAGACTCTGCGCATGGAATTAGAACACTCCTCCCATGGCTCCTTCTTGCTCTAAAGATCCCAGGTGAACTCAGCAGTACCTGCTGTGACAGGACGGAGGCTCCAGCAGGACTGTCCTTCGGTCCCATCTGGGCTGCCAAAATGCTGAGGGATCTCCCCTGTGTGACCATTCCAGAGGCACAGGTGACTGCAACAAGCTGATGGGTGACCCGTTTGATTCCCTCCCCACACCGCTCTCAGCCAGTCAGAGCGGGTATCCGTACCCATTCAACCTCAGGGCTCTTTGCCCCAGCAGACTCACAGATGTCACATTCCATAAAGAGCCACCGGCTCCTGCTGCAGCACTCAGGGTCCGTTCAAATCCCTGGCCTGTGCCACAGCACCCTGTGCCCTCTGCCATGCAAAGGGTGGCAGTCTCTGGTCCCAGACTCCCACCAGCCAGAGCTCAATCTGCAGCTGGCACTGCAGCCGCACAACCAGCTCCCTGCCCCAAATGGATTCCTCAGCAGCTGCTGGCCTCAGAGACTGCGCAGCCTCATCCTGCAAGAAGAGGGGCCTAAAGAAAGCAGCAGAGAGCAGCCCTTCTTACAGGGGCAGGTCCTCAAAGGACAAGGGCAATGGCTTTACAGTGACAGAGGGTGGCTTCATACGAGATATTGGGAAGAAATTCTTGACTGTGAGGCTGCACGGATACTGGCATGGGTTGCCCAGAGCAGCTGTGGATGCCTGTTTTTCATGTAGGCAAGGTCAGCACAGAAGACGCAGACACCAACTTCAGGAATAAATGTCATTTACTGCAATTCAAAACCGCAACCAATGGGAAAAGGATAAGCTAAGCAATGCACCTAATCATTACTATAAAAGACTGCCTACAGTGATGAAGAAAGACACATCACAAGTTACCCTAATCCTTGACCATCATGCAGGTCTGCCCATCAAGTGGGGGAAGCCAGTGGCAGTCACAGTGAAGGACTGGAGAACCGCTCCCAGCCAACTGGGAAATCCCGCAGGTGCCTTCCCCTACAGGCAAGGAGGTTTCTGACTGGGCTGTGAGAGAGGCCCACCTTTATACTGTTGAATAAACAAGCTACCATAACATCTAGTGCAGGGGCATCTGGTTTTTTTTCTCCTCTTGGGATGCTCCCAAGGCCTTGGAGGACTCCAGGAGGAACCAAGGAAGTTGTCTGTGATCCTACATCCCAAAAGAAGGCCAGATGTGGCCTTGTCCAGTTTCTGATTAGGGAAAGGCAAATCCACGTTTTGCCGAGGAGCGGATCTCGATAACATTTGGTTGGCAGGTTCACGCAGAGGCCAACTTTTGATCAAGAGCTCTTGTTCCTGCCTCAGTCAGGTCCTGTTGATGAAGACTTAGTACTTCAGTGTCCCATCCTCCCTCAGATTGTTCAACGGCAGCTTCTGAGCCAGGCTCAGAAGAGCAAACTTCTCCAGTACAAACTATCCATCCCTACCAATGGCAGGAAGTCAGAGCTATGTGATTTCCAAGCTCCCTTCCACCCCAAACCATTCCATGGCTGATGGATTCAGTGTTGCCCCTCCCCCAGTGGGCCCCGGTTGCACAGGCCCCCACAGCGCCCCAAACACGGAACCCAGCCCTCAGTGACATCAGCCCCGGGGCCGAGGGCACCACGGGCAGCGCGGCTGCTGCCGGGCACTGCGGCTGTGGCTGTGCTGCTGCACGGAGCCCTCAGTGCTTGCAGCTGACACGTGCCTCTGGCAGCCATGAATTGGCTCGGCCTCCTCGTCCTGCTGACCGTGGCCGGGCTGGCCCACGGCATACCGTACCCCTGCGGGTAAGTGGCCCCAGGCCCTGGGAGGGAGCCATGGCAACACTTGAGGCCTTCCCTGGAGGGGACCCGCCTGGCCCCCATGGCTGGCCCACAGCCTCCCACCCACCACGGGGAAGCCTCAGTTCCTTGGACAGACAAACATCCCGTGGGCTTCCCTGGCCTGCTGTGCCCGCAAACCCTTGTGGGGAGGGCAGAGGGCTGAGCTTCAGCCTGAGCCACAGCAGGCCACGCAGCAGCGTGGAAATGACTTTCTGCTTGCAGAGGTTCCTGCGGCCTCCGCGCTCCGCAACCCGACTACAGCTCCACGACTTATTCCACCGGCAACGAAGCTTACGACTACGGCATGACGCGCGTTGTGGGTGGAGTAGGCGCTCTGGAAGCATCCTGGCCCTGGATCGTCAGCATCCAACATCCAGGCCTGGGCCATTGGTGTGGAGGGTCTCTCATCACTGCCGATTGGGTCCTCACAGCGGCCCACTGCTTCGACAAGTTAGAGTAAGGCAGACTAGGGAATGGGGACACCCTCGCTACACCAGCAGGTGCCCTGTCAGCAGCACCACCTGCTACTCCCATCCCCTTTCCTCTCAGGCAGCCCAGCCGCCACAGTGCTCAGGAGAAGCCTGGGCTTGTGCCAAGGCTTCCTAGCAGCCTCCAGCTCGACATTCCCCCAGCCCAATGTGTGCGAGGGCACTCGCACCTGCCAGAGCACTGCGCTCTCTCTGCCTTGCCAAGCAGAGGAGAGGCAGCCGCTGGGCTGCTGTGCTACGTGGCCCTGCTCCCTCTCAGCCCTCTCTCCGTCTTCTTTCCAGTGACATCAGCATGCTGTATGTGGTGCTTGGAGCTACCGAGTTCACTCAGCCGGGCCCTGGGGCTGTAGTTCGCAACGTGAAGCAGGTGGTGGTTCACCCCTACTACAGGCGTGCCGACTTCAGCTACGACATTGCCCTGCTGCAACTGGACGGTTCTGTCCAGTGCAACGCCTACATCCAGCTGGCCTGTCTGGCTGACCCCGCCCTAGAAGTCTCAAAGCTCGACAACTGCTGGATCGCTGGCTGGGGTTCCACCACTGCAAGAGGTGAGTTCCAGGAGTGAAACCTGAGCCAGCTAAGTGCACTGGGGAGAGGGTTTGGGCTTCCTCACAGCAGAGACCGAAGCCAGGCTGAAGGACGCACCCCGGTGCAGAGGTGGGCCTGGCCTGCTCCCCAAAGGCAGGAAGCAGGGACACCATGCCCCAGTGCCTCTGCAGAGGGAAAGCCGTGCCCAAGGGACAGGGATTCCTCCCCTCAGACAGGCAAGGAGAACTGACACGGGGATGCTGAGGGCTTATTGCTTTCTCTGCTCCCAGCTCAAGGTTCAAGTGGTCGCCTGCAGGAGGCCAAGGTCCAGCTCATCAATTCCCAGCTCTGCAACAGCACAGCCTGGTATGCAGGGCAAGTCCACCCCTACAACTTGTGCGCTGGTTACCCACAGGGCACCATCGACACCTGCCAGGTATGAATGTGTCACGAGCCTCTCAGCCCCCAGCAGCACCAGCAGCCCTGGCAGCACTGCCCAAACACCGCCCAGGGTCTGCTTTGCCCCGGCCAGTTCGCCCGGTCACCCTCCCAGCCCCAGCTTCCCCCCCCCCCCCCCCCCCCCGCCCCCAGCTGCTGGGGGGGCTTCCTACACCCTCCCCATCCACTCCTACTTGCCCAGTGCCCCCCTTGTGCCAGAAAGCCCAGACAGCCCAGCTGGTGGTCTTGGCAGCGCAGAGATCCTGGTGCCAAACATCCATCCTCTGCACATCCAGGACTCCTGCCTTGTGCAGAGAGGACAGAGAGAGCCCTACCCTCCAGGACCCCAAGCCATTCACAGCCAGGGCTCTGGAGGCTCCAGCCTCTGAGGAAAGCCTTCCTCTGCCTGGAATACAGTTCTGGCAGGGGCTGTGAGAGAAGAGGAGACAGCCCCAGTGCTGGCAGGGGCCACTCAACACCACCTTAATCCTCTCTGCTCTATTGCAGGGTGACAGTGGTGGTCCTCTCATGTGCAAGGACAACACCGCTGAGTACTGGTGGGTTGTCGGCTTAACCAGCTGGGGAGAAGGCTGCGCCAGACCAAAGCGGCCTGGAATCTACACCTCCACTCGGCACTTCTATCACTGGATTGACTACAACATCCGTGCGTTCCACACAGCTGAAAGGGCTTCCTGAGCAGCAGGACAGGCAGGATCCAGGGCAGGCTGCAGTGCACCGCGACCATCTCCTGCTGGGGCAATGCCTGCTGATCCAAAGGCAGCCTCAGTGCCAAAACCCTGCTCTGCCCCGCCCCCATTTCTCTCCTGTGTGCAGGCAAACACTGGAGTTGACCTAACTGTTGAAATAAAGTTCCCTTTGTTCACAGGGAGCCGTCTTTTCAGTGTCATTCCAATTCCTGGGAAGGGCAACAAGTGCCACATTCGGCACCTGCAGAATGAGCCTGAGGCACGAAGGGACAGAGTGGCTCCAAAGAGCACCAGTGTGCCTGGTCAGAGAGCAGAGGGCTCTGAGCCACCATGGGCTGGAGGAAGCCGGTACGCCAAGCCCAGGAAGGGGATAGGACAAAAGCAGACACCTTGGGGACAGTGCTCAAATGCCCATGGGCTGATGATTTAGGGCCCGGTGTAAGCTTGGGCAAAGAGAAGAGACCAGAGACAGTCCCAAGCATGACAAGGGAAACTCCTGCCTCCTGAGTGGACTGCCAGTGATGGCTGGGAAGGCTGACGTGAAACAGAGATTGGACAGAGATAAAAAAATAAAGTAGGTATTTCTTGAAAGGCCTCCAGAATCCACCTTGGCCAGGACAGGAGCCTGATCGGGGCTATCCACAAAGTTGGACAAATAATGGCCACAAAATGGCTGACGGGTCACAAGATCTTACGTTTTTATAGGTTTTGGTCCATTTGCATATTGGGGTTTAATTGTCCAATTACAGCTTCAGCTGGTGGGGTCTCATCCTTCTTGTTTTCTCTCTTCAGTCCGCTGTTGTTTATGCTGTTGGCCTGAAAGTTGCCCTCGGTCCTCAGCAGGAAAAGGATTTGTTTGTCTGCTTCCTCTATAAAAAGAGCCTACTGGCACTTAATGCGAGGCTCAGAACTACACCCCGAAGCAGCACAGAACCTAAAAATACGAAAGCTAAAGCTCAAGGCATCACCAGTGCCCTAAGGCAGAGCCAGAGTTCACAGGGAGTAAAGGGGGACTGATGTGCTAGGCGGTCACACTTCACAGATATTCAAAGGAAGAGCTGGGCTCATTCTGGGGAGAGGAACCTGGCAGAAACAGCAGGAGAGCACACCAGGAATGCCCTGGAAGGCCAAAGTGAGTGGGCCAACAGCAGCTGCAACAGCAAGGCTGCTCACAGGCAGCGAGGGCCAAGCCTGGGAGCCATGGGAAAAAGATCCCTGGGCGTGGCTCCATATTTGGGAGGAGACAAAAGGCAGAGACAGGGAGGAGTCAAGGAAGATGAGGCTGCTGTGTAAGTCTGGCAAACGGAGAGAAGGAGCAGTCAAAGATCCAGCTGCACAGACACAAACTGCAGCTTGCTGTGCTTCTTTGTCTGAGTGCTGCACATAAGCACCACAGGATGGGCAAGAACCTTCTTATCTCGACTCACTAATTAACAAATCCTCTACAAACGGTTCAAATTTGCCCCAGAATTTAGACTCTTTTCAGTCAAACCTCAATATTTGGGGTGCTGGGACGGGCAAAGAAAAAATGATGGCATAATGCCATGGGGAAGACTTGTTGAAGGCAGTTGCTGTCTGTTCCAGGTGAAGGCAAGCGAACATTGACTTTCTAAATATAATGGAATGTTGCGGTGCGAAAATTATTACTGTGCAATTTTATGCAGAATGGTTTGTTCCAGATTAGCCCGTGTTCTAACCCCTTTGGTTTTTCCCTAGTTGTGGCTCCTGCCCATCTCCCTGCAACCCTGCCCAGACTCCGGTGGGGGGCTGGGGTGATTGGCAGAGCCTCTGACTTCCCCGCCCTGTATTATGTATCAGATGCCCTGTGTGCTGTCTTTTTGTCTTGGTAACTCCCACCCCACATGGTATTGGTCCTGGGCTAATCCCTGCCCCTTTCCACACCCCTGGTACTTAAGGTCAAGGAGAGCCCAGAGAAGTCATTTTTCACCTGGCCAGCTGGCAGCAATAGACCCATCTTGTCACCCACGTGAGAGTCTGCCTTTCTTCCACACCGAAGCCACACTTCTGCCTGAGGGCCAGGGCTCACACAGCAAGAAGGTACCGGAGTTGTACCCATTAATGCGTGTTCGGGACCGAGCTAGCCGTCGCAGCTCTGAACGCCCGCATTAATGGAAGGCTTCAAAATGCCTTGGGCTAGGTGTCACTCCGTCCGCTTCTGGACATTCTTCTTGGGTTCCAGGCAAACGGAGTCCTGTCTCACGGCATGTGGCATTCTTCCCTTTGTGTTAATCAAGATGGGCCGTGCTGAGAACAATCATGCCACATCTGTACTTGGCCCCGCCACCCTGGCATAAGATTCTTCAAATCTTTGCTGAAGCAAATTTCAGGGGCTGCCTGCTCACTAAAGACACCGAGTCCAAGAGTGTCACTCAGGGTTGGGGCTGATCATTACCCTGCCCAGAGGGGAGACAAGCTTAGAGCTGCCCAATCATCCTGGCACGACCTTGTTGTGCAAAATTCTGCTGCCCATAAGAGTTTCTCCCAGTTCTCTACAACTTTGGCCACAGACATGTCCTCACCTAAAACAGGGATATTTCCCATCACATCAGACACCTGGATGCATGTGAAACCCTCTTCTGCATGCCAAGAAGGGATTTCCACCCCCTTCTGTGTGTGCTCTAGCACCCATTTTGCGGCACGAGGGACGCAAGGTTCTCCCTGTGCCTGTCTGCAAAAGCCTTCAAGCAGAGACTCGAGCCCCTCTACCTCACAACTTACAGGGGCCCCCACAACTCCTCCGTGGCCACCTTACACTGATCGTGCTGCGCGCACCTTCTTCACCCGCTACCCCTGACTTCACCAAATCTGCAGCAAATGCCGCCACAAGAGAGAGGCTCAATTCCATGCTTATAATTTACACAGACTCTGCGCATGGAATTAGAACACTCCTCCCATGGCTCCTTCTTGCTCTAAAGATCCCAGGTGAACTCAGCAGTACCTGCTGTGACAGGACGGAGGCTCCAGCAGGACTGTCCTTCGGTCCCATCTGGGCTGCCAAAATGCTGAGGGATCTCCCCTGTGTGACCATTCCAGAGGCACAGGTGACTGCAACAAGCTGATGGGTGACCCGTTTGATTCCCTCCCCACACCGCTCTCAGCCAGTCAGAGCGGGTATCCGTACCCATTCAACCTCAGGGCTCTTTGCCCCAGCAGACTCACAGATGTCACATTCCATAAAGAGCCACCGGCTCCTGCTGCAGCACTCAGGGTCCGTTCAAATCCCTGGCCTGTGCCACAGCACCCTGTGCCCTCTGCCATGCAAAGGGTGGCAGTCTCTGGTCCCAGACTCCCACCAGCCAGAGCTCAATCTGCAGCTGGCACTGCAGCCGCACAACCAGCTCCCTGCCCCAAATGGATTCCTCAGCAGCTGCTGGCCTCAGAGACTGCGCAGCCTCATCCTGCAAGAAGAGGGGCCTAAAGAAAGCAGCAGAGAGCAGCCCTTCTTACAGGGGCAGGTCCTCAAAGGACAAGGGCAATGGCTTTACAGTGACAGAGGGTGGCTTCATACGAGATATTGGGAAGAAATTCTTGACTGTGAGGCTGCACGGATACTGGCATGTGTTGCCCAGAGCAGCTGTGGATGCCTGTTTTTCATGTAGGCAAGGTCAGCACAGAAGACGCAGACACCAACTTCAGGAATAAATGTCATTTACTGCAATTCAAAACCGCAACCAATGGGAAAAGGATAAGCTAAGCAATGCACCTAATCATTACTATAAAAGACTGCCTACAGTGATGAAGAAAGACACATCACAAGTTACCCTAATCCTTGACCATCATGCAGGTCTGCCCATCAAGTGGGGGAAGCCAGTGGCAGTCACAGTGAAGGACTGGAGAACCGCTCCCAGCCAACTGGGAAATCCCGCAGGTGCCTTCCCCTACAGGCAAGGAGGTTTCTGACTGGGCTGTGAGAGAGGCCCACCTTTATACTGTTGAATAAACAAGCTACCATAACATCTAGTGCAGGGGCATCTGTTTTTTTTTCTCCTCTTGGGATGCTCCCAAGGCCTTGGAGGACTCCAGGAGGAACCAAGGAAGTTGTCTGTGATCCTACATCCCAAAAGAAGGCCAGATGTGGCCTTGTCCAGTTTCTGATTAGGGAAAGGCAAATCCACGTTTTGCCGAGGAGCGGATCTCGATAACATTTGGTTGGCAGGTTCACGCAGAGGCCAACTTTTGATCAAGAGCTCTTGTTCCTGCCTCAGTCAGGTCCTGTTGATGAAGACTTAGTACTTCAGTGTCCCATCCTCCCTCAGATTGTTCAACGGCAGCTTCTGAGCCAGGCTCAGAAGAGCAAACTTCTCCAGTACAAACTATCCATCCCTACCAATGGCAGGAAGTCAGAGCTATGTGATTTCCAAGCTCCCTTCCACCCCAAACCATTCCATGGCTGATGGATTCAGTGTTGCCCCTCCCCCAGTGGGCCCCGGTTGCACAGGCCCCCACAGCGCCCCAAACACGGAACCCAGCCCTCAGTGACATCAGCCCCGGGGCCGAGGGCACCACGGGCAGCGCGGCTGCTGCCGGGCACTGCGGCTGTGGCTGTGCTGCTGCACGGAGCCCTCAGTGCTTGCAGCTGACACGTGCCTCTGGCAGCCATGAATTGGCTCGGCCTCCTCGTCCTGCTGACCGTGGCCGGGCTGGCCCACGGCATACCGTACCCCTGCGGGTAAGTGGCCCCAGGCCCTGGGAGGGAGCCATGGCAACACTTGAGGCCTTCCCTGGAGGGGACCCGCCTGGCCCCCATGGCTGGCCCACAGCCTCCCACCCACCACGGGGAAGCCTCAGTTCCTTGGACAGACAAACATCCCGTGGGCTTCCCTGGCCTGCTGTGCCCGCAAACCCTTGTGGGGAGGGCAGAGGGCTGAGCTTCAGCCTGAGCCACAGCAGGCCACGCAGCAGCGTGGAAATGACTTTCTGCTTGCAGAGGTTCCTGCGGCCTCCGCGCTCCGCAACCCGACTACAGCTCCACGACTTATTCCACCGGCAACGAAGCTTACGACTACGGCATGACGCGCGTTGTGGGTGGAGTAGGCGCTCTGGAAGCATCCTGGCCCTGGATCGTCAGCATCCAACATCCAGGCCTGGGCCATTGGTGTGGAGGGTCTCTCATCACTGCCGATTGGGTCCTCACAGCGGCCCACTGCTTCGACAAGTTAGAGTAAGGCAGACTAGGGAATGGGGACACCCTCGCTACACCAGCAGGTGCCCTGTCAGCAGCACCACCTGCTACTCCCATCCCCTTTCCTCTCAGGCAGCCCAGCCGCCACAGTGCTCAGGAGAAGCCTGGGCTTGTGCCAAGGCTTCCTAGCAGCCTCCAGCTCGACATTCCCCCAGCCCAATGTGTGCGAGGGCACTCGCACCTGCCAGAGCACTGCGCTCTCTCTGCCTTGCCAAGCAGAGGAGAGGCAGCCGCTGGGCTGCTGTGCTACGTGGCCCTGCTCCCTCTCAGCCCTCTCTCCGTCTTCTTTCCAGTGACATCAGCATGCTGTATGTGGTGCTTGGAGCTACCGAGTTCACTCAGCCGGGCCCTGGGGCTGTAGTTCGCAACGTGAAGCAGGTGGTGGTTCACCCCTACTACAGGCGTGCCGACTTCAGCTACGACATTGCCCTGCTGCAACTGGACGGTTCTGTCCAGTGCAACGCCTACATCCAGCTGGCCTGTCTGGCTGACCCCGCCCTAGAAGTCTCAAAGCTCGACAACTGCTGGATCGCTGGCTGGGGTTCCACCACTGCAAGAGGTGAGTTCCAGGAGTGAAACCTGAGCCAGCTAAGTGCACTGGGGAGAGGGTTTGGGCTTCCTCACAGCAGAGACCGAAGCCAGGCTGAAGGACGCACCCCGGTGCAGAGGTGGGCCTGGCCTGCTCCCCAAAGGCAGGAAGCAGGGACACCATGCCCCAGTGCCTCTGCAGAGGGAAAGCCGTGCCCAAGGGACAGGGATTCCTCCCCTCAGACAGGCAAGGAGAACTGACACGGGGATGCTGAGGGCTTATTGCTTTCTCTGCTCCCAGCTCAAGGTTCAAGTGGTCGCCTGCAGGAGGCCAAGGTCCAGCTCATCAATTCCCAGCTCTGCAACAGCACAGCCTGGTATGCAGGGCAAGTCCACCCCTACAACTTGTGCGCTGGTTACCCACAGGGCACCATCGACACCTGCCAGGTATGAATGTGTCACGAGCCTCTCAGCCCCCAGCAGCACCAGCAGCCCTGGCAGCACTGCCCAAACACCGCCCAGGGTCTGCTTTGCCCCGGCCAGTTCGCCCGGTCACCCTCCCAGCCCCAGCTCCCCCCCCCCCCCCCCCCCCCGCCCCCAGCTGCTGGGGGGGCTTCCTACACCCTCCCCATCCACTCCTACTTGCCCAGTGCCCCCCTTGTGCCAGAAAGCCCAGACAGCCCAGCTGGTGGTCTTGGCAGCGCAGAGATCCTGGTGCCAAACATCCATCCTCTGCACATCCAGGACTCCTGCCTTGTGCAGAGAGGACAGAGAGAGCCCTACCCTCCAGGACCCCAAGCCATTCACAGCCAGGGCTCTGGAGGCTCCAGCCTCTGAGGAAAGCCTTCCTCTGCCTGGAATACAGTTCTGGCAGGGGCTGTGAGAGAAGAGGAGACAGCCCCAGTGCTGGCAGGGGCCACTCAAGGCCACCTTAATCCTCTCTGCTCTATTGCAGGGTGACAGTGGTGGTCCTCTCATGTGCAAGGACAACACCGCTGAGTACTGGTGGGTTGTCGGCTTAACCAGCTGGGGAGAAGGCTGCGCCAGACCAAAGCGGCCTGGAATCTACACCTCCACTCGGCACTTCTATCACTGGATTGACTACAACATCCGTGCGTTCCACACAGCTGAAAGGGCTTCCTGAGCAGCAGGACAGGCAGGATCCAGGGCAGGCTGCAGTGCACCGCGACCATCTCCTGCTGGGGCAATGCCTGCTGATCCAAAGGCAGCCTCAGTGCCAAAACCCTGCTCTGCCCCGCCCCCATTTCTCTCCTGTGTGCAGGCAAACACTGGAGTTGACCTAACTGTTGAAATAAAGTTCCCTTTGTTCACAGGGAGCCGTCTTTTCAGTGTCATTCCAATTCCTGGGAAGGGCAACAAGTGCCACATTCGGCACCTGCAGAATGAGCCTGAGGCACGAAGGGACAGAGTGGCTCCAAAGAGCACCAGTGTGCCTGGTCAGAGAGCAGAGGGCTCTGAGCCACCATGGGCTGGAGGAAGCCGGTACGCCAAGCCCAGGAAGGGGATAGGACAAAAGCAGACACCTTGGGGACAGTGCTCAAATGCCCATGGGCTGATGATTTAGGGCCCGGTGTAAGCTTGGGCAAAGAGAAGAGACCAGAGACAGTCCCAAGCATGACAAGGGAAACTCCTGCCTCCTGAGTGGACTGCCAGTGATGGCTGGGAAGGCTGACGTGAAACAGAGATTGGACAGAGATAAAAAAATAAAGTAGGTATTTCTTGAAAGGCCTCCAGAATCCACCTTGGCCAGGACAGGAGCCTGATCGGGGCTATCCACAAAGTTGGACAAATAATGGCCACAAAATGGCTGACGGGTCACAAGATCTTACGTTTTTATAGGTTTTGGTCCATTTGCATATTGGGGTTTAATTGTCCAATTACAGCTTCAGCTGGTGGGGTCTCATCCTTCTTGTTTTCTCTCTTCAGTCCGCTGTTGTTTATGCTGTTGGCCTGAAAGTTGCCCTCGGTCCTCAGCAGGAAAAGGATTTGTTTGTCTGCTTCCTCTATAAAAAGAGCCTACTGGCACTTAATGCGAGGCTCAGAACTACACCCCGAAGCAGCACAGAACCTAAAAATACGAAAGCTAAAGCTCAAGGCATCACCAGTGCCCTAAGGCAGAGCCAGAGTTCACAGGGAGTAAAGGGGGACTGATGTGCTAGGCGGTCACACTTCACAGATATTCAAAGGAAGAGCTGGGCTCATTCTGGGGAGAGGAACCTGGCAGAAACAGCAGGAGAGCACACCAGGAATGCCCTGGAAGGCCAAAGTGAGTGGGCCAACAGCAGCTGCAACAGCAAGGCTGCTCACAGGCAGGGAGGGCCAAGCCTGGGAGCCATGGGAAAAAGATCCCTGGGCGTGGCTCCATATTTGGGAGGAGACAAAAGGCAGAGACAGGGAGGAGTCAAGGAAGATGAGGCTGCTGTGTAAGTCTGGCAAACGGAGAGAAGGAGCAGTCAAAGATCCAGCTGCACAGACACAAACTGCAGCTTGCTGTGCTTCTTTGTCTGAGTGCTGCACATAAGCACCACAGGATGGGCAAGAACCTTCTTATCTCGACTCACTAATTAACAAATCCTCTACAAACGGTTCAAATTTGCCCCAGAATTTAGACTCTTTTCAGTCAAACCTCAATATTTGGGGTGCTGGGACGGGCAAAGAAAAAATGATGGCATAATGCCATGGGGAAGACTTGTTGAAGGCAGTTGCTGTCTGTTCCAGGTGAAGGCAAGCGAACATTGACTTTCTAAATATAATGGAATGTTGCGGTGCGAAAATTATTACTGTGCAATTTTATGCAGAATGGTTTGTTCCAGATTAGCCCTTGTTCTAACCCCTTTGGTTTTTCCCTAGTTGTGGCTCCTGCCCATCTCCCTGCAACCCTGCCCAGACTCCGGTGGGGGGCTGGGGTGATTGGCAGAGCCTCTGACTTCCCCGCCCTGTATTATGTATCAGATGCCCTGTGTGCTGTCTTTTTGTCTTGGTAACTCCCACCCCACATGGTATTGGTCCTGGGCTAATCCCTGCCCCTTTCCACACCCCTGGTACTTAAGGTCAAGGAGAGCCCAGAGAAGTCATTTTTCACCTGGCCAGCTGGCAGCAATAGACCCATCTTGTCACCCACGTGAGAGTCTGCCTTTCTTCCACACCGAAGCCACACTTCTGCCTGAGGGCCAGGGCTCACACAGCAAGAAGGTACCGGAGTTGTACCCATTAATGCGTGTTTGGGACCGAGCTAGCCGTCGCAGCTCTGAACGCCCGCATTAATGGAAGGCTTCAAAATGCCTTGGGCTAGGTGTCACTCCGTCCGCTTCTGGACATTCTTCTTGGGTTCCAGGCAAACGGAGTCCTGTCTCACGGCATGTGGCATTCTTCCCTTTGTGTTAATCAAGATGGGCCGTGCTGAGAACAATCATGCCACATCTGTACTTGGCCCCGCCACCCTGGCATAAGATTCTTCAAATCTTTGCTGAAGCAAATTTCAGGGGCTGCCTGCTCACTAAAGACACCGAGTCCAAGAGTGTCACTCAGGGTTGGGGCTGATCATTACCCTGCCCAGAGGGGAGACAAGCTTAGAGCTGCCCAATCATCCTGGCACGACCTTGTTGTGCAAAATTCTGCTGCCCATAAGAGTTTCTCCCAGTTCTCTACAACTTTGGCCACAGACATGTCCTCACCTAAAACAGGGATATTTCCCATCACATCAGACACCTGGATGCATGTGAAACCCTCTTCTGCATGCCAAGAAGGGATTTCCACCCCCTTCTGTGTGTGCTCTAGCACCCATTTTGCGGCACGAGGGACGCAAGGTTCTCCCTGTGCCTGTCTGCAAAAGCCTTCAAGCAGAGACTCGAGCCCCTCTACCTCACAACTTACGGGGGCCCCCACAACTCCTCCGTGGCCACCTTACACTGATCGTGCTGCGCGCACCTTCTTCACCCGCTACCCCTGACTTCACCAAATCTGCAGCAAATGCCGCCACAAGAGAGAGGCTCAATTCCATGCTTATAATTTACACAGACTCTGCGCATGGAATTAGAACACTCCTCCCATGGCTCCTTCTTGCTCTAAAGATCCCAGGTGAACTCAGCAGTACCTGCTGTGACAGGACGGAGGCTCCAGCAGGACTGTCCTTCGGTCCCATCTGGGCTGCCAAAATGCTGAGGGATCTCCCCTGTGTGACCATTCCAGAGGCACAGGTGACTGCAACAAGCTGATGGGTGACCCGTTTGATTCCCTCCCCACACCGCTCTCAGCCAGTCAGAGCGGGTATCCGTACCCATTCAACCTCAGGGCTCTTTGCCCCAGCAGACTCACAGATGTCACATTCCATAAAGAGCCACCGGCTCCTGCTGCAGCACTCAGGGTCCGTTCAAATCCCTGGCCTGTGCCACAGCACCCTGTGCCCTCTGCCATGCAAAGGGTGGCAGTCTCTGGTCCCAGACTCCCACCAGCCAGAGCTCAATCTGCAGCTGGCACTGCAGCCGCACAACCAGCTCCCTGCCCCAAATGGATTCCTCAGCAGCTGCTGGCCTCAGAGACTGCGCAGCCTCATCCTGCAAGAAGAGGGGCCTAAAGAAAGCAGCAGAGAGCAGCCCTTCTTACAGGGGCAGGTCCTCAAAGGACAAGGGCAATGGCTTTACAGTGACAGAGGGTGGCTTCATACGAGATATTGGGAAGAAATTCTTGACTGTGAGGCTGCACGGATACTGGCATGGGTTGCCCAGAGCAGCTGTGGATGCCTGTTTTTCATGTAGGCAAGGTCAGCACAGAAGACGCAGACACCAACTTCAGGAATAAATGTCATTTACTGCAATTCAAAACCGCAACCAATGGGAAAAGGATAAGCTAAGCAATGCACCTAATCATTACTATAAAAGACTGCCTACAGTGATGAAGAAAGACACATCACAAGTTACCCTAATCCTTGACCATCATGCAGGTCTGCCCATCAAGTGGGGGAAGCCAGTGGCAGTCACAGTGAAGGACTGGAGAACCGCTCCCAGCCAACTGGGAAATCCCGCAGGTGCCTTCCCCTACAGGCAAGGAGGTTTCTGACTGGGCTGTGAGAGAGGCCCACCTTTATACTGTTGAATAAACAAGCTACCATAACATCTAGTGCAGGGGCATCTGGTTTTTTTTCTCCTCTTGGGATGCTCCCAAGGCCTTGGAGGACTCCAGGAGGAACCAAGGAAGTTGTCTGTGATCCTACATCCCAAAAGAAGGCCAGATGTGGCCTTGTCCAGTTTCTGATTAGGGAAAGGCAAATCCACGTTTTGCCGAGGAGCGGATCTCGATAACATTTGGTTGGCAGGTTCACGCAGAGGCCAACTTTTGATCAAGAGCTCTTGTTCCTGCCTCAGTCAGGTCCTGTTGATGAAGACTTAGTACTTCAGTGTCCCATCCTCCCTCAGATTGTTCAACGGCAGCTTCTGAGCCAGGCTCAGAAGAGCAAACTTCTCCAGTACAAACTATCCATCCCTACCAATGGCAGGAAGTCAGAGCTATGTGATTTCCAAGCTCCCTTCCACCCCAAACCATTCCATGGCTGATGGATTCAGTGTTGCCCCTCCCCCAGTGGGCCCCGGTTGCACAGGCCCCCACAGCGCCCCAAACACGGAACCCAGCCCTCAGTGACATCAGCCCCGGGGCCGAGGGCACCACGGGCAGCGCGGCTGCTGCCGGGCACTGCGGCTGTGGCTGTGCTGCTGCACGGAGCCCTCAGTGCTTGCAGCTGACACGTGCCTCTGGCAGCCATGAATTGGCTCGGCCTCCTCGTCCTGCTGACCGTGGCCGGGCTGGCCCACGGCATACCGTACCCCTGCGGGTAAGTGGCCCCAGGCCCTGGGAGGGAGCCATGGCAACACTTGAGGCCTTCCCTGGAGGGGACCCGCCTGGCCCCCATGGCTGGCCCACAGCCTCCCACCCACCACGGGGAAGCCTCAGTTCCTTGGACAGACAAACATCCCGTGGGCTTCCCTGGCCTGCTGTGCCCGCAAACCCTTGTGGGGAGGGCAGAGGGCTGAGCTTCAGCCTGAGCCACAGCAGGCCACGCAGCAGCGTGGAAATGACTTTCTGCTTGCAGAGGTTCCTGCGGCCTCCGCGCTCCGCAACCCGACTACAGCTCCACGACTTATTCCACCGGCAACGAAGCTTACGACTACGGCATGACGCGCGTTGTGGGTGGAGTAGGCGCTCTGGAAGCATCCTGGCCCTGGATCGTCAGCATCCAACATCCAGGCCTGGGCCATTGGTGTGGAGGGTCTCTCATCACTGCCGATTGGGTCCTCACAGCGGCCCACTGCTTCGACAAGTTAGAGTAAGGCAGACTAGGGAATGGGGACACCCTCGCTACACCAGCAGGTGCCCTGTCAGCAGCACCACCTGCTACTCCCATCCCCTTTCCTCTCAGGCAGCCCAGCCGCCACAGTGCTCAGGAGAAGCCTGGGCTTGTGCCAAGGCTTCCTAGCAGCCTCCAGCTCGACATTCCCCCAGCCCAATGTGTGCGAGGGCACTCGCACCTGCCAGAGCACTGCGCTCTCTCTGCCTTGCCAAGCAGAGGAGAGGCAGCCGCTGGGCTGCTGTGCTACGTGGCCCTGCTCCCTCTCAGCCCTCTCTCCGTCTTCTTTCCAGTGACATCAGCATGCTGTATGTGGTGCTTGGAGCTACCGAGTTCACTCAGCCGGGCCCTGGGGCTGTAGTTCGCAACGTGAAGCAGGTGGTGGTTCACCCCTACTACAGGCGTGCCGACTTCAGCTACGACATTGCCCTGCTGCAACTGGACGGTTCTGTCCAGTGCAACGCCTACATCCAGCTGGCCTGTCTGGCTGACCCCGCCCTAGAAGTCTCAAAGCTCGACAACTGCTGGATCGCTGGCTGGGGTTCCACCACTGCAAGAGGTGAGTTCCAGGAGTGAAACCTGAGCCAGCTAAGTGCACTGGGGAGAGGGTTTGGGCTTCCTCACAGCAGAGACCGAAGCCAGGCTGAAGGACGCACCCCGGTGCAGAGGTGGGCCTGGCCTGCTCCCCAAAGGCAGGAAGCAGGGACACCATGCCCCAGTGCCTCTGCAGAGGGAAAGCCGTGCCCAAGGGACAGGGATTCCTCCCCTCAGACAGGCAAGGAGAACTGACACGGGGATGCTGAGGGCTTATTGCTTTCTCTGCTCCCAGCTCAAGGTTCAAGTGGTCGCCTGCAGGAGGCCAAGGTCCAGCTCATCAATTCCCAGCTCTGCAACAGCACAGCCTGGTATGCAGGGCAAGTCCACCCCTACAACTTGTGCGCTGGTTACCCACAGGGCACCATCGACACCTGCCAGGTATGAATGTGTCACGAGCCTCTCAGCCCCCAGCAGCACCAGCAGCCCTGGCAGCACTGCCCAAACACCGCCCAGGGTCTGCTTTGCCCCGGCCAGTTCGCCCGGTCACCCTCCCAGCCCCAGCTGCCCCCCCCCCCCCCCCCCCCCGCCCCCAGCTGCTGGGGGGGCTTCCTACACCCTCCCCATCCACTCCTACTTGCCCAGTGCCCCCCTTGTGCCAGAAAGCCCAGACAGCCCAGCTGGTGGTCTTGGCAGCGCAGAGATCCTGGTGCCAAACATCCATCCTCTGCACATCCAGGACTCCTGCCTTGTGCAGAGAGGACAGAGAGAGCCCTACCCTCCAGGACCCCAAGCCATTCACAGCCAGGGCTCTGGAGGCTCCAGCCTCTGAGGAAAGCCTTCCTCTGCCTGGAATACAGTTCTGGCAGGGGCTGTGAGAGAAGAGGAGACAGCCCCAGTGCTGGCAGGGGCCACTCAAGGCCACCTTAATCCTCTCTGCTTTATTGCAGGGTGACAGTGGTGGTCCTCTCATGTGCAAGGACAACACCGCTGAGTACTGGTGGGTTGTCGGCTTAACCAGCTGGGGAGAAGGCTGCGCCAGACCAAAGCGGCCTGGAATCTACACCTCCACTCGGCACTTCTATCACTGGATTGACTACAACATCCGTGCGTTCCACACAGCTGAAAGGGCTTCCTGAGCAGCAGGACAGGCAGGATCCAGGGCAGGCTGCAGTGCACCGCGACCATCTCCTGCTGGGGCAATGCCTGCTGATCCAAAGGCAGCCTCAGTGCCAAAACCCTGCTCTGCCCCGCCCCCATTTCTCTCCTGTGTGCAGGCAAACACTGGAGTTGACCTAACTGTTGAAATAAAGTTCCCTTTGTTCACAGGGAGCCGTCTTTTCAGTGTCATTCCAATTCCTGGGAAGGGCAACAAGTGCCACATTCGGCACCTGCAGAATGAGCCTGAGGCACGAAGGGACAGAGTGGCTCCAAAGAGCACCAGTGTGCCTGGTCAGAGAGCAGAGGGCTCTGAGCCACCATGGGCTGGAGGAAGCCGGTACGCCAAGCCCAGGAAGGGGATAGGACAAAAGCAGACACCTTGGGGACAGTGCTCAAATGCCCATGGGCTGATGATTTAGGGCCCGGTGTAAGCTTGGGCAAAGAGAAGAGACCAGAGACAGTCCCAAGCATGACAAGGGAAACTCCTGCCTCCTGAGTGGACTGCCAGTGATGGCTGGGAAGGCTGACGTGAAACAGAGATTGGACAGAGATAAAAAAATAAAGTAGGTATTTCTTGAAAGGCCTCCAGAATCCACCTTGGCCAGGACAGGAGCCTGATCGGGGCTATCCACAAAGTTGGACAAATAATGGCCACAAAATGGCTGACGGGTCACAAGATCTTACGTTTTTATAGGTTTTGGTCCATTTGCATATTGGGGTTTAATTGTCCAATTACAGCTTCAGCTGGTGGGGTCTCATCCTTCTTGTTTTCTCTCTTCAGTCCGCTGTTGTTTATGCTGTTGGCCTGAAAGTTGCCCTCGGTCCTCAGCAGGAAAAGGATTTGTTTGTCTGCTTCCTCTATAAAAAGAGCCTACTGGCACTTAATGCGAGGCTCAGAACTACACCCCGAAGCAGCACAGAACCTAAAAATACGAAAGCTAAAGCTCAAGGCATCACCAGTGCCCTAAGGCAGAGCCAGAGTTCACAGGGAGTAAAGGGGGACTGATGTGCTAGGCGGTCACACTTCACAGATATTCAAAGGAAGAGCTGGGCTCATTCTGGGGAGAGGAACCTGGCAGAAACAGCAGGAGAGCACACCAGGAATGCCCTGGAAGGCCAAAGTGAGTGGGCCAACAGCAGCTGCAACAGCAAGGCTGCTCACAGGCAGGGAGGGCCAAGCCTGGGAGCCATGGGAAAAAGATCCCTGGGCGTGGCTCCATATTTGGGAGGAGACAAAAGGCAGAGACAGGGAGGAGTCAAGGAAGATGAGGCTGCTGTGTAAGTCTGGCAAACGGAGAGAAGGAGCAGTCAAAGATCCAGCTGCACAGACACAAACTGCAGCTTGCTGTGCTTCTTTGTCTGAGTGCTGCACATAAGCACCACAGGATGGGCAAGAACCTTCTTATCTCGACTCACTAATTAACAAATCCTCTACAAACGGTTCAAATTTGCCCCAGAATTTAGACTCTTTTCAGTCAAACCTCAATATTTGGGGTGCTGGGACGGGCAAAGAAAAAATGATGGCATAATGCCATGGGGAAGACTTGTTGAAGGCAGTTGCTGTCTGTTCCAGGTGAAGGCAAGCGAACATTGACTTTCTAAATATAATGGAATGTTGCGGTGCGAAAATTATTACTGTGCAATTTTATGCAGAATGGTTTGTTCCAGATTAGCCCGTGTTCTAACCCCTTTGGTTTTTCCCTAGTTGTGGCTCCTGCCCATCTCCCTGCAACCCTGCCCAGACTCCGGTGGGGGGCTGGGGTGATTGGCAGAGCCTCTGACTTCCCCGCCCTGTATTATGTATCAGATGCCCTGTGTGCTGTCTTTTTGTCTTGGTAACTCCCACCCCACATGGTATTGGTCCTGGGCTAATCCCTGCCCCTTTCCACACCCCTGGTACTTAAGGTCAAGGAGAGCCCAGAGAAGTCATTTTTCACCTGGCCAGCTGGCAGCAATAGACCCATCTTGTCACCCACGTGAGAGTCTGCCTTTCTTCCACACCGAAGCCACACTTCTGCCTGAGGGCCAGGGCTCACACAGCAAGAAGGTACCGGAGTTGTACCCATTAATGCGTGTTCGGGACCGAGCTAGCCGTCGCAGCTCTGAACGCCCGCATTAATGGAAGGCTTCAAAATGCCTTGGGCTAGGTGTCACTCCGTCCGCTTCTGGACATTCTTCTTGGGTTCCAGGCAAACGGAGTCCTGTCTCACGGCATGTGGCATTCTTCCCTTTGTGTTAATCAAGATGGGCCGTGCTGAGAACAATCATGCCACATCTGTACTTGGCCCCGCCACCCTGGCATAAGATTCTTCAAATCTTTGCTGAAGCAAATTTCAGGGGCTGCCTGCTCACTAAAGACACCGAGTCCAAGAGTGTCACTCAGGGTTGGGGCTGATCATTACCCTGCCCAGAGGGGAGACAAGCTTAGAGCTGCCCAATCATCCTGGCACGACCTTGTTGTGCAAAATTCTGCTGCCCATAAGAGTTTCTCCCAGTTCTCTACAACTTTGGCCACAGACATGTCCTCACCTAAAACAGGGATATTTCCCATCACATCAGACACCTGGATGCATGTGAAACCCTCTTCTGCATGCCAAGAAGGGATTTCCACCCCCTTCTGTGTGTGCTCTAGCACCCATTTTGCGGCACGAGGGACGCAAGGTTCTCCCTGTGCCTGTCTGCAAAAGCCTTCAAGCAGAGACTCGAGCCCCTCTACCTCACAACTTACGGGGGCCCCCACAACTCCTCCGTGGCCACCTTACACTGATCGTGCTGCGCGCACCTTCTTCACCCGCTACCCCTGACTTCACCAAATCTGCAGCAAATGCCACCACAAGAGAGAGGCTCAATTCCATGCTTATAATTTACACAGACTCTGCGCATGGAATTAGAACACTCCTCCCATGGCTCCTTCTTGCTCTAAAGATCCCAGGTGAACTCAGCAGTACCTGCTGTGACAGGACGGAGGCTCCAGCAGGACTGTCCTTCGGTCCCATCTGGGCTGCCAAAATGCTGAGGGATCTCCCCTGTGTGACCATTCCAGAGGCACAGGTGACTGCAACAAGCTGATGGGTGACCCGTTTGATTCCCTCCCCACACCGCTCTCAGCCAGTCAGAGCGGGTATCCGTACCCATTCAACCTCAGGGCTCTTTGCCCCAGCAGACTCACAGATGTCACATTCCATAAAGAGCCACCGGCTCCTGCTGCAGCACTCAGGGTCCGTTCAAATCCCTGGCCTGTGCCACAGCACCCTGTGCCCTCTGCCATGCAAAGGGTGGCAGTCTCTGGTCCCAGACTCCCACCAGCCAGAGCTCAATCTGCAGCTGGCACTGCAGCCGCACAACCAGCTCCCTGCCCCAAATGGATTCCTCAGCAGCTGCTGGCCTCAGAGACTGCGCAGCCTCATCCTGCAAGAAGAGGGGCCTAAAGAAAGCAGCAGAGAGCAGCCCTTCTTACAGGGGCAGGTCCTCAAAGGACAAGGGCAATGGCTTTACAGTGACAGAGGGTGGCTTCATACGAGATATTGGGAAGAAATTCTTGACTGTGAGGCTGCACGGATACTGGCATGGGTTGCCCAGAGCAGCTGTGGATGCCTGTTTTTCATGTAGGCAAGGTCAGCACAGAAGACGCAGACACCAACTTCAGGAATAAATGTCATTTACTGCAATTCAAAACCGCAACCAATGGGAAAAGGATAAGCTAAGCAATGCACCTAATCATTACTATAAAAGACTGCCTACAGTGATGAAGAAAGACACATCACAAGTTACCCTAATCCTTGACCATCATGCAGGTCTGCCCATCAAGTGGGGGAAGCCAGTGGCAGTCACAGTGAAGGACTGGAGAACCGCTCCCAGCCAACTGGGAAATCCCGCAGGTGCCTTCCCCTACAGGCAAGGAGGTTTCTGACTGGGCTGTGAGAGAGGCCCACCTTTATACTGTTGAATAAACAAGCTACCATAACATCTAGTGCAGGGGCATCTGGTTTTTTTTCTCCTCTTGGGATGCTCCCAAGGCCTTGGAGGACTCCGGGAGGAACCAAGGAAGTTGTCTGTGATCCTACATCCCAAAAGAAGGCCAGATGTGGCCTTGTCCAGTTTCTGATTAGGGAAAGGCAAATCCACGTTTTGCCGAGGAGCGGATCTCGATAACATTTGGTTGGCAGGTTCACGCAGAGGCCAACTTTTGATCAAGAGCTCTTGTTCCTGCCTCAGTCAGGTCCTGTTGATGAAGACTTAGTACTTCAGTGTCCCATCCTCCCTCAGATTGTTCAACGGCAGCTTCTGAGCCAGGCTCAGAAGAGCAAACTTCTCCAGTACAAACTATCCATCCCTACCAATGGCAGGAAGTCAGAGCTATGTGATTTCCAAGCTCCCTTCCACCCCAAACCATTCCATGGCTGATGGATTCAGTGTTGCCCCTCCCCCAGTGGTCCCCGGTTGCACAGGCCCCCACAGCGCCCCAAACACGGAACCCAGCCCTCAGTGACATCAGCCCCGGGGCCGAGGGCACCACGGGCAGCGCGGCTGCTGCCGGGCACTGCGGCTGTGGCTGTGCTGCTGCACGGAGCCCTCAGTGCTTGCAGCTGACACGTGCCTCTGGCAGCCATGAATTGGCTCGGCCTCCTCGTCCTGCTGACCGTGGCCGGGCTGGCCCACGGCATACCGTACCCCTGCGGGTAAGTGGCCCCAGGCCCTGGGAGGGAGCCATGGCAACACTTGAGGCCTTCCCTGGAGGGGACCCGCCTGGCCCCCATGGCTGGCCCACAGCCTCCCACCCACCACGGGGAAGCCTCAGTTCCTTGGACAGACAAACATCCCGTGGGCTTCCCTGGCCTGCTGTGCCCGCAAACCCTTGTGGGGAGGGCAGAGGGCTGAGCTTCAGCCTGAGCCACAGCAGGCCACGCAGCAGCGTGGAAATGACTTTCTGCTTGCAGAGGTTCCTGCGGCCTCCGCGCTCCGCAACCCGACTACAGCTCCACGACTTATTCCACCGGCAACGAAGCTTACGACTACGGCATGACGCGCGTTGTGGGTGGAGTAGGCGCTCTGGAAGCATCCTGGCCCTGGATCGTCAGCATCCAACATCCAGGCCTGGGCCATTGGTGTGGAGGGTCTCTCATCACTGCCGATTGGGTCCTCACAGCGGCCCACTGCTTCGACAAGTTAGAGTAAGGCAGACTAGGGAATGGGGACACCCTCGCTACACCAGCAGGTGCCCTGTCAGCAGCACCACCTGCTACTCCCATCCCCTTTCCTCTCAGGCAGCCCAGCCGCCACAGTGCTCAGGAGAAGCCTGGGCTTGTGCCAAGGCTTCCTAGCAGCCTCCAGCTCGACATTCCCCCAGCCCAATGTGTGCGAGGGCACTCGCACCTGCCAGAGCACTGCGCTCTCTCTGCCTTGCCAAGCAGAGGAGAGGCAGCCGCTGGGCTGCTGTGCTACGTGGCCCTGCTCCCTCTCAGCCCTCTCTCCGTCTTCTTTCCAGTGACATCAGCATGCTGTATGTGGTGCTTGGAGCTACCGAGTTCACTCAGCCGGGCCCTGGGGCTGTAGTTCGCAACGTGAAGCAGGTGGTGGTTCACCCCTACTACAGGCGTGCCGACTTCAGCTACGACATTGCCCTGCTGCAACTGGACGGTTCTGTCCAGTGCAACGCCTACATCCAGCTGGCCTGTCTGGCTGACCCCGCCCTAGAAGTCTCAAAGCTCGACAACTGCTGGATCGCTGGCTGGGGTTCCACCACTGCAAGAGGTGAGTTCCAGGAGTGAAACCTGAGCCAGCTAAGTGCACTGGGGAGAGGGTTTGGGCTTCCTCACAGCAGAGACCGAAGCCAGGCTGAAGGACGTACCCCGGTGCAGAGGTGGGCCTGGCCTGCTCCCCAAAGGCAGGAAGCAGGGACACCATGCCCCAGTGCCTCTGCAGAGGGAAAGCCGTGCCCAAGGGACAGGGATTCCTCCCCTCAGACAGGCAAGGAGAACTGACACGGGGATGCTGAGGGCTTATTGCTTTCTCTGCTCCCAGCTCAAGGTTCAAGTGGTCGCCTGCAGGAGGCCAAGGTCCAGCTCATCAATTCCCAGCTCTGCAACAGCACAGCCTGGTATGCAGGGCAAGTCCACCCCTACAACTTGTGCGCTGGTTACCCACAGGGCACCATCGACACCTGCCAGGTATGAATGTGTCACGAGCCTCTCAGCCCCCAGCAGCACCAGCAGCCCTGGCAGCACTGCCCAAACACCGCCCAGGGTCTGCTTTGCCCCGGCCAGTTCGCCCGGTCACCCTCCCAGCCCCAGCTCCCCCCCCCCCCCCCCCCCCGCCCCCAGCTGCTGGGGGGGCTTCCTACACCCTCCCCATCCACTCCTACTTGCCCAGTGCCCCCCTTGTGCCAGAAAGCCCAGACAGCCCAGCTGGTGGTCTTGGCAGCGCAGAGATCCTGGTGCCAAACATCCATCCTCTGCACATCCAGGACTCCTGCCTTGTGCAGAGAGGACAGAGAGAGCCCTACCCTCCAGGACCCCAAGCCATTCACAGCCAGGGCTCTGGAGGCTCCAGCCTCTGAGGAAAGCCTTCCTCTGCCTGGAATACAGTTCTGGCAGGGGCTGTGAGAGAAGAGGAGACAGCCCCAGTGCTGGCAGGGGCCACTCAAGGCCACCTTAATCCTCTCTGCTCTATTGCAGGGTGACAGTGGTGGTCCTCTCATGTGCAAGGACAACACCGCTGAGTACTGGTGGGTTGTCGGCTTAACCAGCTGGGGAGAAGGCTGCGCCAGACCAAAGCGGCCTGGAATCTACACCTCCACTCGGCACTTCTATCACTGGATTGACTACAACATCCGTGCGTTCCACACAGCTGAAAGGGCTTCCTGAGCAGCAGGACAGGCAGGATCCAGGGCAGGCTGCAGTGCACCGCGACCATCTCCTGCTGGGGCAATGCCTGCTGATCCAAAGGCAGCCTCAGTGCCAAAACCCTGCTCTGCCCCGCCCCCATTTCTCTCCTGTGTGCAGGCAAACACTGGAGTTGATCTAACTGTTGAAATAAAGTTCCCTTTGTTCACAGGGAGCCGTCTTTTCAGTGTCATTCCAATTCCTGGGAAGGGCAACAAGTGCCACATTCGGCACCCGCAGAATGAGCCTGAGGCACGAAGGGACAGAGTGGCTCCAAAGAGCACCAGTGTGCCTGGTCAGAGAGCAGAGGGCTCTGAGCCACCATGGGCTGGAGGAAGCCGGTACGCCAAGCCCAGGAAGGGGATAGGACAAAAGCAGACACCTTGGGGACAGTGCTCAAATGCCCATGGGCTGATGATTTAGGGCCCGGTGTAAGCTTGGGCAAAGAGAAGAGACCAGAGACAGTCCCAAGCATGACAAGGGAAACTCCTGCCTCCTGAGTGGACTGCCAGTGATGGCTGGGAAGGCTGACGTGAAACAGAGATTGGACAGAGATAAAAAAATAAAGTAGGTATTTCTTGAAAGGCCTCCAGAATCCACCTTGGCCAGGACAGGAGCCTGATCGGGGCTATCCACAAAGTTGGACAAATAATGGCCACAAAATGGCTGACGGGTCACAAGATCTTACGTTTTTATAGGTTTTGGTCCATTTGCATATTGGGGTTTAATTGTCCAATTACAGCTTCAGCTGGTGGGGTCTCATCCTTCTTGTTTTCTCTCTTCAGTCCGCTGTTGTTTATGCTGTTGGCCTGAAAGTTGCCCTCGGTCCTCAGCAGGAAAAGGATTTGTTTGTCTGCTTCCTCTATAAAAAGAGCCTACTGGCACTTAATGCGAGGCTCAGAACTACACCCCGAAGCAGCACAGAACCTAAAAATACGAAAGCTAAAGCTCAAGGCATCACCAGTGCCCTAAGGCAGAGCCAGAGTTCACAGGGAGTAAAGGGGGACTGATGTGCTAGGCGGTCACACTTCACAGATATTCAAAGGAAGAGCTGGGCTCATTCTGGGGAGAGGAACCTGGCAGAAACAGCAGGAGAGCACACCAGGAATGCCCTGGAAGGCCAAAGTGAGTGGGCCAACAGCAGCTGCAACAGCAAGGCTGCTCACAGGCAGGGAGGGCCAAGCCTGGGAGCCATGGGAAAAAGATCCCTGGGCGTGGCTCCATATTTGGGAGGAGACAAAAGGCAGAGACAGGGAGGAGTCAAGGAAGATGAGGCTGCTGTGTAAGTCTGGCAAACGGAGAGAAGGAGCAGTCAAAGATCCAGCTGCACAGACACAAACTGCAGCTTGCTGTGCTTCTTTGTCTGAGTGCTGCACATAAGCACCACAGGATGGGCAAGAACCTTCTTATCTCGACTCACTAATTAACAAATCCTCTACAAACGGTTCAAATTTGCCCCAGAATTTAGACTCTTTTCAGTCAAACCTCAATATTTGGGGTGCTGGGACGGGCAAAGAAAAAATGATGGCATAATGCCATGGGGAAGACTTGTTGAAGGCAGTTGCTGTCTGTTCCAGGTGAAGGCAAGCGAACATTGACTTTCTAAATATAATGGAATGTTGCGGTGCGAAAATTATTACTGTGCAATTTTATGCAGAATGGTTTGTTCCAGATTAGCCCGTGTTCTAACCCCTTTGGTTTTTCCCTAGTTGTGGCTCCTGCCCATCTCCCTGCAACCCTGCCCAGACTCCGGTGGGGGGCTGGGGTGATTGGCAGAGCCTCTGACTTCCCCGCCCTGTATTATGTATCAGATGCCCTGTGTGCTGTCTTTTTGTCTTGGTAACTCCCACCCCACATGGTATTGGTCCTGGGCTAATCCCTGCCCCTTTCCACACCCCTGGTACTTAAGGTCAAGGAGAGCCCAGAGAAGTCATTTTTCACCTGGCCAGCTGGCAGCAATAGACCCATCTTGTCACCCACGTGAGAGTCTGCCTTTCTTCCACACCGAAGCCACACTTCTGCCTGAGGGCCAGGGCTCACACAGCAAGAAGGTACCGGAGTTGTACCCATTAATGCGTGTTCGGGACCGAGCTAGCCGTCGCAGCTCTGAACGCCCGCATTAATGGAAGGCTTCAAAATGCCTTGGGCTAGGTGTCACTCCGTCCGCTTCTGGACATTCTTCTTGGGTTCCAGGCAAACGGAGTCCTGTCTCACGGCATGTGGCATTCTTCCCTTTGTGTTAATCAAGATGGGCCGTGCTGAGAACAATCATGCCACATCTGTACTTGGCCCCGCCACCCTGGCATAAGATTCTTCAAATCTTTGCTGAAGCAAATTTCAGGGGCTGCCTGCTCACTAAAGACACCGAGTCCAAGAGTGTCACTCAGGGTTGGGGCTGATCATTACCCTGCCCAGAGGGGAGACAAGCTTAGAGCTGCCCAATCATCCTGGCACGACCTTGTTGTGCAAAATTCTGCTGCCCATAAGAGTTTCTCCCAGTTCTCTACAACTTTGGCCACAGACATGTCCTCACCTAAAACAGGGATATTTCCCATCACATCAGACACCTGGATGCATGTGAAACCCTCTTCTGCATGCCAAGAAGGGATTTCCACCCCCTTCTGTGTGTGCTCTAGCACCCATTTTGCGGCACGAGGGACGCAAGGTTCTCCCTGTGCCTGTCTGCAAAAGCCTTCAAGCAGAGACTCGAGCCCCTCTACCTCACAACTTACGGGGGCCCCCACAACTCCTCCGTGGCCACCTTACACTGATCGTGCTGCGCGCACCTTCTTCACCCGCTACCCCTGACTTCACCAAATCTGCAGCAAATGCCGCCACAAGAGAGAGGCTCAATTCCATGCTTATAATTTACACAGACTCTGCGCATGGAATTAGAACACTCCTCCCATGGCTCCTTCTTGCTCTAAAGATCCCAGGTGAACTCAGCAGTACCTGCTGTGACAGGACGGAGGCTCCAGCAGGACTGTCCTTCGGTCCCATCTGGGCTGCCAAAATGCTGAGGGATCTCCCCTGTGTGACCATTCCAGAGGCACAGGTGACTGCAACAAGCTGATGGGTGACCCGTTTGATTCCCTCCCCACACCGCTCTCAGCCAGTCAGGGCGGGTATCCGTACCCATTCAACCTCAGGGCTCTTTGCCCCAGCAGACTCACAGATGTCACATTCCATAAAGAGCCACCGGCTCCTGCTGCAGCACTCAGGGTCCGTTCAAATCCCTGGCCTGTGCCACAGCACCCTGTGCCCTCTGCCATGCAAAGGGTGGCAGTCTCTGGTCCCAGACTCCCACCAGCCAGAGCTCAATCTGCAGCTGGCACTGCAGCCGCACAACCAGCTCCCTGCCCCAAATGGATTCCTCAGCAGCTGCTGGCCTCAGAGACTGCGCAGCCTCATCCTGCAAGAAGAGGGGCCTAAAGAAAGCAGCAGAGAGCAGCCCTTCTTACAGGGGCAGGTCCTCAAAGGACAAGGGCAATGGCTTTACAGTGACAGAGGGTGGCTTCATACGAGATATTGGGAAGAAATTCTTGACTGTGAGGCTGCACGGATACTGGCATGGGTTGCCCAGAGCAGCTGTGGATGCCTGTTTTTCATGTAGGCAAGGTCAGCACAGAAGACGCAGACACCAACTTCAGGAATAAATGTCATTTACTGCAATTCAAAACCGCAACCAATGGGAAAAGGATAAGCTAAGCAATGCACCTAATCATTACTATAAAAGACTGCCTACAGTGATGAAGAAAGACACATCACAAGTTACCCTAATCCTTGACCATCATGCAGGTCTGCCCATCAAGTGGGGGAAGCCAGTGGCAGTCACAGTGAAGGACTGGAGAACCGCTCCCAGCCAACTGGGAAATCCCGCAGGTGCCTTCCCCTACAGGCAAGGAGGTTTCTGACTGGGCTGTGAGAGAGGCCCACCTTTATACTGTTGAATAAACAAGCTACCATAACATCTAGTGCAGGGGCATCTGGTTTTTTTTCTCCTCTTGGGATGCTCCCAAGGCCTTGGAGGACTCCAGGAGGAACCAAGGAAGTTGTCTGTGATCCTACGTCCCAAAAGAAGGCCAGATGTGGCCTTGTCCAGTTTCTGATTAGGGAAAGGCAAATCCACGTTTTGCCGAGGAGCGGATCTCGATAACATTTGGTTGGCAGGTTCACGCAGAGGCCAACTTTTGATCAAGAGCTCTTGTTCCTGCCTCAGTCAGGTCCTGTTGATGAAGACTTAGTACTTCAGTGTCCCATCCTCCCTCAGATTGTTCAACGGCAGCTTCTGAGCCAGGCTCAGAAGAGCAAACTTCTCCAGTACAAACTATCCATCCCTACCAATGGCAGGAAGTCAGAGCTATGTGATTTCCAAGCTCCCTTCCACCCCAAACCATTCCATGGCTGATGGATTCAGTGTTGCCCCTCCCCCAGTGGGCCCCGGTTGCACAGGCCCCCACAGCGCCCCAAACACGGAACCCAGCCCTCAGTGACATCAGCCCCGGGGCCGAGGGCACCACGGGCAGCGCGGCTGCTGCCGGGCACTGCGGCTGTGGCTGTGCTGCTGCACGGAGCCCTCAGTGCTTGCAGCTGACACGTGCCTCTGGCAGCCATGAATTGGCTCGGCCTCCTCGTCCTGCTGACCGTGGCCGGGCTGGCCCACGGCATACCGTACCCCTGCGGGTAAGTGGCCCCAGGCCCTGGGAGGGAGCCATGGCAACACTTGGGGCCTTCCCTGGAGGGGACCCGCCTGGCCCCCATGGCTGGCCCACAGCCTCCCACCCACCACGGGGAAGCCTCAGTTCCTTGGACAGACAAACATCCCGTGGGCTTCCCTGGCCTGCTGTGCCCGCAAACCCTTGTGGGGAGGGCAGAGGGCTGAGCTTCAGCCTGAGCCACAGCAGGCCACGCAGCAGCGTGGAAATGACTTTCTGCTTGCAGAGGTTCCTGCGGCCTCCGCGCTCCGCAACCCGACTACAGCTCCACGACTTATTCCACCGGCAACGAAGCTTACGACTACGGCATGACGCGCGTTGTGGGTGGAGTAGGCGCTCTGGAAGCATCCTGGCCCTGGATCGTCAGCATCCAACATCCAGGCCTGGGCCATTGGTGTGGAGGGTCTCTCATCACTGCCGATTGGGTCCTCACAGCGGCCCACTGCTTCGACAAGTTAGAGTAAGGCAGACTAGGGAATGGGGACACCCTCGCTACACCAGCAGGTGCCCTGTCAGCAGCACCACCTGCTACTCCCATCCCCTTTCCTCTCAGGCAGCCCAGCCGCCACAGTGCTCAGGAGAAGCCTGGGCTTGTGCCAAGGCTTCCTAGCAGCCTCCAGCTCGACATTCCCCCAGCCCAATGTGTGCGAGGGCACTCGCACCTGCCAGAGCACTGCGCCCTCTCTGCCTTGCCAAGCAGAGGAGAGGCAGCCGCTGGGCTGCTGTGGTACGTGGCCCTGCTCCCTCTCAGCCCTCTCTCCGTCTTCTTTCCAGTGACATCAGCATGCTGTATGTGGTGCTTGGAGCTACCGAGTTCACTCAGCCGGGCCCTGGGGCTGTAGTTCGCAACGTGAAGCAGGTGGTGGTTCACCCCTACTACAGGCGTGCCGACTTCAGCTACGACATTGCCCTGCTGCAACTGGACGGTTCTGTCCAGTGCAACGCCTACATCCAGCTGGCCTGTCTGGCTGACCCCGCCCTAGAAGTCTCAAAGCTCGACAACTGCTGGATCGCTGGCTGGGGTTCCACCACTGCAAGAGGTGAGTTCCAGGAGTGAAACCTGAGCCAGCTAAGTGCACTGGGGAGAGGGTTTGGGCTTCCTCACAGCAGAGACCGAAGCCAGGCTGAAGGACGTACCCCGGTGCTGAGGTGGGCCTGGCCTGCTCCCCAAAGGCAGGAAGCAGGGACACCATGCCCCAGTGCCTCTGAAGAGGGAAAGCCGTGCCCAAGGGACAGGGATTCCTCCCCTCAGACAGGCAAGGAGAACTGACACGGGGATGCTGAGGGCTTATTGCTTTCTCTGCTCCCAGCTCAAGGTTCAAGTGGTCGCCTGCAGGAGGCCAAGGTCCAGCTCATCAATTCCCAGCTCTGCAACAGCACAGCCTGGTATGCAGGGCAAGTCCACCCCTACAACTTGTGCGCTGGTTACCCACAGGGCACCATCGACACCTGCCAGGTATGAATGTGTCACGAGCCTCTCAGCCCCCAGCAGCACCAGCAGCCCTGGCAGCACTGCCCAAACACCGCCCAGGGTCTGCTTTGCCCCGGCCAGTTCGCCCGGTCACCCTCCCAGCCCCAGCTCCCCCCCCCCCCCCCCCCCGCCCCCAGCTGCTGGGGGGGCTTCCTACACCCTCCCCATCCACTCCTACTTGCCCAGTGCCCCCCTTGTGCCAGAAAGCCCAGACAGCCCAGCTGGTGGTCTTGGCAGCGCAGAGATCCTGGTGCCAAACATCCATCCTCTGCACATCCAGGACTCCTGCCTTGTGCAGAGAGGACAGAGAGAGCCCTACCCTCCAGGACCCCAAGCCATTCACAGCCAGGGCTCTGGAGGCTCCAGCCTCTGAGGAAAGCCTTCCTCTGCCTGGAATACAGTTCTGGCAGGGGCTGTGAGAGAAGAGGAGACAGCCCCAGTGCTGGCAGGGGCCACTCAAGGCCACCTTAATCCTCTCTGCTCTATTGCAGGGTGACAGTGGTGGTCCTCTCATGTGCAAGGACAACACCGCTGAGTACTGGTGGGTTGTCGGCTTAACCAGCTGGGGAGAAGGCTGCGCCAGACCAAAGCGGCCTGGAATCTACACCTCCACTCGGCACTTCTATCACTGGATTGACTACAACATCCGTGCGTTCCACACAGCTGAAAGGGCTTCCTGAGCAGCAGGACAGGCAGGATCCAGGGCAGGCTGCAGTGCACCGCGACCATCTCCTGCTGGGGCAATGCCTGCTGATCCAAAGGCAGCCTCAGTGCCAAAACCCTGCTCTGCCCCGCCCCCATTTCTCTCCTGTGTGCAGGCAAACACTGGAGTTGATCTAACTGTTGAAATAAAGTTCCCTTTGTTCACAGGGAGCCGTCTTTTCAGTGTCATTCCAATTCCTGGGAAGGGCAACAAGTGCCACATTCGGCACCCGCAGAATGAGCCTGAGGCACGAAGGGACAGAGTGGCTCCAAAGAGCACCAGTGTGCCTGGTCAGAGAGCAGAGGGCTCTGAGCCACCATGGGCTGGAGGAAGCCGGTACGCCAAGCCCAGGAAGGGGATAGGACAAAAGCAGACACCTTGGGGACAGTGCTCAAATGCCCATGGGCTGATGATTTAGGGCCCGGTGTAAGCTTGGGCAAAGAGAAGAGACCAGAGACAGTCCCAAGCATGACAAGGGAAACTCCTGCCTCCTGAGTGGACTGCCAGTGATGGCTGGGAAGGCTGACGTGAAACAGAGATTGGACAGAGATAAAAAAATAAAGTAGGTATTTCTTGAAAGGCCTCCAGAATCCACCTTGGCCAGGACAGGAGCCTGATCGGGGCTATCCACAAAGTTGGACAAATAATGGCCACAAAATGGCTGACGGGTCACAAGATCTTACGTTTTTATAGGTTTTGGTCCATTTGCATATTGGGGTTTAATTGTCCAATTACAGCTTCAGCTGGTGGGGTCTCATCCTTCTTGTTTTCTCTCTTCAGTCCGCTGTTGTTTATGCTGTTGGCCTGAAAGTTGCCCTCGGTCCTCAGCAGGAAAAGGATTTGTTTGTCTGCTTCCTCTATAAAAAGAGCCTACTGGCACTTAATGCGAGGCTCAGAACTACACCCCGAAGCAGCACAGAACCTAAAAATACGAAAGCTAAAGCTCAAGGCATCACCAGTGCCCTAAGGCAGAGCCAGAGTTCACAGGGAGTAAAGGGGGACTGATGTGCTAGGCGGTCACACTTCACAGATATTCAAAGGAAGAGCTGGGCTCATTCTGGGGAGAGGAACCTGGCAGAAACAGCAGGAGAGCACACCAGGAATGCCCTGGAAGGCCAAAGTGAGTGGGCCAACAGCAGCTGCAACAGCAAGGCTGCTCACAGGCAGGGAGGGCCAAGCCTGGGAGCCATGGGAAAAAGATCCCTGGGCGTGGCTCCATATTTGGGAGGAGACAAAAGGCAGAGACAGGGAGGAGTCAAGGAAGATGAGGCTGCTGTGTAAGTCTGGCAAACGGAGAGAAGGAGCAGTCAAAGATCCAGCTGCACAGACACAAACTGCAGCTTGCTGTGCTTCTTTGTCTGAGTGCTGCACATAAGCACCACAGGATGGGCAAGAACCTTCTTATCTCGACTCACTAATTAACAAATCCTCTACAAACGGTTCAAATTTGCCCCAGAATTTAGACTCTTTTCAGTCAAACCTCAATATTTGGGGTGCTGGGACGGGCAAAGAAAAAATGATGGCATAATGCCATGGGGAAGACTTGTTGAAGGCAGTTGCTGTCTGTTCCAGGTGAAGGCAAGCGAACATTGACTTTCTAAATATAATGGAATGTTGCGGTGCGAAAATTATTACTGTGCAATTTTATGCAGAATGGTTTGTTCCAGATTAGCCCGTGTTCTAACCCCTTTGGTTTTTCCCTAGTTGTGGCTCCTGCCCATCTCCCTGCAACCCTGCCCAGACTCCGGTGGGGGGCTGGGGTGATTGGCAGAGCCTCTGACTTCCCCGCCCTGTATTATGTATCAGATGCCCTGTGTGCTGTCTTTTTGTCTTGGTAACTCCCACCCCACATGGTATTGGTCCTGGGCTAATCCCTGCCCCTTTCCACACCCCTGGTACTTAAGGTCAAGGAGAGCCCAGAGAAGTCATTTTTCACCTGGCCAGCTGGCAGCAATAGACCCATCTTGTCACCCACGTGAGAGTCTGCCTTTCTTCCACACCGAAGCCACACTTCTGCCTGAGGGCCAGGGCTCACACAGCAAGAAGGTACCGGAGTTGTACCCATTAATGCGTGTTCGGGACCGAGCTAGCCGTCGCAGCTCTGAACGCCCGCATTAATGGAAGGCTTCAAAATGCCTTGGGCTAGGTGTCACTCCGTCCGCTTCTGGACATTCTTCTTGGGTTCCAGGCAAACGGAGTCCTGTCTCACGGCATGTGGCATTCTTCCCTTTGTGTTAATCAAGATGGGCCGTGCTGAGAACAATCATGCCACATCTGTACTTGGCCCCGCCACCCTGGCATAAGATTCTTCAAATCTTTGCTGAAGCAAATTTCAGGGGCTGCCTGCTCACTAAAGACACCGAGTCCAAGAGTGTCACTCAGGGTTGGGGCTGATCATTACCCTGCCCAGAGGGGAGACAAGCTTAGAGCTGCCCAATCATCCTGGCACGACCTTGTTGTGCAAAATTCTGCTGCCCATAAGAGTTTCTCCCAGTTCTCTACAACTTTGGCCACAGACATGTCCTCACCTAAAACAGGGATATTTCCCATCACATCAGACACCTGGATGCATGTGAAACCCTCTTCTGCATGCCAAGAAGGGATTTCCACCCCCTTCTGTGTGTGCTCTAGCACCCATTTTGCGGCACGAGGGACGCAAGGTTCTCCCTGTGCCTGTCTGCAAAAGCCTTCAAGCAGAGACTCGAGCCCCTCTACCTCACAACTTACGGGGGCCCCCACAACTCCTCCGTGGCCACCTTACACTGATCGTGCTGCGCGCACCTTCTTCACCCGCTACCCCTGACTTCACCAAATCTGCAGCAAATGCCGCCACAAGAGAGAGGCTCAATTCCATGCTTATAATTTACACAGACTCTGCGCATGGAATTAGAACACTCCTCCCATGGCTCCTTCTTGCTCTAAAGATCCCAGGTGAACTCAGCAGTACCTGCTGTGACAGGACGGAGGCTCCAGCAGGACTGTCCTTCGGTCCCATCTGGGCTGCCAAAATGCTGAGGGATCTCCCCTGTGTGACCATTCCAGAGGCACAGGTGACTGCAACAAGCTGATGGGTGACCCGTTTGATTCCCTCCCCACACCGCTCTCAGCCAGTCAGGGCGGGTATCCGTACCCATTCAACCTCAGGGCTCTTTGCCCCAGCAGACTCACAGATGTCACATTCCATAAAGAGCCACCGGCTCCTGCTGCAGCACTCAGGGTCCGTTCAAATCCCTGGCCTGTGCCACAGCACCCTGTGCCCTCTGCCATGCAAAGGGTGGCAGTCTCTGGTCCCAGACTCCCACCAGCCAGAGCTCAATCTGCAGCTGGCACTGCAGCCGCACAACCAGCTCCCTGCCCCAAATGGATTCCTCAGCAGCTGCTGGCCTCAGAGACTGCGCAGCCTCATCCTGCAAGAAGAGGGGCCTAAAGAAAGCAGCAGAGAGCAGCCCTTCTTACAGGGGCAGGTCCTCAAAGGACAAGGGCAATGGCTTTACAGTGACAGAGGGTGGCTTCATACGAGATATTGGGAAGAAATTCTTGACTGTGAGGCTGCACGGATACTGGCATGGGTTGCCCAGAGCAGCTGTGGATGCCTGTTTTTCATGTAGGCAAGGTCAGCACAGAAGACGCAGACACCAACTTCAGGAATAAATGTCATTTACTGCAATTCAAAACCGCAACCAATGGGAAAAGGATAAGCTAAGCAATGCACCTAATCATTACTATAAAAGACTGCCTACAGTGATGAAGAAAGACACATCACAAGTTACCCTAATCCTTGACCATCATGCAGGTCTGCCCATCAAGTGGGGGAAGCCAGTGGCAGTCACAGTGAAGGACTGGAGAACCGCTCCCAGCCAACTGGGAAATCCCGCAGGTGCCTTCCCCTACAGGCAAGGAGGTTTCTGACTGGGCTGTGAGAGAGGCCCACCTTTATACTGTTGAATAAACAAGCTACCATAACATCTAGTGCAGGGGCATCTGGTTTTTTTTCTCCTCTTGGGATGCTCCCAAGGCCTTGGAGGACTCCAGGAGGAACCAAGGAAGTTGTCTGTGATCCTACGTCCCAAAAGAAGGCCAGATGTGGCCTTGTCCAGTTTCTGATTAGGGAAAGGCAAATCCACGTTTTGCCGAGGAGCGGATCTCGATAACATTTGGTTGGCAGGTTCACGCAGAGGCCAACTTTTGATCAAGAGCTCTTGTTCCTGCCTCAGTCAGGTCCTGTTGATGAAGACTTAGTACTTCAGTGTCCCATCCTCCCTCAGATTGTTCAACGGCAGCTTCTGAGCCAGGCTCAGAAGAGCAAACTTCTCCAGTACAAACTATCCATCCCTACCAATGGCAGGAAGTCAGAGCTATGTGATTTCCAAGCTCCCTTCCACCCCAAACCATTCCATGGCTGATGGATTCAGTGTTGCCCCTCCCCCAGTGGTCCCCGGTTGCACAGGCCCCCACAGCGCCCCAAACACGGAACCCAGCCCTCAGTGACATCAGCCCCGGGGCCGAGGGCACCACGGGCAGCGCGGCTGCTGCCGGGCACTGCGGCTGTGGCTGTGCTGCTGCACGGAGCCCTCAGTGCTTGCAGCTGACACGTGCCTCTGGCAGCCATGAATTGGCTCGGCCTCCTCGTCCTGCTGACCGTGGCCGGGCTGGCCCACGGCATACCGTACCCCTGCGGGTAAGTGGCCCCAGGCCCTGGGAGGGAGCCATGGCAACACTTGGGGCCTTCCCTGGAGGGGACCCGCCTGGCCCCCATGGCTGGCCCACAGCCTCCCACCCACCACGGGGAAGCCTCAGTTCCTTGGACAGACAAACATCCCGTGGGCTTCCCTGGCCTGCTGTGCCCGCAAACCCTTGTGGGGAGGGCAGAGGGCTGAGCTTCAGCCTGAGCCACAGCAGGCCACGCAGCAGCGTGGAAATGACTTTCTGCTTGCAGAGGTTCCTGCGGCCTCCGCGCTCCGCAACCCGACTACAGCTCCACGACTTATTCCACCGGCAACGAAGCTTACGACTACGGCATGACACGCGTTGTGGGTGGAGTAGGCGCTCTGGAAGCATCCTGGCCCTGGATCGTCAGCATCCAACATCCAGGCCTGGGCCATTGGTGTGGAGGGTCTCTCATCACTGCCGATTGGGTCCTCACAGCGGCCCACTGCTTCGACAAGTTAGAGTAAGGCAGACTAGGGAATGGGGACACCCTCGCTACACCAGCAGGTGCCCTGTCAGCAGCACCACCTGCTACTCCCATCCCCTTTCCTCTCAGGCAGCCCAGCCGCCACAGTGCTCAGGAGAAGCCTGGGCTTGTGCCAAGGCTTCCTAGCAGCCTCCAGCTCGACATTCCCCCAGCCCAATGTGTGCGAGGGCACTCGCACCTGCCAGAGCACTGCGCCCTCTCTGCCTTGCCAAGCAGAGGAGAGGCAGCCGCTGGGCTGCTGTGGTACGTGGCCCTGCTCCCTCTCAGCCCTCTCTCCGTCTTCTTTCCAGTGACATCAGCATGCTGTATGTGGTGCTTGGAGCTACCGAGTTCACTCAGCCGGGCCCTGGGGCTGTAGTTCGCAACGTGAAGCAGGTGGTGGTTCACCCCTACTACAGGCGTGCCGACTTCAGCTACGACATTGCCCTGCTGCAACTGGACGGTTCTGTCCAGTGCAACGCCTACATCCAGCTGGCCTGTCTGGCTGACCCCGCCCTAGAAGTCTCAAAGCTCGACAACTGCTGGATCGCTGGCTGGGGTTCCACCACTGCAAGAGGTGAGTTCCAGGAGTGAAACCTGAGCCAGCTAAGTGCACTGGGGAGAGGGTTTGGGCTTCCTCACAGCAGAGACCGAAGCCAGGCTGAAGGACGTACCCCGGTGCAGAGGTGGGCCTGGCCTGCTCCCCAAAGGCAGGAAGCAGGGACACCATGCCCCAGTGCCTCTGCAGAGGGAAAGCCGTGCCCAAGGGACAGGGATTCCTCCCCTCAGACAGGCAAGGAGAACTGACACGGGGATGCTGAGGGCTTATTGCTTTCTCTGCTCCCAGCTCAAGGTTCAAGTGGTCGCCTGCAGGAGGCCAAGGTCCAGCTCATCAATTCCCAGCTCTGCAACAGCACAGCCTGGTATGCAGGGCAAGTCCACCCCTACAACTTGTGCGCTGGTTACCCACAGGGCACCATCGACACCTGCCAGGTATGAATGTGTCACGAGCCTCTCAGCCCCCAGCAGCACCAGCAGCCCTGGCAGCACTGCCCAAACACCGCCCAGGGTCTGCTTTGCCCCGGCCAGTTCGCCCGGTCACCCTCCCAGCCCCAGCTCCCCCCCCCCCCCCCCCCGCCCCCAGCTGCTGGGGGGGCTTCCTACACCCTCCCCATCCACTCCTACTTGCCCAGTGCCCCCCTTGTGCCAGAAAGCCCAGACAGCCCAGCTGGTGGTCTTGGCAGCGCAGAGATCCTGGTGCCAAACATCCATCCTCTGCACATCCAGGACTCCTGCCTTGTGCAGAGAGGACAGAGAGAGCCCTACCCTCCAGGACCCCAAGCCATTCACAGCCAGGGCTCTGGAGGCTCCAGCCTCTGAGGAAAGCCTTCCTCTGCCTGGAATACAGTTCTGGCAGGGGCTGTGAGAGAAGAGGAGACAGCCCCAGTGCTGGCAGGGGCCACTCAAGGCCACCTTAATCCTCTCTGCTCTATTGCAGGGTGACAGTGGTGGTCCTCTCATGTGCAAGGACAACACCGCTGAGTACTGGTGGGTTGTCGGCTTAACCAGCTGGGGAGAAGGCTGCGCCAGACCAAAGCGGCCTGGAATCTACACCTCCACTCGGCACTTCTATCACTGGATTGACTACAACATCCGTGCGTTCCACACAGCTGAAAGGGCTTCCTGAGCAGCAGGACAGGCAGGATCCAGGGCAGGCTGCAGTGCACCGCGACCATCTCCTGCTGGGGCAATGCCTGCTGATCCAAAGGCAGCCTCAGTGCCAAAACCCTGCTCTGCCCCGCCCCCATTTCTCTCCTGTGTGCAGGCAAACACTGGAGTTGATCTAACTGTTGAAATAAAGTTCCCTTTGTTCACAGGGAGCCGTCTTTTCAGTGTCATTCCAATTCCTGGGAAGGGCAACAAGTGCCACATTCGGCACCTGCAGAATGAGCCTGAGGCACGAAGGGACAGAGTGGCTCCAAAGAGCACCAGTGTGCCTGGTCAGAGAGCAGAGGGCTCTGAGCCACCATGGGCTGGAGGAAGCCGGTACGCCAAGCCCAGGAAGGGGATAGGACAAAAGCAGACACCTTGGGGACAGTGCTCAAATGCCCATGGGCTGATGATTTAGGGCCCGGTGTAAGCTTGGGCAAAGAGAAGAGACCAGAGACAGTCCCAAGCATGACAAGGGAAACTCCTGCCTCCTGAGTGGACTGCCAGTGATGGCTGGGAAGGCTGACGTGAAACAGAGATTGGACAGAGATAAAAAAATAAAGTAGGTATTTCTTGAAAGGCCTCCAGAATCCACCTTGGCCAGGACAGGAGCCTGATCGGGGCTATCCACAAAGTTGGACAAATAATGGCCACAAAATGGCTGACGGGTCACAAGATCTTACGTTTTTATAGGTTTTGGTCCATTTGCATATTGGGGTTTAATTGTCCAATTACAGCTTCAGCTGGTGGGGTCTCATCCTTCTTGTTTTCTCTCTTCAGTCCGCTGTTGTTTATGCTGTTGGCCTGAAAGTTGCCCTCGGTCCTCAGCAGGAAAAGGATTTGTTTGTCTGCTTCCTCTATAAAAAGAGCCTACTGGCACTTAATGCGAGGCTCAGAACTACACCCCGAAGCAGCACAGAACCTAAAAATACGAAAGCTAAAGCTCAAGGCATCACCAGTGCCCTAAGGCAGAGCCAGAGTTCACAGGGAGTAAAGGGGGACTGATGTGCTAGGCGGTCACACTTCACAGATATTCAAAGGAAGAGCTGGGCTCATTCTGGGGAGAGGAACCTGGCAGAAACAGCAGGAGAGCACACCAGGAATGCCCTGGAAGGCCAAAGTGAGTGGGCCAACAGCAGCTGCAACAGCAAGGCTGCTCACAGGCAGGGAGGGCCAAGCCTGGGAGCCATGGGAAAAAGATCCCTGGGCGTGGCTCCATATTTGGGAGGAGACAAAAGGCAGAGACAGGGAGGAGTCAAGGAAGATGAGGCTGCTGTGTAAGTCTGGCAAACGGAGAGAAGGAGCAGTCAAAGATCCAGCTGCACAGACACAAACTGCAGCTTGCTGTGCTTCTTTGTCTGAGTGCTGCACATAAGCACCACAGGATGGGCAAGAACCTTCTTATCTCGACTCACTAATTAACAAATCCTCTACAAACGGTTCAAATTTGCCCCAGAATTTAGACTCTTTTCAGTCAAACCTCAATATTTGGGGTGCTGGGACGGGCAAAGAAAAAATGATGGCATAATGCCATGGGGAAGACTTGTTGAAGGCAGTTGCTGTCTGTTCCAGGTGAAGGCAAGCGAACATTGACTTTCTAAATATAATGGAATGTTGCGGTGCGAAAATTATTACTGTGCAATTTTATGCAGAATGGTTTGTTCCAGATTAGCCCGTGTTCTAACCCCTTTGGTTTTTCCCTAGTTGTGGCTCCTGCCCATCTCCCTGCAACCCTGCCCAGACTCCGGTGGGGGGCTGGGGTGATTGGCAGAGCCTGACTTCCCCGCCCTGTATTATGTATCAGATGCCCTGTGTGCTGTCTTTTTGTCTTGGTAACTCCCACCCCACATGGTATTGGTCCTGGGCTAATCCCTGCCCCTTTCCACACCCCTGGTACTTAAGGTCAAGGAGAGCCCAGAGAAGTCATTTTTCACCTGGCCAGCTGGCAGCAATAGACCCATCTTGTCACCCACGTGAGAGTCTGCCTTTCTTCCACACCGAAGCCACACTTCTGCCTGAGGGCCAGGGCTCACACAGCAAGAAGGTACCGGAGTTGTACCCATTAATGCGTGTTCGGGACCGAGCTAGCCGTCGCAGCTCTGAACGCCCGCATTAATGGAAGGCTTCAAAATGCCTTGGGCTAGGTGTCACTCTCCGTCCGCTTCTGGACATTCTTCTTGGGTTCCAGGCAAACGGAGTCCTGTCTCACGGCATGTGGCATTCTTCCCTTTGTGTTAATCAAGATGGGCCGTGCTGAGAACAATCATGCCACATCTGTACTTGGCCCCGCCACCCTGGCATAAGATTCTTCAAATCTTTGCTGAAGCAAATTTCAGGGGCTGCCTGCTCACTAAAGACACCGAGTCCAAGAGTGTCACTCAGGGTTGGGGCTGATCATTACCCTGCCCAGAGGGGAGACAAGCTTAGAGCTGCCCAATCATCCTGGCACGACCTTGTTGTGCAAAATTCTGCTGCCCATAAGAGTTTCTCCCAGTTCTCTACAACTTTGGCCACAGACATGTCCTCACCTAAAACAGGGATATTTCCCATCACATCAGACACCTGGATGCATGTGAAACCCTCTTCTGCATGCCAAGAAGGGATTTCCACCCCCTTCTGTGTGTGCTCTAGCACCCATTTTGCGGCACGAGGGACGCAAGGTTCTCCCTGTGCCTGTCTGCAAAAGCCTTCAAGCAGAGACTCGAGCCCCTCTACCTCACAACTTACGGGGGCCCCCACAACTCCTCCGTGGCCACCTTACACTGATCGTGCTGCGCGCACCTTCTTCACCCGCTACCCCTGACTTCACCAAATCTGCAGCAAATGCCGCCACAAGAGAGAGGCTCAATTCCATGCTTATAATTTACACAGACTCTGCGCATGGAATTAGAACACTCCTCCCATGGCTCCTTCTTGCTCTAAAGATCCCAGGTGAACTCAGCAGTACCTGCTGTGACAGGACGGAGGCTCCAGCAGGACTGTCCTTCGGTCCCATCTGGGCTGCCAAAATGCTGAGGGATCTCCCCTGTGTGACCATTCCAGAGGCACAGGTGACTGCAACAAGCTGATGGGTGACCCGTTTGATTCCCTCCCCACACCGCTCTCAGCCAGTCAGAGCGGGTATCCGTACCCATTCAACCTCAGGGCTCTTTGCCCCAGCAGACTCACAGATGTCACATTCCATAAAGAGCCACCGGCTCCTGCTGCAGCACTCAGGGTCCGTTCAAATCCCTGGCCTGTGCCACAGCACCCTGTGCCCTCTGCCATGCAAAGGGTGGCAGTCTCTGGTCCCAGACTCCCACCAGCCAGAGCTCAATCTGCAGCTGGCACTGCAGCCGCACAACCAGCTCCCTGCCCCAAATGGATTCCTCAGCAGCTGCTGGCCTCAGAGACTGCGCAGCCTCATCCTGCAAGAAGAGGGGCCTAAAGAAAGCAGCAGAGAGCAGCCCTTCTTACAGGGGCAGGTCCTCAAAGGACAAGGGCAATGGCTTTACAGTGACAGAGGGTGGCTTCATACGAGATATTGGGAAGAAATTCTTGACTGTGAGGCTGCACGGATACTGGCATGGGTTGCCCAGAGCAGCTGTGGATGCCTGTTTTTCATGTAGGCAAGGTCAGCACAGAAGACGCAGACACCAACTTCAGGAATAAATGTCATTTACTGCAATTCAAAACCGCAACCAATGGGAAAAGGATAAGCTAAGCAATGCACCTAATCATTACTATAAAAGACTGCCTACAGTGATGAAGAAAGACACATCACAAGTTACCCTAATCCTTGACCATCATGCAGGTCTGCCCATCAAGTGGGGGAAGCCAGTGGCAGTCACAGTGAAGGACTGGAGAACCGCTCCCAGCCAACTGGGAAATCCCGCAGGTGCCTTCCCCTACAGGCAAGGAGGTTTCTGACTGGGCTGTGAGAGAGGCCCACCTTTATACTGTTGAATAAACAAGCTACCATAACATCTAGTGCAGGGGCATCTGGTTTTTTTTCTCCTCTTGGGATGCTCCCAAGGCCTTGGAGGACTCCAGGAGGAACCAAGGAAGTTGTCTGTGATCCTACATCCCAAAAGAAGGCCAGATGTGGCCTTGTCCAGTTTCTGATTAGGGAAAGGCAAATCCACGTTTTGCCGAGGAGCGGATCTCGATAACATTTGGTTGGCAGGTTCACGCAGAGGCCAACTTTTGATCAAGAGCTCTTGTTCCTGCCTCAGTCAGGTCCTGTTGATGAAGACTTAGTACTTCAGTGTCCCATCCTCCCTCAGATTGTTCAACGGCAGCTTCTGAGCCAGGCTCAGAAGAGCAAACTTCTCCAGTACAAACTATCCATCCCTACCAATGGCAGGAAGTCAGAGCTATGTGATTTCCAAGCTCCCTTCCACCCCAAACCATTCCATGGCTGATGGATTCAGTGTTGCCCCTCCCCCAGTGGGCCCCGGTTGCACAGGCCCCCACAGCGCCCCAAACACGGAACCCAGCCCTCAGTGACATCAGCCCCGGGGCCGAGGGCACCACGGGCAGCGCGGCTGCTGCCGGGCACTGCGGCTGTGGCTGTGCTGCTGCACGGAGCCCTCAGTGCTTGCAGCTGACACGTGCCTCTGGCAGCCATGAATTGGCTCGGCCTCCTCGTCCTGCTGACCGTGGCCGGGCTGGCCCACGGCATACCGTACCCCTGCGGGTAAGTGGCCCCAGGCCCTGGGAGGGAGCCATGGCAACACTTGAGGCCTTCCCTGGAGGGGACCCGCCTGGCCCCCATGGCTGGCCCACAGCCTCCCACCCACCACGGGGAAGCCTCAGTTCCTTGGACAGACAAACATCCCGTGGGCTTCCCTGGCCTGCTGTGCCCGCAAACCCTTGTGGGGAGGGCAGAGGGCTGAGCTTCAGCCTGAGCCACAGCAGGCCACGCAGCAGCGTGGAAATGACTTTCTGCTTGCAGAGGTTCCTGCGGCCTCCGCGCTCCGCAACCCGACTACAGCTCCACGACTTATTCCACCGGCAACGAAGCTTACGACTACGGCATGACGCGCGTTGTGGGTGGAGTAGGCGCTCTGGAAGCATCCTGGCCCTGGATCGTCAGCATCCAACATCCAGGCCTGGGCCATTGGTGTGGAGGGTCTCTCATCACTGCCGATTGGGTCCTCACAGCGGCCCACTGCTTCGACAAGTTAGAGTAAGGCAGACTAGGGAATGGGGACACCCTCGCTACACCAGCAGGTGCCCTGTCAGCAGCACCACCTGCTACTCCCATCCCCTTTCCTCTCAGGCAGCCCAGCCGCCACAGTGCTCAGGAGAAGCCTGGGCTTGTGCCAAGGCTTCCTAGCAGCCTCCAGCTCGACATTCCCCCAGCCCAATGTGTGCGAGGGCACTCGCACCTGCCAGAGCACTGCGCTCTCTCTGCCTTGCCAAGCAGAGGAGAGGCAGCCGCTGGGCTGCTGTGGTACGTGGCCCTGCTCCCTCTCAGCCCTCTCTCCGTCTTCTTTCCAGTGACATCAGCATGCTGTATGTGGTGCTTGGAGCTACCGAGTTCACTCAGCCGGGCCCTGGGGCTGTAGTTCGCAACGTGAAGCAGGTGGTGGTTCACCCCTACTACAGGCGTGCCGACTTCAGCTACGACATTGCCCTGCTGCAACTGGACGGTTCTGTCCAGTGCAACGCCTACATCCAGCTGGCCTGTCTGGCTGACCCCGCCCTAGAAGTCTCAAAGCTCGACAACTGCTGGATCGCTGGCTGGGGTTCCACCACTGCAAGAGGTGAGTTCCAGGAGTGAAACCTGAGCCAGCTAAGTGCACTGGGGAGAGGGTTTGGGCTTCCTCACAGCAGAGACCGAAGCCAGGCTGAAGGACGCACCCCGGTGCAGAGGTGGGCCTGGCCTGCTCCCCAAAGGCAGGAAGCAGGGACACCATGCCCCAGTGCCTCTGCAGAGGGAAAGCCGTGCCCAAGGGACAGGGATTCCTCCCCTCAGACAGGCAAGGAGAACTGACACGGGGATGCTGAGGGCTTATTGCTTTCTCTGCTCCCAGCTCAAGGTTCAAGTGGTCGCCTGCAGGAGGCCAAGGTCCAGCTCATCAATTCCCAGCTCTGCAACAGCACAGCCTGGTATGCAGGGCAAGTCCACCCCTACAACTTGTGCGCTGGTTACCCACAGGGCACCATCGACACCTGCCAGGTATGAATGTGTCACGAGCCTCTCAGCCCCCAGCAGCACCAGCAGCCCTGGCAGCACTGCCCAAACACCGCCCAGGGTCTGCTTTGCCCCGGCCAGTTCGCCCGGTCACCCTCCCAGCCCCAGCTCCCCCCCCCCCCCCCCCCCGCCCCCAGCTGCTGGGGGGGCTTCCTACACCCTCCCCATCCACTCCTACTTGCCCAGTGCCCCCCTTGTGCCAGAAAGCCCAGACAGCCCAGCTGGTGGTCTTGGCAGCGCAGAGATCCTGGTGCCAAACATCCATCCTCTGCACATCCAGGACTCCTGCCTTGTGCAGAGAGGACAGAGAGAGCCCTACCCTCCAGGACCCCAAGCCATTCACAGCCAGGGCTCTGGAGGCTCCAGCCTCTGAGGAAAGCCTTCCTCTGCCTGGAATACAGTTCTGGCAGGGGCTGTGAGAGAAGAGGAGACAGCCCCAGTGCTGGCAGGGGCCACTCAAGGCCACCTTAATCCTCTCTGCTCTATTGCAGGGTGACAGTGGTGGTCCTCTCATGTGCAAGGACAACACCGCTGAGTACTGGTGGGTTGTCGGCTTAACCAGCTGGGGAGAAGGCTGCGCCAGACCAAAGCGGCCTGGAATCTACACCTCCACTCGGCACTTCTATCACTGGATTGACTACAACATCCGTGCGTTCCACACAGCTGAAAGGGCTTCCTGAGCAGCAGGACAGGCAGGATCCAGGGCAGGCTGCAGTGCACCGCGACCATCTCCTGCTGGGGCAATGCCTGCTGATCCAAAGGCAGCCTCAGTGCCAAAACCCTGCTCTGCCCCGCCCCCATTTCTCTCCTGTGTGCAGGCAAACACTGGAGTTGATCTAACTGTTGAAATAAAGTTCCCTTTGTTCACAGGGAGCCGTCTTTTCAGTGTCATTCCAATTCCTGGGAAGGGCAACAAGTGCCACATTCGGCACCTGCAGAATGAGCCTGAGGCACGAAGGGACAGAGTGGCTCCAAAGAGCACCAGTGTGCCTGGTCAGAGAGCAGAGGGCTCTGAGCCACCATGGGCTGGAGGAAGCCGGTACGCCAAGCCCAGGAAGGGGATAGGACAAAAGCAGACACCTTGGGGACAGTGCTCAAATGCCCATGGGCTGATGATTTAGGGCCCGGTGTAAGCTTGGGCAAAGAGAAGAGACCAGAGACAGTCCCAAGCATGACAAGGGAAACTCCTGCCTCCTGAGTGGACTGCCAGTGATGGCTGGGAAGGCTGACGTGAAACAGAGATTGGACAGAGATAAAAAAATAAAGTAGGTATTTCTTGAAAGGCCTCCAGAATCCACCTTGGCCAGGACAGGAGCCTGATCGGGGCTATCCACAAAGTTGGACAAATAATGGCCACAAAATGGCTGACGGGTCACAAGATCTTACGTTTTTATAGGTTTTGGTCCATTTGCATATTGGGGTTTAATTGTCCAATTACAGCTTCAGCTGGTGGGGTCTCATCCTTCTTGTTTTCTCTCTTCAGTCCGCTGTTGTTTATGCTGTTGGCCTGAAAGTTGCCCTCGGTCCTCAGCAGGAAAAGGATTTGTTTGTCTGCTTCCTCTATAAAAAGAGCCTACTGGCACTTAATGCGAGGCTCAGAACTACACCCCGAAGCAGCACAGAACCTAAAAATACGAAAGCTAAAGCTCAAGGCATCACCAGTGCCCTAAGGCAGAGCCAGAGTTCACAGGGAGTAAAGGGGGACTGATGTGCTAGGCGGTCACACTTCACAGATATTCAAAGGAAGAGCTGGGCTCATTCTGGGGAGAGGAACCTGGCAGAAACAGCAGGAGAGCACACCAGGAATGCCCTGGAAGGCCAAAGTGAGTGGGCCAACAGCAGCTGCAACAGCAAGGCTGCTCACAGGCAGGGAGGGCCAAGCCTGGGAGCCATGGGAAAAAGATCCCTGGGCGTGGCTCCATATTTGGGAGGAGACAAAAGGCAGAGACAGGGAGGAGTCAAGGAAGATGAGGCTGCTGTGTAAGTCTGGCAAACGGAGAGAAGGAGCAGTCAAAGATCCAGCTGCACAGACACAAACTGCAGCTTGCTGTGCTTCTTTGTCTGAGTGCTGCACATAAGCACCACAGGATGGGCAAGAACCTTCTTATCTCGACTCACTAATTAACAAATCCTCTACAAACGGTTCAAATTTGCCCCAGAATTTAGACTCTTTTCAGTCAAACCTCAATATTTGGGGTGCTGGGACGGGCAAAGAAAAAATGATGGCATAATGCCATGGGGAAGACTTGTTGAAGGCAGTTGCTGTCTGTTCCAGGTGAAGGCAAGCGAACATTGACTTTCTAAATATAATGGAATGTTGCGGTGCGAAAATTATTACTGTGCAATTTTATGCAGAATGGTTTGTTCCAGATTAGCCCGTGTTCTAACCCCTTTGGTTTTTCCCTAGTTGTGGCTCCTGCCCATCTCCCTGCAACCCTGCCCAGACTCCGGTGGGGGGCTGGGGTGATTGGCAGAGCCTCTGACTTCCCCGCCCTGTATTATGTATCAGATGCCCTGTGTGCTGTCTTTTTGTCTTGGTAACTCCCACCCCACATGGTATTGGTCCTGGGCTAATCCCTGCCCCTTTCCACACCCCTGGTACTTAAGGTCAAGGAGAGCCCAGAGAAGTCATTTTTCACCTGGCCAGCTGGCAGCAATAGACCCATCTTGTCACCCACGTGAGAGTCTGCCTTTCTTCCACACCGAAGCCACACTTCTGCCTGAGGGCCAGGGCTCACACAGCAAGAAGGTACCGGAGTTGTACCCATTAATGCGTGTTCGGGACCGAGCTAGCCGTCGCAGCTCTGAACGCCCGCATTAATGGAAGGCTTCAAAATGCCTTGGGCTAGGTGTCACTCCGTCCGCTTCTGGACATTCTTCTTGGGTTCCAGGCAAACGGAGTCCTGTCTCACGGCATGTGGCATTCTTCCCTTTGTGTTAATCAAGATGGGCCGTGCTGAGAACAATCATGCCACATCTGTACTTGGCCCCGCCACCCTGGCATAAGATTCTTCAAATCTTTGCTGAAGCAAATTTCAGGGGCTGCCTGCTCACTAAAGACACCGAGTCCAAGAGTGTCACTCAGGGTTGGGGCTGATCATTACCCTGCCCAGAGGGGAGACAAGCTTAGAGCTGCCCAATCATCCTGGCACGACCTTGTTGTGCAAAATTCTGCTGCCCATAAGAGTTTCTCCCAGTTCTCTACAACTTTGGCCACAGACATGTCCTCACCTAAAACAGGGATATTTCCCATCACATCAGACACCTGGATGCATGTGAAACCCTCTTCTGCATGCCAAGAAGGGATTTCCACCCCCTTCTGTGTGTGCTCTAGCACCCATTTTGCGGCACGAGGGACGCAAGGTTCTCCCTGTGCCTGTCTGCAAAAGCCTTCAAGCAGAGACTCGAGCCCCTCTACCTCACAACTTACGGGGGCCCCCACAACTCCTCCGTGGCCACCTTACACTGATCGTGCTGCGCGCACCTTCTTCACCCGCTACCCCTGACTTCACCAAATCTGCAGCAAATGCCGCCACAAGAGAGAGGCTCAATTCCATGCTTATAATTTACACAGACTCTGCGCATGGAATTAGAACACTCCTCCCATGGCTCCTTCTTGCTCTAAAGATCCCAGGTGAACTCAGCAGTACCTGCTGTGACAGGACGGAGGCTCCAGCAGGACTGTCCTTCGGTCCCATCTGGGCTGCCAAAATGCTGAGGGATCTCCCCTGTGTGACCATTCCAGAGGCACAGGTGACTGCAACAAGCTGATGGGTGACCCGTTTGATTCCCTCCCCACACCGCTCTCAGCCAGTCAGAGCGGGTATCCGTACCCATTCAACCTCAGGGCTCTTTGCCCCAGCAGACTCACAGATGTCACATTCCATAAAGAGCCACCGGCTCCTGCTGCAGCACTCAGGGTCCGTTCAAATCCCTGGCCTGTGCCACAGCACCCTGTGCCCTCTGCCATGCAAAGGGTGGCAGTCTCTGGTCCCAGACTCCCACCAGCCAGAGCTCAATCTGCAGCTGGCACTGCAGCCGCACAACCAGCTCCCTGCCCCAAATGGATTCCTCAGCAGCTGCTGGCCTCAGAGACTGCGCAGCCTCATCCTGCAAGAAGAGGGGCCTAAAGAAAGCAGCAGAGAGCAGCCCTTCTTACAGGGGCAGGTCCTCAAAGGACAAGGGCAATGGCTTTACAGTGACAGAGGGTGGCTTCATACGAGATATTGGGAAGAAATTCTTGACTGTGAGGCTGCACGGATACTGGCATGGGTTGCCCAGAGCAGCTGTGGATGCCTGTTTTTCATGTAGGCAAGGTCAGCACAGAAGACGCAGACACCAACTTCAGGAATAAATGTCATTTACTGCAATTCAAAACCGCAACCAATGGGAAAAGGATAAGCTAAGCAATGCACCTAATCATTACTATAAAAGACTGCCTACAGTGATGAAGAAAGACACATCACAAGTTACCCTAATCCTTGACCATCATGCAGGTCTGCCCATCAAGTGGGGGAAGCCAGTGGCAGTCACAGTGAAGGACTGGAGAACCGCTCCCAGCCAACTGGGAAATCCCGCAGGTGCCTTCCCCTACAGGCAAGGAGGTTTCTGACTGGGCTGTGAGAGAGGCCCACCTTTATACTGTTGAATAAACAAGCTACCATAACATCTAGTGCAGGGGCATCTGGTTTTTTTTCTCCTCTTGGGATGCTCCCAAGGCCTTGGAGGACTCCAGGAGGAACCAAGGAAGTTGTCTGTGATCCTACATCCCAAAAGAAGGCCAGATGTGGCCTTGTCCAGTTTCTGATTAGGGAAAGGCAAATCCACGTTTTGCCGAGGAGCGGATCTCGATAACATTTGGTTGGCAGGTTCACGCAGAGGCCAACTTTTGATCAAGAGCTCTTGTTCCTGCCTCAGTCAGGTCCTGTTGATGAAGACTTAGTACTTCAGTGTCCCATCCTCCCTCAGATTGTTCAACGGCAGCTTCTGAGCCAGGCTCAGAAGAGCAAACTTCTCCAGTACAAACTATCCATCCCTACCAATGGCAGGAAGTCAGAGCTATGTGATTTCCAAGCTCCCTTCCACCCCAAACCATTCCATGGCTGATGGATTCAGTGTTGCCCCTCCCCCAGTGGGCCCCGGTTGCACAGGCCCCCACAGCGCCCCAAACACGGAACCCAGCCCTCAGTGACATCAGCCCCGGGGCCGAGGGCACCACGGGCAGCGCGGCTGCTGCCGGGCACTGCGGCTGTGGCTGTGCTGCTGCACGGAGCCCTCAGTGCTTGCAGCTGACACGTGCCTCTGGCAGCCATGAATTGGCTCGGCCTCCTCGTCCTGCTGACCGTGGCCGGGCTGGCCCACGGCATACCGTACCCCTGCGGGTAAGTGGCCCCAGGCCCTGGGAGGGAGCCATGGCAACACTTGAGGCCTTCCCTGGAGGGGACCCGCCTGGCCCCCATGGCTGGCCCACAGCCTCCCACCCACCACGGGGAAGCCTCAGTTCCTTGGACAGACAAACATCCCGTGGGCTTCCCTGGCCTGCTGTGCCCGCAAACCCTTGTGGGGAGGGCAGAGGGCTGAGCTTCAGCCTGAGCCACAGCAGGCCACGCAGCAGCGTGGAAATGACTTTCTGCTTGCAGAGGTTCCTGCGGCCTCCGCGCTCCGCAACCCGACTACAGCTCCACGACTTATTCCACCGGCAACGAAGCTTACGACTACGGCATGACGCGCGTTGTGGGTGGAGTAGGCGCTCTGGAAGCATCCTGGCCCTGGATCGTCAGCATCCAACATCCAGGCCTGGGCCATTGGTGTGGAGGGTCTCTCATCACTGCCGATTGGGTCCTCACAGCGGCCCACTGCTTCGACAAGTTAGAGTAAGGCAGACTAGGGAATGGGGACACCCTCGCTACACCAGCAGGTGCCCTGTCAGCAGCACCACCTGCTACTCCCATCCCCTTTCCTCTCAGGCAGCCCAGCCGCCACAGTGCTCAGGAGAAGCCTGGGCTTGTGCCAAGGCTTCCTAGCAGCCTCCAGCTCGACATTCCCCCAGCCCAGTGTGTGCGAGGGCACTCGCACCTGCCAGAGCACTGCGCTCTCTCTGCCTTGCCAAGCAGAGGAGAGGCAGCCGCTGGGCTGCTGTGGTACGTGGCCCTGCTCCCTCTCAGCCCTCTCTCCGTCTTCTTTCCAGTGACATCAGCATGCTGTATGTGGTGCTTGGAGCTACCGAGTTCACTCAGCCGGGCCCTGGGGCTGTAGTTCGCAACGTGAAGCAGGTGGTGGTTCACCCCTACTACAGGCGTGCCGACTTCAGCTACGACATTGCCCTGCTGCAACTGGACGGTTCTGTCCAGTGCAACGCCTACATCCAGCTGGCCTGTCTGGCTGACCCCGCCCTAGAAGTCTCAAAGCTCGACAACTGCTGGATCGCTGGCTGGGGTTCCACCACTGCAAGAGGTGAGTTCCAGGAGTGAAACCTGAGCCAGCTAAGTGCACTGGGGAGAGGGTTTGGGCTTCCTCACAGCAGAGACCGAAGCCAGGCTGAAGGACGCACCCCGGTGCAGAGGTGGGCCTGGCCTGCTCCCCAAAGGCAGGAAGCAGGGACACCATGCCCCAGTGCCTCTGCAGAGGGAAAGCCGTGCCCAAGGGACAGGGATTCCTCCCCTCAGACAGGCAAGGAGAACTGACACGGGGATGCTGAGGGCTTATTGCTTTCTCTGCTCCCAGCTCAAGGTTCAAGTGGTCGCCTGCAGGAGGCCAAGGTCCAGCTCATCAATTCCCAGCTCTGCAACAGCACAGCCTGGTATGCAGGGCAAGTCCACCCCTACAACTTGTGCGCTGGTTACCCACAGGGCACCATCGACACCTGCCAGGTATGAATGTGTCACGAGCCTCTCAGCCCCCAGCAGCACCAGCAGCCCTGGCAGCACTGCCCAAACACCGCCCAGGGTCTGCTTTGCCCCGGCCAGTTCGCCCGGTCACCCTCCCAGCCCCAGCTCCCCCCCCCCCCCCCCCCCGCCCCCAGCTGCTGGGGGGGCTTCCTACACCCTCCCCATCCACTCCTACTTGCCCAGTGCCCCCCTTGTGCCAGAAAGCCCAGACAGCCCAGCTGGTGGTCTTGGCAGCGCAGAGATCCTGGTGCCAAACATCCATCCTCTGCACATCCAGGACTCCTGCCTTGTGCAGAGAGGACAGAGAGAGCCCTACCCTCCAGGACCCCAAGCCATTCACAGCCAGGGCTCTGGAGGCTCCAGCCTCTGAGGAAAGCCTTCCTCTGCCTGGAATACAGTTCTGGCAGGGGCTGTGAGAGAAGAGGAGACAGCCCCAGTGCTGGCAGGGGCCACTCAAGGCCACCTTAATCCTCTCTGCTCTATTGCAGGGTGACAGTGGTGGTCCTCTCATGTGCAAGGACAACACCGCTGAGTACTGGTGGGTTGTCGGCTTAACCAGCTGGGGAGAAGGCTGCGCCAGACCAAAGCGGCCTGGAATCTACACCTCCACTCGGCACTTCTATCACTGGATTGACTACAACATCCGTGCGTTCCACACAGCTGAAAGGGCTTCTTGAGCAGCAGGACAGGCAGGATCCAGGGCAGGCTGCAGTGCACCGCGACCATCTCCTGCTGGGGCAATGCCTGCTGATCCAAAGGCAGCCTCAGTGCCAAAACCCTGCTCTGCCCCGCCCCCATTTCTCTCCTGTGTGCAGGCAAACACTGGAGTTGATCTAACTGTTGAAATAAAGTTCCCTTTGTTCACAGGGAGCCGTCTTTTCAGTGTCATTCCAATTCCTGGGAAGGGCAACAAGTGCCACATTCGGCACCTGCAGAATGAGCCTGAGGCACGAAGGGACAGAGTGGCTCCAAAGAGCACCAGTGTGCCTGGTCAGAGAGCAGAGGGCTCTGAGCCACCATGGGCTGGAGGAAGCCGGTACGCCAAGCCCAGGAAGGGGATAGGACAAAAGCAGACACCTTGGGGACAGTGCTCAAATGCCCATGGGCTGATGATTTAGGGCCCGGTGTAAGCTTGGGCAAAGAGAAGAGACCAGAGACAGTCCCAAGCATGACAAGGGAAACTCCTGCCTCCTGAGTGGACTGCCAGTGATGGCTGGGAAGGCTGACGTGAAACAGAGATTGGACAGAGATAAAAAAATAAAGTAGGTATTTCTTGAAAGGCCTCCAGAATCCACCTTGGCCAGGACAGGAGCCTGATCGGGGCTATCCACAAAGTTGGACAAATAATGGCCACAAAATGGCTGACGGGTCACAAGATCTTACGTTTTTATAGGTTTTGGTCCATTTGCATATTGGGGTTTAATTGTCCAATTACAGCTTCAGCTGGTGGGGTCTCATCCTTCTTGTTTTCTCTCTTCAGTCCGCTGTTGTTTATGCTGTTGGCCTGAAAGTTGCCCTCGGTCCTCAGCAGGAAAAGGATTTGTTTGTCTGCTTCCTCTATAAAAAGAGCCTACTGGCACTTAATGCGAGGCTCAGAACTACACCCCGAAGCAGCACAGAACCTAAAAATACGAAAGCTAAAGCTCAAGGCATCACCAGTGCCCTAAGGCAGAGCCAGAGTTCACAGGGAGTAAAGGGGGACTGATGTGCTAGGCGGTCACACTTCACAGATATTCAAAGGAAGAGCTGGGCTCATTCTGGGGAGAGGAACCTGGCAGAAACAGCAGGAGAGCACACCAGGAATGCCCTGGAAGGCCAAAGTGAGTGGGCCAACAGCAGCTGCAACAGCAAGGCTGCTCACAGGCAGGGAGGGCCAAGCCTGGGAGCCATGGGAAAAAGATCCCTGGGCGTGGCTCCATATTTGGGAGGAGACAAAAGGCAGAGACAGGGAGGAGTCAAGGAAGATGAGGCTGCTGTGTAAGTCTGGCAAACGGAGAGAAGGAGCAGTCAAAGATCCAGCTGCACAGACACAAACTGCAGCTTGCTGTGCTTCTTTGTCTGAGTGCTGCACATAAGCACCACAGGATGGGCAAGAACCTTCTTATCTCGACTCACTAATTAACAAATCCTCTACAAACGGTTCAAATTTGCCCCAGAATTTAGACTCTTTTCAGTCAAACCTCAATATTTGGGGTGCTGGGACGGGCAAAGAAAAAATGATGGCATAATGCCATGGGGAAGACTTGTTGAAGGCAGTTGCTGTCTGTTCCAGGTGAAGGCAAGCGAACATTGACTTTCTAAATATAATGGAATGTTGCGGTGCGAAAATTATTACTGTGCAATTTTATGCAGAATGGTTTGTTCCAGATTAGCCCGTGTTCTAACCCCTTTGGTTTTTCCCTAGTTGTGGCTCCTGCCCATCTCCCTGCAACCCTGCCCAGACTCCGGTGGGGGGCTGGGGTGATTGGCAGAGCCTCTGACTTCCCCGCCCTGTATTATGTATCAGATGCCCTGTGTGCTGTCTTTTTGTCTTGGTAACTCCCACCCCACATGGTATTGGTCCTGGGCTAATCCCTGCCCCTTTCCACACCCCTGGTACTTAAGGTCAAGGAGAGCCCAGAGAAGTCATTTTTCACCTGGCCAGCTGGCAGCAATAGACCCATCTTGTCACCCACGTGAGAGTCTGCCTTTCTTCCACACCGAAGCCACACTTCTGCCTGAGGGCCAGGGCTCACACAGCAAGAAGGTACCGGAGTTGTACCCATTAATGCGTGTTCGGGACCGAGCTAGCCGTCGCAGCTCTGAACGCCCGCATTAATGGAAGGCTTCAAAATGCCTTGGGCTAGGTGTCACTCCGTCCGCTTCTGGACATTCTTCTTGGGTTCCAGGCAAATGGAGTCCTGTCTCACGGCATGTGGCATTCTTCCCTTTGTGTTAATCAAGATGGGCCGTGCTGAGAACAATCATGCCACATCTGTACTTGGCCCCGCCACCCTGGCATAAGATTCTTCAAATCTTTGCTGAAGCAAATTTCAGGGGCTGCCTGCTCACTAAAGACACCGAGTCCAAGAGTGTCACTCAGGGTTGGGGCTGATCATTACCCTGCCCAGAGGGGAGACAAGCTTAGAGCTGCCCAATCATCCTGGCACGACCTTGTTGTGCAAAATTCTGCTGCCCATAAGAGTTTCTCCCAGTTCTCTACAACTTTGGCCACAGACATGTCCTCACCTAAAACAGGGATATTTCCCATCACATCAGACACCTGGATGCATGTGAAACCCTCTTCTGCATGCCAAGAAGGGATTTCCACCCCCTTCTGTGTGTGCTCTAGCACCCATTTTGCGGCACGAGGGACGCAAGGTTCTCCCTGTGCCTGTCTGCAAAAGCCTTCAAGCAGAGACTCGAGCCCCTCTACCTCACAACTTACGGGGGCCCCCACAACTCCTCCGTGGCCACCTTACACTGATCGTGCTGCGCGCACCTTCTTCACCCGCTACCCCTGACTTCACCAAATCTGCAGCAAATGCCGCCACAAGAGAGAGGCTCAATTCCATGCTTATAATTTACACAGACTCTGCGCATGGAATTAGAACACTCCTCCCATGGCTCCTTCTTGCTCTAAAGATCCCAGGTGAACTCAGCAGTACCTGCTGTGACAGGACGGAGGCTCCAGCAGGACTGTCCTTCGGTCCCATCTGGGCTGCCAAAATGCTGAGGGATCTCCCCTGTGTGACCATTCCAGAGGCACAGGTGACTGCAACAAGCTGATGGGTGACCCGTTTGATTCCCTCCCCACACCGCTCTCAGCCAGTCAGAGCGGGTATCCGTACCCATTCAACCTCAGGGCTCTTTGCCCCAGCAGACTCACAGATGTCACATTCCATAAAGAGCCACCGGCTCCTGCTGCAGCACTCAGGGTCCGTTCAAATCCCTGGCCTGTGCCACAGCACCCTGTGCCCTCTGCCATGCAAAGGGTGGCAGTCTCTGGTCCCAGACTCCCACCAGCCAGAGCTCAATCTGCAGCTGGCACTGCAGCCGCACAACCAGCTCCCTGCCCCAAATGGATTCCTCAGCAGCTGCTGGCCTCAGAGACTGCGCAGCCTCATCCTGCAAGAAGAGGGGCCTAAAGAAAGCAGCAGAGAGCAGCCCTTCTTACAGGGGCAGGTCCTCAAAGGACAAGGGCAATGGCTTTACAGTGACAGAGGGTGGCTTCATACGAGATATTGGGAAGAAATTCTTGACTGTGAGGCTGCACGGATACTGGCATGGGTTGCCCAGAGCAGCTGTGGATGCCTGTTTTTCATGTAGGCAAGGTCAGCACAGAAGACGCAGACACCAACTTCAGGAATAAATGTCATTTACTGCAATTCAAAACCGCAACCAATGGGAAAAGGATAAGCTAAGCAATGCACCTAATCATTACTATAAAAGACTGCCTACAGTGATGAAGAAAGACACATCACAAGTTACCCTAATCCTTGACCATCATGCAGGTCTGCCCATCAAGTGGGGGAAGCCAGTGGCAGTCACAGTGAAGGACTGGAGAACCGCTCCCAGCCAACTGGGAAATCCCGCAGGTGCCTTCCCCTACAGGCAAGGAGGTTTCTGACTGGGCTGTGAGAGAGGCCCACCTTTATACTGTTGAATAAACAAGCTACCATAACATCTAGTGCAGGGGCATCTGGTTTTTTTTCTCCTCTTGGGATGCTCCCAAGGCCTTGGAGGACTCCAGGAGGAACCAAGGAAGTTGTCTGTGATCCTACATCCCAAAAGAAGGCCAGATGTGGCCTTGTCCAGTTTCTGATTAGGGAAAGGCAAATCCACGTTTTGCCGAGGAGCGGATCTCGATAACATTTGGTTGGCAGGTTCACGCAGAGGCCAACTTTTGATCAAGAGCTCTTGTTCCTGCCTCAGTCAGGTCCTGTTGATGAAGACTTAGTACTTCAGTGTCCCATCCTCCCTCAGATTGTTCAACGGCAGCTTCTGAGCCAGGCTCAGAAGAGCAAACTTCTCCAGTACAAACTATCCATCCCTACCAATGGCAGGAAGTCAGAGCTATGTGATTTCCAAGCTCCCTTCCACCCCAAACCATTCCATGGCTGATGGATTCAGTGTTGCCCCTCCCCCAGTGGTCCCCGGTTGCACAGGCCCCCACAGCGCCCCAAACACGGAACCCAGCCCTCAGTGACATCAGCCCCGGGGCCGAGGGCACCACGGGCAGCGCGGCTGCTGCCGGGCACTGCGGCTGTGGCTGTGCTGCTGCACGGAGCCCTCAGTGCTTGCAGCTGACATGTGCCTCTGGCAGCCATGAATTGGCTCGGCCTCCTCGTCCTGCTGACCGTGGCCGGGCTGGCCCACGGCATACCGTACCCCTGCGGGTAAGTGGCCCCAGGCCCTGGGAGGGAGCCATGGCAACACTTGAGGCCTTCCCTGGAGGGGACCCGCCTGGCCCCCATGGCTGGCCCACAGCCTCCCACCCACCACGGGGAAGCCTCAGTTCCTTGGACAGACAAACATCCCGTGGGCTTCCCTGGCCTGCTGTGCCCGCAAACCCTTGTGGGGAGGGCAGAGGGCTGAGCTTCAGCCTGAGCCACAGCAGGCCACGCAGCAGCGTGGAAATGACTTTCTGCTTGCAGAGGTTCCTGCGGCCTCCGCGCTCCGCAACCCGACTACAGCTCCACGACTTATTCCACCGGCAACGAAGCTTACGACTACGGCATGACGCGCGTTGTGGGTGGAGTAGGCGCTCTGGAAGCATCCTGGCCCTGGATCGTCAGCATCCAACATCCAGGCCTGGGCCATTGGTGTGGAGGGTCTCTCATCACTGCCGATTGGGTCCTCACAGCGGCCCACTGCTTCGACAAGTTAGAGTAAGGCAGACTAGGGAATGGGGACACCCTCGCTACACCAGCAGGTGCCCTGTCAGCAGCACCACCTGCTACTCCCATCCCCTTTCCTCTCAGGCAGCCCAGCCGCCACAGTGCTCAGGAGAAGCCTGGGCTTGTGCCAAGGCTTCCTAGCAGCCTCCAGCTCGACATTCCCCCAGCCCAGTGTGTGCGAGGGCACTCGCACCTGCCAGAGCACTGCGCTCTCTCTGCCTTGCCAAGCAGAGGAGAGGCAGCCGCTGGGCTGCTGTGGTACGTGGCCCTGCTCCCTCTCAGCCCTCTCTCCGTCTTCTTTCCAGTGACATCAGCATGCTGTATGTGGTGCTTGGAGCTACCGAGTTCACTCAGCCGGGCCCTGGGGCTGTAGTTCGCAACGTGAAGCAGGTGGTGGTTCACCCCTACTACTACAGCGTGCCGACTTCAGCTACGACATTGCCCTGCTGCAACTGGACGGTTCCTGTCCAGTGCAACGCCTACATCCAGCTGGCCTGTCTGGCTGACCCCGCCCTAGAAGTCTCAAAGCTCGACAACTGCTGGATCGCTGGCTGGGGTTCCACCACTGCAAGAGGTGAGTTCCAGAGTGAAACCTGAGCCAGCTAAGTGCACTGGGAGAGGGTTTGGGCTTCCTCACAGCAGAGACCGAAGCCAGGCTGAAGGACGCACCCCGGTTGCAGAGGTGGGCCTGGCCTGCTCCCCAAAGGCAGGAAGCAGGGACACCATGCCCCAGTGCCTCTGCAGAGGGAAAGCCGTGCCCAAGGGACAGGGATTCCTCCCCTCAGACAGGCAAGAGAACTGACACGGGGATGCTGAGGGCTTATTGCTTTCTCTGCTCCCAGCTCAAAGGTTCAAGTGGTCGCCTGCAGGAGGCCAAGGTCCAGCTCATCAATTCCCAGCTCTGCAACAGCACAGCCTGGTATGCAGGGCAAGTCCACCCCTACAACTTGTGCGCTGGTTACCCACAGGGCACCATCGACACCTGCCAGGTATGAATGTGTCACGAGCCTCTCAGCCCCCAGCAGCACCAGCAGCCCTGGGCCAGCACTGCCCAAACACCGCCCAGGGTCTGCTTTGCCCCGGCCAGTTCGCCCGGTCACCCTCCCAGCCCCAGCTCCCCCCCCCCCCCCCCCCGCCCCCAGCTGCTGGGGGGGGCTTCCTACACCCTCCCCATCACTCCTACTTGCCCAGTGCCCCCCTTGTGCCAGAAAGCCCAGACAGCCCAGCTGGTGGTCTTGCAGCGCAGAGATCCTGGTGCCAACATCCATCCTCTGCACATCCAGGACTCCTGCCTTGTGCAGAGAGGACAGAGAGAGCCCTACCCTCCAGGACCCCAAGCATTCACAGCCAGGGCTCTGGAGGCTCCAGCCTCTGAGGAAAGCCTTCCTCTGCCTGGAATACAGTTCTGGCAGGGGCTGTGAGAGAAGAGGAGACAGCCCCAGTGCTGGCAGGGGCCACTCAAGGCCACCTTAATCCTCTCTGCTCTATTGCAGGGTGACAGTGGTGGTCCTCTCATGTGCAAGGACAACACCGCTGAGTACTGGTGGGTTGTCGGCTTAACCAGCTGGGGAGAAGGCTGCGCCAGACCAAAGCGGCCTGGAATCTACACCTCCACTCGGCACTTCTATCACTGGATTGACTACAACATCCGTGCGTTCCACACAGCTGAAAGGGCTTCTTGAGCAGCAGGACAGGCAGGATCAGGGCAGGCTGCAGTGCACCGCGACCATCTCCTGCTGGGGCAATGCCTGCTGATCCAAAGGCAGCCTCAGTGCCAAAACCCTGCTCTGCCCCGCCCCCATTTCTCTCCTGTGTGCAGGCAAACACTGGAGTTGATCTAACTGTTGAAATAAAGTTCCCTTTGTTCACAGGGAGCCGTCTTTCAGTGTCATTCCAATTCCTGGAAGGGCAACAAGTGCCACATTCGGCACCTGCAGAATGAGCCTGAGGCACGAAGGGACAGAGTGGCTCCAAAGAGCACCAGTGTGCCTGGTCAGAGAGCAGAGGGGCTCTGAGCCACCATGGGCTGGAGGAAGCCGGTACGCCAAGCCCAGGAAGGGGATAGGACAAAAGCAGACACCTTGGGGACAGTGCTCAAATGCCCATGGGCTGATGATTTAGGGCCCGGTGTAAGCTTGGGCAAGAGAAGAGACCAGAGACAGTCCAAGCATGACAAGGGAAACTCCTGCCTCCTGAGTGGACTGCCAGTGATGGCTGGGAAGGCTGACGTGAAACAGAGATTGGACAGAGATAAAAAAATAAGTAGGTATTTCTTGAAAGGCCTCCAGAATCCACCTTGGCCAGGACAGGAGCCTGATCGGGGCTATCCCACAAAGTTGGACAAATAATGGCCACAAAATGGCTGACGGGTCACAAGATCTTACGTTTTTATAGGTTTTGGTCCATTTGCATATTGGGTTTAATTGTCCAATTACAGCTTCAGCTGGTGGGGTCTCATCCTTCTTGTTTTCTCTCTTCAGTCGCTGTTGTTTATGCTGTTGGCCTGAAAGTTGCCCTCGGTCCTCAGCACGGAAAAGGATTTGTTTGTCTGCTTCCTCTATAAAAAGAGCCTATCTGGCACTTAATGCGAGGCTCAGAACTACACCCCGAAGCAGCACAGAACCTAAAAAATACGAAAGCTAAAGCTCAAGGCATCACCAGTGCCCTAAGGCAGAGCCAGAGTTCACAGGGAGTAAAGGGGGACTGATGTGCTAGGCGGTCACACTTCACAGATATTCAAAGGAAGAGCTGGGCTCATTCTGGGGAGAGGAACCTGGCAGAAACAGCAGGAGAGCACACCAGGAATGCCCTGGAAGGCCAAAGTGAGTGGGCCAACAGCAGCTGCAACAGCAAGGCTGCTCACAGGCAGGGAGGGCCAAGCCTGGGAGCCATGGAAAAAGATCCCTGGGCGTGGCTCATATTTGGGAGGAGACAAAAGGCAGAGACAGGGAGGAGTCAAGGAAGATGAGGCTGCTGTGTAAGTCTGGCAAACGGAGAGAAGGAGCAGTCAAAGATCCAGCTGCACAGACACAAACTGCAGCTTGCTGTGCTTCTTTGTCTGAGTGCTGCCACATAAGCACCACAGGATGGGCAAGAACCTTCTTATCTCGACTCACTAATTAACAAATCCTCTACAAACGGTTCAAATTTGCCCCAGAATTTAGACTCTTTTCAGTCAAACCTCAATATTTGGGGTGCTGGGACGGGCAAAGAAAAATGATGGCATAAATGCCATGGGGAAGACTTGTTGAAGGCAGTTGCTGTCTGTTCCAGGTGAAGGCAAGCGAACATTGACTTTCTAAATATAATGGAATGTTGCGGTGCGAAAATTATTACTGTGGCAATTTTATGCAGAATGGTTTTGTTCCAGATTAGCCCGTGTTCTAACCCCTTTGGTTTTTCCTAGTTGTGGCTCCTGCCCATCTCCCTGCAACCCTGCCCAGACTCCGGTGGGGGGCTGGGAGTGATTGGCAGAGCCTCTGACTTCCCCGCCCTGTATTATGTATCAGATGCCCTGTGTGCTGTCTTTTTTGTCTTGGTAACTCCCACCCCACATGGTATTGGTCCTGGGCTAATCCCTGCCCCTTTCCACACCCCTGGTACTTAAGGTCAAGGAGAGCCCAGAGAAGTCATTTTTCACCTGGCCAGCTGGCAGCAATAGACCCATCTTGTCACCCACGTGAGAGTCTGCCTTTCTTCCACACCGAAGCCACACTTCTGCCTGAGGGCCAGGGCTCACACAGCAAGAAGGTACCGGAGTTGTACCATTAATGCGTGTTCGGGGACCGAGCTAGCCGTCGCAGCTCTGAACGCCCGCATTAATGGAAGGCTTCAAAATGCCTTGGGCTAGGTGTCACTCCGTCCGCTTCTGGACATTCTTCTTGGGTTCCAGGCAAATGGAGTCCTGTCTCACGGCATGTGGCATTCTTCCCTTTGTGTTAATCAAGATGGGCCGTGCTGAGAACAATCATGCCCACATCTGTACTTGGCCCCGCCACCCTGGCATAAGATTCTTCAAATCTTTGCTGAAGCAAATTTCAGGGGCTGCCTGCTCACTAAAGACACCGAGTCCAAGAGTGTCACTCAGGGTTGGGGCTGATCATTACCCTGCCCAGAGGGGAGACAAGCTTAGAGCTGCCCAATTCATCCTGGCACGACCTTGTTGTGCAAAATTCTGCTGCCCATAAGAGTTTCTCCCAGTTCTCTACAACTTTGGCCACAGACATGTCCTCACCTAAAAACAGGGATATTTCCCATCACATCAGACACCTGGATGCATGTGAAACCCCTCTTCTGCATGCCAAGAAGGGATTTCCACCCCTTCTGTGTGTGCTCTAGCACCCATTTTGCGGCACGAGGGACGCAAGGTTCTCCCTGTGCCTGTCTGCAAAAGCCTTCAAGCAGAGACTCGAGCCCCTCTACCTCACAACTTACGGGGGCCCCCACAACTCCTCCGTGGCCACCTTACACTGATCGTGCTGCGCGCACCTTCTTCACCCGCTACCCCTGACTTCACCAAATCTGCAGCAAATGCCGCCACAAGAGAGAGGCTCAATTCCATGCTTATAATTTACACAGACTCTTGCGCATGGAATTAGAACACTCCTCCCATGGCTCCTTCTTGCTCTAAAGATCCCAGGTGAACTCAGCAGTACCTGCTGTGACAGGACGGAGGCTCCAGCAGGACTGTCCTTCGGTCCCATCTGGCTGCCAAAATGCTGAGGGATCTCCCCTGTGTGACCATTCCAGAGGCACAGGTGACTGCAACAAGCTGATGGGTGACCCGTTTGATTCCCTCCCCACACCGCTCTCAGCCAGTCAGAGCGGGTATCCGTACCCATTCAACCTCAGGGCTCTTTGCCCCAGCAGACTCACAGATGTCACATTCCTAAAGAGCCACCGGCTCCTGCTGCAGCACTCAGGGTCCGTTCAAATCCCTGCCTGTGCCACAGCACCCTGTGCCCTCTGCCATGCAAAGGGTGGCAGTCTCTGGGTCCCAGACTCCCACCAGCCAGAGCTCAATCTGCAGCTGGCACTGCAGCCGCACAACCAGCTCCCTGCCCCAAATGGATTCCTCAGCAGCTGCTGGCCTCAGAGACTGCGCAGCCTCATCCTGCAAGAAGAGGGGCCTAAAGAAAGCAGCAGAGAGCAGCCCTTCTTACAGGGGCAGGTCCTCAAAGGACAAGGGCAATGGCTTTACAGTGACAGAGGGTGGCTTCATACGAGATATTGGGAAGAAATTCTTGACTGTGAGGCTGCACGGATACTGGCATGGGTTGCCCAGAGCAGCTGTGGATGCCTGTTTTTCATGTAGGCAAGGTCAGCACAGAAGACGCAGACACCAACTTCAGGAATAAATGTCATTTACTGCAATTCAAAACCGCAACCAATGGGAAAAGGATAAGCTAAGCAATGCACCTAATCATTACTATAAAAGACTGCCTACAGTGATGAAGAAAGACACATCACAAGTTACCCTAATCCTTGACCATCATGCAGGTCTGCCCATCAAGTGGGGGAAGCCAGTGGCAGTCACAGTGAAGGACTGGAGAACCGCTCCCAGCCAACTGGGAAATCCCGCAGGTGCCTTCCCCTACAGGCAAGGAGGTTTCTGACTGGGCTGTGAGAGAGGCCCACCTTTATACTGTTGAATAAACAAGCTACCATAACATCTAGTGCAGGGGCATCTGGTTTTTTTTCTCCTCTTGGGATGCTCCCAAGGCCTTGGAGGACTCCAGGAGGAACCAAGGAAGTTGTCTGTGATCCTACATCCCAAAAGAAGGCCAGATGTGGCCTTGTCCAGTTTCTGATTAGGGAAAGGCAAATCCACGTTTTGCCGAGGAGCGGATCTCGATAACATTTGGTTGGCAGGTTCACGCAGAGGCCAACTTTTGATCAAGAGCTCTTGTTCCTGCCTCAGTCAGGTCCTGTTGATGAAGACTTAGTACTTCAGTGTCCCATCCTCCCTCAGATTGTTCAACGGCAGCTTCTGAGCCAGGCTCAGAAGAGCAAACTTCTCCAGTACAAACTATCCATCCCTACCAATGGCAGGAAGTCAGAGCTATGTGATTTCCAAGCTCCCTTCCACCCCAAACCATTCCATGGCTGATGGATTCAGTGTTGCCCCTCCCCCAGTGGTCCCCGGTTGCACAGGCCCCCACAGCGCCCCAAACACGGAACCCAGCCCTCAGTGACATCAGCCCCGGGGCCGAGGGCACCACGGGCAGCGCGGCTGCTGCCGGGCACTGCGGCTGTGGCTGTGCTGCTGCACGGAGCCCTCAGTGCTTGCAGCTGACACGTGCCTCTGGCAGCCATGAATTGGCTCGGCCTCCTCGTCCTGCTGACCGTGGCCGGGCTGGCCCACGGCATACCGTACCCCTGCGGGTAAGTGGCCCCAGGCCCTGGGAGGGAGCCATGGCAACACTTGAGGCCTTCCCTGGAGGGGACCCGCCTGGCCCCCATGGCTGGCCCACAGCCTCCCACCCACCACGGGGAAGCCTCAGTTCCTTGGACAGACAAACATCCCGTGGGCTTCCCTGGCCTGCTGTGCCCGCAAACCCTTGTGGGGAGGGCAGAGGGCTGAGCTTCAGCCTGAGCCACAGCAGGCCACGCAGCAGCGTGGAAATGACTTTCTGCTTGCAGAGGTTCCTGCGGCCTCCGCGCTCCGCAACCCGACTACAGCTCCACGACTTATTCCACCGGCAACGAAGCTTACGACTACGGCATGACGCGCGTTGTGGGTGGAGTAGGCGCTCTGGAAGCATCCTGGCCCTGGATCGTCAGCATCCAACATCCAGGCCTGGGCCATTGGTGTGGAGGGTCTCTCATCACTGCCGATTGGGTCCTCACAGCGGCCCACTGCTTCGACAAGTTAGAGTAAGGCAGACTAGGGAATGGGGACACCCTCGCTACACCAGCAGGTGCCCTGTCAGCAGCACCACCTGCTACTCCCATCCCCTTTCCTCTCAGGCAGCCCAGCCGCCACAGTGCTCAGGAGAAGCCTGGGCTTGTGCCAAGGCTTCCTAGCAGCCTCCAGCTCGACATTCCCCCAGCCCAGTGTGTGCGAGGGCACTCGCACCTGCCAGAGCACTGCGCTCTCTCTGCCTTGCCAAGCAGAGGAGAGGCAGCCGCTGGGCTGCTGTGGTACGTGGCCCTGCTCCCTCTCAGCCCTCTCTCCGTCTTCTTTCCAGTGACATCAGCATGCTGTATGTGGTGCTTGGAGCTACCGAGTTCACTCAGCCGGGCCCTGGGGCTGTAGTTCGCAACGTGAAGCAGGTGGTGGTTCACCCCTACTACAGGCGTGCCGACTTCAGCTACGACATTGCCCTGCTGCAACTGGACGGTTCTGTCCAGTGCAACGCCTACATCCAGCTGGCCTGTCTGGCTGACCCCGCCCTAGAAGTCTCAAAGCTCGACAACTGCTGGATCGCTGGCTGGGGTTCCACCACTGCAAGAGGTGAGTTCCAGGAGTGAAACCTGAGCCAGCTAAGTGCACTGGGGAGAGGGTTTGGGCTTCCTCACAGCAGAGACCGAAGCCAGGCTGAAGGACACACCCCGGTGCAGAGGTGGGCCTGGCCTGCTCCCCAAAGGCAGGAAGCAGGGACACCATGCCCCAGTGCCTCTGCAGAGGGAAAGCCGTGCCCAAGGGACAGGGATTCCTCCCCTCAGACAGGCAAGGAGAACTGACACGGGGATGCTGAGGGCTTATTGCTTTCTCTGCTCCCAGCTCAAGGTTCAAGTGGTCGCCTGCAGGAGGCCAAGGTCCAGCTCATCAATTCCCAGCTCTGCAACAGCACAGCCTGGTATGCAGGGCAAGTCCACCCCTACAACTTGTGCGCTGGTTACCCACAGGGCACCATCGACACCTGCCAGGTATGAATGTGTCACGAGCCTCTCAGCCCCCAGCAGCACCAGCAGCCCTGGCAGCACTGCCCAAACACCGCCCAGGGTCTGCTTTGCCCCGGCCAGTTCGCCCGGTCACCCTCCCAGCCCCAGCTCCCCCCCCCCCCCCCCCCCCCGCCCCCAGCTGCTGGGGGGGCTTCCTACACCCTCCCCATCCACTCCTACTTGCCCAGTGCCCCCCTTGTGCCAGAAAGCCCAGACAGCCCAGCTGGTGGTCTTGGCAGCGCAGAGATCCTGGTGCCAAACATCCATCCTCTGCACATCCAGGACTCCTGCCTTGTGCAGAGAGGACAGAGAGAGCCCTACCCTCCAGGACCCCAAGCCATTCACAGCCAGGGCTCTGGAGGCTCCAGCCTCTGAGGAAAGCCTTCCTCTGCCTGGAATACAGTTCTGGCAGGGGCTGTGAGAGAAGAGGAGACAGCCCCAGTGCTGGCAGGGGCCACTCAAGGCCACCTTAATCCTCTCTGCTCTATTGCAGGGTGACAGTGGTGGTCCTCTCATGTGCAAGGACAACACCGCTGAGTACTGGTGGGTTGTCGGCTTAACCAGCTGGGGAGAAGGCTGCGCCAGACCAAAGCGGCCTGGAATCTACACCTCCACTCGGCACTTCTATCACTGGATTGACTACAACATCCGTGCGTTCCACACAGCTGAAAGGGCTTCCTGAGCAGCAGGACAGGCAGGATCCAGGGCAGGCTGCAGTGCACCGCGACCATCTCCTGCTGGGGCAATGCCTGCTGATCCAAAGGCAGCCTCAGTGCCAAAACCCTGCTCTGCCCCGCCCCCATTTCTCTCCTGTGTGCAGGCAAACACTGGAGTTGATCTAACTGTTGAAATAAAGTTCCCTTTGTTCACAGGGAGCCGTCTTTTCAGTGTCATTCCAATTCCTGGGAAGGGCAACAAGTGCCACATTCGGCACCTGCAGAATGAGCCTGAGGCACGAAGGGACAGAGTGGCTCCAAAGAGCACCAGTGTGCCTGGTCAGAGAGCAGAGGGCTCTGAGCCACCATGGGCTGGAGGAAGCCGGTACGCCAAGCCCAGGAAGGGGATAGGACAAAAGCAGACACCTTGGGGACAGTGCTCAAATGCCCATGGGCTGATGATTTAGGGCCCGGTGTAAGCTTGGGCAAAGAGAAGAGACCAGAGACAGTCCCAAGCATGACAAGGGAAACTCCTGCCTCCTGAGTGGACTGCCAGTGATGGCTGGGAAGGCTGACGTGAAACAGAGATTGGACAGAGATAAAAAAATAAAGTAGGTATTTCTTGAAAGGCCTCCAGAATCCACCTTGGCCAGGACAGGAGCCTGATCGGGGCTATCCACAAAGTTGGACAAATAATGGCCACAAAATGGCTGACGGGTCACAAGATCTTACGTTTTTATAGGTTTTGGTCCATTTGCATATTGGGGTTTAATTGTCCAATTACAGCTTCAGCTGGTGGGGTCTCATCCTTCTTGTTTTCTCTCTTCAGTCCGCTGTTGTTTATGCTGTTGGCCTGAAAGTTGCCCTCGGTCCTCAGCAGGAAAAGGATTTGTTTGTCTGCTTCCTCTATAAAAAGAGCCTACTGGCACTTAATGCGAGGCTCAGAACTACACCCCGAAGCAGCACAGAACCTAAAAATACGAAAGCTAAAGCTCAAGGCATCACCAGTGCCCTAAGGCAGAGCCAGAGTTCACAGGGAGTAAAGGGGGACTGATGTGCTAGGCGGTCACACTTCACAGATATTCAAAGGAAGAGCTGGGCTCATTCTGGGGAGAGGAACCTGGCAGAAACAGCAGGAGAGCACACCAGGAATGCCCTGGAAGGCCAAAGTGAGTGGGCCAACAGCAGCTGCAACAGCAAGGCTGCTCACAGGCAGGGAGGGCCAAGCCTGGGAGCCATGGGAAAAAGATCCCTGGGCGTGGCTCCATATTTGGGAGGAGACAAAAGGCAGAGACAGGGAGGAGTCAAGGAAGATGAGGCTGCTGTGTAAGTCTGGCAAACGGAGAGAAGGAGCAGTCAAAGATCCAGCTGCACAGACACAAACTGCAGCTTGCTGTGCTTCTTTGTCTGAGTGCTGCACATAAGCACCACAGGATGGGCAAGAACCTTCTTATCTCGACTCACTAATTAACAAATCCTCTACAAACGGTTCAAATTTGCCCCAGAATTTAGACTCTTTTCAGTCAAACCTCAATATTTGGGGTGCTGGGACGGGCAAAGAAAAAATGATGGCATAATGCCATGGGGAAGACTTGTTGAAGGCAGTTGCTGTCTGTTCCAGGTGAAGGCAAGCGAACATTGACTTTCTAAATATAATGGAATGTTGCGGTGCGAAAATTATTACTGTGCAATTTTATGCAGAATGGTTTGTTCCAGATTAGCCCGTGTTCTAACCCCTTTGGTTTTTCCCTAGTTGTGGCTCCTGCCCATCTCCCTGCAACCCTGCCCAGACTCCGGTGGGGGGCTGGGGTGATTGGCAGAGCCTCTGACTTCCCCGCCCTGTATTATGTATCAGATGCCCTGTGTGCTGTCTTTTTGTCTTGGTAACTCCCACCCCACATGGTATTGGTCCTGGGCTAATCCCTGCCCCTTTCCACACCCCTGGTACTTAAGGTCAAGGAGAGCCCAGAGAAGTCATTTTTCACCTGGCCAGCTGGCAGCAATAGACCCATCTTGTCACCCACGTGAGAGTCTGCCTTTCTTCCACACCGAAGCCACACTTCTGCCTGAGGGCCAGGGCTCACACAGCAAGAAGGTACCGGAGTTGTACCCATTAATGCGTGTTCGGGACCGAGCTAGCCGTCGCAGCTCTGAACGCCCGCATTAATGGAAGGCTTCAAAATGCCTTGGGCTAGGTGTCACTCCGTCCGCTTCTGGACATTCTTCTTGGGTTCCAGGCAAACGGAGTCCTGTCTCACGGCATGTGGCATTCTTCCCTTTGTGTTAATCAAGATGGGCCGTGCTGAGAACAATCATGCCACATCTGTACTTGGCCCCGCCACCCTGGCATAAGATTCTTCAAATCTTTGCTGAAGCAAATTTCAGGGGCTGCCTGCTCACTAAAGACACCGAGTCCAAGAGTGTCACTCAGGGTTGGGGCTGATCATTACCCTGCCCAGAGGGGAGACAAGCTTAGAGCTGCCCAATCATCCTGGCACGACCTTGTTGTGCAAAATTCTGCTGCCCATAAGAGTTTCTCCCAGTTCTCTACAACTTTGGCCACAGACATGTCCTCACCTAAAACAGGGATATTTCCCATCACATCAGACACCTGGATGCATGTGAAACCCTCTTCTGCATGCCAAGAAGGGATTTCCACCCCCTTCTGTGTGTGCTCTAGCACCCATTTTGCGGCACGAGGGACGCAAGGTTCTCCCTGTGCCTGTCTGCAAAAGCCTTCAAGCAGAGACTCGAGCCCCTCTACCTCACAACTTACGGGGGCCCCCACAACTCCTCCGTGGCCACCTTACACTGATCGTGCTGCGCGCACCTTCTTCACCCGCTACCCCTGACTTCACCAAATCTGCAGCAAATGCCGCCACAAGAGAGAGGCTCAATTCCATGCTTATAATTTACACAGACTCTGCGCATGGAATTAGAACACTCCTCCCATGGCTCCTTCTTGCTCTAAAGATCCCAGGTGAACTCAGCAGTACCTGCTGTGACAGGACGGAGGCTCCAGCAGGACTGTCCTTCGGTCCCATCTGGGCTGCCAAAATGCTGAGGGATCTCCCCTGTGTGACCATTCCAGAGGCACAGGTGACTGCAACAAGCTGATGGGTGACCCGTTTGATTCCCTCCCCACACCGCTCTCAGCCAGTCAGAGCGGGTATCCGTACCCATTCAACCTCAGGGCTCTTTGCCCCAGCAGACTCACAGATGTCACATTCCATAAAGAGCCACCGGCTCCTGCTGCAGCACTCAGGGTCCGTTCAAATCCCTGGCCTGTGCCACAGCACCCTGTGCCCTCTGCCATGCAAAGGGTGGCAGTCTCTGGTCCCAGACTCCCACCAGCCAGAGCTCAATCTGCAGCTGGCACTGCAGCCGCACAACCAGCTCCCTGCCCCAAATGGATTCCTCAGCAGCTGCTGGCCTCAGAGACTGCGCAGCCTCATCCTGCAAGAAGAGGGGCCTAAAGAAAGCAGCAGAGAGCAGCCCTTCTTACAGGGGCAGGTCCTCAAAGGACAAGGGCAATGGCTTTACAGTGACAGAGGGTGGCTTCATACGAGATATTGGGAAGAAATTCTTGACTGTGAGGCTGCACGGATACTGGCATGGGTTGCCCAGAGCAGCTGTGGATGCCTGTTTTTCATGTAGGCAAGGTCAGCACAGAAGACGCAGACACCAACTTCAGGAATAAATGTCATTTACTGCAATTCAAAACCGCAACCAATGGGAAAAGGATAAGCTAAGCAATGCACCTAATCATTACTATAAAAGACTGCCTACAGTGATGAAGAAAGACACATCACAAGTTACCCTAATCCTTGACCATCATGCAGGTCTGCCCATCAAGTGGGGGAAGCCAGTGGCAGTCACAGTGAAGGACTGGAGAACCGCTCCCAGCCAACTGGGAAATCCCGCAGGTGCCTTCCCCTACAGGCAAGGAGGTTTCTGACTGGGCTGTGAGAGAGGCCCACCTTTATACTGTTGAATAAACAAGCTACCATAACATCTAGTGCAGGGGCATCTGTTTTTTTTTCTCCTCTTGGGATGCTCCCAAGGCCTTGGAGGACTCCAGGAGGAACCAAGGAAGTTGTCTGTGATCCTACGTCCCAAAAGAAGGCCAGATGTGGCCTTGTCCAGTTTCTGATTAGGGAAAGGCAAATCCACGTTTTGCCGAGGAGCGGATCTCGATAACATTTGGTTGGCAGGTTCACGCAGAGGCCAACTTTTGATCAAGAGCTCTTGTTCCTGCCTCAGTCAGGTCCTGTTGATGAAGACTTAGTACTTCAGTGTCCCATCCTCCCTCAGATTGTTCAACGGCAGCTTCTGAGCCAGGCTCAGAAGAGCAAACTTCTCCAGTACAAACTATCCATCCCTACCAATGGCAGGAAGTCAGAGCTATGTGATTTCCAAGCTCCCTTCCACCCCAAACCATTCCATGGCTGATGGATTCAGTGTTGCCCCTCCCCCAGTGGTCCCCGGTTGCACAGGCCCCCACAGCGCCCCAAACACGGAACCCAGCCCTCAGTGACATCAGCCCCGGGGCCGAGGGCACCACGGGCAGCGCGGCTGCTGCCGGGCACTGCGGCTGTGGCTGTGCTGCTGCACGGAGCCCTCAGTGCTTGCAGCTGACACGTGCCTCTGGCAGCCATGAATTGGCTCGGCCTCCTCGTCCTGCTGACCGTGGCCGGGCTGGCCCACGGCATACCGTACCCCTGCGGGTAAGTGGCCCCAGGCCCTGGGAGGGAGCCATGGCAACACTTGGGGCCTTCCCTGGAGGGGACCCGCCTGGCCCCCATGGCTGGCCCACAGCCTCCCACCCACCACGGGGAAGCCTCAGTTCCTTGGACAGACAAACATCCCGTGGGCTTCCCTGGCCTGCTGTGCCCGCAAACCCTTGTGGGGAGGGCAGAGGGCTGAGCTTCAGCCTGAGCCACAGCAGGCCACGCAGCAGCGTGGAAATGACTTTCTGCTTGCAGAGGTTCCTGCGGCCTCCGCGCTCCGCAACCCGACTACAGCTCCACGACTTATTCCACCGGCAACGAAGCTTACGACTACGGCATGACGCGCGTTGTGGGTGGAGTAGGCGCTCTGGAAGCATCCTGGCCCTGGATCGTCAGCATCCAACATCCAGGCCTGGGCCATTGGTGTGGAGGGTCTCTCATCACTGCCGATTGGGTCCTCACAGCGGCCCACTGCTTCGACAAGTTAGAGTAAGGCAGACTAGGGAATGGGGACACCCTCGCTACACCAGCAGGTGCCCTGTCAGCAGCACCACCTGCTACTCCCATCCCCTTTCCTCTCAGGCAGCCCAGCCGCCACAGTGCTCAGGAGAAGCCTGGGCTTGTGCCAAGGCTTCCTAGCAGCCTCCAGCTCGACATTCCCCCAGCCCAGTGTGTGCGAGGGCACTCGCACCTGCCAGAGCACTGTGCCCTCTCTGCCTTGCCAAGCAGAGGAGAGGCAGCCGCTGGGCTGCTGTGGTACGTGGCCCTGCTCCCTCTCAGCCCTCTCTCCGTCTTCTTTCCAGTGACATCAGCATGCTGTATGTGGTGCTTGGAGCTACCGAGTTCACTCAGCCGGGCCCTGGGGCTGTAGTTCGCAACGTGAAGCAGGTGGTGGTTCACCCCTACTACAGGCGTGCCGACTTCAGCTACGACATTGCCCTGCTGCAACTGGACGGTTCTGTCCAGTGCAACGCCTACATCCAGCTGGCCTGTCTGGCTGACCCCGCCCTAGAAGTCTCAAAGCTCGACAACTGCTGGATCGCTGGCTGGGGTTCCACCACTGCAAGAGGTGAGTTCCAGGAGTGAAACCTGAGCCAGCTAAGTGCACTGGGGAGAGGGTTTGGGCTTCCTCACAGCAGAGACCGAAGCCAGGCTGAAGGACGCACCCCGGTGCAGAGGTGGGCCTGGCCTGCTCCCCAAAGGCAGGAAGCAGGGACACCATGCCCCAGTGCCTCTGCAGAGGGAAAGCCGTGCCCAAGGGACAGGGATTCCTCCCCTCAGACAGGCAAGGAGAACTGACACGGGGATGCTGAGGGCTTATTGCTTTCTCTGCTCCCAGCTCAAGGTTCAAGTGGTCGCCTGCAGGAGGCCAAGGTCCAGCTCATCAATTCCCAGCTCTGCAACAGCACAGCCTGGTATGCAGGGCAAGTCCACCCCTACAACTTGTGCGCTGGTTACCCACAGGGCACCATCGACACCTGCCAGGTATGAATGTGTCACGAGCCTCTCAGCCCCCAGCAGCACCAGCAGCCCTGGCAGCACTGCCCAAACACCGCCCAGGGTCTGCTTTGCCCCGGCCAGTTCGCCCGGTCACCCTCCCAGCCCCAGCTCCCCCCCCCCCCCCCCCCCCCGCCCCCAGCTGCTGGGGGGGCTTCCTACACCCTCCCCATCCACTCCTACTTGCCCAGTGCCCCCCTTGTGCCAGAAAGCCCAGACAGTCCAGCTGGTGGTCTTGGCAGCGCAGAGATCCTGGTGCCAAACATCCATCCTCTGCACATCCAGGACTCCTGCCTTGTGCAGAGAGGACAGAGAGAGCCCTACCCTCCAGGACCCCAAGCCATTCACAGCCAGGGCTCTGGAGGCTCCAGCCTCTGAGGAAAGCCTTCCTCTGCCTGGAATACAGTTCTGGCAGGGGCTGTGAGAGAAGAGGAGACAGCCCCAGTGCTGGCAGGGGCCACTCAAGGCCACCTTAATCCTCTCTGCTCTATTGCAGGGTGACAGTGGTGGTCCTCTCATGTGCAAGGACAACACCGCTGAGTACTGGTGGGTTGTCGGCTTAACCAGCTGGGGAGAAGGCTGCGCCAGACCAAAGCGGCCTGGAATCTACACCTCCACTCGGCACTTCTATCACTGGATTGACTACAACATCCGTGCGTTCCACACAGCTGAAAGGGCTTCCTGAGCAGCAGGACAGGCAGGATCCAGGGCAGGCTGCAGTGCACCGCGACCATCTCCTGCTGGGGCAATGCCTGCTGATCCAAAGGCAGCCTCAGTGCCAAAACCCTGCTCTGCCCCGCCCCCATTTCTCTCCTGTGTGCAGGCAAACACTGGAGTTGATCTAACTGTTGAAATAAAGTTCCCTTTGTTCACAGGGAGCCGTCTTTTCAGTGTCATTCCAATTCCTGGGAAGGGCAACAAGTGCCACATTCGGCACCTGCAGAATGAGCCTGAGGCACGAAGGGACAGAGTGGCTCCAAAGAGCACCAGTGTGCCTGGTCAGAGAGCAGAGGGCTCTGAGCCACCATGGGCTGGAGGAAGCCGGTACGCCAAGCCCAGGAAGGGGATAGGACAAAAGCAGACACCTTGGGGACAGTGCTCAAATGCCCATGGGCTGATGATTTAGGGCCCGGTGTAAGCTTGGGCAAAGAGAAGAGACCAGAGACAGTCCCAAGCATGACAAGGGAAACTCCTGCCTCCTGAGTGGACTGCCAGTGATGGCTGGGAAGGCTGACGTGAAACAGAGATTGGACAGAGATAAAAAAATAAAGTAGGTATTTCTTGAAAGGCCTCCAGAATCCACCTTGGCCAGGACAGGAGCCTGATCGGGGCTATCCACAAAGTTGGACAAATAATGGCCACAAAATGGCTGACGGGTCACAAGATCTTACGTTTTTATAGGTTTTGGTCCATTTGCATATTGGGGTTTAATTGTCCAATTACAGCTTCAGCTGGTGGGGTCTCATCCTTCTTGTTTTCTCTCTTCAGTCCGCTGTTGTTTATGCTGTTGGCCTGAAAGTTGCCCTCGGTCCTCAGCAGGAAAAGGATTTGTTTGTCTGCTTCCTCTATAAAAAGAGCCTACTGGCACTTAATGCGAGGCTCAGAACTACACCCCGAAGCAGCACAGAACCTAAAAATACGAAAGCTAAAGCTCAAGGCATCACCAGTGCCCTAAGGCAGAGCCAGAGTTCACAGGGAGTAAAGGGGGACTGATGTGCTAGGCGGTCACACTTCACAGATATTCAAAGGAAGAGCTGGGCTCATTCTGGGGAGAGGAACCTGGCAGAAACAGCAGGAGAGCACACCAGGAATGCCCTGGAAGGCCAAAGTGAGTGGGCCAACAGCAGCTGCAACAGCAAGGCTGCTCACAGGCAGGGAGGGCCAAGCCTGGGAGCCATGGGAAAAAGATCCCTGGGCGTGGCTCCATATTTGGGAGGAGACAAAAGGCAGAGACAGGGAGGAGTCAAGGAAGATGAGGCTGCTGTGTAAGTCTGGCAAACGGAGAGAAGGAGCAGTCAAAGATCCAGCTGCACAGACACAAACTGCAGCTTGCTGTGCTTCTTTGTCTGAGTGCTGCACATAAGCACCACAGGATGGGCAAGAACCTTCTTATCTCGACTCACTAATTAACAAATCCTCTACAAACGGTTCAAATTTGCCCCAGAATTTAGACTCTTTTCAGTCAAACCTCAATATTTGGGGTGCTGGGACGGGCAAAGAAAAAATGATGGCATAATGCCATGGGGAAGACTTGTTGAAGGCAGTTGCTGTCTGTTCCAGGTGAAGGCAAGCGAACATTGACTTTCTAAATATAATGGAATGTTGCGGTGCGAAAATTATTACTGTGCAATTTTATGCAGAATGGTTTGTTCCAGATTAGCCCGTGTTCTAACCCCTTTGGTTTTTCCCTAGTTGTGGCTCCTGCCCATCTCCCTGCAACCCTGCCCAGACTCCGGTGGGGGGCTGGGGTGATTGGCAGAGCCTCTGACTTCCCCGCCCTGTATTATGTATCAGATGCCCTGTGTGCTGTCTTTTTGTCTTGGTAACTCCCACCCCACATGGTATTGGTCCTGGGCTAATCCCTGCCCCTTTCCACACCCCTGGTACTTAAGGTCAAGGAGAGCCCAGAGAAGTCATTTTTCACCTGGCCAGCTGGCAGCAATAGACCCATCTTGTCACCCACGTGAGAGTCTGCCTTTCTTCCACACCGAAGCCACACTTCTGCCTGAGGGCCAGGGCTCACACAGCAAGAAGGTACCGGAGTTGTACCCATTAATGCGTGTTCGGGACCGAGCTAGCCGTCGCAGCTCTGAACGCCCGCATTAATGGAAGGCTTCAAAATGCCTTGGGCTAGGTGTCACTCCGTCCGCTTCTGGACATTCTTCTTGCGTTCCAGGCAAACGGAGTCCTGTCTCACGGCATGTGGCATTCTTCCCTTTGTGTTAATCAAGATGGGCCGTGCTGAGAACAATCATGCCACATCTGTACTTGGCCCCGCCACCCTGGCATAAGATTCTTCAAATCTTTGCTGAAGCAAATTTCAGGGGCTGCCTGCTCACTAAAGACACCGAGTCCAAGAGTGTCACTCAGGGTTGGGGCTGATCATTACCCTGCCCAGAGGGGAGACAAGCTTAGAGCTGCCCAATCATCCTGGCACGACCTTGTTGTGCAAAATTCTGCTGCCCATAAGAGTTTCTCCCAGTTCTCTACAACTTTGGCCACAGACATGTCCTCACCTAAAACAGGGATATTTCCCATCACATCAGACACCTGGATGCATGTGAAACCCTCTTCTGCATGCCAAGAAGGGATTTCCACCCCCTTCTGTGTGTGCTCTAGCACCCATTTTGCGGCACGAGGGACGCAAGGTTCTCCCTGTGCCTGTCTGCAAAAGCCTTCAAGCAGAGACTCGAGCCCCTCTACCTCACAACTTACGGGGGCCCCCACAACTCCTCCGTGGCCACCTTACACTGATCGTGCTGCGCGCACCTTCTTCACCCGCTACCCCTGACTTCACCAAATCTGCAGCAAATGCCGCCACAAGAGAGAGGCTCAATTCCATGCTTATAATTTACACAGACTCTGCGCATGGAATTAGAACACTCCTCCCATGGCTCCTTCTTGCTCTAAAGATCCCAGGTGAACTCAGCAGTACCTGCTGTGACAGGACGGAGGCTCCAGCAGGACTGTCCTTCGGTCCCATCTGGGCTGCCAAAATGCTGAGGGATCTCCCCTGTGTGACCATTCCAGAGGCACAGGTGACTGCAACAAGCTGATGGGTGACCCGTTTGATTCCCTCCCCACACCGCTCTCAGCCAGTCAGGGCGGGTATCCGTACCCATTCAACCTCAGGGCTCTTTGCCCCAGCAGACTCACAGATGTCACATTCCATAAAGAGCCACCGGCTCCTGCTGCAGCACTCAGGGTCCGTTCAAATCCCTGGCCTGTGCCACAGCACCCTGTGCCCTCTGCCATGCAAAGGGTGGCAGTCTCTGGTCCCAGACTCCCACCAGCCAGAGCTCAATCTGCAGCTGGCACTGCAGCCGCACAACCAGCTCCCTGCCCCAAATGGATTCCTCAGCAGCTGCTGGCCTCAGAGACTGCGCAGCCTCATCCTGCAAGAAGAGGGGCCTAAAGAAAGCAGCAGAGAGCAGCCCTTCTTACAGGGGCAGGTCCTCAAAGGACAAGGGCAATGGCTTTACAGTGACAGAGGGTGGCTTCATACGAGATATTGGGAAGAAATTCTTGACTGTGAGGCTGCACGGATACTGGCATGGGTTGCCCAGAGCAGCTGTGGATGCCTGTTTTTCATGTAGGCAAGGTCAGCACAGAAGACGCAGACACCAACTTCAGGAATAAATGTCATTTACTGCAATTCAAAACCGCAACCAATGGGAAAAGGATAAGCTAAGCAATGCACCTAATCATTACTATAAAAGACTGCCTACAGTGATGAAGAAAGACACATCACAAGTTACCCTAATCCTTGACCATCATGCAGGTCTGCCCATCAAGTGGGGGAAGCCAGTGGCAGTCACAGTGAAGGACTGGAGAACCGCTCCCAGCCAACTGGGAAATCCCGCAGGTGCCTTCCCCTACAGGCAAGGAGGTTTCTGACTGGGCTGTGAGAGAGGCCCACCTTTATACTGTTGAATAAACAAGCTACCATAACATCTAGTGCAGGGGCATCTGGTTTTTTTTCTCCTCTTGGGATGCTCCCAAGGCCTTGGAGGACTCCAGGAGGAACCAAGGAAGTTGTCTGTGATCCTACGTCCCAAAAGAAGGCCAGATGTGGCCTTGTCCAGTTTCTGATTAGGGAAAGGCAAATCCACGTTTTGCCGAGGAGCGGATCTCGATAACATTTGGTTGGCAGGTTCACGCAGAGGCCAACTTTTGATCAAGAGCTCTTGTTCCTGCCTCAGTCAGGTCCTGTTGATGAAGACTTAGTACTTCAGTGTCCCATCCTCCCTCAGATTGTTCAACGGCAGCTTCTGAGCCAGGCTCAGAAGAGCAAACTTCTCCAGTACAAACTATCCATCCCTACCAATGGCAGGAAGTCAGAGCTATGTGATTTCCAAGCTCCCTTCCACCCCAAACCATTCCATGGCTGATGGATTCAGTGTTGCCCCTCCCCCAGTGGTCCCCGGTTGCACAGGCCCCCACAGCGCCCCAAACACGGAACCCAGCCCTCAGTGACATCAGCCCCGGGGCCGAGGGCACCACGGGCAGCGCGGCTGCTGCCGGGCACTGCGGCTGTGGCTGTGCTGCTGCACGGAGCCCTCAGTGCTTGCAGCTGACACGTGCCTCTGGCAGCCATGAATTGGCTCGGCCTCCTCGTCCTGCTGACCGTGGCCGGGCTGGCCCACGGCATACCGTACCCCTGCGGGTAAGTGGCCCCAGGCCCTGGGAGGGAGCCATGGCAACACTTGGGGCCTTCCCTGGAGGGGACCCGCCTGGCCCCCATGGCTGGCCCACAGCCTCCCACCCACCACGGGGAAGCCTCAGTTCCTTGGACAGACAAACATCCCGTGGGCTTCCCTGGCCTGCTGTGCCCGCAAACCCTTGTGGGGAGGGCAGAGGGCTGAGCTTCAGCCTGAGCCACAGCAGGCCACGCAGCAGCGTGGAAATGACTTTCTGCTTGCAGAGGTTCCTGCGGCCTCCGCGCTCCGCAACCCGACTACAGCTCCACGACTTATTCCACCGGCAACGAAGCTTACGACTACGGCATGACGCGCGTTGTGGGTGGAGTAGGCGCTCTGGAAGCATCCTGGCCCTGGATCGTCAGCATCCAACATCCAGGCCTGGGCCATTGGTGTGGAGGGTCTCTCATCACTGCCGATTGGGTCCTCACAGCGGCCCACTGCTTCGACAAGTTAGAGTAAGGCAGACTAGGGAATGGGGACACCCTCGCTACACCAGCAGGTGCCCTGTCAGCAGCACCACCTGCTACTCCCATCCCCTTTCCTCTCAGGCAGCCCAGCCGCCACAGTGCTCAGGAGAAGCCTGGGCTTGTGCCAAGGCTTCCTAGCAGCCTCCAGCTCGACATTCCCCCAGCCCAGTGTGTGCGAGGGCACTCGCACCTGCCAGAGCACTGCGCTCTCTCTGCCTTGCCAAGCAGAGGAGAGGCAGCCGCTGGGCTGCTGTGGTACGTGGCCCTGCTCCCTCTCAGCCCTCTCTCCGTCTTCTTTCCAGTGACATCAGCATGCTGTATGTGGTGCTTGGAGCTACCGAGTTCACTCAGCCGGGCCCTGGGGCTGTAGTTCGCAACGTGAAGCAGGTGGTGGTTCACCCCTACTACAGGCGTGCCGACTTCAGCTACGACATTGCCCTGCTGCAACTGGACGGTTCTGTCCAGTGCAACGCCTACATCCAGCTGGCCTGTCTGGCTGACCCCGCCCTAGAAGTCTCAAAGCTCGACAACTGCTGGATCGCTGGCTGGGGTTCCACCACTGCAAGAGGTGAGTTCCAGGAGTGAAACCTGAGCCAGCTAAGTGCACTGGGGAGAGGGTTTGGGCTTCCTCACAGCAGAGACCGAAGCCAGGCTGAAGGACGCACCCCGGTGCAGAGGTGGGCCTGGCCTGCTCCCCAAAGGCAGGAAGCAGGGACACCATGCCCCAGTGCCTCTGCAGAGGGAAAGCCGTGCCCAAGGGACAGGGATTCCTCCCCTCAGACAGGCAAGGAGAACTGACACGGGGATGCTGAGGGCTTATTGCTTTCTCTGCTCCCAGCTCAAGGTTCAAGTGGTCGCCTGCAGGAGGCCAAGGTCCAGCTCATCAATTCCCAGCTCTGCAACAGCACAGCCTGGTATGCAGGGCAAGTCCACCCCTACAACTTGTGCGCTGGTTACCCACAGGGCACCATCGACACCTGCCAGGTATGAATGTGTCACGAGCCTCTCAGCCCCCAGCAGCACCAGCAGCCCTGGCAGCACTGCCCAAACACCGCCCAGGGTCTGCTTTGCCCCGGCCAGTTCGCCCGGTCACCCTCCCAGCCCCAGCTCCCCCCCCCCCCCCCCCCCCGCCCCCAGCTGCTGGGGGGGCTTCCTACACCCTCCCCATCCACTCCTACTTGCCCAGTGCCCCCCTTGTGCCAGAAAGCCCAGACAGCCCAGCTGGTGGTCTTGGCAGCGCAGAGATCCTGGTGCCAAACATCCATCCTCTGCACATCCAGGACTCCTGCCTTGTGCAGAGAGGACAGAGAGAGCCCTACCCTCCAGGACCCCAAGCCATTCACAGCCAGGGCTCTGGAGGCTCCAGCCTCTGAGGAAAGCCTTCCTCTGCCTGGAATACAGTTCTGGCAGGGGCTGTGAGAGAAGAGGAGACAGCCCCAGTGCTGGCAGGGGCCACTCAACGCCACCTTAATCCTCTCTGCTCTATTGCAGGGTGACAGTGGTGGTCCTCTCATGTGCAAGGACAACACCGCTGAGTACTGGTGGGTTGTCGGCTTAACCAGCTGGGGAGAAGGCTGCGCCAGACCAAAGCGGCCTGGAATCTACACCTCCACTCGGCACTTCTATCACTGGATTGACTACAACATCCGTGCGTTCCACACAGCTGAAAGGGCTTCCTGAGCAGCAGGACAGGCAGGATCCAGGGCAGGCTGCAGTGCACCGCGACCATCTCCTGCTGGGGCAATGCCTGCTGATCCAAAGGCAGCCTCAGTGCCAAAACCCTGCTCTGCCCCGCCCCCATTTCTCTCCTGTGTGCAGGCAAACACTGGAGTTGATCTAACTGTTGAAATAAAGTTCCCTTTGTTCACAGGGAGCCGTCTTTTCAGTGTCATTCCAATTCCTGGGAAGGGCAACAAGTGCCACATTCGGCACCTGCAGAATGAGCCTGAGGCACGAAGGGACAGAGTGGCTCCAAAGAGCACCAGTGTGCCTGGTCAGAGAGCAGAGGGCTCTGAGCCACCATGGGCTGGAGGAAGCCGGTACGCCAAGCCCAGGAAGGGGATAGGACAAAAGCAGACACCTTGGGGACAGTGCTCAAATGCCCATGGGCTGATGATTTAGGGCCCGGTGTAAGCTTGGGCAAAGAGAAGAGACCAGAGACAGTCCCAAGCATGACAAGGGAAACTCCTGCCTCCTGAGTGGACTGCCAGTGATGGCTGGGAAGGCTGACGTGAAACAGAGATTGGACAGAGATAAAAAAATAAAGTAGGTATTTCTTGAAAGGCCTCCAGAATCCACCTTGGCCAGGACAGGAGCCTGATCGGGGCTATCCACAAAGTTGGACAAATAATGGCCACAAAATGGCTGACGGGTCACAAGATCTTACGTTTTTATAGGTTTTGGTCCATTTGCATATTGGGGTTTAATTGTCCAATTACAGCTTCAGCTGGTGGGGTCTCATCCTTCTTGTTTTCTCTCTTCAGTCCGCTGTTGTTTATGCTGTTGGCCTGAAAGTTGCCCTCGGTCCTCAGCAGGAAAAGGATTTGTTTGTCTGCTTCCTCTATAAAAAGAGCCTACTGGCACTTAATGCGAGGCTCAGAACTACACCCCGAAGCAGCACAGAACCTAAAAATACGAAAGCTAAAGCTCAAGGCATCACCAGTGCCCTAAGGCAGAGCCAGAGTTCACAGGGAGTAAAGGGGGACTGATGTGCTAGGCGGTCACACTTCACAGATATTCAAAGGAAGAGCTGGGCTCATTCTGGGGAGAGGAACCTGGCAGAAACAGCAGGAGAGCACACCAGGAATGCCCTGGAAGGCCAAAGTGAGTGGGCCAACAGCAGCTGCAACAGCAAGGCTGCTCACAGGCAGGGAGGGCCAAGCCTGGGAGCCATGGGAAAAAGATCCCTGGGCGTGGCTCCATATTTGGGAGGAGACAAAAGGCAGAGACAGGGAGGAGTCAAGGAAGATGAGGCTGCTGTGTAAGTCTGGCAAACGGAGAGAAGGAGCAGTCAAAGATCCAGCTGCACAGACACAAACTGCAGCTTGCTGTGCTTCTTTGTCTGAGTGCTGCACATAAGCACCACAGGATGGGCAAGAACCTTCTTATCTCGACTCACTAATTAACAAATCCTCTACAAACGGTTCAAATTTGCCCCAGAATTTAGACTCTTTTCAGTCAAACCTCAATATTTGGGGTGCTGGGACGGGCAAAGAAAAAATGATGGCATAATGCCATGGGGAAGACTTGTTGAAGGCAGTTGCTGTCTGTTCCAGGTGAAGGCAAGCGAACATTGACTTTCTAAATATAATGGAATGTTGCGGTGCGAAAATTATTACTGTGCAATTTTATGCAGAATGGTTTGTTCCAGATTAGCCCGTGTTCTAACCCCTTTGGTTTTTCCCTAGTTGTGGCTCCTGCCCATCTCCCTGCAACCCTGCCCAGACTCCGGTGGGGGGCTGGGGTGATTGGCAGAGCCTCTGACTTCCCCGCCCTGTATTATGTATCAGATGCCCTGTGTGCTGTCTTTTTGTCTTGGTAACTCCCACCCCACATGGTATTGGTCCTGGGCTAATCCCTGCCCCTTTCCACACCCCTGGTACTTAAGGTCAAGGAGAGCCCAGAGAAGTCATTTTTCACCTGGCCAGCTGGCAGCAATAGACCCATCTTGTCACCCACGTGAGAGTCTGCCTTTCTTCCACACCGAAGCCACACTTCTGCCTGAGGGCCAGGGCTCACACAGCAAGAAGGTACCGGAGTTGTACCCATTAATGCGTGTTCGGGACCGAGCTAGCCGTCGCAGCTCTGAACGCCCGCATTAATGGAAGGCTTCAAAATGCCTTGGGCTAGGTGTCACTCCGTCCGCTTCTGGACATTCTTCTTGGGTTCCAGGCAAACGGAGTCCTGTCTCACGGCATGTGGCATTCTTCCCTTTGTGTTAATCAAGATGGGCCGTGCTGAGAACAATCATGCCACATCTGTACTTGGCCCCGCCACCCTGGCATAAGATTCTTCAAATCTTTGCTGAAGCAAATTTCAGGGGCTGCCTGCTCACTAAAGACACCGAGTCCAAGAGTGTCACTCAGGGTTGGGGCTGATCATTACCCTGCCCAGAGGGGAGACAAGCTTAGAGCTGCCCAATCATCCTGGCACGACCTTGTTGTGCAAAATTCTGCTGCCCATAAGAGTTTCTCCCAGTTCTCTACAACTTTGGCCACAGACATGTCCTCACCTAAAACAGGGATATTTCCCATCACATCAGACACCTGGATGCATGTGAAACCCTCTTCTGCATGCCAAGAAGGGATTTCCACCCCCTTCTGTGTGTGCTCTAGCACCCATTTTGCGGCACGAGGGACGCAAGGTTCTCCCTGTGCCTGTCTGCAAAAGCCTTCAAGCAGAGACTCGAGCCCCTCTACCTCACAACTTACGGGGGCCCCCACAACTCCTCCGTGGCCACCTTACACTGATCGTGCTGCGCGCACCTTCTTCACCCGCTACCCCTGACTTCACCAAATCTGCAGCAAATGCCGCCACAAGAGAGAGGCTCAATTCCATGCTTATAATTTACACAGACTCTGCGCATGGAATTAGAACACTCCTCCCATGGCTCCTTCTTGCTCTAAAGATCCCAGGTGAACTCAGCAGTACCTGCTGTGACAGGACGGAGGCTCCAGCAGGACTGTCCTTCGGTCCCATCTGGGCTGCCAAAATGCTGAGGGATCTCCCCTGTGTGACCATTCCAGAGGCACAGGTGACTGCAACAAGCTGATGGGTGACCCGTTTGATTCCCTCCCCACACCGCTCTCAGCCAGTCAGAGCGGGTATCCGTACCCATTCAACCTCAGGGCTCTTTGCCCCAGCAGACTCACAGATGTCACATTCCATAAAGAGCCACCGGCTCCTGCTGCAGCACTCAGGGTCCGTTCAAATCCCTGGCCTGTGCCACAGCACCCTGTGCCCTCTGCCATGCAAAGGGTGGCAGTCTCTGGTCCCAGACTCCCACCAGCCAGAGCTCAATCTGCAGCTGGCACTGCAGCCGCACAACCAGCTCCCTGCCCCAAATGGATTCCTCAGCAGCTGCTGGCCTCAGAGACTGCGCAGCCTCATCCTGCAAGAAGAGGGGCCTAAAGAAAGCAGCAGAGAGCAGCCCTTCTTACAGGGGCAGGTCCTCAAAGGACAAGGGCAATGGCTTTACAGTGACAGAGGGTGGCTTCATACGAGATATTGGGAAGAAATTCTTGACTGTGAGGCTGCACGGATACTGGCATGGGTTGCCCAGAGCAGCTGTGGATGCCTGTTTTTCATGTAGGCAAGGTCAGCACAGAAGACGCAGACACCAACTTCAGGAATAAATGTCATTTACTGCAATTCAAAACCGCAACCAATGGGAAAAGGATAAGCTAAGCAATGCACCTAATCATTACTATAAAAGACTGCCTACAGTGATGAAGAAAGACACATCACAAGTTACCCTAATCCTTGACCATCATGCAGGTCTGCCCATCAAGTGGGGGAAGCCAGTGGCAGTCACAGTGAAGGACTGGAGAACCGCTCCCAGCCAACTGGGAAATCCCGCAGGTGCCTTCCCCTACAGGCAAGGAGGTTTCTGACTGGGCTGTGAGAGAGGCCCACCTTTATACTGTTGAATAAACAAGCTACCATAACATCTAGTGCAGGGGCATCTGGTTTTTTTTCTCCTCTTGGGATGCTCCCAAGGCCTTGGAGGACTCCAGGAGGAACCAAGGAAGTTGTCTGTGATCCTACATCCCAAAAGAAGGCCAGATGTGGCCTTGTCCAGTTTCTGATTAGGGAAAGGCAAATCCACGTTTTGCCGAGGAGCGGATCTCGATAACATTTGGTTGGCAGGTTCACGCAGAGGCCAACTTTTGATCAAGAGCTCTTGTTCCTGCCTCAGTCAGGTCCTGTTGATGAAGACTTAGTACTTCAGTGTCCCATCCTCCCTCAGATTGTTCAACGGCAGCTTCTGAGCCAGGCTCAGAAGAGCAAACTTCTCCAGTACAAACTATCCATCCCTACCAATGGCAGGAAGTCAGAGCTATGTGATTTCCAAGCTCCCTTCCACCCCAAACCATTCCATGGCTGATGGATTCAGTGTTGCCCCTCCCCCAGTGGTCCCCGGTTGCACAGGCCCCCACAGCGCCCCAAACACGGAACCCAGCCCTCAGTGACATCAGCCCCGGGGCCGAGGGCACCACGGGCAGCGCGGCTGCTGCCGGGCACTGCGGCTGTGGCTGTGCTGCTGCACGGAGCCCTCAGTGCTTGCAGCTGACACGTGCCTCTGGCAGCCATGAATTGGCTCGGCCTCCTCGTCCTGCTGACCGTGGCCGGGCTGGCCCACGGCATACCGTACCCCTGCGGGTAAGTGGCCCCAGGCCCTGGGAGGGAGCCATGGCAACACTTGAGGCCTTCCCTGGAGGGGACCCGCCTGGCCCCCATGGCTGGCCCACAGCCTCCCACCCACCACGGGGAAGCCTCAGTTCCTTGGACAGACAAACATCCCGTGGGCTTCCCTGGCCTGCTGTGCCCGCAAACCCTTGTGGGGAGGGCAGAGGGCTGAGCTTCAGCCTGAGCCACAGCAGGCCACGCAGCAGCGTGGAAATGACTTTCTGCTTGCAGAGGTTCCTGCGGCCTCCGCGCTCCGCAACCCGACTACAGCTCCACGACTTATTCCACCGGCAACGAAGCTTACGACTACGGCATGACGCGCGTTGTGGGTGGAGTAGGCGCTCTGGAAGCATCCTGGCCCTGGATCGTCAGCATCCAACATCCAGGCCTGGGCCATTGGTGTGGAGGGTCTCTCATCACTACCGATTGGGTCCTCACAGCGGCCCACTGCTTCGACAAGTTAGAGTAAGGCAGACTAGGGAATGGGGACACCCTCGCTACACCAGCAGGTGCCCTGTCAGCAGCACCACCTGCTACTCCCATCCCCTTTCCTCTCAGGCAGCCCAGCCGCCACAGTGCTCAGGAGAAGCCTGGGCTTGTGCCAAGGCTTCCTAGCAGCCTCCAGCTCGACATTCCCCCAGCCCAATGTGTGCGAGGGCACTCGCACCTGCCAGAGCACTGCGCTCTCTCTGCCTTGCCAAGCAGAGGAGAGGCAGCCGCTGGGCTGCTGTGGTACGTGGCCCTGCTCCCTCTCAGCCCTCTCTCCGTCTTCTTTCCAGTGACATCAGCATGCTGTATGTGGTGCTTGGAGCTACCGAGTTCACTCAGCCGGGCCCTGGGGCTGTAGTTCGCAACGTGAAGCAGGTGGTGGTTCACCCCTACTACAGGCGTGCCGACTTCAGCTACGACATTGCCCTGCTGCAACTGGACGGTTCTGTCCAGTGCAACGCCTACATCCAGCTGGCCTGTCTGGCTGACCCCGCCCTAGAAGTCTCAAAGCTCGACAACTGCTGGATCGCTGGCTGGGGTTCCACCACTGCAAGAGGTGAGTTCCAGGAGTGAAACCTGAGCCAGCTAAGTGCACTGGGGAGAGGGTTTGGGCTTCCTCACAGCAGAGACCGAAGCCAGGCTGAAGGACGCACCCCGGTGCAGAGGTGGGCCTGGCCTGCTCCCCAAAGGCAGGAAGCAGGGACACCATGCCCCAGTGCCTCTGCAGAGGGAAAGCCGTGCCCAAGGGACAGGGATTCCTCCCCTCAGACAGGCAAGGAGAACTGACACGGGGATGCTGAGGGCTTATTGCTTTCTCTGCTCCCAGCTCAAGGTTCAAGTGGTCGCCTGCAGGAGGCCAAGGTCCAGCTCATCAATTCCCAGCTCTGCAACAGCACAGCCTGGTATGCAGGGCAAGTCCACCCCTACAACTTGTGCGCTGGTTACCCACAGGGCACCATCGACACCTGCCAGGTATGAATGTGTCACGAGCCTCTCAGCCCCCAGCAGCACCAGCAGCCCTGGCAGCACTGCCCAAACACCCAAACACCGCCCAGGGTCTGCTTTGCCCCGGCCAGTTCGCCCGGTCACCCTCCCAGCCCCAGCTCCCCCCCCCCCCCCCCCCCCCGCCCCCAGCTGCTGGGGGGGCTTCCTACACCCTCCCCATCCACTCCTACTTGCCCAGTGCCCCCCTTGTGCCAGAAAGCCCAGACAGCCCAGCTGGTGGTCTTGGCAGCGCAGAGATCCTGGTGCCAAACATCCATCCTCTGCACATCCAGGACTCCTGCCTTGTGCAGAGAGGACAGAGAGAGCCCTACCCTCCAGGACCCCAAGCCATTCACAGCCAGGGCTCTGGAGGCTCCAGCCTCTGAGGAAAGCCTTCCTCTGCCTGGAATACAGTTCTGGCAGGGGCTGTGAGAGAAGAGGAGACAGCCCCAGTGCTGGCAGGGGCCACTCAAGGCCACCTTAATCCTCTCTGCTCTATTGCAGGGTGACAGTGGTGGTCCTCTCATGTGCAAGGACAACACCGCTGAGTACTGGTGGGTTGTCGGCTTAACCAGCTGGGGAGAAGGCTGTGCCAGACCAAAGCGGCCTGGAATCTACACCTCCACTCGGCACTTCTATCACTGGATTGACTACAACATCCGTGCGTTCCACACAGCTGAAAGGGCTTCTTGAGCAGCAGGACAGGCAGGATCCAGGGCAGGCTGCAGTGCACCGCGACCATCTCCTGCTGGGGCAATGCCTGCTGATCCAAAGGCAGCCTCAGTGCCAAAACCCTGCTCTGCCCCGCCCCCATTTCTCTCCTGTGTGCAGGCAAACACTGGAGTTGATCTAACTGTTGAAATAAAGTTCCCTTTGTTCACAGGGAGCCGTCTTTTCAGTGTCATTCCAATTCCTGGGAAGGGCAACAAGTGCCACATTCGGCACCTGCAGAATGAGCCTGAGGCACGAAGGGACAGAGTGGCTCCAAAGAGCACCAGTGTGCCTGGTCAGAGAGCAGAGGGCTCTGAGCCACCATGGGCTGGAGGAAGCCGGTACGCCAAGCCCAGGAAGGGGATAGGACAAAAGCAGACACCTTGGGGACAGTGCTCAAATGCCCATGGGCTGATGATTTAGGGCCCGGTGTAAGCTTGGGCAAAGAGAAGAGACCAGAGACAGTCCCAAGCATGACAAGGGAAACTCCTGCCTCCTGAGTGGACTGCCAGTGATGGCTGGGAAGGCTGACGTGAAACAGAGATTGGACAGAGATAAAAAAATAAAGTAGGTATTTCTTGAAAGGCCTCCAGAATCCACCTTGGCCAGGACAGGAGCCTGATCGGGGCTATCCACAAAGTTGGACAAATAATGGCCACAAAATGGCTGACGGGTCACAAGATCTTACGTTTTTATAGGTTTTGGTCCATTTGCATATTGGGGTTTAATTGTCCAATTACAGCTTCAGCTGGTGGGGTCTCATCCTTCTTGTTTTCTCTCTTCAGTCCGCTGTTGTTTATGCTGTTGGCCTGAAAGTTGCCCTCGGTCCTCAGCAGGAAAAGGATTTGTTTGTCTGCTTCCTCTATAAAAAGAGCCTACTGGCACTTAATGCGAGGCTCAGAACTACACCCCGAAGCAGCACAGAACCTAAAAATACGAAAGCTAAAGCTCAAGGCATCACCAGTGCCCTAAGGCAGAGCCAGAGTTCACAGGGAGTAAAGGGGGACTGATGTGCTAGGCGGTCACACTTCACAGATATTCAAAGGAAGAGCTGGGCTCATTCTGGGGAGAGGAACCTGGCAGAAACAGCAGGAGAGCACACCAGGAATGCCCTGGAAGGCCAAAGTGAGTGGGCCAACAGCAGCTGCAACAGCAAGGCTGCTCACAGGCAGGGAGGGCCAAGCCTGGGAGCCATGGGAAAAAGATCCCTGGGCGTGGCTCCATATTTGGGAGGAGACAAAAGGCAGAGACAGGGAGGAGTCAAGGAAGATGAGGCTGCTGTGTAAGTCTGGCAAACGGAGAGAAGGAGCAGTCAAAGATCCAGCTGCACAGACACAAACTGCAGCTTGCTGTGCTTCTTTGTCTGAGTGCTGCACATAAGCACCACAGGATGGGCAAGAACCTTCTTATCTCGACTCACTAATTAACAAATCCTCTACAAACGGTTCAAATTTGCCCCAGAATTTAGACTCTTTTCAGTCAAACCTCAATATTTGGGGTGCTGGGACGGGCAAAGAAAAAATGATGGCATAATGCCATGGGGAAGACTTGTTGAAGGCAGTTGCTGTCTGTTCCAGGTGAAGGCAAGCGAACATTGACTTTCTAAATATAATGGAATGTTGCGGTGCGAAAATTATTACTGTGCAATTTTATGCAGAATGGTTTGTTCCAGATTAGCCCGTGTTCTAACCCCTTTGGTTTTTCCCTAGTTGTGGCTCCTGCCCATCTCCCTGCAACCCTGCCCAGACTCCGGTGGGGGGCTGGGGTGATTGGCAGAGCCTCTGACTTCCCCGCCCTGTATTATGTATCAGATGCCCTGTGTGCTGTCTTTTTGTCTTGGTAACTCCCACCCCACATGGTATTGGTCCTGGGCTAATCCCTGCCCCTTTCCACACCCCTGGTACTTAAGGTCAAGGAGAGCCCAGAGAAGTCATTTTTCACCTGGCCAGCTGGCAGCAATAGACCCATCTTGTCACCCACGTGAGAGTCTGCCTTTCTTCCACACCGAAGCCACACTTCTGCCTGAGGGCCAGGGCTCACACAGCAAGAAGGTACCGGAGTTGTACCCATTAATGCGTGTTCGGGACCGAGCTAGCCGTCGCAGCTCTGAACGCCCGCATTAATGGAAGGCTTCAAAATGCCTTGGGCTAGGTGTCACTCCGTCCGCTTCTGGACATTCTTCTTGCGTTCCAGGCAAACGGAGTCCTGTCTCACGGCATGTGGCATTCTTCCCTTTGTGTTAATCAAGATGGGCCGTGCTGAGAACAATCATGCCACATCTGTACTTGGCCCCGCCACCCTGGCATAAGATTCTTCAAATCTTTGCTGAAGCAAATTTCAGGGGCTGCCTGCTCACTAAAGACACCGAGTCCAAGAGTGTCACTCAGGGTTGGGGCTGATCATTACCCTGCCCAGAGGGGAGACAAGCTTAGAGCTGCCCAATCATCCTGGCACGACCTTGTTGTGCAAAATTCTGCTGCCCATAAGAGTTTCTCCCAGTTCTCTACAACTTTGGCCACAGACATGTCCTCACCTAAAACAGGGATATTTCCCATCACATCAGACACCTGGATGCATGTGAAACCCTCTTCTGCATGCCAAGAAGGGATTTCCACCCCCTTCTGTGTGTGCTCTAGCACCCATTTTGCGGCACGAGGGACGCAAGGTTCTCCCTGTGCCTGTCTGCAAAAGCCTTCAAGCAGAGACTCGAGCCCCTCTACCTCACAACTTACGGGGGCCCCCACAACTCCTCCGTGGCCACCTTACACTGATCGTGCTGCGCGCACCTTCTTCACCCGCTACCCCTGACTTCACCAAATCTGCAGCAAATGCCGCCACAAGAGAGAGGCTCAATTCCATGCTTATAATTTACACAGACTCTGCGCATGGAATTAGAACACTCCTCCCATGGCTCCTTCTTGCTCTAAAGATCCCAGGTGAACTCAGCAGTACCTGCTGTGACAGGACGGAGGCTCCAGCAGGACTGTCCTTCGGTCCCATCTGGGCTGCCAAAATGCTGAGGGATCTCCCCTGTGTGACCATTCCAGAGGCACAGGTGACTGCAACAAGCTGATGGGTGACCCGTTTGATTCCCTCCCCACACCGCTCTCAGCCAGTCAGAGCGGGTATCCGTACCCATTCAACCTCAGGGCTCTTTGCCCCAGCAGACTCACAGATGTCACATTCCATAAAGAGCCACCGGCTCCTGCTGCAGCACTCAGGGTCCGTTCAAATCCCTGGCCTGTGCCACAGCACCCTGTGCCCTCTGCCATGCAAAGGGTGGCAGTCTCTGGTCCCAGACTCCCACCAGCCAGAGCTCAATCTGCAGCTGGCACTGCAGCCGCACAACCAGCTCCCTGCCCCAAATGGATTCCTCAGCAGCTGCTGGCCTCAGAGACTGCGCAGCCTCATCCTGCAAGAAGAGGGGCCTAAAGAAAGCAGCAGAGAGCAGCCCTTCTTACAGGGGCAGGTCCTCAAAGGACAAGGGCAATGGCTTTACAGTGACAGAGGGTGGCTTCATACGAGATATTGGGAAGAAATTCTTGACTGTGAGGCTGCACGGATACTGGCATGGGTTGCCCAGAGCAGCTGTGGATGCCTGTTTTTCATGTAGGCAAGGTCAGCACAGAAGACGCAGACACCAACTTCAGGAATAAATGTCATTTACTGCAATTCAAAACCGCAACCAATGGGAAAAGGATAAGCTAAGCAATGCACCTAATCATTACTATAAAAGACTGCCTACAGTGATGAAGAAAGACACATCACAAGTTACCCTAATCCTTGACCATCATGCAGGTCTGCCCATCAAGTGGGGGAAGCCAGTGGCAGTCACAGTGAAGGACTGGAGAACCGCTCCCAGCCAACTGGGAAATCCCGCAGGTGCCTTCCCCTACAGGCAAGGAGGTTTCTGACTGGGCTGTGAGAGAGGCCCACCTTTATACTGTTGAATAAACAAGCTACCATAACATCTAGTGCAGGGGCATCTGGTTTTTTTTCTCCTCTTGGGATGCTCCCAAGGCCTTGGAGGACTCCAGGAGGAACCAAGGAAGTTGTCTGTGATCCTACATCCCAAAAGAAGGCCAGATGTGGCCTTGTCCAGTTTCTGATTAGGGAAAGGCAAATCCACGTTTTGCCGAGGAGCGGATCTCGATAACATTTGGTTGGCAGGTTCACGCAGAGGCCAACTTTTGATCAAGAGCTCTTGTTCCTGCCTCAGTCAGGTCCTGTTGATGAAGACTTAGTACTTCAGTGTCCCATCCTCCCTCAGATTGTTCAACGGCAGCTTCTGAGCCAGGCTCAGAAGAGCAAACTTCTCCAGTACAAACTATCCATCCCTACCAATGGCAGGAAGTCAGAGCTATGTGATTTCCAAGCTCCCTTCCACCCCAAACCATTCCATGGCTGATGGATTCAGTGTTGCCCCTCCCCCAGTGGTCCCCGGTTGCACAGGCCCCCACAGCGCCCCAAACACGGAACCCAGCCCTCAGTGACATCAGCCCCGGGGCCGAGGGCACCACGGGCAGCGCGGCTGCTGCCGGGCACTGCGGCTGTGGCTGTGCTGCTGCACGGAGCCCTCAGTGCTTGCAGCTGACACGTGCCTCTGGCAGCCATGAATTGGCTCGGCCTCCTCGTCCTGCTGACCGTGGCCGGGCTGGCCCACGGCATACCGTACCCCTGCGGGTAAGTGGCCCCAGGCCCTGGGAGGGAGCCATGGCAACACTTGAGGCCTTCCCTGGAGGGGACCCGCCTGGCCCCCATGGCTGGCCCACAGCCTCCCACCCACCACGGGGAAGCCTCAGTTCCTTGGACAGACAAACATCCCGTGGGCTTCCCTGGCCTGCTGTGCCCGCAAACCCTTGTGGGGAGGGCAGAGGGCTGAGCTTCAGCCTGAGCCACAGCAGGCCACGCAGCAGCGTGGAAATGACTTTCTGCTTGCAGAGGTTCCTGCGGCCTCCGCGCTCCGCAACCCGACTACAGCTCCACGACTTATTCCACCGGCAACGAAGCTTACGACTACGGCATGACGCGCGTTGTGGGTGGAGTAGGCGCTCTGGAAGCATCCTGGCCCTGGATCGTCAGCATCCAACATCCAGGCCTGGGCCATTGGTGTGGAGGGTCTCTCATCACTGCCGATTGGGTCCTCACAGCGGCCCACTGCTTCGACAAGTTAGAGTAAGGCAGACTAGGGAATGGGGACACCCTCGCTACACCAGCAGGTGCCCTGTCAGCAGCACCACCTGCTACTCCCATCCCCTTTCCTCTCAGGCAGCCCAGCCGCCACAGTGCTCAGGAGAAGCCTGGGCTTGTGCCAAGGCTTCCTAGCAGCCTCCAGCTCGACATTCCCCCAGCCCAATGTGTGCGAGGGCACTCGCACCTGCCAGAGCACTGCGCTCTCTCTGCCTTGCCAAGCAGAGGAGAGGCAGCCGCTGGGCTGCTGTGGTACGTGGCCCTGCTCCCTCTCAGCCCTCTCTCCGTCTTCTTTCCAGTGACATCAGCATGCTGTATGTGGTGCTTGGAGCTACCGAGTTCACTCAGCCGGGCCCTGGGGCTGTAGTTCGCAACGTGAAGCAGGTGGTGGTTCACCCCTACTACAGGCGTGCCGACTTCAGCTACGACATTGCCCTGCTGCAACTGGACGGTTCTGTCCAGTGCAACGCCTACATCCAGCTGGCCTGTCTGGCTGACCCCGCCCTAGAAGTCTCAAAGCTCGACAACTGCTGGATCGCTGGCTGGGGTTCCACCACTGCAAGAGGTGAGTTCCAGGAGTGAAACCTGAGCCAGCTAAGTGCACTGGGGAGAGGGTTTGGGCTTCCTCACAGCAGAGACCGAAGCCAGGCTGAAGGACGCACCCCGGTGCAGAGGTGGGCCTGGCCTGCTCCCCAAAGGCAGGAAGCAGGGACACCATGCCCCAGTGCCTCTGCAGAGGGAAAGCCGTGCCCAAGGGACAGGGATTCCTCCCCTCAGACAGGCAAGGAGAACTGACACGGGGATGCTGAGGGCTTATTGCTTTCTCTGCTCCCAGCTCAAGGTTCAAGTGGTCGCCTGCAGGAGGCCAAGGTCCAGCTCATCAATTCCCAGCTCTGCAACAGCACAGCCTGGTATGCAGGGCAAGTCCACCCCTACAACTTGTGCGCTGGTTACCCACAGGGCACCATCGACACCTGCCAGGTATGAATGTGTCACGAGCCTCTCAGCCCCCAGCAGCACCAGCAGCCCTGGCAGCACTGCCCAAACACCGCCCAGGGTCTGCTTTGCCCCGGCCAGTTCGCCCGGTCACCCTCCCAGCCCCAGCTCCCCCCCCCCCCCCCCCCCCGCCCCCAGCTGCTGGGGGGGCTTCCTACACCCTCCCCATCCACTCCTACTTGCCCAGTGCCCCCCTTGTGCCAGAAAGCCCAGACAGCCCAGCTGGTGGTCTTGGCAGCGCAGAGATCCTGGTGCCAAACATCCATCCTCTGCACATCCAGGACTCCTGCCTTGTGCAGAGAGGACAGAGAGAGCCCTACCCTCCAGGACCCCAAGCCATTCACAGCCAGGGCTCTGGAGGCTCCAGCCTCTGAGGAAAGCCTTCCTCTGCCTGGAATACAGTTCTGGCAGGGGCTGTGAGAGAAGAGGAGACAGCCCCAGTGCTGGCAGGGGCCACTCAACGCCACCTTAATCCTCTCTGCTCTATTGCAGGGTGACAGTGGTGGTCCTCTCATGTGCAAGGACAACACCGCTGAGTACTGGTGGGTTGTCGGCTTAACCAGCTGGGGAGAAGGCTGCGCCAGACCAAAGCGGCCTGGAATCTACACCTCCACTCGGCACTTCTATCACTGGATTGACTACAACATCCGTGCGTTCCACACAGCTGAAAGGGCTTCCTGAGCAGCAGGACAGGCAGGATCCAGGGCAGGCTGCAGTGCACCGCGACCATCTCCTGCTGGGGCAATGCCTGCTGATCCAAAGGCAGCCTCAGTGCCAAAACCCTGCTCTGCCCCGCCCCCATTTCTCTCCTGTGTGCAGGCAAACACTGGAGTTGATCTAACTGTTGAAATAAAGTTCCCTTTGTTCACAGGGAGCCGTCTTTTCAGTGTCATTCCAATTCCTGGGAAGGGCAACAAGTGCCACATTCGGCACCTGCAGAATGAGCCTGAGGCACGAAGGGACAGAGTGGCTCCAAAGAGCACCAGTGTGCCTGGTCAGAGAGCAGAGGGCTCTGAGCCACCATGGGCTGGAGGAAGCCGGTACGCCAAGCCCAGGAAGGGGATAGGACAAAAGCAGACACCTTGGGGACAGTGCTCAAATGCCCATGGGCTGATGATTTAGGGCCCGGTGTAAGCTTGGGCAAAGAGAAGAGACCAGAGACAGTCCCAAGCATGACAAGGGAAACTCCTGCCTCCTGAGTGGACTGCCAGTGATGGCTGGGAAGGCTGACGTGAAACAGAGATTGGACAGAGATAAAAAAATAAAGTAGGTATTTCTTGAAAGGCCTCCAGAATCCACCTTGGCCAGGACAGGAGCCTGATCGGGGCTATCCACAAAGTTGGACAAATAATGGCCACAAAATGGCTGACGGGTCACAAGATCTTACGTTTTTATAGGTTTTGGTCCATTTGCATATTGGGGTTTAATTGTCCAATTACAGCTTCAGCTGGTGGGGTCTCATCCTTCTTGTTTTCTCTCTTCAGTCCGCTGTTGTTTATGCTGTTGGCCTGAAAGTTGCCCTCGGTCCTCAGCAGGAAAAGGATTTGTTTGTCTGCTTCCTCTATAAAAAGAGCCTACTGGCACTTAATGCGAGGCTCAGAACTACACCCCGAAGCAGCACAGAACCTAAAAATACGAAAGCTAAAGCTCAAGGCATCACCAGTGCCCTAAGGCAGAGCCAGAGTTCACAGGGAGTAAAGGGGGACTGATGTGCTAGGCGGTCACACTTCACAGATATTCAAAGGAAGAGCTGGGCTCATTCTGGGGAGAGGAACCTGGCAGAAACAGCAGGAGAGCACACCAGGAATGCCCTGGAAGGCCAAAGTGAGTGGGCCAACAGCAGCTGCAACAGCAAGGCTGCTCACAGGCAGGGAGGGCCAAGCCTGGGAGCCATGGGAAAAAGATCCCTGGGCGTGGCTCCATATTTGGGAGGAGACAAAAGGCAGAGACAGGGAGGAGTCAAGGAAGATGAGGCTGCTGTGTAAGTCTGGCAAACGGAGAGAAGGAGCAGTCAAAGATCCAGCTGCACAGACACAAACTGCAGCTTGCTGTGCTTCTTTGTCTGAGTGCTGCACATAAGCACCACAGGATGGGCAAGAACCTTCTTATCTCGACTCACTAATTAACAAATCCTCTACAAACGGTTCAAATTTGCCCCAGAATTTAGACTCTTTTCAGTCAAACCTCAATATTTGGGGTGCTGGGACGGGCAAAGAAAAAATGATGGCATAATGCCATGGGGAAGACTTGTTGAAGGCAGTTGCTGTCTGTTCCAGGTGAAGGCAAGCGAACATTGACTTTCTAAATATAATGGAATGTTGCGGTGCGAAAATTATTACTGTGCAATTTTATGCAGAATGGTTTGTTCCAGATTAGCCCGTGTTCTAACCCCTTTGGTTTTTCCCTAGTTGTGGCTCCTGCCCATCTCCCTGCAACCCTGCCCAGACTCCGGTGGGGGGCTGGGGTGATTGGCAGAGCCTCTGACTTCCCCGCCCTGTATTATGTATCAGATGCCCTGTGTGCTGTCTTTTTGTCTTGGTAACTCCCACCCCACATGGTATTGGTCCTGGGCTAATCCCTGCCCCTTTCCACACCCCTGGTACTTAAGGTCAAGGAGAGCCCAGAGAAGTCATTTTTCACCTGGCCAGCTGGCAGCAATAGACCCATCTTGTCACCCACGTGAGAGTCTGCCTTTCTTCCACACCGAAGCCACACTTCTGCCTGAGGGCCAGGGCTCACACAGCAAGAAGGTACCGGAGTTGTACCCATTAATGCGTGTTCGGGACCGAGCTAGCCGTCGCAGCTCTGAACGCCCGCATTAATGGAAGGCTTCAAAATGCCTTGGGCTAGGTGTCACTCCGTCCGCTTCTGGACATTCTTCTTGGGTTCCAGGCAAACGGAGTCCTGTCTCACGGCATGTGGCATTCTTCCCTTTGTGTTAATCAAGATGGGCCGTGCTGAGAACAATCATGCCACATCTGTACTTGGCCCCGCCACCCTGGCATAAGATTCTTCAAATCTTTGCTGAAGCAAATTTCAGGGGCTGCCTGCTCACTAAAGACACCGAGTCCAAGAGTGTCACTCAGGGTTGGGGCTGATCATTACCCTGCCCAGAGGGGAGACAAGCTTAGAGCTGCCCAATCATCCTGGCACGACCTTGTTGTGCAAAATTCTGCTGCCCATAAGAGTTTCTCCCAGTTCTCTACAACTTTGGCCACAGACATGTCCTCACCTAAAACAGGGATATTTCCCATCACATCAGACACCTGGATGCATGTGAAACCCTCTTCTGCATGCCAAGAAGGGATTTCCACCCCCTTCTGTGTGTGCTCTAGCACCCATTTTGCGGCACGAGGGACGCAAGGTTCTCCCTGTGCCTGTCTGCAAAAGCCTTCAAGCAGAGACTCGAGCCCCTCTACCTCACAACTTACGGGGGCCCCCACAACTCCTCCGTGGCCACCTTACACTGATCGTGCTGCGCGCACCTTCTTCACCCGCTACCCCTGACTTCACCAAATCTGCAGCAAATGCCGCCACAAGAGAGAGGCTCAATTCCATGCTTATAATTTACACAGACTCTGCGCATGGAATTAGAACACTCCTCCCATGGCTCCTTCTTGCTCTAAAGATCCCAGGTGAACTCAGCAGTACCTGCTGTGACAGGACGGAGGCTCCAGCAGGACTGTCCTTCGGTCCCATCTGGGCTGCCAAAATGCTGAGGGATCTCCCCTGTGTGACCATTCCAGAGGCACAGGTGACTGCAACAAGCTGATGGGTGACCCGTTTGATTCCCTCCCCACACCGCTCTCAGCCAGTCAGAGCGGGTATCCGTACCCATTCAACCTCAGGGCTCTTTGCCCCAGCAGACTCACAGATGTCACATTCCATAAAGAGCCACCGGCTCCTGCTGCAGCACTCAGGGTCCGTTCAAATCCCTGGCCTGTGCCACAGCACCCTGTGCCCTCTGCCATGCAAAGGGTGGCAGTCTCTGGTCCCAGACTCCCACCAGCCAGAGCTCAATCTGCAGCTGGCACTGCAGCCGCACAACCAGCTCCCTGCCCCAAATGGATTCCTCAGCAGCTGCTGGCCTCAGAGACTGCGCAGCCTCATCCTGCAAGAAGAGGGGCCTAAAGAAAGCAGCAGAGAGCAGCCCTTCTTACAGGGGCAGGTCCTCAAAGGACAAGGGCAATGGCTTTACAGTGACAGAGGGTGGCTTCATACGAGATATTGGGAAGAAATTCTTGACTGTGAGGCTGCACGGATACTGGCATGGGTTGCCCAGAGCAGCTGTGGATGCCTGTTTTTCATGTAGGCAAGGTCAGCACAGAAGACGCAGACACCAACTTCAGGAATAAATGTCATTTACTGCAATTCAAAACCGCAACCAATGGGAAAAGGATAAGCTAAGCAATGCACCTAATCATTACTATAAAAGACTGCCTACAGTGATGAAGAAAGACACATCACAAGTTACCCTAATCCTTGACCATCATGCAGGTCTGCCCATCAAGTGGGGGAAGCCAGTGGCAGTCACAGTGAAGGACTGGAGAACCGCTCCCAGCCAACTGGGAAATCCCGCAGGTGCCTTCCCCTACAGGCAAGGAGGTTTCTGACTGGGCTGTGAGAGAGGCCCACCTTTATACTGTTGAATAAACAAGCTACCATAACATCTAGTGCAGGGGCATCTGGTTTTTTTTCTCCTCTTGGGATGCTCCCAAGGCCTTGGAGGACTCCAGGAGGAACCAAGGAAGTTGTCTGTGATCCTACATCCCAAAAGAAGGCCAGATGTGGCCTTGTCCAGTTTCTGATTAGGGAAAGGCAAATTCACGTTTTGCCGAGGAGCGGATCTCGATAACATTTGGTTGGCAGGTTCACGCAGAGGCCAACTTTTGATCAAGAGCTCTTGTTCCTGCCTCAGTCAGGTCCTGTTGATGAAGACTTAGTACTTCAGTGTCCCATCCTCCCTCAGATTGTTCAACGGCAGCTTCTGAGCCAGGCTCAGAAGAGCAAACTTCTCCAGTACAAACTATCCATCCCTACCAATGGCAGGAAGTCAGAGCTATGTGATTTCCAAGCTCCCTTCCACCCCAAACCATTCCATGGCTGATGGATTCAGTGTTGCCCCTCCCCCAGTGGTCCCCGGTTGCACAGGCCCCCACAGCGCCCCAAACACGGAACCCAGCCCTCAGTGACATCAGCCCCGGGGCCGAGGGCACCACGGGCAGCGCGGCTGCTGCCGGGCACTGCGGCTGTGGCTGTGCTGCTGCACGGAGCCCTCAGTGCTTGCAGCTGACACGTGCCTCTGGCAGCCATGAATTGGCTCGGCCTCCTCGTCCTGCTGACCGTGGCCGGGCTGGCCCACGGCATACCGTACCCCTGCGGGTAAGTGGCCCCAGGCCCTGGGAGGGAGCCATGGCAACACTTGAGGCCTTCCCTGGAGGGGACCCGCCTGGCCCCCATGGCTGGCCCACAGCCTCCCACCCACCACGGGGAAGCCTCAGTTCCTTGGACAGACAAACATCCCGTGGGCTTCCCTGGCCTGCTGTGCCCGCAAACCCTTGTGGGGAGGGCAGAGGGCTGAGCTTCAGCCTGAGCCACAGCAGGCCACGCAGCAGCGTGGAAATGACTTTCTGCTTGCAGAGGTTCCTGCGGCCTCCGCGCTCCGCAACCCGACTACAGCTCCACGACTTATTCCACCGGCAACGAAGCTTACGACTACGGCATGACGCGCGTTGTGGGTGGAGTAGGCGCTCTGGAAGCATCCTGGCCCTGGATCGTCAGCATCCAACATCCAGGCCTGGGCCATTGGTGTGGAGGGTCTCTCATCACTGCCGATTGGGTCCTCACAGCGGCCCACTGCTTCGACAAGTTAGAGTAAGGCAGACTAGGGAATGGGGACACCCTCGCTACACCAGCAGGTGCCCTGTCAGCAGCACCACCTGCTACTCCCATCCCCTTTCCTCTCAGGCAGCCCAGCCGCCACAGTGCTCAGGAGAAGCCTGGGCTTGTGCCAAGGCTTCCTAGCAGCCTCCAGCTCGACATTCCCCCAGCCCAATGTGTGCGAGGGCACTCGCACCTGCCAGAGCACTGCGCTCTCTCTGCCTTGCCAAGCAGAGGAGAGGCAGCCGCTGGGCTGCTGTGGTACGTGGCCCTGCTCCCTCTCAGCCCTCTCTCCGTCTTCTTTCCAGTGACATCAGCATGCTGTATGTGGTGCTTGGAGCTACCGAGTTCACTCAGCCGGGCCCTGGGGCTGTAGTTCGCAACGTGAAGCAGGTGGTGGTTCACCCCTACTACAGGCGTGCCGACTTCAGCTACGACATTGCCCTGCTGCAACTGGACGGTTCTGTCCAGTGCAACGCCTACATCCAGCTGGCCTGTCTGGCTGACCCCGCCCTAGAAGTCTCAAAGCTCGACAACTGCTGGATCGCTGGCTGGGGTTCCACCACTGCAAGAGGTGAGTTCCAGGAGTGAAACCTGAGCCAGCTAAGTGCACTGGGGAGAGGGTTTGGGCTTCCTCACAGCAGAGACCGAAGCCAGGCTGAAGGACGCACCCCGGTGCAGAGGTGGGCCTGGCCTGCTCCCCAAAGGCAGGAAGCAGGGACACCATGCCCCAGTGCCTCTGCAGAGGGAAAGCCGTGCCCAAGGGACAGGGATTCCTCCCCTCAGACAGGCAAGGAGAACTGACACGGGGATGCTGAGGGCTTATTGCTTTCTCTGCTCCCAGCTCAAGGTTCAAGTGGTCGCCTGCAGGAGGCCAAGGTCCAGCTCATCAATTCCCAGCTCTGCAACAGCACAGCCTGGTATGCAGGGCAAGTCCACCCCTACAACTTGTGCGCTGGTTACCCACAGGGCACCATCGACACCTGCCAGGTATGAATGTGTCACGAGCCTCTCAGCCCCCAGCAGCACCAGCAGCCCTGGCAGCACTGCCCAAACACCGCCCAGGGTCTGCTTTGCCCCGGCCAGTTCGCCCGGTCACCCTCCCAGCCCCAGCTCCCCCCCCCCCCCCCCCCCGCCCCCAGCTGCTGGGGGGGCTTCCTACACCCTCCCCATCCACTCCTACTTGCCCAGTGCCCCCCTTGTGCCAGAAAGCCCAGACAGCCCAGCTGGTGGTCTTGGCAGCGCAGAGATCCTGGTGCCAAACATCCATCCTCTGCACATCCAGGACTCCTGCCTTGTGCAGAGAGGACAGAGAGAGCCCTACCCTCCAGGACCCCAAGCCATTCACAGCCAGGGCTCTGGAGGCTCCAGCCTCTGAGGAAAGCCTTCCTCTGCCTGGAATACAGTTCTGGCAGGGGCTGTGAGAGAAGAGGAGACAGCCCCAGTGCTGTCAGGGGCCACTCAACGCCACCTTAATCCTCTCTGCTCTATTGCAGGGTGACAGTGGTGGTCCTCTCATGTGCAAGGACAACACCGCTGAGTACTGGTGGGTTGTCGGCTTAACCAGCTGGGGAGAAGGCTGCGCCAGACCAAAGCGGCCTGGAATCTACACCTCCACTCGGCACTTCTATCACTGGATTGACTACAACATCCGTGCGTTCCACACAGCTGAAAGGGCTTCTTGAGCAGCAGGACAGGCAGGATCCAGGGCAGGCTGCAGTGCACCGCGACCATCTCCTGCTGGGGCAATGCCTGCTGATCCAAAGGCAGCCTCAGTGCCAAAACCCTGCTCTGCCCCGCCCCCATTTCTCTCCTGTGTGCAGGCAAACACTGGAGTTGATCTAACTGTTGAAATAAAGTTCCCTTTGTTCACAGGGAGCCGTCTTTTCAGTGTCATTCCAATTCCTGGGAAGGGCAACAAGTGCCACATTCGGCACCTGCAGAATGAGCCTGAGGCACGAAGGGACAGAGTGGCTCCAAAGAGCACCAGTGTGCCTGGTCAGAGAGCAGAGGGCTCTGAGCCACCATGGGCTGGAGGAAGCCGGTACGCCAAGCCCAGGAAGGGGATAGGACAAAAGCAGACACCTTGGGGACAGTGCTCAAATGCCCATGGGCTGATGATTTAGGGCCCGGTGTAAGCTTGGGCAAAGAGAAGAGACCAGAGACAGTCCCAAGCATGACAAGGGAAACTCCTGCCTCCTGAGTGGACTGCCAGTGATGGCTGGGAAGGCTGACGTGAAACAGAGATTGGACAGAGATAAAAAAATAAAGTAGGTATTTCTTGAAAGGCCTCCAGAATCCACCTTGGCCAGGACAGGAGCCTGATCGGGGCTATCCACAAAGTTGGACAAATAATGGCCACAAAATGGCTGACGGGTCACAAGATCTTACGTTTTTATAGGTTTTGGTCCATTTGCATATTGGGGTTTAATTGTCCAATTACAGCTTCAGCTGGTGGGGTCTCATCCTTCTTGTTTTCTCTCTTCAGTCCGCTGTTGTTTATGCTGTTGGCCTGAAAGTTGCCCTCGGTCCTCAGCAGGAAAAGGATTTGTTTGTCTGCTTCCTCTATAAAAAGAGCCTACTGGCACTTAATGCGAGGCTCAGAACTACACCCCGAAGCAGCACAGAACCTAAAAATACGAAAGCTAAAGCTCAAGGCATCACCAGTGCCCTAAGGCAGAGCCAGAGTTCACAGGGAGTAAAGGGGGACTGATGTGCTAGGCGGTCACACTTCACAGATATTCAAAGGAAGAGCTGGGCTCATTCTGGGGAGAGGAACCTGGCAGAAACAGCAGGAGAGCACACCAGGAATGCCCTGGAAGGCCAAAGTGAGTGGGCCAACAGCAGCTGCAACAGCAAGGCTGCTCACAGGCAGGGAGGGCCAAGCCTGGGAGCCACGGGAAAAAGATCCCTGGGCGTGGCTCCATATTTGGGAGGAGACAAAAGGCAGAGACAGGGAGGAGTCAAGGAAGATGAGGCTGCTGTGTAAGTCTGGCAAACGGAGAGAAGGAGCAGTCAAAGATCCAGCTGCACAGACACAAACTGCAGCTTGCTGTGCTTCTTTGTCTGAGTGCTGCACATAAGCACCACAGGATGGGCAAGAACCTTCTTATCTCGACTCACTAATTAACAAATCCTCTACAAACGGTTCAAATTTGCCCCAGAATTTAGACTCTTTTCAGTCAAACCTCAATATTTGGGGTGCTGGGACGGGCAAAGAAAAAATGATGGCATAATGCCATGGGGAAGACTTGTTGAAGGCAGTTGCTGTCTGTTCCAGGTGAAGGCAAGCGAACATTGACTTTCTAAATATAATGGAATGTTGCGGTGCGAAAATTATTACTGTGCAATTTTATGCAGAATGGTTTGTTCCAGATTAGCCCGTGTTCTAACCCCTTTGGTTTTTCCCTAGTTGTGGCTCCTGCCCATCTCCCTGCAACCCTGCCCAGACTCCGGTGGGGGGCTGGGGTGATTGGCAGAGCCTCTGACTTCCCCGCCCTGTATTATGTATCAGATGCCCTGTGTGCTGTCTTTTTGTCTTGGTAACTCCCACCCCACATGGTATTGGTCCTGGGCTAATCCCTGCCCCTTTCCACACCCCTGGTACTTAAGGTCAAGGAGAGCCCAGAGAAGTCATTTTTCACCTGGCCAGCTGGCAGCAATAGACCCATCTTGTCACCCACGTGAGAGTCTGCCTTTCTTCCACACCGAAGCCACACTTCTGCCTGAGGGCCAGGGCTCACACAGCAAGAAGGTACCGGAGTTGTACCCATTAGTGCGTGTTCGGGACCGAGCTAGCCGTCGCAGCTCTGAACGCCCGCATTAATGGAAGGCTTCAAAATGCCTTGGGCTAGGTGTCACTCCGTCCGCTTCTGGACATTCTTCTTGGGTTCCAGGCAAACGGAGTCCTGTCTCACGGCATGTGGCATTCTTCCCTTTGTGTAAATCAAGATGGGCCGTGCTGAGAACAATCATGCCACATCTGTACTTGGCCCCGCCACCCTGGCATAAGATTCTTCAAATCTTTGCTGAAGCAAATTTCAGGGGCTGCCTGCTCACTAAAGACACCGAGTCCAAGAGTGTCACTCAGGGTTGGGGCTGATCATTACCCTGCCCAGAGGGGAGACAAGCTTAGAGCTGCCCAATCATCCTGGCACGACCTTGTTGTGCAAAATTCTGCTGCCCATAAGAGTTTCTCCCAGTTCTCTACAACTTTGGCCACAGACATGTCCTCACCTAAAACAGGGATATTTCCCATCACATCAGACACCTGGATGCATGTGAAACCCTCTTCTGCATGCCAAGAAGGGATTTCCACCCCCTTCTGTGTGTGCTCTAGCACCCATTTTGCGGCACGAGGGACGCAAGGTTCTCCCTGTGCCTGTCTGCAAAAGCCTTCAAGCAGAGACTCGAGCCCCTCTACCTCACAACTTACGGGGGCCCCCACAACTCCTCCGTGGCCACCTTACACTGATCGTGCTGCGCGCACCTTCTTCACCCGCTACCCCTGACTTCACCAAATCTGCAGCAAATGCCGCCACAAGAGAGAGGCTCAATTCCATGCTTATAATTTACACAGACTCTGCGCATGGAATTAGAACACTCCTCCCATGGCTCCTTCTTGCTCTAAAGATCCCAGGTGAACTCAGCAGTACCTGCTGTGACAGGACGGAGGCTCCAGCAGGACTGTCCTTCGGTCCCATCTGGGCTGCCAAAATGCTGAGGGATCTCCCCTGTGTGACCATTCCAGAGGCACAGGTGACTGCAACAAGCTGATGGGTGACCCGTTTGATTCCCTCCCCACACCGCTCTCAGCCAGTCAGAGCGGGTATCCGTACCCATTCAACCTCAGGGCTCTTTGCCCCAGCAGACTCACAGATGTCACATTCCATAAAGAGCCACCGGCTCCTGCTGCAGCACTCAGGGTCCGTTCAAATCCCTGGCCTGTGCCACAGCACCCTGTGCCCTCTGCCATGCAAAGGGTGGCAGTCTCTGGTCCCAGACTCCCACCAGCCAGAGCTCAATCTGCAGCTGGCACTGCAGCCGCACAACCAGCTCCCTGCCCCAAATGGATTCCTCAGCAGCTGCTGGCCTCAGAGACTGCGCAGCCTCATCCTGCAAGAAGAGGGGCCTAAAGAAAGCAGCAGAGAGCAGCCCTTCTTACAGGGGCAGGTCCTCAAAGGACAAGGGCAATGGCTTTACAGTGACAGAGGGTGGCTTCATACGAGATATTGGGAAGAAATTCTTGACTGTGAGGCTGCACGGATACTGGCATGTGTTGCCCAGAGCAGCTGTGGATGCCTGTTTTTCATGTAGGCAAGGTCAGCACAGAAGACGCAGACACCAACTTCAGGAATAAATGTCATTTACTGCAATTCAAAACCGCAACCAATGGGAAAAGGATAAGCTAAGCAATGCACCTAATCATTACTATAAAAGACTGCCTACAGTGATGAAGAAAGACACATCACAAGTTACCCTAATCCTTGACCATCATGCAGGTCTGCCCATCAAGTGGGGGAAGCCAGTGGCAGTCACAGTGAAGGACTGGAGAACCGCTCCCAGCCAACTGGGAAATCCCGCAGGTGCCTTCCCCTACAGGCAAGGAGGTTTCTGACTGGGCTGTGAGAGAGGCCCACCTTTATACTGTTGAATAAACAAGCTACCATAACATCTAGTGCAGGGGCATCTGGTTTTTTTTCTCCTCTTGGGATGCTCCCAAGGCCTTGGAGGACTCCAGGAGGAACCAAGGAAGTTGTCTGTGATCCTACATCCCAAAAGAAGGCCAGATGTGGCCTTGTCCAGTTTCTGATTAGGGAAAGGCAAATTCACGTTTTGCCGAGGAGCGGATCTCGATAACATTTGGTTGGCAGGTTCACGCAGAGGCCAACTTTTGATCAAGAGCTCTTGTTCCTGCCTCAGTCAGGTCCTGTTGATGAAGACTTAGTACTTCAGTGTCCCATCCTCCCTCAGATTGTTCAACGGCAGCTTCTGAGCCAGGCTCAGAAGAGCAAACTTCTCCAGTACAAACTATCCATCCCTGCCAATGGCAGGAAGTCAGAGCTATGTGATTTCCAAGCTCCCTTCCACCCCAAACCATTCCATGGCTGATGGATTCAGTGTTGCCCCTCCCCCAGTGGTCCCCGGTTGCACAGGCCCCCACAGCGCCCCAAACACGGAACCCAGCCCTCAGTGACATCAGCCCCGGGGCCGAGGGCACCACGGGCAGCGCGGCTGCTGCCGGGCACTGCGGCTGTGGCTGTGCTGCTGCACGGAGCCCTCAGTGCTTGCAGCTGACACGTGCCTCTGGCAGCCATGAATTGGCTCGGCCTCCTCGTCCTGCTGACCGTGGCCGGGCTGGCCCACGGCATACCGTACCCCTGCGGGTAAGTGGCCCCAGGCCCTGGGAGGGAGCCATGGCAACACTTGAGGCCTTCCCTGGAGGGGACCCGCCTGGCCCCCATGGCTGGCCCACAGCCTCCCACCCACCACGGGGAAGCCTCAGTTCCTTGGACAGACAAACATCCCGTGGGCTTCCCTGGCCTGCTGTGCCCGCAAACCCTTGTGGGGAGGGCAGAGGGCTGAGCTTCAGCCTGAGCCACAGCAGGCCACGCAGCAGCGTGGAAATGACTTTCTGCTTGCAGAGGTTCCTGCGGCCTCCGCGCTCCGCAACCCGACTACAGCTCCACGACTTATTCCACCGGCAACGAAGCTTACGACTACGGCATGACGCGCGTTGTGGGTGGAGTAGGCGCTCTGGAAGCATCCTGGCCCTGGATCGTCAGCATCCAACATCCAGGCCTGGGCCATTGGTGTGGAGGGTCTCTCATCACTGCCGATTGGGTCCTCACAGCGGCCCACTGCTTCGACAAGTTAGAGTAAGGCAGACTAGGGAATGGGGACACCCTCGCTACACCAGCAGGTGCCCTGTCAGCAGCACCACCTGCTACTCCCATCCCCTTTCCTCTCAGGCAGCCCAGCCGCCACAGTGCTCAGGAGAAGCCTGGGCTTGTGCCAAGGCTTCCTAGCAGCCTCCAGCTCGACATTCCCCCAGCCCAATGTGTGCGAGGGCACTCGCACCTGCCAGAGCACTGCGCTCTCTCTGCCTTGCCAAGCAGAGGAGAGGCAGCCGCTGGGCTGCTGTGGTACGTGGCCCTGCTCCCTCTCAGCCCTCTCTCCGTCTTCTTTCCAGTGACATCAGCATGCTGTATGTGGTGCTTGGAGCTACCGAGTTCACTCAGCCGGGCCCTGGGGCTGTAGTTCGCAACGTGAAGCAGGTGGTGGTTCACCCCTACTACAGGCGTGCCGACTTCAGCTACGACATTGCCCTGCTGCAACTGGACGGTTCTGTCCAGTGCAGCGCCTACATCCAGCTGGCCTGTCTGGCTGACCCCGCCCTAGAAGTCTCAAAGCTCGACAACTGCTGGATCGCTGGCTGGGGTTCCACCACTGCAAGAGGTGAGTTCCAGGAGTGAAACCTGAGCCAGCTAAGTGCACTGGGGAGAGGGTTTGGGCTTCCTCACAGCAGAGACCGAAGCCAGGCTGAAGGACGTACCCCGGTGCAGAGGTGGGCCTGGCCTGCTCCCCAAAGGCAGGAAGCAGGGACACCATGCCCCAGTGCCTCTGCAGAGGGAAAGCCGTGCCCAAGGGACAGGGATTCCTCCCCTCAGACAGGCAAGGAGAACTGACACGGGGATGCTGAGGGCTTATTGCTTTCTCTGCTCCCAGCTCAAGGTTCAAGTGGTCGCCTGCAGGAGGCCAAGGTCCAGCTCATCAATTCCCAGCTCTGCAACAGCACAGCCTGGTATGCAGGGCAAGTCCACCCCTACAACTTGTGCGCTGGTTACCCACAGGGCACCATCGACACCTGCCAGGTATGAATGTGTCACGAGCCTCTCAGCCCCCAGCAGCACCAGCAGCCCTGGCAGCACTGCCCAAACACCGCCCAGGGTCTGCTTTGCCCCGGCCAGTTCGCCCGGTCACCCTCCCAGCCCCAGCTCCCCCCCCCCCCCCCCCCGCCCCCAGCTGCTGGGGGGGCTTCCTACACCCTCCCCATCCACTCCTACTTGCCCAGTGCCCCCCTTGTGCCAGAAAGCCCAGACAGCCCAGCTGGTGGTCTTGGCAGCGCAGAGATCCTGGTGCCAAACATCCATCCTCTGCACATCCAGGACTCCTGCCTTGTGCAGAGAGGACAGAGAGAGCCCTACCCTCCAGGACCCCAAGCCATTCACAGCCAGGGCTCTGGAGGCTCCAGCCTCTGAGGAAAGCCTTCCTCTGCCTGGAATACAGTTCTGGCAGGGGCTGTGAGAGAAGAGGAGACAGCCCCAGTGCTGGCAGGGGCCACTCAACGCCACCTTAATCCTCTCTGCTCTATTGCAGGGTGACAGTGGTGGTCCTCTCATGTGCAAGGACAACACCGCTGAGTACTGGTGGGTTGTCGGCTTAACCAGCTGGGGAGAAGGCTGCGCCAGACCAAAGCGGCCTGGAATCTACACCTCCACTCGGCACTTCTATCACTGGATTGACTACAACATCCGTGCGTTCCACACAGCTGAAAGGGCTTCCTGAGCAGCAGGACAGGCAGGATCCAGGGCAGGCTGCAGTGCACCGCGACCATCTCCTGCTGGGGCAATGCCTGCTGATCCAAAGGCAGCCTCAGTGCCAAAACCCTGCTCTGCCCCGCCCCCATTTCTCTCCTGTGTGCAGGCAAACACTGGAGTTGATCTAACTGTTGAAATAAAGTTCCCTTTGTTCACAGGGAGCCGTCTTTTCAGTGTCATTCCAATTCCTGGGAAGGGCAACAAGTGCCACATTCGGCACCTGCAGAATGAGCCTGAGGCACGAAGGGACAGAGTGGCTCCAAAGAGCACCAGTGTGCCTGGTCAGAGAGCAGAGGGCTCTGAGCCACCATGGGCTGGAGGAAGCCGGTACGCCAAGCCCAGGAAGGGGATAGGACAAAAGCAGACACCTTGGGGACAGTGCTCAAATGCCCATGGGCTGATGATTTAGGGCCCGGTGTAAGCTTGGGCAAAGAGAAGAGACCAGAGACAGTCCCAAGCATGACAAGGGAAACTCCTGCCTCCTGAGTGGACTGCCAGTGATGGCTGGGAAGGCTGACGTGAAACAGAGATTGGACAGAGATAAAAAAATAAAGTAGGTATTTCTTGAAAGGCCTCCAGAATCCACCTTGGCCAGGACAGGAGCCTGATCGGGGCTATCCACAAAGTTGGACAAATAATGGCCACAAAATGGCTGACGGGTCACAAGATCTTACGTTTTTATAGGTTTTGGTCCATTTGCATATTGGGGTTTAATTGTCCAATTACAGCTTCAGCTGGTGGGGTCTCATCCTTCTTGTTTTCTCTCTTCAGTCCGCTGTTGTTTATGCTGTTGGCCTGAAAGTTGCCCTCGGTCCTCAGCAGGAAAAGGATTTGTTTGTCTGCTTCCTCTATAAAAAGAGCCTACTGGCACTTAATGCGAGGCTCAGAACTACACCCCGAAGCAGCACAGAACCTAAAAATACGAAAGCTAAAGCTCAAGGCATCACCAGTGCCCTAAGGCAGAGCCAGAGTTCACAGGGAGTAAAGGGGGACTGATGTGCTAGGCGGTCACACTTCACAGATATTCAAAGGAAGAGCTGGGCTCATTCTGGGGAGAGGAACCTGGCAGAAACAGCAGGAGAGCACACCAGGAATGCCCTGGAAGGCCAAAGTGAGTGGGCCAACAGCAGCTGCAACAGCAAGGCTGCTCACAGGCAGGGAGGGCCAAGCCTGGGAGCCATGGGAAAAAGATCCCTGGGCGTGGCTCCATATTTGGGAGGAGACAAAAGGCAGAGACAGGGAGGAGTCAAGGAAGATGAGGCTGCTGTGTAAGTCTGGCAAACGGAGAGAAGGAGCAGTCAAAGATCCAGCTGCACAGACACAAACTGCAGCTTGCTGTGCTTCTTTGTCTGAGTGCTGCACATAAGCACCACAGGATGGGCAAGAACCTTCTTATCTCGACTCACTAATTAACAAATCCTCTACAAACGGTTCAAATTTGCCCCAGAATTTAGACTCTTTTCAGTCAAACCTCAATATTTGGGGTGCTGGGACGGGCAAAGAAAAAATGATGGCATAATGCCATGGGGAAGACTTGTTGAAGGCAGTTGCTGTCTGTTCCAGGTGAAGGCAAGCGAACATTGACTTTCTAAATATAATGGAATGTTGCGGTGCGAAAATTATTACTGTGCAATTTTATGCAGAATGGTTTGTTCCAGATTAGCCCGTGTTCTAACCCCTTTGGTTTTTCCCTAGTTGTGGCTCCTGCCCATCTCCCTGCAACCCTGCCCAGACTCCGGTGGGGGGCTGGGGTGATTGGCAGAGCCTCTGACTTCCCCGCCCTGTATTATGTATCAGATGCCCTGTGTGCTGTCTTTTTGTCTTGGTAACTCCCACCCCACATGGTATTGGTCCTGGGCTAATCCCTGCCCCTTTCCACACCCCTGGTACTTAAGGTCAAGGAGAGCCCAGAGAAGTCATTTTTCACCTGGCCAGCTGGCAGCAATAGACCCATCTTGTCACCCACGTGAGAGTCTGCCTTTCTTCCACACCGAAGCCACACTTCTGCCTGAGGGCCAGGGCTCACACAGCAAGAAGGTACCGGAGTTGTACCCATTAATGCGTGTTCGGGACCGAGCTAGCCGTCGCAGCTCTGAACGCCCGCATTAATGGAAGGCTTCAAAATGCCTTGGGCTAGGTGTCACTCCGTCCGCTTCTGGACATTCTTCTTGGGTTCCAGGCAAACGGAGTCCTGTCTCACGGCATGTGGCATTCTTCCCTTTGTGTTAATCAAGATGGGCCGTGCTGAGAACAATCATGCCACATCTGTACTTGGCCCCGCCACCCTGGCATAAGATTCTTCAAATCTTTGCTGAAGCAAATTTCAGGGGCTGCCTGCTCACTAAAGACACCGAGTCCAAGAGTGTCACTCAGGGTTGGGGCTGATCATTACCCTGCCCAGAGGGGAGACAAGCTTAGAGCTGCCCAATCATCCTGGCACGACCTTGTTGTGCAAAATTCTGCTGCCCATAAGAGTTTCTCCCAGTTCTCTACAACTTTGGCCACAGACATGTCCTCACCTAAAACAGGGATATTTCCCATCACATCAGACACCTGGATGCATGTGAAACCCTCTTCTGCATGCCAAGAAGGGATTTCCACCCCCTTCTGTGTGTGCTCTAGCACCCATTTTGCGGCACGAGGGACGCAAGGTTCTCCCTGTGCCTGTCTGCAAAAGCCTTCAAGCAGAGACTCGAGCCCCTCTACCTCACAACTTACGGGGGCCCCCACAACTCCTCCGTGGCCACCTTACACTGATCGTGCTGCGCGCACCTTCTTCACCCGCTACCCCTGACTTCACCAAATCTGCAGCAAATGCCGCCACAAGAGAGAGGCTCAATTCCATGCTTATAATTTACACAGACTCTGCGCATGGAATTAGAACACTCCTCCCATGGCTCCTTCTTGCTCTAAAGATCCCAGGTGAACTCAGCAGTACCTGCTGTGACAGGACGGAGGCTCCAGCAGGACTGTCCTTCGGTCCCATCTGGGCTGCCAAAATGCTGAGGGATCTCCCCTGTGTGACCATTCCAGAGGCACAGGTGACTGCAACAAGCTGATGGGTGACCCGTTTGATTCCCTCCCCACACCGCTCTCAGCCAGTCAGAGCGGGTATCCGTACCCATTCAACCTCAGGGCTCTTTGCCCCAGCAGACTCACAGATGTCACATTCCATAAAGAGCCACCGGCTCCTGCTGCAGCACTCAGGGTCCGTTCAAATCCCTGGCCTGTGCCACAGCACCCTGTGCCCTCTGCCATGCAAAGGGTGGCAGTCTCTGGTCCCAGACTCCCACCAGCCAGAGCTCAATCTGCAGCTGGCACTGCAGCCGCACAACCAGCTCCCTGCCCCAAATGGATTCCTCAGCAGCTGCTGGCCTCAGACTGCGCAGCCTCATCCTGCAAGAAGAGGGGCCTAAAGAAAGCAGCAGAGAGCAGCCCTTCTTACAGGGGCAGGTCCTCAAAGGACAAGGGCAATGGCTTTACAGTGACAGAGGGTGGCTTCATACGAGATATTGGGAAGAAATTCTTGACTGTGAGGCTGCACGGATACTGGCATGTGTTGCCCAGAGCAGCTGTGGATGCCTGTTTTTCATGTAGGCAAGGTCAGCACAGAAGACGCAGACACCAACTTCAGGAATAAATGTCATTTACTGCAATTCAAAACCGCAACCAATGGGAAAAGGATAAGCTAAGCAATGCACCTAATCATTACTATAAAAGACTGCCTACAGTGATGAAGAAAGACACATCACAAGTTACCCTAATCCTTGACCATCATGCAGGTCTGCCCATCAAGTGGGGGAAGCCAGTGGCAGTCACAGTGAAGGACTGGAGAACCGCTCCCAGCCAACTGGGAAATCCCGCAGGTGCCTTCCCCTACAGGCAAGGAGGTTTCTGACTGGGCTGTGAGAGAGGCCCACCTTTATACTGTTGAATAAACAAGCTACCATAACATCTAGTGCAGGGGCATCTGGTTTTTTTTCTCCTCTTGGGATGCTCCCAAGGCCTTGGAGGACTCCAGGAGGAACCAAGGAAGTTGTCTGTGATCCTACATCCCAAAAGAAGGCCAGATGTGGCCTTGTCCAGTTTCTGATTAGGGAAAGGCAAATCCACGTTTTGCCGAGGAGCGGATCTCGATAACATTTGGTTGGCAGGTTCACGCAGAGGCCAACTTTTGATCAAGAGCTCTTGTTCCTGCCTCAGTCAGGTCCTGTTGATGAAGACTTAGTACTTCAGTGTCCCATCCTCCCTCAGATTGTTCAACGGCAGCTTCTGAGCCAGGCTCAGAAGAGCAAACTTCTCCAGTACAAACTATCCATCCCTACCAATGGCAGGAAGTCAGAGCTATGTGATTTCCAAGCTCCCTTCCACCCCAAACCATTCCATGGCTGATGGATTCAGTGTTGCCCCTCCCCCAGTGGTCCCCGGTTGCACAGGCCCCCACAGCGCCCCAAACACGGAACCCAGCCCTCAGTGACATCAGCCCCGGGGCCGAGGGCACCACGGGCAGCGCGGCTGCTGCCGGGCACTGCGGCTGTGGCTGTGCTGCTGCACGGAGCCCTCAGTGCTTGCAGCTGACACGTGTCTCTGGCAGCCATGAATTGGCTCGGCCTCCTCGTCCTGCTGACCGTGGCTGGGCTGGCCCACGGCATACCGTACCCCTGCGGGTAAGTGGCCCCAGGCCCTGGGAGGGAGCCATGGCAACACTTGAGGCCTTCCCTGGAGGGGACCCGCCTGGCCCCCATGGCTGGCCCACAGCCTCCCACCCACCACGGGGAAGCCTCAGTTCCTTGGACAGACAAACATCCCGTGGGCTTCCCTGGCCTGCTGTGCCCGCAAACCCTTGTGGGGAGGGCAGAGGGCTGAGCTTCAGCCTGAGCCACAGCAGGCCACGCAGCAGCGTGGAAATGACTTTCTGCTTGCAGAGGTTCCTGCGGCCTCCGCGCTCCGCAACCCGACTACAGCTCCACGACTTATTCCACCGGCAACGAAGCTTACGACTACGGCATGACGCGCGTTGTGGGTGGAGTAGGCGCTCTGGAAGCATCCTGGCCCTGGATCGTCAGCATCCAACATCCAGGCCTGGGCCATTGGTGTGGAGGGTCTCTCATCACTGCCGATTGGGTCCTCACAGCGGCCCACTGCTTCGACAAGTTAGAGTAAGGCAGACTAGGGAATGGGGACACCCTCGCTACACCAGCAGGTGCCCTGTCAGCAGCACCACCTGCTACTCCCATCCCCTTTCCTCTCAGGCAGCCCAGCCGCCACAGTGCTCAGGAGAAGCCTGGGCTTGTGCCAAGGCTTCCTAGCAGCCTCCAGCTCGACATTCCCCCAGCCCAATGTGTGCGAGGGCACTCGCACCTGCCAGAGCACTGCGCTCTCTCTGCCTTGCCAAGCAGAGGAGAGGCAGCCGCTGGGCTGCTGTGGTACGTGGCCCTGCTCCCTCTCAGCCCTCTCTCCGTCTTCTTTCCAGTGACATCAGCATGCTGTATGTGGTGCTTGGAGCTACCGAGTTCACTCAGCCGGGCCCTGGGGCTGTAGTTCGCAACGTGAAGCAGGTGGTGGTTCACCCCTACTACAGGCGTGCCGACTTCAGCTACGACATTGCCCTGCTGCAACTGGACGGTTCTGTCCAGTGCAGCGCCTACATCCAGCTGGCCTGTCTGGCTGACCCCGCCCTAGAAGTCTCAAAGCTCGACAACTGCTGGATCGCTGGCTGGGGTTCCACCACTGCAAGAGGTGAGTTCCAGGAGTGAAACCTGAGCCAGCTAAGTGCACTGGGGAGAGGGTTTGGGCTTCCTCACAGCAGAGACCGAAGCCAGGCTGAAGGACGTACCCCGGTGCAGAGGTGGGCCTGGCCTGCTCCCCAAAGGCAGGAAGCAGGGACACCATGCCCCAGTGCCTCTGCAGAGGGAAAGCCGTGCCCAAGGGACAGGGATTCCTCCCCTCAGACAGGCAAGGAGAACTGACACGGGGATGCTGAGGGCTTATTGCTTTCTCTGCTCCCAGCTCAAGGTTCAAGTGGTCGCCTGCAGGAGGCCAAGGTCCAGCTCATCAATTCCCAGCTCTGCAACAGCACAGCCTGGTATGCAGGGCAAGTCCACCCCTACAACTTGTGCGCTGGTTACCCACAGGGCACCATCGACACCTGCCAGGTATGAATGTGTCACGAGCCTCTCAGCCCCCAGCAGCACCAGCAGCCCTGGCAGCACTGCCCAAACACCGCCCAGGGTCTGCTTTGCCCCGGCCAGTTCGCCCGGTCACCCTCCCAGCCCCAGCTCCCCCCCCCCCCCCCCCCCACCCCCAGCTGCTGGGGGGGCTTCCTACACCCTCCCCATCCACTCCTACTTGCCCAGTGCCCCCCTTGTGCCAGAAAGCCCAGACAGCCCAGCTGGTGGTCTTGGCAGCGCAGAGATCCTGGTGCCAAACATCCATCCTCTGCACATCCAGGACTCCTGCCTTGTGCAGAGAGGACAGAGAGAGCCCTACCCTCCAGGACCCCAAGCCATTCACAGCCAGGGCTCTGGAGGCTCCAGCCTCTGAGGAAAGCCTTCCTCTGCCTGGAATACAGTTCTGGCAGGGGCTGTGAGAGAAGAGGAGACAGCCCCAGTGCTGGCAGGGGCCACTCAACGCCACCTTAATCCTCTCTGCTCTATTGCAGGGTGACAGTGGTGGTCCTCTCATGTGCAAGGACAACACCGCTGAGTACTGGTGGGTTGTCGGCTTAACCAGCTGGGGAGAAGGCTGCGCCAGACCAAAGCGGCCTGGAATCTACACCTCCACTCGGCACTTCTATCACTGGATTGACTACAACATCCGTGCGTTCCACACAGCTGAAAGGGCTTCCTGAGCAGCAGGACAGGCAGGATCCAGGGCAGGCTGCAGTGCACCGCGACCATCTCCTGCTGGGGCAATGCCTGCTGATCCAAAGGCAGCCTCAGTGCCAAAACCCTGCTCTGCCCCGCCCCCATTTCTCTCCTGTGTGCAGGCAAACACTGGAGTTGACCTAACTGTTGAAATAAAGTTCCCTTTGTTCACAGGGAGCCGTCTTTTCAGTGTCATTCCAATTCCTGGGAAGGGCAACAAGTGCCACATTCGGCACCTGCAGAATGAGCCTGAGGCACGAAGGGACAGAGTGGCTCCAAAGAGCACCAGTGTGCCTGGTCAGAGAGCAGAGGGCTCTGAGCCACCATGGGCTGGAGGAAGCCGGTACGCCAAGCCCAGGAAGGGGATAGGACAAAAGCAGACACCTTGGGGACAGTGCTCAAATGCCCATGGGCTGATGATTTAGGGCCCGGTGTAAGCTTGGGCAAAGAGAAGAGACCAGAGACAGTCCCAAGCATGACAAGGGAAACTCCTGCCTCCTGAGTGGACTGCCAGTGATGGCTGGGAAGGCTGACGTGAAACAGAGATTGGACAGAGATAAAAAAATAAAGTAGGTATTTCTTGAAAGGCCTCCAGAATCCACCTTGGCCAGGACAGGAGCCTGATCGGGGCTATCCACAAAGTTGGACAAATAATGGCCACAAAATGGCTGACGGGTCACAAGATCTTACGTTTTTATAGGTTTTGGTCCATTTGCATATTGGGGTTTAATTGTCCAATTACAGCTTCAGCTGGTGGGGTCTCATCCTTCTTGTTTTCTCTCTTCAGTCCGCTGTTGTTTATGCTGTTGGCCTGAAAGTTGCCCTCGGTCCTCAGCAGGAAAAGGATTTGTTTGTCTGCTTCCTCTATAAAAAGAGCCTACTGGCACTTAATGCGAGGCTCAGAACTACACCCCGAAGCAGCACAGAACCTAAAAATACGAAAGCTAAAGCTCAAGGCATCACCAGTGCCCTAAGGCAGAGCCAGAGTTCACAGGGAGTAAAGGGGGACTGATGTGCTAGGCGGTCACACTTCACAGATATTCAAAGGAAGAGCTGGGCTCATTCTGGGGAGAGGAACCTGGCAGAAACAGCAGGAGAGCACACCAGGAATGCCCTGGAAGGCCAAAGTGAGTGGGCCAACAGCAGCTGCAACAGCAAGGCTGCTCACAGGCAGGGAGGGCCAAGCCTGGGAGCCATGGGAAAAAGATCCCTGGGCGTGGCTCCATATTTGGGAGGAGACAAAAGGCAGAGACAGGGAGGAGTCAAGGAAGATGAGGCTGCTGTGTAAGTCTGGCAAACGGAGAGAAGGAGCAGTCAAAGATCCAGCTGCACAGACACAAACTGCAGCTTGCTGTGCTTCTTTGTCTGAGTGCTGCACATAAGCACCACAGGATGGGCAAGAACCTTCTTATCTCGACTCACTAATTAACAAATCCTCTACAAACGGTTCAAATTTGCCCCAGAATTTAGACTCTTTTCAGTCAAACCTCAATATTTGGGGTGCTGGGACGGGCAAAGAAAAAATGATGGCATAATGCCATGGGGAAGACTTGTTGAAGGCAGTTGCTGTCTGTTCCAGGTGAAGGCAAGCGAACATTGACTTTCTAAATATAATGGAATGTTGCGGTGCGAAAATTATTACTGTGCAATTTTATGCAGAATGGTTTGTTCCAGATTAGCCCGTGTTCTAACCCCTTTGGTTTTTCCCTAGTTGTGGCTCCTGCCCATCTCCCTGCAACCCTGCCCAGACTCCGGTGGGGGGCTGGGGTGATTGGCAGAGCCTCTGACTTCCCCGCCCTGTATTATGTATCAGATGCCCTGTGTGCTGTCTTTTTGTCTTGGTAACTCCCACCCCACATGGTATTGGTCCTGGGCTAATCCCTGCCCCTTTCCACACCCCTGGTACTTAAGGTCAAGGAGAGCCCAGAGAAGTCATTTTTCACCTGGCCAGCTGGCAGCAATAGACCCATCTTGTCACCCACGTGAGAGTCTGCCTTTCTTCCACACCGAAGCCACACTTCTGCCTGAGGGCCAGGGCTCACACAGCAAGAAGGTACCGGAGTTGTACCCATTAATGCGTGTTCGGGACCGAGCTAGCCGTCGCAGCTCTGAACGCCCGCATTAATGGAAGGCTTCAAAATGCCTTGGGCTAGGTGTCACTCCGTCCGCTTCTGGACATTCTTCTTGGGTTCCAGGCAAACAGAGTCCTGTCTCACGGCATGTGGCATTCTTCCCTTTGTGTTAATCAAGATGGGCCGTGCTGAGAACAATCATGCCACATCTGTACTTGGCCCCGCCACCCTGGCATAAGATTCTTCAAATCTTTGCTGAAGCAAATTTCAGGGGCTGCCTGCTCACTAAAGACACCGAGTCCAAGAGTGTCACTCAGGGTTGGGGCTGATCATTACCCTGCCCAGAGGGGAGACAAGCTTAGAGCTGCCCAATCATCCTGGCACGACCTTGTTGTGCAAAATTCTGCTGCCCATAAGAGTTTCTCCCAGTTCTCTACAACTTTGGCCACAGACATGTCCTCACCTAAAACAGGGATATTTCCCATCACATCAGACACCTGGATGCATGTGAAACCCTCTTCTGCATGCCAAGAAGGGATTTCCACCCCCTTCTGTGTGTGCTCTAGCACCCATTTTGCGGCACGAGGGACGCAAGGTTCTCCCTGTGCCTGTCTGCAAAAGCCTTCAAGCAGAGACTCGAGCCCCTCTACCTCACAACTTACGGGGGCCCCCACAACTCCTCCGTGGCCACCTTACACTGATCGTGCTGCGCGCACCTTCTTCACCCGCTACCCCTGACTTCACCAAATCTGCAGCAAATGCCACCACAAGAGAGAGGCTCAATTCCATGCTTATAATTTACACAGACTCTGCGCATGGAATTAGAACACTCCTCCCATGGCTCCTTCTTGCTCTAAAGATCCCAGGTGAACTCAGCAGTACCTGCTGTGACAGGACGGAGGCTCCAGCAGGACTGTCCTTCGGTCCCATCTGGGCTGCCAAAATGCTGAGGGATCTCCCCTGTGTGACCATTCCAGAGGCACAGGTGACTGCAACAAGCTGATGGGTGACCCGTTTGATTCCCTCCCCACACCGCTCTCAGCCAGTCAGAGCGGGTATCCGTACCCATTCAACCTCAGGGCTCTTTGCCCCAGCAGACTCACAGATGTCACATTCCATAAAGAGCCACCGGCTCCTGCTGCAGCACTCAGGGTCCGTTCAAATCCCTGGCCTGTGCCACAGCACCCTGTGCCCTCTGCCATGCAAAGGGTGGCAGTCTCTGGTCCCAGACTCCCACCAGCCAGAGCTCAATCTGCAGCTGGCACTGCAGCCGCACAACCAGCTCCCTGCCCCAAATGGATTCCTCAGCAGCTGCTGGCCTCAGAGACTGCGCAGCCTCATCCTGCAAGAAGAGGGGCCTAAAGAAAGCAGCAGAGAGCAGCCCTTCTTACAGGGGCAGGTCCTCAAAGGACAAGGGCAATGGCTTTACAGTGACAGAGGGTGGCTTCATACGAGATATTGGGAAGAAATTCTTGACTGTGAGGCTGCACGGATACTGGCATGTGTTGCCCAGAGCAGCTGTGGATGCCTGTTTTTCATGTAGGCAAGGTCAGCACAGAAGACGCAGACACCAACTTCAGGAATAAATGTCATTTACTGCAATTCAAAACCGCAACCAATGGGAAAAGGATAAGCTAAGCAATGCACCTAATCATTACTATAAAAGACTGCCTACAGTGATGAAGAAAGACACATCACAAGTTACCCTAATCCTTGACCATCATGCAGGTCTGCCCATCAAGTGGGGGAAGCCAGTGGCAGTCACAGTGAAGGACTGGAGAACCGCTCCCAGCCAACTGGGAAATCCCGCAGGTGCCTTCCCCTACAGGCAAGGAGGTTTCTGACTGGGCTGTGAGAGAGGCCCACCTTTATACTGTTGAATAAACAAGCTACCATAACATCTAGTGCAGGGGCATCTGGTTTTTTTTCTCCTCTTGGGATGCTCCCAAGGCCTTGGAGGACTCCAGGAGGAACCAAGGAAGTTGTCTGTGATCCTACATCCCAAAAGAAGGCCAGATGTGGCCTTGTCCAGTTTCTGATTAGGGAAAGGCAAATCCACGTTTTGCCGAGGAGCGGATCTCGATAACATTTGGTTGGCAGGTTCACGCAGAGGCCAACTTTTGATCAAGAGCTCTTGTTCCTGCCTCAGTCAGGTCCTGTTGATGAAGACTTAGTACTTCAGTGTCCCATCCTCCCTCAGATTGTTCAACGGCAGCTTCTGAGCCAGGCTCAGAAGAGCAAACTTCTCCAGTACAAACTATCCATCCCTACCAATGGCAGGAAGTCAGAGCTATGTGATTTCCAAGCTCCCTTCCACCCCAAACCATTCCATGGCTGATGGATTCAGTGTTGCCCCTCCCCCAGTGGTCCCCGGTTGCACAGGCCCCCACAGCGCCCCAAACACGGAACCCAGCCCTCAGTGACATCAGCCCCGGGGCCGAGGGCACCACGGGCAGCGCGGCTGCTGCCGGGCACTGCGGCTGTGGCTGTGCTGCTGCACGGAGCCCTCAGTGCTTGCAGCTGACACGTGCCTCTGGCAGCCATGAATTGGCTCGGCCTCCTCGTCCTGCTGACCGTGGCCGGGCTGGCCCACGGCATACCATACCCCTGCGGGTAAGTGGCCCCAGGCCCTGGGAGGGAGCCATGGCAACACTTGAGGCCTTCCCTGGAGGGGACCCGCCTGGCCCCCATGGCTGGCCCACAGCCTCCCACCCACCACGGGGAAGCCTCAGTTCCTTGGACAGACAAACATCCCGTGGGCTTCCCTGGCCTGCTGTGCCCGCAAACCCTTGTGGGGAGGGCAGAGGGCTGAGCTTCAGCCTGAGCCACAGCAGGCCACGCAGCAGCGTGGAAATGACTTTCTGCTTGCAGAGGTTCCTGCGGCCTCCGCGCTCCGCAACCCGACTACAGCTCCACGACTTATTCCACCGGCAACGAAGCTTACGACTACGGCATGACGCGCGTTGTGGGTGGAGTAGGCGCTCTGGAAGCATCCTGGCCCTGGATCGTCAGCATCCAACATCCAGGCCTGGGCCATTGGTGTGGAGGGTCTCTCATCACTGCCGATTGGGTCCTCACAGCGGCCCACTGCTTCGACAAGTTGGAGTAAGGCAGACTAGGGAATGGGGACACCCTCGCTACACCAGCAGGTGCCCTGTCAGCAGCACCACCTGCTACTCCCATCCCCTTTCCTCTCAGGCAGCCCAGCCGCCACAGTGCTCAGGAGAAGCCTGGGCTTGTGCCAAGGCTTCCTAGCAGCCTCCAGCTCGACATTCCCCCAGCCCAATGTGTGCGAGGGCACTCGCACCTGCCAGAGCACTGCGCCCTCTCTGCCTTGCCAAGCAGAGGAGAGGCAGCCGCTGGGCTGCTGTGGTACGTGGCCCTGCTCCCTCTCAGCCCTCTCTCCGTCTTCTTTCCAGTGACATCAGCATGCTGTATGTGGTGCTTGGAGCTACCGAGTTCACTCAGCCGGGCCCTGGGGCTGTAGTTCGCAACGTGAAGCAGGTGGTGGTTCACCCCTACTACAGGCGTGCCGACTTCAGCTACGACATTGCCCTGCTGCAACTGGACGGTTCTGTCCAGTGCAGCGCCTACATCCAGCTGGCCTGTCTGGCTGACCCCGCCCTAGAAGTCTCAAAGCTCGACAACTGCTGGATCGCTGGCTGGGGTTCCACCACTGCAAGAGGTGAGTTCCAGGAGTGAAACCTGAGCCAGCTAAGTGCACTGGGGAGAGGGTTTGGGCTTCCTCACAGCAGAGACCGAAGCCAGGCTGAAGGACGTACCCCGGTGCAGAGGTGGGCCTGGCCTGCTCCCCAAAGGCAGGAAGCAGGGACACCATGCCCCAGTGCCTCTGCAGAGGGAAAGCCATGCCCAAGGGACAGGGATTCCTCCCCTCAGACAGGCAAGGAGAACTGACACGGGGATGCTGAGGGCTTATTGCTTTCTCTGCTCCCAGCTCAAGGTTCAAGTGGTCGCCTGCAGGAGGCCAAGGTCCAGCTCATCAATTCCCAGCTCTGCAACAGCACAGCCTGGTATGCAGGGCAAGTCCACCCCTACAACTTGTGCGCTGGTTACCCACAGGGCACCATCGACACCTGCCAGGTATGAATGTGTCACGAGCCTCTCAGCCCCCAGCAGCACCAGCAGCCCTGGCAGCACTGCCCAAACACCGCCCAGGGTCTGCTTTGCCCCGGCCAGTTCGCCCGGTCACCCTCCCAGCCCCAGCTCCCCCCCCCCCCCCCCCCCGCCCCCAGCTGCTGGGGGGGCTTCCTACACCCTCCCCATCCACTCCTACTTGCCCAGTGCCCCCCTTGTGCCAGAAAGCCCAGACAGCCCAGCTGGTGGTCTTGGCAGCGCAGAGATCCTGGTGCCAAACATCCATCCTCTGCACATCCAGGACTCCTGCCTTGTGCAGAGAGGACAGAGAGAGCCCTACCCTCCAGGACCCCAAGCCATTCACAGCCAGGGCTCTGGAGGCTCCAGCCTCTGAGGAAAGCCTTCCTCTGCCTGGAATACAGTTCTGGCAGGGGCTGTGAGAGAAGAGGAGACAGCCCCAGTGCTGGCAGGGGCCACTCAAGGCCACCTTAATCCTCTCTGCTCTATTGCAGGGTGACAGTGGTGGTCCTCTCATGTGCAAGGACAACACCGCTGAGTACTGGTGGGTTGTCGGCTTAACCAGCTGGGGAGAAGGCTGCGCCAGACCAAAGCGGCCTGGAATCTACACCTCCACTCGGCACTTCTATCACTGGATTGACTACAACATCCGTGCGTTCCACACAGCTGAAAGGGCTTCCTGAGCAGCAGGACAGGCAGGATCCAGGGCAGGCTGCAGTGCACCGCGACCATCTCCTGCTGGGGCAATGCCTGCTGATCCAAAGGCAGCCTCAGTGCCAAAACCCTGCTCTGCCCCGCCCCCATTTCTCTCCTGTGTGCAGGCAAACACTGGAGTTGATCTAACTGTTGAAATAAAGTTCCCTTTGTTCACAGGGAGCCGTCTTTTCAGTGTCATTCCAATTCCTGGGAAGGGCAACAAGTGCCACATTCGGCACCTGCAGAATGAGCCTGAGGCACGAAGGGACAGAGTGGCTCCAAAGAGCACCAGTGTGCCTGGTCAGAGAGCAGAGGGCTCTGAGCCACCATGGGCTGGAGGAAGCCGGTACGCCAAGCCCAGGAAGGGGATAGGACAAAAGCAGACACCTTGGGGACAGTGCTCAAATGCCCACGGGCTGATGATTTAGGGGCTGGTGTCATCCTGGCCTAAGGGAACATGTAGAGAGCAGTTTCCCCAGGAAAAAAAGAAAACCCTGGAAAAATGCCTTGAGAAACCCCATTCTTTCTGCCATAAGCCGAAGGCTGATTTTCATGCTCTCTATTATAATTGTTACTAGAAAGTTCCCCTTAGTTCTCTCTGTTACCACACGTTGATTTTTAGTGCAAGAATTGTAATATTTCTAATCACTGTCCCCTATTGGACCTTTCCCTCAGACCACGCCCTATCTCCCCACCCATACCAGGGTGTATAACTACCCCTCTCTGCCCCTGGACTCCACCTTTGGCGTCGTGCCTTCTGCCCCTTTTACTGCTTTGTCTGGTTTGATCCAATAGAGTGGACAGCTTATTGTCTGTTATTTTTCTATTATTAAAAGTACTTTTCGGACAACTGTATCAAAGCTGTCTCTCTCCATTCAAGTCGCCGTGGGGCTGAGTCCCAAGGAAAGTCAAAGGGGTCTGATAGTCTGGGCCAGACCTCAGGAAGGTTCAGGAACAGATCTGGGAATGTCCCAGGCATGAAAAGGGAAAGTCCTTACTGGAGTGGCAGTGCCCTAAGGCAGAGCCAGAGTTCACAGGGAGTAAAGGGGGACTCAGGTGCCAGGTGGTCACACTTCACAGATACTCAAAGGAAGTGCTGGGATCATTCTCGGGAGAGGAACCTGGCAGAAACAGTAGGAGAGCACACCAGGAATGCCATGGAAGGCCAAAGTGAGTGGGCCAACAGCAGCTGCAACAGCAAGGCTGTTCACAGGCAGGGCAAGCCTGGGAGCCATGGGAAAAAGATCCCTGGGCTTGGCTCCATATTTGGGAGGAGACAAAGGCAGAGACAGGGAGGAGTCGAGCAAGATGAGGTTGCTGTGTAAGTCTGGCAAACGGAGAGAAGGAGCAGTCAAAGATCCAGCTGCACAGACACAAACTGCAGCTTGCTGTGCTTCTTTGTCTGAGTGCTGCACATAAGCACCACAGGATGGGCAAGAAACCTTTTATCTCGACTCACTAATTAACAAATCCTCTACATACTGTAAAAATTCACCCCAAAATTTTATACCCATTTATTTAACCCCACAATGTTCATGTTGAGGAAAAAAATAAATGATAGGACATCCTGCAACTCCTCAGGGAAGACATGTACAAAGCTAGCCTCTGTCACTGTAAAGCCATTGCCCCTTGTCCTTTCAGCACCTCTCACTGTCATGGATTACCTGGAAGACTGTGTCCATGGTTAAATCTTCCCCTTGGTCTTGTGCCCACTTATAGGCATCCTCTCAGCCCTGCTGACCTGAAGTATCATAGGCCCATTGAGCTAGGAACAACTTCCCCTTGTGTTGCCATGCCAATTTTATCTGTAACACCGCAGTTTTGTAGCCTGATCCACCTGTTCATTGTTGCCCGACTCCTGGGCACAGGGACATCCACATGACAGATTTTAACAGTCCGCTTCTCTACCCAGGCAGTGATGTCTAGTCATTCTTCAGCGGCCCGGACTGGTTTTCCTCTACAGTGCATTTGGCCTTTTGCCACCTTTCCAGCCACCCCTAGACCGTTTGCTACCATCCACCAGTGAGTACAGAGGTACAGTGCTGGCCACTTCTCTTATGCAGCAATGTCCAAAGCCAGCTGTATAACTTTCAACTCTGCAGTCTGACTGGATCCACCTTGTCCTTCAGTAGCTTCTGCAACTCCCAACATAGGGCTCCATACAGCTCTTTTCCATTTCCTACTGGTTCCTACAACATGGCAGGATCTGTGTAGCGTATACTGTCCTTCACTCTCAGGTAGCTAGTTACATAGTGGGGCTTCCTCACCACATGTCACCTGTTCTTCCTCTTCTGATGATAATCAAAAGTTCTCACCTTTAGACTAGTATGTGATGACTTCCGAGATCCCAGGGCAATTTGGGTTTCCTATTTGAGCTCACTGTGATGAGGGTGATCCATTTACTCCAGGTAACATCTGTGGCATGATGTATTGCAGGGACCTTTCCTTTAAATATCCAGCCCAGCACTGGTAGTCAGGGTACCAGAGGGAGCTGTGCTTCGGTGCCAGTCACTTCTGAGGCAGGTTAAACCCCTTATAGGCTGCAAGAATCTCTTCCTCAGTTGGGGTGTAGCTGGCCTCAGGTTCGGTATGCATGACTCCAAAACCCAAGAGGTCAGCCTCAGGTCTCCCCAGGTTCCTTCTGCCAGAGGCTCCAGGATGGGCCATTCTCTGCAGCTGTGGTGTAGAGCATATTCTTCACATCCTGTCCTGTCCTGACAGGCCAAAGTGCTACTGCATGGGCAATCCCATGCTTGATATGCTCAAAAGTTTGCTGTTCCTCAGGGGCCCAGTCAAATTATTTTTTCTTTTGTGTCGTAAGGTAGAGAGGTCTTACAATCTGGTAGTATTCCAGGATGTGCATTCTCCAAAAGCCCATGGTGCCTAGGAAAGCTTGTGTTTCTTTCTTGCTGGTCAGTGGGAATATAGCACTTATCTTATTAATCACATCTGTTGGCATCTGTCTGCATCCATCTTGCCACTTCACCCCTAGGAAATTAATTTCCTGGGCAGGCCCCTTGACTTTACTTCATTTGACAGCAAAACCTGCTTTCAGAAGACTCTGGATTATTGTCTCTCCTTTCTTATAAACCTCCCCTGCCATGTTCCCTCATACAATGACATCATCGATGTACTGTAGATGTTCTGGAGCCTCATCCTTTTCCAGTGCAGGCTGGATCTATGGCAGATGGTGGGGCTGTGTTTCCACCCCTGGGGCTGTCTGTTCTGTGTGTAGTGCATGCCCCTCCAGTTGAAAGCAAACTGGGGCCTGCACTCTTCTGCCAGAGGAATGGAGACAAACGCGTTAGCAATGTCAGTCGTGGCATATCACTTTCCTGCCTTGGACTCCAGCTTGTACTGGAGCTCCAGCATGTCCAGCACAGCAGTGCTCAGTGATGGCGTAAGTTCATTTAGGCTATGATTGTCCACAGTCAATCTCCATTCCCCATCAGACTTGCACAAGGGCCAAATGGGACTGTTGAAGCATGAATAGGTCTTACTGACCGCTCGCTGGCTCTCCAGTTCATGGATCTTATTATGTATGGGAATCACGGAGTCTCAGTTTGTGTGGTATTGCCAATGATGCACTGTAGTAGGGGCCATTGGTACCTGCTGTTCTTCTACCCTCGGGAGTTCTACTGCAGAAGGGTCCTCTGAGACACCAGGCAAGGTGTCTAATACCCTCTGTCTTCACAGCAGCTATTCCAAAAGCCCACCTGAGTCCTTTAGGCTCTTTGAAATAAACACTCCTGAGGAAATCTACACCCAGAATACATGGGAACTCTGGACCAGTCACAATCGGGTGTTTACTCCACTCCTTCCCAGTCAAGTGTACCTCAGCTTCCAACAGAGTCAACTGCTGCAACTCCCCTGTTGCCCCAGCAATAGAAACAGGTTCTGTCCCTACATGTCCCAGTGGTATTAAAGTACATTGTGCACCACTGTCAGCCAAAACCTTGTATTTTTGTAGTTCCGCTGCGCTAGGGCATTGGATCCACACAGTCCAAAAGACCCAATTTCCCCAGCATCTACCTGGCTAGAGGACAGGGCCCCTCTTGTCCTGGCTGTCATTTATTCCCTTTGGGTACATTCCAGAGATTCCTTCAAGGGGAAGGACATATTTTCCTCCCTTCTGTTATACCTGGCAGCTCTGCTACAGGAAACTGGAACTACATTCCTTCTATTGGAACCCCCTCATTAGTAGCTTCCTCCTTTAGTTTACACACCTGTGCTGCCAGGACAGAAATATCTCATATCTTCCCCAGGCTTACACAAGGAAGAACCAAAGGTCAGCTCGTGCCCTCTCTCCCTAGCTGGGGTCATCTGTCTCTGATAAGAGGGCATCTGCTCTGTACCGACAAGACTTGGAGAAGGTCCTCTAATCTCCTTCCTGAGTTTCTGATGAGTCTCTTCAATCCTGCTTTCCACTTTGTGTATATAGTCTGCCAAGTCTGTTTCCACAGCTGAAATTTTTGCTTCTGTTGGGCCATGCACAGTGTCTTCATAGTACCAGAGCCTGTTTGTCCCAGCACTACTCTCTCGTCCCTCTCCTTCCACTGCACTGTTGCTATGGCAGGAGTGTATATTTGTGGCTTGATTTGTTCAAGCTTGAGCTACATCACTCAATGCCCTACATTTTACGATGTCTGGACTCCTAGCAGTTTGGTTCTCATCTGAGAAAAGGACCTCTAGCACAGCCACTTTTCTCAAGTGTTGGATTCCTTGATTCATGGTCTTCCAGAGGCCTTGCTGCAGCTGAAGATCTTCTGGGTGAGGGTATCTTTCTTTCACACTTGTTAAGAGCCATGTCCAGAGGTTGAGAACATTGCAAGGGCCTCCTCGCAATCCCCTTGTCAATACCCACATCACGTGACAGAGGTCTCAAACACCTCACTTCAGTACCATCCAAAATTGTACCATAGCCTGTGGTGTCCCAGATTCGGACCAACCAACTTAATACAGACTCATTGGGCCATTGCCTGAGATCTCTTCTCAGATTGTGAAGGCTTTCTAAGGACAGAGACTTGGTGATTATTTCTGGTTCCAATTCCTCTGCTGGCTGTGAGGGTCCTCACTCCTCATTGTCATCCACTGGATGAGTGGATTTGGTTTCGTGTTTCCTTCTCTGGACAGGGGCAATTGCTGTTGGCTTAGGCTCCCTGTCTGGTTTAGCTGCAGCCAGAGTGCCTGGGGTGTCTGCTGATTCATCCTCCTGCCCCTCTGTATTTGCTGCCATACAGTGTCTAGCACTGTGTGATAAGCATTAGCCAGGGCCCAGCACATTGCAATGAGCTTCTTCACTTTAGAGCTGTCATTGCAATTTTCTTTCAGATATTTCCCCACCTCAGCTGAATTCGTTCAGGAGGAAAGTTCCAAACTACTGGGGCAGAGAATTCCTTCAGAGTTTGGCCTATGTCCTCCCACATCCCACACCACTCAAGATTTTCCACCACTGGGGCAGATGTCTGGACAACCTCTCTGGAAATTTCAGCCCTGATTCTAAATGAGAGCTAGCGGAATTAAAAAACAAGAAAATATGATATCTTTAACATCTGGAGGGAACGGAATATCCTCAAGAGGTGATCTGCTGGATCTGAAGAGGAAGAAGGAAGTAGAATGTACTTTTCCCCAAACAGACTGAGTGTAATTGTTAATAATTCCCCAGCACAGGAAAACAGCAGAGGATACACATCCCAAATAACTCTTATTGCCTCTGCTGTTATCTTTCCATAAATTATTAGCTCAGAGCACATCAACACAGCAATTCTGATTCATGTCCCTGATATTAAGAAGATATATACCAGGGCCAGGATTGCCACTATATATCGATACGCACACATGCCTAGGTGCCAGGAAGCCATTATTGAACCAGACAGCATGGTGGCCACTGACTGTGGTAGCCAATACAAAGCCTTTCAGACAAGAATGTTATTTTTTTATTTTTCACTTTCTCTTGGCCCCTTAAGTTGGGCAACAAATTTTGTCTCATTTTGAGACAATTTAGAAGAGAACCGTCTTGTTCACCTTCTTTAGATTTGCAAGAATCCCTTTCTGCTAGTAAGGAATTAATACTAAGAAATGAAAGTGAAAAAAACCAACAAACCCCCAATGTTTCATTAACAAACCAAATGCCAACAGGCAGGAAAAAGCAAAAAGTAAATAATTTGTGCATATCAAAATGTCAAACCTCACCACCCCATCAGAACAAAAGGAGACCCCAAATGCTGGAGAACACCCATTCCTGATATATGATACAAGATGGCAGCAACTTCTCCCCCTTTGGAAGGCAGGAGCCTCACAGAGCAGACGAAGGCCCAGCAGCAGACAAAGGCCTTGTGGCTCATCTAACGCTGACCTCCTCCCCATGACAAAGGACAGCAGAATGGACGAGGAAGGTAAAAACAGCTAGGCTGAGCCATTTGGCGTGTTCTCTTCACAGCTTGACACAGTGTCCTGGGGTGATGCTGTGAGGTTTGTATCGCCAATTGTCTGTTGGGTCTCTGTTGGATATTGCCCTGTGTGCCTTTGGTGTTGGGTCTGGGAGCAGGGGGAAGGGGGAGGTGCGTGGTTTGTTTTCAGAAACTTTCCTCCGCCAGCTGGCCTTCAGAGTCGGATTCAGCAACACGGCAAGGGACGGAGAGATTTTTTTTTTCTTCAGTAGTTGGTTAGCTAGCTAGGTAGTAGCTAGCAGAGGAGAAGCTTCACTTTTTTTCGTCTCCTCCTGGATTTTTTTCTTTTTTTCTTTCCTGGTTTTTTTCCCTCTTTTTTTTCGTCTTCCCTTGGAACTGTTAAAATCTCTCTGGACTGAGGACTTGGGGGAGCGCCATGGGAGGCCGCACCTGGAACCCACCAAGATCCATCCTGCGCAGCGTGTTCCAGCATTAGAGGGACTGAGAGAGAGCAACCACCTCCAGGAAGGATTTAATTTCTAATCCTGTCATCTCTCCAGAGCGGCACGAAGTTCTTGTCATCTGGTACTGTCAAATTCATTGTGCTGGGGAGTGCTTTGTCAGTTTAATAAACAGGGTTCTTTCCGCTTCTCTCGGAGGAGGTTTTTTCTTCTCTGAACAGGTTGGGGGAGGGGAGGGAGGGCCCCCTTAGGAGCTTTCCTCATAAAAATCTGCCTTAAACTTCTACATGCAGTTGACAGCACTTTGGGTCAGAGCGAGGAAGTTCCGCTCCCGCCGGTATGATGTCCCTGGTCTTGGACAAGCAGTTGCTCAATTTGCTTCAAGGCAGCCCAAAAATCACTACTGCAGCTTCCATGAGATAAGGAAAGGAAAAACTTTTGCCAAGGCAAAAACCAAGCCAGCCGCGATAAAATCACGCCACACAAAGCCCTGAGAAACCTAGGCAGGGAGTTTTTTTAAAATACCCACGCAAAAGAAAATACTCCTCTCTCCCGGCCTCACACACACAGACTCCTGGGGCAGCAGGGTCTTAAAGATACAATAACAATTTCTGGAAAATGAGCAGATGGTATCTGAATACACTGTCATAATAAATCACTCCAAAGCATTGAGGCACAGGCAGAGGTTGACCAGGGCAGTGTGGAACTCTGCTTTTCTCACAGTCGGGGGAGCACAGAAGACACAGACACCAACTTCAGGAATAAATGTCATTTACTACAATTCAAAACCACAAAAGGATAAGCTAAGCAATGCACCTAATCATTACTATAATAGACTGCCTACAGTGATGAAGAAAGACACATCACAAGTTACCCTAATCCTTGACCATCATGCAGGTCTGCCCATCAAGTGGGGGAAGCCAGTGGCAGTCACAGTGAAGGACTGGAGAACCGCTCCCAGCAACTGGGAAATCCTGCAGGTGCCTTCCCCTACAGGCAAGGAGGTTTCTGACTGGGCTGTGAGAGAGGCCCACCTTTATACTGTTGAATAAACAAGCTACCATAACATCTAGTGCAGGGGCATCTGTTTTTTTTTTCTCCTCTTGGGATGCTCCCAAGGCCTTGGAGGACTCCAGGAGGAACCAAGGAAGTTGTCTGTGATCCTACATCCCAAAAGAAGACCAGATGTGGCCTTGTCTGGTTTCTGATTAGGGAAAGGCAAATCCATATTTCTCCAGTGTATTGATGTAGATAACATTTGGTTGGCAGGTTCACGCAGAGGCCAACTTTTGATCAAGAGCTCTTGTTCCTGCCTCAGTCGGGGCCTGTTGATAAAGACTTAGCACTTCAATGCCCCATCCCTCAAAGTGTTCAATGACAGCTTCTGAGCCAGGCTCTGAGCAACCTTCTCCAGTACAAGCTATCCCTCTGTGTACATGCTAGGGGATATTAACAGAGCCATGTGATTTCCAAGCTCCCTTCCACCCCAAACCATTCCATGGCTGATGGATTCAGTGTTGCCCCTCCCCCAGTGGGCCCCGGTTGCACAGGCCCCCACAGCGCCCCAAACACGGAACCCAGCCCTCAGTGACATCAGCCCCTGGGCGTGGCTCCATATTTGGGAGGGGACAAAGGCAGAGACAGGGAGGAGTCAAGGAAGATGAGGCTGCTGTGTAAGTCTGGCAAATGGAGAGATGGAGCAGTCAAAGATCCAGCTGCACAGACACAAACTGCAGCTTGCTGTACTTCTTTGTCTGAGTGCTGCACATAATCACCACAGGATGGGAAAGAAACTGTTTTGCCCTTAATTTCTCACAGCAGAATGGCATGGACAGTGGTCTGTGGTTTAGAGAAGGAGCATCCTCCTTTGTCTACATCTTTCGATTTCTTTATGCCACTGGCCCCCTGGCATGAGGGTGCCACAAGTACCCTCATTAGTTTAAGCCCAAGAACAGCAATAAAGCTCACTGGGAGCAAGGGCATGGAGCCTGCCAGAGGGCATTTCTGTGGTTGATGTTGCCAGCATGGACTGTGCTGCACCTGCATTTCACTGTCGGTGGAATAATGCAGCTTGGGCACTTCAGTGCTCACCCACTGTGGCTGTGACTGGATTGCCTCCTCACCCAAGTGCACACATGCTTCCTGCAGAAGCCCTGTTCCAGAGAGATTCTGTTTTGGGAAGAATCTTGTGGGAAAAGTCTGCAGAGAGCAGGGTACCACTGAATTTCCCCATGGCCTGCACAACCGCATCCTGCAAGAAGAGGGGCCTAAAGCAAGCTACAGGGAGCCTTCTTAAAAGGGCAGGTACTGATAGTACCAGGGGCAATGACTTTACAGTGACAGAGGGTAGCTTTAGATGAGATATTGGGAAGGAATTCTTGATTCTGTTGCTGAGGCACTGGCATGGGTTGCCCAGAGCAGCTGTGGATGCCCCATCCCTTGAAGAGTTCCATGACAGGTTTTGAGCCAGGCTCTGAGTAACTGAGTCTAGTGCAAGGTTCCTGTTCATAGGAGCAAGATAATCCTTAAGACCCTTCCAATCCAAAGCATCCTATGATTCTATTATCTGTGGAGTACATTGGGTAAAACTCTGCCTTCTTCAGCAGCACTGATGATCTCCATCTGTCATTCTTTATTGTTAATTAGCATAAATGAGTGTGAATATACTGTCATGTGCAGAATTCCACATTTGGTCTTTGATAATAAGTGAAAATTAAGTCAGCAATTTAGTAATAGTTACATCAGATACATCTACGCCACAATGTCAAATTGAAACAAACAATCACCTTATCAAATACATGCATTAGTGCCTTCTCAGTAATGTACTCGTGGGAAGAGAGAGCAAGTACTGTATACAAAGTATAAATATGTATCTTAAAAATATAAAAATAGCTGTCACAAAGAATTCTCTCTTGGGGTATCTGTGACAGACTTAGCTGGCAAGACATTGAATTCTTTGTTGTGAGCTCCTACATGAGCAGGAGGCAGAGTAAGGGGAGGACTAGGAGCATGAGGATTCCTTACTGCTGTCACAAACAGTTTATGAGATTTACTAAAGGTTGTAGTTGAAGAACAGGAGATGGAAAGATGCACCTGGTAGTTCTTTTTTCCTATATATTGCACTTCTTGCATAGAGAAAAAAGAATTCTAAACCTTTATTTTGGAGGAAGAACAACATACTGGAGAAATTCCTTCCATTTTGTACCTAGATTGGGTGTTGTGACTCACAGCAAAGGCAGGTTAGGGGTGAAGATGGGATGGGCCAGACAGCGTGTCTCATCTGATTATTCTAAGTTGGATTAAGTCTGAATTTAAGCAACTTTTTCTCCTCTCTACATACTTAGGGCCACTGCAGGCATCTCCAGCTGAAATTAATCTACAACAGCCTGTAAGGCTTAACAAAATTCTGGCTGTGCCTTGTTCCAAATTCTTTCTTTGCAGCTTGAGGTAATGTGGAAGGCATGAAGACTAATGTCTCAATCTGACTATTCTTGAGATTTTCATAAAGCCCTCTGGAGTGTCTACTATCCTGACCTTCAATTACAAGAATATTTTAACTCAATCTCTAGATAACCTGAATCCTAAAGTCATCTTACAGGTTTATGTTTTTGAAGTAATAAGATTTTTAAGGTAACCTGGATCTTTTAGAATTATTCAATATTTGTTATTAATGCTGTTCCCAACAAGCCCTATCATTTGCATTTCTTGATTTTCACCCAAGGATGTGATGTAAACAGGGTTTTAACAGAGCGACAAGGTACATTCCCACATACACGTACTTATAGAGGATGGTAAAAGCCCACAACATTTTTACTTCCTACACTGTCCTCTGCATTTTTTGAAGTCTGTCTAGGGAGAAATCTGTTCCATAAACTGCTCATATCCATCTTGAAAGTGCCAGACCTCCCGGTTTGAGATTGCAACACTTAGTCCCCTAAATTCTGTGTAATGAAGTTACTCACATTCCTCCATGGTACGTTTCAGGCCTAAGTGACTGGGATTTGAGTAATTGTAAACCATGCCTAATGCTTAATAAAGAAATGGTTTAGTTCACCCGCACATGCATCCAGAACATACCAGAGTTGTGCATACTTGATTCCTATCGTGTGCTGAGAGAGGATTTTTTATTTGAAAAGCCATTTCTGCTAATGAAAGCAAACACTGCCCTTCTGACATTTCTGCCAGTGTGTAGCAGAAGGATGTGCAGCACTAAAGCCCAGAGGGAGACAACCTGTCTTGGTCCTGTTTTTTTCTCACCTTGGTAGATCAGACTTCTAGGCTGGCATCCCTGCCTGCCCTTATCCCTGCTCACAGAGGGGAACTGTTGCTAAGCAGCTGTGGACCATGCACTACAGCCTGGTTTGAAAATGAAGAATTAACTAGATTAGTTTTGATGAAGACAAAGTACAGCTGAAAAACAGGCAGGAGAAAGGAAAAAAAAAGTAAAATAAAAAGCAGCTGAGATTTGCACTAGAGAACAGAGAGTGTCCAAACAGAAGAGGGAATTCTGGAAGCAAAGAGGAAATGATGTATGTGGCCTAAATGGAAGAAATACCTAGAGAATGAGGTGTTCTTCAGGGCAAGCACTGTCTCTATGCTTATGTGTCACCTAACACTGCAAAGCTCCAATCCAGGGGTCTTCAAGGACAATAACATAATAGAACCACATGAACAAAAAGTGCTGCCACAAAACCTTTCACCTCAGCTTCTCACTGGTTCTGACTTAAACACAGCCTCACAGCAACCTTTAGTGGGAGATAAAGAAGAGAGAAGGAAAAGGGCTGGAAATTAATAGTTCAATTTTTTGTACTGGGAAGCTTTTACCTCCATTGACTCTTTAAGCCATGCTGGTTTGATTGACAGACATCAAGGTTGCAGCCACTTCAGGTGACTGTGTAGTGACTGAGGACTCAGAATACATTTTTTGTAACCTTAACAATGTCACTCAGCATTCACGCTTAGCTCATAGAGAATTTTTCTTCCAATAAGACTAATCTGTGCTAATTAAGCCTGGCCAAATCCCATTCTTTTGTATTGCCTGCATTCCCAGGCCTGAGAATCTGAGTCATAGCATTCCATGAAAAAGCAAATTGGCTATTTGGCTTAGTATCTTCCATTATTGTTCTAGAAATATGAAGGCCAAGCAAAAACTATGCAAGTGTTTCTGACTCTATGAATGTTTTGTCCTTTATTCCTTCATTGCAATAGTATTTATTCCCATCTAGGTTCACTTTTGATGAATATTTCAGGAACGTGTTTCACATGCTGAAGTAGTCTCAGGAAATAAAAGCATGCAAATATCGAAGAACATTGTTGAAAAACCCCCTGTGCTACAAATGTGATTCTACTGGTTACAGTCCCACCAGTCATGTAGCATATGTGTACCCCACTGAACTTTTGGTCTAGTTATGAAAAATCAATATAAATGAGAATTCAAATATTGTATATTTAGACTGGAAAATTTACAGGCCAAGAGCTGTTTGTTGCAATTCAAACATGAGCGAATCTGAACAAACTTCTCACTGTCTCCTGGTGTTCAGAGCACTGAAACAAAAGCTGAGAGAAATAAGTGTCATTGCTTTGCATCAGTGCAGCTTTGCTTGTAGTGGGTATCAGTATCATTTGTTCTGTTTCTTCCCTGCTTTTAGAGGTCTGCAATAGATTTGTAGAAATCTTATTTCATAAATATATCTTCAGACAACTCTCAGGTACTCCCTAGAGTGTTTATATATTTTGCATATTTAAATAATGCAAAATATATACATCTCATAGGCTTATTCGGTGACAGAGTCCAACTGGATGGATTTCTTACATAATTAATATCTCTGAAATATTTTCTAAAAAAATAAGTGGTTGTTTCAATAAATATGGATTTTCAGCACGTAAGCTAGATCTCTCTAGGGATGTGCTTAAAATTTAGAGACCTCTGTTTTGGTTTTGGTTAGAAATGCAGCTGACATATCCATGGAGGCAGTATCATTCCTGCTTTGCTACCATGCTATCGATCAAGCAAAAGAATACTTATTTTCTGTATTTGAAGTTCATCTTTTCAAATTCTTTATTCATTTCAGTAGGACTTTGATGTCACTGATCTGAGTGAAATATCAGGGAGAGTTATAGAAAATAAAGGATGCCTGATCTTTATGATCCTTAATGAGAGAAAACTTGAATGTCAGCAGAGCAAATCTGCCATCTCAGAGAATGAGTTCAGACTGCCATCTGGGGGACTAGGGCTGAGAAATTCAGCATGTGTAGGGGATTTAATGGGATACCTTCCAGTAGTCAGAACATTCCCTGCAAAAATCTTATCCAGTTAAATTTTTAATTAGTCGTTCAGTTCACAAATTATTTGCAAACCTGGCCTCATTTCTGAGTACTTGCAGAACTGTTTGTATGAATAATTTTTGATGCAGAATTTTTTCTCTAACATCTCTTCAATATGTTTCTGATCTGTGACTAGTTACTTGACATGGGAGTTTTTGATCAACTTTGATTGGGTGGGGTTTTTTCCCTTGTTTTTTGTTTTTTTTTTAAAGATGGAAGCAAAGTATGCTGAATAGTAAAGAGTGGATACCGTAGTTAATATGGTCATATAGGTCATATCACCTGTCTGCGATGGTCACCAGAAAAAAAGAGGATCAGTCTCTACCCAATCTCTACCCAAGCATTCATCATAAGTTGGGAAAATGTTCCCTAAAGTTTGTGTGTACAGTATTGGCTTTGTGCAAAAGTTTTATGACCAATGTAGCAAAAGCCATCTAATGGAACATCTGGCTAGAGAGAGAATTGCCACCCACAAAGGCTTGTAGGGAAATCTATGCTTGAGTGCAAAGCAGCAAGGGGGCCAGAGCTGCCAAACCACCGGGGTGTGCAAGACAGCTTGACGTGGCTGGTTTTCTGTGGTCATGATAAAAATGGAATTCCCTATCAACTACCAGCCTAAAAGGTGACTCTAATAAAAGACCTCTAAGAGCTGAATGTAGTTATTTTCTGCAGTAACTTTCACATGAACTGAACAGTACATGAAAATACTTGTGATTGCAGATCCACCCTACACAGAGGTAAGTAGAGGCAAGTGACAGAGTAAAAAGCAGATCCTGTACAAATACTTTTATATAGTGCCTTTTCATACTCTTGTCTGAAATAAATGTTCATCAGTCATTAGACTTTTTTTTTTACACACCCAGAGAAATCCTCATTTCATCTGTGACAGAGAAAACTGCACAGCCAGGCATTATGTTTGGTTTTTGTCCATAGCTTAAGAACAGAAGACCTCAGCACTGCACCTCAGCAGGGCACCTCACTGATTTTTTGAGGACCACAAAATTTGTTGTTTGGAAACCACACTGCCCTTTCCAGCTGAGGAAAGTGGTAGTACCTGAAACCTTTGTACTAAACTGCAGCTTGTGAACTACTATTCTTTCCTTGGCACATTAAATTTATTATTTCACACATTCAGGAGTAGGAAAAGAGAGGACATCACAAGTAAAACTAAGAGAAGTAAATCCTAGAGATATACACAGATACACCAGGTTGTCTGTGATTTGTCTTTTGTGTTTCTGCATCAATCTCTAAATTATTTCCTTTTTTTTTTTTTCATATGGAGGAAAAGCCCCAAAGAAGGAAACAACTGAATTTCTCACCCTCAGAAGGGTTTTTTTTTCCTAACAGTTATTCAGGTAGCAAGAGGCTTATCCACACATACAGAGGAAGTTACAAATCTGGAGCTCCTGGAAAATCATGAAAGGATTTCATGGAAAGAAATGAAATATCAAAAAAATGAAATGGAAGGGAAGGATTGGGCATTAGATGAAATCTTGAAATTTCATTTCCTTTCATGAAATGATAGATATTTTAGAAAGGAAAAGGTTTTCCAAGTCCTCTTATTTCCTTAACCCACAGCAGTAATTGTTCATGGCCAGAGCAGAAATGCAATTGGCACTACCTATTATTTTAAATACTGTGGATGTGGTCAGTGTGACTGGACTTACAAACTGGATTAAACCTTCAGGCATGATATTTCTGCTGAAGTGCTTTGTCTATCACCTTCCCACCTAACCAAAGTAACAAATCTTATCAAAATCAGAGTGCCATTTATTAAGGTGTGCCTAAAGATTTGTGAATGTGTTTTTCTCAAATGCTAAAAAACTAGTAATTTGTCTTCAAAATCCCCAATTACAATATGTGAGTTAAGATATCACTCCTCTGTTTATTTCTCCAGGATTTTGCTAACTTTTCTTATTTCTATGTATAACTTCAGAGAAGCAGAGAGACCAGAGTCATTCTCTCATTCTTAGAAGGCATAAGGGAAGGGAACATCCATAAATGCCTCTGAGACGATGCACTGCATGCACAAAGCAAGCAGCTCTGTACTGCTGAGCTAGATGACATGGTATGGGGTCCAGATTTCAGCTATCACTATGAAAATGGCATGATTTGTGCCTCCTGAGAGGAATAAACAATGTCTAGATAAAGAAGGAGGAGAGAGCAGCTGCTAGCTTTAAGCTCTATGTAATTTATTTACCTTCATAGTACCATGGGCTCATTAGATTGGCCAGTGTCACAATCACCAAGTGTGCCAGTGGGCTAACAGTTAATCCCATTAGCATTAGCTGCTTAGTTTCTAAAACTGGAACCCAAATACTGGATGACAGTCTCGCTCAGCTTCATTATTTTAGCTAGACTTCTCCTTCAGATCTGAAAAACTACACAGCATGAAAAATAAATTCTCAAAAGAAATTAGGTTGGCAGGGAAAGAGTTTCTCTTCACACGTTCAAACTGCCTGCACAGAACAGCGTGTTTACCATGCAGAACGAGAGTGCAATTACAGTACTTACATAAATGGCTTTCTAAATTGGCATTTTAAACAAACATTTCAAGAGGATCCTGCTTGAATACACTATTATACTAATGTCAAACCATAAAAAATATTAACCCCCTTTTTATGCTACTGTACTTGTATAAGTTTCAGGAAGAAAATTTGGTTTCCTGTGTTTATCTTTATGCTCTCGCCCTTTCAAGAGTCAATCAGAGCATTACAATCACAAAGTGGAAATTTAGTGGCTAACACAGCCCCCTCTTCACAAGCTCATCTCAGAAATAGTGGGAGTTCTTTTTGTACATCATCCACATGGTTCTAGGGAGAAGATATCCTGAGTTCTGTAGCACAGACGTCAGCGTTACTACCTTAGCCTCTACACTGTTTTTCACAAGTTCAGGAAGATAAAATGCCTTTGAATTTTAGTTTGGAGGGGTTTTTTTTGTAACAAATGCATCTGCAACTCACTCAGTAGCAATCAGAGTTTTTGTGCAGGAGCCAGAGCTACTGAGGGAGAGGATACAAAAAAACAACCCAAAAGACCTTTTGTTCCCTGGCACGGCTGGTTTTGGTTTCAACTGTGGTATTGGGGAGAAGACTCCAAGCTGTGTATCTACATATAGTCCTTTTATGTTTCTGAGGGGTGATTAAAAGCAGAGGAGTGTGTGTGGCAGACCAAAGCCATATACAGGTTGTCGCTAAAGCTGTAGTGAAACAGAAGCAGCACACAGTTCTGCAGGTACAGGAGACAGGAGGGGGTGCAGCTCAGAGCAGGAGCTGTGATTTCCAGTGTTTTCCAGTTCCTGTGTTTTCCAGTTCACCAGCAAAAACAATTTGTGATTCCTATGTTTTCTGTTAGAGGGCAGCAGATATCCGAAGTTAGGTCTGCGGACACCATGACCTAGTTCTGCCAGGGCTCTGTATCATCTGCCATGGCCAAGAGGTGTTGCCAACACTCCTTTCGATCTCTGGATCTGGCCAGCTCGGAACGTTCAAAGTTTTCATTTTTCAGGTTAATATTTTCCATGTCCTGTCTTTCTCAGCTCAGGCTTTTGTCAGAATTTGAACAGTTTTACAGCCATCCTGGGGATGGCAATTAATCCAAAATTGATCATTCTGCTAATGTCAGCAACAGTCCTACCAAGCATGTCCTCAAATCACCTGATGTTTCTAACATTTGGAAGTGGCATTTTTAGAGAAATGTAGTGCTGGACTCTAGACTTGTTTTAATTTTTAGAAACATACTGAATAATCACAGAATCCCTAGGATTGGAGGGGCCTTCTGGAGATCACCCAGTCCAACCCCCCTGTCAAGGCAGGGAGGCAATCCACCTGGAGCAGGTGACACAGGAATGTGTCCAGGTGGAGGCTGAATGTCCCCAGAGAGGGAGACTCCACAATTCCCTCAGGCAGCCTGTTCCAGTGCTCTGCCACTATCAGTGTAAAGAAGTTCTTCCTCATGCTGAGGTGGAACTTCTTGTCCTTTAGTTTATGGTCACTGCTCCTTTCCTGTCGCCGGCCGTCACTGAATTCTATGATAAAATTCTGATAAAACTAATTAAGATTACTGAATATGTACTTTTAAAGCTTGCAGGTATTCCATCAATACTGTGCTTTTACTCTCTTTAGCAGGATACCTCCATGACCTTCTCCTCCTTCAGTGCTCATCATACATCTGTTACCTTAGGAGTGGGAGGAAAGCAAGGAAACAATCAAAAAATTGGCTTAGGTTTCTGGAAGCCTTTTAAATTTCATCTCTTTCAATGGTGGAAATTGAACAGTTAATTAAAATATTAATCAAACCTACCTATCCTGACCTAGGATCCAGTTGCAGGTAAGTCCTGCAGATTCAGTTCTACAGTATAGGAAATTTATCTTCAATTTAATTTTTGTCCATAGAAAAACTGTCTGTATGCTTAACTCTGATACCTATAAATATCATTATAGAATAATGCCATTTAATTGGTTCCTCTGGATTTTTAGTATAAACAACAGAAAGTTCGGACCCAAGTCTTCAAAATAGAAACTTTCTGGGAAAGTGTAAGCTCTTCCTCTAAAGACAGCATGCAGAAAAAAGGGAACGGCTTAATTATTTACTGACTTCTTGAACTCAACAACCCAAGAAATCTAATAAATGAATCCAGGAGTCACTGCTGTCATTCCACACCAGTGTCATAGGGGCAAATGTGCTTTCAAAAACTATGCAGGCACCAGCATCAAGATCAATCTGTGTTTATCTGTTCTTACTTTACCCAAATAACCAAACATGAGATACCTGGAAATGTCACAATTAAGATCGTAGCTAAGAACTGTAAGCACATTTCTCCCCATATCTCACGACTGATCCTCTGTCAACCAACTTTTATGTGTGAGGTAAGAAAGATTCTGCAGAAACCAAGTCATCCCAAACACATTCCTGCCATATTCTGCATCTGTCCTGTACATGTCTGGAGAAAGCAGAACATCATTGTTTAGGCCATATTGTAATGCACACATGTAAAGGAGAATGGAAGCTGTGTACAGAACTTTGACATTTCTGAATCCAGCTGTTTAACTTTTAAAGTGCTCGAGTTTCACATAGTTTTAAAAAGCACATCACTTCACCTTGCTGAGCCTGCATTGACCCAAAACCTCACAGGTTCTGTTTCCTTTTCAGTAGACTTCAGAAATTCCCACTGATTTGAGGAGAAGCAGGACCAAGCCTGCATGAAGATAACAGAGTGCCTGGGCCACTTTGGATGGTGCTTCTCAAAGCTGGTGGGGAAGTCACAGCCCCCATAGATTATCCTCTGGCCACAGCAGTACTTTGATGGCAAGGCCAGCAGCATCTCCCTTGTCTCTTAAAAAAATGGAAGGAGTTACTGGTATCACAGCCCAAGTCATGCGTATAAAAACCACAGATGTTTTATTCCTTTCTGGCTTCTTGTCCTCTAGAAAGTCTTACTAAACAGCTTACAGTGAGAGTTTAAATAAGTCTGAGTTGTATTAAAAACTGAAGGGATTTGTTATTGCACAATAACTTCTTAGTGGTAAACACTCAACACAAAATAGCAGAAAAGTCGAGCTCTAACTTGCTATTTTAATAAATTTTTTTTTCTTCCAGACAATGAAGATAAAAGCCCTTTTAGCAGTGCAGAGATTTAAAAGTTTAGGTCTCATTAAAATTTTGAGAGACATGTGCATAAATAAATCTAATTAAGTTGGCTGATGAAATAAGATGTTTTGCTTCAGTGTAGTTTCTTTAGAAATTCCAGTTTTCAGCTAAAGGAGAATATTTCCCTTCAGAGGGACTTTACCTACACCCCCATTACTCATTGCTGGATTTATTTAAATAAATAAATTAGTACCTCTTCTGGGATATTGGGCATCTTGCTGATGGAAGATTTGTATAAAAGGAATGTTGTTGGACTACATTTCCTTGTTTTTGTCGAAGAGAAAGAAAATTCAGCAATGAACTGATAGAATACTTTGCTTTATGCAGGCCATATTTTAAACTTGGAGAAAGGAGATGCAAACCCTTTTGAAAATCTGTGCCCAGCAGCATCAGTTAAGCAAAGCAACTATGGCAAAGGAGTAATCCATTGTAATACAGGTGGGTTTCTGACAACCTCATGTGGGTATTTGATAACCTCATGTGGGCACTTGCAACCTGAGGCCATGGGGAGTTCCAGCACCTCAGCTGATCTTGCTGTGCTCCACAGGTTATTCCTAGTCGGGAGCTTTCACACAAAGGTATGGAGAGAGTTTCTGTTGATCTGCACAGCCAGGCCAGTGTAAAAGAACTAAGATAAGGTAATGAACATCTTCATTATTCCATATTTATCCCTTTAAGTTCAGAATCTTACCTCATCAGATTTTGGGGGTATTTTTGTTTGTTTTATTAATGCAAGCACTGCCCAGAAGTTTAACATTGTCATTAAAGATTCGATAGAAATGTGCATGTTCAAGACTCATTTCTTCTTTCTCCTCTTTCCTGGTGAATCTATTTTGAAACAGGTATTTCTTCTTCCTGTCATTTTGCGCTTCATGGATTGCTATTGCTTTGGAGGAATTATTCAGAAGCTTTCTGCTATACAAATAATTTGTGATCTGCCCATAAAAGAAACCTTCTACAGTTACCTCGTTTTGGACTGCTTCTCTTGGAAATCCTGCCCAAACATATCAGCCTGATTAAACATACTGAATACAAATGTTTCCTTACAGATAAAGAAAATTAAGAAAGTCAGAGGTGCAACACTCACTCACAAAGCTAACATTTAATAAAATCCTGTCACAAGGGATGTTACTGAAGTGTAGTCAGCAAAGAGGACTGTGCCTTGAGAAATTTTTCATCTGTACCATAACTGGGGGCCTTTCTTACAGGCTTAGCCTAAGTAAAGGTTAGATTTGGGGTTGGAGGAAAGGGAGAGCCTGGAGAGCTGCAGCTGCAGTGGGGCTAGAAAAGAGCACCCAAAGGGAAGTGTGGGCCATGGAGAGACCTGGGTTGTAAATGCCTTTTTCCTGGGCAATGACTAGATGCCATTACCATTGCCATGTATGGAAGGATAATCCTGAGATTATGGTTATTTTTAGGGGTAGGATTCAGGTTTAGGTGGAGTGTAAGCCTAGAGCTGCAGTTGGAGTGGGTCTGCAAAGGGGCTGCCAAAGGTAAGCATGATCTGTAAAGAGAATAGTCTGGGAGAAGTTTTCTAGTGGGAAGAGTAATATGGGGTGAACATTGGCCAGGACAGTGAAATTGTCTGCTCCCCTGTGGAATGAAGGTAATGCTCAGGCTCAGTGAATTGTAATCTAGTGCTGTCCTCATTCCTTTTCTGATTTTTGCAGATGGTTAATAAGACAGCCTATTTAAACTGAATATCATATGGTTAAATATGCAGACATCCTGAAGAGCCATGCCCCTGTACCGGTTTTATTCTAACCAGTTAAAGGAATTATTTGTTACTTCACGAAGTATCTTACTTTTCTCTTAAGCATTTCTGCCTGACCTGGTGTACAAAACCCATGACACCTGGTAATTTAAGAACTCATTCCTTTTTCCCAGCCTCCTGTTTTTGAAGTCCTTTCCTAATCCACTTCTTTTTTTTCCTGATGCACAGGAAAAACACTAAGGTCAGTGACAGCAACAACTGAGCTGTATTTTTGGCAAGCATATAGTGTCATTAAAGAAGTTAGTTCACAACTGCAGAAATAGCTCTTTACTAATAGCAGGAGTAATTTGTTTCATCTGCAAGCAGAAGAGAGTGTCAATGTTCTGACTGGTTTGGTTTTTTGGGTTTTCTTTGTTTGGCTGGTTTTGGCTTTGTTTAAAGGGAAAGGGAAAGGGAAAGGGAAAGGGAAGACTCCTTTGTACCAGTTTCTCTGTAGAGTCTGAGGCTGTCCTGGAATAATTCTGTAGGAGGTTCACTGAGACCAGCCTGCAGGTGGGGAATTAACAGTGGTGCTTTCTCAAATAAAAGCTTTGACTTGCAATACAGATACAAATACCCTTGGATTTTCATAGTATATAGAGCTGCATCCAGATGAGAGTATCACTGCTGATACTTACCTCCTGTGAAAATAAAGCTTAAATCTGAATAGAGTAGATAGCAACAATTTGCTTTAATGCTTTTTAGCCAGTGGACACACAAACAGAAAGCTTTGGAGATGTGTGCAGGTGCTTGTGGGCATTTGTAGAATGCAGCAGACCTCCAGGGAGAAGAATCATACAAAACAACAGCACGGGCACTTCATTTTCAGAATTATAGGAATAAAAGAATAATATTAAATAAAGAAAAATATTAAATAAACAGAAAAGAGAGAAGCATCTATTGCTGTGTGATGGATCTTCCTCCAGAGGAGCCCTAACTCCATGCAATCTATGCTGCCACACACCAGCTGTTGCAAGCATGGGGGGCTGCAGCAGATGCAGGGATGATTCTTCCCCGGGCAAAACTTTCTGTGAGGTGTTTTAGGCTTGGTTGTGCATCATAGATATGAAAGCCTGGAACATGCAACTGCTCTTGGGGTATACAGGAGCACATTGGTTCAGGAGAAGGAGTGGGTAATGGCCTGAGGCTGCTCCCTGGTCTGGCTGCTCTCTCCAGAGGTATCCACTCACCCCTCTCACCACAAAATGTGCTCAAGTAATTTCTGAAAAATGGATGCAGTGAGGACAAAAAGCAGTTCATCATGACTTTTAGAAGGTATTTTTATTGTTTGGATACCCTAGCCTAGCTGAATGTAGAAATATAATTTGAGCAGACAGCCAAAATACCCACTAATTAACTTTAACTTCCTCCAGTGTCACTCTAGGAGCAGGCTGTAGCTGGAAATAATTAGTTACAGGAGACCTCTAAAACTTTACTGTTTAATTTTGTAACTACTTTGTCCTAGTTGACTGCAGTTTGGAGCCAAGGGAATGAACCTGTTTGCACTTTGCTGCTAACACTGGCCTGCCAGGAAGAGCCTTCTACTGCTGCAGATGGGGAAGAATGTGATTCAAGTATCAAGTCATTACACCAGATTACAATGGGACACTGCGTTTTACAGACCACCAGCAGAATAAAAGCCTGCAGCACACAAATGCAAACCAGTAAATGAAGCACATTCCCTCAACCCAGGGAGCAGACTGAACCCCTGCAAGCAAAGGTTGGAAAACACTTTTCCTCTGGAGTCAGAAAAGGAACAGAAACAGCAATGCTCTTTTGCCTCTGTACAAGGCTGTTCCAGCTATTACCCCATAATCCCTCCAGAAATCAAGGACAGTTTTACTTACGATCCTTAGAGGTGGCAGGCTGGGCTTTTATTTTCACAAGGGGAAGATTAAAAGATTCAATACAGGTGTACTAAGATCACACAGCTGCACTTATTCCCCTTCACAGATAGACAGGAGCTTCCCCAACACCACCCATAGTCAGCTCCGACAGAGGAGATTTCCTTTCTCTATTTCTTTTGGTGGATGAACAAAAGGGAGGAAAAGAAACCCTGTGCAAATAGACTAACTTAGGGAAACTAGAAGTGTCCTGGCCAAGCAGGGAAGTAAATGTGCACCAGTATTCCAGTTGAGAACAGTGTGTTCCTTTGGAGTCCAGAACATGTCTTTTGAACTAACTGCACTTTTCCTATGATTTGGGGTTTTTAATTGCTCTGAATATCTAATCCTGCGTGTTCTCCACACACTCATGTAGCCCATGTCCCAGCTACCTGCAAAGACTGCAAACATATGAGTTTTCTAGAGCTCTCAATGTCTCCCATGCCTCTTAACAGTCCAGCTGTTGCCAACAGGCACTTCAACTGCAAGGGAGCCTGGAATATAACTGTGCAACCCCTTTAGCTTTAGAGATGTTTTACTGTTTCTGCCACATGGAGGAAAGTCCTTGCTTGAACAACTCCTAAATGCATGAGATCTTTTTCATTTTACTAGCATGTGTATGCATTTCTCTTCATGAGGCAAACTACTGAGCACGGTTATACTGTTTTACACTGTCCTGGTTCCAGACCAGGTCACTGTGCAAAGGGAGTGGGCAGCTGGCTCAGCAGGCCCTGGACTGACAAACATGCCTCTACTTTTTTCTAAACATTAATTTTCAATTCACCTGCCTTGTTCTGAACCACAAACCTCACCTCTCCTAAAGAGGAGACAGCCCTTATCCTCCTTCTTTCTTACCACCTCTACAACTGTACTGCCCTCCACTCCTAAAGAGGAGGCAAGCCTTGAGTGTTGCTCTTTTATTACTTAAACCACATCCCCATCCCTCCCAAAAAATTGAATTCCCTTCTTGACTGTAACATTCTCCACTCCCAGTTTCAAGCACCCACCTTTCTCTCAGGTGGGTGTAATTTAGGTTTAACACCAGCTTTGTTTGATTTCTTTGGGTTTGGGTGAGATTTTCTTTGAACTTTGAGTCTCTATTATTCAAAGTAAATTAGTAGGCAAGGCACTGCTATAAAAAACCCTCCTCCATGAAAAGTAGGTTTTATTTCATTTTCACTACAAAGCTGACAGTTGTGTTGCCTTTCCTCTTCTTTAATTAAGTCCAGAGTCTTCCTGAACTTTATTTAATTATATCGTAACAACACTCTAGGAAGTGATCTTTTTTGATAATTTAGAGTGACCTCTCTTGAAATGAACTTCAACATGTTTTGAAATTCTTTCTTGAAATAAAGTTAAACATTGCCACTTCTATCCAAATCTCCATACAGAGGGAAGTTCATTGCCTGTTTAATAGAAATTATATCTTGGAAACAGATTTTTCCTCAAACTGGGGAAACACTTCTGTTCCACGGGCCTTTCTCAGCCCTGGCAGAAGGGGCTAAAGCAGACAGCTTTGCTTCAGCTCTCCTCATTTTTGGAGAAGCACCTTCATTAGCTCTCCCTTCCACGGCACTGCACAGGAAACCTCAGGTGTGCCCTCTGCACCGTACCCACGGGATTTGTGTTTCCACAAACTCACGCCGAACCAGTGGTGAACTCTCCAACACTGCGCATCAAAATGAATCCAGAAGTCCTTCTACAGTGGTGCTCCACCATCAGTAAATTCCTGCATGAAAAGTCCCACAGGAGCCCTCCACCACCAACAAACTCCTACAAGAAAAAAGCCACAACAGAATTACCCCATCAGCTAATTTCCACTTGAAGATTTCCACAGGAATACTCCACCATCAGCAAGGTCCTACATGAGAATGTTTATGTTACCACTAAGATTTCCATAAGATGCTATCAAGAAATGATTCTGTAGCACCCCAAGTACAAGGGAGCCACACTGCTCAGGCTGCCAGGCGGTGCTGAGGGTACTCTCCTGCTCTCAGGGAACAGGGTTTGGAGAGCTCAAGTCCCCTCACTGGTGAAGAGAAAGTAACTCTCACCTTCATTACATCATCTCAAGCAGCCCCCTGGTAGATAAGGGATGTGAAAACCAAAGGAAAAGCACTTTAAAACAGTTTTGGTTTTTGTTGTGGTTTTTTTGTTGTTGTTGTTGGGGTTTTTTTTGCTTTTTTTTTTTTTTTTTTTCCCCAGGCTAAGGAAATGGAACTGGCTGTAGCCTGCCATGGCCAGCTGTTGGGGGTTAGGTTTGTTCCTTCTTTCTCTAAAGAATTTTTTCCTCATAAGTTACCAAGGAGACCAAGTGTTGGATACTTGAGAGTACTTAACCGAAACAAAGATGTGGACAAAGGTGGAAGGGGGAGATAACGCAGGTAAAAGACAGAGCTTGAGGCAGCTGCGGGCTCTTCTTTTTTTCCGGCGTTCGGGGAGAGACAGAACGGCTGTTGCTGGCTGGAAAGTTTTCACTGTGGCCAAAGGGATCCAGTCTTGGGAAAACTACTATCACCGGTTCGGTCTGAATCCTGAGTTTTCTCTGCCACCTGCGGGAGCTGGTCCAGGCTCTGCCTCTCCTTCGGCTTCTTCGGCGCTGCTCCTCTTGCTACAGTGTGACCCTGCACCCCCTGCGCTGCCGGGACACCCTGCCATCCCAGTTACCAGCCCGGGACTTTTCCACTGTTCCAGCTTGGTGCTCTGAGGATCCTGCAGGGACACCGAAACCAAACTGCCCTGGGTTTTGTGAAACAAAGCCCTCAAGGTTCTTGGTACTGTTGTCGTTTGTTATTAATGCTGTAGTTGTTTGGTGGGGGGTTTTTTGTGTTTGTTTGCTTTGTAATACATACTAGTAAAGAACTGCTATTCCTATTTCCCAAATCTTTGCCTAAGAGCCTCTGATTGTAATTTATAATTGAAAAAGAAAAAAAAAAGGGAGGGGGGGGTGGAGGGGGGGGAGGTTTTACACTCTCCATTCCAAAGGAAACTGCAGTTGTTTTTTTTACTACCTGGCAGATACCTGTCTTCCCGAACCAAGACACCAGCCCTGTGAGCCTTGCCAATTCTGCACCCAGTGAAGGCAGGAGCTGCCCCATCCCACAGTGGGAATGTCCTGCAGAAGTGTGGGCATGCCACACACCATGGTTACTGATGCTGAAAATTATTTAAGGCACAGAGGGCAGTGACAGAATAATTCCTGGAGTGAGCTACCAGTGCTCAAATGGATGTTTTGTTTGCCCAGTGGATTAATAGGAGGGGGTAGGATTCAATCTCAGCTGTTAATCCTTTCAATGTCACAGGAAGCAAACATATCTATTTTCTATTAAGACTGGTTGTAAGGTCGTGTGGGCCTACCCTTTTTCAAATTATACATAATTCCCTCTTTCCAAAGTATCCTGGGACAAGTGTTGACCCCAGGAGGAGCCATGAGGCATCACTGCCCCACAGAAAAAGGTTCATTTCTATTCTCAGAGAAAACATCCTCTTCCCTTGGTGCACAATTGCAGGCTCAGGCAGATGATGGATATGAAACAGCATTACAGAAATTTGTTGTCAAAGCAAATACTATGTCTTTATTGTCATTTATAAAGGCAAACGTAGCTGCTCTGTAGCACTATACCAAAAACCCCCCATTTTCAGTAAACCTGCATTAAAAAGTCAAGCCTTCATTCATCAGATTTCCAGACAGGCAACAGTGAGAGACATTTTCTCTTAAAAAATGTATTCAAAGCATTCAGAGCCATTTCTGTCAGTGATTGACTACTGCATAATGTACCTTTCTCTAGCATTTTTTGCAAATAAAATAATTACTTTTTTCTTCACTTAGGTTATCTATAACTATTACATTTAAATTTATAGTCTTAGTATTTTTTCTGAGTATGAATTCATTTAGTTATCCTGTATAAATTAATAAAGCCACCGTCTGCTCTCTTAGCCCAAAGCAGTTCACTGTTTTTGTCCATGCTGAATTTTGACAATTTTTCCTTATTTTTCCATGCTCATCAATGTATTCCATTGCTGTAGTTTGTGGTATTTTATTACTGACAGATTGAAATTCCATTTGACAAATACCAAAACTAAACAACCCACCCATCAACTTACATATTAAGTCAATTTATTGATGTACATCAAGTTTGACATATTACCTATGATTCACTAAGCTGCAGTTAGAAGGACAAATCTGCTATTTATTCTGTAATCCCTTCAGCTGGAGATCAGACATCTGTTTGTTAAGCAATTTTTTACAGAAGCATGGAGAAGTCTCCCTGGCACCCATGTGGTTAAAATATATTCCCAACTAAATTTCCATTTCTCTGGTAAAGTAATTTATCCACTTGTTCTGTGACTTAAAATACCTTGCAGTGGTCACTGACTACAAATCATACATCACACGTGTCTTATTTCAGAGCTGTTTTTCCTGATTTATTGTGAAAGGCAAGGAAGGAATTACTGTAGCTACAGGCTTGAATAAAGTAGAGCCTTGTCTCACTGAAATAGCTAGTAAACTGAGAGCTGAACTAAATACCAACTATACCTGAGATTCAATAGCTATTAACTTTGTTTTGTAAAAAAAAAATAAAACCTTTGTACATTTACCTTTGGTCAACAGTTGGGCTTTTCTCAATTTTTAATTTTTTTTTTTTTTTTAAAGAATCAGCTGCTACAAGTGCCAACACTGCCGAGGTGAACCTTGAGAACCCATGTTTGGTCCCTGCTTGAAAGGGCTGTTACAATAAAACATTACCCTAGACCTAAATTTTCATACCTTCAGGCAGTTTTTAGGTATCTAACCCATATCTACCAGTCCCATGATAGGAACAGAAGTCACAGTGAGTTCTTAAGCAGGCTGCCTGATCTCTGTGTCCCCAGGCTCTGGGGACAGCATCCTCTGCACCTCTGAATGTGGTCTGAGAGGGGAGAAGGACACTGTCGGAGGTAGCTGACTATAAGCTGTTTACATTCCCTTGGAGACTGCATTCCTGGTTTTTGGAGGAAGGGCACACCAAGGAGTGCAGCACCTGGCTGCAGGGTTATGACCGGCTGCAGGGACAGTCCCTGTGGTCAGGGGTTAATGTGAGCGGGGAGTTATTATAAGAAAAAAGTTGATCCCCATCATTTTAATTCAAGACATGATGGTAACAATCTGATTAATTAGTAATTACAGAACTGAAGAATGTACTGTATCCTTTTGCCTTAGTAGTTTATGGGTTTTGGGGATATTTTTGTTGTTGTTTTCTTGTTGCTCTTGTTGGTTTGGGTTTTTTGTTTGTTTGGGGGTTTTTTCTTAGTTCTTAGGGAGTTTTTTGGGTTTTTTTTCCACTTAAAATTTCATAAAAATGAATTTCAAGAGCTTTAAAATTTAAAGCTTAAGCTTTCAAAAATATGTGGGTACTTATAAAAAAACTTATGCATGTGTGCCTTATGCATTAGCATATTTGCAACAGAGCTATGACTGCTACTAAAAAATTCTGGCCAGATCCTCAAGAGGTTTTATGTCTGTGGAGCTACATTTTTGTACATTGCTTTTGGGTAGAGACCAAAGAATCCAATGACTTCAGAAATTAATCTGGTAATGATACTGCAACCATATTAAAAATAAACAAACAGCTCTCCTGCCAGGTGCTGTTTAATGTTAGAATGTTGTATCAGTCTCGGCAGAGGCCAAGGAATGAGTGAACTAAAGCCTTATTCCTAAGTACGGGCTTGTAAATTCCAAACTAAGAAGAACTAGAAGAGACAGAGAAACTTCAGCTTGCAAGAAATTATCAGATGACCTTCCAGAGTTCCCTCTCAATTGGATAAAATCTCATCTATGAACCAAGCACCTCACAGTGGAATTTAATTCACACACAGATGTGGAGAACACAAAGCAATTCAGCTGTGTCGTTTTGTTGTTTGAGCAAAGACAAAGAAGCGTCAGTCCAGAAAATTGAAGACTTCCTGGAAATTACTCATTCCATTTTTTGGCCTAATTTAACTCAGGGCCGAAGTTGTGAAGCTGTATGGGAGTACTTTAAAAACTTATCTGAGAGCGTGGTGTGGGTTTCTACACACAGTTATGCAGAACATCTTGCATAGTGCTCTACAAACAATGACTTAGATCGTGGTCATGCACCAGCTATGTAAGCAAATGTGGCAGCAGCTCTATTTCAGCAATAGCTGGCACCAGGTTCATCTCAGCTTACGAGGAAAGGAATGTTGACCAGGCCATCAGAAGGAGAAATATTCCCCAGCCTGTTTCTAGTCACAGAATCACTGAATAGTTTGGGTTTGATGGGACCTTTTAAAGTCAACCTGAACTGAGCAGGGACACTTTCAAATAGAACAGGTTGCCCAGAGCCCTGTCCAGCCTGGCCTTGAATGTGTCCAGGGCATCTACCACCTCTCTGGGAAACTCATTCCAATGTTTTAGCACTCTCATTAGAAAAAAAATTTCTTCCTTATAGGTAACCCTAATCACCCCTACTGCAATTTGTTACCTCCTGTCCTATCACAACAGGTCCCACTAAAAGTTTGTCCCCAACTTTCCTGTAGCCTCCCTTAGGTACTGGAAAGTGCTCCAAGGTCTCTCCAGGGTTTCTCTTCTCCAGGCTGAACAACCCCAACTCTCTTGGCCTGTCTTCCTAGGAGAGGTGCTCCAGCCCACTGTGCATTTTTGTAGTTTCCTCTGGAACCACTTCAACAGGTCCATGTCCTCAGCTCTTCTTGTCAGCAAAGTTGTGTCTGCACTCTTGTTTTATAGTGATCAGTCTCTTCAGGTGAGGAAAGCAAAAGTTACAGAGTTTCCACAGTAGAAAAGACCAATTGGTTGAATTAATGGTAATGCCACAAGATGGTGCTGGACATTTCATTGGCACAGGCCCTTGAAGCTTTTCATTTATTGCCTTTGTATGTTCCCTGACTAAACCTTTCCCCAGCTGGAAGTTTACTCTGAAAATCAGCACTAGCTGGCTGCATGGGGATACACAAACAGGCTGGCATCTCACACATGCTGGATAACAGGCAGGCGTGTTTTATATAATTCCTGTTTTATACTTTTCTGAAAACATCACTGGTGTTGCTTTGCAGTCATGCATCCAAAGACGCTTTCATGGAAGGTGAGCAAAGCTTTTATCCTTCTATGGAAAAGCCTTCCAGATTAATAGTGTTTTCCAAAACCCCCTGTTGGTCACAGCAGCCCAGGATGGTGACCTGACACCACAATGCAATTTTCATGGCAATTATGATGCTTTTTTGTTTTGAAAGAGAAAAAAATTATACAAGTAGGAGCTTTATAATTTCTTATAATTTTATAAAAAACTCTAGAAAACAGGCATCTGGAAAAAAAGATTACCTGCCTGTTATGGGTTATAACACACTCATGAATGGAGCAATATGGTCATTATTTTTTTCCACTAATGCATTTCTAAAATGAAATCTTTGGCATTGGGAGGTTTAATGAACCATTTCTGACATTTCTAGTCCATGACTGACAATGCTGCTAATATTTCTTAAACAAATGTTTAGGAAAAAAATAGAGAGAATGTTACAACTTTTAGGTCAGATTCTCAGTGAGATTAATGGGCCTACAAAGATTAAACATGACTGCAGATTACACCCTGAAGTACAAAACCATTTCATTCATACTGTTATGAACTTGATGGAGTTTGGATTTGTATTCTGAAAAAATACTCTGTATTTTATAATGGAAATCATCCAAATCTGGAGTCTTGAAGTCCAGAGTGTTTATGTTCCTATCTGAGCTGGAGGACCACAGTCTGTCTTTAATGTGTGGTGCCTCTGTGCTCCACAGAATTTGCAGTCTCCTTTTCCACAGACAATACCGCCTACAGGCTCTATTTCCAGCTGCTCTGCTGATTTTTTTACCAGCTGACCCAGGACAAAGCAGCAGACACAGACTTTTAATACCCAGCACCTCCACCCCTTTTTTTTGTTGTTGTTGTTGTTTTTTTTTTTTTTTTCTTTGATTGTGGAGACGAGTGGTTTCAGTGGCAAAAAGAGTAAGTGGTCCAGTTCCACTTTCACCTCCACTTTGGAATATAGTACTCATCTCTTCCCCTACTCCAGTGTTACATCTGTTGACTGTCATAAGGTGTTTTCCCCAAACTCCCTGTCATCCATTAAGGTGTATGATGAAAGCAGAAAGGGTGTGACCTTTAGTTTATAGTTAGCAGTGCTCCCAGGACAGTGCTAGTGATGTTACAAAGGGAAGATTAAAACCCAGTGGTCAGTATTCAATGTAAATATTGACTGTATTTTCTGTATGCAAAGTTACAATGGTCTGTATTTGTGAATAAAATCATATATGACAGCCTCACAAAGTTTCATTAAGATAAGAACACCTTCTTTTCTCCGACTGAAAGACAGAGAAATTAGGACATAGAAAATTCAAGAAAATCATAAAAAATTGAACTGGGTCCGCTGTCACACCTGAACTCCTGGATTTCTAATTGTCTGTCCATTCCTTTCACAATTTCCACACACTACATAGTATCAAATGAGAATTACTTAGTATTTAACATTTCATTTTAAACAACCCAGTCAACAGAAAAACCAGCAGCTCCCAAACTAGTAATTCCAGATCTATTTTCAAATACAACTATTGGAATATTTTGCCATAGTTACTTATTAGTGATTTATGACTACTTGGTAATTTTTCACTAATTAATGCAACATTTTTTTGCTTTAAAAGATCTATTATGTAAATGCAATATCAGTTAGACTTACTGCAACCAGAAATACTGGTAAGAATACAAATGTTCCTAAAATGGCATTATGGTAAATAAATAGTATCTTTTCCCAGGCATTCTGCTGTGCATGTGTTGCAGGGTGTGAGGTTGATTTTCCTCTCTTTACCCTTCAGTGTGGAAGGCAGAATGCCTTACTTGGTTTCCTATTGTTATTCTAAAAGATGATGGAAACATGGTAGATTGCTACATAAATAAGACTAAATTTCTAATCTTAAGCATTATGTGTTTTCCTAAGCACATTCAGGTTTGGAACATTACTTGGATTGTAACAGATTCTTAATGGGAGTGAGAAGCTTGGTGTTTGCATAATGTCTTCTGTACCAACTGTCTGGCTTCTGGAAAACGTGGTGGAATATTCATGCTCCCCACCCTCTGTGAGTGACATAGTTATTGTAGCCTCCTGACTAGTGTAAATTACAGAATAAAATCTGCATTCAAAGTCATTCACAGTGCTCTCACACTGTCTGTCACTGCTGGAATATCTGTTTGGTTTAGGATTCCCTGGCTCTACAGGAGCCTAAGGTGGCCTTAATGAAAATTAAACTCTTGGCCTGATGCTTTGATCATCTCACCAGTCTCTCCACTACGTCATCCTTCCAATTACCTAACCAAAGCCAATGGGAGGGGGAAAACCTAGGGTTTACCATGCTGATGAATTGATCATGACACTTGTTACAAAGCTACTGTTACGATACTTCCTAAACAGACCTGGCTATAAGTGAGGAAATAATCAGGAACTAATGCTGTGACCCTTCCTGCCTCATCCTTGGGATGCTTAAAAATATGGAGAAGCCATGTCTCCTTGTGATTTCCATGGGAATGACCAAGCCAGCCACCATCCTGCCTGCCCAGATCCGTGGCATCAGGAAAGGGAGTGCTAAGAGATGCAGAAGAGACTCCATGTTGTGGGCTGGATTTTCTGTTGTACTCAAACATGCAAATTGCTTATACCTAAGCAAAACAGGTAAAAACCCTGTACATATGGGTGAGATGTAGAGTCAATTTCTACCACCACACCTGTTGCCTGGCCTGATCCTTCCTCAGTTGGTTGTCCTCATGCAATTGTTTGTGTCCCTACGAGTTTGCTCATGGACCATTACGTACCAGAATGTCTCATTCTCAGGGAGCACACTCTGTGAAAGAGCATATTGAGAATTAGGTTTGGGTCTATAAGGGAACATTCACAGGACTTTGGGGAGGGTTTATTAGATCCTGTTTCTAATTATGTGCAACCACCACTGAGGTTGTTTAAATTCTGCTCTGTGTGTGTGCTAAAGGAATAAGGGCAATACTTCGTACTGCTGGGGGTATTTTTGTTATACCAGATAATGTGCACCATCACAAGACTTAAAACTTGTCTTAGCAGAGTGCAATATATAACTTGGAGCAGTCATTGAAAACTCTTTGTGAATACTGTGGCAAAGGCTAATGTAAATAAAGGAAGATCAAAGTAAACTTTGAAGTAGGAATGGAGCCTGACATAGCTTAGCAAGACGTACTGTACTTACGCATAACCCAACAAACTGGAATTATTTCATTTTCAATTTCCTGTCCAAGATATAAACCTTAATGAGGTTTTTTTTAAAATTATTATTTTTATTGTCCATTTTGGTTTTCACTGCCATTAAGTACAAGCTCTGCTGGCAACTTCTACAAGTTTTCCATAAACAAATGGACTATATTTTCTATGTGCAAACACTGTTGATAGTTCTTTATCATACAGCAGAACAGTGCAGTTTACCAGCTCCTCTACACATGGAGAATGCTGTCATTGCCCCCACCAAACCATGGTGCAGCAAACAGCTGAGTAAAGGCCCAAGAGAAGGTGAGGGGATGGAAATGAATCAGCACACTCATGTCCTTTCATCCATCCCTATTTCCATCTTGGTGTAGCACCTCTCTTGCAAGCTACAGTGCTGCAAGCAGCTCTGCCAAGTCCCATCCTGCAGACCTATCAGGTATTCTCAGAAGGGCTTTATCTCATGTTTACAGCCGTAGACTCAGGCTCTCGAGGAAAGCAACACCTTTGAGTCTGACCCTCACAGGTCTTCATAATTCTTGGTCTCCAATGCTGGAGGCTCCATGGGACAACCCTTCTGCCACTATGGCTATTCAATGCTTATGGACTGGGCTTTTTTCCTGCCTTTCAATCCACAGGGGAAGGTGAATGAGCATCAACTGCAAGTGCCTACCATCCTTACACACAGCCGCACACCCGAAGGCACATTCCAGCCAAGGCGGCTTCTCACTAACCTGTGCAGTGCAGCCTGCTGACCACTGGGCTAAAGCAATGAGCTGGAGCGAGGGCAGAGCCACTCGGGGGGAGTTATGTCTGCTGGAGACAATTCTGAGCAGGCAACTCCAAACACTAACCTGGCTTTCCCCAGGACCCTCCCGTATCACATCCAACAGGGTAAAGGGCACCTTTTATTGCTGCATGAGAGACAAAATACAAGTGACTTTGATTTATTACTTATCAGGCTGTTAAAAATGACTTCTGATAATTTTCTCCTTTGCACTGGGAGTGCTGGCTCCACTCTCCTCCTCCTCTGGCAGAGTGAAAGTGGCAGAGATGTCCTGCTCTGTCCATTCCTGGAGTCCTTGAAGGACGTGGTGCTGTGGGAGTGGCATGGCTGCCTTGGACTGAGCAAGGTGATTAAAAGCAGTCTGGGTGCCACTTGCCTCTGGCTCTCCTGGCTGCCCTCCCAGCTGAAAGCAGAAGCCACAAGGTAACAGAAAACTCCCTTATGTTCCCAACACCTCACTCAGCAGCAGCCAGCAAAACACCTGGAAACTGAGACTCCATTTTGAGTAGTTCCTGAGCATAACATGAGCACAACCACCTCAAAAGCAGCTCTGGGTCTAAGTGGTTCTCAGTAGATCAGCTATAGCATACACACTGACATTTCCAAACAGGCCTAGTCCCTTGTGGAGATTAAAGTAAATCCCACAGTATTTCATTCTAGCTATAATCCTAAATAACAACAAATCTGGGTCTGCTGTATAATATTAAATAACTCCCCCTTTACTTTTTTTCTTCCCTGAGTCAAAGAATATCAGAAGCTTTGACAGTCAAGTACTCAGAAATAAGGAAATACTGGAATACCAGCTGTTCTGTTTGTACAGCAGAGTGGCCAGCCCCTTACACACTGTACCACTAGCTGGATTAATTGCATTACGTGCTCTCTTCTAGAGAGAGAAACTACACCCAGCTGAGCAATCTCAGGGCCTGCACTCAAAACGCTGATTGCTGGGTCAGTGCTTTCATTATTAGGGGTTCATGGTGGAAACACAAACCACAGGAGCAGAGAGCTCTCATGATTTGTACAGCTCAGCAGAACATACAGACTGTTCAGTTGGAATGTATTTTATTAACACTGAGCATCCACTTCACGCACAGATAGCTTTGACATTGTTGGCACTTAAGCAACAATAAAGCCCACTATCCAGTGGGGTTTCTTTTGGGTTTTTAAGTGGCTTTCAATGACATCTCCCTTTGCGATGTGAGGTGTTTCTGTATCATCTCTATGCCTTAAGGGATGTGGTCTGCTTGGTGTATCACTGCTCGTAGGCAGCCAGGCTCTGGGGTTGCAGCTGTGTTGCCAGAAAGTCTGCTCACTACACACAGATCTTTTGTGCACTGCCAGTAAGTTGTGGCTGTGACTGTCCCCGAGGGGTCCCAGAAGGGTTTTGAACCATAGGTGTATCTCTGTGCTGCCAGAAGGAATGTGGTTGTGGATGTATTTGTCTATAGGGATGAAAAGTTGTGGGCTCCTGATATCAGTAGGTGTTATAATAAAGCCTCTGCACAGATGTATCCCTCTCTTCTGCTAGAGGTCTTCAGGCAATTCCAGAGCTGTTTGTCTTCACAGCATTTGGGACATTCACTGCTCTATTTGCCCTGGCACATCCACATGGTAATAAAGTTGCAGGTGTGATAATACATTTGTGCCAAATTACTCACTGTATCAGCATATGGGCCATCCCTCTGAGGAGCTCAAGATGATTTGAAATTCCTAATTAAGCTTCCTACACTGGAGACAATTAAGGATTATTATGCCCATTTGACAGACGTTGTTGCCATGTTCTCTGGAAGGTCTGTGTGCTGCCTGCCAGGGGTGCATGTAAAACCCACTGTGCCCATTCTGGGTACCCAATTTGCTCTTTACCATGACACTGAAATTGATAGTCATCAAAACTAGCACTCTGCACAAGGAACAAACCTTGGGGCTCAGGGCAAAGGGAGCTTAGCTGGCCTGTATACAGCAGAGAAAATACATCATGCATTCATTTTCTTGCCTTCAGGAACAGCAGCTTTTGCCTCAAGGACAAACCCTAAGAGACTGCCCAGACTCTTGCAGAGCTTGGGCAGTCTCAACACACCTAAATATCAGCTTCAGTGTGACTTTGTAGCACAGATAGCAGTCTGTCCTTAGGCATATCCCCAAAGGAAGGAATTATCCAGCAGGATATGGTGTGCAAACATATAGCAGTGTTCCTATCCAAACCTTTGTATCCATGCCTGCTGTGTATGTCCCCTTGAACAGTTAATCATCTATAGGGATGAGTCTAGACAGCACTTTCTTTCCCAAGTTAAAAATAAAAAAGTGTGAAAAGATTCTGAATCCAGACAGACATATAACAGACTAAAATTTTCAAAAGATTGTGAGGATTCCACTTTTTGTTCAGTCACTACAGTTCCACCTTATTTTATCCTCAGCATGGGAAGAAATACTGATTGTCACATTCAGTAGTTACACAAAGCTGACTATATTCTTCTCTGAATACTCAAACAATAGATACATAGAAATGTGTTTAGTTAGGAAAGGCATCTGATCATATATTCAGATGAAAAAACAGGCCCCAAATACCATCTGGATTCAGGAATAAACTCAGTACCTCAGGCTCATCACTAATGGAAAGAATGACACACACAGGCATGACTTCATGGTCTTAAGGCCTTGAAAATGTACATCCAAAATGTATATTGTAGCAATACACATTTCATCACTTTTGGAAGCTGCTAAAAAAGAAAGAGCCAAATGATTGAAGCAGTGTAGACTATCTGCAGGGAAGAGGTGCTTTGTGCCAGTAAGTCAAGGATATTACCTTTGGCTCAGGAATCTGCATTATTTTTTTGGCTGTACATTTAAACTTGACTCATGCAGACCCTACAAAATGCAAAAGAAGCAGAAGATGTCACTTGCTTCCTTAGGTTCAAACCCCACATTTTAAAAACTATACTGAACAAGGGTTTCTACTTGGTTTTGTTCCCCAGTAATAAATATAGAAAAACAGTCCTGGAAGTTTTTTGCATAAATATTTCCCAGTTTGAATGTTTAACTGAATATGCTCCAGGCACAGCTGCTGAGCATGCACCTGCACTAAACTTGACAAGTTGGAGAAGCCCAGGAGGTAAGCTGTGAAGGAAAAGTGAGCAGTGGCTTTTGTACCTCTCATAGCTGAGCATGGGCTCTCCTCTATTTCCACTACCAAAGGTCCACTGGAACCCAGTTACCCCAGTGGTTTTCTTTGCTTTGAATGGGTTTCTACCCATTTTGTATTCCCACTTTGTAAGGACTCCAGTAACATAATTTACTGGTGATGGCACGTGTCAATAATGGTATTGTAAGGATTTGTCAAACGTTTTGTTTTTGAAGCTGCTCCCCTGAGGGTTTATATTGCAAAGGTATTTCCAAGAGCTGCTTTCCTCCTGCCAGACAGCAGAGCAGCACCTCATGAGCTGTGTGTGAAGGCAGCTTGAGATGGGAGATGCAAACACCCCAGTGAGCTGTGGACACCCCTTATCTCACACAGACACTTGTTCAGCCCAGTAGAGGGGACCCTCAGCTCCACCTTCAGCTACTTCAACAAACATGGCTATTACCACCTCCCTGGCTCTATCTGGGAGAGCTGGCACCAGTCCCAAACTTATCCTAGCTCTCTCCCGAGGCTGCTGTGGGTGACCTGCTGGTTGGGCTGACAGCCAGGATAAGTGGTAAGTGCCAGATTGCAATGCTTTTCCCTCAGGCAACAACCAGTCAACCCTGAGTAAAACGGGTGAGAAGCTTCAGGCTGGGCTGGAGGTGGTTGGGTGTTTTGTTGCGTTGTTGGGGTTTTTTTTTTACTCATAAAATAGGCTAGAACCTCTAAAAAGGAATAAGGACATGTCAGGCAGGAGATTCTGCAGCTTGTAGAGTGTACCCAGGAAAACTCTATTCCAGGTCAACCAAGGGGTGTGGTAAGGAACAATGTGGGGAGAGGATGGTGGGGAGAACAGCTTGGAGGCTCCTGTGTGTCTTTCAGACAGGGAACACCGCTAGTTGATGGCCAGAGAAGCTTGGACTTGCTCCTGTTTCCCAGACCTGCTGCTCCATCTGCTCCAGCAGTTTCCAAGCACTGCCAGTGCCACACTAGTTTTCACAGCTGCCCCGGTGGTACATGAATCCTTATCTTAAAAATATTTGCCATCAGCTACAATGTGATGTGCTGCCAATACTTTTTTTTTCAGCTATTCCTCCAGGAGTGGGGAAATGGTAAATTTTCAATCATTTCTATTATGGTAACACCTGAAGCGAAATTCACAGAAGAAAAATGAGGTATTTTCTGTGCTGATCGCTTGCTTCCTGCCAGATTTCAGAGCTGCCAGGTTTTTATTCCCAGCATGAAAACAATTACCAAAAGAATGAGGGTGAAACAATTAACAAGCATCAAACAATTAATAAACATGAAACAATTAATAAAGGTGTTAGAACTTCTCAAAAGAGGTGGCAGGAACCTTTCATTACATGAAGTGCCAGTGAAAGGCACCACAGTGCATTGTCTAGCTCTATAAACTGGCAGGTGAATTCAGCCCATGTGGATTAAACAGACTTACAGAAGGTGATAAAGGATATTCGACCCTAGATAAACAAAATAAAGATGCAAATCTCTCAAAATCAAACTCCCTTTTGTGAGAAATATCACCTATACAGTGGTAATCTGAGTCTTCCCTCCTCCCCCCCCGTCCCAGGGAGGTGTCTGTGGCAATACCTGGGGAGCTGTTCTGTTTCTGTGACACCCTCTTGCCTACAGATAAAGCTCACGGGAGCTGACAGCGCATCAGAATTTTATTTGCAATTTTCCATTGCATCACACCAGGCAACTACAAACACAATACCCAATGTTAGCTGAGCTGGTGTGACATGGGTTTTGTTCTAACTCAAAAGTGTGTCTAAACCCGTTCCATCAACACTTTTTGTTGGGTATGAGACATGCAATGATTAATGGAGAGAGACTTCACCAAGAAAGGCCATTCCACACCCTCATCCACGTATTACCAATTCCCACCTATAGAAAACATGTCTGGGCAAGACTCCACTGTATTTGCTAGGTGAGATGTTTTCCCAGGAAAATAATGAGATTATTCATACAGAGATTAGGGAGCTTGACTTAACCTTTCCTTTGAAGGAGCAGACTCCTTAACGACACAGTGCTCTCCTGGCAATACCACACAGATGTATTTTCCATGTTGGACTTAGACCTGACTGGGACGTCTGGGTTGTGCTAACTGTATCATAACCCCTAAGAACTGTGTAAATTTGGGTCCTGGGCACTTTTTAAATTTATTTTTTTTCCTTAAACTGAATAATTAGGCATAACCACTGCTGCAGATGCTTCTTACCAGGGAATAAGCCATATGCTGTGGAAATGCTTCAGTATTACAGTTGTTTTTTATTGGCTTGTTTGTTCTACTGTTTCAGTTTTTACCAAAGTAGTTCAAGCATTTTCATATGGACGAAGGTTTTAGGATTTGATGGCTAGTTCACTGAAGCTGCTCTCTCATGTTTATAAATTCTGGTTTAGACATTTGAAAACATTTATTTCCTGGATGCCATCAGTTAACTCAGCCCAAAATCTAGCAGGGAGATATTTTTATAGGGAGAAGGTAGCTATTTTCACTCTATGTGTTTATTCTGACAATTCTCCGTGTGCCCTTGCCCAACTCCTCACTTGGGGGCACCTTTACAAGCATTTCTGTGCAAGTGGTTGAAGTCCAAGCACAAAAAGCAGGGCAGTATGCTTTCAGTTGGAATTTTACGGAAACAAGCACATATTTTTTAATGTTTTCCCCCTTAATAGTCTGTAATTTTGTTTAGCTTTTTTTTTTTTTTTTTTTTAAGATTGTTACTAGAGAACAGCAAACAAATCAAATGTAGTGTGGTTTTAAGCAGGTTGACTGCCAACTAGGTTTTTAAAAAAGGCTATAAAAAATCAGTGACTCATCTGACATTCACCGGAAAAATGTGGGATGTGCAATAGGAAGGGAAAGTATAGAATGGAAAGGGTTGCTGTGGCATGCCCTGTTCTCCTGCCGTGCCTGTGTCACTGTCTGCTGGAGACTGGATCTTAACCAGCATGGCCATTCCATATCAGAAAGAACCTGCCTCACAAGCACTTCACAGAAGCAAGGGCAAGAGTTGAGTTCATACCTTGCATCGAGAGAATTTCCAGAAAGAAAAGGTCAAGAAAGAAAAAAAAAATACAAATTACCTCTGGATATTTTTAAGCATGGAATGGGTTGATGGAGAGCAGAAAACCTTTCAGAAAGGCAAGTGAAAGTCATTAGTGCCTGGGACTATGGGGAGATTGTAGGGCAGGAAGAAAAAAATGTATTCTGTATTAATTACACTATAGACTTTTTCCCTTGGGTTCTCTCCCAGTTGGAGTATTAATGCTTTGTAGTTAATTAGCTCTTCCTTCCCTCAAAACGATTTTATGATATTAATTAATATAGTATTGTAAACCAATTAATCCTGCCAATTGGCTTGAGGTGTTGCACAAATGGTTAAAAACAAACAGCAACTGAAACAGAGGTATTGTTAATCAAAGGGGTTTTTTAACTTGAAATGGGCTGCTCAACCCTATAACACAGAGACTCCAGGATCCCTGTCGGTATGAAATTTTAGGCAGACACATGAAAGGCCATATCAAAATGCAGGTCCCAATTCTGAGATACCGTCCCAGGTGAAACCATAAGTCCTGACACAAGAAGATTTTTCAACTCATACTTAGCTGTAAAGATGTGAACAGTCTAACAGAAATTAAACAATTTTCAAAAAACTAAGTGGTGCATTAAAACCTCGGTGGAGCTGGTCCCCATTTTCAGGATTCATTACAAGGAGAGTTTCACAGGGGTGTGGAGCTACAGTGCGAGGACCACTTGCAGCAGCTGATGCCAAAATCCTTGGAAATTTTTTGAAGCCAAGCTGCAGAGGTCATTATAAATGTCTTTAGGGAAGATGTGAGAGACAGTAAAGAAGAGAAAGTGTTGCCTTTGAGACAAGCAGTAATTTAATGTCTTGTAAAGGGTCATCGGTGAAATACAGTGAGTACTGAGGCTGAGTTTAGACAGCACTTGTACTGAGCTGTATTCATGGTATAACTCATTGGCACCTCTCATGAGCTGCTATTTTATTCTCCAGAATTCCAAGTTTCTTTAAAAGAAATAGAGAAAGGTGGGGGGAAAGTGGATATGAATAAAAATGCATAAAGGCAGGGTGGAGAGCAGAGCGGAGCCTGCACAGAGCTGGGAACTCAGCCACTGAGAGGTCAGAGGAGTTAAATCATCATGCATATCAACATTCTAACTGCTGGGTTTGCTTGTGTAGTGGCTGGCTGAATGGGCTGGGCACACCCTGCAATCACACCGCCGGCTGACGGGAACAAAAGATCTCCGGTAGCTTTTGAACAGGCGCACACAGTGGCAAAGCTCTCCTTTTTATCACAAAATCCAGGAAAGAGGGGTGGCTGTGGCCATGGCATCAGCGCATTTTCATCACACAAAAGAGGCGGCACAGGGTCACAGATCTACCCTCTCACTGCAATTTACCATCTCTGTGCTTTGGGGTTTTTTTCCTTCCTGTAAAGATGTGACCACTCCTTCAACATCTACCAAAGTTCCCAGGTGTATTTGATATATGATGCAAAACCATAATTCTCCCTTCCTAAGCCTTCCTTCCTCCCAGATGAGGATAGACCAGGGAAAATTGTGGGAGTTACTTGGACAGGCCGGTTCCAGATGGAATTTTATTTGGAAGAAAAGCATGATTCTCACAGAATACCGGCAGCACTATTTGTTGTATTATTAAACAATAAACTATAATACATTGCATCCCAGCTTTAACAGAGAAGCTTCACAGTGATATCATAAACAGGAACATTAGGAGTTTTATCGTCTTGTTACAGGTAATCATCTTGTTCCATATAATTATTTAGCTTTTGCTTCTTGGATGAAGCAATCTTTGAAAATCTGTTCGTATTTAATTAGGCACATTCCCTACTGACTGCCACAGGCATCTCCTGTGCAGGTGTAGTCTTGAAGCTGTAAATTCATTTTCAGGAGCGATTCCAGGAAGGAGCTGCTCAGGGTGGAATCTGCAGCAAAAGCCTTCTTCAGCATCGGCCTTACCCTGTAAGACAAGAAGAAGACCGGCTCTGAGGCTCATTTCTGAACAAGGAAACAACCCAGCAATGAGACCTGGTCAGGGGTAGGTCTTCCTGTTATTCTTCTGTGCTCAGTACTTGGAAAGCTTGCTCTTAGCCTCCTTGAAGTTACCTGGAGTTTAGATGTACTCAGAATCATCCAAAAGTAGGTCCTAACTAACTGATCCAAATGCAGGACGTTTAATGGATAATGGCCTGGGGATGGGCTTTGTGTTCCCACTGACTGAGGGGTAAGTCCTGTGATTGCACATGCACATTCATACCCTGCCTTTGGCCAGTGATGATCAGCTCCACGTGATCCCAAGCTTTAATGCCAATGGAAGGGATGTGCACTAAAGCTGACAGCAGCATATGGCCACTCCCAGCATTTCAGTCTGCTTCATGACTGGCTGGGGATTTCTCTTTAGGCAAAGAATAATGGCAGCTCTGACTGTTGTGGAAAGAAGAGGCTGGGAAAATGAATAAGGGGGAGAAAAAAAATGGGGCTTCAGTATATTCCACAGTAAACCAGCAATCAGTGTCTGAGCACCTCTGTCACACTACAGGGCACAATCAAAACAGGGTGACTCTGCCATAGCCTCATGACTACCAACAGCAAAGAATGAAAGTTTCTATCCTTCTTTCATTTGCAAACCACAGCTGTGTCAACCTGCCTGGGACACAGAGATTGTACAAGCTTAGAACATCTCCATTAGAAAGCAAAAAAAGGCATGTACTGAGTTCTACCAGCCTTGGGGATCCAGCAGCCTTCAGCATTCAATAAAATGAGGGACTGAAGAGAAAAAAGCAATAGAGATGCTCTATTGAGCATCTTGAAGAGGTCAATCATCTATTGACCTCTTGAAGAGGTCCTGATGGCAATGGCAGTGTCCCCACATGGAACACCATCTTGAGGAATTTCCCATTTGTTGCCTCAATAGAGCTGCATGTACCCTGGAGCACCCATGCCTTCATTTTAGGAAGAGGAAGGTTTGGTGTTTAACTCCCCCACCTGATCTTGAGATGATGTCTGAGTTAGAGAAAGTAATAACCACCTACAAAGAAATACAAATCATTTTAAAAAAGGAAGGCTGGGACTTTCAAAAGAATGGATGGGGTGTTTGCCTCAGACCAGCGACTTCTGAGAAACAAAGAAAAAAAACCCTTTTTTAACTGCTCAGTTTATCTGTTAAGTTTTTAAAAATGGATCTCTCTAGTCTTGTCTCAGAGTTTCACATGAAGCTTTGGAAATCAGTTCCTGGCTTCTCTCTCCTGGTGCATCTTCTATAGGAGCACAAATTTCCCCACACACTGGCCCCTCCTTTTCCTTTTACAGTGTTACACAATGTGCTTTGGGTAGTGGCAAATTCAGCTCTAATCTTTTCATCTCCAGAAGCAGCTGATTTTCTTTAGGTGCCGTAAGAAGAGACTTTGGGGATCCTCCGGAGGGGACAGACTGGTAAGTCCAATTCTGCACTGTGTTCACAGTTAGAACAAATAGCCTGAGGTAAAGGGAATCCTCGTCTGCTTCAGAAGGTTTATTCCCCTGGCCCCAGGCCATAGCAATAAAGAAGTCCTTTGAAATTATTCCCCAGTCCATGATAGCCTTTATAAATCCCACATCAGGAAGGGATTTGGCAGAGTTATAGCTGCTGGTGTTGCCATTATTCTTTTCTTTGTCCATCATTCAAGGCATATTTGTGTTGCAGAAGACAGTGAGTTTTTTCTTGAGTGCCTGTGCAAAGCATAGACAGGCAAAAGCTAAAGGTCTCTGTCTCCTCTATCCTCTCTTTCCTCCATGCTGCTATACTGGGTAAGGGCAAAAGCCAGCCTTCATGTGATAATGTCATAATTATTATTAGTCTTGGATGATATCCCAAAGTGACATCAACCTCACTAGAACATACAATAAGTGATTAAGAGGATTAAAAAGAGCTTAAGCTCTTTCTTGCTGTCAATATGTATTGCCTACCTAATGGCACCTGAAACTGAGGAGTCTCTGTCAGTCAGAGCCTATTTTTCATTCCCACTGAAGGAATTTCACAGAGGCAAATCCATCAGTTTTAGAAGAGATGCTCTTAGTTTGAATGAGTATAACATAAGAAAAGAATCAGGGTCCTAATATTAATATATTAACCGTTCTGCTTGGCAACCCACCATCATTCCTTATCCCTGCTGTAAAGACATGGATGCTGGTGTGATTTCTGTATATATTTCAGGACCCTACTGAAGGGCTGTCTGGGGGGGAAATTGATAGCTCTTTGCCTGCAGTCAGTGTTGCTGAAGTCTCATCAGTGAACTTTTCCTTTTACATATATTGTCTTTGATGGGCACCTGAGACTCTTGGAACACTTCCCTGGTGTGATAGGACAGTATCCCAATTCACAGGGGATTACATATTCACTCTGCCAACCTTTAAGCTTCTGGCTTGGCACATAGGAGCCTTAGGCTCCTTATAGAGTCAGTTAAGTCCCCTGTCATCTAAATTCGGAATTCTGAATTATCACAAGAGATTAAAAACCTGACTTTCAATCATGGCTTCTAATTTGGGAATGTGCCACTCCTGGTTGTTCTGGGAGCACCTTGACCTTGATTAACACATGGCAAAAGCTGCAGGTCCCACTGACTTCTCATTGAGCTGGAGGCATTAAAGGCCAGGCCTCCAACTGGACAAGCAAAACCAAACACTAACAAAAATCAAAAGCCTGTTTTGAAAAGAAGCCCCACAGCTCTCTGCCAAAGGAGGCCTTGAATAACTTTTAGGGGATTGCTTCCCTACATTTTGAGTCCAAATGCAAAAACCTTAACCACAGTAGTATCCTTTACTCTTAATTATGAAAGTTACAGAAAAGTCTAGAAGCTACAGTCAAGCTGAAGTGTTTCTTTTGGGTTTTTTAAGCAGTAATGCAAACCTCAGGAAGAGAGTGTATGGGAAGGTACTGGCTCTTTAAAGAGGAGAAAAATAATTTATTGGAAGGAGGGGACTATGTTTTACCCACGATCTGCCTTGTTTACTCACAATGCAAGGAAAACAGGGAATAAAATGCCATGTAACTGCAGTAGTCAATACTGCTGGGCCCACAGGCAGAAATGAGCCCTAACTAGAAATGCAGGTGAAGTACCATAAAAAGTGAGAAACAAAAAGCTATGTAATGTGCTGAGAGAAAGTTAAGAGAAATGATCCTTTTTTGTTGTTCTACATTCTATTACTTTATTCCCAGACCATGCTACATAAAACAAAAACAAAACCAATGGGGAAATCTGAAGTTGCTGCCAGAATTACTTGATAGTGTAGAAACAAAAGTCTTTTAAAAAGACTTCTACAAATCCTCAGTACGTCTCTATATCTTAGGCAATCCACAGTTGACTGACTGAATGATAAAAATGCAAACTTTCATATTTGGGGTCAAAGATAAAGAAGTCTCCAAATGAGCCTCCAGTTTTCCTGTGAAACAGGTCCAATTTTCTTAATCTCTGCTTCCTGACCAAGAAGAAAACTACAAAGGTTACATACAAATCTATGAACAGAAGATTTTGCAAGCCCAAACCAGCAGGTTTCTTCTCTGTATTTTTAAGGTTATCTGCCTTGAAAGAAATACTTTTAAATGGAGTTGTTCTTTCTCTCTCTCCTGCCCTCCTTATGATGTTGAAAGTCATTCTGAGTAGAATAAAACTCTAAAAAATATTGCCTTGCTTTCCTTTCACCTCATATCATCTTGATTGCCAGTTCTGGGTCTTCACTATTTTTGCATGAACATCTGCTGGCACAGCAGATCTGTAAAGATATGTGTCAATGTGTCTCAGGCACTGGTTAAAATCACCAGGAGGTGGTGAAGGGAAAGACACTTAGTGCTGGACAGCTTTGGAGCAGAGTTTTCCTTCTTCCAGCACATTAATTAATTAATTTAAAATCCAAACAGCCAAGTGCTTTTTAGGAGAATATATGGATGGAAACACAGAGTTATCATTTCCTGACTCCTTGTAAGCTACCACTGGTGAGTGAAAGATGTCATGTCATCAAAGGATGCTGGGGTAAACCCAGTCACCTTCTTTATTCTGGGGCTACATCCAGGCCTGGATTAGGGCAAAATGTTAAAGAGCACATTTTGGGCATACACAAATCAAAACCCTATCTTCTAAAGTTTGTTTTTTGTTTCTATGTAGCAGGTCATTTTCAGCTGTTATTGCATGCTCACCTTTAGGCATATTTGGACTTTCTGAAGAAGGCTGTGCTGCTGGTGTCTGTCATCACTTGTTGGTGCAACTTTTTAATTAAAAACTGACAAGACCAAGAAGACTGACTGTGCAGTTGTCAGTGATTGATTTACAAGAAGTTTCTTGAAAGATCCCTTTATGAGTGGAGGTTCTTTGTTATTCAACCCAAAGAGGAGCACGCAGACCATGGACGTGTTCTTGGAATCTGAGAAGGCATTTGTCATGACTGAATGAGAGCATTCATTTGAAGTTCTCAGGAAATTTGGCACGATAGGTCCCATTTAAAATCAATCCATTTTCTCAGCCTTGGGGGCACAAAGTGAGACACAGAGGAGAAATCTGACATCATCCAGTTGTCTGACAAATCAGATGACTGGTAGAGTTGTTGTTCTAGCAAAACATTGGGATGGGCAAATGATTCACTACACTATCCAGGGAATGATCTGCGTGGACTCTCTGGAATGTGAAGTCAGTCAGTGGTATATTTAAAAGACTGGTACGTTGCTCACCTCTATCAGTAACTGCTTATATTTGTCTTCATTTCTTAGGTTGCAGTCCTGCAATTGTGCTAAGGAGCAAAGCTGAACTGTGTCATGATGTCTTTGAGTTTGAAATCAATTTTCAGAAGTAAAACGAAAACCAGTAGAGTAGCAAGCAGATGTAGCATGCAAGGTTTCTGAGAAGGTTACTGTCAGGAACAACTTAGCAAAAGAAAGTAAATCTTAATGATCTGACAGAATTTCAGAACTTAGAACCACATTCCCCATATTTCTGCTTCCTACAACTGTTGTTGCGGCTTGAGGGCTCAAATACAGGCCACATGGTCACTGCCACTTCATGCCATGCATCTCTGTGCTGTGTAAGTGTTGGTAAGCTGATCTTAGTGCTGGGACTTGCCAAGTTTCCCAGGCTGGGCTTAGATTAGGAGCCAGAAAGTTTGGAGTCAGCACTTCATATGAGGCTAGTTTTGGTGTCTATGAAGACCCCAGGCTGGAACATTATGCATGAACTTGCTCCTCAAAATTTTAAAGAAGAGTAGCTACCTGCACTGTGTGCCTTTTCTGAGAGAGAAAGTTTCACTGACACTTGTGCAGACCTTTGCAGTCTCTCCCAGAAGAAGCACCAGAATGAAGACACCTTTGGAGAGCACTTTCAAGACAAATAAGGAATAACAAACACACCACACTGTCCCCTTTCCCAAGGCAAAGATAGAGAGCTCCCAGGGGAATTAATTAGCAAAGGAGCAGCTGGACCACCTTATTGCAGGTATTGCAGGCAGAGGCTCTGAATGTTCCAGGATGGCTGTATATTTGCAAAGCGCCCAAGGCTGCAGCACAGGCACTGAAGACAACCAAACAAACAGCACAAACCCCTCTGTAAGCTCTTTTGATCTTGTGTATGAATTAGGATTCAGTCAGGAGATTTATTAGAGCAGCCAGTGCTGCACAAACCAGCAGGGCTGAAAATTGCACAAGAACCCAGCACAGAGAGGAATACTGAAGAATCCACTGGGCCACTGTTGTGACAAAGTCCTTTCTCTTGCACAGGACTCTTACAAAGCTCTTTCTGATCCCCGAGGCTGTAATACCCTCCTGTGCAAACAGAACTGGGGAACAGGGATTGCCAACCTCCTAACTGATGTGCTCTATTTATATGTGCCACCACAGCTGCCCACCTCCTCCAGCTAATTTCCCCCTGCCTTGCCATGCTCCAGAGCATCTCACGATTCCTACATGAAGACTGACAGCAAGCAAAAGCAACTTGGATTACACTCTGCTGCCTCGCCTAGACTCCAGAGCATGAACTGAAATGGGGCAGTGTCAAGGGAGCAGTTTTGTTTCATTTAACATGAGGACTGATTTTAAGAAAGTATAACTTTAAACCCTTTCCTCTTCTCTAAAATCTGTTTTAGGCTTTCTGATTCCACAACTCCCCTGAAGCAGTAAGTAGTGCACACAGACAGAATGACCAACATTCAGAAAGACAAAGGAGCAAGAGAGGGATCTGTTCCAGCAACTACTGGACCTAATCCAAGAGAAGGCCCTAAAGCATTTCCTGGAGAATCCTCAGAGGACTGAAATGGAGCTCACTGCCCTGGAAAGAGCCCTGACACAGGCATTGCAGGGAGGAATGTCATGGATTAACTTCCTTTGTGATTGGCTCTAATGACTGCACCCCGGAGCGCTGCACTCTGGAGAAGATACACGCATTCAGGGGTGATTGGAGGGCCACCCCACAGCACACAGTGTGCAATCCCACCCCCAGAAGAGGAATGAGAACAAAGGCATTACTTACACTGGTCATTCTTAAGCTGTGGTGTGTGCTTTGCAGATCCCTAGCACTTTTCCAGTGGAGGTCCTGATTTGTATCCAATTAATTTCCAGTCTGCTTGCTTTGTTACCTGCCTACCTCATTACCAAAAGGCCAGTTCACCGGGGGCTTGCTATTCAAGAAACAATGTGATATCTCTGTTTTTGCACTTGTTTTCTGTTATTGCTTATCACACAGTAAACTTATTCTGATGCCACTCAGCTGCTAAATTTCATCGGAGTACCACCTATCAAAAGCATAATATCCTTCCATGCTGTTAACTCCCAGTGTGAGTAAATGCAAACACATATTCTTGGTTACATGACATTCCTTCCCTCCAATTATTTTCTGGTCTCTAAATGGGAGCATAATGCCTCCCTGATCCTGTATCCCTGAGCACACGAGGCAGCCTGCCAGCGTTTCCTCTTTGGCTTACACATGTCCAGAGGATCTCTTGACCTCCTGATCTCCACAGTCCTTCAGCATCGTTCTCATGCACTCACAAATGTGCAAAAGCCATCAGACACTTAGCATGAAAAACCCATGATGGTGAGAACCATCAGCTTTTACACAGGCATTGCTACTGTGTTCAGTTATTCTGGAGAATATTCTTAGCACTCTGCAAACCCATGGTTCAGAATTAGACCAGTTTTCTTCTGTACAACCAACATGATGAAAGGTTCTAGAAAGCAGAGAAGCATCACAAAGGTGTTTTTTCTATAATGGTATGAAGCACTGAACTGACACATGTCAAAATCCACTCAGAGTAACCTGGCTCTCACTGGTGATGGATGTCCTTGCATGAAGGGCATGAAAAGAATTTCAGTTTGCATAAATTACCTCTGCACCAAAGCAAGAACCTGTGACTTGGGGCATGTGATTTAACTTTGTGTGGTCATCTTATTTTTTATGTTATTGTAAGTAATCAAAGCATTAATGTGTCAGCTGGTACAGATATCTGAAAAAGCCTATTTGTCAGAAGGGACCTTTTCTAAACTGTTTGAAATGCAACTAATAAATGTCTTCACATTGCTGTGTCATATTAAGTGATAGAACAGCATCACAAAAATCACAAATGCCTGCACCACAGCAACCTCCCCAGCTGAACAGTCATTGCAAAACTGGATCTGGAGAGAAGCTCTGTGTGTGACCATGTCGCTGATGCAGACAGGAGTGGAACCTCTGGCAACAGAGGTTGGTGGCCCCAGGATGGCATCTGTTCCCTGCTGCACCCCCCGCTGCACCCAAAGTGCTGCTGCACTGAGCAGAGCTGTGACAGACAAATGTTCTGCTGAAGTACTCACTCAGTTTCCTCCTCATCATCAACACCCCAAGAAGAAGCAGGGACACGGATTTCCAAGCGCCCTTTACGTCATGGTGGCCATCCCAAGGCGTACTGCCAGAGAAACCACCAGGTGCAGGACGAAGGGGCGCAGCATCACAAGAGGGGCTGTCTTCCCAAAACATCACACCATCCCACCAGCCAAGGTCATAACTACATCAACACAGCAGTCAACAAGGAGAGTGTTAGAAACCAGCATGGCTTCGTGTATTTAAATGCCACATAGTTTGATGATGTTTTGGCAAACAAAGTAGCAAAAGACAATGTCTATGTGAGAACTCACAGCTGTCATAGAAAATAATACAATGTTAGCTCTGCAGAGGGGATCTCTCTGCCTTATGTGCTTCCAGAGCACTGTAAGCCAGCCCAGCAGCTCTCCCTGCAAATCATACATCCATTAGAAAGAACGGTGTGAATGCACAGGCAACATACACTAGAACATAGCCCATGGAAATGGCTCAGGAGCCTTCTGGCTGAGGTCCAGCCTGGAGTCAGCTGAGCATCTGCGGGAATGCTGGGCTCCTCACTGCAGGCATTGTCCTCGGGCTGACAGCAGCACAGCTGGGAGAAAGCACACTGAGGAGCCTTGGCAGGACTCAGTGCAAAATATTGGTGTAACATACTATGTTTGGAGTAACTATAGGAGCTATAATTAAAACCCTATAAACGTGATGCTGTTCTCCCAGCGCCTGAGGCTCAGAGAACCATCATCTTATCAGATATGAATGCAAGAGACTGGATCACACTCTAGAAATTTTTCATGCTTCCCCAGTATAGGCTGCCTTAAAAAAAAAAAAAAAAAAAAAAAAGGCAAGAGAAATTGAAAAGGAAATTCCTAAATAAAGGCAAAAAAAAAATCATACTATATATGGCTAGGAATATTTGAGGAAGATGTCCTGATTATTAAAAACAAAAGAAAAAATAATATTATAGACAAACAGAAGATTATTGCCCATTTCTTCTGACAAACAGTTTTCACGTCTCATCTGATGGTGTCCAGTACTTCTCAGGCACTAAAAAGAACTGATGTAGAGACAATTAAAATAAATGGAATCTGTTTTGTGACCCCATTGGGAACTAGAATTTAAGTGCCAGAAAGCTATCAGCATTTTATGCTTATGAACTTCCTAGGGGTCTTTCTGTCTCTTAGGTTTGAAGATCATACCCCTTGGCAAGATCACAGAACTGCAGAAAGGCAAGCAGGGAAACATTTATAAATATGTAGTGAGGGAAATGGATCCAGTAGACTAAAAGCATGACAAACATGCACATGAATAAAGATGATAAAATCACTGTATGGTCAGAATCAAAGCTGTTGTGGGGTGTTTTTTCTGTAGTTGACCTCTAAAATACAAGGGGTGACATTCTTGCCCCACTGAAACCAGTGGGATTTGTGCCATTGACTTCAAGACAACTAGGATTTTGCCCCATGTAATGAGCTATGAAACCAAGCCAGAAGAATCCCAAGTGTTCCTTGAACTCGGATGAACTGGAAATCCAGTTTCAAACTGCAGAGCCCATGTTCAGCTCTGTATGTAACAGATGCAAAGCAGAGGCTGTAGTCTTCAGAAATGGATCTGCAGGAGAGCTAGTCCCACAGACAATTTTGTGAAAAAAGAAAACCAAACCCCCCAAAAATCTGGTTTTCATGTTGGTCTAGCTACTGCAGCTGTGTTCTGGTCAGTGTGCCTCTCCAACCCAGGATCTTTTTCCCCTTTCTCTTGAAACATGAAAAGCTATTGCTAAAATTTTGATAAACTAAACAGGTGGATTATTACTAACCAAACAGAAAATATTATTTATTACTCTATTTAGAAGATAACCAGGTTCATTATCATTTTATGGCATATGGTAGTTATTTATGGCATATGGGAGTTCCCCATAGGTAATTTTCCCATATCCAAGTCCTCCTTCAACAGAAGAAAGATTCCTCTGTTGGTGATCCCGTAACACAGAAGAACTTGTTTAAAGATCACATTTACAATATGCCATGTGTGGCTTTATCTGCCAGGGTAGTAGCTCATTGTACGCGAAGAAAGGCCCGCATTGCCTCATTGGCAATATACAATAAATTACTGATAGAAAGAGCATGTGCCCAGTGGCTGCAAATTCCTTTCTACAGGGAATCTGGAAGGACCTTAGTTTCTGGAGGCAAATCCCTAAGTGCAATAGTTAATAGGCTGTTTCCACTGTCCTCTCCCTGTCCTACCATGAATGTGTCCTCTCACGGCCTCATTCGTTGGATATTGATCTCGGTGGACTTTGAACTCGAAGAGCTGAGAGTGGCACAATGACACTCTGCCACGGGGAAAGGAGAAAAATATGCTGCAATCAGAAACTAGTATCAGATCTGGGGACTTGCCTTGCTCTATTTTCTTCCTCTGCCCCATGTACAAGGGAGTTTTTATGTCTCCCCTGAGCTGACATTAACAGCATGGAGAGCTGTCTGCCTCAGAGCATCCGATGTGTGGAAAAATAAGCCAGAGCTGGCCCTGAGGGTGGTTGAGGTGACGTGAGGTGGCTGCCCACTGCACAGACTTGTCCATCTTTTTAAGTGACTAACTGCAGAACTGACAGCACAAGGAACAGCCTGAAATCTGGAATGCATCCTGGATGCATTCCTGACCGAGAATGCTGAGAAATGCAGGCAGCCAGGGAGGGGAAGACTGGCAGAAGGCTCCTCACCTGATTTGCTGACTGAAGTTAGGAAACCTTGTTATAGTCAAGCCTCAACAGCAACATCCTGAAAACACTGAACAATAATATCTCCATCATATTCACAATATATTCTAAGACAGCTATCCACACACTGTTGGCCTTTAGGAGCATGAGAATATGAATATCCTTTCCCACATGTACAAGAGCAGAGACAGCAACTTCCACCTAAATGCCAGTCCTGTAGGCTTTTAGCAGCTAGACATTTCTGTTTAGCCTTTCTCTGTATTTTATTAAAAATCATGGTGGTAAAAGAGCTCAGTGAAATTTATATTCTGTATTATACAACTTGACAAAGTATTTCGCAAGCAGGAAAATACAAGTGAGATTTTAATGGAAGCAAAAAGCTGTATCCTAGATACAGTACGGTCCATTTACCTGTATCAAGGAGAAATGTCACACTGCAATGTGTGTGTATGTTGCCATGAGATAACACATGCCTTCTGGGAATTAGGAAACACTTTGCCATGCTTGAGCCTTCAGCAGAATGGCAGGAATTATCTCATGGAAATAAGTAGCCCAAAATGTTTAATTCTTGGAAGAAAATGGCAAGGAGAAAACAATCAATTACTTCATTGTTATGAAAGATCATGTTCCTTTCCACTGACAAAAAAGTTGGTGATTGAAGATGACTTGGGAATGTATCTGAACGATCTGTATGCCTCTACCTAATGAATATATGGGTCTGCAATTTATTATGCATACAGATATAAACACATGTAGGGATAGGCACCATTTTTGGATGTACATAGACATTTGAAAAAAGCCTTTATGCCTATACCTACTAAATTATTCACATATGTTTGACTTTATAGCTGTTTAGCATGATGTTACTCTTTAACTGGAATTTGGAATTGCTTTGAACATGTGGCACTATTACACTTTTTTAAATGCCCTAAATGCTAATGCTATGGGATGAAAATGGAGTTTTTAATATAAGGATTTATGTTCAGGTTCATAAGTCAGTTTTAGAAATATCTAACTATATTTAATTCTGAAAATAACTAAATGTGCATATTTTAAACTATTATTTTATAGCAATTAGTTTTAATAGACTTTTAGAAGCAGCTGCAATCCAGAGAAGAATAGCTTTTGTCCCCCAAATTTATTGTTTTATAGGTACTGAAGGTACTATAGGTACTTCTCTTGATTAGATCTAACTGCAAGATTATGAGACATTATAAAACACTTCTCTGCATACTTAACTTTTGAGATTACTGCAGACTTATATGCCTAAAATCTGCCACAGACAGGCAGGCACATGGCTGTCTCATTATTTTTATCATCTCTGGGCAAAATTCTAGCCTTGGGTTCTTTAGGAATTTGCCAGAAGCCAAAAAAAAAAAAAAAAGGAAAAAAGGAAAAAAGTAGGAGAGGATGTTAATATTTGACTTCAGGATTAGAAGGGGTTTATGTTAATTATTGATATGTCTCCTTTAATGTATATGACATGTCCCTTGAGACTGATGAGATAGCTACAGAATATTAACGACCTTTCTCTAGACTAATGTTAAGCAAAATATTAACAACAAAAATTGCATTCCTTTAGCCTTATTATTGGGAAGAGATCAAAGAACAAATTTGTAGCTCCATAAACACGGGCCTCAAGACACATTCCTCATACCAAGGTGAGGGAGTCAGCCCCATCCATTCATTTGCAGAATCTACTCTTCAGAGCTCCTTTTAATTTGATACATGATCAACAGCAACATATTGCAGCCAATGGTTCATTCATGAACTATGCATTAGGACAACTGCTTAGACCAGCTGCCTAAAGCTTGGCCTGGTTTCCTAGATGGCACTGTTTCTGACCCCTTCCTGTACAGCTCTCTAAGCCACAGGAAGATTTCAGCATGGTTAATTCATACAGTTTATGAACTAGGTGAACACTTTCACAAATATTTGCAAGACTTTCTTGCTACCTGGATATGATTGCAAGGGAAATTCTGTTTATCAGCATTGTCAGAGGAAGCAAAACTGCATTTTTATTGAATTTAGATGAAACAAAAACATGAGAAAAAGGAGAGAAGCATGGATTAACAGGTAAAAAAATATGGTTCCACATCCAGAAATTAGCCAGGGTAACAGACTGCATGCGAAATTAATTTTGGGGGATCTCTCCCTGCTGTAGACTTTCTGGATACACTAATTTATTCTTTCCATGCTTCTGTTCCCATTAGTATGAAGGGCATAAGATTCCCCAAGAATCCCAAGATAGATGGGTAAAAGTGAATTTTGTAGTTACACTGAGTAAGTCTGAAGGGAGGAAGACTGGTAAGATCCATGAAATACAGATGGAGATAGGAAGAGTAATAATTTACTTTTTTTCCCTCTTCCAAAAGCAACAGCTCTCTCCTTTCCTCTGAGAAGCAGCAGTCCCAACCTCTTCTCCTGTGTTCCAACAGGCTGCTTGGAATAGAGGGAAAAAGACTGACATAGTGGCACAGTCATGCTGCAGGGGAACCAAGAGCAAGAGTGAAGAGAAGGATGGGATGGGATAGGGAAGGCTTGGAGAGCTACTGCTAGGTGGTGGTGCCAGCAGCTGTGCCATCAGAATGTAGGGCTGAGGTACTCAGGCTAGGACAATCCATGCTGTCTTTGCCATCCCTGGGAGCCTGCCACCCTCCCAGGGATGCCAGCTGCTGAGGGCCTGCTCCAAAGCTTCCCAATTGCAGGGGACATGAGGGCTGTAACAAGAATGATGCTCAGGTGCCATGGTAAAACAAGTTTTCTATCTAACAGAGGTAGAAATATCACAGAATCATAGAATGGTTTGTGTCAGAAGGGACCTTAAAGATCACCTTGTTCAAACCTCCCTACCTTGGGCACGGACACCTCCCACTAGACCAGGTTGCTCAGAGCCCCATCCAACCTGGCCTTGCCAGTGCCCCATGACCCTCAGAGTCAAGAATTTCTTCCTAATATCTCATTTAAACCTACCCTTTGCCAGTTTGAAGCCATTCCCCCTTGTCCTATCACTACACACCCTTGTGAAAAGTCCCTCTTCAACTTTCTTGCAGGCCCCCTTTAGGTACTGGAAGGTGTCCTCAGAGCCTTCTCTTCTCCAGGCTGAACAGCCTCAATTCCCAGCCTGTCTTTTTGTCTTGTCAAGGAATTCCCAATTTCATTGATGGCATTGGTTTGTATTACTTTTCTGTAGCCATTCATTAGTGGTTTTCTTATTGCTGTCCCAGTAAATTACTCTATAGTGAGTATGTGATTGTTGAATATTAGTTCATTTTGTTGGATCATCTTCCCGAAACAGAACAATATTTTATTGGCTTTGTCCCTTGATATTCCATTCTCACCCTGCTATTTACTATGCTCATTTATTGCTTAATTTGAATTTTAGTCTGCTCTGCCACTTGTCCTCCACATCTCAGCATGCTACATACTGGTAATAATAATAACCAAGATCCATATTCTGAGCTTATTAATGGACGAACAAATTTGAAACTTCTGTGTAGGCTTCACCAGAGGTCTAGATGGCTTACAAGCATCATGATCTTTACACTGCAATTGCACATATATGCATTGCTTTTGTTGCAGTTCATGTTATAACATCAAGGCTTTTGTATGAAGCCTTAAATTCACTAACCTCATGATTTCTCTCAGAGTACTAAAACAAATGAGTCTTATGAAGTGTAAGTAGCACCTGTAATTAGTAACACAATTACAACGAGAGTGGAATCTATCACTATGCACTATTTTGATATAATTACTGAGCATTAACATTGGCTTTGGCCCATAAGATGAGTCACTGTCTGCATTAATGATGGTGGGACCAGCTTGTCTGCTGGCATATACTGGGATAGCCCCAGCGGGGTCACCAGAGAGGAGCTGTCTTACAGCCCCTGGGATTATGGCCCTGACAGCTCCACCACGATCCTCACTGGAAGTCAGATCCAGTCTCTAGTGCATTTTCTCTAGGAGGTAAATAAAATGAATAACTAACTAGGAATGAAAATGAGGGAAAGAAAAAATACTCGCACAAATGTGTGGTTCCCTTTCAGTGATTCAAATTTACTGTACATGCTACATCAAAAAAAATCTTTGCAATTTTTCTTGGGGGAAGGGAGGTGGTTTTTTGTTTTGTTTTTTTTTTCTGAACTCCTACACCCTGGTTAAAAGCTTAAAGCAGGCTGAGTTGTGCAAGGCTGTGTTGAGACTGATTAGACAGGAAAGCGTGCTGTGACACTCCCATCCGTGTGAAAGAAGAACGAAGCAGCTCCTGAAGTCCGTCCTTGCCGGAGCTTGATCTTCCTCCCACTTGTTCATGTCAGCAGTCCTGACGCAGGAGCAGGAGATGCATCCAGTTCTTACTCAGCAACAACTGCTGTGGAAATCAGAGGGAAGGGTGTGGGCTCAGCTGTTTTTTATCCATCAGGATTTGAACTACTGAGAGTTCTTTTCTAGTAAAAGCTCAATAAAAAACTGACCAGAAGACCTTAAGATTTGTTCCAGTGGATTTCTGTACACTTCTTCAGGGTAAATAGTGGCAATACAGGAGAAGTGCCAACAGTAAGGCTTGAGACACAAATCTAAACTAAAGAATTTATATATATGTATATTTAGTTTTGCAATGGAAATAAACTTTGTTGTTATCAAAGACAGACTTGCAAACCATACTGGAAAGTGTTCTGAGACCCCAGTGATATCTTCTGTCCTACACTTCATTGCAACCACATCAGACCCATGTAAAAAAATGAAACTGTTCTCTTAAACAAACCACTAGCTTACTAAACTTGTTCTCAGATATTTCACTTAGATTTTTAGTACTCCTAAAAGATGCTGGACTTCAGTGTTTCAGCTAACTGTCCTTAATTTTTTTTACATCACTATCAACAACACTGCATAGCTGAATAATGAATATCCCAAAATAAAGTCTGGCATTTTCTTCCATCCCTGTAAGCACTGGCACCATCACAGAGCATTTTTGCTAACTTTAAACTACGCTGATGAGTTACAGAGGGGAACAACTTTCCCTGTAGCAGCAGAGGGCCAGATAGGAATGACTGGCCACGGTTAACCCCTGAGAGATTTGAACACTGACCTAGATACCAGAAGCAGCACAGCACCTAACAACGTGAAATAGAAACAAAATCCATAACCTTTATTAAATATGGTGTTGCATTTCATCCCACTGCAGAGACGTCATTATCATGCTGTGGGCAAAGAAGAAAATAGCACGCCTGATACCATGCATTTATATAATGCATAATAATGCTTAGCAGACACAGAGCACTGTTCATTCTCAAAACACTTACAATCATTTAAACCTCAATGAAACTGTGTGGTAGAGCAGTGTGTTGCTTCTTTTTATTTTTTTAATCATTATTTTTCATTGAAAACTTACTGAGTAAATGCCTCACATCAAGGAAGAATAGATCTATGCCCAAATTCTGATCAAATTACTTTGGTGAAACTACTAATTATCTTTGAAACCAATGGAAAACTTCCAGCAATATGACCAAAATCAGAATCTGGATCCTATTTTATATGCCATAAAGCTGAATTGTTATTGGATAGCTTGGTACATCTAAAAATAACCCCTCTGGTTTATTTTTATCTCATTTTGGAAATCAGGTTCACATTGTTTCTTACTTCTCTGGCTAACTTAAAAATTAGAATCTGACAACGTGCTTTTTTCTTGTTTGCTGTGTTCTCCTGTTTCCAGGCACCCTCCTTTCCCAGCTGGGAAAGCAAGATGATGTGGTTTTGCAAGGGGATGGTTCTGGTGGCAGACTAAGGCCCTGTACAGTCAGTTATCCCATCTCAGGAGTGGCCTGGTAATTCAGAGTAAAGTTACTTTCCCTCTCCCTGCACCTGACTTGGGGGTGCTGGCTTTGTGCAGAGATTTAGTCAATTCAAAGTGAACCCTACTGCCCATCATTCTCAGCTGGTTGTTTTACACCCTCTTGGGATCTTGAAAGGAGACTTGTAGAATTCGTCCTCTTTTAAATCCATGGCTGAAGCAATTGCAGTCAGGGTTACTGCCAGCTCTGGCTTAGCAGCTGTTACAGGAGGCCCAGATGGCCTTCCTTTGCTCCTGATAACCTCGGAGAAGGTGGGATGGATTTCAGCTTAGCTTTCAGTCCACTGTAAGTCATGGTCAGGACGACTCATGGCAGTCAGCAGCTGTTGGCCATTTTGGTTTCCATGCAAATGCTGGGAGGGATAAAATTTACTTTCTCTTGTGGAAGTAATGAATTCATTTAAACAGGCCATTGTGGTTGAACTGTTAAAAAGTTCAGGAATGCCTGTGTCAGTTCTTTCCTTCCAACATTTTATTCTATCCTGTCATTTTGTCAATTAAGGCTATTCTGTCAGTTCAGTGCAGTCAGCAGAAAACAAAACAAGGCAACTGCTTTTTTGGGGGCTGTGGAGGAGGGGCTGGGGGAAAGATGGAAAAAGAAGTACTACACAACCCAAGTAATTTTAAGCCTCTAAAGTGGTAGAGTGACTCAATTAAAAAAAAATGAAACCTAATACATTCAACAAGGTATATTAACCAAATAAGGTATTACAAAAATAAGTCCTAAATAAGTAAAAAATTACACAGAGATATGTACACAGACATGCTTAAATGCAGTCAGGACTTCAGCTCAAATCTTCTTTTCCCTGGTCACCATAAAATGGGCAGAGGAAATACTTCAAATTGACCCCATGCTCCCTGAGGATTACACAGAGTCTTTGCCACAGTTAGAGACCTTCCTTTTACAGAATCATTTATTGGATTAACCCATAACAGACCCTGCGATTGTTCCTGGATCAAAACCTGTTCTTCCTTGGATCAGAATATGTAATACTGCTGCAGGATAGCTCTGCACCTTTCGGCATCAAGGAGTGCTTGTTGTGCTACTGTAGAATACATCTTTGGAAAAATTAGATCCTGCCAGGGATAGCAGCTCCATTTAGCAGAGTTTCTGTTTCCACAGAAACCACACCACTGAAGTCTGCAGAGGGCAGATGTGGAGTGAGAACATCTGTGACCACTTAGGTTAATTGCCTTTCCCAACTCTTCCCCCACTTCTGGTCTCTGGTGGCCCTCTGAAGATCAATGGCAGATCACCAGGCGTCTTGTTGCAGGCTTTCTGCCATCCTGCCCCATCTCCTGGGGTTATCTAAAGCTGGTTTTAAAACTGTATCCAGAGGGTCCCTAAGGACTCCTCCTAGTGTGTCTGCTGTCTCTTTTGTCCCTGGCTTTCTCTCTGCTCCTGGACAGACCATTTAGACCCTCTGCTCCTCAGACCTACAGCTTAGCAACAGCTCAGGAAGCTTCCCAGCTCAAATGTAGAGGTATATTATGTTTTATGTGATAGCTCAGATACAACTGTGATAGGAATCATGAAGATTTAAATAATGATTTTACTCTTTAACACGCTTTCATAACAAATAAATATTTTCAGGTAAAGGGAATACCAAGATATTGCATATGCATTACAGATACTTCCTACATACTACATTGTTTTCATTACTACTCTCTGATAGTCTTTTCTAAGAATGTTAATATTTCCCAAAAAATGAATAGCAAAAAAGATATTGTTAGTGCTGATGCATGAAAGTGATTCAAGCCTTAAGTCCTCTGCCAAGATACTAATCTAAATTCAAGCTACAAAGAAAAAAAAGAGGAAAGAAAGAAAATGAAACTTTTTTAAAAGTAAGTTTGAAACCACTACTAAAAGCCACAACAGTTAAAAAATGCTGCAGCAAACGAAAACAAGGGGTGAAATTCTTGGAGTTGACATTGCCCCAGGTTTCATTGTGGTTCTACCTCAGTGCTAGGGTGGCTTGCTACTTTCCTTTTGAAACTCCTCAGATGTGGGAAGAAGTTGGCTGTATGGCTGAAGAGACTGGGGGCATCAAAAGAAAGATATCAAAGCTGAAGGAAACAATCAAAACTAGCTATTTTGAGCTACAATTATTAAGAGACAGTGCAGAGATCTTTAACATAGTGGGACCAGTTTAAAAGTCCCTTCTGGTTTTTTAGGCCATTAGAGACATGCTCAGGGACAGAGCAACTGCCCTTACAAGCTTCTTCAGGCCACTGGCCAGCCACATGTAATTCTCTCTTCCCTGGAGTAGATTTTCTGATACCATTTTAGAGGCCTTGGGGATTTGCAAGAAATTTCTGCAACTATAAAGTTGTGCTGTGATTTTATTATCCTTCTCCCAGATGTCCAGGCTAATCAATGACAAATGCTGCTTTTATTTACCATTTTCATATGAAGTTCTTACTTCATATGGATATTCTCAGGGCAGTTCTTTCATGGCATTGAAACAATAAAAACCTTCAGTTACCCAGAAAAAGTGAAGACCCAAACTTAATAACTAAATGTCAGTACAATTAACCTTAAGACAAATTCTGACCTGTTAAATGTATTTAAACATTTTGGGGAGGTTTTTTGCACATACATGATAAGAGTATTCCCAAAAGGTATGTATTTAAACATTTTGGGGAGGATTTTTGCACATACATGATAAGAGTATTCCCAAAAGGTATGGCTTGTCATTAAAAAAAACCCCTCATTTGTTTGCAGGTTTAAAGTATTAGGGCAAATTATAAGTTACTTAACTTTCCACCAAGACTCTACTTCCTAATGATTCTTACAGCAAAATCAGAATTTTGATTGGAACTCGTAACATATTTACCAAGCCTACACATATTCAGAGTACATGTAATTTTTTCCGGTGTCCCTTATGAAAGTAAACAATCCACAGAGCTCTGTACCTGTAGTTTGTAATGACCTCAGGACTCCTTAATGCTTTTGAAGCCTGATTGCATGCACTTGGAGGTATTTTACTCTTTCATATTTGCCAGGTCTTTCATTTAGTTTTCCACACCACAGTAGATGTCCTGGTGTAATGAAAGGCAATAAAGAACATGATTTTGCTCTGTTTTATTCCCATCTCAGTGGTCACCTGTTCCCATGTTATTTCTGAACCTCCCACCCTTTTGCTGTTGAGAACTGAATTTGAAAATTGTGGGAAAAGGTTTCATTCAAGCCAGAGTCTGAAATCACTGCTACAGTAGTGGATGGAATTTGGGTCCTGGTAAGGGGGTGAAATATCTGTGTTTTGAGTGCCCAAGTTGAAGGCACTCACTAAACATACACTGTTCCTGCTGGTCATCAAGCAGCACTTAATGCTACTTGAAGCCTCAATAACTTTTGGCACATTTTAATTGCAGGTCTCAGACAGTTTGAAGCTTTCTCCTTCCAGGCAATTTTTGTGCTCAGCCCACTGCCTTTCTTTTGCTTTGTCTCTTTGAAGAGTGACTGAGTTACGACAGGACCATCTCTGTGGGCACCTTCTCTTCTATGCAGCTCATTGTCCCTGCATTTTCCTACCTGGAGAAAACATGAAGCCTGTAGTAATAACACAACAAAATTAAACAGAGCTATTAAATGACTGAGGGACCTTGGTAATATGAAAAATGATAACAGTAACAACCATGGCCAAAACAACTCCAAAGCAGATCTTCAGATAACAAGAATTATTACATTATTACACTTTTAATTTCTGCTGAAATTTTCCTACAAAATACCGACCAAAGCTTATTCAAATTGTAAGACATGAAGTCTCTCTAAGCTTTGCCTTAGTTAATGGTGCCATTAACACATTTAGAAGACATTGGAGCTTACACTTCCTTCTCTGACCACATGTGCATACACAAATCCATACCAGGATGGGTTTGCATCAGTAGGAGTTTTGACCAAGTAAGGATTGCATAGTCAGGCCCCACACAGAGCCCTAGACACAGTCTTGTGCTTACTTAGGATAAAAGTGAGTGCATTTTGATGAGCTAGGCAACTAAACTGGGTTAATATCCAGTTTGTCGACAAACTTGTTTTGGCATGCCAGCTAGACCATGGCTGCTTACATCACATAAACCCAATCTTGGATTATTTTGTTCCCAGTTAAATGAAGGACCCTAAAATTTCCTTTGCAGTTGGTAGTTCCAGCTATGTGAGGAGAGAGCTAGGAATTCACATAAGCCCTTGCCAGGGTCTGGGAGGCTTTGCTCCGATGATGAGCTGAGAACCTTGAGCATTTCCAGACTGAGAAATCATACATGCTCACCACAACAGGATGCTGAATGTGCAAACAGTGAGTGCAGTTACACTGCTCCTACAACATGGGGATGTTCTCTGCCTGCGCCTCCATCAGCTGTTTTCCCAAATATGTGGAAAACTCCACTGTGGGCTGACCAGTGCTGAGGAGCTGGAGGTACCTCTTGAACAACACCAGCATTAATATAGCTAGAATTAAACGTACACTACTAGTGTTTTTACCTATACACCCAGATGCATATATATGTGTTATTTATAAGTAATGTATAACAGTCAATGCTCTTTCATGAGCACATAAGAACTTCCTGAAGATAGATACACAACTCATGAAGTGCCTTTCCAAGTGTTTTCCTAAGGAAGGTTTTCCAGAACAAGGATTGTGTTTACAGAATTTATGAAGATGTTTACAGCCTCAGCTACACAAATCTGTCAAAATATTGCAATGGAAATTCAAACCCACTGTTTTGCTTCTGGTGCAGGGGAAGTTGGGGGGTTTCTTGCATTTTTTGCAGATTACTTTTAGAATTTGGTGAAGGGTTTGGCTGGTTTTCCAGCAAAAGATGCTGTTATGTAAACACTAGTAACTTCTCAAAGACAAAAATGTGTGCATGGCTCTAATTTTAAGCACATGAGGTCACTGGTTAAGTGTTCAAGGATTGTGAGCTGGTCGGACATGAGCGGAGGGATTCACTGCACAGTCTTGATGATCCCTTTTCAGCATCAAGTGGGTAAAGGAGGCTGGCGGGCTGGCTGAGGTGCACAAATAAACGGTTTGATTTACACAGACGCTCTGATGCTGACACAGGGCTTTACAAACCTCCAGAGAACGCATGAATTGCAGACTTGAAGCTGTGTAAGAGGCAGATGGGTTGTCCCACTGCCCTTCCTCAGGCTCCTGGTTACCAGAGACAACCGAGAGCCCAGGAGGGACAGCTGCTGGCAGCACTAGCCAACATCAGCGGCCCTAGCACCTCATGGGCTCTGTCCCACCGCCCACACGCAGGGGGTTTGGGGCTCCCCAAGCCACCGACTGGCCGAGCCCCGCTGGCTTTCTCCGAGGCCTCGCCCCCCTGCCAGGCTGAGGGACACGCCCGGTCCCCGGCGGGCCCTGACCCCGGGGCACAGCCACACGCCCTCCCCTCGGCGGAGCCTCACACCTGTGCCACAGCCGCACAGGCTATCCCGAGCTGGAAGAGACCGAAGAGGACCATCGAGTCCCGCCCCTGACCCTGCACAAGACAGTCCTAAGAATCACCATGTGCCTGAAAGCGTTATCCTAGAGCCTTCTGAACTCTCTCAGGCTGGTGCTGTGACCACTTCCCTGGGGAGTCTGTTTCAGTGCCCAGCCACCTCTAGTGACGAACCACCTCCCGGTATCCAACCCAAACCCCCCTGACTGAGCTCCAGGCCATTCTCTCGGGTCCTGTCACTGGTCACCACGGAGGAGAGATCAGTCCTGCCTCTTGGTGACCATGAGGCCCCATTCCACTCCAGCCCCGGGCCCAGGGCGCGCTCCCGCCCGGCCGCCACCCATGCCGGGCCCGTGACGGAGCGGCGGCCACAGCGGCGCTGGCGCCACAGCAGCGTCCGCCTGCCGGCCCGCGTTTGCCGCGCCCGCCCGCACCGACCGGCGCTTCCTGCAGCGGGGCCGGCGGGGCGAGGGCGGGCAGGGGGAGGAGGCGGAGGAGGAGGAGGGGAGAAGCGGGGAGGGGAGCGAGGCGGAGTTGGTGCCGCCGCCGGATGCTGCGAGGAGGCGCCGCGGCCCCCTGCGCTGCCGGTCGCTCACCTGAGCGGGCAGGAGGGCGGGGGAGGAGGAGGAGCCGGCGGCCGAGCTGCGCGGAGCCCGGCGGCGGTGAGGCGGGCGGAGGGGCGGCCAGGCAGTCGGGCGAGGCGATGGCACCGGGCGCGTAGCGGGCAGGAGGCCCCGCGTCCCGCCGTGTGCGCCCGGCTGCCGGCGGGGGCGGCCGGCGGGCTCCGCCGAGGCCTAGGAGCGGCCTCTTCCCTCGGAGCGCCGGGCGCGGTGCCGCCGCGGCCCGCACCATGTCCACCCGCACGCCGCTGCCCACCGTCAATGAGCGGGACACGGAGAACGTGAGTGCCGCGCCGGGACCCCCCTCCCTCCCTGCCTCCCTCCCGCCTCTCCCCGGTACCCAGTGGCGGCCCGGCCCGTCGTGCCGCCCAGGCCCGTCGTGCCGCCCAGGCCGACTGCCCCAGGGGCGGGCGGGCCGCGGCCGTGCCGAGTGCCGGGCCGGCACCGCCGCCTGCCCGCGCCCCAAGCTCCTCCATGCGGCGCTGCCGGGGCGGGTCCGGCCCGCCGCGCTCCACGTCGCCCCGGGCCTCCCGCGGGGAGCCCTCCCGCAGCCCCTTCCAGCGCTGCCGGGCCGGGCCGGGCCGGGCTGCGCTGCCCTTATATGTCCTCGGCCGCCGGCGCACACGGGCTGCGGGCCCCCGGCGGCCAGAGGCCTGTAGCCCCTGCGGGCGGCAGCCGGCGTGCCCCGCCTTAGGGCGGCCCCCGCACTCGGCACCTCCGCGCCTGCCTTGGGAGAGCCACTTGTGCGCTGTCTGGCGGCCTGGTACTTGGCCTTGCCTCACCTCTTGGGCTTCGGCGGTACTTGCTCTTTGTTCGGTTTACACTTCCAAGGCGGTCCCCGGCGGTGTTGTATTCCTTCCTCTGCTTTGCTTTGTGTTGCCTCCGAGAGAGGCTGTGGTCGTGTCCTTGATTCTTCTCGAGTTCATTGTATCTTCCTTTGTGCTCTGTTTAAATATCTTTGCGGTCTCTGCTCCGCCGGGACTCGATGAAGTGGGAGCACGGTGGTGTTCTCTGCTGTGGTGCTCTTCCATAGAAAATAACCAGCCTTGGCTGTGATGGACAGTGTACCTGAGGAATGCTGGACCATGTCTGGTCCTGTCCATCAGTGGTGATTATTTACATAGGTGGTAGTGTGGGAGGTGTGAAATTTGCCTCTTGGCTGAGGGAGCCGGTGTTAAAAGCAGTATTGTTTGCAATGCGTATCCTTAATTACCTTTGGGAAGGTGGCAGAAGGAGGGGGAAAAGGAGTGGTAGGAAATGTAGCACAGGCAGTTATACCCACCTTCTGTTCGTGTGGAAAGTGATTGGTAAGAAACGAGGGAAGATGGCCTAGTGGGCTGAAATGGGTTGAAGATGTTTGTTTGTATTGCATCAATCTATTCTATAGATGTTCTGGCTGGTAGCAGGAGCTCCTAAGATTTGTTACTGTACGAGCCTAAGCAGCAGTGCCTTCTGAATAGGCTACTGTCTGATACAACAAGTGAGTGTAAGAAGGTGATTTGGAAGACAAAGGTAACAGAAAGAGGTAATATAGCTAGAGAAGTTAAAACCTAGTGTGGTGAATTATAATGAGCTTTTAGTATCGGTGACTCAGTGGAAGTTCAATTGGTACAGCAATATCAGACTTCTTACTAGTTAAAGCAAATAGATGTATTTGGTGTGTCCTTACTCTTCATGGACTGATGAGTTCTGTGTTGCCCTAAGAACAAAAGCAAGTCCTTGGGATGAAAATTTTGATTTAATTAAATGATAAAGTGCAGGTTTGCGTGATACGTGTTACTCATGAGTCTCTATTTCAAATGTATATAGGAATGTGGATAAGAGATAGATGACAGGAAAGGATAAGAAATATTTATGTATATATCCAGTAGTACAGTCCATAAGACTTGCAAAATTTACACGAGACAAATAGAAATATTTTCAAATATCATCATCTTTTATGGAATGAAAATTTCAAAGTGTTGGTCGTTAATTTAAAAAATATTATGCTACTTGTGAGTGCTCAATTTTGACACCTAAAGAATAGTAAGTGTTATTTTTTTATTACTGTGGTTTTAGAGAGTGCATTGGGCATCTGAAACACCCAGGTTTGCACAGCATATCAGAATACTCAAAATTGTGTGTTTGCTTCTGAAAACCTTGGTGTGAGTCTGAAACCTTACACTAATGAATACAATCTTCTAGCCAGATAAGCACCAAAGATCTGTACGGTTGTAAATTCCCCAGTCCGCACAGAATTACTCCAGTGCTGTCATTAGTGGGTGTCCACAGGATTTGGAGCAGAGACCTTGAGTTCTGCCTGTTGGGCAGCCTCAGGAGCAGCCCTTGCTGCCCGTGGTGTCTCTTACGTCAGACCTTTGGCTAAAGTGGCAAATGGAGGATGGAGGAGGAGTAGGTGGTCCATTTCTGACTTCCTGATCAGCAGCATTCCTTGATTTAAAATGGATTCTGTGAGGGTGAGGTGAGACTCTTAAATTACTTTTAATGTTCTTCCTTCTGCTAATAGACAGTAATGGTCGGGGAGCTTTTATGCTGGTGGCTCATGATGGACAAAGTCGAGCTCTGGGTAACCGAGATGGTGAGAAGTTGTAACTAAAGGGCGATGTGATTGGAAAGAGTGAGGAATTAAGGAGCAAGTTTTGGTCTGGTAAAAAAGTCCCTCTTTGTAGTGTGCATTTTCAGTTCTCCAGTATGTATATTAGCCAAGCTCTCCTGGGCAGCTAATGGTGATCTTCAGGAGAGGCTCTTTTCTCCCATCTGCTGCTCGTGGCCATCTCGCAGTGCTGCTCCATTGTGTGACTCCCAAGGGACAGACTGGAGCGCTCTGTCCCGGAGAGAGCCGATTGATGCTTCTGAGTACAGCCCTGCCTGTGTGCCCAGCTGTGCCCTGCACATGGGGTGAGCTTGTTGTGTGAAATCGTGGGGAGCTACCCTGCCAGCACCACCCCGTCTCTTGGCAGCTGCTTTCAGTACTTTCAAATAGAAAATAAACAAAAATTTAATGTGTGCTTTTCTCAGTGAGTGTGCAAGCATTTGTGTTACCATTTGAAAAAAAGAAATTATAACATTTGCTATAGCACCTATTAGAAGAATATTCATTCCTTGAGGAATTACAGGAGTTCCTGATGGGATGGGTGAAAAAAACTTGCTTGTTTCCATAATGCCTTGTGCCTTTTGTCCCACAGTGCCCTTTGAAAATATTTTAGAACGGATAAGATCAGGCAGCATATTACTTGATAAAGTCTTATCAGAAGGCTGGAGTAAAAAGAACAGGGACAGACAACAGGTGGAGGGAGCCAGGTCCTGGGAAGCATCAGTGTGTGTGTAACTGATAGGTCTGTCCTGTGGAGCTTCCCACTCTTTATTTTCTTTGCCTTTTTGCTATTCCTGACACCTCCCAGTGCAATGTTTAGCTTCCCTAGCACACTTCATAAATACTTTTCACTGGAAATGTTGTTTCTTGTTCATGAAAGCTGTGTTTAAGGAAGCAAAGTAGATTATGATTATCAAACACTTATTCTTACTAACAGTTTATTGGGAATCTTGGGGAAATTAATGGGTGGAGGCAGTACTGTATTTTCATGTGTATTCCGGATTTCAAGTGAGGGGCAAGAGCAGTATTCAAAATAATCATTTCCTCGTGTTTTGATTTTGTACATGTAACTATTTACAGCCTCCTCTTGATACACTACCTGTCACAGCCTGCAAAAAATGTATCACTGCATTCAAACAATTGCACTTGGGGTTAGTTTGGGTGAACTGAGCTTCCCATCTCTGCTGTTGCTGGGAGAAGGACAGGAATCAATAGCTTTGAGTTGGAGTCGCTATTCTGTTTTCATTGAGTTGGTATTAATTGAGGAAGGAGGGATTTTTATGTTTTTCCCTTCATAATGTGTTGCCTTGTATTGTGTCATTGAATTGAGGAATGGTTTTCCTGAATTAAGGCAAAAGAGAAGAAATACATAGGTAATATATTCTTAGATGGTTTGGGGGAGCTCTGTGTAAGAAAAGATTCAGACATTCAACAGCTGGCTCTATACTACTTGCTGTGTAGTACTTTCAGTAAAGTTAATGAGAATGCTGGAAGTAGTTTGCTTTTTCTGACATAAGGACCTCTTAGTCTGGCATAAGAATACATGATTTTTTTTCTTCTTTAAGTGTAATTTCATCTTTTGAAGGTATTACTATTATCTGTGAAGGTATTGCTGTTCTTGTGCTGTGGTCTCACCTATCTAGCTAAGTTTTAAGGTATTATTTTGTTTTGTACTTTTCCAATATCTCAAAGTTGTTTAATTCTGCTGGGGTGATCTGGCGTGTTTACAGTGGGAGAAGGAACAAACAATGCAGGAGTGCTGGATGATAACTCTGGCCAGAGTCAAGGAGGAATGTAGGAATTGTGGTTTGTCTCGCCTAGCCAGTGCTATGTGAGAATGATTGAGATGTCATGGCAGGGGAAATTTTAAAAAGGATAAATGAGTTACCTGTGGTCATGTGATTTACTTCATTATCATACAAATAATGATGACTTTGACACATGCACACCGGTTTGTGGGTTAGCTGTGGGAGGGTGACATCTCACAGCTCCAAGTGGGTGTGGTTCAGGATGCCTTTCTGACAGGGGAGCCTACTAGGCAGCTGTGTTTTAAAGAGGAAAGAAGTTGAACAGGGCAAGAGATAAGAGGATAGAATGAAGTGGTCAAGTTGGGATGATAATTATTATACCATGTTTAATTTCCTTTTTTTTTTTTCCCCTTCTTCTTCTGGATTTGCTTTTGCACAATAAGAACACATGGTTTTGATTTGGACAGAGGGGGCGTGGGAGAAAGTATCTGACAAGAATTCTTCAGTGCCTTAAGCAGAAGAATGGCCTAATTTCCAAACCTTATGGGTTCAAGAGTACAGCTGTATCTTTCTTATCCACAGGAGATGGACTTGAGCAAAGTGAAGAATGCCTGTGTTTTTTCCTTGCAAATTTATTTTCCTTGATCATAAATACACCATTAGGTTCTATGTTTGTTTGAACGGTAAGAAGGGGGTATGTGCTCCTAATCTTATTTAGAAGGTTTGTGTTTCCTCTGTGCAGACTTTTGTTGTTGTTTTACTTCACATCTGGAGTGAGCTCCTGTGTTATGGGGGGAAAACACACACTGAGCTAGAGTACTATGCATGGAGAGAGCAAGGTTCATTTTGAAGTTAACCTTCCGTGTGGATCAGAGAGAATAATGGGACAGGTGATACACATGTTTAGTTTCATTTTCTTTATGTAAAGAGGATTATTTTGGTACAAAGCACCAAAAATGTTCATAGTTCAGTGTTCTTTCTAGGCATCACAAATGATGTACAGTGTTAAAGTTCAGAAAGAGTTAATGCAGTTTGCTTGTAGCACTTATTTCATACTTCATGGGGTTTTGAGGTTCATAGGTAAACATAAAGTTGGATTGTTTGTGGTTGATGTTCTGAAAACTGTACTTACATGGTCAGTGGACTTCAACACTGAACTAGAACAAGGAGAATATGTTCTAGGAAAACTGACCAGTGGGATCTTTACAGTTGTGTATTTGTGATCCTACAGACTTACTGTTTATATTAAGAGAGATTTTTAAAAAATTATCTCTGCACTTTAAGTGTTTCAGTCATCAGTAAAGGCAGGATTTTTCCCCCGTGACTCCTGATTACATTTGCAAACTAATGTTTCTTCTACAAATGTGTTAAGTTTCTACCATCACATTTGCTGTTGCTCAGCAGAGGATTCTTCTGCCAGCTTCTAACTGATATCAGTAGTTGAAACACAGAAAAAGTAGTTACTTAATTTTTTAAGTGCAGATACTGTGATTTCTCTAAAATTATATTCTAAATCAGTCATTTGTAGTTTCACTTGGTGGAGCTTTTCTTCCTGTTCTCACTATTTAGACAGACCTGACCTTAATACCTTACTGATGCTTGAGAGAGCTTTAAACAGTGTTTCAGTAGAGCAGATTCATTAAGAAAATATCCTGTAAGAAGATGATTTTACAATTAATGTGGAGCTAGAAAACTCCAGTGCGACTGAAGCCCTAAGCCAGGTTTCTTACAGGTTGGCCTATTCACAACTTGAGAGTTGAAGCAAACTTTTCATATGTTAAAATATCAGAGAGAAAGCATTTTATCACTTCTTTTTAGACTTTATCTTTTAGTAACTTCAGCCTGTCCTTTATTTTAAAATACATATTTACAGTCTGTGCTGCCCTCCAGGTTAAACATACTGCTTGTAAGCTGCTGCAGACAGTGACAAGTTTCAAATTTAACTTATTTATGTTGTGGTTGTGACACCATCTATTTTGTTGTTGTTGTTCTTGGAAACACAATGCTTGCTTTTTGTGGTTGGATTTGTTGTTGTGGTTTTTTTTTAATCTTTCTGGAATTTCAGAATAGGCAAAAAAATTTTGTTAGGATTTCACAATTTTTTTTACTGGGTCTTGATTCTTGAAAGTTTACTCTGCTCTAGATAGTGGTAAATTGGGAAGAAATGTTTTCCACAGTTGACTGTGAAAACAGTCATGAAAACAGGAAAGTTTCATCAAAACATTCACATTGTTCAGTGTAATGAATATAATGCAACTCAGTCTGAGTTTTAATAAGAAGCTCTTTCTCCACATCACTACCAAGCCTGATTAATTGTTAACATTTCTCTACTCCTTTCCCGTTGTCAATTAGCTTTTCTTTGGTGTGTTCTCTGTGCTCACTGCTAAACCGAGCTTTAAATTGGGCCAGTTGTATTTCACGTAAGAATGAATCATCTTTGTTTTTCTGTGAATAACGTAGTAAAATAGCAAAATCAAAGGCTTGTTGAGATCTCAAGGTCAGTTTGAGACTTTGAAGCTGTATGAGATGATTCAGCTTAGATTGTTTTGGTGAGCATCCTAGTGAATCTAAGGTTAAAAATTCCAAGATGATAAGGTGGCCCTTGTTTTTAAAGTACATTTCCCTGTGTTTGTTTCAACTTTTATTTCCTAAGTAGTGACCAAATACGCTGTAGCTATTGTGGGAAAATAGTTGAAGGCAAGAGCATTTGAAACTACACTCTTTGCTTGTCATAATCCTGCTTCTTTTTGACCTCAGATGGCAGTTGAAAAAAAGGTTTTGTTGGTTAGTTTTGGTGGCGGGGTTCGGGGGTTTGTTGGGGGGTTTTGTTTTGTTGTTGTTTTTTTTTTAACATAAGCTTTTGTGTGTGTGTGTGTACTTACAATGAAAATAGCAACTTCTGATGAGAGACATATGTTCACAGTTGTAGTAGGGTGCTTGCACAGTTAAATTCAGCTGGGCTACAATTAACCTTAAAAGCAATGAACCAGACATGCTCATGGAACACTTCCACTGCTTAGTGTCTAATGACTGATCAATAGTTGTATTTATGTGAAACCCAAAACTAAGAGTTTATTTGGCATCTTTTAGAGTGAAAGATCATTACGTTTTTCTAAAATTCTCCATCTTATCAGGACAGCTGATGAACAGTCACTTCACATTGCTTAAATCCTTGTGGAAAGCAGGCTTTCTTGCTTGCTTGAATGTGTTTGTGGGTTTTCAAGCTCTCCTGTTCTGCTGTTTGTTGTATATGGTTTCAGGAAAAAGTAATTTTCCTTTTTTTATCTTGGTGTTCCTATGCTCGTGGAACACCTTAGATACAGGCTGAGATGTCAAAATGAGAAGTGGTCTGCACTCCACTTGCTTGGTTAACATGAATGTACCTTACAATTAAGATGACTTTTGTAAAGAACCCTTCGTGGCTGTTCAAGATTTAAGTGCCCAGTACCAATGACTTCTGTCCCTTTGTGTGCAAACTATTTCAGTTAGCAGTCTTTTATAAAAATAAGTGTAGGATTGTTATGGAGACCTAAATATAAAATACAGCAACACAATATATGTTGCAGAAAAGGGTTCTTTTCCTTCACACTTGGTTTCTTCAAAAGCCTGACAATATCTCAGAAAGAGGACTCTTGCTTACAGTAAGCTTTAGCTGGAGTAATTGTTTAAATTGCAAAGATGTATGTCCAGTCTAAAACGGCATTGAATCACCACACACTGATATGTGTATTCATAACCATAATGATTTCTGAGGTGAGGGTTGTTACCTGTAATGGAGTTTTATTGAGGTCCCAATGAATCAGGTTTGTGACTTCAGACCAGCCTCTGCCTTGCTCACTGTGACCCTTTGATGTGCTGGGAAGAAGCAGAATAATTATCCTGGTTTTTGTTTAAACATCTGTAGAATTCACAAAAGTAGCAGAATGTTAATCAAAGCAGAGAATGATGTCCAAACTTAATATGTATTTCTGGTGGTCAAACATAAGGAGTTTCATCCAGCTGAATTGTAGAACCATATTTTAAACATATGTGGTTGTGATATTTTGAATAATAAGACAGAACTTTACTTCACCTCTAATGAAAGCGCTTGTGTAGTACATCAGTGTTCGTGTAGCTGAACATATAGAGTTACTGGATAGCCCATAGCAGTCTTTTGCAAAAGCAGATAATGATAATATTACTGGTGACAAAATCTAATTGCTTCTATATTATAAAGTAAAGTAGTACATGATAACTTTTAAAATCTCAAGCAGACACAGAATTAGGCAAGGTTGTTAGAGAGAAGCGATATCTTTCATTAGACAGATGCGGTTGAAGCAAATAGATGAGTTTTGGATGGTGGAAGGGCTCTTGCCTGAGGTGAGGCTGGTGGTAAAACCTGTAGTGCCTGTGCTGTGCTTCCGTGGGAGGGCCCACAGCTCACTCCTGGTGCACTACAACACATACCTCCTTGTAACAGAGGCTCAGCCTTAGTCGCTGGGATAGAGTGCTATTTTAGGATTTCTTGGAAGGATTCCTCCCTTCCCCACTGTTGGTTCTTGTCTTTTTCGTCTTAACCCAATGCTCAAGAAGAAAGTAATAGAAAAATAAAGTAAAACATCTTTTACTTATCCTCAAGCAGCCCTTTTTTTTTTTTTTTTAAAGAAGGGAAAAGGCCATTTATTTGTAATCTGAAGGTTGTCACATAGATAATTTCTCTTATTTAGTCCCTCAAAAAATTGACCAATTTAATTTTAAACCTGGTGCTAGTCCATAACCTGCCATCACACCAGCTTTATCTTTCCATACCCAATATCCATCTTTCTGAGATTCCGATTGGCTCTGTTGATTAATTTGCTGGTCATTAAACCCCTGCAATTTGCTATAATCTCACATTCTGGCCCCCCTACCCCCCTTGTTTTCTCCCCCATTTTGCTTACTAACGTGCTTTTGTGCTGGAGCTTGGCATACTCATTGCCAGCTTCCTTATGCTTCTCACTCTTTCTGGGACCTTTTCCAGTTTTGCTCATTTAATGACATAAGCAAACCCAATACAAAGCTTTATAAAAGCCATGTAGTTGCAGCTCCTGTTTATCCTTCAAGTAATACCCTTCTGTATGAATCCCAAGGAGCATTTTAATGTGGGAATAATCTGAATTGTAAAGCTGAAGGGAGCAAAGAAATTCTTTGCTGTGGGTGGGCTGGGAAGACCTGTTTCTGTGTTGGGGGCTCTTTCAAATATTAGCAAAAATGATTATTACTGCTTGAAATATTCATCAGTTAGACCATATTTTCCTCATTCTACCTTTCCTTCCCTCCACCCTGGAAAAGTTACTGGGCTTTCTTCTCTCAGATAACAGCAGAGAGGAACCAAAGCTTCGTAGTGATTACTTAGACAGGACATACAATTTTATCATGTTCTCTTGGAGTTCTTTTCCATACACTCAGATACACGAGGAATTTAATGGGTGAGAGTTGCAGAGCTGGAGAAGGGGGAGGGGAGGGTGTCCTGCAGGCTGTGTAGCAGCAGTGTAAATTACTTGTGCTTAAACAGTAAATATCTGAAATTCCTTTTGCGAGTGCATGCTTGGCTTCAGTCATATGTAAGTATCTGTCTACTTCTTCGATGTTTGTCTTCACTTAAAATAAGTAGAGGCATAGCTCAGAAATTCAGAGAATCTTATGTGTTAAAGAGGAGTCTTGTTTTTGCCATGGAAATTACCTTAGCCTGTGAAATGCTACATTGAGCTCTTAGAGAGGATATGGTTGTTTTCCACAAATGGCTTACATGTGTAATGTATTTACTCATATCTTGTTCCAGATAATATTATTGATTTGAGGTAATATAATTCTTTAAAGCATTTGGGGTTTTTATTTAGTAAATTTTTTTCCAACAGTAATCTAATTTTCTTCCTCCAGCCATTATAGTAAGGACAGTCTACTGGTGGTTACAAAAAAAAAAAAAAAAGGTCTTGTTGGAGGACTGAAATGGTATTTTTTTTGCAAGATCAGACTTTTTCCTTAAGATCAGACTCCCAAAGGAATGGCATTTTTAATCATTCAGTACAATGAAATAGATACAGAAAATATTAATAATACTGTTCTGAGTAGTCTTTAACAGACATACCTATGTGTAATAGCTTTTCAAATTTGGTTTTCATAATTTGATATTAAATGAAAAAGACTGACTGCCTTTTAGACTTCTTTCTTCCAGTGACAGACATAAGATGCACATGAACAAAGAAAATTTATGAAAGCCCTTCACAGTGTAACTCTTGCTCCATCTACTGCAGAGTCCAGTGAAATCTTATCCTCAAACCTGGTATGAGCAATGAGGGTAGAGCTAATATAGATGCTGTAATTAGTCAGTGGAAGACATAATTATTATCAGAGAATGTATGCCTCCAGTAGTGTTTGTAGTCAGGCTAAGGGAAATCTAATCTCACAGCCTGTGCTAAGTAGACTGATAAAATTGTGTTTAAAGGTCCTTTTTAAAAAAGCTATTCTTGCTCATCCAGTGATAGCAGAAGTATAGTGCTCATATAAAAGTCAAGTTTGATGTTTTGTAAGCACTACAAAGTAACATATTATTATTACTGCTGCTGTTGTTATTATTAGTTTTTTGTGTGACTTTTTACAAAACTTTGTGTTTTGGTATTGTGTACAAGCTTTTTCCCATTGCTCATTAAATTAATTTCCTAGTGGTGTGTAACATTACATTTCAATAGAATTATTTTCAAGTGAGAGGTGTCAAGCCTTCTGGAGTGGTGTACAAGAGAGACAGAGTGGACTCCTCTATCCATCTGTTTGTTTTCATTATCTTCACAAAATAATTACTAAAGAAGCTGAATTAAATACAGCCCTTGAGTATTAGACTGGAGTTACAATCAAGTGAAGTGTTAATGGTGCATCAGCCATTTTCCTAATATTGTCTTGCTTTAATTGAAGATGAAACTCGGCGAGTGACAGAGGAAAAGAAGAAAGCAGACTGGGGGACTGTCAAGTTTATTGCCTGGTAGCACAGTTACATGTCGGTAGCACAGTTACAAGTGTACCTCCAGATGGCTTCCTACCCTTTCTCCACAGCTATGCCTGATTTCAGGTCACCTGTTGGATCATAGGGAGGCAGTAGAAAATGATTCTTCAAGTGCTTGATGAAAAGAGAAAAGTATTTACACGATAGTTGTCATCACCAGAGGTTGGGAGCATTCTAGTTAGTTTGGTAAATTAAGGAAAAAAATCGAGTTCCCAGTGAGCCTGTGATAATTGCAAGGGATTGCAATGCTGCATGAAGGGATACATGATCATCTCTTCTACTATCCTGTGGCTTTCCTCACCTTTTAGGAGGCAAAGGGCATTTTAGCACTGTGGGTGGGAGAAGGAGCCTTGGCACATTGGTGGTGGAAGAGAGCAAAACATTGCTGGCAGCTCATCCTAAGACTTGGAAAAATTCAGTTGTGTCCATTTGAAATCTGCTTAGGGATGACTTTCCTTTAAGGTTTGGGGTCAAATTCCCAGTTTCCAGTAAGGAGGTTGGTATAATCCCTGTCACCCGTGACATTGCCCTCAGGTCCCCATGACTTCCTCTGCTTTTATGACTTTCCTTTCCTTGAGACTGAATCAAATTAATTCCTGTTTTAATATGAGACAGTATTTAATATGAGACAGCATTCAGTAAGGCACTTCAGCTGGGGATTTCCAGGCATGCTGCTCTAGTATTACCCAAACTGTTTTGATGTCCAACTCGGGACAGAATCAAGAGTTGCCCCTGCTAATGGTGGGCTGGAGGCTGCTGTTGCTGCTACTGGTTATTTGATGTGTCTCACCATAGATAAAGAAGTCTGAAATGCCCAGTTTTCACAGCCTGCAGGCTGGGCGGCTGTGTAAAGCCCAAAGCTGGGGATCTGGATTCTTCCCCACAGATTGTCAAGGACCCTAGAGAAGGTCATATATCTTTTTTTCTTACTGTTGGATTGGCTGCTTATTTTAATGACTGTATTCATTTTGAATACATAGTAGATATGTTCAAACGTCTAATCACAGATTATCTGGCTTGTTTCATTACGATTTACCTATATATGTGTGTCCATTGTTTCTTCCACATTTTCCTAACTTGTTATTTTCATGGTCTGGGTAAATGTAGTATCTGCTGGTTTTAATATTGTCTTTGCATCCTGTGATTTTTCTGCTGCTTCCTTAGCCAAATTACGTTATGTGTTCTGTTAAATTTGTTTTGTTCGTTCTTTTTCTTGTGCTTGGTTTTTACATCTGAGTTACCTTCACGTGTGTTTTCTGTCCATGGTTTGAATTCAACACATTGACATCAGTCTGCTGTGTAGGTGTGGTTGACAGTATGTATTATCTATTGTATCACTGTATCTTACAGCTTAAAACGGCTAAAAAATGTGTTCTTTTTTTCTAGTTACATTACATACTTTACAAAATCTTTGAGGGATATTGCTGCTGTTTGCTTTTTTCCATGTATCAGTTTAGCTTCCTAGTTGAATGTATTTCTGGAGTGCTACATTGCAGTTGTTTGTGATCATGAATAATTGAAGCCCAAAGGTTAAAACAGGGTGGTTGCACGAGTTTAGGAGCAAGGGGCTCTGTTGGTATTGTAGTCTGAGCTCTGTGAAAAACGCACTCTTTGATCATAAGATAGGAGCTGGTCCAAGGGCCAGACGCTGTTTGGACAGCTTAAAGTTAAGCATAAATCTGTGCAAGCCTGGGAATATATTTGCTAAGTGGAAATGTGGTATAGCATTATCCAGATAAAGGTAAATAATTACTACAGCTCAACTGAGGACATTTTATTTGATCTGTTAATTAACACTTACGTGAAAAACAAGGTAGAGAGCACTCAGCAGAAGACTCTCTTCATTTTGCTGTTTTGTTTTGAGTTCAGCAGGTCCCAGCCAGTTGACTTGGATACATTGTCATAATCTTGCCCTGCTTACATGGTCTTGTAAAGCATAGTTGGTCTTCTGAAAGCATAAATTTAGTGGTGTCCTTATAACTTTACCTGTATCTCCCACCATCAGATCGTGCTCTGCTAGCCTGTTCTCCGGAGACCGAAGTCTTGTAACTGAGTGCTGCTGGAGTGCAGGTTTGTTGGTAGAAATGTCCATGCCAGCTAAGGTGCTTCCTCCTCTTAGGGTGGTGTTCTGGTTTTCCTGTGTGAAAGTATCTGTTACTCCTCAGAGTCAACCATATGTTTATGAAAAAACATGCCTGCAGAATGCTGAGTGTGATGAAATTCTGGCTTAAATATGAAAACCACGTCGCTGATAGGTGAAGTTCATTCGGCCCTCTGCAGCTCAGTCTTCCGAGGCAAGGCTTATTACTGACAACAGAAGTCCTTGGCTGCAGAATGGTGGACCAGCACATGTTATCAAGCCTTGAAGGTGGAGAAACTAAGCTGGTATGCTCTAGTGCAAGAGGCCATGAAAGTGCTCTTCAGGTCAGGAAGGATTCCCTGTCCCTCCCTTGAAGGCTCTGTGGAAGGGCTTGAGATAGGCCTTGTTAATCTGCTCTAGTTCCATGCTTTCTATTCCCCTCTTCTGTCTAGGCATCAAGTTAATTTTGGTAATTACTTCTAGTTACATTTATTTTGTATGTACTGTATTGTATGAAGGGAATTGTTAAGATGAGTCTCCGTACTCTTCAGATTAGACTTCCAAGATCCCTAAAAGGAGCATGTCAAGAGAATATGGGAAAATCATGCTGAACATTGGGTAAAGGCATTTGAAACAGAGCTTGATGTGATCCTCAAACATTACAGAGTCCTGCATTCCCCAAGACAGTTTCTTTTCTAGGACATGTGTACATCAATTAGTATGTACTGCTATCAGGTTGGATATTTTAATTGGTCATCTCATCACTTTTTAGAAGCTGGCTTTACTTCAGGAAGTTAATAAGACCTTGAGGTAAAATACTCTTCAAAATGAGATGGTGATCTGTCTTGATGAATTTGTCATTGGACCCACTGGATAAATCCAGTAATGGAGATATAAAGACTTTAGAACTACTGTCCAGCTTGCTGAAGGAGGAACTTTCTCTTTTGTGTAGCAAAGTGTTGGGGTGCTTTACCCACTCATGTCATCCCTAAAGGGGAGCTTCTTAAGGTCATGTTGTGTGCTCTTCTGAGGCTAAACAACACGACTACGCTAGGCTGTTTACTTGTTTGTGGGATTGTTTTTGTTACTTCGGGAATTTTTGTTATTGTGTTGGTTTTGGTTCTTTTCTGAGTCCTTGTGTGTTTTTATCTTGTTGTGGAATGGGAATAAGTATCTCCTAGCTAAAGTTTCACTACTGGTGTCAATTTGCCTTTGGATTATCAAGAAAAGTAGTGTGATCAATTTTCTTTTCCATGTTGTTCCTGTCCTGATAGCGCAGTTCCGCGGGAGTTTAACATAGGGCTGATGTGATCCGGTCTTCCCAGTTGTGGGTGTTGCCTTTTGTCCTTGTGCCTGTGCTGCTGCTGGGGAGGTGTCAGCGGCTGCCTGCGCTCAGGGGCTGGAGGTGACCCTGGCAGCAGAGTTGCAAGGCTTTGTCTGGCTCGGCTGCCTGTGCTGTCTGTCTGTCCTGCTGCCCCAGCAGCAGTGGGGTTGTAGGGGTGTGTGTGTGGGCATGGGAGCAGTGTTGGATCAGCTTCAGCAGCCGTCGTGCCACATAGGGACTCATCCAGAGCTGTTGTAGGAATGCAGTGAATAAGGAAAAAATGCCCTTACGTAAACTTTGAGAGGAAGAATGAGTTGCAATTCAGAGCCTGGTCCCAATTAGCTGCTGTATTCTTTCCTTCTGTAGGAGAACCTCAGCTGGCCCAGAGGGGTGGTTGTTTGATCCTAAGTGTCAGACGTGCTTCACACTTGCTCTTTTGTGAGTAAATCTTGCCTCCTGCTGCTGTTTTCCTCGTCTGGAGGCCAGCCTCAGGTTTCAGGATTGCAGTCTCTAGGCTGTAGAAACAGCACTTTCCCCTCAGTTTTGAAGTTAGATATTAAAGTATTTTCTACTTCTTGAGCCCTGCAAATGCTCAAGAAGCTCCATGTGCTTGACATGATCCTGAACTGTAAGTTGTTTCATGTCTCCCTTCTTCTGCCTTTCATCAGGCCGATTGAAAAATGACCTGGCTGCATCATTTATAAGTGCAATAAAAACTCCTGCCAGTTTCCTTTGCCAGAAGTTTCGCTTTCTGGGTGTGTTCCTGTTCTTGTTTGGTTGGTTCAATTAACAACCTACATTTGCATTTGGTTTTCTTTTTGTTTCACAGGGGATTTTTGAGCAAACTGTAGGTGCTGTGGCATTCAGAATCCGTGGTGCCCTGCAGCTGCCTGTGCTGGCGGGATGTCCTGGGTGAGATGGGAATGCTCACTGGGAGCTCTGTGCTGGCAGGTTTGAAGATCTCATGAAATAAGTCAAAAAGGACAGGCAAGGTTAAACTGTTCACCTCATGAGAAAAGTGCAATGGCTGGCAAGAAAGGTTGAAAGAACTCTTGTCTGTGAAGGGCTCTGTTTAGATGTGTCCAGGAGGTTGTAGGAATAGTCTTGTTCCTTCCTTCACTCCCCCCCATAAGTGCTTTCCTTCAAAAAATAGTTTTGTGTTAGGTTCCATGGGTGACAGACATTTGAGATTTTATTTAGACAACATAAGAAATGTTTTGATCTTTTGCTTGATAGGGCTGATGGTAGTTTCTAGTACTGTACCAAATGACAAAAATGAGTACACAAGAGGATTTTACAAAAACTTTCATTTTTTTCCCCCCTCATGTTGGTTCCACCTGTGGTTTACTGCAGCAGCTTTTAGCTGGCTTGTCTCAGTTTTCGTGGGGCTGCAGGGAGGGTTCAGTTTGGTCTTAGCAATTAATGGAGATGATATGGGCTGGCTGTCCTGAATTAGCCCTGGAAAATCTTGTTTGTGTGTTTGGGATGAGTCAGGAAGGAAAGTGCCAGGTTGAAATAACTGTGCCAATTCTGAGTGAAATGGAACAAAGGCAGGAAGGTCCTGATCTGCTGCACCTGCACGCTTGGCCAGGCTGAGGGCTTCAGGCCCAGGGAGAGGAGGAAACATGTTAGCTGAGTTCAGGTTACAAGACCTGATTTCATGCTATGGAGGTATTTGTTTTTCTGAAATGCTTTGGCTGTCATCTTGGAGGTGGACCAGCACATTTTTAAGGTTTTTTTTATCCATCAAATAAAAAGGATCTGTTATTCCATGTGATAATGAACTCCACCCTTCCACATAACGTTAGTGCAGTGTTCGGAAAAAAAAAAAAGGGAATGAGCTTACTATATCATGCACAGGATTAATACAGGTTGATGTAACCATAGGAAAATTAGAATTATTCTAAAGATCCTTTAGTATGGACTTCTGAAACTCTTCTGTGTCTAGTTCTGCACTGATAGATCATGGGATGTTTCCTTTCCTAGATTACTTAAGTATGGAGCTGTAAACATTGCATCCTGTGTAGTTTGAGATGAGAAAGATAATTCTGTCTCAAAGTTGGCAAACTTATTTCTGTATGTCTCACATACATGTGCATATGTTGAGTACTTAAAAGACAAACAAACAACAAAACCCCAAACAAAAAACAAGCAAACAAAACCCAGCAAAACTTAGATCCCATAGTAACGAGCACAGATTAAGATGTACTCAGTGCTCAGCGTAAATTTGTTGTCACCTGTGTACATGTTTGCTTTTAGAAAGGGAACTATTTGTTTATTGGCATTGGGGGATTTTATTTCACCTTATAGTGGAAATGTTTTCATGTTAAAATTGAAGTTGTCTTTGTGAGATACACGGTGTTACAACTGGGAAGAAAAGGGAAGTGATGCAAAAAAAAATGAGGAAATTATTTTGTTTAGTATCTCTTTGGGTGCTGTATAGTTTGGAATTTTTAAAGAAATTTTATAAAATGCTTTTCAGAGTTGCAGCATCACTTAATGAAGTCTTTGTGTATGCTTGACTCAGGCCAGCTTTATTCAAATTGTTATATCTTATAGCTGATAGATTCAAGTTATTCCAAAAGATCATGTCTGGCATTTTTACAAATTATGTGAGTAATCTAAAGAGAAGGATGTACATACACGTTTGTTTTCTTCTTGCACTTTCAGAAAGTGTGCATCAGCAGGCACAGGAGATGGGTGCATTCTATATTTTATCATAGTTTTGTCTGATTCTCTTCTTTATCATGCACTGATCTTGGTATCTGATTTAAAAACTGTAACTACTTCTTTCCTCACTCCATCGTTGTTGCTTTGGTTTTTCTGAGCTTAGTCCTACATATTATCCCCTCTTTCAGGAGAGGAAGGTTGGTTGCCTTGCATTTTGGTGGTTTTTTTTATAGCAAAGCTTCTATCATGCATTCACCATCTAGTATGCATTTAATTGCTGTTAAGAAATTATGAAAACAATCATGTGTACATACGTTGTCTTTTAAATTGACCCTTCCAAAGCACTTCCTCACATGTCTGAGAGGAAAAATTAGATAGTGCTCTAGTAGAGCAGAGGTGCTTTAGGAATTGTGGTATGATGTGACAGATTTGTGTGGCAGGAGTAAGGTGTGGTTTTGAGCAGATGTGAGGCTTACCTGGAGGGGGAGGGAATCCCCTTCTTCTGCCCCTAATTGGGGGATCAGGTACTATAATTGTGTGCAGTTTGCATCATACCTGTACCACCTGGATGCTCTTGACACATGGTGCAGAACAAGCTCATCTGAACATTTCACATGGTTTCTACTGTGAGATGTACCAAGAGCTTTTGAAAAATTGGACTCTTTCAGTTTAGTTTGATTGTTGCTTTAGCAGAAATCTTGCTTGAGGTGGCTTGCTAGAAGCTCCTAGGTCCTAAGGGGTAGTGACAGCAGCTGTACATCCAGGACAGTATTTCACATCTGCCCCCTCTCCTTTCCCAGCATTGTATTTTAAGAAACATCTAATTTTATGTGTTTATTTCTAGAGATTTTATTTTATACTGACATAAACTGAGTATATCAGGAGTCATGTTTCTGGCGTGCTAGTAAAGGAGTGTTTCCCACTACATTATACATACATTAAGAGCAAAGCAGTTGCAGATTAGAGCTATTTAGAAGTCTGTCTTTTCAACCCTTCAGATTCCCTCTGTCTGGGCTAGCTGTTTTGAAAAATATTTGCAAAATATGACAGCTGTTACAAATGCTCATGTGTATGGCACATGCTTGGAAGTGGTCGGAGTTATGAATATTAAACTTGGCTTCAAGATACTTATGTCCAGGGCAGGATAGAAAATACTGAGAGAGAAAAGTGTGATGATTTGCTTTTCTAGAACTGCATGTGCAGACTTCGCTTCCATGGGCTGACTCTGCCAAGGAATTTGCCTTGTGATAAATGGAGATGGGGAAAATTCAGGACTAAGAGGTTTGTTTAATCAAGTGAGGTGTGTTTGTAGGCAGATTCATGTGTGGAAATTACCCTCTTACCAGGAAGGACTATAGAGGTCTTCAGTGTTCTTTGATTGAGAAAGGCTGTGTGGATTAGTGACTGGAATGGTTTGGGGGGATTTTTAAGAGCAAGCTGTAGCAGCCGTTAATATAGCTGATGTTGTAAGTTTGATTACAGTGTATAATCCCTTAGGGTACTACTCCAGTGGCTAGTAAGTGGCTAAAGAATGCTGAATATGTGAAGTAGTGAAACCCACATGCTGTACCTACTTGGTGGGGTTAGTTCTTCTGAACTTTCTCAAGGATGATGTGTCTGGTCATCCGGTCATCTTGCTTTGGCAAAGTTACCTTGGGTAAACAAAGAAAATGATAGCTTTGAGAAGCAATGGGTCAGGTTAACTCTTAAGTGGTCTTACTGCCCTTGGCTTTCTGTAACAACCCTGGTGGAACATGTCACAAACAGACCTAATATGTTGCAATTTAAAATTGAATGCTAGAAATACTTAGAGATTCCTGAAAAAGTGGATTTTGTTTTGCATTACTTACTTTCTTATTTTAAAATACTTGACTAATGTGCAAAATACCTAAATGCTCTAATAAACTGTTTCAGCTCTAAACTTGTAACTGCTTCACCCTATTTTTGTTTAAAATTGCCTTTTAAGAAACATCTAATTTTATGTGTTTATTTCTAGAGACTTTATTTTACACTGACATAAATTGAATATATTGAGTCATGTTTATGATGTATTAATAGAAGGTAGTGTTTCCCACTACATTTATATATATATAATCAGGTTATCTAGTGAAATAACAGAATCTCTAATTAAAATCCTGTGTGGGAAATGCAGCTTGTTGGCTGGAATTGTTTTTAGATGACTGAACTTCAAGGAGAGTGTTGGTTTTTACAGCCCCCTTGTTTCCAGCACCCTGAAAAATTTCTCAGAATTTAGAGATTGTTCTACTGAAATGGCATTTTAAATAGCCACATAGCAGCTGATGCATAATGAATGAGCATATTGTAATGGACCAGAAGGATCTGAAAACTGTGCAGCCTTCTAGACAGTGTGGATGTTGCATACTTTTGTGATATTCAGCTTTAGTATTCTTTGGAAATAATCTCTGAGATACTGTTGTTTGACCTTGATTTTTATTTTTTTCCAACTTCTTAATCTTCTGTTTCAATTTCACTGAATGTAGATTTCTAGAAGTTATTAAGTTTCTACTTTAAATTCCTCTTTACCTTCCAACAATAGCAAGATGTTTATGTGCAGTAAAGAGGCCTACTGCAAGAACAATTTGAATTTCATTCAGTGCTGTTCCAATTCAGAAATTGTATTTATTTATTTATGTGTGGGTCACAAACTGGGAAATTTGACCTTTATGCATGATTTCTGTCATCCTTGGGCATAGCTGGAGAAAATGGTTGGTTGACTCAAAAGAGAATCTGTTTGAGAAGTAATAATTAGGAGCAATCCAGAGTGGCTTAGTTTTTCTGTCACAAAAAGACCAAAATCCAGAATCATCATGACCATGAACCTTGTTATTTTTTTTCCTCTTCAGATTTTGTACTGTTATACTGTCATTTTGATTAAATAATACTTTCTCGGTTCAATCTGCATTAAAATGATCTGTCCTGTGAGGGCATCTTCATCTTTGTTCATGGCATTGTTTGAGTCTATGCAACTGTTTGTCTAAGAGATCCCTTTAGGTATCTGCTGGGAGTAGGCTAATCCTGTGAAGCATATGAAATTGGCAACTGATATTAGGATTGCTAATGCTTCTGGTAGGCATTGTATGTCCAGTAGTGAAGATCTAATTCAGTGAGTAAAGAGGCTCAAAGACTCCTAAAACTTGTTTGTGTAGTACGCTGCTGTAGCCCTGGCTGGGGTTCTAAGTACAGCTGAAATATTCGTTGTCAGCACCATACAGATACTGGTTTTGCAGGGTGTATTTTTGGGAGAGGCTTTTTTCTGGGCTGTGGTTTATCCCATGTGGGACCTGTGTCCGATGCTGAAAGAATGTATCAAAGCCTGTTTGCCTGGAGCTGCCCTTCTAATCTACTCTTTCAAAGTCCACAGAAAACATTTTAATAATGTGCTTCTAAAGAATAAATACTATTACTAGCATGTTATTTCACAGCTGAATGAATTTGTCTGATATACAGAATCTAAACATGCCTGGCTTGCTTGGTTCTCCAGTAATTTGGAAAACAGTTTAGCAGTAGGAGTACAGTAGTATTTTGTAGAAGGACTCATGCGATGAAAAGACAAACAAAATTATATTTAGGGCTGTTCTCTTGGCCATAGTGAATAATTAATAATGCTGGAGGTGATGTAAGCAGGGTTGTGCTACATTTGGGAAGAACATTCTGGTTGTGGTATACTCCTTGTTTTTTCCGGTTGTGTTGCAGCTGTTTGCTACTTTTCCCAATTCCACTACTGCTTGTGTCCTGAAATAATCTTGCCTGGTTCAGTGGGGACTGTCTGTAAGCCCGAGTGTTTACAGGAGGGGACTGACTTCAGTCTCCCAACAAATGCACGCTGAAGCTGGAAGTACTGCTTTAAATTCTGATTGTATGTGAAAATAATTCCATAAGGAATGGTAGATGAGATCAGCACAGCCCAGCACTAGGCTGGGTATGGGGAGAAGCAGTAAAACTTCAGCTGCACTTAGACTCTGCTTTCAGCTTAATGTCAAGGATCTAGGACCAGGCTCATTAGTGCTTTGTACAAAGATAGACACTTTTTAATTGAGGCAATCACTAATGGGAGGATATTCAGGTGTCTGGTGGGGCTTTATGCTTAGCTGGGAGTAAGCATGCCTTTCTTGCTACAAATCTAAAAACTGCACTGGGAAGACACTCTCTCTACCTCCAGTATTTGCCAGCCTTCAAAGTCTGTAGCTTAAAAGATTAGAAGCTAAATTTTACCTGTTAAACATTTGTACCCATCTGCCACTCTTAGAAAGTATTTGAAATACTGAAACACTTAGCACTCCTTTGACATTTTTCATTACTTTGGTTTCTCCTTGGAAAAATTCCAAGCCCCATCTGTAACTTGCCCCTTATATACTTGGAAGTTAGAGTACAGAAGCACTGCAGATTTCAGTGACTAACATTTAATGTGGGATGATGTGTTGGCATGCAATAAAAATAACTTCCTTTTAGTTCTTCAGACTTTTGAGATTTAAGATATTTTATGTGATCTCATGGAGTTTTAAAGAATAGTTATTTTTAAATAAAGATGTAGATAGTTTGCTACTTGAATAAGACCTTAAAAAGATGCAAATATGTTTGGCGAACAAAGCTTACCTGAAAAAATAAATTAGTAGTGTCATTTGACTGAAGAAAATTAACAAAAAAAAAAAGAGTGAAACCTTGTTTCTAAATATGCCAAGGTACAAGTATATTTTGTACAGTTATTTTTAAAAGACCAATTTTGATTATGATTAGACAAATTTGCAACATAGTGCTATACTGTGTGGTTTGGCATGTTTAAAAAAGTCTTTAATGGTTTATAGATTACTGCCTAGGTATCTAGTGTTGCTTTTGGAGCTGGTAAAATTTTTCTGCAGACCTTTTCATGAGACATGTATCGACCTCTGCCCGAAGGCAGCATTTTCTCCTTAGGCTGCCATCCAGAGTGTATCAGTTATATTGTAAAAATTAAATAATTCCCCTTTACATCTTTTTATGCTTGTGGTCTGTTCTGTTGCAATTGTCTAAAATCCAAGTAGCTAAATTCCCAACGATTTTGTCTGCCTTGCAGCACACCTCTGTGGATGGATACACTGAACCACACATCCAGCCTATCAAATCAAGTAGCAGACAAAACATCCCCCGATGTAGGAACTCCATCACATCCACAAATGAAGAGCATCCTCACATTGGAAATTATCGCTTACTGAAAACAATAGGAAAAGGAAATTTTGCCAAAGTGAAGCTGGCAAGGCATGTGCTTACTGGAAGAGAGGTAAGCCTTGGGGGGAAAAAAAATTTAAAAAAAAAAAAAAAGGCTGACAGTCTGATTTGTTTTCTTTGGCTATCTTTATGATAAGTGTTTCTTCTAGAAGCTGTTTCAGGATACAGACGAAGTTACCTGACATGCCTAAGTTTCCACCTCACCACCCACCCACCCCATTTTTAAAATGCAGCTTCTTGGTGAAAGAATCAAAATGTTTGTTGTGCATTAAACAGTATTTTGGGGCTGAGAAGGTGTCTGTTCATCCCTAAGCCTTTCTAAAACTGAAGAGAAATGCATTGATAGGCAGATTTCATTGATATTGGTGATCTGTTAATAGATAAATCTTGTGTTTGGAGGGCCCGGACAAGATACTGTTGTTCAGTCCAAACACAGACAGAAGTATAAAACTCATTCATTCCTTGGTGCCAAAGTTCCAAGTTCCTGCTGGTAAATGTTAATAGGTGAGAGAATTTTGCTTGATGAAATGTATAGAAGTAGACACGCATGCATGTTTTAGAGGTGCATCAATGCTCTTGCTCACAGAGGTGCAATATATTTTTGTTCAAACTTACTATATTCAAAAATATATTTTGGTTCTGAGTTTAGTAATTCATAGTTGTTTGTTTTTTTTTTCCCAAGGTTGCTGTGAAAATAATAGATAAAACCCAGCTAAATCCCACTAGCCTGCAAAAGGTAAGAATAGACCATAACATCTGAAATTCTGTAAACGGTTGAACCGTGATCCTTTATTTACTTGACAAAAACATTTGATCCCCTTATCTTGCTAAACAACATTTTGTGTGTGACCTTGGGAGAATGTGGTCTCCCTGCTATAATGTGCACATACATTTGTCTGAGGGCAGTGACTCCATGTGGTTCCTATCTGAGCTTTGTTGTTTTGCTCTTCCTTCCTCCTCTAGCTTTCCTCTTTGCCAGCAGTCACATTTCTTTCCAATTAGGTATAAAAACAGTTTGTCTGCATGCTAAACCAAGATTTAATGCTGTAAAGGATGGAATTTTCTTGGATTTTTTCTTTAATGTAGTAATTGTTTTTTTGTGGACTTGGAGTACCAACTTCTATTGCTTTAATGGGTTTTTCTGCATTTGTCTTTATACTCTTTCAACTTTAATAAAATATTTGCTGAACTCAGGGGACTTGTGGCAATTACTTTTTGTGCACAGAATTGACAAAATGAGTGAATATAATCAAAACAGTGTTGTTTATGCCTGTAGGTAGAAATCCAGAAGTCTTTCATAGTCATTTTGATAAGGGTTTTATCGAAACCCTGGGGATTTTTGTTTGATTTGGATTTTTACTGTTTAACTCTGTATGTTTTGTTGTGGCTGAAGCACAGAAATGTTGTATTGTCATACTGGAGGATGTCCATTATAAAAATCTGATGTATTTTTTGTTTACAAATACTATACTGCTGCTTTCTGTAGCTGTAGAAATGAGAGAAAGACGTCAAGTGTTATCTCTGACTGTAATAAATTATTACAATTTATTTTATTGTGTAACTTTGGTTATGGGGAGTTATAAACAACTTTGCTTTATTTTTTTTTTCTTTTATCTCTTTTATGCTTTATTTTCTTTAATTCTCCTTTGCAGTACTTGAGTGAGTCCTTTTGGATTTTTTTTTTTTTTTTTTTTAATTCAACCTGCTGTGCAGTCAATGCCGAAGCTTTGCTTTTAAGTCTATATTAAGCAAATCTCCTTGCTAATATTTGAGCTAGAGAAGGGGGACCCACAGAGGCAGTGTGTGACAGCACATATTGTGGAAATCCTGTGCTGCTCACGTAGCTTATTTCCTACCTGGCTTGGTGTTTACACTTGAAGAGCTGGGTTTGTCTCATTGTTGAGCAATGAGAAGCTGAAATATGTTAAAACTTTCTGGAAAACAAAGCAAGAAAAACTCACCTTTGGGACAATAGTTTTAGTGTTCAGTGTATTTCATACAAAAATACTTGATAATAATTCAATAACCCATTCCAAGTATAAATAAGACTTTCATGGCATACAAAAATGCTGTCATACTGCACACATAGTACATAAAATACTCATGCGGTAGGACATGCTGTTATTTGTTTTTTGAGTGGGAAGCTGGCAACAAGAGAAATGGTGTTAGGTACTGTTAGAAGGAGCTGATAGTAGAACTAAGGATAGACAGACATTTACATTTATTGATTTAACTGCAATTCCATTCTTCAGTAACTTTTAAATATATTGATCCTATACATCTTCTGCTCACACTGGAAAATGGGGTAATTTGTTGGTATGATGTTTTCATTTGTAAAATATTACGATTTTCAGAAAAAATAATCTTTGTTTTGAAGCTTTGTCTTCAGCTGTGACTGAGTGAATGCATATTGATTGCCTGAAAGCTCTTAAGTAAACTCCAGCACAATTTTTGCACAGTCACTGAAGCAACTCTACATATAAAGCAAATAAGGGTGAGAGGGTGGTTTATTAGCATACTTAAGATAATTTCTGTTAGTTTTTAGTGGGTCATTTGTGAATTGTAAGTAAAATAATAAAAATTCTTTTTCTATTCTATGAAATGAATCACCCTTTTTTTCCTTCTGCACTGAATTATTACATTTTGTTTCTGATTCTTCATGTCCTGTTTAGTATCACAGCAACGTGAAGTTGTATAATTTTGTCATCGGGCTTATACTGTACAAAGGGCTGTTAAGTGGTGGGGCTTTTTTCTTCCAGAGGCAGTGTTGGGAATGGGAAGCAGTGATAGTAGCACTGTGTTAATAGGAACAGACACTTATCTAATAAAGGTTTATGGAGGACACTGGAGTGTGTTACTGGCACAAAAATCCCACTCCCGAGTCTGAACCCATCTAAATTCTCATGGTTGAGAGCGTGGTCTCTAGAGCTTCAAAGCTGATAGATTGTCTGCAGTTCAGAAAAACTTCCAGACCTTCAATCATTACTGATTTTTATTAATCAAACAAGACAAAATTATAGCTATCTTGGGCATGGGGTCATTCACAAAACCATCCCCTTTCCATTCACCAAAGTATGAGGGAAACCAAGTGCAAGTCAGTTTTGTTACAGTGCTTGTTATTGACCTAATTAAGTGAAATGAGTCACCGTGGCTTCACATGCACCGTTCTGTTTTGTAAACAGAAATATTTGAGCGCATACTTCACTTGTTGTAAGTGTTATACAAGCTGGGTCTGTAGTTAGTCACAGCTATGAAAGCAAAGAGTGTTTCATTTCTTAGCTGCTCACCAGTGGTTTTCATGCCCTGTAGTGTGCCCAGGGCACTTCAGACAATTATTTTAGCTTGTCATGGCCTGACGTTTGATGGCTTAAGTAAGCTGACCTTGTGAATTTTTAATTTTGCTTTCTTGTCCATGCAATGTGATAGTCTTAACTTACATTTTATTTCTCACTCCAGGACTTCTACCACTTTAAATAGAAAATCCATGTTGAATTAAGGGTCCTGCCTTATTATTTTGTTTTCAGTTTGTTCAGTATGTGGTTACCACTGGTCTCAGTGAGCATCTGTTTAGAACAGAGCTGGCTTTATTGTTGACTTGCAGTCTTGATAGTAACATACTGTACTGACTTAGCTTTTTCCACTGTCACTATTGTAATTTGTTCCCAAATGTAAGTATTTGGGTTTTGTCATAACACAAATTTGTATTCAAATAGCTGGTCTATTTTTTGCATATCTGCTGCATTGAAAATTTTGTCTTCTACTGGCTTCACCAGGGATGTTTCTGAAACAGCATTCTGTTGCTCTTTGGCAAACTGCTAGTGGAGCCGAAGAGCAGAAGGTGCTTTTTTTTTCATTAATAGGTTTAGTTAGGAAATGGTATTTCAGATACACCCCTTTTAGGGGTCAGCAAGCTTTTTATTCTTTAAACATGTTTGGAGCCTCTAACTTAAGTTCCTTCTGTTGTTAAGAACAGCAGAACAGAAGTAAAGTTGTGTGGAAGTTTGGAACAATTTCAATATATTACCTATTGAGAGCTGTGCTTCTTTTGCCACATCCCTTCTCAGTAACAGTTTAGAAAGTAGAGCATCTTTCAAGCACGTTTTTCAAAGCAAGAAAAAGCCTTCGTTAACTGAATATTTTCAGTTTGATGGTAGTAACTTAAAACAGTAAATCTTAAACATAGGTATCAATCTGACAGCAAGCAGAAATGTTAGTAATGGTGTGGCAAATCTTTGCTTTCTGCAGTTTGTGCCTTGGAAAATTAGACTGGAAGCATGGGAAGCAATTTTTAAAGTCCTTCCGCTTTTTCCTAACTACTGGTTTTAGGAACCGAGTACAGTGCTGGCTGTCACTTTCTATAAGTGAAGCTTTTGAGGCTGCAGCACATTTCCAACAAGGAGATGCTTGTTGAAGAACTGGTTTTTTTGAATGGTGGCACTTGTTAAGAATGAAGAGCGGTCCTATAAGTATGTGGTGGGGTGAGGAGAGAGAAGTCAGGGAGCACTTACACCTTCTGAGAGAGAAGGACACTGCTGCTCAGGAAAATACATGTGTCTGAATTCTGAAAATTTTTTGCCAGTAAAAGGATCATAATCCTGCAGCAGGTTGCCTTATCCTCAGAGAGGAACAAATACCACTGTTCTGTCCAGATTTTTATAAATTTAACAAACTTGGCTTTGTAGGAAATAACTGTGGTCTTTTTGCTTAAATACCTCTATATGCAAAGGAGGAGATGTATCCTGAGTGCTACTGAGGGGTGTAGTGGCCATTGTTTAAAGGTGTTCATATGTGTAAATACGTAGTTATTGACATTGCAGGTGTTAATGACCAACGTGCTTCTGCATGGGGAAAGCATGGGGGAGGGCACTTCTCCCAGAGTCGTGCTTTGTGGAATGCAGAGTTGCAGTGTAAAATAACGTTAAGGCTTTTATTCAGAAATAGTTGTGGAATGAAATTTCATGTCACTGTAAAATCAATTTGAATCTTAAACCAATTAGTGACCTTGTAGATCTTGTGAGAATATTTAATAGAATATTGCACATCTTGGTTTATTTTTTAATGCCTACGTGCTTTGTATTAAATATAAAATTGTGAGGTTTATTTATTTTATATAAAATATAAAATTATTTCAATTTTCTGTAGAAGTCTCATATTTTAATTATGCTTTATGAAGGTATGTGTTCATTGCTATACCTTTTATACCAGCATTAATAGTTTTAAATTATGAAATAGCTTTCCAATCTTTTGGGAGGAACTGCTTTTCTACATACCTGCTTAGGAGCCCTTCTGTTTTACTATCCATTTAATTAGATTTGTTAGCTTCTGATTAGTTTATATTAATTTAGCTGAGAAATTTATGCTTGTGCAACAAATTCCAATGCTTAGAAAAACAACAAATTTACAAAGAACATCCTGGTGTGATGTTTTTTCTTAGCAGTGACTGATTTTACAAGGAAAAGATACTTGCTGAAGTTAATTCTGCATAATGTTACATACCCTTGTTTTGTGTTTTAGGCATAGGCAAACTGCATCTGTTCATGTTTGCTCAGAGAAATGCTTTTGTAGTCTTTGCTTCCCTCTGAAATTGTTTTAATGGCAGTTGTAAGGCAAGTGCATAGTAACTAGCATGAAATAAATAATGCAAGTATAAATCTGTAATATTATTACTTGAGCTGCAGTAATCGTACTTCATCAAAATCTGGTTTTCAATAAGATGTTGCTCTGTAGTCTCAACTTGTAGAATAAATGCAGAATCTTAGAAACATAAAATACACTAAAGTGCTACTCTTTGGGGAGCTGTTTGGTCTCTGGCTGACATCACTGTACCCTTTTGCAAGGGTTACATCTGATCAAATGGGACTAATTTTGAAAATGTAGGGTGAGATGTCTCTGAGACATCAGAGAAACAAAACAGCAACGGCACAGTTAATGTGTTGAGCGCAGTTTCTCTCTAAGGAGGACTGTAGTGCTAAGATGTTTCCAAAATGTCTAAGCATTACACTGAAGAGTGAGCATTTCTTCATTTATTTCAGCACCCTACGTTAGCCCAATAAGAGTACCAAAGAGTGTACAGCACAGTAAACAGGGGCTATGCTGTTCAATTAAACAAGCCTATCAGTATTGCCAGCCTCAAGTACACAGCACCAAACTATGTAGGCATTTTTGATTTCTTTCATTTGCCTTTCCTTTGAGCCCCTAGGTTAGTCTTGATGCACCTCTAATTGATAAAGCCATGAATGTAGAAATTTAAGAGCAATAACCTCTTGTTTCTGTTCTTAAAAAAAAAAAATAAACTGTGTGAAATATATATTCTAGGGGCTTTAAGTTAGTCCCGTTGTTTATATTTATGTGATTCAGTGTCATACAGCAGACTTTCAGCAATTATAAATCTTCAGGACTTGCAGGGGGAGAGAGGGCTTTGCTGATACTTGTGACCAATATAAAATTTGGTAGTTGTGGGAAAGCAGATTTGCCTGCTTCACCTCTGTGGAGCAGCAGGACTTGGAGGATATCAGAATTCCTGGTATCTGATTCCATTTGAGCATCTGTGCGTGACTTTTATCTGATGCTGCACCTTGTACTTGCACCTGTAGTTTCGATGTGTTCAGGGTGGTTGGCTGAGCTTGGCAGTCACCTAAGAAATCAGAGAGTGTGAATACTTGTGTGAACAGTCTGTGGGATTTGGTCAATGTGAAACTCCAGAAAGGGCTGTGCAGCTTAGTGTGTCTGTTGGCATAAAGCTTAAAAATTAGTCTGGTTTTGGTATGTAGTTTATTTGTAGTGGTTATATGTATGTAATGCATAAGATGTAGATTATGTTTTCTTGAGTTCACTGCACTGTATTTATCTATATTTTATGCTAATGCTACTTTCTGTGACCTTTTCTGTTTTCTTTTTGACATTTAAAATTGCATATCTTGTGTAATTTTCCCCTAATAAACACTTTCTAAGGAAATTGTCCTGCTTCCTTGACAGTTGTTTCGAGAAGTGCGAATAATGAAGATTCTGAATCATCCCAATATTGGTAGGAGCCCTGCATTTCTGCAGACTTTTTTTCTGTTACGCTGTTTACATTTTACTCTATTTGGCTGTATTTGAATGATTTGCTGTAAAACTTTTTTTGGAGTGAATAGGACAGTAAGCATCCAATGAATGCTTCATTGTGTCACCTCCTTTATTGACTTTGCTTGCATCAAGAATTTTGCTCAGAAGAGATAAACTGCTCAGTCCAGAAAAGCCTTACACAGAGTAGGAGATAGCAGCTCTCCAGTCTATCAAGTACCCCAACTCCCTCTTCTATTGAAATCATTCTTGAGACCCAAAAGCATGAGTTTTCTTAGGTAAGAGTAGCAGAGCTCCATTAGTTCAGTCTAGGAAAGACCCCTGCTGACTAATATTTCCAGAAAATTAGAATTACCAAGTATGTAATTTTCCCTTTCTGCTTTAGTTCTTTCACCTACCCCACAGCTTCAGGGCCCTACTTTGTGATGACAATTCTTCTGGCTGAGGAGGGCTGGACAGTCTTGTTCCAGAGACAGTTAATGGTCCTGAATCGGCCAGAGGGCTTGTTGCATACAAGGTATGGATGAGGTGTACAAGTTATTACGTGCTAGGCACTCCCTTCTCATCCCTTAAATTGTTTGTTGCTTTTTCAGCATTCATAGCTTCTGCTGGTTTTTGTTTTCATGGGGGTGGTGGTGGGGGTGTGTTTGTTTTAAATGAGTGGTTATATTGCAATCTGAGGAAAGTCAGACTTAACATTTCTGGTATCCACTTGGTTTTTAGTTGGTCAGAATCTCGGATTTCTGACTGTGAGCAGTTTGCTAGCAAAACAGGGGATGTTTGTATGATCTTAAGTCTGTCAAATTAAACACTAATTTCAGCATGAAGTCGTCTGTACAGTGTGCATAAACTTCTGAGAATTGTGAATTAATATGCTTTATTATCAACTGTGATTTAGAGATTAATTTTTGGTCTTTTTCCCCCCTGAAAAGAATGCTAACCTAAAGGATTTAAAGTTTCTATATGATTTAGCGTTATCACTGGCCATAAATTATACTCATTCCATGAGTATAATTTGTTTGTTTGTGCTGTGCTTTTACTCCTGGCTGCAATCTCTCATTCATTTTTCTTGCAGTAAAATTATTTGAAGTTATTGAGACTGAAAAGACGTTGTATTTGGTAATGGAATATGCCAGTGGGGGTAAGTGGATTCTGAAATGTACATTAAGGATAAACTGAAATGCCAGTTACATGCCTAGAAACGCTTTAAGGATTTAATGGGTTATTCCAGTCTGGCCTTCAGAGCAGTCCCAGGGCAGGATTTCTTGACTCTGTTAAGTAACCTCTTAGGTTCGTGCTCGAGGGTAGTTCCCATTCTGAGGTTCATGCTGCAGTATCAAGAGATAATCTGGCACAGATTCTGGCAAAAACTCTCCACTGGTATTTATCTGCTATATTTAGGTGAGTGCTGGTGCCTCACTTTATATTGCAAATGTGTGCCAAAGCACTTGAGGAGGCAGATCCGGGATGGGAATCTCTAACACAGGAGGGGGAACCAGCAGGCTCATAGCGAGAGGGATAGAGAGTGAGAAGCTGCTTAGCATCTGAATGGGAAATGTTTGAATGTGGGACGAGAATCCAGCACAGCCAGTGACCAGCTAGGAAAGGCTGCTGTCAGACAGTGCAAAGATGAGGATCTGAAAGGCATTTGAGCAGCTTTATTAGGAAAAGAACAAGAAGGAATCAACAGAAATAATATAAATTACATTAAGTGAAGCCACTAGAGATGTGCAAAACAAATCTGGTGCATAAGTTGCCTGATTCCCAATGTGTCTTACACACAATATGAATATTTTTCATTATTGATTCTGTTTGTTTCACAGTGGTGAAGTAAATTTGTTTTAAAAATTGAAGAAGCCTTAGTATGAAGAGTTCAATTTTTACTTCTTAGTTATTATTTGTCTGAATGAAATCAAGTGCGAAAAGTCAAAAGGAATTTTTCTTGGCTGCTTCTATTTCCTTTCCCTTCAAGAAGAGGAGCAGCATGGGGTGTGTGTTGTTTTCAAGCATGTTTTGATTGTGTGTGGTAACGTAAAAATATAATACTGATGTGTTGTCCTTGTCATGATCAGGAGAAGTGTTTGACTACCTAGTTGCACATGGAAGAATGAAAGAGAAAGAGGCTCGTTCAAAATTCAGGCAGGTATGAAATTAGTGTGTTCATTCTTTGGGTTTTGTTCCTATTTATGTTGTTTGCAGATAGATGTGAGTGCGAGCAAACGTTTTACTTTAAAAAAAAATTGTTTTGATAATGTTTATTAAAGCTGCACTGGGAAAAAAAAAAAATCCCCAAAGAGAAAAAATACCTGCTTCCTACATACTGTCTAAAAGTAGTAAAACTGATTTACATTTTCTTTTAGTCAGTGTTCCTAAGGGTCACTTTTTAAAATTGTGACTCACTTGAGGTTTGAGTCTGCTTCTGAATATTTTAGAATTTTACAGCTGTTCTATCTAGAGATGTTGATATGATGACAGGTACTGCCGTGTCATGTCACTCTGTTTTTATGAAGGTTATTCTATAATAGGCTAATATTCTTATTACAGACTTTCTCATTTTAATCCATTTCTTACCCTCGTTTTAGTGATTGTTTTGGAAAAGCTTTAATCAGATAAATATATCAAGTTTGGTGATTTCCAGAATTAAGTTACATAATTAACATTTAAAGAAACTGCTCTTAACATGCTGTTTCAGACTTGGTTTTTGTTGTATATGTGAAATACAGGAAAGTGTTGAATGAATTGTTCTGCTAGGGATGAATTGCAAAGATATGCAGTTGATATTTTAGAAGATAAAATCTGAGATGATGTATCTGGCTACTGGCTTGAGGGGTAGATTAATTTCCTTTCAATAGTTATTGCTATTGTATTGGGTGATTTGCATTTAAAAATACGTTTCTCGAATTATCTCAAGTGGCGTGTATTAAACTTCTTTTTAGTAGGAAAATGAGCTGTTTATAGGGACTTTCTAGCTTCAGTATTTAAGCTTTAATGAAAGAAACTTAGGTGAATATTTTTTAAGATAAATGTTTTAGTAATTACTTACATTTTAGTGAATCATATCAGGAAACAAAATTACTAAATTACATGCAAAAACTTACAGTTAAGTTGAAATAAAGTATTTCACTAATCCATCTTGATGTTTCAGATTGTGTCTGCTGTACAGTATTGTCATCAAAAATGCATAGTTCATCGTGATCTTAAGGTAGGTTTTTACTTATTTTACTTTTTGCTGCCTATCATACAGACCTAATTTCATTCTATATATTAGTCCTTGCCTGTGCCTGTGAATTCCTCAAACATGTGAATGAGGGAAGTGTCACTTGTATTTTATTCTCAATTTCCTGAAGCACAAAAATAATGTAGCTTGCCTCTTGGAACAGGGGAGAGACAAGAATAGAACATGTGTTACTTTCATTCCAGTTTTGGCTTTTAGAAAAAGACATGCTCTCCAAAGAATTATACCTGCTGTCATGCTGGTATCCACATAGTGAAGCTGCAGAAGATCAATTGATACGAGCAATCACTACTTAATTAAAATATTTTCAGTTAAAGTATATTGCAAGGATATATAAAACAGTCTTTCCTTAGTGATTTATAAGAAATATGTTAGGTTTGAACTTCTGATTTATATCCTAGTGTTTAATTTGGGCAGGAAAAATCAATTAAGGGTAAACAGAAATCAGTTGAATTTTTTTTTTTTTTTTGATCCCTTCTAGTAATCTATCTGTGTAAACCACCAGACCATATTAAGAGTTCAGCAAATGCAAGTACAACCTAAGCCCTGCCTGAAGTTGTCTTCATGCCAGGTTTAGGTATCATGGGACTTGGACATCATCCTCACCCACTTTAAAGCTGTCTCGTGCTGTTGCTTTGATGTCTTTGAACATTTACAAAGAAAATACTGGTGTAGGTTCTTTCTTACTAATGTATCTGAATTCTTGTGAAAAGCTGAGGTTGAATAATTCCTACGAGGTTTTTTTCACCAGTATCTTTTGTTTTATCTTATAATGCACTGCAGCATTCTTTCAATCTCATTCTTACAAATCTGTTCCCTGATACCTGTCAGTCTGCCAGCTCCTGCATGTGCACATGAGGATGGATAATAAATGCATCCTTTTCTGCTGAGTTGTCCCTGCCCCAGGAGTGTTGTCATCTGATGGGGGAGGTGCCTGCCCAGCACTCTGAAGTCAGAATGCAAGGAGGGAGAAGGGCTGGATCTCACTGAAATCTTGATTAAAAAAAAATTCCTCCGTATCTTGCCTGACTGTGAATATTTTGTCAAGCTCTCTGGAGCTTACTCTGCAGCCACTGCTGCTGAGCTTTGCAGAAGCCTGCACCCAGGCCAGCCAGGACAAGCCCTTCACTGATTCTCTTGGTCCCACACTCAGCTGGGAGTAGGGAGCCAGCCACCTCCTCATGCTTATCTAGCTCTGGCTCCTTCAGCCCAGCTATGTGCCTGAATCTTGCTGCATTACTCAGCATCTTGCATCTTGCTCTTTCTCCCAGAACCCCTTAGAGCCTCCACTTCTCTTCCATAGCACACACACAGCTCACAGGTTGTGTTCTCAAGCTTATGGAAAACAGCTTTGGAGCATTCACACAGGGAACTACCTGCCACGAGGAGTCTGCTGCTGATCTCTTCCCTATTTACAAGACAGCCAGGCAGGCTCTGAAATAACTTTTATTTGATTTTTTTCTGTCTGTCTTCTCTTGGCTACCGAGTTATGCTAGACTTATTTGAAGAGTTCAGAGTAAAGTGTGATTGAGAGCCAGTCAGTCTAGCTGATGAAAAATAAATTCTCCAAAGGAAAAAAGGCTACATGTGTGGCTTTGAGGAGTGTTCTTGCTTCATCTTTTCTTTCCAAGTGATGTGACATCTCTGTCTCATTTAAAACTCTTCTCATGGAGCTGCAGAGAAGGAAAAAGTAACTTTAAAGTGGTGTCTGCATTCTCATCTGCTTCTATTGACTCTCCATGGTATCAGCACATTTAGCAGTTGATATTGCAACACAACAAAGCAGTGGTCTAGCACTACTTCGGATATTTTCGATAAGACTTTTTTGCTTTAATAACAGGGTAAACTCTCTTATTTACAAGTTATTTCAGACTAAACTGGAGAGATGTGTAAGAAAATACGCAAGTTTGTCCAGGCGCTTCTGGTAGAAAAATTGTCTCCTTTTTGCTTTGTAATTATAAACAACTTGTGTAGAAAGGGCTGTAACCAGTTCCAGCTTTGTAATCCTGTGATGCACAGAATGTACTTTTTCAGTTCATGCTTTTTGCTCTGAACATGTAATCAACAAGAGCATCTTTCTATTTGGCATATTAAAAAGGTCTTTTGGTGTTCTTGGTTGAAATAAGGAACCTGAAAGCACTTGCCATAGGGCACTTGGGTAGCTGAGTACTGTTGAACTAGGAGAACTATTGTAATCACAGAGCAGCTGCACTGACAGTGCAGTTTTCACCACAAGGAAAATGAAGTCTTTGTGAAGTAGTGTAGAAGGCTGTCAGATCTGGAAAACAGCTCTATGAGTCTGTCTGCAGGCACATCAGCTGGAACCAGCTGGGATTACAGGTCATGAATTGAAAAAAAAATACTTTCCAGGATAGTTTGTAGAAATGGGCTGTATTTTACTCCTGATAAGGGCTAAATTCTGTTGTGCAGCTATTGGCTTGATATACTGGTAGTTAATTGTCTCCTGTTCTGTTCACTGAGTGTAAATGAAATTATTAAAAATAAAGTCAAACCCAGGTAAAATCATGTTTACCCTTTTAATCAAATCAGCTGACAGATTGCTGCTTCTCCAATTGTGAGCTAAAATATTTTTATATTTTCCGGGCTCAGCTGAGCACAGCATCTGATCAGAGATGTCGCTTTGCTATAAAACTGTTGTTTGCTATAAAACTCTGGTTAATATCTGGCCTCCTGTTGAAAAAGTAGGATTCCTGCTCTGCTTGGTGCTATCTTGTGTTGCTGGCATGCAGATCAGGAGCTGGGACCCAGTTAGATAAATAAACATTGCCCAGTTCTGCTGCACTCCATGCACAAAATCCTTCTCAAGTGATTTGAGAAATCACTTTATTCCCCCAATAATTTATTAGTATTTCTGTAACTTCACCCTTTTAATCTTCTTACCTACCTGTGATACTAAATATAAGATGCTGTTTACTGACTCTCCAGGTACCTGTGCACTTGCATCTATGTATATGTGATACATTGAAGTCACATGACTGCAGCACAGGCATTAATCTTAGATATATAGAATACATTCTATGTGAAAAGAATTAAATACTTGAGCGCTGGCACCTTGATGTTGCTGTTGCTGAAGCAAACTAATAATAAAAGGGAGAGGATTTTTTGGTACAGAATGCTAAGGTTCAGCATGTAGCTTGAAGTGTTTCATCTTAGAAGCAGAAGGTATCTTCTTAAGTCTTAAATTCCTTCTAACATTTACTCTGCCATTATGGTAGATGATGCCTAGGATTAGATTTACTCTCCTTGGCATCAGAAATTGGCATGAAGCTGTCAAAAGCTTTGACTGCTATTCTGAGATGTCTAGATACTTCACTCTAAAGCTGAACTAAGTTATTTCTTCCAGAAAATAAAATGTTCATAGTTGATTCACTAGCTGACTTCTAAGTTTATTTAACCGCTTTTAATAGTTACATTTCTTGAGTAAACATTGCTGATTTTCAGTCCTTGTAACATACGTGGGGGGTAAGTTTCTTCTATTCTGCAAGAAAGAGGCAGATGGTGAACCGTTTTAGAAAAAAACATTTATGTATTTATTGATAAATGATAAATTGTACTATATATATATTTATACTTACTCTGATACAAAAATTGTCTTATTTTCCTCTTAGGCAGAAAACCTTCTACTTGACTCAGATATGAACATTAAAATTGCAGACTTTGGGTTTAGTAACGAGTTCACGGTCGGTAACAAACTGGACACGTTTTGTGGCAGCCCGCCCTATGCCGCCCCGGAGCTTTTCCAGGGAAAGAAATACGATGGCCCTGAAGTGGATGTGTGGAGCCTCGGGGTGATTCTGTACACACTAGTGAGCGGATCGCTGCCATTTGATGGTCAAAATCTAAAGGTACAGTTACAGCCTGAAAGCTTGCCTTCTGCTGGCTTTAGATCTTCCGTGTCATCAGGAGCTCACCTTTTAAAAATCTTATTTTACAGGAGCTGAGGGAGCGAGTACTGAGAGGGAAGTACCGCATTCCATTCTATATGTCCACAGACTGTGAAAATCTACTGAAGAAGCTACTAGTACTGAATCCAATAAAACGAGGCAGCTTGGAAGTAAGTCATTTTGTCTCAGAAAAAAAGGGGGTTCAAATTAAGAAAGAAGAAAATACAACAGTTGCTTGAGAATTCCTAACTTTTCAGGATAGATACTTTCTTCCTGTTTTAAGGGCCCAAAAGTCTTGTCAAAGAAAAAAAAAGAGGAAATGTCCTAGAAACACTGCAGCTTGAAAATAGAAAGTGTTAATCAATGAAAATCTAACCTTAATTGCAGCTGACTAATGACTAAATTAGGAGCATTTCAAAGTGCAAACTGTTCCCACTTGTTTCAGTCAGATAATGGAGCTAGTTCAAAATCTGTTGAAAGGGGGACAAGATTGTAAATATCTTCCTGGAGTTTTTCAGAAAAACAAGACCAGCAGGCAGTACCATAAGCTTTTTCAACTGACCATTTTCATGACTTCTTAAAAAGGATAGGTACAAGAAGAATAACTAGCTGATGGAAAAGAGTGTGGAGTTTCTTGTTTGTTTTAGTGCCATAATACATGTAAACTCTAAGAACTCTGTGAATGATAAGCTAATAATGGCTAGTTATTACTGTTCAAGCCTTTTTTCTCCCTCTTCTGGTAGCTTTGTTTCTGAGTAGCTGGAAAATTTATATATATAATAATTCCTGCTGTGTCCCTCAGGTAAAATCTGTTTTGGGGATTTCTAATGAGTTATGATTGTTGGTGTTAGTAAATTAGGTTTTCTTTTTATGGGATGTGGAAAATATCTCTGCACTTGTAAGGTGTCTGAAAGGTTCAGTGTTTTTTAAGGGGCTGTTTTGTTCAGGATTGATGTATTGGATAGTACTTGCTGCATAGCTGATATTTAACAAATAATTGGTGTAGAGTTCACTCTAAAAGCTGCCTAGTTTTATTGTGTGAATTCTTTAGCAGGGAGGGATTTTTTTAAATAACATCTACTTACCATAGAGATGAAAGTAGAGCAGAAGATAAATAGAATGCTTTTAAAATAGTATTTGCATGATTTAATCACTAGCGACTTTTGTTTCATCTTTCTGCACATACTTGCGCAGCAGTGGATGTGTTCCAGAGAATAAATCCCACTTAAGCAGCTTTTTGTTTGTCATGGCATGACTTATGCTTCCTGGCATGGAGGCTACCTGTGCAAGGAAATATGCACTCACTGAGCTCTGTCTGCGTGCATATTCCAAGCTGATGCTGGTTTATGGTTTTTTATAAATAGTTTTAAGTTGAGTAAAGTCTGTGCTGAAGAGAAAAGTGAATGATGGCTTCTGCTTTGCTGATACATGCTCATTATGTTTTGTGATTACTAGTTTATGTCTAAAGGACATTGTGATAAGAGTGTAGTCACGTCAAAGATCACTGTTCATCTGTGTCATGTTTAGGTTTTAGGGAAGTATTTTTTTTTTCTTTTATTGAATTTTCCTCCAGATTTTCAGCAGTTTCTCTTGAAATCTAATTTCACTTTCATTCTAGGTAGTGTAGTGTTATCCAGTTCTTGTAAAATTCCTTCCTGTCCCTGGAGAGAGGTGTTGGATAGCAGCCTCACTGAAGGGCCGAGGTTGTCACATTGTGTGGAAGAGAGCAAGCAGATGTTGTGTGTGACTGAGGGTCTTGAGCCAGTTCCAGAAATACTGATAACAGACATTGATCAGTGTGCTAACCTGAGCGAAGAGAGAGAGGCATCACAACTTTTTTTTTTTTTAAGGAATATTCCTGAAATCACATTTGCTGAATTAAAAAGTGTGGTATGTGGTTTGGAAAGAAATCTGTCTGAACACTTCTAAAAATACATGTTTAGAATGAAAGTCTAAGTTCGTTGGAAGCTTCTGAAAGTGGAAAGACAACGTCATCTTAGATGGGGAGGATTTTCTTGTGCTTTGCCTTTTGATTATTTGCTCAGTCCCAGCCATACATCTTCTCAGTTTCCATGCATGTTTTTGGCAGACCATCCAAAAAGATGTTTGTCGGTGACATCAGCACCAAAGCTGAGATCCACATGGGATCAGCACTGTATGGGTTAGACATAGCACTTATCCTCTGGTAAGGACCAGGCAGATTTTTATTTAAAATGGTTAGACTTTTTCATTGTTGCAGCTGAGAAGAAACATTTTAGAAACAAGATAATGTTGATATAAACCAGTAAATCTTCCCAGGAAGAGGTGGGGAAAACGTACTGTCAGAAAATATCTCTTAACTGTCAGGATTTCAACAAATTCCACTTTCCCTCTCCTCTAGTCCTTAATTCTTTTGCATAGTGTTGCTCTGAAATTCCTCCAGAGCAGATTTATAATTACAGAGTGTAATAAAACAAAATGATTTTGACACAGACAGGACTTGAGCCAGACCAGATTTTTATTAGTTTCTCTGAAAATTGGGGAAAAACTCATCAAAAATATCTAGCTGGTTGAAATTTAGATTGGGTTGATGTTTAAGAAGTACAGTTTATGTCAGATTTCTAAATATTCTTACCAAGGCTGCTGCTCATTAATCAGCTGACTGAAAGCCCAGCAGAACTTACACAAATGTAGTATTGATCCTGGAACTGGACTGTTTGTGTCGCTTCAAAATGCTTGATTGTAAGAGCCTGTTTAAGAGTTGTACAATAACTCAGTGTGCCTCTGAGATCATGTATTTAAAAGACAGAAGCCAGCAGAAATGTAGATATTAAACAGATGGAAACAGAGAGCGGATTACATTGAACTGTAGATCCACCTACTGAAGAGACATGAAAAACTGTAAGTGGGAATTTTCAGGCTTATCTGTTTATTCAAGAAGGATGAAGAAATGGAGGTAGAATTTGAGCAGTGATTTCTGTCATCCACTTCATCATGCTTAAACTTCATATTTATTTAACAGGATCTTTTAAAAATTGTGATTGCAGATACTGCAGAGTCTTTGGGGAAGCTCTCGTGTTCCTGCAAGGCTACAAATATATAACCCAAGTCTGTTGTCAAGTAGATTCGTGCTCTGTGTCAGAAATGCAGTGTAGCAGTATGTGTTAACAATCCCTCCCTTTTTATCCCCTCAAAAGACAAAAAATCAATTCTATGATAGAACAAATCTTTAAGTGTTATTGTCAGCAAAATGTTAATTGGCACAAAGTTCTGTGTGGTTCTTGTAAGGGTACCGCTATTGGGGTCTGTATTTTGGCAGCAGCCCTACACACAAAGAATTTGGGTTTTATCAATGGAAAATTGAGTCTTTGGCTCTTTGTGAGAAATAACTTAATTTGGTGTTTGCAAGGCATATTTGGAGCCTGTGGGAGACTTGATTTGCTGGCACTTGTTCCATTCTTGTGTCCATGCAGTGAGCAGTATTAGCATCTGTCCATGAGGAGACATGTGTGCGTGTTGCTGTAGGAGGGAAAATGATTTTAGCTGTTTATAGATGAATATGCCCTTAAGGAAAAATTGTGATGGTTAGGGATTCCAGACAATCAGTCTCGAAGGCCTACAGAAAGATCCAAGCCACAACAGAAGGAAATTTTCTAAAGAAGGCAGGAGAAATTTTTGAAGCAAATAACTATATGGCATAGAGAGAGTTAAGAGGCACTTCTCCCTCCAGCCAAACTTGGAAACATATTTAGGTCAAGTGCAGTGAGAAGATCCATAGGAAAAAATGACCAGTTGGCATCATGATCTTGAAACTAATGACTGTAGGAAGCATCAGCACATTCCTGAATTATTCCTTAGCTTCTAAACAAGTCATTTGCTATTATTTAAAGGAGCTCTTTATCGTCATAGAGCTGGTATTGCATTAGAATCTTAGGATGTTAACCAAGAAGAGCACATGAGTGTCAGTCACAGGGCAAAATGAGATAAGAAGACAGTGGAAGTGAAGGGTACAAAATGCAAGATTTTGGTTTTCAATGGTTTTTCTGATATTTTAGGCAGGGTGATTATATAGGGAATAGTAAATAGGAGGAATAAACTTACAGGAACATGAGGATGTGAAAGATAAAAGAAAATATGTGAGGAGAAAAGGTATAAGGGAAAGAGCAGCATTCAGATTATTATGGACTTTAAATTGCTTTTCAGCAGACAAGTTTGCACAAGTGTTATGGGGTATGGTAAAGGGCATACTGGCCTCTTCTCTTTTCCTAGCAAATCATGAAGGATCGATGGATGAATGTTGGCCATGAAGAAGAAGAACTAAAGCCATATACCGAGCCTGAACCAGATTTCAATGACACCAAAAGAATAGGTAACACTTTCAGAAGGATGTTGCATCTGGTGGACACAGGCAGTTTTATCTTGGAAGGCAAACTAAAGTCTTATGAATTTGACCTACAATCTCATCATACAAGTAAAATGCATTTTTTTTATTTAAATGAGAAATTCCATTACAATGGCCTCCTTACAACTACTGTTGTGACTTCCCTGAGCTGACATCAGTCTGCAAGCAAAGCAAAAGACAAATATGATTACAGAATTTAAGGGACTGAAGGAGACAGATTTTGTTATGAGGGCAACACTTCTATTTGCCAGTGCTTTATTTGTTGTTGAATAACATTGAATGTTGTATAAATTAGTTAAGAGTTGTATAACATGGTTGGGAGTTTTCAAGGTAAAAATAACAATGAAAGAGAGGACTTTGTATCATTTCCTATTTTTGCACAGTAAAGAAACCTCAGTGGGTTGAGTTGAATCTTAGTTACTTGTAAATTATAAGGCTGTTTTTCCGTTTTTACTGTCCTTAAGTTGTCAGTAAACCCAAACACTTACTCTGCTGATATATCTGGCTGCTTTTACTTCTAGACATTATGGTCACAATGGGCTTCTCAAGAGAAGAAATCCATGAATCTTTAGTAAACCAAAAGTACGATGAAGTCATGGCTACATACCTGCTTCTAGGTAGAAAACCACCTGAAGTAAGTGCTGCGTACATTTTCTGGTTTGGCCTTTGTATTGCTGGGTTGAATGATGTTTTTACTATTTTGTAACATTTTTTCTAAAATTTTGATTGGTAATTTATTAAATGTCTTGCTCTTTTCATATCCTCTTGGATATCTTTTTAGCTCCCATACAAAAAAATAAATCTCCAGTATGTTCATGTTTGCTTGTAAATGCATTGCATTGTTTTTTTTAAAAAAAGCTGGCTATTAATCTGAAGTGGCGTGACTTCTAAGTGCTGAGTTTTCATCTTGTCGTGTGTTTTCAGTTAAAATCTGAAATAGTTAATAGCAATTATTTTTCTGGCTATTCAGATGTGACATCCTTTATTTCTCAGAAATACACTGTTTTATAGTATATTGAAGTATTCAATAAGTTATTGCATTGTAGTCATTAAAAATTTGTGGCAAAAAATCTAGTGATCATTTTGGACTAGAAGGATCTGTACATCTTTTGGGACCACATGGATTTTTCAAGAAATCGGAGACTAAGGCTTTCTTTGTGAAAGAATTTTTTCCCTGCTGCTTCATTGGCCTTCCTTCAATTCCAAGAAACTGTAGATCTGATATGTGCATCCTTGAGTGCATTTTCTCACATCTCTGAGCCAGAATTCCCTTGTGATGGCAGAGCATGGAGGGAATCTGTCTGAAATAATTTTGGCTCAAATTGCTTGGAAGAGGATATTTGTCTTGTCTTCTGCTCTTACATAGAACTTACACTTCTTAAATATGAACAAATCAGTGGCTGAGTTACAGACCTTATAAAGATGTTTTGAAAGCCATAAAGAATCCTTTAGTCAGTACTTGCTTTTTTAGTCCTTCTGACTCAGTCCAATGCATTTTAAAATTGTTCTGGAGCTATGAATGCTCTTAGGCTTTAAAACAAAATTTTAAAAGGCAGGGAAAACCATTCTGTCACTTCGGTTTTGAAATAACACCGTATTTGTTTCTGTCAAGATTCTTCTAATTTTGTTTTGAGCATTCATTAACTATGTAGCTTTAGCTATGTGTTTTTAAAGCACATGAAACACAGATGAAGTGATAAAATTAATCTTGAAGAATATTCAATTCTGGAGGCAATGTTAAATTTGAAAAAAGCGCCTTTGATTGGAATTTTTTGCTTTATAATGCAGTAAAAGTACCAGTAGTGTTGAATTTCATTTATGCTTTGAAAACCTGTTTTCCTTGTAGTTTGAAGTAGGTGATTCCTTGTCCAGCAGCAACTTGGGTCAAAGGTCTCGTCCCAGCAGCGACCTCAACAACAGCTCCGTGCAGTCCCCTGCTCACCTGAAGGTCCAGCGGAGCATCTCCACCAACCAGAAACAGCGACGCTTCAGCGACCACGGTGGGCATGGCGTTCCAGCAAGTGAAGTTACAGACACACCTTGGTGGGACTGGGCAGGGTTTTGTGGGCCTGGCAGTGCCCCCACTCTGTGCATTTGTTGTGTAGCTCATCGTGATGTGTCTCTCTGTATGGAAGTTTCCACAGTAAATCTGGATCCATGCACCTCGCAGATTTAATTCTTTGGACTTGTTATTTGGTTGACTCGCTAAATGAGACACTGAGGGTGTTTTCTGTTTAGGAACTAATGGCAGCTCTTGCTCTGGATAACCCCAAGGCAGCAAGCCAATTATTTTATCATTACACTTGGCTGTGGGGCCAAATTGTTTGCTTCCAAGAGACAATTTTACCAAGTATTCAGGAAACATTTTCAGGTGAAAATGCTTCTATCAAAAAGGAATACATATTTAAAACATTAAAATGAAAGATGACTTTTTTCCTCAGCTGTCAAATTGCTATAAATATTTCTAAAATGTTTGGCCCTTTTCTCTGCCTAATTTACATTATTGTTTTCCGCATTTTTGTTAGCTGATATGATTTTTATTTCAAAGGAATATAAAAGTCTACTGATGGAGGAGTTTTCCCAAAAGATTTTAAAGAATGATGAGGGGGAAAGAATTGTGATATTTTCCAAGTATAAACATGCTTGTAAACAAAACAGGCCTACGGTTAGGGGAAAATAATCTTTCATAGTATTTAGAGGAAAAGGTATGCAGCAAAAAGTACTAAAAAAAAATTTGAAAAATGTAATTTAATTCCTTTCTTTATAATATTGTACAAATTGCATGGATGTAAAATGAGAATTAAAATGCCCTTCCAGGTTTTACATATTGATGTGAAGTGGGAAGTAGTTCTGCACTGCAAATGGGTAGTGTAGAGAGAGTGGGTAAAAAACACAGGCTGTCACAGCTCGATTTAGTAGGTTGGTCTGTGTGCTGAGTTTGCCGTCAGAGTTGTTCAAATGCTTTTTTTGGACTCGGGGGATTATATTTAGACTACTTTGGCCAAGAAAAATGCAGTGATTATTTTTAGATATTTATTAATTCTATTTTTATTTGGCAGTTGGCCCCTCGATTCCTCCTGCTGTGTCATACACAAAAAGGTCTCAGGCAAACAGTGTGGAGAGTGAGCAGAAAGAAGACTGGGACAAGGATGTCTCACGCAAACTCGGCAGCACTACAGTGGGATCCAAAGGAGAGATGGCTGCAAGTCCACTTGTGGGTCCAGAAAGAAAGAAGTCAAGTGCAGTTACCAGTGTGAGTTGGGTGGGCTTTTGGCTTGTTATATTTATTTTTCCCTATTTAAACAAAATGTGCAACACAAGATTACTATAGACATAATGGGTACTGAATAAGCCACGAAGTCTATTTCTGGTAACTTTTACTGGCAGACAGAAATAGGCTACAGTAGATGCCTTTTAAAATAAACCTTTCCCTTCCCCCCCAAACTTTACTTTTTCTAACACTAACATAACAGTAAACATGAGAATGTCTGCACTTGGGCAAACTTCAGTTTCTGTCAAGAAAAATACTGGATATTTAAGGAAGGAACATAAGAATGGAGCCAATATGGAGTGCTCTTTTTCTGGTTTCTGATGCTTATCTATCTACAAGGAATTCAAGGGACTTCTGATTCAGAGATTTCATCTGATTAATCCTACGTAATATCTCTCATGAACTTTCTCTGTAAATTTGGCTGTTTGGTTCTCTGAAGCCACTTCATTTTGGACTTCAGAAATGGAGTGAGATGAGGGAGAACAACCCACTTGTTCCCTGGTGCCTGTGCCTGCTGATATGATTTACAACCTGGTTGTTGTATTAAGGAGCTGAACTAGCAAACTAATAATTTCCTAATGTTTCTGTTATGACATTAACAGTTCTGTAAACCGCTATCATATTACTGCCTCAAACTCCTTTGTTCCAAATCCGAGAGTGTGTCTCTTCTAATGTGAAAGCATCTACTTCGCCTTTTGGTAATTTCTGTGCAGCAGGATTGGAGTTTAGGATTCACAGTGAGAAAATACTGCATGGTGTTTAAACAGCTACTTAGGAGCAAGAGTTCATGTGGGGAGAAAAAAATACGCATGAATCACGATTTAGGATTCAAGTATACTTTGTGCTATTTAGGAGACATGGTCTATTAAATACAAAAACTCTTGCCATCTTTTAATACAGTAGACTGGCAGCAGGAATTCTCATTGTCCTTTGGGATTCTATTGTGATCCCATCGTGGATATTCTGGAAAGATGATGTGCATTTCTATTAGAATCTTCTGAAAACAAAATAAATGCCAGTTCATTTAACTCCTAATGTTCCGCAGTACATCTACACATGCTTTAATTTTTTTCTTGTTTAATTCTAAATAGGGTTGTTGTCACCCTACCCCTGCAAAAGTCTTTGAAATTATGGCTGTGTGGGTTGCATGCAGGAGCTTTGAGTCTTCTAAGATTAGATTTCATATCTGAGCTTTCCCAAAACTATATTGGCCCAAAGCTGATTAGAGTCATGTGTGGTACAAGCTGATATGTCACAAGCATTTATCTGCTTTGTGAGAACTAATTAAATGGAGTATCTTTGCTATGAAGAATGAGAAATTGATTTACTTGCTAATGGCAACTTCAATATTTGTGCATTTTTAGCTCTGTTACTATTTTGGGGACTTTGAAAGGCTTTGTGATGGGCATGATTAGGGAATATTGGTGTCTGATATTACAATAGTAGTTTAAGGTTGAGCAGCTTACACAGTGAATATTTTTGTTTAAAACTCAAACATTTCAAGTGAAAAAAGCTAATTTAATGTGGATATTTTAAAAATATTTTTGTGTTACTTCGGGGGTAACATGTTGTTCAGAAAGGTGGAATTTCTTGAAAACATATTTATCACCTCCAGTCATATTTGTGTAACTCAGGAGAGTTTACTTTCAGAAACAGTTATTGCAGTTGTTAATCTTCCTTACAATTTGGCCTTAAAACAGTTTATTAAGTGGTCTCTGTGGGGTCATATTAATGCTGAAAAACTGTAGATGAGGGAGACCTAAACATAGTAAATCTTGCAGAGTTCATGATGTCCTACAGTACCTGAGTCTAGGGTATTTGAAATCTTTTGCCAACAGGCGTCAGAATATAATGTTAGCACAGTGCAACCTCCCCCACCCCAAATTCAGTATGTAGTGTATTAAAAAATTGAGAATTGTATGTCATGTACTAAAGCTAAGCCTTCAGCAGCTGACCTGTGCTTGGTAGATATGGAGAGTGTGTTTATCCAAACTTAAATTAGTAACAGAAAGAAATACCATCAGTATTTTTGCAACAAGACTTATTTGCCATGTTATCTGTATCATAATTTCTGGGTTGATTGACAGAGATTGATAGTGTTTCCATTTTCCTTTTGAAAGCTCTTTTGGCAGAGACCACAAACTGGGAGCCCTTGTTGGAAAACTGTGCTGTGCAGGAAAGTCTTTCAGCCAGCCATAGGTGTGTTCTCTGGGATCCTAGTTTGTTTGATGCCAGGGACAAATAATACAGGAACACAGTATGTGAGAATTGCATAATAATACTTAGTAAAGCGTGTGTCAGCAAAATTAAACTTCCTTGTGTTCTCTCAGTGTATTCTCAATGGTGCAGTAATGAGATGGTGAATGAGCTATTGGAAAAAACAGCTGATGATGTCAGTGATTTGTGTTGACAGATTGACTTAGTACATTTCAAAGCATTAACAATGTACATAAGTGGCTGAAACTCTGTTTTGATTTGCTTCTTCCAATGCTTAGACTTTTGTCGAACATGATACACAGTAGAAAGCATTTAATTTAACATTAGTGTTAATTCTCTTCTAGAATAATGTGTTTTCTGGTAGTGGGATGACAAGGAGGAACACTTATGTTTGTGAACGTTCTTCAGATCGGTATTCTGCAATACAGAATGGGAAGGACAACAGGTATTGTTCAACTTTCCTTGTTTATTAGTTTGGGTACAGGAACTGAGGCACAGAAAAAGCAGGTTATGCAAAGTACCATTATGAATCACAGTGTGAAATACATAAGGTCCAAGTGTATGTTTTCATCTTCCACTGCTGCTTCTTTGTTTGTGATGAATTTTTAAGCTAAATGTGTCAGTTGGTCTTTGCTTCTTTTTATGGGATCACATTGATTACTGAGGGTTGTCTTCCAACACAGGACGAAATAACTGCTGACAGCTAATTGCTGTGTGGGAAGTTGTGCTGTGGAGAGCTTCAGATGGATTACTCTGGCAGTATAGCCTGATCCTTTTTCATTTTCCCCCTAACCACTCAAAAAGCTGAAATGGTTAATATTTATCAATTGTTTTCAATATAAGTTTTTGGCCGAAATAGTATTTTCATAGTTATGGTAACCAGTTTGTTTCTATTTGTGGGATGACAGTGAAGCTCAGTTTAGTATGTTTTGTTAAGTAGCATTGTCTTTTTAAAACTCTTTTTTTCATCTTTGGTGTTATTTAACCCCTGTATTTCACTGAAAAATAAAATACTGGCTTTAATGGAAACTAATAAAAATTGGATTTTTTAAAATTAAAATTCAAATAACAGCACTTACTCTGGTGCTTTTCAAGGTATTCAAATACAGCAGTTTACAGTAAAATGAACAAAAAAATTAATAGCACAAAATAGCATCATCTAGTAAACTAATTTTTCTTTTATTTTCTGTCACAGTGTTTGAACTTTTTAATGATGCATAAAATTTTGGCAATAAGAAGTACAGGGCTGTTTATTTACAGTAAAATGATGAGCTGTGCAACACATAAAAGACAACTATTTAATTAAACACTTAAAATTAGTTTTCTGCTTTTTAATGTACTTCCTTAAAGAATTTTAATTTCACATTGTTGGATGGGTGCTTTCAAAAGCGTTTTCCCAGATTTTTGTGTATAGTTTCAAATATTTGAACAAAGGTAGTAACAATCCGTTTTTGAAAAAAAAAAAGCAGAAAACAGATGGATTTTAGGTAGAGGATTATAATATATATTATAATATTTTTTCTGATCTGACAAAGATATTTTTCTTTCAAGAGAGTAGTACATAAAATACTGTAAAGAGAAGGGGTTTTTTTCAAAGTTTTTCATTTTACAGTTGTTTTTTTTCTGTAGTTTTGAAAGATTCTTAATCCCTGTTCCTTTCATGAGTGCAGTGAATATTGTGCTCAGTTCTTTGAGCATATTCTGAAAAATTAGGGATAATTTTCTTTTGAGTTGTATTATTTGCCTTTCCTACAAGATGTTGTGCTGCAGTTGAACTTATATTTGGTGCAGCTGAATGCCTTGTGAATCGAATTATTCATCTGAAGCCTTTACCTCTTTGCTACAGATATTATTTAGCTGTGGGACTCCAGTTGCTAATACATTATTAATGCAATTTCACTTATGCTTGTTGAGGCAAAGCTGTATTTTGCCTTAATTCATTTCACTTTTGTTTTAAAAAGTAATGGCACACTAGTTTTGCCACTACTTTCATCTTTCTTGCCACTTAGGAAAGGAAAAATAAAGTACTTGTAGAAGGAACTGTACTTTGAAAGGGTTGACTCAGCCCAGCAGTGCCTGCAGGACACTGTCCAGAGGAGGACAAATTGGTCCTTTAAAAACCAGTCACTTCCAAGTGATAATGTGAGAGTTCCAAATGTTTCATGTTTTAGATGTTTGTTTTAACTGCAGGTATTCACAAAAGTAGAGTCTATTTGATCGATCTGTTTAAGTCTTTGTGAATTTCTTTTTCAGTATTTTTTATTATGTCTTTGTATTCATTGTACTCTTTCTTCATTTCTTTGAATAATGTGCATGCAAGCTTTAATCTTTGGAGGAATGAAAAGACCTAACTGATATGGAGAATTCATTTATGGAGGAACATAATTTTCTTAGAAATCTGTATTCTTTACTTTAGCTAAGGCAGCCTAGTCACTCAGTCTTCCATTAAATTAAGCAGCAGTGCTGAGTTCTAGAAGAAGAAATGAGTTTTCTGTCTTTTTATAAGAGGTTTTACACTAACCTTTCTTTTCTCCTGTCATTTGTCCATTCCTGCTGCCTTGCTACCATGGAACAGCCTGACAGAAATGTCTGCAAGCAGCACATCCTCTGCAGGCTCTGCAGTGGCCTCTGTGTCCACACGCCCTCGGCATCAAAAGTCTATGTCAGCCTCTGGTCACCCTATCAAAGTCACACTGCCAACCATTAAAGATGGTACTGAAGCTTACCGACCAAGGTAACAGATTGGTGGGCATTTCTTTTTGGCTGTGCACTTCAGAAATGCTCTTGTTCCGTTTGTGACAGATATCAAAGTGTTTGTAATCCAGTCAAAACTGCCACATTGCATTCAGGTTTTAAACAGGAGCTTGCTCGAGTATTGTAGGTATTACAGATGATTTAAACCTGATTTTGTTCATGGCGCTTGTTTTCATACAGTTAAAGAAGTTCCTTGACTGCCTCCCTCTGCAAACTTCTAGAAAACTTAGGTAGTTAAAAATTGGACTATTTTAGATGGGACTATACAACACAGGCCACCATAAATTGAAATGAAATACCAGAATGTTAACCTCTCTGATTTGTACATTGCTAAGCTCATTGGTGTCTAAAAGCACCACGGTATAGTTGTTCTTACTATTAACTGCCTGAAGAGCTTTATACATTTATTTCTGTCAGGTTATGACTTAAGAAATATCCATTATGTTTTTTGGGGAGTACTTGCGTTAAGGGTATCAACGAACATGTTTTCTGGAAGAGAGCTGGGGGCACTTTCAAACTTTTCTGCCTTTTTCCTTTTGTCGTATTATCTGTGTATACTTTTTTTAACAGCTCTAATACTTGATATAGAAATAATCAAGAGATATTTACATTGTAAAATCAAACCGAGTACGAATTCTAAAAGCAAATCGGTAGCACATTCAGTTTTTTAAAAAGAATCAAGAGCGGGGTTTCTTTTCCTGTCTTTTGAGAAACGGTTGTCATGTAGGAGGGCTTTTAGCCTGGTCTTTCTCGTTATTTATGCTTCTGTTTTCCCAGCAGTGCAACTCAAAGAGTGCCTGCTGCCTCCCCATCTGCTCATAGCATTAGCACCACCACTCCAGACCGGACCCGCTTTCCCCGGGGCAGCTCCAGCCGCAGCACGTTCCACGGGGAGCAGCTGCGGGAGCGGCGCAACGCCACCTACAATGGCCCGCCCGCCTCGCCCTCGCACGAGACCGGCGCCTTTGCACACGCCAGGAGAGGCACCTCCACGGGCATCATCAGCAAGATCACCTCCAAGTTCGTCCGCAGGTTGGTACCTCGAATTTCCCGAGAAAAATGAATGAAAAAAGCACAGCCTGCAAGCAGGACTTTATTGGGAAGCCATTGACAATTTCCAGTTTAACTCTGAAGTTAAAAAAAATTTAGTTAGAATGTTGCTTGGATTTGTGTGTTCCTTCCAGAATCTGCCTGTTTCACTTCCATGTATATATTGTAACCATTGTTTGACCAGCTGTTCTGCTTCTTTATCTTAAAGGAGCAAGAGAACACTGCTCAAAAGGGACTTTTGCTCCTGTTTCACAGCTGTGATACAATTAAAATCAAATTCATTTAAATACTGAAAAGAGGGACTTCAAAATGAGTCCTTACTTAAACAATATTTTACTTTTTTAATTGGATGCAGTTTGTTGCAAGGGGTATACTTAAAATCATTTCAATCGTTTTATTGCGGTGCTTAAAAGGAGTAGGTATTCACAAGTTATTTCAGGTAATTCTAAAATCTGTGAATAAATGAGAAGTTAGAAGCAGGCAGAAGTCTGGAAGTGTGGAAATTATAGTATTTCAGTATCATACAACCTGTTTTATTATGTCACCAGCTTCTTCAAATGTAAGTTCAGGTTTCTGAAAGGAGAAAACCCACACATCCTGGATCTGCATTCATTCCTGTGATGATGCTGTCAGTAATAATCCTGTGAGGAGAGGTACTGAGAATGTTTTCAGACACACTGTTGAAGTGACTGTTGACTTAGCAGTCACAAGAGCTTTCACAAAAGGGGACTTAATTTGCAGTTTGCCTCTTTCTACCAGTGATTTATCTATTAATTCTCAAGCCTGTTTATGGATGTGTCCATAATGCATTATTCTCAGTTTTACAACGCAATTATATCCTGGAAATTTCTCTTTCCCTTGCTGAATTGGGCTGTTGTGCACTGAATTCTACCATTTGTGTGCAGGCAAAAAAAAGATAAATTGAAAGTTTGGTTAAGCGTATAGTTGCAAGCTTGTAAGTAAAATATCGTGAATTGCATAAACTGGTACTCCAAGGGAAGAGAAGAGAGAAAGCTGGAGATGCGGTGATGTTCCTCACAAAACTGATTTCGCTTGGTGAGCTGATAGTGCATCAGTGTGTGTCTAAGTAATACTTCCTATGAAGACCTAAAAAGAAAAAAGTGTATCAATTATTTTCTTTTTCCAGAAACCTGAACATACAGGACTGTGATCCTCCATTATTGGTATCTCCACCACTTACATAGTTGCAAGGAGGGAATTGTTCTCTGATTTTAAAAAGAAAAAAAGTACTACAGCAAAGCTAGTCATCTGTTGTCAGTGTAGATTTCTAAATGGGAAGAAAGGTACTTTCTGTAGAGTAACTAATCGATTTCAAGAGTACAGACTGCTTTTTTGTGTAATAGCTCCTTGGTTTTTTGCAAGGAATGGTATCTTGACTTTGTTTTTAAGAGTTAAATCAAAGAAATAATATTTTCATTATCTTAAAATATTAAAATATTTTAAACTATGTGCTTAGAATTGAGATACATCAATTTAGGATATTTTAAATTTATCTTTATTATGGAAGATTTTATACAATTTCCTAGTATATTTTATAATGTTAAAAGTGTATTTTGTCATGGCCTTGTAGGCCTGTAGGATGTGTGTTTGTTTTGTTACTGGTGATGGTGGGGTGTTTTTTTGGGTTTTGGTGGTTTTTTTTGTTTGTGGGTTTTTGGGTTTTTTTTGGGGGGGGGGGTTTGGGTTGTTTAAGACTTAATGGCTGGGATTACATGGGTGGAGGTCGAGGGGCTTATTTTTTTGCTGTTCTTTGAGCTGGATCACATAACTTTTAACTTCTGTACTGTTCAGGAAATAATGGTTTAAAGCATACTTTGACTAGAAGGTGTCATGAAAGACTTTTTTTACTAACTTTTGACAAGGGTAAATGCCTTTTCTGGTAAGTATATAAAATGAATACTTAGTATAATGAGACTGCTTAGTGTATAGAGCATTGAAGTATTTTGAAGCAATGGTTTATGTCAAATGATACTTCCCTGGTGTTAGTTACAAAAGTATTTGTTTTGAAGGTATTACATTAATCAGGTAATTGAAATTGGGTGCTTAATATTGGTACAGCAACACTAGGAACATACCTAGGTGGCTTACACAGTATGGGGATATATTTCAAGTTTCTTCATACTAAGAAGACGTAATATAAAACAGTTCCTTGCAAAGCACAGCTCTAATGCAACAAGCTAAATAAAGATATGTTTCATCTTAAGTTCTCTGGTAATCTTACTGAAGTCAGTGTAACAGCTGATTTGCCTAAAGTTAAGCAGATGTTGAAGTAACCTTCCTGAACTGGGCTTCAAACATTTGGTCTCACAAACTCTTAGGCACATCTTACTGTTAATTGCTTGAGTGTGCTTAAGCATGGGCTTGTCTCAAAGTGCCTTCAGGGAAACACAAAGGCCTGACCTGCAAGGGTGCAGAGTGGAGACCCCTGGACCACCTTGACCAACTGCACCTCTGTGCTTGCTCGAATTACATGTGGCCATTGCTCTGTCTGCGGTGGGTTCAGAACAACATGTTAATTTTGCCATCAGTTGGGAAAAAGAAATTAAACAATTACATGTCAGAGCTGGAAAAAACTAAGGTGTCATAAAGGGAAACTAAAATGTGAAAAAGTTCTATTAAAGAGTATTAGGCTTGACATTATTATACTGATTTTTTTTTTTGTCAGTAGCTATTTAACATTGTTCTAGGTGTAGGTTTTCTTAACTTTTATTTTTCGCTTTTATCATTGAATCTCCACCTTAACTTTGTTTTGAGGGATCCAAGTGAAGGCGAAGCCAGTGGCAGGACTGACACCTCAAGGTGAGGAGTCACTATTAATACTTCGCTCCTAGGTCTTTCGAATCAAGTGATTTCTTAAAGCCTTTTAAATCAAGATGTAAAAGAGAATAGTGCTTAAACATTCTGTATTTCAAAAATGTTTTCTACTTGGGGGGAGGGGGTCTTGGCAAGGTCCTTTATATCCCTCATTTCTGCTTTCTTGCGAAGTATTTAATACAAAACTTTATGTAAGCATATTCCTTTGAATAATAAACCCCCCTGTAGGAGTTAACCAATCATTTAGGCACTTGAAATCATGTTTTGACTTACAAATATTTAATGGTGTTTACTTTTGGTTTCAGTGGACAGTGTAAATACTTCATGTGTCTGTGTGTATATATGTATCTATTAAATTTTTACTATAGTTACATACTGTGCTCATTACTAAAGCTGCTGCTTGCCATAAGTAAACACCTTATAGTCCCTGAGAAATGAATGTCACTTGTTCTGAGAAATAAAGCAAGTGACATTCAGATAAAAAGGGTGGTGACTGCCAAATATTGAATTTCTGTGGCAACCACTGTACACAAATCTGTAGATGCTTTGTTAGCAATAAAACATTCCTGCATACGCTCATTTTCCAGTATATCTGCTCTTTTGCCATGTTTCAGCTTTTGGTGTGCTTAGCACAGTGCATACCTCTTTATTTTTTTGCTCTCTACTGAACAGGCATTGTAGTTTGCATTCATTCTAAACTGGTCACTTACAGAAAGTATTGATTTAGTTTTCTAAACAGAAAGCCTCTATTAAAAAAAAGCACATTCTTTCCCAGATACACTGTATATAATACTCAATGGATTTATCTAAGTTAGCCCTTTTCAATTCAGAGTCTCTTAGCTGTTGAATTATTGGATGTGGAAAGGGAAAAGGGACTTGAGTGTTCAAATGAAGTGTAAAGTTGCTTTCAGCTCTTGCTTTCATTCTCTAGCTTTCTCTGCTTGTCATCCTACAGTGTCTGTTTTGGGCTAAAAAGTCATTTGAGATCTTATCCCTGCTCTATCCCTTGATATCAATGTGGTTCTCTGGGGGTCACACAAAGTTGAATTAAAAGTGCTTGTTTTGACTCCTCTCTGAAAAAAAATCACGGTTTCTAAGACTGGAAATGAGAGCAGCACCTTTCCCCAGTGATGGATGGGGAGGCATCAGCATCAGGAGTACCTGGGGCAAGAACAGATGAAGCTGACTGTGGAATTACTTTAAAATAATTAGTGCTGGTTCTCAAAATGTTTTCTGCAATGGAACAAGTAGTCTATTTGATAAGGAAGCATTAGACTAAGAGCATTAATTGGAAATTGCTCCCTTGCGATTTTGTCCTTTATCAAATAATACAGTTTGTGTCTGTATGTGTAAAACGCGAGTCGCTGTTTCTTACTTGTAAAAGCTGCTGGCCGTGTACTCAAATGGTGACCAACAGGCCGTTCATGACCAAATTACAGTCCAAAATTCTGCCTCATCAGTTAAAATAAAACATGTTATTATAAGGTCGTTTGACACAGAGAGAGGTCAAAAATCTAAACAATTACAAAAAGGGGGGGAAGGAGAAAAGAGGGGAGGGAGTTAACTAAAGACTTGTGAATTGCAGGGTGGGATTTCTTCCTCTGCTGCTTTTACAGTATGATTTCCGCTTCAGGATTGTGTCCCTCAACCTCAGTTTTGTTGGTGTATGGCATGCTCCAGATCATGATATTCAGCAGAACTTCAGTCATGCTTTTACATAGATTCCACCTTATTTGGAGCAGTATGGAGTAACGTGTGTCTGCTGCAGTTCCATTGCACATGTTGCCATCAGAACATTGCAGAGCAGGGGTTTCCAAACTTGCTTTGCTGTGTGCCACTACTGTGGCATGGTGCTGTGCTGAGCACACACGTGGGGCAGGGCCGCTCCAGCAGCGGCCATCCCACTCCCTGAATTCACTTGCCCATGACTCTTGGCATCTCAGTGGCAGTTTAGAAACCCCTGTTCAAGAACTGTATTTCTCTTCTCTCTCTCTCTCAGCTGAACTGCTCTGGTTTTGACTTTGCTGTTTGTCACTTGTTCTAGGAGTGTTTCCGGGGAGCCTAAAGACAGAGAGAAGGAGGATAGCAAAGATTCGAAGCCACGCTCCTTGCGCTTCACATGGAGTATGAAGACCACGAGTTCTATGGACCCGAACGATATGATGAGAGAGATTCGGAAAGTGTTAGATGCCAATAACTGTGATTATGAACAAAAAGAGAGGTTTTTGCTCTTCTGTGTCCATGGTGATGCACGACAAGACAGCCTTGTTCAGTGGGAGATGGAAGTCTGCAAACTGCCACGATTGTCACTCAATGGAGTTCGCTTCAAGAGAATATCTGGGACTTCTATCGCATTTAAGAACATTGCATCCAAGATAGCAAATGAGCTTAAGCTGTAAAGAGAACCTAAATTCTTTGGGATCAGGGAAGATTCATACATGATCTACACTTTGAATGTACTGGTTTCGCCTAATGTGATTGGCCTGTGAAACTCCCCATGTAGAAATTGCCCTTATTGCAATAAGGTTATACATAGTTATTCAGAATTGTAAAGTTAAATCCAGTATGACCTATATTAAATAACTGTAGCTAAAGAAGTTATGTTCACATGTACAGGTAAGTATATAGAGCATTCTGTTCATTTTATGTTCATAGAGTTGTATAATAAAAAGATGACTGCTTAAATTCAGATCTTGTATAGTTGTCTAGATTTCTGCACAGAAATGTATGTTTGATGCTTTGAGTTGGAAAAGTTCTTCCCTATCATTTACATTTTTGGTGGGTTTTATAAGTCTTACCTCTACCATGCGTTTTTTAAAAAACTTGTGTCCTGAGTCAAATGCACAAACTAGTTTTCACAACTGTAGCATGACCATTTTTAATTATTTGAAAATTGTTCATGAGTTGAACCAAAAGTCGATGAGTAATTGGCTTTTGTTCTACATGAGACTGTTCCTGCTTATCTTTGGCTCTTATCCTTGTTATTGGAAAGTGTTTAGTTGAAAAGACGAGACAAATATGTTTACAGTGTTGGCACTTACAGTTTAGAAACTTTGTTCTGCCTTTGGCCAGCTCAGAGCTGTGGGGAAACAGAAACCAGGCATAAGTGATTTCTGTCTGCAAATTCCAGTGCTTATTCCCATGGCCCATTAACAAATGTAGCACCAAAAAAAACCCCCGGAATTATTTCATTTGAATATCTTGGTGTAAAATATCACTTATTTACTGCCTTCAGAATACTACAAATTCCATTTTATGGAAATCTATTAACATTGGGACTGTTTAATAGCACAAGATAATCTGAAGTGTTGACCAATTGTGTAAGTTAATAATACCACCTCAGGAATTAGCTTGGCTTTTGGAACATGTGCCCCCAAAGAGTACATGCAATTCCACATAATATTTTACAGATAAACATACATTGTTTATAATGATAAATTGTTGATTTATGCTTTTGTGGTTGTACAGTTTGTTCCCATGTAACCTGTTTGTGTTTAATATTTTACCAGATTTCTTGTATTTATTCCACATCATTATGCCTGTAATGTGCAGCTTTGTAATTAGGCACTTGCCTACAGAAAAGAAAAAAAAAACAGCCCCACATTTTTTTTCCTTCATAATTAATGATTATAAACTATGTAAAACCACTAGTACTGGTACATTTTAATACTTGTTCTTTTGTACTGAATTAACCATAGAGGTTGGTTGTGCAATGTTATTTAATGTCGTAATTACTGTAATATCAACATATGGGCCCCATCTGCACACTCTTGTGAAGAATAGAAAGTTCATTAAGAAATTGTCACTTTAAAAAATAAAAATGAAAAAAAAAAAGCTGTGGTAAACTCTGTAACCCTAAGTTAGAAAGCTGTAAGTGTAGTAAATGTGCCATTCTCTAATGGCTTCTTGACAGAGATGGACTTTACATACTGTACTGTGATGTAGCTTTCCTATGTAACAGTTATGTTCGGAAATGGACGTGTATTGTTGCCTTAGAAAAAGGGTGGTGTTTGGAAAGAAAGAACTGTAGCCCCTTTTCTCTTTTTTTTTTTTTTTATCTGATGTTCATTGAACCAAATCTGATGCAAGTCATCTTGATTCACTGGTGCACTCTATTAAAACTTACTTGAACAGTTCTCATACTAAAATACTTGTTGTTTGCCCTTTATAAAAGCACAGTCATTACTGCAGGTAGCAAAACAGTTTAAAGGTGTACAGGCTCCATCTTCAGCATGGTGTGAAATCAAGATTAGCAATTCATGGGTTCAGTGGTCCTGCACTGTTCAGAAAGTATCAGTGGTTGAGCATTGCTTAGAAATGAATGTCCAGGAGCTTTTACAGGAATTCACCAAAAATCAGTCTGGGGGAGGAGGGGGTTGTGTGTCTGCTCAGTGTACCCATAAATGCTCGATGATTCTTAAATATACACAGCTGGAATGTAACTGTGATGCTAACCTAAGGTCATGTATGAACTTGGTCATGAAACAAAACCCTTTGCCTTTTCAGAAGGTTCAGTGGCCAAAATATAGGTCATGCTGTGAGACAGTAGATTAAGTACTTAGGAGAGCTTCCCGCTTCACAGGCGCTGTTTTTCCATTGCTAACTTTGCCCTAGATTGCTGCTGCTTTTCACCGCTCCATATAACCAGAGATGTAGCAGTGTTCCATAGAACACACATAGCTTTTCCAGAGGACAGAGCTGATGAATTTTAGTTCAACTTTCTCACGAAACATGGCACTGTCAATTTAATGTTTATATATCAGGGCAGCTTGCAAATGGTCCAGTGCCTGCCAACAGCGTGAAATTGCTCTGATTCCTAAACCCTGTGCCCTCCTCCTTCTGCCCTGCTGGAACATGAGCCTTGACTCACCTCATGCTCTCCATACCAATTACACCCAGAGCTTCATCAAGGACACAGTCTGAGTGCAGAAGGTGTAGGTGCACACAAGTGCAGTATTTGGCTTTCCAAATCTGCTGTCCCAGCAGGAATAAGATGGGAAGATCAGAGAAAGCAGTTCTGAAAAAGGTCTCGGGACTCTGCTTGCCAATGAAACTTCTTAGTCTGGGCTCAGTGAGATGGTGCCTACTCAACCTCAGGGCCTGCTTGCGGGCACCTCAACAGCTGCCTTGTGCTGGACCTTTTATGGGTCAGTTACTCCTTAGGTAAGTATGGGATAAGCTGCATTTCAGATACAAATGTTCCCAGCTTCCATGTGGGAGGGGTCTGGTGTGGCATTTTATCAGCACAGCTTTAATTTTAGGAATATGAAAGTTTTAAATGCCACATCATATTTCCCTGCTCCAGGCAAGGATAGGGATGCTTCAAATCTTCAGAGGCCTCATGAATTCAACTGCAATTTGTTGGCAGCACCTTGAGGGGGCGTTTGGGATGAGTGGAGGGTGAGCAGTGGCAGTGCTGCTTGGTTCAGCTGGTCTGGGTTGGGGTGGTTTTTTTGCATTATTTCTTTCTTTGAGGTATACCAGTATTTCCCGAACGAGTGCATCTCTTTTCACAGTCACAGTTTAAAAACACGGAAATGTATATAAATCAGTGAAAATACAATAAACAGTAATTCCTGGCCCACTGAATGAATGACACTGCTGGGGAACCAAGTAGGGTCATTATGCCATTTGGTGCTAAAATTCCATCAGCTGTTTAGACATGAGGTTTTGGTGTCTGGTGTCGTACACCAAAGGGTACCTACTCATCTCAGAACATGTAATTCCCCTGCACTATGCAAATGGAGACACTAAATCTCAGCTGGGAGATGTATTCTGTGAGGTTTCTGGTAATTGAATTCTGGAAAAGGAAGCAAACGTGAGGTACAAACCAAGTCTTTGGGAAAGGCCTGCCTCTCTTGGGAAGATAGGGAAAAATTACCTCAGAGCTTCTCCTGTAGTGACAGTCCTGAGACTTACACCTTCCACCCTTCAGGGACATGGCCCCACTGTTCCTTACACTTTCGGCTTTCTGGAAAGCTTTCCAGCTTTCTGGAGCTGTGAAGGTGGAGAATCACCATCCTTGGGGCAGATAAGAATGTCAAGTGCAGGATTTACTTTCCGAGTGTTAGGCACATACCTTGGGGAGATGCAGGTTCAAGGCTTTGTTCGTCAATAAGAAAAATCCAGGGGAAAGGATTGGTCTGTCTCCATGTTGCATCTGCTTGTCGAAAGCGTTCACATGTGTATCAAATGTTGATAAATACACCAACTGGTTTAATAAAATGTATCTCTCCTCCCTGTACAACTTTGCATTCCGTAACGTACCCCAGGTGAGGAGCGCTGCTTAGGAGAGGCAGCTGATACCCTACAGCACCCCAGCTGCAAGAGGTGGGGCTATCACAGCCTCCCCTGGGCTATCCCCCAGCATTTGGGCAAAAGCCACTGAGAAACTTCTTCGCCACTTTCCCCTTGGCCAGGGGTAGTCGAACGCAGCCCAGGACGCAGAAGAGGCTGTTTAACCTTGGCTTTAGTAGGAATACCTATAACTGAGGCATGTCCAAGGAGCTTGGCCTTTCTCGCTTAGGGGGAAAGAGCGTAACCTCCTGGAGCGGTGCTGCCGTGGGCCGGAGCAGGGCGTGCGGTGCCATGGATCTTCCAAGGGTCTCGCCGGCCCTTGCGGCGCCGAGGCCGAAGCAGCCCGGGGCCGGTGCGGGGCTGTGCCGCCCGTCAGCGTTCACCTGTCCCGCGGAGCTGACGGGCTCCAACCCCGGGCTCCTTCCCGCACCAGAGCGGCGGCGGGGCCATGGTCCGGAGCCGGGGGCACCGTCAGCCCTCCGCCGCCTGCCCAGGGCCGGGGCGCCTCTTCCCGCAGCCGTCCCGCCCCGGGGAGGGGGCAGCGGCCGCCTCCGGCCACACCTGTGGCGCAGCAGCGGAGGAAGCGCCCGAGGTCGACGCAGACGGGTCGGCGCCCGGCGGCACCATGACGGTGGGTGCACGGCTGGGCGCCAAGGTGAGGGGCAGGTTCTCCCGCCGCGGGCCCGGCGACGACCAGGTCTTCATCCTGCCCGGCGAGGAGGAGGAGGCGGCGGCGGGGGCCGGGGGCAGCGCGGGGGCCCCGCGGCCGGCGGCGCTGCAAGAGGAGGAGGAGGAGGAGGAGGGCACGGGGTGCAGGAAGGTGCGCTTCGCCGTCCTGCCCGGCTCCTACGAGCCGCTGCGCCCGCCGCGGGCCCCCGGCAAGCGGCCCTACGGAAAGCGCCTGAAGAAGTACGGAAAGGTGAGGGCACAGCGCCGCCGGAGCGGGGACCCTCGGTATGGGGACGCCCGGCACGGGGTCTGCGGCGCCGGGAGGGTTGCGGGGCCTCGGCTCCGACAGTTCCGAGGGGCTCTCGGAACGCCCCTTATCCCGCGGGCTTTTCAGAACCAGCGCCCGGCTCCGAGGTGGGGTCAGGGCTTGCTCTGGACCTGCCCGGGAAGGAGTCAGTGCTGCTGGGCGGGGATGGACACGGACACCGACCCTCGCCTGGATCAAAGAGCACAAAATCTGTCTGTTCGAAGTGAAAATGACACTAAGCTGATCCATGTGACGGGTGCTTTGCCTCGCTTGGTTCTGCGTTTCCCTCGGCGTCATAATTTTAAAACTATTCCTTAAAACTTCCAGTTAATTGGTCTGCATTTTATCCCCTTCCACTGAAGTGCCCGAAAGAAACGGTAAACAGCCCTGCAGGACATTCCTTGGCCAAGGTGACTCTTAGAAATCACTGCTATGAGTTACAGGGGAAAAAAATGCAGCTTGTACTTCATCTGTGACAACAGTTTTGGATCAAAATTGTTCTTTCTCTTTCCTGTGTGGGAAGTCACAAGTCCTGCAGTCTGGTGGTTTGGTTTTCCTCCCACCGGAAGATGGGTGCCTTTGGTTACAAAACTCCATGTGGAAGAATTCTATTGTTTTTCTCTTGTTCGTGTCACTTAAGTACACCTCAGGTATGTCTTGGACGTTCATAGCAAAAAATATTTTCTGTGTTAGCAGGAGAAACCTGTCTATTGTCAGGAATCCTTTCCTGCTGCTGAGATTACAGGTGTCAGCATGAGACATGACTTTCTACTGCATTCTATTAAAAAACCATGATTTTGGTAAAGATATGCTTGCTATGTCTGACATGCAGAAAATGCCATTAGCTTGGCAAAGTTACGTTTGAAATTGAGTTTACAGATGTCAGCATTGTCCGGAGCTGCCTCTCAAATCCTACTATTTCATAAAGAAACGAACAGAATATTTCATTCTTTTGTGATGAATTTGATTCTTTGAGTTTCCAGCACTGTGTTTTCCAGGTCCCATGCTGTAGGAAGCTGTCTCAAGCCTGTAGGCCTGATCTGTACAGTGCAGTCTTGTGAGAGTGGCTGCAGCAGGTCATTGCTTTACTGGTGGTGCTGTTGGTATAAAGGTGCTTTCAATGGTGTTCAGAGCACGGGCCGGTTCTTGGGCACTGTGTATTCCCTTCTGTGTTGGTCAGATGACATTCCCACGGGGAAGGGTTGCCAGTTTGGCTCTAGCATAAAGAATAACTCATTAAAGAACGGGTGAGGTCTGGGTAGACAAGTGAAGGGCAGGAATGGGGAAAGAAGACTCCAGTGTGACATAGTGAGGCAGGGGCAGATGAGGGAAGGCCCTGCATCTCATCCTCCAGCCTCAGGATCTGCCCCCAGGCTCTAGCTGCCTTTTTATCTTGGCATCTTAACTCCTTTTGAGTAAGTTTCCATAGAAGTAAAACCAGCAAAATTCAGCTGTGTAGTAGCACCATGACAGCTGAAAGTTTTTATGTGCCAGAACCTCTGTAATCCAGCTTTAAGAAATCATAAGAATATAATAGATATTGATTGGATTTCACTGATTTAAAAATATTTACTCAGATTCAGTGTTTTCTATGTTGCAAGAGGTCATTTTAATCTAGTTCCACACAACCATAAAGAGTTACTAACAATAATTCTGATGTTCCTCCAAATCTGACGACATTGTATTAATTCCTCAGTCGTGAGCAGCCACATGAACAAAAAATATCAAAAATTAAATTAAAATTAGATTAAGGTTTTCAGTTAAATAATCCGTGTCAAATTTATCCCTAGTGCAGTACATAGATGAGTTCCTGAATGTGTACTGATGTGGATCAAAACTTCCTTATTTTGACAAAAAAAATCTTGACAAAAAGCAATGAAATTTCCATAAAAGTATTCTCAGTGATTATTGCCTTCTTGTTCAGCTCCAGTTTTAGCACCTTATGAACTTCTAGGAATTACTAACATAGTTAGAACATGTAATGTGGGAATTATGTACTTCTACAAACTAGGGTGAATTTAAACTAATTTTATTCTTGAATAGAATCACATGTAAAAGCCTGGCTTCCTGTGGAGGCTGCATCCGTTCAGTTTAACTATACCCTGTGGGTGTGTATGCCTATATAAAAATAGATGATAAAATGTTTTTCCACTCTCCAGCCCTCGTTAGCTGTGGGAAAATTTCATTTTCTGGGGCTGTGACATTGGCTGTCAGAATGATTTTATGTGAAGGTATTTTCTATCACTTTGTCTTTTTTTATCCCTTTTTCTCATCTCTCTCCCCAGAATGTCGGGAAAATTCTCCAGAAGGGTTGTCACTACGTGGTGGTCGGCCTGCAAGGATTAGCAGCAGCCTATTCTGCTCCCTTTGGAGTGTCAGCACATGTGGCATCTTTCGTCCGCTAGCGCAGCTCCCTGTGCCCCATGGGAGAGGACATGAGGCCATTGCTGCTTTCTCAGGATTAAATTTGAGACCTGGACCTGAAAAACCTCCTGGACCAACAGCCCTGAGCCCCTGCACCAGGTCCTTTCCCAAGACTGAGTGCCCTTCTCTGAAAAAAATTCCAGTGCTTTGTAAAATCAGATCAGGTCAAAGAAGTGTAAGGATGAGAAAATAATCTTTGATTAACTGGAGTTTGTTTTCGGGCATGAGTTGGTTTTCCAAAGCTGTGTGGAAGGCAGCCAAGGATGGATGGAAAAGCAAGTAGATGAGGGAGAGAGAAATGAAGGAAAACAGAGGATGGGAGAGCAGCTGGGGAGGTGGAGATGAGTTTGGGTAGATGAGAGGAATTGTCAAAGCAGTGGAGGAAACAGATAACAGAGGATTAGGAAAAGACAGGTTTTCTGAAGATTGGTTGTCTGACATTCTGGGTTTGGTGATTTTTTTTTCCTGAGGCTTAAGATTATGAGTGTACTTAAAAATATACTTGGACATAAATGGAATGTGGCCTGAGACGTGGAGAGCTTTGCTGCATTGTGGTTGTTCATTTCAAACACTGGACATAATGAGCCTTTAAATAATCATGAGAAAGATGTAAAAATCCAGAAAGAAAATGAGGTGTGTATTTGTGGTTTTGGGGCATTAAAGGCTCATTATGATTAACATTTTAAACTTTTCCTCTGCTACTATGAAATCTGCATATATTCTTTTACTGAGAACAGGGTTCATATGTGATATATCTGATTCTGGAAACTGGGGCATTTTGTGCCTAATTCTGTGGTGTTCACCAGGGGAAAAACAATTGATTGCCAACTGCGTCTGAGAAAAAAATATATACATACAGCATTTGGTATAAGAATGTCCAAGTGTGACATACGAGAGTGGGGCCAAATAACCTGCCAGCTCCATCTTCATTTCTGCACCTGGAATCTGTAAGCAGAGGATGTCAATATCAGATGGCTCAGCTCAGTGGTGCAGATGCAGCAGTTTCCCTGTCACACCTCCAGGGACATAAATTCTACTACATTGATGACACAGGAACAAGGTGGTTTATGGGCCTTAAAAATTTTGTGGGGTTGGTTTGTTTGTTTGTTTCTGTCATTCTTTTGTGGTAGTCATAAATGACTTCCCTGCTTGCGCTTTCTATGTATTATATACCTTTCTAGTTTTCATGGTGTTTTTTGTAATCAAGGAGTTGACTTAACTGGAAAAAAATGTTGTTCACTTGCTTTCTTTGCCTTTTCTGAACAAAGGAGTTTGTATGTCTTGGCAAACCACACTGTATTTCTTTTAATGTAGCAAATGAATCAGATGGGGGGTTGGGGCGGGGTGTTACACTCTTTTCTAACTGGACTGTAAATAAAACCCACGAGATCCATGTCTGTTTTTACCTACATACGTAAGTAAGCGCACAAAGGAGGAGTTTCTCAGCAGCAGCCCAGCCAGCGAGGGGAAGCTGCAGTGTAAACTTCCCCACGTTGTTTTGCCTGTGGCCTCAGTGCCCTGGTAGGACATGATTGTAGCCCAGGCTGTGTGGAAATGCACTGGAACAGCAAGGTGTGGAGACAAGGCTGCAAAGGATCTAGGGTTGCAGAAGCTGGGGTTAGGAATAGCCACAAAGGGATTTTGCTCACTGTTTCATGCCTTCAGTTGTTTCTCTTGAGCTTTTTTGTGGGGACAGACCTGTCCCTTTTATCTGCCCCACCAGCATGCCATAGGGCTGTTGATAATGCAGTAAGAACAGGGCTGTTTTAACACCCACATGCCACACCAGCCTGAGGAGTTTGGGATTAACTTCAGATTTTGTTACACCACTCCATGTTTTACAGTGGTCTCACAGAATAAATCATTAGGCCTTTTTTTCAAATTACTAAAGCCATACAGGGAGAGATATGTGTCTCTATTTTTCTGTGTGGAGTGAGTGTCCCATCTATTTGTCTGTGTGTCCCCTGACTAGTAAGGCTGCTCCCTCATTGCAACACACAGGGTCCAGCCTGTTCAGACCTTCCACAAAGGTAAACATGAACATTAGCTCCTGAACTGCTTAGCACAGTGGACTTTTGCCTGCTGACACCCGGCCTCTGCTCACCTGGTGCAACTTTAAGGGAACAACCCGGGTGCTATCCATACAGAATCTGAATAACATGTACATGGTGCCTCTGTGTGAGCCTGAGAAAAGCAAAGCCTCAGGCATATTGGTCAGTCAGCTTTGGCTGACCAATGTTCCTAAAATAGACCAAAAACAAAGAAAGAGGAGAGAGAAAGAAAAAGCATGCGAGTAACCTGTGCTATTGCAATAAACCAGCTAATGATTCATTTTCCACCCTCAAAATGAACTGATGGTTCTCACTGAGGTTACCAATTAGTGCTGCTTATCAGTTCTCCTTGAACAGTGATTCATTCCTTAGCTCCTGAAGGGAATTTGTGAGGCCAAGCCCTGTCCTGAGGGTTTGCTACTCTCTTCATTAGCCCAGCTCATGCAGCAGTGTCTAGAAAATCTGAATCCAGAGGGTGAGGTTCATTTTTCAGCTGGGTGGATGGCAGAGGGCTGTACTTCCTGTCAGTCATGGCAGCATCTCTGTTGGCCCAGGTCTGGCTTAGCTATGATGCAAACAGGTGGAACAAGGCAGGTCCTGCAGCTCTGTTGCTAAATGTTGTCTCGATGACATAAGAGATGAAAAAATGTTCCCTGACCACCTCAGCATCGGCTGGCAGATCATCTGCTCAGCCAACAAAATGGGCAGCCTCCATCTGAAGCAGAACTGGAAATCTGCATGTGAGATGAAGGAGAACAAGTCAGCGATGGGGATGAGGCTGGGACTGGTGAGGAGCCTGGGATTGGTGAGGAGCCTGGGTTCCCAGCCCTGGCACGTGCCAAGCCATGAGGAGAGTCTGGGACTGAAGCTTGGCTTCTGCACAGGTGTTACGTATTCTTGGCAAGGCTGTCCTTGGAGGAGCCACCCCAGCAGGGACAGCTTTCAACCCACATCTGCACACAGGGTCTTTTGTTAAAACAGGCTTGTCTGCAGCTGAACTTCTGAGGAACAAAACACATGTTTGACTCGCTCATAAACAATGTAGGATGCAGTAAATACCATGGTGGGTACATGGTGGGAAGACTTGATTTGATATTTTAGCTGGACAAAATGTGTTGCTCATTGCTTCACTTGCCCATTGCTTCACTTGCCAGGTTTTGTCTTCAGTGGTGTGCTACTGTCCTATCAGGTTCCCTTCAGATTTCTATACACCTTTCACTTTGTAACAAATGGCAGGATAAATAGATTTGGAAAGCTGAATGCATGCAGGAGTGGCAAGAAGTTGGTAGTCTACTTGTCCATGCTTCTCTCAGCAACAAACTCTACTAACCAGACAGCCTGGCAAGTCACTTTTACTTTAAATTCCTGGCTATTCCTGGTGACTGCTCAATGAGTCACAGAGCAGAATAAAGCATATTTCTGCTGGTTTTGCCAGAGTATTTATTACTCCCCTGCCTTACCATAGGCTCTGAGGAAATGGCAGAGTTCTTGTCCTTTGCCCTGCAACATTAGCAGCAAGGAAGCACTCTTGCACAGCTCTCTTTGGAGGTGCAGTGACTGAGGAGAGCTGTACCACACCACAGCACTTTGGCACTTCCAGATCTTTGCCACTCCCCGGTCATGGATCCCTTCAGGGATGAATATCCTTTCTGATCTCTGCCTGTCTGTCAGACTGGGAAAGGGGCAGGTTTTGTGTTGGGGTGCAGTAAAACCAGTTGTCTTTTTCTGTATCCTGCGTCCCTTGTTAGTTGAACATTGGCCTCTTCTGAGACAAAACTGATCCTAAAATATGCACAAAGTTGCTGCAGTTACCTGTACAGAGTGTACTTTGGAAATCCTATTTTCTTCAAGGAAGAATAGAGAGTCTAAAGAACATGTAGATTAACGGAGCTAATTAAGAGAAAGTAACGGAGTAAAATCCTTCCCTTCCTTCTTCTTTCAGGAAGTATTGGGCTGCCAGGCCTGTTTTGGGGTGAAGACTGGGTTCAGAGAGGGTGGTGCAGTTTCCTGAATCCTGCAAGTGCATGAGGAGAGATGCAGAGCTCTGGACTTGTTCAGCTGGAGGAGGGAAGACAGGAGAAACTTGACAACAGGTTTTCAATACATAAGAAAGGGTTTCCAACAAGATGGAACCAGGCTCTTAACTGAAGTCTGCAGCTACACAGCAAGAGGTCACAGTCATAAATCCAAACTGGGGAATTGTCAGCCAGAAACAAGTCAGGGAAAGCAGTAATATAGTCGTATTACTATCATATTACTAATATGAGAAGAGGTTTCTTCAGGAGGCTGAAGTCTGTCTGTGGAGTGTCTCAAGGCACGACTGTACAAAGTGGGAAGCAACCTGGTGTGAATGCAGTGTTTACTCTGCTGTGAGTGGGAGGCTGGAGGAGAGACCTCCTGGGCTTCTTCCAGTCTGGATGAGCGATCCTGCCACGGTAAGCAGAAAGCTTTTCATTTACCTACTGTATGGAAATGTAGACGAATGAGCTCCTCACCCTTGCCAGAAACACTGACGCGGAGAATAAAGCTTTGCTCCTGGTCACGAGGAGCGACTGGCCAGGGCGGCAGCGCTGCCTGAGCAGCAGCTCGGCTTCCACCGCTGCTTCCACTTCCCTGCGCTCCGCTGGCTGAAAGGCGACTGTCCTTTACTGCCATCTCCTGGGAAAAAATCCACAGATTTCCAGCCTCGTCAGCCTGCCCCGTTGTTCATCTCCTGCAGGGATTTCCTGCCTTTCCCTAAGCTGGCCTCCCTGTTTGTCCAGATCCATCCTCAGGATGTGGGGTCTCAGCAGTGTAATGTGCATCTCTGTATACCAGTGTTTCCTACCCGGTGGAATCCTGAGCCTCCTCTATCCAAGTGTTTCAAATGTAAGGCCATAGGAACATTGTTCTTCTGACAGGTTTTGGTTTTTTTTTTCCTTCAACACCTAAAAATACATTGTACTTTGCCCTGAAGTTCTTGCTGTGCCTCAAATACATTCCTTAAGGAAGATTCACTGGAGGTGAGGCGATGAACCAAGGCCACTTCTTATTTCTAAATCTCACCTTTTTCTGAAGAGATGACAGCTGCCTATGAGAGGATGTGTAATTTTGAATTGGAGGTTGGCAGACTAGAATGACACCCCCTCCAGGAGTGCCTTGGACCCCAGCTCCAGCAAACCACACGGACTTGCCTCCTCATGCTTTCTGTATTCCCCTGTTTCTGCTGCCCGTAAAGGAATCCTTGCTCCTTCCTTTCCTGGGACACTGAACTAGCATCCGATTGTTTTTTCAGCTGTGCCTGAATTAGGGTGGGGACTTTCCTGCCCCGTGATGGCTGATAAACCAGAGCTGCAGAAGTGTTAATGTTTGTGCTGCTGAACAAATGTCCTGCTCTCCTGCAAAGCCTCTCCTTCGGTCCTTACCGGCTCTCCCAGGTGACACACAGCTCTACCCTGACTCTTCAGACTCCTGAAGCTGCCGATGGATGTTGAATTCACATGGAAAATAGCATTTACAGAACATTGGGAGAACTCATAATGTCAACAGCCTCTGTTAGTTAATACTGGGCCAAACATTTGCTTGGAACAATTTCTGTGTTGTCCTATTGCATTTAGAGACTGAAGTTTAGCCTTTGACTGGATGACAAAGATAATTTTCAATTCATCTTTCTATATGTCAGCTACCAAAGTAGCCTATCAACCCACCTGGAGTTTGGGTATAAATAATTCTCTGTAAAGGAAAAACCTCACCAAAAAAGACAGATCCTTTTATTTTTTTTGCTCTTGCTCCATTAAAAGACATCTATCGTTAATGACTCTATTTATAACTCTACCATTGCCAATTACTTGCCTGAGATTTTTCCACAGATGAATTTCACTGAGCTCATTTCTAGTGCATGACTCACTGAACTCTGATTTCCTTCTAGATTTTAAGAGGAAACAGCAATGCTTTTATCCTCCCCTCCTCTCTGTGAAGGAATCCTTTGAATTTTTTGTTTGTTCTAACTTTGGAAAAAGGACATAATTTGTGTGTGTGAGTATAATGTGATTTTTATCATATCTTCTTGAAATCAGCATACTTGGCCACATTATCCCCTCATCCCTGCCTTTTGCTGAATTATCAGAGAGTCACTGAAAAAAATAATATCCCTGGTGTGTGCATTTAATTCCTTCACTGAGACAAGCCCAGGCTACATTTAGCTCCATCCTAACACACTGACACCTGACTGAGGCCAGCATTTTGCTGTCTTTGTCACTTCTTTTTTTTTTTCATAATGTCCAGCCAAACCTTTCCCCTCAATGTGGTAATTTATACCTTTCCAAAGTACAGCACTGTGTACATATTGAAGACCTAGAAGATCCCCAGCTACTTGTCTTTTTTTTTTAGTGGAATCGAGTAAAATTGTTCAACTCTTTCCTCATCATTCATCTTAGGCCTCTGATTGAGCTGCTGCTACGAGATCCTAGGTTTGTCTCTAGAATTATCTCAAATTGCCCACTACATCTGAAGGCAGATATGCCTTTTACTTTCTCCATAAAAATTTTTCCACGTGAAAATTTGTCCTGTACTACTGAGTTAACACCATCCTTTTTAAAGATAAGTCAACATCATACACTTTTATGGCTAAGGGAGCCCAGCCCCAGTTTGCTGCAAGATTAACACTGTGAATTCTTCGTGTGATCAGACACATTTTAAGGAAGCCTGAAACAAGACCCTGGTGCAGAGAATTTCAGCACAACTGTCCCAAACTTTATGAAGGTATCAGAAATTGAAAACATGGTTATTTGCTTTTAAGGGCAGGAATACTGCTCTGGCTTCAACAAACACAGTTCTGTCACACAAGAGGCTGTGTTTGGATTGTAACAAAACCAGCACCTATTTGTCTGAATGGCTCTATTCACATTGCTTAACAGTACAAGGAGCTTGTGGCTCCTAGGTAGGCACCAGTGTGCCTGGGCTGGAGGATTAAACAAACCTGCTGCTCAGTGTGTTTACTGGAGGCTGTTTGGGAGGCACCTGGTGCATGGGTAAAGAGGGCTTTCCTCAAAGTCTGCAGACTCACACCTGAAACCTTTAGCCACAACTGTGCTCTCTGCAGCTATTTCTGATTTCATGTTCCTTGTTTCACAGTAGGAAAGATATATTATACAGATGCTGCTGCCTTCTGTTATTTCTTTAAGCTCCTTCTCACCATACTCTCCAAGAAGAGTCAGGGCTGAATGTAAGGGCTGGTCTGAACAAAATCTCCTCAGGATCCTTAGGTCAACAGATCTAGGGAATGAAAATTCAAGGTCCTTCTTGGATTTTGAAATACTTTTTTTCTCTAAATTAATACCCAATTGTTAGCCAAAGTGAGTTGTTTCTGAATTCAGTTAACAAGTCATTTTGACTAAAAGAATCTGGTTCTGTACCTCACTGTGCTGCCCATACTGTGCAGCTAGGAAGGAGCTGTAGCTTCTCACAACCATCAAGGTCTCTACTTCTCCAAATTGTCATGCTGGTAAAGTATATATGTGCTCCAGACCTATTTTCTCTGGCACCTAGAAGCAGCAAGCAAGCAGCAAATCACCCAATTTTTTTTTCATCTTATCTCAAATTCTGTTATTTTCATGCCTCATAGACAGAATTTTGGAGAGCAAAATCATTCTGCACTTTGCAGTTTGCGCAGTGGAGAATACTTTGCTCAAGAAACCACAGGATTTAGTTACTCATTTTTGCCTTAAGCTTGTGAAAATAAGCATTACTGTTCATCAGGAGTGGCCAGCATAAATAGCAGTTTGTTTGGGGTTTTTTCATTTATTTCATGTGATGCACCACTTTCCATGGTAAATTCTAGAACTAGTTTGTGTTTTTGTTTTCATCTCTTTAGTACTTATATTACTGTGTTTTGATTCTTGCTTGCAAGTACTGCTTATCAGACATTAGACAGTTGCTGCAGTTTTGTTGAACATTTGCTAACACATAAGATGCCTGGTTCCCCTTATAGCATTTTTCTGCTCCTCTGTGGGTGCAGGTGCAGATTAAAGACTTCTGTATGAATTCAATTAAATTCAACAAAATATAGACTCCACGTTAAATGAGAAGATTAATGGTTACCAAAGAGTGTGCAAGGGCTCTCAGTCTGCTCAGCAGGTTTGGCTCCCCTCTTGTGTCTGTGGAGGAGTCATAAAAACAATCACAAGTAATTATTTTTGACTCAGTGGGTCAATGATTTGAAGGTGGTGGGGCAGGTCTGATCAAACCAGACCAAGCAGTTTAGCACCTCTGATTTACCTAGAGCAATGTGGGGATCCCAGGGATATGGAGGATGGGGTGTCCCAGTAAAGTAGCATAAGAAGGGATTTCAAGTGATGTGGAAGGTGAGCAGGCAGCAGACTGTCTCTGCATGTCCCCCACACAACCCAACAGCAGCACAAGGCTCTGCTGATCAATAGGTCATCTCCAGAACTGTTCTGGGCCGGTTCAGGGGGCAAATTCAAAATGAACAGGTTCTGTTTATCTTTCATATTGTCATGTACTTGTAGGAGAAAGGTCTCAAAACCCATGACTGGAATCGGGGCGTGGTTTAAACAGCAAAGTGGTGAACAAGACTGGCAAAGGCATTGCCCTCCCTCTTGCCTTTTCACAAAACCAATGTTACCAGAGACCTTTACCCCAGGATCAATTAGTAAAATATGAATAACAAAGAGCAACTACCCAAAATGGCTGGGAGACCACAAAAGTAACACAGAGCATCCTGATGAGGAATGTACACATTACTCCCTTCTGTTCTTCACCTGCTCAGATAGACTGGTGGTGTCCCAGCACTGCTGCCTGCCCAGCATCCCTCATCTGAAAGAAGCAGGCAAAGACATCTGCAACAAAACCAGGTTTAATTTCCTTCTCTGTGCTCAGGGAGATGTCTGTCTCTTTGGCACTATTTGTGTCATGCTTTAATTCTCACAGTCATATCCTGCTCCTTTTAATTAAGGACTCCTCTGTGGACTCCCTTCTTGCCCATGAGGAAGATCAGGTTTTTGGGGGTCATGCCAGTAGGTCTGCTGTCACTGCCTTTGCTTCTGACATCCATCACGTTGTCTTCACCCACCAGCAGGTTTTCACAACTCCCACCGTACTTTTTACAATCTATGATGATTCCCACTAACAGGAACATTTTTCGATCCTGGTCTGTGATCAAGTGGTTCTTGAAGTGAATGTGAGGAACTCTCCTGGCTTGATTGCCTGCACGTGCCCATTATCAAAAAGACCCACAATAGCCTCATCTTCAGTGTCCCTCTCCACCAGGCTGCTGCTGATGGAGTACTTCCAGTAATCCAATGTGGCTGGGCTGTCTGAATCTCCCAGAAATACCCAACACTGAGACTCCCCATCTTCTACCTTCTGGGACTTTGCTCTCAGCTCACCAATCATAAAGATTTCAGTTGGTGAGTTTGGCCATCAGACCACAAAGCTCTCACTTCACCTGCGAGGACAGACCTGTGGCAACAGTGGCATTTGCCACTCCAGACTGTATTTGATGCAGCTGGGTATCCCACAAAGTGACTTCCTTGAGACCCTGCCAACAAACAGGAAGCTCTCGGAAGGGGTCTCAGGAGTTTGACACAGGCAGCTGGAGTGTGCAGATGTCCCAAGGCAGCCCAACAGGACTGGACACCCCATTTGCTGCCCTCCACGCCTTCATCCACCTCTTCGGCTCTTCTCCGAGCCAAACCAAACGCATGAATTTGACCCACTCATGTATTCCCACACAGCCCAGGCTTCCTGCAGCGCTGCTTTCACTAAAAGCCCGGACATCAGACGGAACGCATCATCCACCGGTACTTTGCCAAGCCGGACGCTCAACCGTGCATTTTCCCCGCTGCGCTGCCCCGACTTTCGCACCGAAGTTCGCGGCTCCGCGCCGGGCTCGGGGCAGGCCCGGAGCGCCGAGGGCGGTGTGAGGGGGCGGAGCGGTGTGAGGGGCGGGGCGGTGTGAGGGGGCGGGGCGGTGTGAGGGGGCGGGGCGGTGTGAGGGGCGGGGCGGTGTGAGGGAGAGGGGCGGTGTAGGGGGCGGGGCGGTGTAGGGGGCGGGGCGGAGAGAGGGGGCGGGGCGGTGTGAGGGGGCGGGGCGGTGTGAGGGGGCGGGGCGGTGTGAGGGGGCGGGGCGGTGTGAGGGGGCGGGGCGGAGAGAGGGGGCGGGGCGGTGTGAGGGGTGGAGCGGTGTGAGGGGGCCGGCCCGCTCCGCTCCCGCCCACGGCCTCTCCGTGCTGGCAGCGGGGCCCGGTCGCCATGAGCGGCCCGTGGGGCGCGGCGGGCCCGGCGCGGCAGGGCTGGCTGTGGGGGGCGGCGGCGCTGCTGGCGCTGGGCGCCCTGCTCGGGGCCTGGCGCTGGGCCGGCCCGCGCCGCCGCCGCCGCCTGCAGCGGGTCGGGACGGTGCTCAGGCTCTTCGTGTACCCGGTGAAGTCGTGCCGGGGGGTGTCGGTGCGGCGGGCACAGGTGACGCCGATGGGGCTGCGCTGCGGGGACCTGCGGGACAGGTAGGCGGGCCGGGCCCGGCGTGGAGCTCCGGCCGGGCCCTGGGGCCTCCGCGTTGTCAGGTGTTTGTTTTCCTGAGGGCCTGGGGAGGAGCACCTGCCGTGCGGGTGCTGCCGAGCCCGGCATTAACGCTGTTGGGCGCCTTTTTGCCCCGTCCCGCCGCAGGTTCTGGCTCGTGATCAGGGAGGACGGGCACATGGTGACAGCTCGCCAGGAGCCGCGGCTCGTCCTTGTTTCTGCCGACTGTGATAACGGGCACTTGATCTTGGAGGCCGGGGATATGGAGAAGATAAGCGTGCCTGTAAAGCTCCCCGAGAAGAACCCCATCCGCAACTGCAGGTACTGAAGAAGGCTTTTTCTTTCCCCTTACCTCTCGCTCAATAATGGCTTTCTCATGTGCTTTTCTTTTCAAGATTGTGTGAAGCTTCGCGTATTCTTATGCAGAAATTAGAGAGTAAAAGTTCAGTACCTCTTTGTCTTTTCTGTGCAGCTATTTCTCACCGTCTGCTTAAGTGAGATAGACTTCAAACCAGAGCCTGTACTGACAAGACAAGGCACAGTGGTGTTGGTAGGTTTAGATTAGCTATTAGGAAGAAATTCTTGACTGTGTGGGTGGTGAGGCATTGGCACAGATTGCCCGGAGGAGATGTGGATGCCCCGTCCCTAGAAGTGTTCAAAGTCAGGTTGGATGGGGCTCTGAACACCTTGATCTAGTGGAAGGTGCCCCAGCTTATGCTAGGGAAGTTGTCCTAGGTGGTCTTTAAGGTTGCTTCTAATCTAGACTGTTCTGTAATTCTGTGAAATCCTCTGCCATGTGTTACACAGGAGGCCAGGAATGGTTGTTGTAACAAAAGCTCTGCTTTTAATTATTGGTGAAAACAAATCTCAGGAAAAGATGACAGAGTATCAAAGACCATGCTTTACACATCTGCCAAATGAACTGTGATCTCCTGTCTTGATAGAATGTCATGTTTGCTTATTTGTTTTTACTTTTACTGTTTCTGTTCTTGCTTGGGTGAGCATCTGTATCTCAGAGCTTCAGCCATGCGCTTTGCTATTTCTTGATCACAACTACTCTGTGCATTAGCATTTTTGCATGCACGCTGGCTGTTCGGAGCTGGTGAGATGTTGGAGTTTAGATTCCCTGACCCCTCTCTTTAGCCATTTAACTGAGGGGTCTCAGTTAAAAACTTGGTAGTCCAAGACACTCCCTGAGGTCACAAGGCCAAGACCAGCATCCCAGGGACTTAGGGCATTCCCTGTAGGTGCTACCCCAAAGGATTTTCAGGTGGATGGGTTACAAACAGTGATTTAGCTGTGTGCTTCGAGCTTTGTTGTATAAGTGCAGGCCTAGTTATTTTATCTATGTATAGAAATCCATGCTGGAAAACTGCCAGAAGGAAGAGGAAAACCTTTTCTCTGCTAAAATGTCAATTAATATGTAAGTGTTTAGAGACTGTAAGTGATGTAAGGCCCTGCAAAGATACTGTAAGTGTTTGCTCTTTGGATAGCAGAGATGGTTAATGCACCAGCTGCTGTAATTGTAACTAAAAGAGTGCTTGCATGGAACTGCATTTGCTTGCTTTTAACATAAATCTGTTGCTGTGGAAACCCTTGATGAGCATAGCTCAGCATCTCTATTTATACAAGGCAGGTGCAAGTTCCACACGGTAGCATTTCTCCTGGAGAAATGGAACAGATTTTTACAAACCTGTGCGTAACACCAGTGGCACATGCACTGCAAACCATGCAGTCTGTGAGGTGTCATTCTTCTAAAATTTGTTGTGTCACTAGAAGAATATTTAAATAGCTAATACCTTGCAGGAATGAAAACTTAGCTTGGATTTCTTGGATTTTCCAGGTTCAGAGTTCAGTGATTTGTTCCTCTCTTTTGTTTGTTGTTTTTTTTTTTCAGTTTCTTTCTTTGCTGTAATAAATTTGCCCTCAGATGGATGCTCATGGGAGCTCAGGCCCCATAAACTAGAGCTAAAGCAGTGCCTTAGTGCCTTTGGCTGCATACGGCTGTGCTTGTGTTGATCTTGAAAAGTGCTAAGTCCACTTGCAAATTTTATATAGCTATTTAAAAATCCTGTGCTTGGGAGAGTCAAATATTAGACCAAAGCTGTTGTATAGCCACATTTTTTGCTAGTGCACGTCCTAGAGTGCTTCCCTCTGGCTGAGAAACCTCGTGCTCTTTATCTGTGCTCTTTGTCAGTGTGTGTTGTAACACTTAAATAGTGTGATGTTTTCCCATGGATCCCTGCAGCACTGAGTGCTTAGGATAGGTCCACTTCCTGAGTGAAAAGCAGTAGTGTTGGAAGCTGTAAGAGCCTTGCCTCTCTTGTCCTGCCAGTCAGAAGGCATGCAGGAACTGTGGGATGGAGGGAGGAGAAAGGTAGTTGAATGCTGCCTGGAGCAATTACATTTAATTCCAGCCTGTGTCACAGGGTAGACACTGGAATCCCAGCAAATGGAGCAGGTTATTGATGCCAGCACCCAAATGATCACTCCTCCAGATGAGTAAAGAAGGGCTCCTAGGAGCTGGGCTCGCTCTGGAACTGCATGGGCATCCCCATGCTTCAAGCTGCCCAGGATTTGATTGCAGATAGGGAACTGCCGAGCGTTCCAGTCAAAATGGCTACTCTGAAAAATGTAACAAAACTACTCATGACTGGTGTTAAAGTTTATTGAAAGATTGAGTCAAGGTTTAGCTTTTCTTGCCAGGAAAATGCTCCTTGCATAAACTTGTTTGTATTCTGCTGGCAGTGGCTTTTTGTGCCCCATGGACTTCGTTTCCAGTACAAATCTTTAACCTCTCTTAAGACACTGAGCTATTTTGGATGTGAAGTCTGAGCTAAAGTGTCTCACTTATCTCTGGCAAAAGTTTGACAGCACTAAAATCTGAAGGAAAGTTTCCTTAACAGTTAGGGACACTTTGAATTAATAACATCTGTACATATCAGTTATGGTAACATCTGATCACATAATTTCAAGATATCGTTCATTTTCTGAAATTAATTACCTTTCAGTTGATTTCTCAGTAGAAGTCATTTGATGTAGCAGTCACGTGCAAATGCAAGAGCAGGCCCCTTTTTTCCCTCAAAGTAGGACAAGCAGGTAGGTTTGTTACTGTCACTGATGAGGCAGCTAGCTCTGGGCCCATGAACACTATTTCAGAGCTCATTCTTTCATCAGCTGGTATTGTCTGCTCATGTCCATGTTCCTTAGCTTTCAAAACACTGTGGCCACAAGGAGATTGCCTTTGGGAATGATTCCTTTTCTGTCTATTGCTCCCACTATTAAAACACGATTTTTGCCTTCGAATAAGAAGCTTCCTTGAATCTTCTGGTTTCCAGCTAACTTGTTGATGTGTTGTGACTCTCCAGGGTGTTTGGACAGGATATCCAGGGCAGGGACTGTGGTGATGAAGTGGCTCAGTGGATCACCACCTTCCTGAACTCTGAGCCCTGTCGGCTGGTGCACTTTGAGCCCTCCATGGTGCCAAGGAAGTCAAAGGACTCGATTGCCCTTTTCCGAAACACCGATGAGGTAAATGAGTGCTCTCTTTATCAGAAGTGTGTCCTTTTAACCTTTTCCACCCACCAGAATCTGCCCCTTCCATCTTTGGTAGTTGAGCCCAGTTTAACAAGGTGTGTGTTGTTGTGTACTGAAACCATGTGAGTATTCTCTTCTGTAAAGAGGTGACTTGCTTAATTTTTACTTCAGATTGGTTTTAAGCTATTGACCGTTCACAGCTAAAGAGTCTGAAACTGATACTTGAAGAGGAACTATTACACTGCAGAATACAATACCTTTTTGTGTCTCAGTGATGTTTTGATGGTGTAATCTGTGTTGCATACAAAGATTCCACTCCCTATCCCTTGTCAGGTGTGGGAGTGTAATGATACAAGTTGTGTTACTTTGTATTTTGTTTAAAGGAATGATGTTAAAACAGGCTGGTTATAGTTGTGGGCCTAGGAATTAAAATTCAAATGAAGTTTCAGGGGTTTTGTCTCTTTATGTGGAAGAGGCTTGAAGGTGTGATATTAGAGAAATATAATAAAAAGGTATGAAAGGAGATGCTGTGCTCAGACATCCTTATACAATTTTAGCCACTGCTGCCTTTCTTTTTTCCTGAACAGCTCTCTCAGGTGAAGATGCTTTGAATTGTATCAAATGTAAGGTTTTTAAACAAATTAAAATTGTGAGTACCTTGCTCTTGTGGTGTTATTATCTATAGGACATCAGTGTCTTGCTTGTTGCACAAAGAGAAGAAAGTATATTCAGTTATAGACTTTTATAGATATGCATTTGTTATGTAAGGGCACTGAGACCAGTACAAACACAATATTTCAGCAAAAGAGGCATCAGATTAGGAGGGGTGATGTTCTGGAATCATAGCAAGAAAGAAAAGGCAGAATTTTTTGATAGATATTTCAATGCTTATCATCCTGTGGTTGAAAGGCATGTACAAGAATGGAGTAAGAATAATATAAGAGAAAGGCAGGAGGGTTATACACGAAAATTCTTACCAAAATGTCTTTTTGGTTTTTTTGTTTTGTTTTGGGGTTTTTTGGGGGTTTTTTTGTTGGTTTTTTTTTTTTTTTTCTTCTTCCCTGAACTCTGTGAAGCTCCACTTCTTGGAGGTTTAGAGGTTTTTAAATACTGTTCATTGGCCTTGTTTGCTTATATGGCCCTCCCACTGCCCAGGCATCCCAAACTGATGAATGGTCAGCTGTAATTGAGTATGGGCTGTTCTGGATGTGGAACTCCCTCTGGTGTTGTGATAAGGCAGTTTGACAACACAAACATTGCCGTGGTGACTGAAAACAGGGAAGAGTGTGTTGTTTTCCTTGTTAACCTGCTTTCAGGAAAATCAAAGCTTGAATGCAGCAGCCTAAAAGGCCACTGGTACCAACACCTGTTTTCTGCCAGGCAGTGACTTTCCTGCCATGCTCTTAGAGCAGCCCCAGGATTTGTGATGTTTGTTTCTGCAGGTTGCCTATCCTGACTGCAGCCCAGTCTTGATCATCTCCGAAGCTTCAATGGATGATTTGAACACCAGGCTGGAAAAGAAAGCCAAGATACAGAACTTCAGGCCAAATATTTTTGTAACAGACTGCAGTGCTTTTGAGGAGGTAAAATAACTGTCTCAAATGTCTTTTTGAAGGCTTGGTTGTGTTTCTTTTGAAGTCAGTTGCCGTGTGTGATGGTGCCTAAAAGGGTGAGGAAAACTCTTACTCTGTGATTTTTACAACTCAGTTGCAGAGGGATAAAGCTTGAGCTCACATCAATGCATGTGAAACACTGATGGAAGACTCAGGTCTATGAATGATTGTTTCTCAAATTGAAGAAGTTCCTAAAGCAGGAATAGATTTTTACCTACCAGGAGGGTTTGCAATAGGAAGCTTTTGTAGATGAGAAGCAAAAACTTACTTCCCCTAAAAATTTCCTGTCTGCAAAACTGTTGATTTACCAGAGGCCACAGATCAGTTTATCACCTGTACAGTAAGAAGAAATTGCCTTAGGTTCAGTGCTTCAGGCAAGTGCATGTTGCAGAACAGGATTCATTACTTGTATGTCTCTCTTTTTGGATAGAATTATTAGTGTGTCCTGAATTGGATAAATGCAGCGACAGTAGGGTTTTCATTATAGTACTGTGGTGTAGCTCTGCATATTTTGAAGGTGCTAGTAAAGGTGCTCATCTGGAATGGTGCACCTTTTTGTGAATGACTGTGCCACTTCTGGTAAAGTAATTGCATGTGCTTATATGTGCCTAATATTTACTTCCCTCAGGACACCTGGGAGGATATTCTCATTGGTGATGTGGAGATGAAAGGGACCGTGTGTTGTGGCAGGTAAACACTGGAGACCTTTATTTTACCTAGGAACAAAGAGGTTTATGATAAGAAGTCCTGACTGATTTGGCACTGTCTGTCATTGCAGGTGTATTTTAACAACTGTTAATCCAGACACTGGGGTCATGGACAGGAAGGAGCCCTTGGACACATTGAAAAGGTTATAAAAATACCACTGTTTCTTAGACTGTGGGAGAGGATTTAGGCTAGACCCCAACAGATGTTAGACTAGTATTTTAAAAGTGGTTTGAAGTGTGTGTGGGACATAATGGTGCAGCATGAATGTCTGTGTATATTGGCTTCCAGTCTACTTCTTGCAGTTCTGTGTAGTAAGAAAATTCAGGAAGTTCTTGCAAACTTCACATTCACTGTCTCTTTCATATCTGCTACAGTGAAAGCTTGGGGTAACAGGTATTTAAGGTATCTAAAGGTCTAACTTTGCTTCTTTGACTTTCCTTTTTATAAAGATTTTTGTATATATTAAACATGAATGGGTGATACAATAAGCCTTTTCCCCCTCCATTTGAACTGCTTGGTTCTCTTAACTACAATATTTATTTAGTTTTTAGCCTAATATGATGACCAAAACAAAACATCATTATTTGCATGTCCTCTCTTTCATCACTGATGTGTAGATTTTGCTGCCACTTATTCTAAAGAAGGGCTTTTCTCTTTGCAGTTACCGCTTGTGTGACCCGTCTGAGAAACACATTTACAAAACCAGCCCTCTCTTTGGGAAATACTTTGCTGTTGACAAAACTGGAACCATTCAAGTTGGAGACCCTGTGTACAAGATGGTCTGGGAATGAAGGAGACTTTGATCAGAAGATGCTTTTTCACTTTGATACGCAGATTCCATGTACACAGTCACCAGCATAACTTTTTCTTCTTCCTTGCAATATTTTTTCGTGCTTTTTAAGATGCAGGAGGTTCCCTGAGGCTGTGAAGTGCCAGTCATTTCAGATCATGTAATCTACTGGCATACCTGTAGTAACCGCATCTTTAGTTTTCCTGGAGGCTATGGTAGAAGAAACTGGTCCATGACAGACTTCACAGCACTACTGTGAGCATCACACCTCCTAAAATTTCATGTCAACCGCAATATTGGAATCCAAATTTATGTACAAGGGTTTGCATCATGTGTTAGATACATTTAGTGCCTATAAAGAACCACAAAGATAGTCATGCCAAGCACAAAGTCTGTTTTTCACAGAGCTGCCTTTACAAGTGATCACAGAGTGCAGATGGCAGGGCTCTGCTTCTCTCCTTTGGTCCTAATCCTTGTGACTCTACCCTCCTTTGGTCCTAATCATCTTGCCCTGTCTATGTCCAGAGGTAGTTTTTAGCAGTGTTTCTTTCCTCGCAGTTGTTTCCTGAAGATTTCTACTGTCTCTTGAGTTTGGAGCAGTATCAGAAGGAGAATTCCGAGCTGATGAAATGATAGTCAGGTCTAGAGATGGGAGTGTCAGGTAATGATGTGTAAGGCTGTGGGCTTGTTTCGTTTGTGACCTCTGCTTGACAGTTTTAGCTGTCAGTTTTTTATCCTGTGAACAATACCATAACACTGGGGCTGTAGAGTAGTGATGCATTTGCTAACATAGCAGTAGAATTTCCAGTTTGATGGAAAGAACTGGATGTTCACTGTGTCAGAGACCTCATGCACATTGGAGGGGAAGAACAGCCGTAGGGAGGGATCTAATGTTGAGCCTGCCCTGTTCAACCGCCGTCCAGGCCAATATTGTAGGGCTCATGCACAGCTCCTCTCTGGCTCAGTGGATCCCTTTGTGTAGAAAGTTAGGCTGCTAAGCAAGTGTTTGGGAAGCTGCAGTTTGAGCATGTTAACATCCTTACTGGTTCTGCATTTAAATTTCTGATTGTCCCCCAGTCCTGCTCAATTTAACCAAAATGTCACCCGTTTGTAAGAAGCTGATAATTATATTTTCTACTACATAAAACAAAAAGGGAGAAAACTAGTGAATTATAACAGTATAAAATATATAATTATCTTTTCTTTAAATATTATTTGATTTTTTTTAATGGCCTCCAGGACAAAAGCCTGCCATCTTTCAAATGCTTTTCTGCTTGTTTCTTTTTTATGAATTACTAAATTTGAAAAGAGTGTTTTCCTAGCCTAAAAGAAGAATCAAATTAAGTGTGAAGGACAAATATGATCCAGTCTGATGTTTAGATTATTCATTTTCTGCTGTAAGTGTGAAAAGGGAATTTTAATGCCTGTTCACAACTCAGACCTGTAAAATGAAGAGCCGTTGAGCTTTGAGAAAGAGCAGGTGGATGTATATAGCAAGCCTGAAGCAATCATGTAGGGGAGGTACTTTTCTATTATTTGTGAGCTCCGAGTTGCTCTGAATGCCATTTTGTCAGCAGGATGCTCTGTAAGTATTAAGTTTTCCTGGGACACTCCAGTGCCCAGTTTGAAGTGGAAGTTGTATATTTGTGTATTGTTGTGCCTGATGCAGCAGCTAGTGGGAAGTGAGAGAAAAAGCATCTTTTGAAAAGAGAAAGAATTCTGAGGTTCACTCTTAAAAAGCACACCTTAAAAGTTCTTAATGTTTAAAGCTGAAAGCTTGTGGAATTCCTAATGGTGTCATAAAGCACAGGCAGCCTGCTGGCCTGCCAAAGCAATTAGTTAAGAGTGTGTCCCTTCATTAAGTCAAAGAAGCGGAAGGAAAAAGAGCTGATTTTTTTGCTTCTGGCCAAATGTATTTTTTCCACTGTTGTTCTAGCAGCACATCAGCATTTACATAAATTGTGTGGTGTAGATTTCATTGCCTCATTAGGCTGTTGTTGATTGGGCTGATTTGGAGATGGGGCTGTCTTTGCAAGGAGAAACTGCCATCTGCTTTCCTGTTTGGGAAAGGCCATGGATCAAAATCCTTGCTTTATTCCTGTAAAGCCTCTTAGCAAAATATGGCTGGAATCCTAAAACAGGAGTGCATCTGAGTGCAACATGGCTCATAAATGGCACTTAAATCAATTATGTGGCCATTTTGTGGAGAGCATGAATAAGAACATTGCATATCTTCATATAAATGTTGATTTACTGTAACTGTAGGAATTGTGTTTGATTTTGTTTAAGCAATTTAGAAAATTGACTGAAAATGTGTCAATCATAAGCCACTGTCTTTTTAATTGTGTATTTAAAAGATTGTTAATTTTTTTAACTCTAGAGGAAGAAAACAAAAGCATAAACTTCTAATGAATCAAACTTTCTTAAGGTGTAGCATTTGTTTGTGAGTTTTTTTGTTTTCTGTTTCAGCATTTAATTTTTACTACTGTTACCAGGATCTCAAATATAGTTAATACTGATGATTGTCTTTTTTAATCCTACCTCTGAGTTCAGAAATATATCCAGTTAACCAGAGGATATGTGTAAGAGAGCAGAACCATCAGATGTAAGTGGTCGTCAGACTCAGTTTTGCAACCCTTATGATCTAGATAATGAAAAAGACATTTACAGACGTAAATTTTTTCCCAGAGATGTATGAAAACAAGAGGAAGTGCGTTTAAAAATATGAGAGTTTACTCAAGTCAATCCACGTCATGTCTCAAAGTATAATGCCAAAGCTTTTTTTACAGCATTTATTGTACCAATAGTTCTTGCAGAAGACTGTGTATGAGAATGACAGTTGTTAAAAGCAGCAATTTCAGGGTTGCTTAAGATTTGTAGTGGATATCTTTTCAGACAAGTCTGCTCTCCCCACAAAAAACCTGAGAAAGATTCTGTGTCTGCATCCTAAGGAGAAAAACAGCCTTCCAAAGGCATCCCTCTGCTGTTCTGTAAGAAGACAAAAGATTCACAGATCATGCCTCTACAAATGACAAAAGTTTCAAAAAGAGCTCCCACAGGGTGTTTGTTTCTGCTCTGTCTTAGCACCTGAGATTGCCTTTTTCTCATTCAAGATCCATAAGAAATTCCCTGTGCTGGGTAGCTGTAGGGCTGAGGACTACACATGCTAAGTCGTTGTTTCTTTTGGACAGAAGATTCTAAAAAGTGATGCAGGCATAAAGCCCACGTGTGTATCAGTCTTCAGGTGGAAGAGAGGTAGCATTCATATTTCAAATGTTTTTTATCTTAACACAATCTACATTGTGTTAGTGTTAATCTCAACTTAGAATGTCACTGTTACTAGTAATTCTTTGTATTTTATCTGAAGACATTGGTAAACTCAACAAGGGTTTCACACATGGAGCCTTTTCTGTAACAAATCTGCTAACTCATCATGGCCAGGGAACAGGAATGGTTGGAAGGGGAAAGGAAATAGGCAAGGCTTGGTGTGTAGAGGGTGTGTGTGCAGCTGGAGCTGCACGAGATGGGACTGTCAGTGAAGGCAAGGTACTGGGTGGTTCCATGTTCTCCAGGTGTTTCTGTGCAGATGGACTGAGAATGAGAATGGACTGAGAATGGTTGTGCAATAGCATCAATTCCTGGTATTCAACAATAACCTGGCCTGAGGAATGCCACTCTCCCCAGTGGGCCACAGCTCATCACATTGACTACAGGAAATCACAGAGTGGGTCAGGCTGGACGGGGCCACAGTGGGTCATGGTCCTACCTCCCTGCTCAAGCATGATCATCCTAGAGCACAGGGTACATGATTGTGTCCAGATGGTTCTTGAATATCCCCACTGAGGGGGACTCCACACTCTGTCTGATCAACCTGTTCTAGTGCATGGTCTTCTGCACAGTAAACAAGTTTTTCATATTCAGGTGGAACTTCTGTGCGTCAGTTTCTGCCCATTGCCTCTTGTCCCATTGCTTGACACCACCAAGAAGAGCCTGGTCCATCCTCTTGATACTCACTTTTGGGTACTTACAGACACTGATAAAATCAAACCACAAGTAATTGTAGCCTGAGGTAAACATCAGGTAGAGACTATCTTCTACCTGTGCAGAACAAGGACATGGAGCAGCCTGTGGTACATCACATTGAAAACTTTGGGTGGGAAGCTCTCATTTTTCTGACACTGTGGAAGGATAAAGCACCTCCCCTTTGCCCTTGGACTGTTATGCATGAGACACCTAGGCTGGCTGAACTTCCCCTTTCCTCCAGGAACAGTATTGTAGAGAATTTTATCTTCTCTAGTGCACAGAATTGTTCTGACAGCTTATCACTGCTTGTTTAACAGCTGACTGTTCTCACTTTCTTTAGGCACTAGATAATAAGCATGGTGAAACAATTATTGTGCTTCACTGAAGTGCTAACTTTCATAGCCTCTTTACTGTTGAGTTCCAAAAACCAGCTTCATTCTCTGTTAATTGAGGTTTGTCTTTGAGAGATTATGTAGGATGACAGTTCCTCAGTCATAGCAGCCACAATTACTGAGTCATGGATCATTATTTTTAGCAGACCTACCTACATCACTTTGGCATAAGTTAAAACTGGCAACTAAATCTATTTTTTTCAAGATTTCATATGTGTAGGACTTAAACCAAAACAGATGGGTAAGAGTGCAGTGTCCTCTGGCTGTGGAAAAGAAAGCAATAGACATTAAGTTCAGAGTTGGAAAATACCTGCTTCATCTCTTCATATAGCATGGGCCACAGGGCCAGATTCCTGCATGCTTTGAAAACTGGATTTTTGGTAAAAGATCAAAAGCCACAGTGATAGTTGGACTGCAAGAAGATCATGGGAGAGATCAAGAATACCAGCGGTGTCCTAGATCCTTTCAAACATAAACACATCACCCATTGAAGAATTATGTTCCACTGTGTTTGCAGTTGTGCAGTTTGGTGGTCCATATTAACTGTCCATTCCTTGGGTTTATTTAAGGTAAAGCAGAATATTGTCCTTGCAGTTACCTCAAGGAACAGGTGATAAAGTTTAATTTCCCTCAGTTGTCCTTTATTTCTGTTTAATAGACCTAGAGCTGTCCAATGATAGTTTCCCACATCCTGGGCTGTGTGACTTTTAGCAGAACTAAATCCCTTCCAGTTCATGTTCACGTGCTCAGAAATGTGAATCACAAACATTCTAATTTTTGGGGTGCAGGTTACTGTGTAATTAATCCTTGAAGGGAACCAGCAAGACAAATAGATCCATCACTCTAAACTTAGTTGTAAAAAGTCTAAAAAAACAGCTCATAGTTTTCATGGGATTCTGAAAGTATCTTCTCAGCCCTAGAAGTGGTTTTAAGAAAAGGATGAGTTTACTTGACACTCAAAGGCACACTCTGGAGTCCTTCAAAAGCCAATTCAGATAAGAGCAGCTCTTGGGCACTGGGTCTGATGGAGCAGAAGGTGTGTCATGTACCTTGCTTGCAGACAGCCCTGTGTGTTACTGCTCTCTTGTTGGAGAAACTGTACTGAGCTGTGCTACCCAAACACCTGGCCAAGTGGTCAGCTGGGAGCTCCATCAGAGCAAGACTCTTCTTTTTTAAGCAGAGTATCACAGTGTTGGCTGCGTGCTCTCAGAGGACCCATTCTGGCAGCAGCTGTGCTGCAGGAAGCTGCTGGGCCTTATCAGCCCATGGGAGGATGCTGAGAGCAGATAAAATTTAAACAGTTTGCTGGGAGTTCTGTGGCACTGCTGATAACTTGGCTCAGTTTATCACCTGGGCTCAGGTTGGCCTTGCTGGAATGTCTCTTGGAAAGTGGTGGCAGCAATGCTAGCCTCAGTGGTATGCAGCCATGAAGCAGTAAGCAACATATATATTTTAAGATTGCCAAGAGCAAAATCTGTCTGATTTCTTTAGGCTGAACATGCAGCTGGAGCTGAGGGAAGTCAGGCAGTGCAGCAGACTATGGAAAACTGCTAAAATTTAAAAAAAAAAAATACTATGCTTATCCCCTTTTTTATTCTCTATGGAACACAGAATGATTTTGGTTGGAAGGGACTTAAAAGATGATCTAGTTGCTGTCCTCTTCCATGGGCAGGGGCACATTCCACTAGACCAGGTTACTCGGAGCCACATCCAACCTGGCCTTCAACACTTCCAGGAACGTGACATCCACAGCTTCTCTGGGCATCCTGTGCCAGTGCCTCACCATCTTCACAGTAAGTACTGCACTTACCATCTGTAAAGAAACTGGAGCTATGGATGGCATGGCTGAATAGTCTCCTTGCATGGGGAGCAGAGGAGATGAGCTCTTGTGCCTATAGAATTTAGAGTGTGTCTAAAGCCTTAGTTACTTTGCTTGACCACACAAATCACTGCATTTAAAGATTTTTTTTGTCTGCTTTTCAAATGAAAATTATCACTTTATTTGCACAAATATATTAAGACATTTCATTTCATTTAAAACAAACCCAAAATACTCCCTCCCCCCATAAAGAACTTCCAAACCCTAAAACTAAAAATCCTTCTCTTTTTTCTGCTGTGTATTATGAAAAAGATTCCTGATAGCACAGCTCCAAGCAATAGAAAAGTCAAATTTCTGGTGAAAAAGTGAGTCCTTCACTTAATGCATTTCATCATGATGAAATCCTCTGCCAGCATCTCTTTAGTAAAAATGCATTTTCCTAAAAAGCCCTGTCTTGTTTAGCATTCTTACGAGAGCCTTGGAACACCAATGCTTGTCTTGTGTTCTGCTGACCTTCCTTCAACCCTAAAATAGCTGTTCCTACCCCACTGAACTTTCTGTGTACAGAAAGACATTTGATGCCAACTACATTTGAAGAAAATAAACTATATTTAAAGCTCTTAGTCAGTATCACAGATAGTTCCTGCCCTCCCCTATCCCCCTGGGAGTGTTTGCCCTTTTTAAATGGAGTAGGTTTGGACAGAGTATGTGTCTCTTGCATGCCTGCTCTGAAGGGGCCTCCCACAGATGCTATTTAACATATCTTCTGTTAATTAAAGGAGAGGTCAGTGTATTTTATCTGTTCATCTAGGTGGAACCATCAAAGTGGATTTGGAGCTGGATTTGAAAACCATTTTAAAATTTTGTAAATTTGATGGATGCATGCCTGCAGGTGAGTCTGAAAGCAACCACACTTATACCGACCTCATTTATCCTTTTAAAAAAGTAAAATTTGATTGTCTATTATTTAAAATAGACTTAATATAATGGTTTTGGTTTTATTTAAGGTTTATTTGTAGAGAGTCAATGTTTAGTCTGCATGCTCTCCCAAAAACTGCAAAATCTTGAAATTCACCACAAAAATTATACAACACAAATGTGGTTTTGAAAAGGAATCCAATTCCTTCTGTCCTCTCTCACCTTTTTAATTGGGTAATGCAATACGAATGTTTTTCTTTCCATCTTAAACCCATAAAGTAGTCAGCTGTTTGTGGTGGATGTGTCTACGTGTATATATGCATGCATATATATGTATTGTTGAATATCTAAGAAATCAACCTTGGTTTCGAAATGGTGTGCTTTGCATTTATACTCAAATACTTTCTTTTGTCAGGTTCCCCAAGGCTGCCCCAAACAAATGTCTGAAGGCATCTCAGAGTTAGCAATAATCAGTTCTAACCAGTTAGTTTCCATTCCTGATTGCTTACTTTTTCCCATGAGAAAATCTTTTTGGGATAGCATATTTAACTTGTAGAAGGGAATGGAAGCTCCATTCCTGCAAAATTTGAAGGTTCCCTGACTTGCTATTCTTGTTTCATGCTCACCACAACCTATTATAGATGCATGCATGGATTTTTCTGTTTTCTTTCCTGGCAGGTTTCCACTAAAAAACACAGAGGCATTGCTTTTGGTACATCCTCTGGACTAAAAGTCTCCTGGCATCAGTGAAATAAAGCAGGAAGGTACACAGTGTCCCAGCCCTAGACGAAGTTGTGATAATTAGCTTTAGAAGCTTTAAAAGTTGATTGATTTGTTGGTGGGGGTGTTGCGTCTTTTTTCTTTTTATTATTTTTCTTGGCCTAGTTTTCTTTCTCCTTTCCTCGTCTATGTTCAGTGACTGGAAAATGACCTGGTTTAAGGCACCTTAAAGGAAGTTTCTTCTAAATGTCCAGCCTCAGTGCTTCCTGCTGCACTTTAAATCCCTTGTTGTCATACGGATGGTGCATCCCTTAGTGCATTTGAGTGCTCAGTCTCCTTTTCTGCAGGTTGAACATCTTTCCTAGACCTACAATGGCCCATGTAGACATTCAGGGTGTAGTGCAGCCGGATGGGAAGGGGGTGTTGGGATTGCATTGGGACTCTGCTCACCTTAACAGGTGGTGAGATCAGGGAAAGGAAAGGGAGAACAATTATCATAATTCATTAAAATAGAAAGTAGTTTGTTGTTTGTTTGTTTGTTTTTCCAAAGCCCAGTGAAAAATGGGTTTCTACTGGATAAGGGCAAGTTCTATTGGGAGCATAGAACCCTCACTGTTCCTCCTGGGGTTCTGTTTTACCGCAGTATGTCAGGCAGGTTTCTGGAGAGTGTATGGTCATAAATGGGGTCCCCTCTTGAAAATGCCAACCCCTAGTGCGTGGTGGGCTGTACTGTATCAAAGGGCTATGCACCTTTGAGGTGTCCCAGTGGCACTTGTGGGGATACTGTGCACAGAAGTGATGAGCTGACCCAGCAGCCTCCACCTGCTCCAATGTGTGCAGGAGCAGCCTAGTAAAAGAGTCCTCCATGTGCTGGATGGTGCCAGGTGGCATCCCCAGAGGTACCCAGGGGAACTGGAGAGCAGCTTTGTGTGTGCCAGTGACCAGCTGCAGCCTGCTTTAGCTTTTGCTGTGACCCTTCTGCTGAGGGCTGGCTGCTGGCCTTTTCTGGAAAATAATGTTACTTATTTTGGTTTTGAAACTCCAGTAAATCTTTTGCTGTCTTTTGCATTGTGCTGGGACATGTGGGGTTTTCCAGTGTGAAAGGCTTTCCTACAGTGTTTGGTTGTGCCTGTACTGTCACAGAAGCTTTTGATTAATGCATCACCTGCATGCCAAATATCTCTTTCTTTCTCAGTATATCATCTTCAAGAGGCAAAGATGCAAAATCAGTTTGGAATATAGGATGTCCCAGGCTGATTTGCTTAGAGAGAATTTATTTATGTCTAATCCCACTGGTGTCAGAAGTTCTGCTTTCAATCTTCACCCCATAAGGAAATTAAGTCTTGGCACTCATCAACGCCAAGAAATAAATAACTGACCAAGATTCTTTCTTCAGACCTGTCCCAAGTGAAGTTTTGTGCTTTTTTTTTGTCTGTTTGTTTCATTTGCATATGTGACTGGAACCAGTCCCTGCCAGTGGCACGGCTGAATAGCAGGAAGCCTTCCGTAGATTTCGTGGAACAAGCTCACTCCAGGCAGGAGGACACAAGGGTGACATGAAGGTTTGACATGGATTAGCTTCTTGAAAATGCTGTATATGCTATCAGTCTTTGAGAAGGAATAACTGTGCTAAGCAAAACCTTTCAAGCTGCTCTTCTCTGTTTTAAGATGCTCTGGCAAATTCTGCAACAGGGACTAAACAAGTGGGAAAATGATCATCTGGAAAGAAAATCTCGGGGAAGCTTTTGAGGTGGTGGTGTGGTTTAGGAATGGTGCTCCTCAGTCCAGTGCCCCCACCCCAAAACCACACACTGCTCTCTCTCACTCCCCCATTTTCCATTTTGTTTTGGCCAAAAGTGGCTATTTTTAACATTCTTTTAATGTCCTTTTGATGGATCAGAACAAATGGAAGAAAACACTCTTCATATGTTACAAAAGAAACAGGTGCATTTCCACTAAATTTTGGAAGAGCACTGGGGAAATTCCTCCTGTGAGCACTGGGCTGCTATGGTTTGGCCCCAGGCACCAGCCTGCTTCACATTGCTGCTCAACAGTGCTGCACCAGCTCTGTGCAAAGGAGGTGGCACCCATGGATGGTGGAGGGCACTGAGAATCTCCAAACCCCCTTTCACAAGCTTGTGAAAACATGGTTGAATATTGCTTCTGCAGCCAACAGGAGGAGCAGGAAACTACTTCTGAATTAGAACCAGGAGTCACTTGTAAAATATTCCTTTGGCCACCTCGTGAAGGGCTTGCAGCACCTCGGGTGTGTTAATTCACCTGGTTCCTCATAAGCCCCAACGGGAATGGATAATCATCCTCTCTTTCTAGGTGAAGAGCAGAGTGAAACATGAGAGGTAAAATGCTTTGATAATGACAGTCAGATTGCCAGCATTTTGCAGTCAGAAAGTAATGGCTCCTGGAGGGCTGCCAGGCATTTCTCAGGGTCAGGCATGAGCCTGTGTGTGCTGTGCAGGGCATGTGCAGTGAGCTGGCAGCATCCAGGAGCCTTTGGCATGCCAGCAGACAGGCTGCACATTAGCTGGGTCTGGAAGCCCATGGTGGTGCAGGCCAAGGAACTTTGAGCCAGCCAGCCAGGGCTTTGCCAGGTTGAATCCAGAATGGAGGTAACACTTAAATTCTGCTTGAGGGCTATCTCTGCTTGGTACTTCACTGTGCTGTGAGGAGCTTGGGTTGGTGCTTACAGGGGTGATTATTTATCTTGTCCTTGCCTTTTTGGGCACAGAACCTTTAGTTCCTCTTCCCTTGCAGTATAGGCTGTAGTTGGCTCCCTTTCTGAAGCAAGGCCTGGTGATAATCATGTTATCACCACACGTAGTCAGTGTTGATCCACAGCTGCAGTGTTGGCAAAACTGCATTTCATTTCTATGAGGGGAAGAACAAAAGGTTCATTCAGGATTTAATGTTGCCTGCTGGAACAGAAACTGGAATGGCTTCTCTGCAGAACATCCTATCTCCCTAACTTTACTGCAGCCCAGTCTGCCCTCGTAAACAGATAGGATTTAAGAGACAGGAATGTATGGTAGCCCTCAGTTTGTGTATAGCTGAGCAGTGTGCTCATCCAGGTTAGGCATTAGGAAACCTTTCTGAGTGATAAAGAGGGAATGATAAAATAATTTATGTTGGAAAAGATCTCTGTGATTGAGTCCAACCTGTGACCAAACACCACCTTGTCAAGTAGACCATGGTATTGAGTGCCACGTCCAGTTTCTTGAACATCTTCAGGGACACTGACTCCACTTCCTTGGATAATCCATTCCAGTGTTTAACAACCCTTCCTGTGAACAAATCCTTCCTGATGTCCAATCTGAACCTCCCCTGGCACAGCTTGAAGTCATTTCCTCGTGTTTTATCACTTGTTACCTGGGAGAGGAGACCAGCCCCCACTTGGCTACAACTTCCTTTGAGAGAGTTGTAGAGAGCACCTGAGCTTCCTTTTTAAGGGAAAGAGAAGGTGGACAAGGCTGTGCAGGTATCAGGAGAGGCTTTGCTGGTGGAGATTTCTAAGGACAAGTTGGACAAGCCTTGTATAATATAGAAATGGATCCTGCCTTAAAGCAGGGATTAAAATTGAATGGTTAGTCAGAGTCTTTTCCACCCCCTTGTTGTGTTGTTTTGGTGTTTTTGTTGGTTGGGTTTTTTTGGTTTTTTTTTTGTTGTTTTTTTTTTTTTTTTTTTTTTTTTTTTTGTTTTTGTTTTTTTGTTTCTTTTTGTTTTTTTTTTAATATTGCTACTTTACTCTGTAAGTTCTTTCTAGAAGTGTAAGTGCAGAAAGGTGTTCAAAACATTTTAGGCCATGGGTTCAGGCACTTGCATAATAGATCTGGCATTTTAAATCATTAACAACAAATGCTAATTCCTGCCTATTGTGCAATAGATAACTTTGGATAGAAAGAATAGGCAGGCTAAAAGAGATTTAGATTGCTCTTGAACTCTCCCTACACCTTCTGGGAAAAACAAAACAAAATAAACAAAATCTATCTAGGTTGTATGCAATCTGGGCACACTGACAAGCTGAATTGGCCTCACATATCCAGTGAGCACAACAAACATGTATGGCTTCTCCTCAGTTATTATTTATACTTGTCAAAGCTCACGGTGCAATATTTACCCTCAGTTTCCACTGGAAATTGCTTTTAGGGTGACTTATTTGTTCCTTTTTCTGATTACTGATGTGTTCCACATTTCAGTAGCTCTTGTTTGAAAACAGATAGCCTTAATCACTGGCCTTTTTTAACTTATCTCCTTTAAACTGTAAAAGGTAAGGGTTTGTAAGCCCTAAAAAAACATATATCCAGCATCTCCAAGATCAAGAACTGAAACTGAAAAATCATTTCACCGGAATGAGTCAGATTTGACTTGAGATCTCAGCGTGCTACAGATGATCTTTGTCTTTCCCTTTTGTGGAACTGCAGGGGTTTGTCTTGCATCCTTCAGAGCTCTGCTTTTTTATATGTCTGAGCTGACGAGCCTGATAAATTTGCCACACTGGAGCATCCCTGTTTGTGTTACCATGTTATTCATATACAGAAATGCAGCACCGGAAACAGCACTTCTGCTGTAAGACCTGTTCCAGCTGAAGTCTACATCCAAGAAGCCCTCGTGTGGTCTGCTGCCATGTACCTGCTCATTAGGATATCTGTACGGCGAAATGAGAACTCTAGAATGGGCTTCAAAGCAACTAAACCAAACTCTGTATTTTTTATCGACCTTCAAAACTCATAAACTTCTTCCAGATAAAAGAATTCAGCATGACCTCTCTAGCCTGTCTTAGGACTGTGCATGAACTTTAGGCTCCCATAGTTACAGCAAACTGTAGGTTTCCAGGAAAGGGAATTATTAATTTGAGAGACTGACATAGTTTGTATCCCAAAGGACACATCCAGCTGAAGATCTTTCACTCATGCCTAAAGGAGATTTGCATTTGGCAACACGGTGTCCTAAATCTGTGCTAGCTCTACAGTTGTCAGCAAACTGTTCTCCTGCTCCTGTCCTTTTCCAGATGTTCAAGAAGTAAAGCTGTATTTTATTCTTATTGTCAGCTGTTTGACAGTGCTGCTGCTTTTTAAATAAATACATAAGTTGGGATCTTAAATCATAGATAAAGTATAAATACATTTTAAACCCACATTTGAATAGAGTTGCTGTTGCTCACCTGTCAGGGCTCTGTTGCTATTACTGGAGCTTAGATCACCCCTGGCTGAATGTTTCAGGGGACTTTGCTCCCAGTGCTGTTTAGGTGGTTTGGTAATACTGGAAAATGCAACTCTTTTGGCTGGGTTCTTGAGAAAGATTCTCTCTCTCTCTCACACATCCCTTCTGAATTGTGTTTTGCATTGTATTGACCTCTGGAAAAATATTACTCATACACAGATCCTGTGACTGGCCAAATTCTTTCTTCTCATGCCACCAAATGATACACCGATGTTTGATCTTCAGGTTTTCTTTACAACATACGCTTACTTCGTCTAATAGAACAACACTCCTGAAATTAATATGAATTATATTTTAGACCATATCTTTTATCTGGTTGGCAAGTAAGCAAACAGAAAGAATATGACAGGGAAAGAAGTTCTTGTTTACTGTACTTTGTCCAGCAGACCAATGTAACTAGAACTCACTTAGGTTAGATGAGAGGGATGGGATGGTTTTGCTTTCATCTCTGTGCTATTATAGCTTGGACACTGACCTGAAAAACCTTTATCAAGCAGAAGAAAGGCTGTAAAGCAGCTGTTGTAAGTCACTTAGTCATGAGCACCACTATCTGTATTGTGATAGTCTTTATTCATTTGCTTTCCTCACCACCTGTCTGCTCTCCCTTTGCTAATCTGTCCTTGTGAGTTTACTTTACTTGGCAGTGTTCATGAGGTGGTTCCTTGCCCTGGCTCTCTTTCGTAATAACACTCATTATTTGCTTTCTTAACTTATTAGAATGGTATAGAAATAATATTGTCCTGTCATTTTTACCATTGAAAATGAATTAATATATGGAACCAGTTTTCCAAATAACTTCATCAAATGGTGTACTATTTGAAAATAGGACTGTAACTCAGATATTTAAATACTCATTTTTCAAAATCTCACTTTTTACACTTTTTAGACTTTTTAATAACAGCTTCATTCTTTGATCTGAGTAAGCAACTCAGACCTTGTGCAAATGAATAGTGTTTCCACTAAGTGTGTGTATTTACAATGTTTTTAACGTATAAGAGCTCCAACCAACTGAAATGCTGAGAAGTTTGTTTAAATCAGATTTTTTTTAATGGTGTCGAGTTACACGACTTAAGGTTATGGGCTTTCATTTTGATCAGCTCCTGGTCTTTATGTTGTATGTGTGTGTGTATAACTCCATCCTTCAATTCATGTGTGCAGCCACAAAAAAACCCCAAACAAAGCAAACCACAATTCTGAGACAAGAGTGACGCGCTTAAAAAAAAAAAAAAAAAAAAAAAAAAGAGTAGATGATTAAAGGTATGTCTGTCAAAGGCAACAATTACCAGATTCCTTCTATGCAGGTTTTTGTATTAGATGGTTAAGTATCTTGAGAAGAACCCCATGGTAATGGAGATAATCGTATTGGAAGGGTGGTGATGCACATTTTATCCATCTATTTTCTTGCTGTAGCTGCATGATGGGAATTAGAATTCCCCTAAATTCTCCTGAACTTCCTCTTTGCAGTGCCTAATGCAGGAAGGCCAATTCTTTCATTTGCTTTTTGTTTTGGTAATGGTTATCTCTTCATTTATCTGTTAGTGAAAGTAGACAGGGAGTATTTTATGTGCAGGCACCTATAGCTCACAGGACTGGCATAATCATTTAGAGGAGAGTGGTGGACTGAAATAGATGAGACTTTTGTTTAGACAGGGATTCTGTTCCTAGCTCTGCCTAACGTGACCCTGTGCAACCTTTCTGAGTCTCCTGTATTTTATCTCTGACATGGGTGGACTGATACTTGCTTTCCTCATAAAGTAGGAAGATGGAACTGTGCTTAGTAATTATCTATCTGAAGTGTCAGAATCATTAAGCATGATCAGGGGAAGAGGTAAAAACAGGACTCCTGGGTCTCTTCCAAGCTTTCCCTGGCTGGTGAGGCTCTCCAGCAATCCCAGCTGTTCTTCTGTAAGTGCCAGTTTTACTCAGTTGTTTTTATAAACGATGGAGGAGGGACAATGGGTTCAAGAAAGATGCGTAGGATGGGTAGGTAAAGTCTCTAGAAATGCAAAAAAAAACATATGAAAAGTGAGACCCTTCTTTCTTCAGCAAGTGGATCTCACAGCAGTGCCACACCACCTCTTACCACCTCTTAAATCCTGATGGACTCTCTTCTTGCCAAAATCTGAATTCTTTCTACAAACCTCATAAATATTACAGGCTTTTCAAAGAATCATAGAAGCATTTAAGTTGGAAAAGGTCTTTAAGATCACCAGCTCCGGCCATAAATTACACTTTTAAAACAGTGTAGTTTTACTGTCCTTATTTCTAGAAGTAGATGCAGGCCAGTATAGAGGGTGAAATGTCTCCTAAAACATGTGCATACTTTTTGCATTTGCTCTGGAAAAGAACATGGAATTAAACTGAGGCTAAATGATCAAGGTACATACCAAAAAGTCAAGGTAGGAATTTTTTGATTTATTGGCAATTTTGAAAAAACAAAAATCTCCAATTCCGTAGTCACTTTTTTTTTGGTATCACAACATCTTGAGAATTCAGCCTGAACACAACAGGAATGTCAGCATGAAATATATTACTATTTCAAGTCTTTATCAGTTTGGTTTAACCTGAAATATTCACAGAGTTCAGATGTAATTTGGTGGAGTCCCATGTGTAAACATTTTTTTGCTGTCTGCAGAAATGCAGTCTGCATTTATCCTAAGCTTTAGTGCTCCTCACTGGTTTTAGCATGTAGAAGAAACTGTAAAAAACCCCCAACAAACTAACAAACCCAAACAACTTCTTAGTTCCCCTCAGATTAGCTCTTTTTATGAGCTTGCTTTGAATTTCATTGCACTGTGTTTATGTCCAGATTTACTCCGTTCCTTTTGTGTGGCAGTTTTCCCTGGTTTGGATGGGTCCTTCATACCAAAAAAGGCAAAAAGAACAGAGATTAAAGAGAGCTGAAGGTGTGATATTTAAACCTCTTTAAATCATACTCATTTGTTGTTGATTTCTTTTCAGTCCAACAGCTTTGTTAGGGTCCAGAGTAAACAATCACTAAGAAATGAGAAAAATGTAATTCAGTCGGAGCAGATTAATTACATGCATTATTACCACAAAGATATGTGTATATATCCTCAATATGCCATGCACAGGAAAGCTTACTTGGGATTTCATGTACTGCATTTGGAGCAAGAGCTCAATTTTAGTTGCTTGAAGGTCCTCTTCCCTGCCCTGGTCTTCCATCTTATCATCCTCCCAGCCCTGGGTCTCTGGTATTTTGACACCTGCTGGGTCTCAGGGCTGAACCCAGTTAATTAACCCGTATGTTGTTGTTTATTTCAATAAAAATACCAGATTACTTACAGAGAAATTAAGCAATCTTTTCAACTTCTGAGCGCAGCCTCATGGGACAGCCAAGGACAGCTGTAAAGTTCTTCTTTTTAAGAAGTTCTGGTTAATGTCAGCTGAGAAAGCTCTCAGTAAACAAATGAATAATTGATTGCTCAGCTTTCACATAGCTACTGCGTTTCTGGGCTCACATGACTCATTTGTGAGCCATTCCTGTCGTCCTAATGCCATAACATTGGAGAAATGATGATTGTTTCTTGGAGGATTCTTCTGTGGACATAGTTGCCAAGACCAAAGCTGTAATGGTTTGTTATTATGACCTTTGTTATTCCATTAGGCTCAATAGCTTTAAAAAAAATGATGTGTGCATACTTTAGGAAAGTTTTTACCCTTTACATTGACCTGACATCATAGTTTATGCTACAAAATGTATTAATGACAAAGTAGTGTTTTCATGTCAGGAGGACAAATTTTAACAACTATAATCTGCCCTTAGTCATCATAAATACAAATGTATTGGTAAAACAGACCTTGTTAATGCAGCCAAGACAAATGCTAGGCCATATTTCAAATGAATTTGAAACACTAGTCTATACACTCCACGATTTTTTTTTTTTTTTTGTGTTACTTCAAATACATTATTGTCAAAGCACTGTTAACATGGTTTTCCAGTGGGTATTATAGAGCAGTAATGGCCCATCCGATGCAAACAATCTAGGCTGTTTCTTCTTGATTACTTGAAGATGTGTAAATGTCTCTGAGGATATGGAAGGGCATAGGGAGCATTCAATTAATATTTTTTAGTGTTTTTTCAATACTTGAAAAATCAGCTGTAAGAAAAACCCTTATAAGCCTGACAGTACTTGCAAATTGCCTTGTACAGTAAAGAGGTTAATTTAGGATAAATTCTGTATATTGTAGTTAAATACACCTATCCAGTACCCACTGCTCACTGCAGTGATGAAATAAAGTAGGCTTGCTATTTTCAATTGCTCTAGAACTTTGAGGGCGATACAGTGACCGCAAGTGCTCTGTTCTGGTTTTGCTTCCATAAATTAAAGAACTATGTAAAAAAAGGTAGGCTTTGTTCCTTGGCTTACACCCTTTCTTGGACAGCTGAGTCTCTCAGGGCAGAACGGGACTCTAGAAGAACCTCCAAAGCAGAAAGGCTCCCTGCTTTCTTCCAGCTCCCTGCTTTCTTTCAGCTCCCTTTCATATTTTGTAGCTGGTGTTTGGAGAGCTGTTACCTGCATAGACCTGCCCTGAGAGGCCCCAAGGAAATGTGTAAGAAACTCTTGGCCTTTGTTTTTCCAATGCCTTTGTGGAGGAGAACCGCCTGTCACTGTACTCTGACACCAGTGTGCTACCAACATTATGGAATCTTCTCTTGTGGAGACTTTGCTGTCAGGCTTTCATGCAGAGAAAGGAAATAGTGAACTTTGAAAACTCTTCCATAGATTTGCAAGGAAGCAGAATTGAGTCAAATTTGGTTATGTGTGGGTTCAGGCAAAGGGAAGTTTCTCCACACTGCTTGTGTTTACAGGAGAAATACACCAGAAGGTCTCCTCCCTTGTTAACTCCTGTCGACAGTAGTACTGGAGAAATGTTTCTTTCACTCAATATGACACTGCACTAAAGGCAAGTTTGCAAATATCTGTCCTATCCACATTGTAAGCTGAGGAACAGGTATTTACTGTTACAAAAAGTGATGAAGAATTCTTGATGTCAGGGAGCAAGAAGAGACTTAACATAGCATCTCTCTGTGAGAAGGAAACATCCATTACATATTATCCCATACATATGGATAAGTACATATTTAAAGATTCATCTCCCTGGTTTTAGACCTAAATCCTTATGGAAAACAATATGTGTCTTAGGAATCCTGGATGCAAAATTATCATGCTTCTGCTCAGTGCTGTTTAACTGCCGAATTAATCAAGTACAATTGCTTAAGGCCCTAGAGGGAAGGATGTAATAAATCTTGGGAGTATTTGTTCTGGTTTATGGCTGGGAGAAACTGCGTAACATTAAATCAGATGTTATAAACATTCGCAATGGCACATTTTCCTTACTCGGGGCATTGTGGCATGAGTCTTGAGAAACTAAAGAGGTTATGTCCTGAGGACTGGATGCATTTATTCTAATTTTTTATAGCTGACAGCGTTGCTTTGTGCGGGGTGGGAAGGGGCCGGCTGCTGAGGAGCCGCACGCTGTGCATCCCACGCCTTCGGGTAGAGGGCAGTCGGGTACCGCACACGGGGCTGGGAGCCCAGCTCCGGGTTGTGCCGGCTGCCCCGGCCTGGGCATGGACAGCATCCCCCAGCCCCAGATAAACTTCCCTATGGTGGAGAAACAGAGAGATGGATTCATTGTACCCAGACTCTGATACTACTCTGGAGCAAGACAATTTGCTCACAATACATGGAGCTTCTCTGCACTGGGAGTAGGAGCAGCAGAGACATGCAGCAACCAGTTAAAAAAACTATCCTGGCCAAAATAGGAATCTTCCTGAGTTTAAAATGGAGCTGCCTTGCGCTGTTTTCGTCCCTGCAGTGGGGGACAGTCCCAGCGCACTGAGCAAAGTGTGCTGTTCTCATGCACAGCATGTCCTGCCCCTGGGACATTGATCACTGGAAGCAAAGCAAGGAGGCAGAGCCTTTTTCCCCAGAAAAAAAACAAGTGTCTGCCATTCCAGCAAAAGGAGCTTTGTCTCACGCTGTCCTGAAGCATTTGTGGGGTTTTATGCTCTTCTAATTTACAAGAACCTGAACAAGCTTGTTGGACCAAGCTGATTGTTCACTTCTGCTTTGCTCTGAACCCTTCAGAGCTGCTTAGAACCTTTGGAAGGTCTAAATGATGTCAGCCTGGATAAGGAGCCAAAGCTGGACTCCACTTGTGCCAGGGAGGGAAGCGTGAGCTGATGTTTCTAGTTTCTTCTGAGTTTCCTTCTGAGCTGATGTTTCTGGGTTTCTTTCTGAGCCCTGAAGAAGGGCCAACCCTGCTCCTTTTTCTGGCCACGGATGGGTGAGAAGCTGCTGCTTCTGCCCCTGGTGCCCAGCCTTCCTCTGCAAGAGCTGCTTGATCATTTGCTGGGTGAAGGAGTTGGAGGGGCTGTGATTATTGCATTGTCCCAGTAGTTTGTGGCCTTAGACTGGGGACAAGAACTGGCCTGTTCCACAGGGATTAATAAGCCCCTGTGGTACCAGGTCTTCTTCTTGCTCAGGTGTTTGAGAGCCTCTGGATGATGGGAGGATGCAGCTGCTTGAGTTGCTGGAAAGGGTCTCTTGGGAAATGACTCCAGAAGCTGCACAGCAGAATTGGAGCTTTTGTTGTTCAACTGGTTCAAAGGAAGGCAGAAGACAAAAGGCAACCTGGGGCAAATGTCTGCTGCTGAGGCTGTGCACGTAGTGTTCATTTATCCCCTTGGACTGTAAAAGCCCAGCAGGGGACCAGTGGGACCACCTTGCTTTCACCAATATTAAATCTGGTCCCATGTCACTCAGCTTTTGTGGGCTTCTCAGACCTTCCCAGTAGAACTTGCACAGTCACTGGGCAATGCATGAACAGACAAATCAACCCTTCTTTAAGAAGGCAGCTGAAAGCATGAAGGATGCAGGATGGAACTGTGTCTGCAGAGGGGGCTGAGGGTCCTCTGCTTCACATCTTGTAGTGGCTGCAGCGTAAAGCACATCCCCAAAGTTGCACAGGGCAGGAGCCACCTGCCACAGCAGCCTTGCAGACACCCCAACCACCTGGCTGCTTCCCAGCTGGTGTTGGAAGTCTCGTTAGGAAAGTGCTCCCTGCTGAGGGGCTTTTACTCTTCCAAGGGATATTTTTGTCGTTTCCCATTGGGTTGATGAAAGCACAACTCGTGAGAATCAGAACATCCTTGAGCAGTGAGGGACCTTCCCCTCTCTGGGAGCAGTGTCTGGGTGGGAGCTGCAATGGTGAAATGCCTCAGGGTTTGCCTATCACGGCCTCAAATCCAAGCAAATTCCCAGCTGTGATGCTGGCAGTGCTGGGGATGCTGCTAGTGCCCATGAGCACAGTGCCTCCATTTCTCTGCTCCCTGGCTCCTGCCCTTCCCATGCCAGTGCACCACACCTGTGCCTCTGTCCTGACAGCCCAACGTCACACCGGCTTTGTTTGCAACAGCTGTAAAGAGCAGCAAGGCCACAACATAAAATATGACCAATTTTTATCAGAACAATTTCCTGGGAAGCTTTTTTCTTTCTTTTCTGTGTTTTTTTGGGGGGTTCTTTTTGTTTGTTTTTCTCCTTCCATAACGTAACTTTAGGTTTTAAGAGGGGAAGGAAAATAATACAATCTAGAGAAAATAGATTAGTGGGACCGTGTCTTAGGACACTGGAACAAAGGGGCATTCACTGAAATTGGAAGGTGGTAAATTCAGATCAGAGGAAGTTTTTTTTTATGTGAGGTGATTCCAGACTGAAGATCTCATTGCCTCTGGAGAAAGCAATGGCCAGCAGTGTGGTGTGTTTTGAAAGAGCTGAAATTTGGATGGGCTGCAGGAATGCTGAGTGTTACCAAAGTCAAGAGAGGGTGCATGGTGTTAATTGGGTAGAAATACTAAGCTTTCAGGCAAAAGATGACCTCTGTTTATCACAAGCTAGGATCTGCAGTGGGACAGGTTATTCAGTGCTTGGTGGGACTCCAGAAGCAGACACAAACATCCCCAGCACAAAACAATGATGCAAAGAAGCTCATTCAGGGGGCCTGCAGCAGCACCAGAATATGAGCACAGAATATGCCACAGGGCCACCCTTCCTCTCACAGGTTCAAGCTTTCAGAGCTTCTCCTCATGTGAGCCGGGCTTGGACACAGACACTTTGGACTTGCCTCTAGTGAGAAATTGTGAGCGTCAAGAAACTTGGGTTTTATTCCTCTGCTTCAATGCTGTTGTAAAAATAAATGTCTTTAGAGATATCCATAAAAGTTAATGGAAGTCTCAAATAGAGCTTTTTTCCCCTCCTACCAACCTAATAAAATGTATTGCTTTTTCTCCCAAGTATTTTTATATTAGCAGGCAGCGACTGCTGCTGCAGAAGAACTGTTCTAGTGCTATAAAATGACTCCAGATGGAGACTCTCTTGCTGTTCACTGACTTCAGGCTCAAGCAAAGCTGAAACGTAATGCTTGTCCTGATGGTCACCATCCTCAGCCAGGAAATATGGGAATGTGTTTGGCTCAGGGAACAGTAGCGATCTCCCCATATGATGTCTGATTTATCGGATGTCTGCTAAAACAATAGTTTTGGAATAATTTTTAGATTTTCTTTAAGAAAAGGAAGAAAATGAAGATGGATGAAATGGGACTGGTGCTCTGGGCTTGACAGGGGTAGCACAGAAATCAGTCCCCACAGATCTGGCATTAACAGTCATACTGAATGCCTGGATCCAGAGCTCATGGCAGATCATTTTTCCATCTGCTTGGGAAAGTCACAGCCACTCTCTTCCAACAGCTGACACGGAGATGCAGCCAAAGCTTCTTCCTGGCAGGCTGCGCCAGCAAGGGCTGTGGGTGCCCACCACCATCAGGACCAAATGCTATAAAAAAATTTAAAAACTGAAGACTTGTGTGGTGCTCACTGTGCAGGGAAGGAAAAAACCTGCTTTTTCCAGTGTGCAGAGGTATATCACTGCCGTGGTGGCAGTGAGGTGAGGGGCTGAGCATATCCAGGGTGAGCTCGGTCCTGCTCAGGACATCTCTGCAGAGCACCTGGTATCCAGACATGCTGCTGCAGCAGCAGGAGGGCATCCAGTCTGGAAAGATTATACTGTTTCTAGAATACGCAGCAGCAGCAGTATTGGAATAAGGATTTTCTGTGTCTTAATGCTGAAATGCTTCAGGATTTACCTATCAAGCTCTGAAATCCAAGCAAAGAAAATCCTGGCTCTGGTGAAGCACTGTACAGATGCTCTCTCTTGTTCCTTCTGGTTTGGATGAGGCAAAGGAAGTTATCTATTAGCTTATCTACGATAAGCTGAATAGTAAAAGAGTCTTTGCATCATCCCCCCATTTTGTTCTCGCAGAGAACCCACCCCTTTCTCACCTATGAGACAATTTATGCACATTTCATGTTTTCTTTGGAAATGGCTTGCACTAAGCTAAACTTTTATTCCCTTTCTCTGTAGCCTGCCAGGTTTTGTGCTCTTTTCTAAGTGACCCACACTCTAACGGCTTGTCCTGGCTGCTGTGCTATTGTTCCGCACACATGTGCTATCACCGCTATTGCTGCCGGGCTGTTTGTCTTTTGATGGCATGTGGCTGGAAGATTAAGCCTCAATGAGCTCCGTTACTTTCTCATGGGTTTTCCTCTCCTCCAGCAGCTCAGCCTGGCAGGTGACTTTGCCATTGTTGTGCCGTCTGGGGCTACGTACGCACGTAGGAAGTTCACAGGGGAGATTTTCTACGTTTTCCTTTCCTGCCGAGGGATCTGTAAACACTCTGTCAAAGCCAAGCATTTGACTTTTCTGTTGTCCTCACGGCAGCACGCTGAGGGTCAGCTGTGCGCCATGATTTTCCCCAAGAAAACTTGGGAGATTTCAAGGAGGGGAATTGTAATCCATTGTTGGATACCGGTTCAGTCAGGTTTCCTTCGCCACTGAAAGCAGCCGACAGGAAAGCAATTACAGGAGCAGATGTGACTTGTGACGTAAATGTTACTTCTGGCCCTCTTGTGCCTTTTTTTTTTTTTTTTTTTTTTTTTTTTTTTTTTTTTTTTTTTTTTTTTTTTCACTAATCCGGTAGGGTGATTCCAAAGCAAGTCAGCTGGTACGTGAGACACATGGGCCTGTGGTGGTCATTTCAAGCTTTTCCTTGGTTCAGTCAAATCCAGGGACAATTTGCAATACCTTACCAACCATTTTTTAAAATAAAATTAGCAAGTAAGCGGAATTTTGGGAGCAACTTCAATATGTGCATCCTGAGTAATTGCCTGCATGAATCCCACTGCTCTGTCCTCTGACGGATGTCTCTGTTGTGAGCAAGGTATTGAAGTGTTGTTTGTAATCCCTTTGTAGTAATAAATCTATAAGTGTTTTCCAGCTCATGTTTCTTTTCAACACAAGTTAAATCCACAGCCTGAAGTCTGGAAATAAAGCTGGTTTTAACTACTTAGGTCTTTTAAATCACCTCGTTTTTAAGGACATCGTGTAATTTCTGCTGTATCAGATGGAGGTGTTACAGAGTAAGTGTTTGTAACCTTTCTAGATGCTCACTTGTCTGGGTGTTTTGTGAGGATAAGCCCAGTGGGCCGTCAAGTTTAATCTTCAGTCTGGCCAACCACTGGTCCCTTGGCACAGCCCCTTCCCTGAGCAGCCTGGTGTCCAAGTCATCCTAGGTCTCTGAATTGTCCCCACAGACAGCTGCAGCCGAGGAGCTTGTGGCTCCCTGCACCAAAAGTTGGAAGTGTCCTTGAGCTTCCTTGATGCCTGCACAGCAGTGCCTTCGTGCTGTCCTTGAGCTACACACCAGCCTTGGAGTCCCAAAGGGAGTGGTAACAACTGGAGCCCTGGGAGTCAGACCCTGAGGTTGTTCATCTCTCTATGCACAGGACCTTCGTTCTTCCCAAACTCACCTGGCGTTGTCTGCCCAAAGCTCACATGTCAGCTGGAAACTGGACACACAGGTTGTTAATGACTGATGGCAGAGCCAGGCACACATATGGTACACAGCTGGTTCAGCTGGTTCCCATCTGGGGGCAGAGGACATGTCTGCTGCCCACCTTGCTGCTGCCCAGCACGGCAGGGGCCCCTCTCCCTGCCCACAGCCCCCAGCTGTGCAGAGACAGCACAAGTAGTGGTGGATATTGTGCCTGCTCGTGAAGTAGGGCACTGTGAAGCTGGATATACTCCATACCCTTCACTGGGAGGGATTTTGCTTTCACATTCTGGAGGGGTGGCTGAGGAAGGGAAGTTGGGAGCCACGGCTGGCAGGAGCAGCCACCAGCAGGCTGAAGCTCCCAGTGGCACCTGTTAATGCGAGGGCTGACTCTGTCTCACATTAAGTTACTCATACACTCATATTTCTGGCCAGAGAAAACTTTCTTCCAAAATGCGCCCTGGCTCATTAGCAGTCCCCACCCAGGGACCTCCTTTCAACTTCTCCAAGCTTCCCAGCACCTCACCACAGGGACCAGTCAGGGACACAATAGCTCCAGCCTGTTTATTTCATTTCACTTTTCCTCTCGTCTTGGCTGGCAGCCAGCAGAGATGTTCTTTGCAAAGATAATAGTTTCAACTTAATCATTCACCTCTTATGTGTCTAAAAGGAGTTAAGGAGACTGGAAGTTTCCAAGAAAAATAAATGAACTGAACTCTTTCAAGGGGGCCTCTTTAAGGCTGTTTTATTGATTAAAAAAAAAAAAAAAGCAAAGCAGCAAGCTGTTCCTGCACATCACCCCTGCCCTATTTATTTTTTAAATGCATGTTTAAATTTGGAGGAACAGTCATGAATAGAAGGATTATGAAGTGTTTCTCTTTGTGGAGGGATTTGTGTTTATAGAGATGCCTCTAGCATGATATTCTAGTTGTGTTCATTCTGGGAGTTGTAAAGCTGGATCTGTATCTCAGGGGACTCCTTCCTCAGCCTGCATGTGGATGACAGGCAAAAATTCATCCATTTATTTGGTTTTGGTTGGTTGGTTTTTTTAGGGTGTTGTGATTCTGTGTGGTTCATTTTGGGGTTGTTATTTTTGTCATGCCCTGAAGCTCTTATGTTTCAGAAAGCTGGAGAACCCAGTCCCTTGATGATGGATCCCTTTGGGTTGCCTCTAGCTAAGCAGCCACTATCACCAGCTCCTTTTGGAAACAAGACCTTTGTTTAAGCCACAGACAACACATCTTCCTTCCACCTGGCCTGGCTGAGGGACAGTGATTAAAACCCATATCTTTCCCACTGGCACATCCTGTCCATGAAGTTGTTGAGAAAATGCATGTCCTTGGGAACTGTTGATAAAAATAAAAGGTTTTCCTTTCGACAACATTTAACAAAGACTTTTTTTTTCTTTTTCCATGAAAACCTGAAAAATGGGATGTTTTTGATAAAGAAGCTCACTTGTAGCTGGGTGTGGATTAAGACACCAGCAGTAAGTCTGAACCTGAGGAATGAGCTCCTAAATCATTCAACTTCAGGAGAATCGGTATTTTTATGTAACCCTCAGACCAAAAACTGCACTATGGTGGACTGTAAACCATAGGAAGAACCAAATGCCATCTGGAAAGTCTGGAAGGACCAACAGGCTGCTCTGAGCTCAGGCTGCTTTTCCTTGGCTCTCTGGGATGGGGCTGTGGGTTGTGATTCTGTGATTCTCTCTGTGGTTTTCCTACCTTCAAAGAAGGCTCTTTCCAGAAAAGAGTGAACTATCTGAATCCATTCCTCTTCTCCCATGGTTCTGGCTCCATCCCCTAAGCAAAGTGATTGCGTGGTGCTCTGATCTCTCTGTTGTGGTTTGCTCAGCCTTTTGCTCATGCTCGAGTATGTGCATGTATATGTACTTAGCACCCTCTCCCTGCAGCTATGGAGGGTCTCTGCCTGATCCCACCTTTGGAAAACCGGTTTCCTTGCAGGCACAGATTGAAGTACTCATGTAAGTGTTCATAAAATAGTGGGAAAGAGAATAAAGTTTAAACTGTCATTCACTATTCATAAAAATTCCTGCAGTGCAGACACCCATTTTCCAGACTTTGACGACTAGGGTGAAAATTGTCCTTCCAGGTGGAGTGGGATTTCTAGTTCTTCTTTTCAGCAAATGAAAAGCTGAATTTAGCAAGCTTGGAGTGAGATGGAAAGGAAACACCCAGCATCCGTTCTTCTCCTCCCCGTCTTTTTCCCTTTTCCTCTGGGCATGCAGCACCCTCCTCCTTAGAGAACACAGGCACGTTAATTTTCATGAGGCTGTGATGAGGCTCTAGGCTGGCTGTGTGTTTCCCTTCCCCCTCACTGAGCACTCCAGTGACCACACATTACCCAAGCCCAGAGCTTTCTGCATTACTCAGATATTTTTTTTAAGAACTAGAATCCAATGGACATTTTCTTTGCTGATACCACTGGGACTAGAGGTCTTTTTTTTCCCACCAACCTTAAAAACATGCTGATATACTGCAAATTTTTTCCTTTGCAATATTTTGTTGTTATTTAAACAGCACTAAGTCCCACAGCACCAAAGGATGGGATCTCTCCTGCTCTTTTCTCCCTTCCTCAACAGCTAATTTAAAAATAAAAAAAGGTTAATTAGATATAAAACACTGAGGGACACTTGGACCATCTGTGATGGCTTGGCTGAGCTGGGGGCACTGGCAGGGTAGGATGGAGGCATGGCAAAGGTTGCAGCACCTTGGGGTGCAAAGGAGAGAAGGGGAAACAGCTGCCATCCTGACAATGGATCATGCTGGAAAAAACCTGCTATTTTCTAAGACCTGAGGCATCCAGCTGAGGCTGGGCACACATAAACCAATGCCAGGTGGAGAGCAGAAAATGCCTTTGTGAAGGCAGAGGTAGTGACCTGCAGTCCCTCTGTCACCCAGGGTCTGGGTCCCAAATACAAACAAAAGTGCTGGGCACGTGATTAGGTTGAACAATAAGGCAGTGAGCTCCCACTCAAAGCTCTCTGAAGACAAGGAAAGAGGTTTTGGAAGGGCTGGCACCAGCTTTGGTTGCAACATGATGTGGCACGCATCATCTGCATGCTCTCCTGTGCTGGAGTCATAGATTAGTGGTGGGTGTCTGGGTAGATCCATGCTCCTGCTGGCTCGGCACAGAGAAGGCCCAGCACTGAGCTTCCCCGGGAAGCACAAGCAACATGTGGAGCCAGTGTGTGATTCCTCATGTGAATCCCAAGGAGTTCAAATGGACAGGTTTGGGGCCTTGGTTCCCATCTGACATTGCCTGCCTGATGTGATTATTCAAGCCTGAATTCCTTCAATTGACACCGTGCTATTTCCAGTCTCTTAGTCAGCATATACCACTCCGCTTTCCAGTCTGATGAGACCTGGATTTTCCCACACTCCTCCTTAAATGGAAACACATTGTTCATCTTCATTTTATTTATTTATTTGGTGCAAAAAAACAAGATACTGCTATGACTTTGAAGTGCTGGCTTCTACAATGGTTGGTTCCTTTTTGGAGCAATGGGTTTTCCTAAAAGCCACTCTCAGCAAGATCCTTATCAAACTTTCCTTAGCAGGAGACAATGAACATTTCACAGCATGAAGAGGGAAAAGAAAAAAAAAAAAAAAAAAAAAGGTTGGTGAGAAGACAAATGCTCTAAGTGAAGAGATAGCCAGGGTGATTATGAGATCCCCCAGCCTTGTAAACACAGATTATTTTCTGTCTAACCTACAGTTTCCGGGCATTTCACTTATTGAGTCAGTTCCAGAGTTAATTGAAAGGTGAAAATGGGGACCTGGGCAATGTCTGGACGCTTTCATTTGGAACCTATAAACTTCACAGTCATGTGCCCAAATACCAAGAACCTCACTGCCAGTAGTTGCCAGGGGTGGCAATTATGAAGGGATTTGACGAGGAGAGGTGTCTCTGCGAGCCACCCCGGATGACTTTCCACAACAGGTCACACTGGGATCAGTTTGTTCCCTACTGGCTGCAAAACCAGTGGCTGACCTGTGTGGTGGCATTTGGAGCCGTAGGAATCAAACCTCCTGCAGGAGCCCAGCTGCCGAGCCTTGTGGGCAAGGGGCAGCATCTCCCACAACCTGTCCAAAACCTCTCCTGTGTCGGATCAATGCTAAAGGATGCTCTGGGCAGGCACAATCTGTGGTCAGCTTTACACCTCTTCTAAAAATGCTGGTTCCACTGGACAGCAGGTATGGGAGATGAGCAAGCGCAGAAATGGATCATCCTAGCCCAGCATCTTCCAAATGTGAGCAGCACCTGCCAGCTCAGCTCCACAACAGCCTCCATGGGGGCAGGCCCTGAGGTGGCCAATGCCCCCAGTCAAGGCAAGGGCCTGGGTGTTGGTTCTGCTGGGGACAATGGCTGCTGTGCTCTGGCTCAGTCCAAGCAGCTCCATGCAGGCGGGTGGCAGCTTTGTGTGGAGGAAATGTGTCGGCTGGCGTCTGCCATGGATTTTTTTTTTAGCCTAATTGTATTTTTAATTATTTTTCAGATGGTTTCCAGCCAAGACTATGCAATCAGTCAATGTTTGTTGGTTAAAATAGAAGTAAACACTAGGTTGTATAAACAAAGGAGTGCTCTGGTTTATTGCCCAGGGATAACACCGGCATTGTTGCGTGGATCCTCATCTGAAGCCTTTGAAGATTGCTTGCTTTATTTATTTTTCTTATGATGGATAACTTTGTTCTATTTGCTCAGCTTCTTAAGGGCTTGAATAGACAAGGAGTAAAGTGCAACAAAGGTGGGTCTGGCTCTAAAGGGGCCCAGTGGGAAAATGTGGTTTTGGATTCTGCTCTCATCCCAAAAATGTCTTGCATTTCAATACCTTTAGATAGCTTACACATTGGAAATGCCAAGGAATCAGAAACCTTCTCTCCAAAGTCAACTCTGCTTTCATTAATAACTATTTTAGGACAGCACTGAGAGAACAAAACAGTGCTATGTGGAGCAGAAGGAAGCCCGTGAAGAATTTGGGGCTGAGCAAGGGTTCAGCCCCCATCCCCACTGTCAGGCTGGATGTCAAGGATCAGCATCCTGAGATGCAGGGGAGGTGTTCACATGAGGTGATGGTGAGGGGTGTGACACAGGGGAGGAAAGAGAGCCGCCCTCCAAGCAATAGCAGCAACAGCAGAGCCTGGCCACTGCCGGGGAGAGGCAGGTGGTGGGATGGGCAGAGCTGTGCCCCTGGGGCTGGGGAAGGGCTGAGCCTGGCTCAGATGACCTCCAGCACCCATAAAGGCAAGATTCAGGGAGCACATGTCCTAATTTCTTCATGTGGGAGAGATGTTACAGATTCCCATCTTACAGATGGGAAAACGGAGCAGCAGAACACGAGGACACACATTTTCTTGTCTAACATGGGATTTGACTTCTTCCTTTGGGCCTGACCTGGTATCATGCCTCACCTTGTTTTCTTGTCATAAAGTTGCTGCCTGTGCCTGTGATCCGCTTCTACAAGTCCTGGAGATCATTACAAATAATATTAGATTTACCACTTCTCTGTGTAACGTGCCAATCGTGGCAGCACGTTGTGAACAGCAACAAGAAGCATATGTTCTGCAAGTCAAGTTAGTGGGATTTTTTTTTCACTGCCAAGGACAATAATTTTTTTCCTTTTTTTTTTTTTTTTTCAAAATAAACATCATGCTGGAATGTGCTGCAGCAAATGGCTTGGGCTCTATTATATTTCATGCAGCTTTCTAAACAATTTTCAACCCTGCTGGCCCAGTGTCAAACAGAAGGCAACCAACAATAGCAAAATCCCATTAAAGCTGAGAAGGTTCCTTCCTGAGGTGAACACGGCCAGAAATAGTAATCTTGGCTCTCGTTTCAATTTGGCATTGGGGACTAATAATGCCTGTTCTCCTAATGGAAATTATCTAATTTCATCCAAGTGCAGCTCCAGAGAGAGCTGGGCTGACGCACAAACAGTCAATATAACAACATTCTTCTTGAAGAGCTGAACAATGGGGCTTTGGTGGGACCATGATTAACAACGTCAAACTAAGAACAAACAGAAGGTGTAAAAATAGGCATCTGAGGAGTCGACACAACGGACTATTTTTCATCAGTAAGGCCAGAGGAGAATAGCTTGTTAAATTGTATGCTTGGAGCACTTCATCAGATGTTGTGTGGAATGAAGAAAAAAAAATCCATTTCCCATCTGGGTCTGAATGTACTAAGGAACTGCACATGCCTTATTAATATAAATCACGCTAGGAGTATAATTCCCCTTAGCATTAAAGAACCATTTTTCAATGAAATACTCTTGCACCAGGAACACCTAATGGGAAATAATGATGTTTGCTTCATTTGGAGAGAATAGTAAAATACAGTGTGGAGATGGAGAAGGTAGAGAAGCATTTCTTCCCTCCAGTGCAACGGGTTTTTGTGTCTACTGTAAGATATCCCCTTCCCAGCCTAGCAGAGCTGTATCCAGCCTCTCTGCAGAAGCCCCCAGAGGTGGTAGGGAATGGTAATGAAGGGAAAGGCTCCTCCAGAAAACTGGAGCAGTGCTATGGGATCAGGATCAAAGCACTGCTGTCCTGTTTCCCGCAAGCCCCCACCCTGGCTGGGTGAGAGAAGGGGTCCAGCCTCTCTCCCTCCACCCCTGCTTCCCTCCTTCCCTCCATCCCTGCTTCCTCCCCAGGGCAGTCTCTTATTTGGAGATAGCTGAGATGGCTTCAGGCCATCTCCACCCCCTTACCCACATGGTTCAACCTCACCCTGTGGAGCTTCTTGTTGTTAGCCTAAAAATAGCCCTCCCCAAAACCAAATCACCACTCCAGACATTATTTCTCGTGTCTTGAGAAAATGCAGCAGCTCCTACATTTCCCTTTTACACTGAAGCTGCAGCTGATCTCACAGTGTGCCTGGTACATTCAAAAAGCAGAAGCATTAGAAGTGGGTGAAACCACCACACAAGTCATTAGCTCTGGTGCCTCACCTGCTTTCCCCAGGACTCTGATATTTGCTCTGTAGGGACTGCACGTGCCCAGGGTGAATGTCAAACCCTGTGTTTGTGTGGGCACAGAGTGGCTCCCAAACCTCAGCATCACCTTGCTGTTTCACTGAGGGATTTACTCTCCTTCCCTGCCTTAAGCACTGCAGCTTCCTTCCAGCTCCTAATGAAAGTGGAGCGTTGAAATGCTGGACAAAATTTCCACCTCTGGTTAAGCAGGTTTCTTTTCATTTTCACAAAATCTCAAGTAGCCATTCACTCAGCTTTATTTTTAGAGTGTGAGAGGGGAGGTCTGTGTTTTCTGGGTCTGTGAAATCCCCAATGTGTGCTGGGGCAGTAGGATTTTGTGCGGGACACGACACAGTTAACTTGGCTCTGTGTTGTGGCTGATGGCATCCAAGAATGACCCCGCTCCCCCTTGCTCACCCCACAGGTCACCCCCTGCTCAGGGTCTGCCAAAATTGTGTCGTTTTCTTGTTCTCCTTCCTCCGAACAACAATAAAACTGATGAAACGTATGGAAATTGCTAGTAATGAAAGCAAATTGCACCAGAAGTAATACAACACCATGTTGCCCTCAGCCTCAGCTTTCACACCTGGTTAGTCCCCAGAGCTCCCAGAAACCAATGCCTTACTCCATGTGAAAGTCCCAATCCCCCCTCCACACCCAGCCCTGCTTCCTGCAGCCCAGCCCTCAGCTCAGCCCCCTTCCTGCATCAGCCGACCCCTTTTCACCTTCCCTTTAGCCTCTGGTCCTCCCAAACCATGTAGGACACCTCTTACATGTCTCAAAACACCCAAGGCTGGAGACAGACTCCTCACAAGGAATAATTTCTCTACTTCCAGGCTTTGGTGGGTAGCAGTGTCCCACAGAAATGAAAGCAGCTTGGCACCATGGCCATCCCTGCCTCCTGGCTGTAGGCAATGCTGCTGCCTTGGGTCAGCCAGAGCCCTGGGGAACGTGCAACATCCGTGGGGTCCTAGGGAGGAAATCTGAGAAAGTTTCAGAGGGAAGAGTAAAGCCTTGTGGCTGAGCTCACTCCCAGCAGTTCCAGTGGCCGTGCACCCAAACTGAGTGTGACCCAGGAGGGTTGTTGTGAAAGAGGATTTTATTGTCAGCTTGCACTAGAGGGTGCTGCTTCGTTAGGGTTTGGGAAAGATCACAGTGATGAGACCGTCTCCGCTGTCTTTATTCCTTGCAAAGTTAGGCTGAGACCTGAAACGTGTTGAGATTCATATTACCATTCAGCATGGCCACAAAATGTAGTGGATTGCTTAGCTGAGAAAATGAGAATGTCTTGGCTTGGAAAGGAGTTTATATATCAGGGGGGCAAGGGTAAACATTTGAGTTAGACACTGTGACAAATGAACGGAAAAACTGATCGGCCTTGCCTTTTTTCTCTCCATTTCACAATTCAGAGATGAATGGATGCCTCAAGGAGCTGAGAAATCAGGAAAGAAAATTAAGGACAGGACAGTGAAGGCAGACATGGGAAATAACGAGACTTTGGAATTCATTGCTATGGGACAGATAATCAAAATCTCATGATAAAAATTTTTAGAAGAAATAAAAGCAAATTACCTTTTATGACCGCTACAGTCTTTTGGCTAAGATAAAGGTAACCAGATCCCAGGCAGTGAGATACAAAATGATGTGTTAGAGGTATCAGTAGGAAATTACTTCCCCTGTGTGCTGCATTGCTGTGTTGACTGTGCCTCCTCTGTTTTTGTTTCCAATTGTTGAAGGCGTGGAGGAGTGGCTATTGCTGTAGGCAGCATCCCAGACCCGCAGCTGGGAAGGGGATACCTTACACTACCCTGAAAATCTGCCCACCCTCCTGGGTGTCTCACAGGGAGGTGACCTGGGTCTTCCAAGACCTGGTGGAGCCTGACACAGGGAATCTGTGAGCTGTCCAAGTGATGACTGGACTTTATTTTGAGCGGATTCGGTTCCAGTGAGGGAAGCAGAGCTCTGGAGGGTGCTATACACACTATATAGTCTGGCATGCTTGTTTATGGGCCCATTAAACTCCTCTGGCTGGCACTCCCATTTGGCATCCACCAGGAAGCATCTCCCTTGGGCAAAAAAAGGTTAAGATGGGACTTTTTGGAAGGGCCTTGATGACATAATTTTCCTGGTGTTTTATATATGCTAATAGCAAGGAAATAGCTGATTTTAAAGTTGAGCTGATATGTACCTACTGTATTTAAATCCACTTTGAACATGAAAGGAGGGGTAGAAGAGAAACAATAACTTTTCTCAAATCCACATGAGTTTTACAGAGTAATTTTCTTCTAGAAACTTGACTTCCTTATGGGGTTGATTTTGCCTTTTATGCATCTGTATTCTGATATCTTTATTTTCAGCTTCCCCACATTTTTGACTGCTGTTGGCAAGAAGGAGGAAACTGTTTCTACTAAGATTTTTATTAGGCAGTAATCAGTATATTCTTCTTCAATATTGAACAGCTTTTCTGTGCAGTAACTTTAATGTACTGCTGCTGGAGAACCAAAGGGCTGAACGCATCAGCCAGGTTTTGTGGAAATAGACTGGGATTGTTCCGGCAAAATCATAGAGATGATGATCCACCATGGCAATTAAAAAAAAAAAAAAAAAAAAAAAAAGGCACATTTAGTTTTCGTCTGTACTTGCATCTAAATATCCAGCTTGAACTCAAGTACCCGGAGCCTGCCCTCAACAGCAGTAGTTTGCCTCAGTTAAGGAGCTGGCCATTCGGGTCTCAGCTGAAAACAGGTGTAGTTACACTCACTTGTCAGATTTAGGAAATACCTAAATGCATGGTCATTTTTCACTGAGAGTCAAATCACCTTCATTTTAGGCAGTGGTGCTTGTTTTCAGTCGAAGTACACTGTGCCAGCTAAATCCAGCATGTGCAAGCAAATGCTTCCCTGATGGGTGGTTGCACATGAGAGCAGGGGGTCAGCACTTCTGCACGTCCTGTCACCTTTAATCAGCCACCAGAGGGTTAATTGCACACCAGCTCTCAGCAAACCTCTCCGTTGGTGAGGCCTGGAAAATCGCAACTAGCCCATGATAAGTCCCCCTGCAAGCAGATTATGGTCTGACTGCAGCGTGAAGGTGGACTAGGCTATGAAATCAGGATGATTGGATAGTGTATATGATATGATGCTGATGGAAAGGAAAACAAACTCAGGGGCTCTCCATGCGTGAAGGACCCAGTTTAGATTGCAGAAAGCAGTTACAAGAAGCAGCACTTAAATTAATGTGTGACCTGATGAGAGATTAGAGTGGACTAGAAGAGGGTCACAGGAGTCCCGCCAGCCTCTCTCTCAAATGTGTGTTTCCCCCAGCACCCTCACCCTGGCTGGCCACATGATAAAGAAGCTGGTTTGGGTTACTGTGGCAGTATAAAACTTCTTACTGACAGAGTTGATTTTATATCCCCAGGGATAGGAGCGGACAGGCTGGAATGCAGGGAGAATGGCAGACTGGCACTTGTAACTTCAAGCAGCTCAAAACATCATGGAATTGGAGGTCTACAGTTCCCATCTCCCAGCACAGCATCAGGTGTCTAAAAATGGGATTCAGAAAAGCCAGCACAGTGAGCAGAACTGCCTGCTCCAACCCAAAGGAAACCCCAGGAAAGGGATGTTCTGGTCCTGCTGATCCTGCTAGTCCTCAGAATGCAGCCTTGTTTCCTGGGGGTCGTGAAGAGGCACTTCTCTCCAGCTGATATTTCTTACCCTGACCCTTCTGTAAGATTTATTAATCTTCAGCTTTTCACTCACACACACATTAAAAAAAAAAAAAAAAAAAAAAAAAAAAAAAAAGAAAAAAAAAAAGAAAAAAAAAAAAGAAAAAAAAAAAAAAGAAGGAAGGGAAGATCCCTCCTTTCTTTTGTATGCATGGCTGTGGAAAGATGTAGTGCCCTCCCGCATCCCAGATCTCTGAGCCAGGTACTAAAGAGCAGAGGTGAATCAGTGTTTTCAGGTCTCCTCTCAGTCTGAAGGGACTTTAGGGACTACACAGCATTTGGGGAACTACAAAAAGTCTCTCCCCGTGAAACCCTCAGCATCCCATGCTCTAATGTGTTTCCTAAGAAAATAGCAGCTTCAGCAGTTGAAAGAAAGCCACAGCATGCAAGCGTGCAAGTGTGAGAACAAGTCTCCAGCTCAGTGGCTGGTGTGCTATCCCTGGAGCTGGGAGCTTCAGGCTTTGATCCACTCTCACATATGGACCCGTTCAATGGGACCTACTCTGCTGGAACATATGAACAATTCTTGGGACTGAAAAACCCATGGAGTTTTCAGACAACTGTAATATAGACATTTCAGAGGAATTTTGCTTCAGAGCAATTTTAGCATGCCCTATGGACTCAGTTCCCATCGAGGATTCCTGGGTGTGCACCCCAACACCCCTCCTTGGTACAAAGCTGCAAGTGAAGAGGAGGATCAGGCGCTTCCCTCCAAAAGCACACTCTGACCCGAATTCAAACAGCAGCTCAAATACACCCGCAGACGGCTTGAGATCCTGCCCTACTGCACGGAAACCCAGATCCCGCCTGCTTTCCGACGCCTTCCAGGGCTGCTCAGCAGATGACATAACATTAGTCGTGACTTACTGACACAGGTATTCAACTAAATAACGCGTGAAACAATGGAAAGGAAACGCCAAGGGGTTGACCAGCTTAGTCACTGGGTTCGCTTGCGGTTCTGGGCAGTTCCTGCCTGCGCTGCTGTTGAGCCTTTCAGATAACGAGCTTTGCCCAACTGGGGGAAGCCCCTCCAGCCCCGCGGCGGCGGCTGCAGCGGATCCCTGCCGAGGGTCTCGGGCGGCGGTCGGGGAGGCGGCCCCGCTGCAGCGCTCCTGCATCCCGCGGCAGCCGCCGGTACCCCCCGTTCCCGCACTGCGCCCCTGCCCACCCTGCGGTCCCAGCCCGGGGCGGCTGCGGCGGGAGCGGCTCCCCAAACGGGCTCGTCCGCTGCTCGCGCGGCCCCCGGAGTGGGTTTTTTGGAAGTGGGAGGTTTTTAGGAGGGTGGGGAAGCCCCGTCCCAGGGTCTCGGCAGATGGCGACAGAGCACGGGCTTTGGGGGGTGCCCGGCGCGGCGCTGCGCGGGCGGGGCGAACGGGCGGCTCCGCGGGACGCCCGAGGCAGGGTACAGGGGTCCCGCTAACGCCGCCCGAGCGAACCTTCTTCCTTCAAGGCTTCCCGTGAGGATCAAATATTTAACAAGTACTCTTCCAGAGACATATAATAGTTTTTTTACTTTTAAAACATTTTTGTACGTCTCGCACATATACGTTTCTAGATACAAATATAGGAATAATCAGAGCACGTACAGAAGCCTAAAATCCAACAGGCAAGGCGCAGGCCGCGGGCGACGGAGAAGGAGGGCTGGAGGCCGCTCCGCCACCATCCTGGGCCGGCTCGGAGGGGCAAACCTGGCTCCCCATCCCCCCGCGGCTGGGCCGACGAGCGCTGCCCGCGGTGATGGAGAGCCCCCGGAGGGGTGAACGGGCTGCCTCGGGCTAGGGCACCGCTCGGGGCTAGCGAGAGGCGGCCGGGGGATCGGGCTGCCAGCATCCCGGCGGGATCCGTGGGATCGGCCTGCCCGCAGCTCGCCGGGGAGCTGGACGGGGCAGGCATTTGGCCGAAAGGGCTGTCCTGCCCCGCGGGGCGCTGGCAGGCAGCGCTCGGCCCTTTCCGGGATGCTCCCGGTCCCGTGCCCTCGAGTAGGGACGGAGAAGCTACGGAGCCTCGGGCTTAGTCCTTCTATTTTCCCCTCGTAAGAACTCAAATAATTTTTTTTCACCTCCTGTGTCGGCCTCGGGAAGAAGAAAAAAAAGTCCTTCGAGACTCCATTCCTAAAAAAAAAAAAAAAAAAAAAAAAAAAAGCATCGCTTCTGCCGCACAGTTCATTCGCCTCCTTCTCGAGTCCCTCGGAAAGCAAGATTAAAGGGGAAAGTCGCAGCTGTATATTTATGTTTTCATTGCTAGAAGGGAATTGATTTCCTTGCATTTATTTTTGTAGTTGCAATACACAAGGGCGGATTTGCGTCACCAAAGCAACTTGCTGGTCGAGATAAAGTTGCACAAATATTGAAAAGGGAAGTGCTCGCGCTCATTATGAAGTTTTTCTCCGGAAGAAATAAGGATTTCTGCTGTATCCTAAAATACTAAAGCCGCTTCTATTTTGGGACAAATCTCGCAGGCACATCCGCTCATTTAGTCCGAGTTGGAACCTCTCAAAAAACAGGAGATGACCTGGACTGCAGCGAGCCCCGGGTTTCCTGCAGCCTTCTCCCTCCTTGCGCGGGGAGGAGGGGCCGCCGCCTCCCCAGGCAGCGCGGCCGCGCAGCCCTGCGTGTCCCCGGGCAGGCAGGGAGGCCTGCGGAGGCCTTTGGGGAGAAAGGACCCCCTTGTCCCCAGGAGCAGGGAGAGGCCGGGGAGTGAGGCAGGTGCTCCTGGCAGCGGAGAATGCGCGGGGGCGCAGCGCAGCCGAGCCCCGGGAAAGCACCTGCCCCTACGGCCCGGACTGCTCGGCTCCCTGGCCCTACCGAGGCCCAGCCTGGGGGTGAAGGTCTTTAGTGAGAGGCGTTCAGCGTTTTCTTTCGGGTCATTTTAGTGCCCGCGGGATGACAGCAGGATCCCGGCCACCAGCGGCACCGAGGAGCCGCGGGCGTGCCCGGTCGGGTCTGCCCGGCGTACCCGCAGACGGGCCCGTCCCTCCGGTGCTGCTCATTCGCGGGCCCTGCACCGGCAGCGAGGAGAGAGGAGTTTTGAAATCAGCTCCTAAAATGAAAAAACAAAAACAAAACAAAAAAACCAATCAAACAAAAAAAAAAAAAACCCACCACAAAACAAAACAAAAAAACCCCCGCGTTTGGTTTTGTTTGGGTTTGTTTTGGTTTCTTTTTTTTTTTTTTTTTTTTTTTTGCCTTGACTGCCTGGTGAGCAGCCCCGGGCTGGTCCAGCGCTCCGGGGTAGCAGTGGTAATTGCAGCAACAATTTAACGAGGCTGTTTGCGGCCGGGATGCAGCGCCCAGGGCACACTTCGTTGCCCGTCCCTCGGGCGGGCCGGCCGGGTGGCTCTGCCCGGCGGTGGGAACGCGAGTGGAACCGGAGTCGTTCGATCCGGTTTGAGAGCAAGAGGATGGCGCTGGGGTCAGCTGGCGTGAGGGAGAATGGGGAAGAGATGCGAGGGAAAGGAGCTTTCCGATGTGGAGGCAGGAAAAGCTGAGACATAATCAACCGTTTCTTTCGCCGCCTTCGGGTTTCGGACACACCTTGGCACAAGACAGCTCGTCTTCATTTTTCGGTTTTGCCTCGTTAATAAGAACTAAATCAAAGCAAAGAAATGCCTGACTTTTCCCGGAGAACCAGCCTCACCTTCACCCCTTATGGCACACGGTTGTGGCTAAGAAATGCGTTCACTGTCCCTCGCAGGTGGTTTCAGTATTCCCACAGAAGCTACATCTTCATACCTGGCGAAAAAAAATTAGTTCGCCTTTCTGGCGGTTCCCCGAAAACCGTCAGAATTTGGGAAAAGCTTTGGAAAAAATAATAGGATATTTTTGAAACAAAATCAAAGCAAACTTGCAATAGTCCGACCTGGCAGGCTGCTCAAAACGACAGCTACTGCTTTACTTGTACGAAAACTAAAAATAAAGGAAGAGTTGATTTTTAGAGTCAGGTCAGGACAGATGTGATGTTAGAGCAGAGAAAAAAGAAAAAAAAGCTTTCGTAAATTTGTCCCTAAATCATCGCAGTGAATATAGCATATGGTTCTGGTATACTGGAAAAAAAGTGGGGATAGTTCTGTAGTCAAAGGTTTGGGAAATTACGAAGTAGTTTTTAAAGTGTATTTGGTGTACAAGCAGATGCAGCCACCGGGATGGAGAACCTGACAAAAAATCTATCGTAAAATTACGCTGCCGTCAAAATAATACTGGGCAATTAATCGCTGCTAATGCAGGACGCAACGTGTCCTGGGCCCAGAATATCTGGGAGCTCTCATAAATACATATATTGCGTGCATCAGCATGGACTCCTTCTCTTCCAGACTATCCCAGGCTCATTTATCCGGGAAGGAAACACATTTCCTTGAGAATCGTTTCCAAGAGGACCGACCTGCTTCCAATAGCCAAGAATTTCCCCGCGCGTTTCTTTCAAACTTTGGAAATCGCGGCGGCAGCGAGCGCGGCGACCTTACGCTGGATTTTGGTTTGTTTGGTTTTGGCTGGTTTTGGTTGGGGCGGGGCAGGGAGGGCGAAGGTGGTTGTTCAAAGTCGAGAGCGCAATTTAAGGGAGGGATAGGTGTGTGTTGGAGTGTACTTTACGGGGCAAAGCGCTCCAAATCGCGGCTCCGGGGCCGCGCAGCTGCCGGCGCTGCGGGAGCGGCGGCGGCCCCGGCCCGGCCCGGCCCGGCCCTGCGTGGGCGTGTCGGCGGGCGGCGCTGCCCGGCCCCGCGGATCGCCGATTGGGCGTGGGGAGGGAGCGAGGGCTGCTCGCTGCCAGAGAAAGTTTTGGGGAGGGGTGGATATTTTTTCTTCCCCCAGTGTGAGGAAAGGGGGTTTGGTTTGGGTTTGTTTTGTTTGCGCCGCTCCGCTCCTCGCCTGCTCGCTTTCTTCGTCTGGCCGTGGGTTCTGAGCACTTTTTAATTTTCGGGGTTATTTTTTTCTTTTTTTTCCCGTCATTTTTTGCTGGTTGGCTCTCCCTCTTTGCATCGCCGGGAAGTGCTCCACCAGCCGCCTCTCGCCCCGCCATCCCTCCCCATGCGCCCGGGGCCGCGGGCAGCTCCGCGGCGCACACCCGGGAGCTGAGCTGCGGAGCGGCGCGTCCCCTCCTCGGGCAGGATGTACACGGCCGGGCTGGCTCCTTTCTACGCCTCCAACTTCAGCTTGTGGTCAGCAGCGTATTGCTCTGCATCGGGGCCGGCGGCCGGCGGCTGCTTCCCGCTGGACGCCGCGGCGAAGAAGCCGTCCTTCTGCATCGCCGACATCCTCCATGCCGGCGGCGAGGCGGCCGCAGGAGCCGCCGACAGCCTGCCCGGGGGGCCCGGCACCGGGATGCCGGCCGCGCTGGGAGCCGTGCACCACGGCGGTCCATTCCACGCCGCGGCCTCGCCGCTCCGGCCCACGCCCGTCGTGGCCCCCGACGCCCCCGCCGCCGCCTTCCCGCAGCGCCTCTCGCCGCTCTCCGCCGCCTACCACTCCCACCACCACCGCCCCCCGCAGCACCGGTCCCCCGCGGCGGCGGTGGCGAGCGGCGGAGGCGCCCCGGTCCCCGCCCGGCTGCCCGGCGGCCACACGCACGGCTCGGCGCCGGCGCCCGCCAGCAAGGACCTGAAATTCGGCATCGACCGCATTTTATCGGCGGAGTTTGACCCCAAAGTCAAGGAAGGCAACACGCTGAGAGGTAGAGAAATTGGCTTGCCCGCTTTCCGTGCTAACGCACTCGGTGCTCTGTTGCTTGTACTGTGATTAGCGACTACACCCGCGATTTGAAAACTTTCCGATCTAGCCGAGAAAAGAATTATTGTTAAAAGAAAAAATAGAGTTATAAATGGGAGTCTCTAACAGCTCTCACTGAGCCACCTCCCCCAGTCCCCCCCTCCCGGCCCCGGCCTCCACACGGCAGAGCCGGGGAGCAGGGCTTGCGCCCCTGGGAAAATAGCGATAGCGTGAAAATAGCGAGCGGAGCGCTCCGCACTCCCCGGAACGGCCGGGGATTTCTGTCTCCCAGGGCACAGCGCGTTGTAAAGGCTTTCGCTGCAATCCATCTCCCCTCGCGGCCTGTAAACATCCTGACCAAGGCAGTAAATATGTCGGAGGATGTCTGACTGCCGGGGCACGGCCGCCTCTCCCGAGGAGAGCCCCTGGGGGCGGGAGACGGCTGCTTGGTGGCGCCCCGAACCCCTCCGACCGGGCACCCGCTCCGAATCATGCCGGGTTGTCGGTCTCGACCGCGGTATAACAGAGCTCTCCTTGTTCCTGTGCTCGCAGATCTGACCTCCTTATTAACTACGAGCCGCCAAACTGGGGTTCATCTCCCCAACTTGCAGCCTTCCGCCGGCCAGTTCTTCGCGTCTCTAGACCCCATTAACGAGGCCTCTGCTATCCTGGGTCCCTTAAACACAAACCCAAGGAGCTCAGTGCAGCACCAGTTTCAAGACACTTTTCCAGGTACATCTCGTCCCTCCTCGACCCTCCCGTGGCGCAGGGCCCTCCGTCCTGGAGCAGCCCCCTTCCTCCCGGAGGGACTTGCCAGGCAATTTTGGAAGGCTGGGGTGTGTGTAGCGAGGTTCAGATTTTGGCCGAAAGCCGGGCTGCTAGGGGGGAGGAAGAGCCTTCTAGGGCCTGATCTAGAGGACCGTCCCATCGAGTACAGGAGTTATAACCTGGGCCGAGAGAGAAGAAGCGGGGAGCGGGGAGAAGAAGAAATTCGGGTTCCAGACAGCTCCACCCGTGCCCGAGGCAGTGCAAGCGGACAGGACACGTACCAATCGGGCAGGCAGGGCTGCGCTGGCCTGGACCCTCCCTGCACACCGCACTCCAAATCTTATTCTGATCGATTTAAGGCTCCCTTTTCGGGCTGTGATATTAATAACGCCGTCTCCCTCTCCCCGCTTTTCTCTTCCTCTCCCCAGGTCCGTACGCTGTTCTAACCAAGGACACGCTGCCCCAGACGTACAAGAGGAAACGCTCCTGGTCCAGGGCTGTTTTTTCCAACCTGCAGAGGAAAGGTTTAGAAAAACGGTTCGAAATCCAGAAGTATGTCACCAAACCGGACAGGAAGCAACTGGCGGCAATGCTGGGGCTGACAGATGCTCAAGTAAGAACGGCTCCGGTTTTATTTCAAACTTCACTTCCAGTTTAGATGGATACCAGAGGGCAGTGAGGTTTCAAAGTGTTTTCCCTTCCTTTATAAGTGGGGCTGTCTGAGGAGCTGCACCTCGCCCCAGCATCTCCTGCGCCCAGGTTCCGTGGCGTTCCGCGGCCCGGCGCCGAGCTTTTGCCTGTGTTTTGGGCACCGAGGAGCAGGCCGGGCGGGGAGACGAGCGGGGCCAGGGCAGACCATCAGCGTGCGCTTTACTGGAGTGCAATTTGCTGTAGGAGGCAGTTTAAGGCAAAGGAAGCAGAAGCGAAAACATTGTCCTTAATGTCTTTTTTTTTTTTTTTTTTTCTTTTTGTTTTTAATTTTTTTTTTTGTTCTAAATCTTTCCTTGCGTTGTGAAATCCTTCGTTCTGAGGAAGTGAAAACACTTCTTCAAACGGAATCATTAAACGCCACTCTGTAATGATTCCACTATTGAGGGCCCGCAACGCACAGAATTGTATAACGCTGTGGTTTCTTGAGAAAGATTTGGTTTCCTGGAAGAAGAAGTAGGAGAGGAAAAACCCCAACAAACAAACAAACACACGCACACGGGGTGGGATGTGTGCGGTATTTAAATACACAAACTAGAAGGAGGAAAAAACAAAACAAAGCCCTTCAGTCGCATAAGGATGTGGGCAGCGGGAGGGGAGGACGGCGCCTCCTTCTCTCCCCGCGTTGCCGGTGCCGGTGGAAGGGGTCGGGGTCGGGGCCGGGCGCGGTGCGGGGCGGGGTGGGGCCGTGCTTCCCGTCTAAGGGCGGCGCGGCCGCAGGTGAAGGTGTGGTTCCAGAACCGGCGGATGAAGTGGCGGCACTCCAAGGAAGCGCAGGCCCAGAAGGACAAGGAGCCGCCGCCGGAGCCGGAGCCGGCGGCCCAGCGAGCCGGCGCACCGCCAGCCGCCCCCGGGGAGCCCGAGCGCAGCCCCAGCCGCTCCGACGGCGACAGCGACAGCAGCGACGCCGAGTCCCTCGACATGGCCCCCAGCGACACGGAACGGACTGAGGGCGCCGAGCGGAGTCTGCCCGCCGCCGGGCTGGCCAAGTCCCCGGGCAGCACCGGCTTGCCCTCCCCGCCGCCGCCCGCCGCCGCCAGCCCCGAGCCGCGGAGCGGCCTATAGTCGGGGCGGCCCGGGACCTGTGCGCTAATTTATCTCCCTTCCCCGCCCCGGGAGCGCGGCAAGGCCGGCCCAGCACCGGCCCCGGCCCCGGCCCGCTCCCGCCTGTGGCCAGCGCCCGGCCCGGCCCGGGGCGAGGGGCCGAGGACGCAGGCGGAGCGGGGAGCCCCGGCTCCGGGGCGGCACAGCGTGAGGCGGCCGCCTTTCCCTCGGAGCTGCTCGCAGGAGACCGAGGAATCTCTTTTTTTTAATTTCTTTATTTTCCCTTTTTTGTTTTATTTTTAATTTTAATTCTCCGTTTCCCGCCCCTCGTTCTCTCCGAGGAAAATCCGAGCAAGGGACTGCGAGAACGCTCTCCGAAATCCCCACCTTTCCCCGCCCCACCCCCCATACCAATTTACAATGTGAAGTATTTTGCCAACGTCCTCATTGGTTGCAACTTGTTGCTTCGAGTAATCCGGCCAAGAAATACTGCACTGACAAAATATATAAATATATATATATATATATAACTCCTGTAAATAAAATGTTTGCTATGGTTTGTAGCCACGTCAGTCTGTTGACCAGGGGCGAGGGCTGGCGTGGCTGCCCCAGCTGCATTCACCCCGCTCGAAGGCAGCAGCTGCCTCTCATCGCCTCCCCAGGCAGCCTTCCCCTTTTTTTTTTTTTTTTTTTTTTTCCTTTTTTTTTTTTTTTTTTTTTTTTCCCTTTTTTGTTCTAATGGAGGCAGTGACAAGGACTGGATTTGATGACGCAGAGTTGTGCCCCGATGAGGAAGTTGTCGATGACACTGGTAGCCCCGCGTGTGCCCGTGCCGTGTGCGGTGGCTTTTGATGACGGATGCCGGGCCGGGCTGGGCTGTCCGACGGCCCGCTGCTCCCGGCTCGCTGTCAAGAGCCGGCGGGGCAATTTTGGGGCGCAGGGGGGTCACGACAAAAGGGTTTGGTTTGTTTTTCTTGGCTTTGCTGTGCTTTGCTGTCGCTCCGGTTCGCCGCGCACCTCTCCGCGAGCCCCGTGACGTCACAGCGCGGCCGCGTGGCTCCGGGGGCGGCTGTGACGTCACACAGGCCGATGGCGGGGTGGGGGCGGGGTGAGCACCGGGGTGGGGGGGACGCAGGGCCGACTGCCTCCCTATCCCGGTGGGTGCTGCTGGGGCTGGGTGCCCTCCCCGGTGCCCGCGGCCTCCACCGGGTTCAGGCCGGGATCCGACGGCTCCGCTCGGGTTCACGGTTAGCTTCGCCCTCGGAAAAATATAAAGCGCCGCGCTGCTCCGTGCTGCGTTCCTCCCGGGCCACGAGGGAGGACGGGGGCCGCTTCTGAGGCAGCCTGCTCCCCCCTCCTCCCTTGCCAAGCAGAAGGGATTAGAGAGAAAGCCGCGGCGGTGAGCAGACCCCGTGCCTCCCTCTGGGAAGCGAGGTTTTTGCCTCGACACAGGAATACGCGGGGGCCGGGATCCCGCTCAAGGAGGCAGCAGGGCAAGGGCAGAGAAGTCGCCCCCCCACCCTCTTCCCCAAAGCTCGGCCGATGGGCACTGAGCCTCAGGCATCGCTAAAAAGAAAGGGGAGAGAGAGGAATAAAGCGAAAGACCGGGAAAATGCCTGTGTCCTCCAGCGATGTGGAGGCGGGTGCAGGTCTGGCCTTCGCCTGCTGCTTTTCTCAAGGCTCAGGTGAGGAGTCCTTCGGGGGTGGGGGCGTTTTCGGGGGAGGACACTCTCCTCGGGGCCTCCCTTGTTAGCGAAAGCAAAGTCCCGGGGAAAGGGAAAGCAACACCCACAGAATTACCCCACCAGAAGCCCTGGGAAGAAGGAGCTGGGTCATACAGCAGGCCAAGAGACGTCTTGCCGGACGAAGGAGGGACGGGTGAATTAGTAAAAAACGTGTGACTGAGAGGGCAGAGGCTCTGTCAGAGCCATGACAGTCGTGGTGATCTCTGAGGGGGACGCGCACAAAGATGATCTCCAAGGGGGGCTGATGCGCTCCTGGATGCCCGCAGAGCCCGTCCGGGATAGCGTTCCCGGGGTGCCGTCCCTGATCGACCCCTATCGGGACAGAGAAGTGGAACGGGGGAACAAATTACCTGGAAGGGCCTTGTAAACTAATGCTCTGCCCTTAAAACCTTGCCAGGGAGGGAACGAGGAGGTGTCATGGCTTATCGGGGCACGGTGTAGGCCCCGCAGTTCACTTTCAGCCCCTGAAAGCGGCTGCGTCCATCAGCGTGGCATTTGCCATGATGTTGGAACTCCCCTAAATGTAAGGGAAGGTGCGGGACAGATGCCCAGCGAAACATGACTGCTTCTCCTCCGATAAACCACCGTAGTGCAGCTCACGGAACCGCAGGAATTTGTTTGCCTCTTGAGTTTGCTTCCTGAAAGCTAGCCCATGCAGGAGAGAGGGTTTTGGAGTGGCTTGTCAGATGAGAAAGGAAAAGCGCGTCGGGAAAGAGTTTCTCTTCCCCTGGGTTGAAGGAATCTGCATCTGCTCCAGCGGAGGGCTGGCTGCGCGGGGCCAGGCTCCCTCCACCTCGGCCTCCCCACATAACGGGAGCAATGCCCGCCTGGATTTGGGGTCGGGGAGAGAAAGAGGCAATGCCTTTATGGCATAATTTTAAGATAACACGGGGGGGGGGGGGGGGGGGGAAGAAAAGAAAAGAAAAAAAAGAGGGAAATAATGCTGTTGGGACTCGAGGTTTGGATAAAGATGCTCAGGTCGGAATGGAAGAGATGGGACAAAATTCCTTCGTTGTGCGCCCGCTTTTTGTGCTCCGTGCACCTCGGGTGCTGTTCGAGCCAAGGGGCCAAGTGGCGGAGCGGGAGGATGGGCTTCTTCCTCTGCCTCGGCTTCAGGGAAAATGAATTATATCTCCCTCCAGTTTGCTGCTGCTGTACACGCGCAGGTAGAGCAAAGCCACGAAAACGAGTTTGGGGTAAGATACGTCCGTGGAGGGATTTGTGTCCGTCTCTACAGGGAAGGGAGTTTTCCCCGTCTCGCGAGGCTGCAGTCACTGCTCAATTTCCGCGGGAAAAAATCGGGACAATGTCGTGCCGCAGGCAGCTCCAACGCCGATGGCTGCCGAAGGCGGAATGTCCGTAGTGCAACGCAACACCCCCGCTCCCAGAACAGGTCAAAGAAAGTTCGGGGAAGCCTCTATTTTGTTTGTTTTTTTTATGGCCGGGTAACAAAAAAAGGCTTTTGATGCTGGTTGTCTCTGAACGAGAGACACCCGAGCCCACTGTTTTACTGCCGACCCGAAAACCCTCGACGGTGTTTCAGTCGGGGGCAGCAGCTTTCCGAGCGGCCTCTTCATCTCCCCTGAATCCGCCGTGACTCTTTCCAGGTCTGTGCCGGGCACCGCAGCCCCCCAGGGCCATCCCCGCCCAGCGCTGGGTGACAGCGGCGTGTCTGTCGCGGTGGGGCCGGGGTCCCCGCGGCGGGGCCGGCAGGAGCTCCCCCGGCGGTTCCCCGGTCTCCGCGCCCCCAGCCAGGGCAGACCCTTCGCACAAACTCGTTTCGTTGCTTCGCTTCCCCACCCGGATGCCCGAAGAGATTTTTCGCGCTGCTTTCAGATGAAAAGTCGTACGTGAGGCCAAGAAGCGGGAGCGATACACGCTGCCGCACGGAGGTTTTCCTGCCTCCTCCTGCCTAGCACGTATGGGAAATCGGATTAATACAGAAGCGGGAGGCCTCGCCGTGCCGCTCCGATATCCCAGCCCTGTCTGGGGGCATCCACACTCTCAGAGATGCGTAGCTGGGCTGATAAGAGCCGGGTCCGCTCGGCCTTCTTCCCGGGACGCAGCTTACCAAGAACCCCTGCACCTTTCCCGGGCGCTGTGTTAGGAGGTCCAACGAGATACTTTTCTTTTCGCCCGACTTCTTACCAGAGACCTCCCATCTTCAGAGACCCGACTCAACCTCAGAAATAACAGCCACATTAGAAGGGGAAAAAAAAAAAAAAACAAACAACAAAACCAAAAACCCAACATAAACCACCAAAACAATAATAGAACAAAACAGAAGCAATATTTTAATCAAGCGGTACAGGGTGCAAAAGGGCCGGGCGGGAAGCTGGCACCGGGGTCCGCCGCTGTCCTGCCCGGCGAGGACGGGGTGTCGGCCGCGATCCCCCCGCCTCGCTGCTGCTCCCACCAGAGCCCCGCGGGCGGCAGCGAAACCTGAGTTCGCCTCCCTCGTTAGCAGAGCGAGACCGGCCCCGCTACTTAGGAAAATATTTTTATTTTATTTTAATGTTGGGCTTAAGCTGATGTCTTTAAAAATAATTGTTTTCAGACCCCAGTTCGCTCGGCATCGCCGTTTCACACTCGCAGGCACACACAGCTTTCCCTGCAATTCATGCCTCGGGACTGCCTGGCGTCGGCAAGACAAACTGCAATCTCCAAAATGTCAACTTTTGCCACAATCTCGACTAAAAAAACCACCCCCTTCTTATTGCTGTTGAGCGCTCATCAGAAATAATGGCTGTTTACACAAAACCTTTATTCACTTTCTTAAATAAACACCAGTGAATTCAAATAAAGCAAAGCCTCAGCTATAATTCAAGCACAACGTTTGCTGTGTGTATTCTCGGCTGCGGACCTGGAGAGATTCCTCGGAGAGAAATATGAGGTCTCTTTTCATAGTCCACCTCCATTAGCTAAATATGCTAGCTCACCTCGGCCAGGTTTGTACTACTTCGGTTTTCCTTTTTTCCCCTCGTTTCTGTTTTTCCCCAGCTGAAACGGAAATATTTCCTCCCTTTTCCCCGGACCCTTTTTACAGAGGTGTGGTCCTGACGCTTTTATTTTTAAATCAATTTGCAGAAGCCCCTTCCCCTCCCCTTTCACAGCCCCGGCTCGGGTGCGCGCTGCGCGAGCACGGCCACCCTCAGCAGCCCGCCCGCCCGCGGATACCCGCGGCTTGTGGGCTGGCGAGCCCGGTGAGGCGATGCCAAGGTCTCGCTTATCTGGGAAAGAACCGCCTATAAATGCAGTTCGTGCGGACCCACGAGCTCGGGCGGGCAGCTGCAGGGACCCGCGGAGGGAGCGGCGTCCGTCCGTCGCCCCTTGAGGGAACCGGGTCCGTCCCGGCGCGGCGCGGGGGGCGCTGCTCTCCTGCTCCCCTCATCTCCGTCGCTCCCAGGCCGGGACTGGCAGCCCCAGCCCTAACGAGATCCATTAAGGGTATTATTGATGTGGAGGTTTGCTGTGAGGTCCCTGCTGGAGGGAAGCGGGGCTCCGCTGCAGATACAGGCGCTCTGATCTGCACCACCTGGCTGAAACCAGAGAGCCGCCACTTCATTAATGGGTTTAGCCTTTGCTAATTGGTGTCTTTAGGAGCCTTGCCAGATTCTGCTCCGCGATCTTTGGAGGCAGGTTTTGTTTTTGCTTCTGCCGGTGACATTCGTTGACGGCAATCAGAGCCGATCCCAGCGCAGCTCAAGCCGTCCGCCCGGCAGCCCGACAGCCCTACGGGCCGGGCTGGACTGTACGGCCGCTACGGGCACCTCCTGCCCGCTGTTGCCTTCACCGTCCCCACCCACCATCGTCATCTTCAGCAAAAGTGGGAACGCCGCGGGTGAACCCCGCAGCGAGCAGGGCCAAACCCGCTCCTCCCGCCTCGGTGGCGGCTGCGGCAGGCGACACCAGTGCAAGTGGGGAGAAAGGAGCCCTGTGACCCACACCCGCCCTGCGGAAAGCAAGCACAGGGGCCGGGGCTGTCCCTGCCCGCCGGGACACGGGGCCGATCCCGGGCAAAAGGGGAGCGGGAGGGGCAGTGCCCAGCCCCGCTCCCGCAGCAACCCGGAGCCGCCGCGGCTGTCCCCGGCACTGAGAACCGGCGCCACGGCCGAGCCCCCTTCGCCACCCATCCTCGGGGTCAGCTTCATTCCCGGCCCCGCGGCTCTGAACAGCTTTTCCGAGACTCAAACGGCCGTAGCTAATGAAACTCGTTCACCGCAAATCACAGAGCTCTGCCGTACGCTATAATCAAATTTCTGCTTGCCTTGAAAAACCCGGGCCACCCTCCTCCACCCCCGTTCTCCGGGCAAACCCCAAATCAAAGGTTTCTAGCCATCACACCCCTCCAGTTATGCCTGGTCCCAGGCCATCTCTCCCGGCCTTCGTGCCATCGCCCGTCCTTCCCGCCTCCTCGCGATGACCAGTTCCTTTCCTCGGCCACCAAAAGAAGAGGCTACTCGGGACCACCCCTGTCTGCTTGGTCGGTCACCTGCATGGCAGCACGGGGGTGATGAAAGGACGGGGATGCTGGAGAGAACAGAGAAGCTGCAGGGTTTCTTGCCCAGCAGCCCAAAACAGGGGTGACTGGGGAAGAGACACACTCTCACATACACGCACACACAAATCACGCCGGCCTCATTTCCCGGGTAATGTGTCACTAGCCGTGTAAGTCAAGTATTCAGGGGTCAGACGCTGCTGATAAATCACGCCGAGCGGAGATTTTATCTTCCTCACGGCACCGTGGTCACCGGGCTTTGCTGAACCACTTCCCGGTGCCGGCCCCGGGCGAAGGGTCAGAACCGATACGAAATGAAGGGGCACTCCGGTCCCCCGCTCGCCCCCCAACGCGAGGCCGCCCGGCCTTGGCCCATTTAAGCCCGGCTACAAAGGGCTCTGACCCGTGCGGGGCTGGGACAGATCCCCCCCCCCCCCCCCCCCCCTCCCCCCCCCCCCCCCCCGCTCCACCGGACCCACGAGCTCGTGCCTGAACGTAGTCATGGAAAGCAAGAAGAAGCAGGATGGGATGCGGCATGGAGCCGGTCCGTCTTCCCGAAAACATCCCAGTACGATTCTAAAATGCATGAACTCCCAAGCCGGCCCGTGTCTCTAGAGCGCTCCTCACTTCCATGGACGAGCCCAAGACCTGGCCCTAAGCCTTGTCATTGTTCTTTGACACCACATAAACAAAACATGTAGTTGCAGATAAAAAACAACTCGAGGGAATTACAGCCTGTGTTTTACAAGCAATCCGTTTGAGCTTTTCTATTATCATCATTATTTTAAAGACAGGACAATATGTCGGAATTCTCTTTCCCAGCGCATTCATGCAGATATCCGCAGGTATGTATTGGAGTGTGGACATATCCATGGATACACGCATATTCATATGTAAAAGCAGTCCATTGCAAACACCTGTCTGTATAAATGACTAGGCTGTGCGAGGGTATCAATGGCTTTAAAAGACCTTTTCAGCAAAAGTGTCTAGATTACAGCTATGTTTAATTCCTGGCCGTAACGAGACCTGCCTGGAACTTAACAGAGCTGCCCAGAGCAGTGACTATAAGATGACTTGATGAAGCAGCGTGGGCTTAGTCTACAAATATGAGGAGAAAAGGGGTTAGACTGCAACTGACACAACAGCCCCTTCTAATGGCTACAGCCATTCAGCACGGCTCGGGAATATTTTTACCAGCGGTGTAACAGGGAGGATGTGGAGCTTGGTTCTCACTCGGGCTTGGATCTGTACGGTTTTCCTTTTTACTGTAGTTCTTCAACTCTCCAGAACTTAATACATCCAGTACCGTTCTCTTCACAGCATCGTATATCCAAGGACAAATCTTAATGTGGATCGTCTGGCCCAAGTGGCCCCGTCCCCATCTCCGGAGAGTCGCCTCCCGCTCGCACCCACCAGTGTCTGTGACCGCAGCCGTGGCGGATTAGCCGCCCGTGGGTGACGAGGAGTCGTCCTCTACTTTATCCCCAAGCCTTTGGGAACGTTGTCCGGCGTGGGGTGGAGGTGGGAAAAGTCCTGACTCCCTCCCCGGAGCTGTGGATTGCTCCGAGCCCCACTGTGCCGAGACCCCTCAACCTACCCAGGGCAGAGCGGGCGGAGGGGGCGGGTGGGGGCGGCCCTGGCCGGATCGGGCTCCTCTCTCCGACTACAGTAGACGTGTTTATTTGTGCGCCCACCCCTCCCCATAAATCCCACCATCTATAATCATTATCTACATGGAAACTTTTGCCCCCTGCAGCCCCCAGGACCCCCCCACCCCCCTCCCCAGCCCTAGTTAGCGGTGATGATTTTAAAAGCATGCGATGATCTAAGCCCTAATACTAATATTATGCATCATTTGGACAGGATAACCATGCCACCTTGTCAAACGCTGCCTCTTTACACAAGCCATTTGCTGCATCGCAGAGTCATAAGGGCGGTGATGGATGTGCCGGGGACCCCCCCGGCGCCCCCCGGCGCGGGCAGGAATGCGGGCGGGCGGAGCCCCCGCGCCCGCGGCCGGCCCGCACCCCGCCGGCGACAATTTATGGTCTGTATATATTTGCTGGCTCCAGATATCGGCAACGTAATGGATGGCTATATTTTATGAATCCGAGGCTCGGATCTAGGGACTCGGGAGTCCCTTCCATGTATGGTGCACTCCTGTCTCGCCCTTAATCCGCCCGGCAGGCAATAAACTTCCCCGCTAAATGCGCTGGGAGATAACAGACAACTTTTATTGATTACAAGAAAATACTCGAAACTAAATAAAGAGTTTTTATGAGGATCTCCGCGAAGGCCCTTTTCCCATAACCATTAAGCACAATATCGACGTTTTACTGTGTGTAAACTGTGAACCTGTTTAGCCATAAAGGTTGGAGCGGGCGGGGGGCAGATGAAAAGCGCGATGCTCGCCGAGACGAGCCGGGCTCGGAGATGCCGCGGGGCTGCCAATCCCCGCTGACCGTCCGGACTCCCCCTCGGTCCCTCTCCCCTCTCCCTTGCTGGAGGAGTCGGTGCGGGAACCTCTCCCAGACCTGAAATCGGGAGCGCTGGGGCGCAGCACCGGCGATGCGGAGCTGGGAAAGAGTGAAAGGCACCTCACAGCGGCGTCCGGAGCCGGACTGGGGAGAGTTATCGCCCCGGAGAGCCCCGAGGGGAGGATGCGGGGCAGCCCACTCGCGTTTTAAAGTGGATGATCGTGGAAGGTTGCTCCACCTTCCCCCTCTTCCCACAGGCCCGGGTGGGGGACGAGCGAGAAAAGAGGCGAATTTATGTATTTTATTGTATTCCGACCGTCTTCTTTATAGCCTCAGAGGTGTAAGGGGCGTAGAAGTCTCCTCCTGGAAGAGGGATGATATTAGGGCGGGCGGGGAGGGGGAGGTCCGGCAGCAGGCAGCTGGGCTCTGTCCAGGGACAAGGTAGAGATCTACCAGTGGTGGCTTTGCTCTCCCCGGGGTCTGCACCTCCTCTCCCCGCTCCTGCTGAGAGCATGGACCGCTTCGGGGAAAAGAGTTTTATTCTTCCATAACACACTGCAGCAGCACACGGGACGGGGAACGGGCCGGGGCTGCCAAAGGCAACACGAAAATATAAACCCTACCCGCGGTCCTGACTTTGAAAGAGCATTGATCGCTTTTTAAAATTTTTTTTTTAATTTTATTTTTTATTTTGTAATTTTTGGTGGCGGCGCTCCATCCTTTGAGACCAATCCTCTAATAAATTGCTTTAAATGTCCCGTGGCTTCATTACCGCAGGTATTTCTTGCCATAGGCAGCCGGGTTGGAAGTCAAAAAAGTTATTTTCTCCTGCAACTTCATTGCCAGCCTTCAACAGCAAGAGGCAAACGGTGCTGAGGTTTTTTTCCCCCTTGTTGTTGTTCTGTTTGCCGCACTTGGAAAGGTAACTGTGAAATCACTCAGTGTCTGCGACTTGTATCGCGTTTCACTGGAAAGCCATAAACCTGTCTCATTCCCTGACGTTTCACGATTTACTTACGAGCATAAAGGAAATGCTTGAGCAGTGTTTCCTCTGCAGTTCTCCTTCGACGAGGGAAGCCAAGGGAAGATGCTAATATTGCCATCTCATTTTACAATTTGTCCCGTCTATCCGAACAAGGGGTGTGCACACACCAAGGTGCCATGGGGTTCAGTTTCTGAGACGTAACCCCTGATCTCAGGGATCACACTCGCCGGCCCAGTGAATTGTTTAGCCTGCCCCTCACTGCTGATAAAACGTCGGCTTTCGTTAAAACAAACAAAGCGATCCAGAGCCGTTTGTCAGTTCTGCAGAAGTCCAGTGAGCAGGGTGCCCCGGCAGGGATGTCGTGTGTGCCCATGTCACCTAGCAGCCCCTCTGCACTGTCACTGCTCACCCCGAACAGGATTGTCCCCTCACCAGCAACCTGCACAGGGGCCCTTGCCTTCCTCCTGCAAACACCCTCCCTCCAGCCCACCACGTGCTCGTGCTTTATCTCTAATACATGTGCCTCTCTAGGCACACACATAAAATATTATGCTGCCCTTTGTTTTTAATTAGCCATTTTTAAATTTTTGTTTTTAAGATGCAGCTTCATGAGGAATATTTAGCCCATTAGCTAAATTAGCTGGTGAGAACCAAACCCAAACAAAAAAGACATGGGCATCAGTATCTGCAGAACTGGAAAATATTTGGAAGGTTGTTATACACACTTCAAGTCATAAATTAATAGTCGGTTTATTCTTCAATCAGGAAAAAACCATTAAGGTTTGTTCAGCCCTGGTCTGTGGGAAAATAATTTCTTTGATTGAGCTCCCCCTAAAGACCCCCAAAAGTTTTCTCTCCTCTGTCATGAGCAGTCTGCTCTTTCCTGTCTTCCGGACAGAGGGAAGAGTAGGACCTCTGGAGAAAAGCAGGTTTTCAGGATCTTGAATTTCACTTTGCATCTGTCTTCCTACCTGCTGATATAATTTTTCTTTGCATTCGGGACCTTTCTAAATCTGCCTAGAGAAAACTGTGGGATAATGAGAGTTGTGTATCATCTTTTATCAGCTTTTTCTTCCTTGCTGGTGGCCAACACTGTGGCTCTGAAGGAAACAGACTTTTGAAGGCAGGGGGCTGAGGAGTGGGAAAGCACAGCATGGAAAGAAATTCAAGTTGAGGAATGAGAGGAATGGATAAAAAAAGGCAGGGCTGATTACTTTTTCATTGCATAGATTTCCTACAGGAGCAGTGGTTACCGATCCTGGATCCACTTATTTATTTAGTGTGTTTCTGAAATGCATGAGCTCTGAAGCCAGCCCATGTCACTGGAGCACTCCACACTTCCATGGACAAGCCCCAGGCCTGGCCCACAGCCTTATCATTAGGAAGGAGCCATTCTCCAGCCCATGCACCCTCTGGCAGCACTGCTGGGTCACTATGCACCATTTAGTGACTCGCTCCCCACCCGCCCTCGGGTCACACTGAACCCCAGAGACCAGCTGGCTGCTGCCGTGACGTTGGGAATTTGATATCAAAGGGCCATTTGCCTTGGAGGTAATCAGATCTTTTCCTCTTCCCATTCAAATTTGCAGGGTGCTATTTTAGGGTTTCCTGTGGCTGATGCTGGCTCAGATGCAGGCCAGAAGATCCTGGCAGTGCATGGATCCCAGCATGCTGGCTGTCAATCCTCATGAACGGTGGGGTTCAGGAGCTGATGGGCTGCTGAAGCCTTGAGCATTGTCTAGCTCTCCGTTGGTCAGTGCTCCTACAAACTGAACCCTCATTGTCCCTCCTGGGCCAAATGTCAGTATAGCCCCTGCTCTTTTTAGTCCAGTACAGGTGCTGGTTGATAGCACAACATGGTTAAGTGGGAGCTGACCCAGCCCGCAGTGCAACCTCACAAAGATCCATCTCATTGTTCAAACTGAGCACATCAAGACCAGTCCCAAGAAACACAGAGAACCCTTTCCTTCCCTTTGTAAGGGTTGAGGCAAATCTACTGTGGAGATCTGTGCTTTGTGTGGACCTCTGCCCTTGTGGTGAGACTCACCCCAGCCAGCAACCTGGGAGCTGGCAGTGATGGAAGCCTATGTCAAGATCTATCCTGTGAAAGGCAGTAATTAAAATTAGGGATTTTCTGCTGGGGAAGTCTCAGTCCCGGGTCCAAGTTTCACTGATCTGATGCGTCACGAACAACGTTTACTTAGGCCTAAATTTGTCCCCATTTTTTTGCCAGTTCTACTATCTCTATAACCATGAGGCAGAAAAACAATCAGGGTAGAAAGAAAAAAGCAATAGCACTAAGTCTGCTGGTAGAAAAAAAACCCTGAGTTTGTTTAATCAATTTTTTTGACCTTTCAAAAAGAAATTTTAGCATTATAAAGTATTTTAAAAGCAGTTTACAAAAAGCATAGCAGGTAAGATTCCTTGAATGACATTGTTTAAAAAGGATGGTGTGGAATAGTAATCAGAAAAATGAGTCAAATGAAATCCTAGGCTGCTCCTTGTAGGAAAGAAATGCTAAGTGGGTATTTTTCATCCATAGTTGTCTTTTTTTAAAGGCAGTTGACTAAAATATTCCTGAAATGTTCCTGTGTACCAATAATGGGCCCTGCACGCATTTTCTTGAGCAATTATTTAATCTGCTGTTGCACTGGAATGTTGAATTATTTTCAGCTTTGGCTTTTCTAAGCTCATCTCTAGTGCAGTGAAATCTTTTGCCTTGGTACTAACTAGCTGTGAGCAAGAAGTGATTCAGAGGCATTTGGTGCCCAAAATTATTGTCTTGGATTCAGCTAGGGTGGAGTTAATGCCTTCAAACGTGGACTGGAGACCGCCTGTGACAGACGACTGAACTGCTCCCCTCAAAACAGCCTTGCTAAAAGGCAGGCAGTACGTTCTGCAAATGAGTATTTCTGGGAACAGTTTCTTTTTCTTTCACATTTGTTTTGTCCCTTGAAGAGTGAAATTCACCTGAAATGCCTAGGAGGATACGGAAGAAGGTTCATATGGGGCAATAACCGCATCCTTGTAATCCTCAGTGAGACAGTGTTACCTGAGAGAGGTAGTGATGATGAAGTGATCCATACTTACTTTTTATTATGAATCTCGTGGATGATTTAATTTTCTCTTACTGCCTGGGAATGATATATGAAAATGCATAGGCATCCCATGCCTGACTGAGGTAAAACATTCTCATCCATGGCAGAGTGTGGAGTTCCTGAGAGACAACTCCTCGTAACTGCCCTTTGCTGACTGACAGATTCAGTTTGCTCTTACTCAGGCATGTGAAATGAATCCGGCTTTCAGCTGCTGTATTTGTTTTTTGTTTCCAGTGTGGATCCATTTGCTTGGCACCATTATCTCAAAACTTTACTTTTGGATTGCACTGTCAACATTATTGTGTGAGGGTTGAGCTTGCTTTGCGCGCGGGGTTGCCTGACTGCAGGAGCACAACGCAGACCTGAGCAGCACATGAAGCACATTACAGTGAGAAGCTACCTGTTGAAATAGCAGAGATCATGCCATTTTTTTACATATGCACAACAAAAAAAGTGGAGAGATGGGCTGTTTGAGATATTTCCAAAGCCAGAGGTTGTTGAAATATTGATGGAAGTACACACTCCTTCATTTCTATGCTTCTGAAATACAAAATATCCATTAAAAGTGACAGACTTGAAGCCAAGGCAAACAATTTCGTAAGCTAAACTTGAACACTTTTACTTGCAAGTACTGATCTTGTGATGACAGATTCATTTTTCCAGCTCTGGCAAATTTGTTCCTACTGTAGCCTTGCTGGAAATTACCCTGCAAGTGTTTATAATCCTGTCCTACTGTGAAGGACTCCTTGTGGGATGCATAATTCACATGAAGAGAGGATCTTGTGGCTATGGGCAAGGTGGGTCTGTGTAAGTATCATAAAATGGTTTGGGTTGGAAGGGCCCTTAAAGGGAGAGGTCCCCTAGTTCCAACCTTCCTGCCATGAATAGAGACACCTCCCACTAGACCTAGGTGCCTAAAGCCTCATCAAACCTGGCCTTGAACACTTCTAGAAGAAGGACATCCACAATTTCTCAATGTGTAGTTTTACATTTTGCCTTTTGCACTGGAGAGCCCTGGTAGTCTTATATCTTGCTACACATATAACTGTATTTTGATTCACTTTTAAACTAAAATAAAAATATCCAGACAGTGCTTTGCACAGCAGTTTAACAACTGTTATATATATAAATAGACATCACATACTAAAATACCATGTTGATATGAGCCATATAAACAGAAGAGAGCAGAAATACAGTAGTCTTTTTAACCCGATCTAATTTTGTGTCTAGACAAGCTTTACTCAGCACCAGAGTCTGCCTCAGTGCCACTTTCTGGTACTCGAGGTAGGTACAGCACAGTCCTGCCTCTCAACATTATTAATTTTCCTAGTGGGCTGATGCCTCTAAGAAAAATGGCAAAAACATTTCCAAGACTGCCAATGGAGTCACAGAATGTTTAGCCTGTGAATCCAGGGGTCTTCAGTACCAGCAAGAGGCTTGCAGTGCTTTTAGCATTATTAATGTGATGGTTCTGATCACAGCTGATGAAGAAAAGAAGGAAAGAGGAAAAGGTCAGAATAAAAGATAAGAAAGAAGTGGTGGAAAGGTATAGCATTTTCCCTTTTATCTGCATTTTTCTGTGTAAAAAATGTAGAGCTTCTGCCAAGGCATTTATTTATTCGTTGCTATGAAAATCGCTTTGTGTCCTAGTTTCAGCAACGTTAATATATTTTTCTTCAGTAAGTGATTATCTTTTATGACCAGTTTAGACTTATATGGAGGTGCAGGAATATGCCATAAAACTCTACACCATAAGCTGTGTACAGGACATATCAACTACTCTAAAGTGATTACATTCATGAGAGAAGAGCCAATCCTTCTTACGACTTCATGTTATAGCAGATGAGCTCAGTGCTGCTGAGGAAGACATTAAATCCTGCTGGTGTAGAAGGTAGAGAGACCCACTATGTGACTACTGTTTCAAGAAAATATGATGCAGATACAGACCTAGATCCAAGTATGGAAATTGGCTGGTGGGCCCCTCAGGCTTTCTGGCAACCCACAAGCCATGGAGGAAGAAGAAACAGCTGCTGCAGCTATCACTGGGAAAGATGACAGTGGAGGAAACTAAGCCTTGCAAAGGGGTCCAGGTCGCTGTGAAGGAGGCACAAAGCCTCAGGCTGGTGCTGTCAGGGAAAGCTGTGGCATCACCAAATGTGGCAGCAAGCCCAGCTCCCGATCCAGCATGCACTGGAGCAGAGAAGAGGATAACTGGGGGTAGGAGGGCATGCACAGTGTGTCTCAGACATGTGAATGCACATATGCCCACACACAGACACATACCTGTGCCCTCCTCGTGCCTGGCATTCCATGGCCAGGGCATGAGACAGCAACATTTATGTTCAGGCTGGTTGTGACAAACCTATATTGATACAATAAATAAATGTGGCTGAGGTTTACAGTTCAAACAAGCTCGGAGGAGCCACCACAAATCAGCTTGTCACGTCGCCACCAGCTTTACAATCAATCTCCCATAAAGGGCTTAGGCTCTGACTCCTTTTTCCAGTTTGCTTATTTTTGTGGGAAAACTGGATGCAAGCAAGCCACTAAAAGATGACTGGACTCAGACCTTTCTGTTTTTAAATGAGCAAAGCACTCTTAGAGTTTAGCAGTAGAGCCCACTGGGAAAAAAGAAAAGGATCAGGAGAAAAGCAAACAAAAGCCATCCACCTCTGTGCTAATGGCTTGGTTCTGGCTCTTGCAGTCAGAAAGGCTTGACAGAAATTGCTGCTGAAGCAGGGGAAGTTGTGGGCAGTTAGATCTGGAGCAGTGGTGTCATACTATAACAAATGAAGCCCTAGTTTGGACCCTTTGAATGCTGTGCATATAATCCCCATCACACAGTTAAAATCATCTTTTGGATTCTCTCACTGTTCATCTTTTGGATTCTCTCCTTCCTGTGCTGCTTCAGCCCCGTGTCCTACTTTCCACCAAGGATATGGAGAGGAGCTTCACTCACCTCTTTCAAAAGGCTTGGCTCAGAAATGAAGCCTCTATCCTGGGCAAAGCAGGTCCATGTGGCTCTGGGAGGGTCATGGCAGCGGTGACCTCAACCTTCTGTCTGGGGTGGTGTGAGACAACATCCTGCCCTCTCACCCCGGGGTAGAGACAGCCTGGAGGTGCTGAGCTGTGACCTGTGCCTGGTCCTGCTGACTGCATTGGCTGGTTTGCCTTCCTCTGGCTTTGGATGGTCAAGAGGGCCCTGTGCCCCCAGTGGAACAACCAGGGATTAGCCACTGAGTACCACTGGCATTTTTGAGATTTCTACCCTAAATGACTTGAAGCAGGGACTCTCCTTTTGGGTATGGGGACACCTTGCCCAGCTGAACAGAACCCCTGCTTTTGTGGTCAATGTGAACACATCCACAACACAAGGAGAGCTCAGAAATAGGGCACCCAACCAGAGCATCATGCAGGAGCAACACAGCCTCTCTTGCTTTTACCTTTTCTGCTATTCTGAACTGGGGTAATGGTTTCCATGTTTTTTCCACAATGACTCCCAAATGTTTTTTCCTGACCAGCATGCTGAATGGCTGTTTCATTTAGCACATAATCATTAGCTTCCCTCCTTGCTACCAGACACATTATTTTGCCTTTGCCTTCACTGAAAGGCATTTGCCATCTGCCAATTTGTTCATAATATCAGTGTTGTAATATTGCTTTTAATAATAACAAGAATTGTACACTCGGCTCCCTCCAGGTGCTTTTCATCAGATCTTATAGTGCCCAAAAATCCAAATTGCTCTCAATCCTGTTACAAAGCTCATTGTCACCAACTTTATCCCCAAGTGTTGCAGTCCAAGTTCAGCTATCCAGTTTTAGGCTGTTTACCAGATGCCTCTGGCACTTTCTGTATTAAATGGTTCTATTCCAAATCACTATCTTTGATTTTGTAAAGCAGTTTTCTACCTATCTAGTTCCAGTCTACTCCTATACTGTTAAAGGAACAGTAAGGAGCTCCACACCTCAAGGGTAACTCTTTTGTCCTGCATTTTGTCAGCTGTTCTGTGGCCAAAACCCCTCCTGCAACACACACTCCCGGGTACATGCCAAGGCACTGAATATCCCAATCACTTGCATTTAGACTCATATTTACTACAAATGTCTCAAAGGCAATCCAACCACATCTCAGAAGGTAGCTTTCATGCTGATAAAGTCAGAAATGAGGGTAAATGGTACTGATGCACCCCTTCAAATTTGGGTAAGATGGATTTCCACTCTTTCTTTCCCATTCAATAATGTCCCTTAAGATCTCAGCAAGCTCCATTGAGATGAGTTCTTGATGTTTTAGAAAAGAAGCTCTCCTGTTGCCTATTAAATATTTTTTCACACCCTTCCTTCCCAGAATGCTTGCTTTTTTTTTTAAGTAAAGGTATTAAAGTAATTGCTCCTGAGGGATTTTTCTGATGTCAATTCTTTCACACCGTTTTAGTCATTGCAGTTCTTGCTTGCCTGAGTCTGGAGAGCCCAAATTAGGAGAGGTGTGTGCAGAACAAAGCAAAAAGTGAAGAGAATGAGAGAAGTGATACAAAGGGATTTTCCAGCTCTGTCAATAAAATTACCACAACAATAACTTCCTTCAACATGTGTGTTGCTAATGGACCTGCAAACAGAACTACTTACAGCATAATACTTTCAGAGATTAGAGTTCCTTTTTCTGTTTGCAGGATATCTGTGCATGAGACCAAATGCCTGCAATTTTCTTACTCAGAAGTGATTCCTCAGCCAGCTGTGAGCTCACAGCTTGTGGAACACAAACACAGGGTCCACCTGTCTCCCACGGTGTAGCTGCCATCCCCTCCCTTCCTATTCCTGCCTCTGGGAAGCCAGGAGGATCATCTGAGCCTGACCAAAGGTACACTTCAATGCTACAACTCAAGTACAGAAAGGAGAAAGGACTCAGAGAGAGACACACGTTTCTGTGCACAGCCAAGGGGCCTTCAAATGGAGCTGACAGGAACCAGGGTGAAGGCCAACAAAAGGGGAAGGCTTTCCAAGGGTTTAGTGGATGCTAGAAGATAAAAAAACTCAAGGGGAAACAAGAAATGTATGTCAGAAATTCACACAGGGACACCAAGGATGTAAACACACCAGGCATAGGAAGTCTTAGAAGTCATTAGAGGTAGGCCAGGGTGAGGGAGGGGTTGTTTATTAACTCACCCTGCTCTTATACCCCCCTCCCTGGCAGCCTGCAGCTTTGGAAGACATGACTGGATCAGGGTTTTGGTTCTCTCAAGAAAGCTCTAAGAAAATTTTTGAGTGTCAATGTTATGGGGTGTATGGTACTTCAGCTGCTTGTTCACAGGCATACAAACAAAAACTGCCCTTTTCCCTCCTGTTATTGTCAGCAAAGTGGTGCTTCCACCAAGACTGGAATGGAGAACAAGCTGTAGAAAGGAAATGTCACTGAGCATAAGAACTTCACCAGGGCTGGTGATCATAAGACACTTTTCTAACTGTTTTCCCAATGCTCAGAGCTGAATTTCACTATTGCAGAAATAAAAAGAACAGATACTTCCCACAGGAACTGGAAAAGCCTCGGTTATTTGCCAGGTAATGAGCTCATTAAGACAGAAACCTCTTCACCCTCCCCATAAGAAAATGAAAGTGCAGCAGCTTACTGTGATTATCAAGAAAAATAGGACCAAGGAATTGTCCCGAGCTGGAGGCAGGCTCATCCTGCGCATTCTTTTTCTCTTCTCTTCTCTTCTCTTCTCTTCTCTTCTCTTCTCTTCTCTTCTCTTCTCTTCTCTTCTCTTCTCTTCTCTTCTCTTCTCTTCTCTTCTCTTCTCTTCTCTTCTCTTCTCTTCTCTTCTCTTCTCTTCTCTTCTCTTCTTTTCGATATTCCTGGAGAGACATTTCAGCTGTAATCAGGGATCTGTTGCTTGTTATTGCAGATGGTATTGAGGTGAAGATGAATGCCAGACACATTAGGCTTAACATGATGGGTTTTTAGCAACTTGAACATGTTGATGAAAACAGGAAAGCTAATAAATCGGCCATGAAGGTCCAGACTGTAAAAGGCTCTCTTTTTTTTTTTTTTTTTTTTTTTTTTTTTTTTTTTTTAATATGTGGAGCTTCTGGGGCACGAGCAAATATTGTAGACACATTTTTGTTGTTTAAACCCAGCCACATTTGCAATCTGTTTGGATATTTGACTGACTTTAAACACTTCTGGGTGTAAATCCAGACTAAGAATCAAAGCCAGCAGAACAGATTAGCCCAGGCTGGGGCGGAGAAGCAGGCACTTTACCTCCCCTGATTGACCTGGTTTGTGCATGAAAAAGACACCTCTCCTTCACCTCTCTGGCCATCACTTTTTAAAGCCTGAAATTAGGGCAGGGTATTAAACAGTGCCTTTACTGTAGCAGTTCAATGGAATATATCATTACATTTTGTGGTGTATTGTGAATTAGCTCTGGGTTCAAACAGGGCTGCAAACTTCAGTAGGTTACAGTGAAGACTCAAGAAACAGATTTGAGTGTAGGGATCCTTTCCCGGCCCCTGTATGCACACATCAACACAGCCACCAGCATTAATATAGTTCTCTCTGTGTCTGAAGATAAATATGCATGCACCTTTTCCAAACACACTTTTTTCCTAGGGCTTTTTTTGAACATAAAAACAAGGGAAGAGTGGAGAGGTTGAACCAAACCCTGTCTAAATCTATGTGGACCTGGCTGGGATTGTGTGTGAGCTACTTATGAAGAGATAGTTTTTCTTCCTAAGAAAATATGAGGGGGAACTTGAACCATGCCTTCCGGTCTTCGCTTCTGCTTCCAAGTTGCTTCTTGCTCCATTTCAGTGGTTCTCCATTAAGGTGAATGATGTTTCCTGAACTGTCATTTAAGGAGGCATTTTTGGAGGAACTCAATAGCTATTTTAATTTCTGGAGCTGCATTTAATAGCTGTTTAATTTACAAAAACATGGCTTTGCAGAATGCTGACTCAGAAATACTTACATATGAGATTTAAAAAGTAGAATGGCCAGAACAGGGAAAGGAGAGGTGAAAAGTAAAACTTTTTTGCTCTGTTTCTTGGAAATATCTTCCCCTCCTCCCCCATCATCTTGCATGTCTGTCCTACTTGATTCCATAAAAATATTCAATTTTCCAGTAGTTTCAGGTGGTTTTGAAAGGATTTGTATACCTGATGGCTCCTTTATAATCATGGGGAAAACAAATGCCAGTAGAATAGTGAGTGGGAAATATCAGGCGCTTCTAGGATTAAGTAAAACCACTTTCTTTTTTTGGCTGAGGAAGATCTACAGGGTATAAACAGTGCAGGTTATCCTTAGTTTCAGGAAATCCTTGATTTCATCTAAGAATGAACTCTTCTGATTACAGAAGTCATCTTCATTCTCCGTGTGGCATGAGCCACACATGTATGAAACTCCTGTTTTGAGCTCCTAACCTTGACAATACTCCACACAGGAGCACAGCAGGCAAGAGAGCCTCAAGGTGTTTTGTGTGAATTGCTCATTGAGCACAGGTCACACCTGTGTCTTTGCTTACCAGGGGACCCTACTACTCTTCCCTCAGTACATCACTCGTTTATGGATCCACATCTTTAGTCTTTAAACGTTCATTTCAATGGAATTGATGGTTTGGGATGATCTATTTAAGCACCTGGAGGCTGGTAATACCTCTGGGTACTTTGTATGAGAGTTGGTGCTGCAGATAAATATATTTAGGGCTGCATGTAAGTAACTGTGGCTCATTTGTCACAGGTGAAATTGATACTGGGAAATAAATGGGTCTGTTAACTTTCAATGTGTATTGGCATGCAATCCAGGCTGGGGCCAGGATGTGGGAAAATTAATTAATTTTTCCTTTTGATTTTTCCCATTTGTTTTGTTTTTGATGTAAAGACTTTAAATTGTCATGAACAGCTAATGCAGAGAAGATTTCTACCTCATGCACACAGTCACTCATAAATGCAAAACACCTCTAAAGACAAATCACTGAGTGAAATTATTTGTTTTGCTCTAAGACCCTGCATTCTCTAAGGAAATTCTTATCAGTGTAATAGTAATCATTGCCTTTGGGGTGCAAAGCCCCACACAGATTTTTTTGTGGTGTCTTACAGCAGTGTTTACTCTAGCAACTTATTGTAATGAGCTGTCTCACCTGAGTCACTTCACTGGGAAGTCTCAAGGCTTTATGCATACAAAAATCTATAGAAACAAACATGTATAAATTGGATAGATGGGCAAAAACCATATACTGGTTTCAAGAGAATTAAGTGAACAGTGTAGTCAAATTATGATAGTCAAAGGCAGTTCAGATTTGGGGCTTAAACTACTCAACAGTCTTCTTTTACTCTGGACTCCATGGAGTTTTCAACAAGGACTATTACCCTGTTTTTCAGAGGTCAAATAAATCAGCATTAAGCTCATGAAAAGGTAAACACACTGATGGCTGCATAACTTTTGTGAACTTATGAGATATTTTGGCAACAGGAATACAAAGAACCACCATAAATCCTCCTGTGCACAAGCACTTAATTCCTGGGATGCTGCATGTATGGGTTCCTCTACCCGGTAATGCAATTTCTCTTATTAGGAAATACTAAATCCAGTAGAAGTATGATTTTATGGAAAACCCTGCAGGAGCATGATTTTATGGAAGAGCTTTTCCCACTGGTTTGTTCTGAGGAAGTTGTTGCTTTTCAAGAGGGGGTTGAAGATAGACCCAGAGGCATCTTCAGGAGACTGAGCTGTATGGTGCCATTTTGACACTACATGAACAAAATGTGTAGTTATAAGTGAAAAATAACTCAAGAGGATTACAGCCCGTGTTTCCCAAGCAATCCCTTTGGGCTTTTCTATTATCATTATTACAATGACAGGGAAATTATGTTGGAAATCTCATTCAGCGCACTCACACAGAAATCCATATGTGTGTGTTGGAGTGTGGACAGGTACCTACATACACACATCTGTCTATAGGAGCAGTCCATTTCAAATACAAGTCATTCTATCAATGATGACATTGTGCAAATGCATTTTAAAGACCTAAAGTGCCTAAATAATAGGCTCCCATTTTTGAGAACTGGCTGCAATGAGACCTCCACAGAGATGCCTTTACAACAGTGACTGTAAGAAGACACCATGAAGCAGCTTGAGCTTGATCTACAGGCAAGGGAAGAGAAATGGGGTTGGACTGGAGCTGATACAACAGCTCCTTATCACTACTACAGCCCTTGAGAAGGGCTCAGGGTGTTTTTTACCAGTGAGGCACAGGGAGGATGTGGAGCTTGATTCTGGCTGGGGCTTGGCTCTGTACAGCTCCGGGGTGGTGCTGCTTCTTTTATTGTCATTCTTGCATTCTCTTGTTGGCACAGGTGAGAAGAGGGTTGGTATCTTGTATGTGATAGTGGGTGTTTCATGGAGGACTTTGGCTGTTCAATGGAAAGGCTTTTGCCTGGACAAATGTCTCGTGGTGGGACTTGATGCACTGACTTAGAGAGGCACTAAGTGCTGCATGAATACAAATATATACAGAACACAAGCAGACCTCTTAAGGTGTATCAGGCCCTCTGGAATGCTACGAAGGTTTGACACAAGGCTGAGAGCAGACAGCATCTGTCTCCAAGGGTGTTAGGGTGGAGGTAACTGCACCCAGGTTTGCACTCTGGTAGCACTGCCTCTCCTGCAGTGCCTGTGCTTATTCAGCAGGCTCCCAGGAGCATGGAGGGAACAGGGAAGACTCTGTTCCCTCCCACATCCTGGGACAACATGTTACTGGGGAATTGGAATGTCCTGGGCATCTCCCATTCCATACTTGGGGTGGCAGCAGCAGGGTGCACACTCCTCTGGTGGGCTGCAGGCAGCTTCAGGTTGGTGCCTCGCCAGCCCCCTGACTCTTAATATTGTTTCCAATAACATCAAACAGAAAGGCTGGTGAGCACTAGTCCCAGCTGAGACCAAATCCCTCATTGTAACCCAAAGTCCTAAAAGAGAGGGAAGCCTGCAAGGAGCCAGTGTGTGTATGTACATAAATGAACACCTTTATTTTACTTCTGACTTGATTTTCCCATTTTTATGTCCTCTGAAGATAAATACAAGGAGAATTCAATTAGCAGTGGTATTTTGGTAAAACACCCCCAGAAATCAAGAGAGGCTGATGTTATTTTACACGGTTCTTGTCTCCATTTATACTAAGCAAGCTGGGCCTGGGGTTTGTCTAAAACAGAGCAGAGAGACCACCGTGTAGTCTCATCAGCAGAGCACTAATTGTGGCCATTTATTATAGTCACTTATCTGATAGTAGCTTCTTTATCTGTGATAGTTTTACAGGAATAAAATCCACCAGGCATTCGCACCAGTATATAAACATGTTACCTTGTGGCAGAGTGTCTGTTACTTACTGTCAACACTTGCCAGCAAAAAAATGCCTATCTCAGGCTTATATGAAGTAATGATGAGTTTAATATGCTCCAGTGAAAGCCACAGAATAAACAAGGCATCACAAATGTTTGCCTTGTCTGGCCTCTTAAACAAATAAAGGTGACTAAGAAGTACAAACACCACCAGGCCGGGCCTTATCGGGGCGCTGGTGGCAGCACCACTAAAGCAGCTCCCCTGCCCAGCCAGCGCTGCCTGTGGGCTCCTTATTGCGGGAAGTACTGGGAAAGCCCTTACCAGAGAAGTATATCCCTTGAGTCTGGCCAAAATACTGCAGTGTGAAGAGGTAGTTCTGTGGCTGTTTCAAAGCCAGTCCTGGGATAGCAGGGTGCAGGGGGAGGAGAGGTGGGGGAAGACCCAGCGCACAGACCCAGCTCTGCCGGTCTGGTTCTGTTCTGGTGATTAGGGCCAAACAGGGTTTCCATGTGGGACTGCCCCCCTGAGCCCATCTTCTCCCTGCAAACACAGCAGATCCATGAGGAAGGGCCACGCAGTGAAAGGGAGGAAGGACCACCTGGTCACCTCTGGGCCTATCAGACCAAGGGAGGAAAATGACACCAAGAGTGCTCCCAAGAGAAAAAACTGAAAATTGATATTGTTTTACTGCTGTGTTTGAATCAGCCAGAACAAACTCATTTTGCACGTGACCATGATCAGTGTGATTGACAAAATTTGATAGAGTGACGGACAAAGACTGAAGATGGACACTTCATCTGTGAAGAGAGACTTTGTTAAGGAATCATCCCTTTGATTAAGGAGGCACTTAAGACCATCCATCCCCTGGCTGACAATAAATAAGCTAACACTCGCTTGGCTGCAGTGTTGATCTTATGATAAGTGATGGAAATACATCCCATTTGTCATAATGAAATATCAGGGACAAGGGAGTTAGCTACCTAAGACAGTTGTGTTTAATGTCAAACTGCATGAAATCAGAAAGGGAAAATTCAGTTACAGGTTTAATGTTTTATGGACAATCTTAATTTAGTGATCAGTCACAGCCCATGAGAGTGAATCCACACAGACATCTACCTTACACAGGAACTGGAGAAACTCTCCTAGCTGGCAAAGTTGTTTGGCAAGCACTGACACCATTCCTCAGCCTCACCGAATGGGTGAAAGCTGATGTTCAGCTTTACAGAGCCAGCTCACCACGATCTCCATGCAAAACGCCATGCGTAGAGTGTATTTGTGGCAAATGCAAATTTTTCATGCAGAGCTGCCCTTCCTGTAACTCAGGCTATCAGGATGGGAGCTTCCTGCTTTGGATTAGCTGGAAAATGTGAGTCAATGGCAGCTTCATCATCTCTTGCAGTCAACAATGGACTGACTTGAAAGCTTTCTTGTCTGCTTCCAGCACGCTTATTTCCAGTGTTGCAAACAAACAGCTGGCTTGTTGGGTGACAGCATGGCTTTCATTTGCAAACAGAAGATCATTTAATCTGGAAACTGCTTTGAAAGTTGCTTTGGCACTGTAAACAAAAGGAGCCAGGACCAGATGAAGTGCACTGGCAGTTCAGTCCACCTGTTGGCTAAATCCTTCTGAAAACTGCCAGATGTGTGACTGATGTGGGTGAACACTCACAGCCAGGGCGTGATGGCAAGGCTGTGTCAGCAGGAGGGATGGCATGGGTTCAGAGGGTTACCCAGCCCTGCTTAGTACTGGATTACCTGTCCACATAGAATGAATTAGACTAGTGGTCATTTTGTGTAGTTGCTGGTGGCTGTAGGCTCATTTTACCCCAGTATTTCCCACCTAGATGTCTCGGTGGTATATGAGCGCATTTATGAGGTGAGCCAGGGGTACACACCCTGTTGGGTACCTGAGATCTCAAGTATGGCATTTTCTCACACAGCTAGCGGGCAGTGAGGCCAGGGTGGGTACACTGCTGGTCCAGTGGAGGTATTCCTCCTCCTGTGCAAGGACATGTGCCAGTTCATAATCTGTGTGTTGTGTGGTGTGGTCACCCTTGAGCAGAGATCCGTGCTCAAAGTGGGCAAGCATCAAGAAAATGAAGGGTCAGATTTCCAGCTGCAGTTGAGGGACCTGAGTACCACTGGAAAAAGTGGTCCCGTATTTCCAGCCAGTAGCTCAGCAAATCCAGCCCCAGATATGAAAATCAACCTAATCTCTTTGCACAGGCAATCAAAACCCAGTGGTTAAAATTAATTACCTGTGCTGTTGATGATGCGTGAACCAGAGGAGATCTGGCTCTTTTTCCCAGGGCTGTAGAGTTTCTATGCTGCCAGCTGAGTAGAAAATATAAAAACAAGGTATTATTTTTGTCAGTAAATGAAACATATCTGACTCAAATTTTCTGCAGAAGACAGCAGATCCATTGATTAAAAGTGTGCCATTTTTATAGTCACTTTTCTGAGCACAACCACAATTTAAAAAGCCACAAACCTGAATGGCTATATGATTTTAAATTTAAAAAAGAGATTTAGCATGTTACAGTATATTTTCTCTGGGCTGCAGGGGAACTGTTTCTTGCTTAGCTGTGAGTTCATAAATTATCAGGTTGGTTCATGAACTATCAGGTTTCAGGACAGAGCTGTTTTACAAATAATGCTACGTGGTGGTTCTCTTTCATTGGGGAAACCTTCCAGTATGAGAGACTGATACTACAGGGAAACAATACGGAGGGGTGGGCAGCTGATTCTGATAGAGTTCAAAACCCGTTACCACTTCAGCAACTGTTGGTTTATCTCCTGTTTTCAGAGTTGATAACACGACCATAAAGTTCACTCCTGGCTGAACGCTGGCACAGGAGTTTCTCCATTCAGAAGTGAATTCCAGATATGAACATTAGCACTGCTATTAATAAAACCTTCTCCTTTCCAATGAAAAAAGTGCAAATAAATGCAAAATTTGATTTGTGAAAAGAGCTGCTGGGGTCCAGCCAATACCTGGCTTTGTAAAAACAACTCTGCAAAGACAGAAAGATAAAATATTAGTAGTGAGGCTACAGAAATATGCCTCCTGCACTGCAACTTTTACAACTAGTTAGTAAGATGTTTTGACAGAAACCCAGGGAGTGCCTTTAGCTCTTTGCTGGTCTGTGATCAGAAGTACCACTGCAAGCTGACAGCAAGGAGAGGCAAAGATCTCTCTCACCTGAAGTCCATTGTCATCAATGGAATTTGCACAAAGTCCTGCCTTGCAAAGGGCTGGCTTGTAACAATGATGTCATACCTATGGCAGCCACCTGGGCTGAGATGGTTTGAAGGGTATATGGCTTTTTCCTGTAGCACAGACTGTTATCAGGACCAGAAGAACTGAAATTCTTTCTCTGGGCAACTCTGGAAGAATAAGATAGAAGCTTCAATTTTTAGGCCCAGGAAGTTGTTTTATCTGCTGATTAGGTAGGAGACTGCATTTAGAAGTTTCGATTTCTAACCTTTGTTAGCTTTCTAACAAAGTGGTTTTAGTAAATCTCTTTGTACTCTACTTCAGTTCCAAAAAAGAAAAAAAGGTGTTGTGACTTCTGTTTAGCAATTTGTGAATCTTAGAGGGGGAAAAAATCTGCCTAAGGACAATGTAAACAGCTCAGTCTGAAGAGCTTTGAGACCTGGGTTAGAGATTACAAACAGTGTCTGTCCCAGAACTCCCCCACTCTTAAAATCTGGCACTGCTGCTGTGAGAGTGCTACAGGGATTTCACAGTTATAGCAGACACTGTTAGCAATGAACTGTTTGAAAATGTGTAATGAAGACTAAGTAAAGCTGTCATGAGGTCTTAGTGTGGGAGAGGAGGGATTGCTGATAAGATTAATACTGTGGTTTAATTACTTTTATTTTCCTTTCAGAGATTTTACTGAAGTATTACAAAGTTAACAATTGTGTAATTTCATTTTGTAACAACAGCATTTCCTGAGTTACTCTTTGATGTGTTGCTGTAAAACTTCTCTTTGGGCAGGTAGCTGTCTATACCTATCCTCACCTGATATTCTTGCTCCCTTTCTCTTCTTGTCATGAGCTGCAACTTACAAAATCAGCTTCCTTAGGAGTGTTTTGATGCTTTCACTGCTTGTCAGAATCAGGAAGTATAAGCCACACAGAAATATTTTTTTCTTTTTTTTAACAGCAAGATATCTGAGGAAATTCAGAACAGGCTCCTGCATTATCTCTTCCTTTGTAGAATAACAGGTTTGTGCCAACATTTATGCCTGTGAACTTTCTGAAAAATTAGAGGATTATTTTATGTTATAGGATGTAGGTGATCATGATAAACCTTTGGGAACGCAAGCAGGTGAAGCATATCACAGCAGGGAATCTGATTCTTGGCTGCGATATTCTCACAGCAGACCAGTATGTCACTGGGAAGGACCCAAATTCAGGTAAAACAAATAATGCTGGAAAGAGTCAGGCCCTTTGCTTTAAGATTATTGAATGTTTAGGCTTAGAAGGATGGATTACAGATTTATTTTTTCAGCCTGAATTCCATCCCAAAAATCTGCTTAATCCCCTTTTTAATACTTGTGTGAGTGCCAGAAACATCTCTTATTTGCTTCAGCAACAGCAGCCGGTTAGTCAGATGCTATCAGCTACTTCTTCATTCAGTTTTCCTTTGCAATCTGATAAACACCACATAAGACAGAGGAGAGACAAACCTTAAGCCACAAGCTTATCCTGTGTATAATAGGATGCACCTTGAAACAATTTTGATGTCTCCATTGAAATCAGCCTAGGTTAAGCCTACACAAATAGTGTCAAAGGGGAACACACCCAGAACACTCTGGGAGATCATGATAAACACTCCTGATGTTTTGCAGCTGTGCTCATCATCTGTGCATTTCACAATAAAATTTTACAAAGCATCCAGACACCCAGCTGGTTGTATTCACTGTGGGATGGCTTTTTCTGCCATGGCATTTTGCTCCCTATTTGTTGCCCTGTGGGATGGCTGTCTCCACCATGTTGCCCTGCACTGTTCCCTTCCCAAAATCAGACCCCATCAATTTTTTTGCTAGATACAGCAAATCATAATATTTTTTTTTTAGCTGGATTAGACTTCAGGCCTCAACTTCACTTGTTGGAAAGTGTGGATCAAATAACTTCCTTCAACAGAAAGGAGATCTAATCTGCAGTTAATTGCATAAAAGAATATTTTTTTTAAGCATATTTGAGCTAGAACTTGCCTATGACTCTGACTCTAATTTCTCTCTGAATTGACTAAGGTTTGATTCTGAAACTTTTGCATGCAGGATAAAGTCTAAGGATGCAGGAATTGTGCTTCTCTTCCCATGTCTCTACTCAGAGAACTCTGATACCCTAAAGCTGAGCACAGCCATCTACAGGCTCAGGGGGTCCTTTTGTAGAAATGAATAAAGGAAGCCCAATTGAAAGGACTCACACCTGAGTCTCTTCTCACTAACAGTATATCACTGGCATAATTCCCTCGATGAAAGCGGAATTCCTCCTGATTTACACGAAAAGCATTAACGAGAGAGGGCTCAGGTCTTAAGTGCCAGGGTTTAACTGTATTTCTTCTGTCCTCATTCCTTCCTTGATGATTCCCAGGAAATCTCACTTTGGTGAGATAAGTGCCTACAAGAATGTTGAAATTAATTTCAGAGCAGCCTGAAATGGCTGCACGGACAACCAGCCAGAGGAAATGCCCCGATTGAGGGATTTATTGCACTATCGCGGCTTTTCACCAAACTGCAACATCTTAATCTTTCATGATGACATTATTATGAACCAGCCAAGGCAGGGCCAGCCCTGAGAGATTGACAGCCCAGCACTTCACAGCTTTCCTGGAGACCTGCTAATCTGTGGTGTGACTTAATGGGGACTAAATGCAACGTCCTGCTGGTCACCCCAGCCCAGCAAGATATGGAGTGAATGTCAGAGGGAGAAGAGTGTTCCTCTAGCCCTAGAAACCAGAGTCCCATCATCCCAGCATATTGTGGTCTTTGTCCTGGGGTCACCAGCACAAGGTCCCACACCAGTGGTTTTCTTGGGTTTTGAATCTGGGGGATGGCAGGTCCTGGAGCACAGAGAGTAGGTTCCCAGCACCAAGGTCATGAAATAACCATGCAAAATGGAAAGGTTTCTAGTTTGCAACTGTACTGGAGTCTGAGAAGAGGATAGAAAGCAGAGGAGAAGTGAGTCTTTTGTCCCCCTGTTGGACACAGTCCCATCTTCTACAATATCTTCAGTTTATATGTGTTTCAAGGGAAAAAAATAATCCTTGCTAACCAGTATTAAAAGCCCTAAGTGGCTTGTTTCTTGACAAGCTGTGCATTGCACTTTTGAGAAGCAGAATTAAACATGTAATGACCCTCACTCCCAGTGTCCTGGATTACAATAGCTTTCTCCAATTTCATCCCAATTACTTGGCTTGTAGGCTGGGTCTGTGTTGGTCTGGAGAGTCCCATCTTCTCCTGAGGGCAGATGTCAGTGTTGAGTCTGAGACACATTTCAGACAGTTTGCGTCATTGTGTAAACAGTGATAACAATATTTAATGATGATAAATCTCAATTTCACCACAAAACTATAAAACAACTGAGAGAATGAATTATGCAATTTACAGCTAGCAAGAAGGCAGCCAAAGGGAAAGCAAAGGATATATACAGCAGAGAGACAAATTTAGTGGTCTGAGACTATAGTGTCATTCGTTTTTGTGTTTAGTAGCACTTAGCAGCCATGGTGCATAAATAATCTTTATTGCAGTGGAACCCGGGGACGCTGCTGGCAGCAACTTGTCACTGCCTGGGATGGCTGCTTCACGTGGCACAAGGTGGATTTTGGGTCTGCAGGGACATCTTGGGCTCCCAGGTCCCTCAGGGGCTGGTGCTGGGTGACAAGCATCCTTCTACCCCTTTCTGGGATGTGTGAAAACCCTGGCACTCATTTTCTAATCCAGCCTAATGAAACTCTGCTGTTCTCACTAATTTAATTGCCCAAATGAATTTTAAGTATACAGTCCTACGGATTGAACAATGAAGGGGAAGAAAAGGAACAATAAATGAAAATCACGCAGAGGGGAGCTACAAAAGCTCAAACATTTTTATTTTTGGTTACTTGTTTATTTTTAATATAGGAAGACCAAAAAGAGGAAGAAAAGTAGGGAACAGCATCTGTAAACTATATTCCTTCCCTTTTTTTTCCTTCAATGCCTTCCCATTATTGTTTATTTTTTATTTCATTTGTTACAACAGTATCATAATCCTTTTAGAAATACACTTTTTTCATATAGTTCTCCACTTTTCCTGTGAAAGCCATGAGAGACAAAAAAGTCTGCACTATTTCCCCAAACCCTCCATCTTGAGAATGGCAAACAAAAAGTTTTCAGCAGAGGTTGGTTTTCCATCTTGAAGAATAATCAAGAAAGCTCAAACACAATGGAGATGTTATGGAATAAAAAATTGATATCAACTTCGGTACCCATTTTATTATTTTGACCTCATGTTGATATAATGTGGATAATATTGCAAACTATTAAAAAATTATGTATGCAAATACTAAAGTTCAGCATCTTGGCCTTCTATAATCATGGATAAAATGAGGGAGAGAGGTCAGCTTTGTACCCCTTTTTCCCATTATTGGTGGGACTTGGACACCCTGCAGGGACAGGGGCCATCCTGGTTGTTCTCCTGCAGGACCATGGTGACTGTCATGGCAGGACAAGGAGGGCTTGCTTATTCCCCAGGGTGGACAGTCATTTTGGAAGATGTCTTTTTTTAGGGAAGGTTCTTCTTTCCTCTCCAAGCTCCCTGTTTGGGACAGAGGTGCTTCTATACGAAACTTGGCACAGCTCTTGACCCATCTCCGCCAGGACCGCTTTACTCCTGCCTGTGAAACTGCGATAGTTTTCAGATAATACTTACCTACCTCTGGGAGTTCTGTGAAAATTGGTGGCCTCTGTCCTTAAGTCCACTGTGACCCACTGTAAGTAGAAAGTGTCTGAGCTTCCTCCAGCCTGCAGTAAAAGAAAAGAAAAAAAAAAAAAAAAGAATCAATACACAAGTGTGAGGAAATGGCGAATTGCTCAAGATCTCCGTTCCTCTGGCTTCTAAGAGGATACTGCAGATTACAGGGTAAACAACTTCTGAAACGACATTTAAAAAGTGATGTTGTCACTTGCCAGTGTCCCTTTAACTATGAGAAATAACAGCAGCATAGGAAAAAATGTAAATTTACCATCAGGCAGATCTTCCCCCACAGCCTAACGCAGAGTTTGATGAATAGAATGAATGAAACGACAGAGGATCCAAGCATTACACAACGGCTATAATTGTGCTAACCAGCTGTAATCATCTGCTGCTTCCAAAAAAAGTTCAGAGCATTTTGACAGTGTCGCCTGTGCAGATTGGAAGGCTGCAGCTAGAAAGTATTTCCATTTGTTATTTGAAAAAAAGAGATCTGTTCCTCAGTGTCAGATTTTGCTTGGAAGGTGCCAAGACAGCAGAGATTGAGGAACAGAATTACTTACAAAGCCGAGGGAAAGAAAAAAAATTTAAAGAAAGGCAGCATCTCTTCCAGGAAAAGAAGATTTTAGATGAGAAGACACTGCTGGATCCAATTGCACCAGAGGCCAGCCAAATCCAGTGCCTTTTCCTGAGAATAATGGGAGCACCATGCCCAACCAGGTCCTAGGATCATCCAAATTGGAGGCTGTTTGTCCCAGCCAAAGGTGTTTTTTTTCGGCGCAAAGGCTAACACCGGACTGCTATTTTGAAAGTGTTATGGTGTGGCTGCCTTGGCTGCTCCAGGCAAGGCCTGGGAATTAGGCATAGCAAAGCCCAGCTTTCTTTTAGGCATCTGTAGACAACATGTGCTGGGAGCGGGGGCCGCGCAGCAGCTGGGCCACCTAACTCTGCTCACGGGAAGGGCAGCCCAGGGAGAGCTCTGCACTCTCTGGGCCAGTGCCACCCCACTGAGGGATCCCTGAGTCAACTCCAGGAGCTTGCTGCGGGGGGTTTCTGCCACACAAACCAGTCCTGAGGAGACAGACCCATGGCCACTGCTTCTGGGGCAGTTGTTTTCCTTTTAGCACTCCCCAGAGCTGTGGGGGTGAGGTGTTTTTCATGCTGGAGTCTGGCTGCACTGGGGAGAGACAGCACAGTGTATGAGGAGGATGTTGTAGTTCCACAGGCATGGCATGACCTGGGAACGAAGATGAATCCTCTTCAGGAAAAACTCACCATTAAAGTGATTTCAAATGGACTGTTTTTTAATAAATGCCTTTTTTTTTTTCCTGATATGTTCATGAGCCATGGAGCTCTAGGAATGCTTTGTTGTGCATGGTGTGCAGGTCAGATTCATTTAATTTGGAGGTGAGGTAGGCAGTTTTATCCAGCTTTTAGTACTTGGTTTTGTTTTTGGTCACAGATCATTTACTGAACCTGTTTTAAGTGGAATGGAGGGTGGTTTTTTTTTGAAGCCAAAAGGGTTGGTTCTGGCTTGTTACAAAACAGCGGCTTTCAACAGGATCCAAATCTATCTTCAGCTTTTCTGGGTAACTCTAAATGAGTACTTTAACATGGGGATTTCTGTGCTGAGGAAACAGGGAAGTTAACAACTCAGCACAGCACAGAAGAAGAACTGGCATATGAGTGTTTCTGGTGTCCTGTGTCTCCCTTTCCCTAAAAGCACAATGAAAAGTGAAGCTGGAGTAAGTTGCCTTGCACTTTATGAATTGTCATCCTCTTGTCCTTCCTCCAGTTTCAGTTCTGATGCTGCATGACTGTAGTGCCAGAGTCAGTGGGGTTGGCACCTCACTTCAGTAGATGCCCTGCTTAAGGCAGAAAAAGCTTTTTATGTAGGGCAGAAAAGCTTTAAAGAGTTCAGGGATTGGCCACTTTACGCAAATAAAATGGAAAATGTTTGGCCTAATCATGTGAGTTGAGTAAAGAGAAAGATATTACATACAACTAAAGGTTTTGAAAAGGGTGTTCCATTCAAAAATTGGAGAGGGAAAAAAGAAGAGCGAAAATAACATTAAACAAATACACAGATCATATCCTCTGAAACAGAGCCCCAGTTAAGCATTGCTGGTGATAGTCCTGCTTCAAGTGGGAAGTCGGACTAGATGACCTCTAGAGGTCCCTTCTAACCAAAATTTCTGTGATTCTGTGAGTCATAAACATTTCCTCATCCTTTCTTCTTGTTATTTGATTTTCTAGTTTTCCTGGGGAAGGCCTAGAAATTCAAACTTCAGTCTCTTTTACATCAGAATATTTGAACAATGACTTCCATCATGGATTAGGCTGCAGGCAAGTGTTCAGTTTGTGCTGCTAAATAGTGTCAGAAAGGAACAGGCTCAATCAAGAGAATTTTCTTTTTCCACTATTAGGCAAAACACTGGTGTTAGGATTCTCTGTAATTCATTTGGTATTTACCATGGTAGAGACATTCAAAAGTAAGGTGTGGTGGGTATTCCAGGTAAGCTTACAAGGTGGCCCCCTGCCTCTCTGTTCTCAGGCTGGGAGGTGAGGTGGGAAAGGGAAGGGTGCAGACAGGCAGCTGAATGTATTGTCTCAGCTCTTGGGCTGGATATAGAGCTCATTTGACAAGGAAACAGCCCTGACCAAGTTAGGAAAGATCTGGGCAAAGCAAATCTGGTGGAGTTCCTTCCAACTGGAGTTCCCACCAGCATTCCCAGCGCTCCTCTTCATCTATTTACTCCATCCTTCATCTATTTACTGAGATGAAGGCTCGAATATTGCCATCTGTGAGAAGGCCTGTGGGCCACATGAAAAGTTTCCCCTGACAGTTCCTCCATCCCAGTGCCCAACCCAGCAGCCAATTACACGATTTACTGTCTAACCTGGGTTTGAAAAAGATCAGCAAACTCGGGCCTGGATCTCAGCAGGCTGCGGTGAGATGCTGGCCAGCCTCTCCTCTGCCAGCTCCCGCTGCCTTTGCAGAGATTTGGAAGCACTCACCACCTATCAGTGCTGTGGCTTTTGCCTGTGTCCTGCTCTTCCCCTTGCACATGTTCTTATCCAGTTCAGATACAGGAGAGAAGCCAGCGCAAAGCAAGACTCTGGCCTGGCCAGGAGTGGGCTGGGAGCAGTGCTCCGGCGCCTGTCAGGGATCTGGGCTGCTCTGGATGAAGCCAGGCCTGCGTTTATTTGAGCTGCTTTGGTTGCTGGTGGAGGCTCAGCCCATCCCCTCGGCCCCAGTGCTCGCTCTCTGGAATTTGGATGGTTTATCTTATGCCCCAGCAGGGTCCGAAGCAGCGTGCTGCTCTGAGCCCCTGCTTATCACAGCTCTGACATGGCTTCTCTAAGCAAATGTTTAGCCCTACTTGACTCAGGATGAGTGCTGTATTGATTATTAACTTTAAACAAACATCTGGTTTTCATTACGAATGGTAGCAGACCAGAGAGGGGTGCTGTACTGGGCGGTGCGGTCACTTAACAACCATCAGGACTGGCTATAAAGAAAATTTAACATATCCTGCAATTACAGTCTGCACAGCACAGGGGGATTTGGGATCTGCAGATCTGATTTCAGAACAGAAGAAAATGTTTATTGTTTCTGCTACGCACATTTATTTACTCAGTAGCAGCAAGGCTTTTGAAATATTGTCTGTGCAAGAGCTTATTCCTTGCTTAGGAGAAGGACTTGCTTGTTTAAGCCAGGAAACCCGAGCGAGGCTCACGGTCAGGATGGCCTGCTTAATGCTTTTGCAGGCTTGGGGATTGCAGGGTTTGTCGAACATGCAGTTCTGTTCTGAAATATAAATATCTTCTCCTCTGCCCTGCCAGCACCAACCAGATCCATCTCGTCCAGCCACAAGGAAAAGTTGCAGCCAGGAATGGGATGATGGGGATATTTCCCCAAGAGATGGTGGCCCCGATGTTCCTCTTCCTTCAAAGAGGGAGGGGACTTGGAAGGCTGTCCAAGGGTGGCCCTTGGTCTGTCCCCACACTGATGAACCCAAATGGGTGAATATGCACCCAGTGGCTGCACCCATAACCCTGAGCCCAGCTTCCATGCCCAGCTCCCAGGGAATTATCAGCCAAAAGGACGTTTTTGGGGTGATGTAATGCTGTAACTTGAGCTCCAGCTGAAAAGAAATGGTAGGTGGAGTTTCTATGGAGCCAGACAGAGCTGGGATCCTCTCCCTTTTTTCTCTTTTTCTGGCTCATTCGGGCTGTCTCAATTAAAGCCCGGGCGAATTAATCTTGCACCCTTAATGTCAGTTGCTATTTTTCTAATTCACCTCCACACTCTTAAAGACTATTTCTCCAAACAAAACTGGTCTGTTCTTCAATTTCAGGCTGTCAATTTCATGGGCTGCTGATACATTTATTAGGTGTGTAATTTGCTATTTTTAGGAGACTGCGGGGGAGCAGCACCATTTTTTTTTTCTTCTGCTTTGCATTTATAAACCTCTTACAGTTCCCTGTCCACTGAAAATATTTTTACTATTTAAAAGGTTGTATCAAAATCAGGTATCTTGGTCCAAATTCCTCCCTGGTGTAACTCTACTGACCTCTATTTCACAAGGAGTAAATTTACTCTCTAATTTTTTTTTTAATTTTTTTTTTTTTTTTTTTTTTTTTTTTTGTGGTCATGAACACTTCTTGGACACTGCTGGATGCAGGAAAGCATCCAACTGTATGGACCAATGGCGTGACCAGAAACAGGCCTCAGCTACAAGCTCTGCTGTAGGAAATTCTTAAGGCACTTCTCTGCAAAGTCTCTCCCTTAGTCCCCCTTCTCTCTGAAACCACCAATGCCCACACAACACACAGGGCAGTGTCAGTCAAAGTTTGCTGCCAGACTTCGTTTTTTTCTAAGTAGTCATAAAGAATTTGGCAACAATTTGAGACCAATTCCCTTGTGGTGCTGGGGGTCTTATCTACACCCCTGAAAGAAGGCAGCCTTTTTTGCCTGTCTGAGGCTCTGAAACTAAGAGATTGGAGAGGGGATCATCATGCCTTGGGAGGACAACCCCTCTCCTGTGACAGCCATGGTTCAGTTTGGGAGATTCACCACCCACCAAGGCCATGCCAGGTGGCAGAGTGGTGTTGCACGACAGCCATGCAGAGTGGTGGCAATGGGACTGTGCAAGTCAAGGGACAACCAGATCAGCAGACAGGTGTGCCAGTAGTGGTTAAAGAATGGAGGAGTGCTCACAGGTTGTAACTGGGAAAGGAGAGAGCTGTTAAAGGCACAGAGGGGATGCTTGCACTTCCCTGGGCACATGGTTTCTGGGGTGCTGGAGGGACTTTGGTTAGAGTCCATACGTGGTTCTTCAATTAAAGCAACTAGGGGTAGGAAATGCCTTCTGGCATCTCCTCATGCCCGCATGCTTTTCCCAGCTGCTTCAGAAGATCTTCAGTTTCCTGCCTCTTTCCCGAACCTCTTTCTAGAGTGACTGTCTCAGTTGTACATGGCCGTTGTTGTTCACCTTTTGCCATCAACACTGCTGGAGATGCCTTGCAAAGCAAGAAATGTGAACTTGAAATCCCTCAAACTTCTCCTATGGCATCTCCTGTTCATGGGTGCGGCTCATGCTGAAGCCCAACACTTTCTACTGCAGTGACATGCAGCATTTTGCTGAGCTGCCATCTCTAGTCCTGTGGCCCCTGTCCTTCCCTCCCATGCCCACACTTGTGTGCACACCCTAAAAGCAATAAAGCAGTGCCAAGGGGCATGATGAACAAAAAGTGAACAAGGCCATGCAGACAGCTCTGAGCTGAAGGTGGGTGGAGACACCAGGATCAGTCTCACAGCAGTAACTCATGCTACCTGGATGGCCAAACACAGAGAGGATGATATGTACTGCCTCCATGGGCAGCAATAAATGATGCAGAAATAAACAATGTGGGATAGCAGAGCTCTAGGGCCAGACCTCCAAACATAATTACACACTTAATTTCCGTGTGGGAGGTTAAATGTCGAAGCACCTAAATGCCTTTGGAGATCTGGCCCACCACTTTCTCATTATAAAATGCAAGAGATAAGCTTGCCTGTGCTGTCCACATGCCAGATGTGGTGGGACAGATTCTCTCTGTGCTGTGTATCTGTGCACTGGAATTCCTCTTGGGTCTAATTCTCAGTGTACACCCACAGCGTGCTGCTCTGGTCTGGGGATGTTTGAGATAGTTTGTGGTTTACTGCTGCTACCAAGAGCTGCTTCAGAAAGTGTCTCAGGACTGCTGTGCTGCCCCGGCTGCTGTGCCTCAGGCTCAGGCTGGAAATCTCCACTGAGTGTATGGCAACCTCGGAGAGGGAAAACCAGTCAGAGATCAACTGCTTGTCAAAAGGGTGAGGGGCAGGACTTAAACGGAAATGCAGAAAAGGTGACAGCCGTTCTAGAAATGTGTCTGAAAAGTTGCATTGCTGGGATGAGGTGGGAAACCGAATGCACAAGATCACAGGGGCTAAACCCCTTTCCCTGCATGGCTCTCCTTCCAAATAAACACTCAGGGTTAATTAGCAGCCGCTATCTCCACAGATTTGCCCGGTATTTGCTCTGCTGTGCTCCTGCTACCCCTCCTCTGTGGCGTCCAAGCTCAACCAGTCCAACAAATTAAGCAGTACAACTCCTCCATGTGGGCTCCTCCAGAGCTGGTTACAGCTCATCGAGTGATGGGCACCCCAGATACTCTGCTGATCCTCACAGCCCCATTCATCTTAATCAGGATGGTCCCAGCCCACTCTTCCCGGGGCTCTGGCGCACTCCCAGCACGGTGGGAGGCCTCTCGGGAGCAGCCAGGGTTGGGGATGGGGACACAGAGGGTCAGCACAGGGCTGGGGGGTGATGAGTGTGCCTCACCTCACAGTGAACAGCAGAGAGGCAGCGCTGCTCCGTCCTGCTCTGTCCCCGTGCTTTGGTGCTGGGTTCACTCATGGACACTTGTCCCTGTGGCCAAAGCTCCCTGAAGGCTGGAAGATGAAGTGGCTGAAGGGTGGTTTGGTGTTTGGGCTGGTTGCTGGCATTGCTGGCTGCTTCCTTCAGCCCAGAGGAGATACCCACTCACTGGGGACAAAAGTGGTGCCCTGAGCCTGCACAGGAGGACAAGGGGCACCTCAGCACTACAGCAAGAAAACCAATTGGAAACAGTTTGGTTAAACGTTCTTTCACTGTGCATGAAGGTACTTGTTTAATGTAAACAAATGTACTCAGAGACAGTTCTTAGAGTTACAAAGTCAAACACTCAAAACACTCAGAAAAAGGCAAAATTCATTATCACTCTTGCTCCTCCTTATTTGCTGTTGAGAAGGGGAATAAATAGTTACTGGAAAATACAGACAAAAATGTTGAAATCTCTTGACCAACAGCTGCTGTTTTTTAACTGGCTCTGCTGACTGTCCTGGTTTTGTGTTGTCAGGGGTGCTCCTTATCTTACTCATAGAGTTGCAGGCCAAAGCAAATCTAAAATATCTTTTTTCCTAATTTAGGAGGAGATTTCCATTCACTCTCACCAACTGTTGAACTTAGGGATGTCATGATACTTTCTGTCTCCTGTCTATCCTTATAAGCAGCATCCAATCACATCAATTATTTGCTGGATGACGTTTATTTTTGGTAAGTTTTTTTTATGTGAAAATTTGTACTGTAATGCAGGGTAACAATTTCCAGCCACATTTTTTTCCCCCCACTGGTGAATATGTATTTAGGATAAATACAAAATTGCCATAAAGGGAAATGATTTGTTATAGTTAAAGCAAATCTGAAAACATTTTAACATTTAATGCTGACATTTTAGACAGCTCTTCAATAGCATTATTCAGACCCAATGTTTGTTTCAGATTTACTTCAGTTTTATTGAACCTGCTTGAGAATCACATTAAAAGTTCATGAAGGAACTAAAATACATCCTTCAACTCAAGTATTTTTCCTCTAAACTTTCAGTTTTGTGAAAAAAAGTCCAACCCCAAACCAATAGCTATTTCAGGTTCATTTCAAGCACCCCTTGTCCTCTTCTCTTGTTTTCTGGTTTTGCCAGAGAGCTGAAAGATCAGTTTTTGCTTCTCTCTCTGGGCAAACTGGCCTTTCAGTTATTTTCCAGCTACACCTATCAGCCACAAACATCTCAGCCCGGTCTAATGTTTGTTTCGTATTTCTGGGACCAAGGCAGGGGGAGGATGACCCCTCTGCAGCTTGGCACCTGCATTGGGTCCTTGTTCTGCCCCCAATTCTTCATGTGCAGTGCCCTGACTGCCCTTGATGGCATGATGGGGGGACATGAGGGCTGCTGGCAGCTCTTTGCGTGCTGCAGAGTTTTAGAGCACACAACTCTACTTTCTAAGAACAGCGTGCACATGATTACATGGAAGAGTGAGCGAGAGCTTTTGCAGCTTCCCTGCCTGCATTCAGCGTGCACAGCTGAGGGGAAGTGGCCAGTGGTGAGCTAAATGTGGGACCTTTAGAGAAGTAGGGAGATACCACTGGTGTAATGCAACACGTGTTCATCACACGGAAGTGCTCTCTCCTAGTTAATGGGGCTAATCAAGCCGTAAATGAGAATCCTTGCAGGACAAGGTGTTAGCAAGGCAGCTTAATTCCTCCACTCCACTGCTCTAACCCCAGAGCTCCTGGTGAGGGCACAATGGTATTGTTTTGAGGAATGAACCTGTTGGAGGGTACTTCAATGGAATGTTTTCCTCTTCCAGACCAGCTCTGCACCAGATGTGGGGATTTTTTGCATTGTTGGACAGCTGTTTTCCTCATGAGCCTGACATAAAGGGCCTGTTTTTCTCAACCCTCTCTGAAGGGACTGGGAGGTGAGCAGTCTCTAAAGGCTTGGCACACTGCTGGAAGATGACTGGAGAGGTCTTATCCCCACTAATGGATACAGGTGCTTTGGAGACTGTGGGGAGCTCACAGCAACCCTACAGAGATCTCTGCAGGTAAAACACAGGGATCAGCACAGAAATTCCATGTGTCTGGGTCCCTGCCTGCTCCCACACTGCCTCCAAGCATGTCTGTGGTGCCTTAGTCTGGGTGGACACACAGACCACTGCCACAGCTGTGTGATCTACCTGCACCCAGGTCCTGGGGATCAGCCTGACCACAGTGGACCTGTGTTTGGGGGTGATGTGTGCCCCTGCCAGGCATTGAAGCCAGAGGAACACCCTGAATCACCTGTGATAACTGTTTTACAGCCTGCACAGGCCAGAGTAGCCTGATTCCTCTTCATTGTGTGTGGCTCCTTGGGAACTGAATGTCCTGATTTTTTAATACAATTTACTTCAGACAAAGGTCCCTTCCCTTTATCTAATCTTGCTTGGCTTTTCCTTTCCAAGGCTGGCATATTGATAATTCATCTCCCTTGTATCCAGAAGGTTTCTACACAACAGGAAACTTCAGGGATGGAACAGAAACATAAAACATTCCTGCAGCCGTTTGCCTCCTGCCTGCTAAGAGAGACAGCGTTGCACTGACCAGCTTGGGGGGTTTGCTGACCATCCTGGTTATGCCTGGCTGTGATAAAATCAAGCTGTGACAACACATATTTTTTTGCTTATTGGGTAATAGGCCTGAGGCTGGGCTTTGAGCCCTGTCTCATATGGGAGATACATCCATGGGAGCTGGCAGCAACTGCTAATGGTGAATTGGGACAAAGTTAGCTAGAAATCTGCTGAGGATAGGGGCAGAACTCAGGAGTCAGGCATCCTAGCCCTTGCTCCAGGTATGTCTTTAGGCAAGCAGGAAAAGTCTCTTTTCTGCCTTGTTCTTTTTTAGTAGCTTTTTATCTGCTGGTGTGTGGCACAGAGTGTATCCCTTCATACAGGCATTTCTCTGGGCATTTATGTCCTTTCTTTCTGCTTCAGGACATAAATTTTCTGCCATTGCTGTTGTCTCCGTCTGCCCACAGGATGGATATGCCGGACCTTCAAAGTACTACCAGAAGTGAGGAGGACAGCACAAGGTTTCAGTCTGTAAGGAGATGGGAACCAAAATGCACCAGGAGAAATCAGAGTCACCTTTTTGCCTGCCCTGGTGGGGCATATGCTGAACCAGAGCCTGAAATGGGGCATTGCCTGAGCTCTGCTGTTAAACGATTTTGCAACATTTCTTACACTTCTGTGCCTCTCTTACCCCTCTTTCCCTGCTCTGCTTTGTCTCTGGATGTGGGACAGTGGGCTGAATCCCCTGAGAGCTGCACGGTGTCCTACTGAATTTGATGGTCTCTGAAGATACGTTCTCAAGGAGTCCAAACTTTCCTGGCTTGGCTGCATCTCCTTGCTGACAGGTCTGTCACTCTCTTACAAGCAACTCAGCAATTTCTCCATACACAGCCCTGACTTTACACCTCAGCCATTACAAATCCTCTTTTTACTTTAGAAGGATCAAAAAAATTCCTTCTCTCATAACTTCAGTGGATACAGACTTTCATGGCTGCATTTTTTCCCATTCTAAGAAATAGGATCATATTGCTCACATCCCCTGTCGCCTTCTTATCCATTGCTGAATTGAATTCCAAACCACTTTCCTACCCTGTAACCACCCCCTCCCCCTCCCCCCCCCTCCCCCCAGGACTATGCTTCACCTCCCCTCATTTCCTACCAGTGCACTACTCTCCTCCTGGACCATATTTTTATGCCTTTCTAGGGACAGTCCACGCTGTTTCACTTGCGCCTACTCCTTCCCTGTGCTTGGAGCCAAACATCTCGCACCTCTAAACCAAGTCCTTCCTCAAACCCTTCATTTTCTCCTTAGATTACATTTGGGGGTGCATTTTTAACCTCTGTATTGAAGACCTTTTATACACTCACACACATATCCACACACATCCATTTTATCATTTTATTGGCTTCCTGGTTTGCACAACATCAGGAACACCAGCTTGTGTCAGTAGGACACAGGCCAGTGATACCGGATAAAGCTCTATGAAGCTATTCCCATAGTAAACCAACAAGACAGGGATCTACCATGGAGAAAATGCACAACTAGATTAACAGCAGGGACAAGTAACCTTATTCTGGTTATGTATAAATGATAGAAATAATCGACAGGATTAGAGCACAATTAAGATGATAGCTGATTAATTAAAACTCAAACCTCAGACACAAGTAGGGATGCACCCTGCAAAGATCTGCAAGGATGGGCTGAGGACCGTGCAGCCCTGTCTGCACAAACAGCATACCTGAAGGGCAATACCAGGAAGATCAATAAAAACAAGTTTCAGATTATTTTATTCTTTTCATTGACAAAATGGCCATTTCAGCCAAACATTAAAAAAAAATGCTTGTCAAAACCATCAAATAATCTGACACTTAAGGGAGAAGGGTGGGGGAGATCCTTTTTTTCATTTTTAATGTTCTTTAGTGAACAGCTTACATATATCCTTACACACCCACCCACCCACACACATATAAATATAGATGTATGAAAATAATATGAAATGTAATTCAATCTCATAGCACTTAATAATTAAGGACCCAATTTAAATAAGCATTTCAGCATATGCTTACAATCTACCTGGCTTCAATGGGACTTGAACACACACTTCATTTCCAGCAGATGCTTTTATGCCCTTTCTGAACTGAGATTTTACCTGAATGAAATCTAAAACATTGAACCTTTCTCCCCTTCCTTTCTTAGAGAATAAATGTCCTTTTATAGCTGAGATAGAAGACTTTCAAGTGCAATGGACCTGTACAAGATTCCCAACTACATTGCAAAAGAAGTGCTTCTGGCAAGTTATTTTGGTGAACATTTTTATTTGATTTTATTCCATTCATGGTGTGAAGCAGCAGTTGCTCTGCTGCAGATAGAGTGAGAGTTATTTGGATCAGAGCCATGGTTTTGACTACAATAACTTTATTGGCCAGAGTCTAGTTTGTGTAATCACTAAAATTAACACAACTGTGTGAGTGCTGAGTTCAAAGCAGGAAACAACCTCAGATACAGCCACAAAAATTGCTCCAGTCCAATTACTGTAAAACAGATGAAGATAGTGTCCCAGTGAGTCATCCAGCCAAGATTCACATTTCAAAAAAGAAAACAAAAAACAACCCATTCCAGGGGTAGAGATGAGGACAGAACTGTTTCAGAATAGCCATGAAAAATATGTGCATAACGTGGTCTGATTATACAAATTTGAACACTGTTCCCAGAAAAATGAAGCAATTAAAGATCCTTAGCAATAAAGAAGAATTTCTCCTTGGTGAAGAAAATAGAGTGAATTTGGCCTAGTGTGTTTTTCATTAGCTCCTTCCATTAAAGGAACACACTGTGCAATGAAATTTGGCTTAATATTTAAGTTTTGATTGTTAAATAACATTTCACAGTATTTAAGACCAGTAGAAAACATTTCTGTCATTTGTTACAAATCCTTAGGGAAATATTTTAAAACAAAACCAACAAGCACACATGTTATTACTGTATTTTCAACTTGGATTCTCTAGCATTCTGTTGAGCAGGACAATCTGAAAGTAAAATTCAGCAGGAATTGACTGGAAACCAAACTGAAACTAGCTACCTATGGTTCAATCTTTATGCTGTCAGAACTCTGGAAGGGGAGGGAAAAGGGAGAAAAGGAGAGAAGAGAGGAAAAAAAGAAAACAAGGAAAACAAAGATATTGCAGATTGTGCAAGGAGTAAAACATACATCTGTTAATACTTTAATAACCTCAATTGTTATCTGAAACAGGGTAATTTTCTTGAAAAATACATATTCTCCTGGTTTCAGGCATTGAGCCACCATGATCAAACAGGACCCTTCCTTTTATCTGATTCTCATTTATGCTAAGATCAATTGCTATCACTCCAGGCAAAGCCAGGCAAACTGGACATATAAATAATTCACTTTTGTTTTCAGCTCCCTTTTGTTGCTAGAGAGGCAGTCCGAGCACATGTGAAAATGAATCCCCAGATTATTTTTATTCCTATCTTTAAACTGAGAGTATCAATGGAACAAAACAGTATTATTTGTGCACTGCAAATTGTTCCTGTCATTTCTCTTGCTCATAACAAAAAGATTCTCAGTTGCTAATCTGCCTTCCCAAGGTTACCTCCTCCTGAACCTGCAGGCTGGGCTGGCAAAGCCTTTCTCTCACCCCTGTATTGGAAAGAACATGACCCTCTCTGGTGAAAGCACTTTGGTGATGGGAGAGCACATAGTTCCCCGCAGCTGAGGTGCCTCCTGTGGTACTTTTGCAGCTGATGGGCTGCAGAGGCTTCCCAAATGAAATATTTACTTTGTATTAGGTTTAGGTCTGCTGTAGAGAGCTAAGGTCACCACCTAACATCCCAATGAAGAACTGAGCTGGAATTCAGGCTTGGAAAAAGTTGGCTTGTTCTGACTCGATTCAAAGAAGTCCAGACGTGCAGCACTGCACAAACTTGGGTCACTCAAGTATTTCAATCCCTGTTTTACCTCTCCTTTTGCCTCAGACCCACAGCCCTACATCATCAGTGATCATAGTAGTGCTCTGTATAGACTGCTCTGCACAGTAAAAACACGAAACAAAAACTGAGAGAAATATGAAGACCAGAAAAAAAAATTATTAGCCATAGTAAGATATTTTTTAATGAGCCAAACCAGAAAAAGCAGGAAAAATGGAAAAAACCTGTTGCATCCTGGAGCATGGACGGGAAAAAGTGCTTTATGCTGTGTTCCCAACTGGGATTCACTTGGACCTATGCCTGTAGTGATATGCTGTCTTAACCATGGACATTTGTAATGTGCTTTGAGATCTCTCTGAGTGCAATCTTAGAGCCAAGTAACGTGATTATTATTACAACCTTAGCTCCAGAGTGAAAACTGCAGACCACTTAATACTGTATTCACTCAATCCAAGGAGATAAGGAGCCAAACATCATGAAAGAGAACTCATGTTTGCAATAGGTGAAATAACTTTTTTTGTGACTCTTCTATGGAAGGAGTTATGAGAGCGTTTGTGGCCATCCTGAAACATGGTGTCGATGCAATTAGTGCTGCTTATTGTTGTCTGGGACAGCAGAGGTGGGCAAATTGCAGCTTGTTAGTCCCAAATACATTATGGCCTCCTAATGAACTCCATTTTATAGCCAAACTCCTTTAAATTGTCTCTTGCTGTGATTAATTCACCTCTTTCTCCCCTTCAGCAGGCTGTTGTTGATAGGGAGTGTCCAGTGTTGAATGAGTAAAAAGTACTAATGCATGTTCTTTTCAGGGAGAGATAACCCTTCTCTAAACATGATGAATGCATCTTTTATGGAGGAAGATACCCTGTGTGGCAAGGGCTTATGTATAAGCACTGGAAAGCACATCCTGCGGGGGGGTTGGTGCAATTCTGTGGAGCTCCTGGCTGTTCCAAGGGAATTTGGGGGCTTTGTGGGGACTGCTATTGTAGCCAAACCAGCCTTGCCATGGGGGTCAGCCAGGCAGAAGGAGATGGTTCTGTTCACCCCAGCTGGGTCTGGAGCCCCTCCTCATTGAGTTGGGGATACCCTGCGAGGGCTTTTCTGTCCAGGGACTGTTTTGGCAAAGAAATTTAGGGCCAGACTGGAGAAGTCAGAACTGGGACCTTGTCATTCCCAGTTCCCCTGCTCAGGGGGGTCCTGATGGACTCCTGGTTTCTTGCACCAAGTCCTGCAGGCTAGACTCCCCATTTTAAATCATTCTTTGCTGAGACAAAGGTCCCCTCAATGTTGGTACTAGCAGAACTGGAGAAGGGACCATGTAGGAGCAGAAGTGTGGCACGAGGGCTACCTCCCCAGAAGAAGCCTGCTCTGATTGCCCTCCTTTTTACCCAGATGTTTCCAGCTGAGGGTAGGAGTTAAGCAGTCTCAGAGTGAGAAGGTGATGGTGCTTGGAATTCTGCAACGCGGAGTTAAAAAGCCAAGAGGTGCATAAATACAGTGAGCTGACTAAAACTATGCACATATATTACCCATATATATACACTATTGTCTTTATGTGCATACTCATAGGAACAAACAAATAATATCACAGCACTCACACTCTTATTCATAAGAGTCTTTTTTTTTCCAACTCATCTTTGGCAAGAGAAGACAACAGTGAAAAAAAGAAGGGGGGAAAAAAAACCCTTCCCCAAGCTGATTATCAAATAAAATACTGTTTTATTTTCTGTCTAATAAGTACAAGAAGTTCCATAACTCCCCTGATTAGGCATATTATCCTTCTTCAGAAAGTCAGCTTGATTTATGCAGAAAGTGATTTGGACATACTTTCCTCTGGCTATAGAGATTTCATAATTCCTGGTGTATGTCTGGAAAATCTCCTCTCGTCCCGAGTCCAAACCAAATTAATGTCTTCCAGAATGACCTGAGGAATTAATGAGGTTTTTGCTGTCAGTTCTGCCCATGCAGGGTCAAGTAAATCATTCGCTGGCCCTTACTCCAGTGTTTTTCACTGTCTTTCTGACTCCATGTACAATGATAACAAAGTTGCAGATGCCTTTGAAATACGGCATCACTGACACTCTCTGTCCATCTGTTGGGACATATTTTAGGCTCTGTTTCTCTGTCTGCTGTAAACTCTGCCTTTAATGGAGTCAGTAATTGCTGATAAATGGGGTATCAATGAAGTCAGTGTACTGGAGGTTTCCCCATTCTTTTCTGCTGATGTGTGCTATTTAAATCTCTCTGCCATTACTTACAGTTATTGTGTGTTCTCGTCTTTAATTCCAGCCCCAGAATTCTTGGCCACAGGCACAGTTTTTAATACATAGGAAAACTAGGAACTATGGAGACCTGTTTGGCAGTAAACAAGTTATCCTCAATTCCCCACTCTGCTGTCCCCAACTAAAGAAAATGTGAAACACATTAGAAGTATGTACATTAAGTTCTGAGTAATTCACAGATCTTCTTTCTCTCATGTCATAAATATTTTAAACCAACCCATTTTTGACATTGTAGCCAAGCAATAAAAGCCATGTTCCATCCCCTCTCTCCATCTCCTTTGGTCACTATGTGATAGAATGCCTGAAGTAAAATGAGCCCACACTTGATCATACATTTTATATTACCTTTCTTTATAATTTATCACAGCTTTTAAAGCTATTAAATATTACTTCAGATGAGTGCTGCTTGTGCCTATGACACAGTATAATCCATAATCTTTTAGGCTCTCTGCCAGCTATCTCTGCAGTTATACCTCATTCTCTTGCATGAAAAGCAAGAATAATCTGAGCACATCTGAGCACAGAATAATGCCTCCAGTTGAAAAAACAACAATGACACTTGAAGTAGCATCTGCACCCAGCTGGCCCTGTCAAAAAAACCCAGGCAGATACAGTCCCTCTCCAAGCTTAAAGCTAAAGAGGCAAAGAGTAGAAGAAATAAATGGGAAAATCAGGTCATTCCATTGTATGTGCCATGGCAGTGGCTGCAGCCTAGACCAGAAGGTCTAGGAAAAAGGGGCAAAGAAATTAGTATTGAGTAATTGGAAATGCTGCTACGTAGGGGTGCTGTTCCCAATGCCCTTCAGTCAGTGGATAGTTGATGCCCAGAAACACAGGAAGCTGCTGGTAGTGCCTGCAAGGTTAGGAGTAGCTTTACATCCTGGCTCAGCCATATGTTCCTAACTCTTCGAGGATTTTTGGCCATACCTTGGAGACTTTTGGTTTGCTGTTTGAAGTCTGTTTCATAGTTCCCACAGCCCTCTGGGAATACTCAGACCAGGAATTCTCTTTGAAACTGGTGGCACCTGACTTTGAAGGAAAAGTCCTCTGCAGCTGGCCCTTGGCATGGGCAAGATGACTGAGGCAGTGATCAGCCTGAAGTCTGTATTCCACTAACCAAAATGTTATGACCTAAAGCACAAAAAATTTGTAGTTTGTTGAGTTTAAATCTTTGTGAATGGATCAGTGAAACAGCTTTGTGGCATGGAGCTGGTTTGGCCTGTAGAAGAGAGGCCAAGGCAAGCAGGGCTGCCAGGATTTCTGTGTGACCAAGGAGGACACAGACACACAGAATGTGCACACTTTGCTCCCCCCTCTATTGACCCCTATAGGATTATAGACTTGTGTGACCAGGGTGGGAACACACCACTTGGAGATTTCACACAAGTAGGCCTTGGAGGAGAATTAGATACTAACTGATTCTCCCACAGAACTCTGAGAACCTGCCAGCCATGGACTGGCAATGGACTTTGCAGAGAAATAACATTTTCCTAGATTAATTTTGAATTTGCTGTCTGCAAACCTTTGGATTCTTGGATTACAAAACAGAACTCAGCTGTTAGCCATATCCTTCCTACCATGAGGCTGAATTCTTAAATTTTTTTTCACTTATTCCTGATTATTTCTGCTACAGATTTTGAATGTTTTTGTCTCTTTTCTACTTGCTTCAGGAGGCTGTAATAAAGCAGAAAACTTGGCTAGCTGTTCCTCATATGTTAAAAAATGTATTTGTGTTCTTGCAGACTAAGTGCTCTTCAATTGCATCAATAGTTCCTAGTAAAAGGCCTTGCTTTGAAACATTTGGACTTTCCCCAAATGCCTGATTTAAAGATATTTATTTGGGATTATTAATGTTTCATTAAATGCTTCAAAGTCTTCTTACAAAAGAAAGATTATTACAACAAACTTGCAAATGGGCAGCAACATAAGCTTTGTTTGTCTGTAATATTAGGATTTTAAACAGGTTATATTTTGGTTATCTAATTTAAATTCCTGTCAAACAAAGTTTTAATTTCATAAACCCTACATAAAAATGTATGTACCCCTAGATTTACCTAAAACTAGCCGTTCAAAATGTGTTGCCTTGATTCAGAGGCCTCACATCGTGGGAGAATCTGTCAGACATTTCAGATGTTTCTGAAAGCAATGCCTGTTATATCCAGTGTGCCTAAATTCCACTGGCTTCATCTTGTAGCCTCTAGACCTTGCTATATTCTTGTCTGACAGGGAAAACCTGCCTCCTTGTGTAGATGGCTGAGGGGCAGTCAAGTCAACTCTCAATGATCTCTTGGGGAACCCCAGCAGATGTAACCTCTTAAGTCTCTTCCTGTCAGGCTCAGACAGCAAACCCATGAAAGAAATTCTCCCTCTTTGCTCAGGGGGAAGCCTGACCTGCCTTACGCTCTCCTTATTTTGCTGAAAACTTCCTTCCTGGTCCTTTTCCCTGAAAGAAAGCAACTTCTGGATTTTCATTCTACTGGGAGAGATATGGTGTGATGACTCTCATTTCCTCTCTTCCCTTTTCATTTTTTTCCCCATAATCTTTTTTTTTTTTTTTTTTTTTTTTTTTTTTTTTTTTTTTTTTTTTTAAGAGAGAAATTACGATTTCAGTGCTTTTTGCTATGTGCAATTAATGCAAGCAAAAAAATCACGTTCTGCCTCTTGGGATGATGTTACAAAATTTTCAGGAATATTACTGCATCTTATAAATCTTCTCTTATAAAAAATTATTTGTTTTTTGTACAACACAACAAATACACACTCTCAGCTCTATTTTTAACTCCTCTCCAAATATTTCTACCCACTCTTCTTCCTCTCATTCAGCCCATAGCTTGCAAGATCACTCAAGTTTTGGTTAACCCCAGCCTGGCATGACCAGGGAAGAGGTTGTGTTACCAATTCAGTCACATCTCATTTCTGCCAGGTATGTCCAGGAAGTTTGGGGTATCTTTGTCCCCACCCCAGTCAGCCAGCACCACCTGACTTATCCTGGCCCATGCTGGCTTGCAATGACAAGTGCAAATAGGATTATGGTGGAGCCATTCAGTCTTGGGTTGAGACTGCACAGATTTCCTCTTCCTTTTTTTTTATGAGCCATGTTCTTAAAGCCCTCTTCAGACCAAGCCCTTTGTTGTCCTTGTGTGATTCTACTTTCTTGTTCTATCATGATTAATTCTTTTGGTCTTTCTAGAGAAATGATTCATAGACAAGAGTCACAACTTCCTTCTCATATTTGGAAGAGTAGGTTTTGAAAACCACATCTCCAGGCCTCTGTTCAGGGCTTAGTTTTTTTTTTTTTTTTTTTTTTTTCTGATTTTCACTCTTTATTCTTCTCTATTTTAAGGCAATGACATTACTGTTAGGAGAATGAAATTTCAGCACTTTGCTGTGTTGAATCACTGTTTAAATGAAGGCATCTATTTGGGTTGTTTGCTGCTGTAAAAAATGTGAAAGAGGCTTAGCCTTAATTAATGCTCTGTTTGCTCTCTTCCAGAGGATCTCTGTTACAGTGCTTAAACATACTCAGTGCATAGTTCAGAGTTTTCCAACTGCTTTGGACAAAGTGAGCACTGAAGTCCAGAGAATTTCTTATGAACAGCCACACATCTGAATATCGAGCTATTCATCTGCAGAACATGGAATTTTACAGTTGCATGTGTGGACATGGTCTGTCTGTGGCTCAGTTCCCATCGTCTCATTCACATCAGGGTGTGTTTCCCAGCTTTGGAACCCATGAACCAGATGATTCTTGTGTGCATCATACCAGGAACATCAATATCTTGAGGAGGCTCAAAATGTACAGAAATGGCAATGGCTTGTGATCCTCTTTAATTTTTACTCCATCATCCTCCATTCTCCTTCAATTTCCTTCTTAGTTTTAAACAGGTTGTATAAAACCTAAATTCAGGGAAAACCTCCCCCTGCCCTTTACTCGCCCTTCTATGAAGTATGTTAGCAGAAACATCTTAAACCTATAGATTAAACAATTCTTGTTCATCCCATTCACGCATGTTAACCTCCACAGTTAGTTTGTCAAGCTCAGTTGTGACAGTTTTTTATTGGTTTCATATTTATAGCCCTTTTAATGTTTCTCTTAAAGTTGCTTAAAAAAAACTGTTATGGGAAATTTTGAAAAAAATAAGTTACTTTTTCCAAGTAAATTTGACAAAAGACTTCAGTTTTTGATTAAAAAAAAAAGAAACCAAGATCTTTAAAAATACAATTAAAGATTTTGTGAAAATATTTAGATTTCCATTTAAATGTTTGTGGGATTATTGAAAATCAAACTATTTTATGGGGAGAAGAAAAAAAAAGTGATTTCCAGTTTTTGTCCAGAAAATTTTAACCCTAAGGAAAATTTCCACACAAATGTTTGCATTGGTCTAAAAGCAGGCTTTTTTTGCCCCTCTTCTCCAGAAATATTTCAAAAGAAAACATTTCTATATGCTTCTTGACTTCCCTCTCACACCTGTGTAAACCAAATTCTATTCCATTGAAGTGAATGAAATTATGCTGTTTGAAGAAAGAAAAAGTTTAAGCTTGTTACATTTGAATAGATTGCTTTGTCTTTTAATAAGCATGGTTTGTTCTAAACAAGACACCTAAATCCAGAAATTCAAACACCAGCAAATCCACAGTCAGCTCTTCATCCCTGCAAACAAATGCTTCTCTGGATTTGACTCCATAATTTTCTTTATTTAAGAGTAAAAGCAACTGAGGCATGGAAACAGGAATGGATGTGAAGGATCATGAGCCATAAAGCACTGACTCCTCCTGGGATGTGCTCAGTGATGAAGCTCTTGGACACAGTAATGTGGAAAGTCCCCACTGCTGCAGTTGGTATTGAGTAGAGATGCAGAGAACTTCGGTCCTCTTGTCCTGCTCCTCTTGGAGTCCTTCACTCACCTTCCTACAAATATTCAGGCCTGAATCTCCCATAATAGAGAAATTGAAATGATGGATGTCACCATCAGCACTGATAATTTGGGAATTTTTTTTTTGGTAGGTTACTATGAGAAATTATTTCATAGGAATGGAGCTGAAAATGTCCTGAACTATGATAAGAAATAAAAGAATTAAAAGGCAATAGGATAATAATCTGGTCTTACCTGACAATGTCTAACATGTGCCATAAAATATACGAAATGCTACTTTTCTTTTCTTTTCTTTTCTTTTCTTTTCTTTTCTTTTCTTTTCTTTTCTTTTCTTTTCTTTTCTTTTCTTTTCTTTTCTTTTCTTTTCTTTTCTTTTCTTTTCTTTTCTTTTCTTTTCTTTTCTTTTCTTTTCTTTTCTTTTCTTTTCTTTTCTTTTCTTTTCTTTTCTTTTCTTTTCTTTTCTTTTCTTTTCTTTTCTTTTCCTCAAAACTAGAAAAATTGATTAAGCTTGTATTCCTAGGAAAGGAAAAGTATACAGTTTTTCTGCTTCCAACTGATGCTTTTCATTTTGCTTTGGGAAGAAAGGTCTGGGAAAGTCATCAGAGCTTCCCAAATATGTACCCAACCATTTTGGATACAGACATTTCTGGAAGAGCTGCTATGATTTTTGGTGGCAAAAATACCTGTCCACAGTGTTGTAAGTGCAAGATCTGGAAGCAGGGCAGTGGTTAGTGGGGAATCTGCCTTTTAAGTTCAGGGTCTGAAGACTTGAAAGTTGAGATTTACCCAAATTATACCCCTGAAGACAAGTTTAACGCCCTCTGGTCTTCACCGCAACCCTAAAACTACACAGAAACATCTTTGCCGCAGTTCTCTCTGCAATGCAATTTGTCCTGATTTTTCCAGGAGTCCCGCCACTACTATTAGTGCTGAGCAGCTGAGATGACAGACAAGACTTCCATCTTCAGAGCCTCTTCTAGAGAGCTCCTTCAGCTAAGTGCTCTGTGGGTTTTCCCTCCTATTAAGTGTCTTCTTCTCCCCCCTGCTTCCCCCTTTTCATTTTTTTTTTTTATTTCACGAGAATAAAACAATGAAGGAAAATTAATTTTCATTGCAATGCGGTGAACTGTGAAGGAGACTCTTAGTTGTGGTCTGGAATGCAGACACTGCTGGCTACCTTCTCAGACCATGGCTAATCACACCGTTGACAGACTGGAGTTCACCGGCTGATCTGAACGCCCTGCGAGCCTGGAACACACCGGGCTGCTGAACTCCTTGGAGTGCTGCATGAGGGATGATTGCTGACAGTGGACCAGGGAAAACTCTTTTGGAGATATTTTGTCCTGCTAGTCACTCTGGTGGGGTTATTCTGCCATCTTTGAAATGCTTTGTTTACTCCCTTCTCATTAACGTGTAGGTGTAATCCTTTGGTTTGCTTTTGAAGGATAGCACCTGGTATTTCCACAATAGCAGACTGTGGAAAGTTATCCATATTAACCTTGGAAGCAGTGGGAAAAGCATGTCCCTCCATTGCCCATGGCCCTTTGCGCTCCTGGTGGTTGCAGCTGAGAGCACAGGGAGGACAAACAGTTGTGGAACATGTGCTTGGAACAATTCTTCAAAACCCTCTGGTCTTTCCTCCTTTTTGACAGCTTCCTGAAAGCACCCAGATGGGGACTGCTCAGCCTGCTGCCATGTTCTCATTGTTCTTCTTGCAAACGCCCATACCTGCATGTGGGCAAGGTACTCGTGTGTGAATGCAAATGCAGGGATTAGCAAGAGAAATACCCTCTCTCTCAACTATCCTGTTTTACTCACTTCACCACAGATTTGGAACAGTCTGACCAGAAGTGGTGACCAGTCTCATATGCAAAATAACAAGTGATTGGTCTGAAAAAAACTGTTTTAAAAAATAAAAGGGACAGTAGAAAGCTGAGCTGTGTGAACACAAAATGTTCTGTAAGTAATTTCTAGGAGGAAAACTCAACTCTGAAATACCCTGAACTCAAAATCTTTGGCTAGCTAATATGTGAGTCTGAAGAATTTCATTTGTCCTCACTAAGTCAACTGCTTTTTCTGCTCCAGGTGTGTCGGTATTTTTTATTTGTAGTGGATAGGAAACTGATGTGGAAAACCCAGGAAACAATATCAACAGTAACTCAAAGCAATTAAACTAGCCATCAATATAATCTAATCATTCTTGATTTCAGATGTGAGGTACATCCTCCTCCCCACATGCATACTTAGGAGCAAGGGAAGGGTAAATCATGCACTTGAAAGTCGCTCACCTGTGTGTATGGATCTGTGATGGCTTCAGGCACTGGATCTTAAATTGCTTAAAGACCAAAACCAAAGACTATTAAAATTCACCAAGTGCTCCCCCAGTGAGAACTCTCTGTGTGTCAGCATTGTGTCCACCACATTTTACAGTCACAGCTGGAAAAGCAGGTAACCAACATCTGCCCTTTGTGCATAGGCCATATAGCCTCTTCCTCCAAGAAAGCTACATTAGGGATACCCAATCACACAAGTACTTGGAGTAGTTCCAGGGACGGGCTGTGAACCTGGGTCACTACCAGACCAGACACTGACAACGCCAAGAGACATGGACAATGAAGACTGTCGCCCTCCTGCCTTCCCTGTAAATACCAGTGCCTCTTTACAGTCTTTTGGGGAACACCTGATAGACTGAAAGAAACGTTTATCACCCCAATACCTGCTGTGGAAATACACACCTCCTATGACAAAAGCCTCCTCTCCTTGGTGGGAGCATTGGCCCCTCTACCAGATGAACTCAGGAGGCTGTGGCATTATTTATTCTTCCACCCCTTGTGATTTCTCCCTGAGAAAGCAGAATGAATCATGCCAGGTTTGAGATTCCCCAGAGAAATGGCTGTGTTTGGTACACATGACTTTAAACTCGTCCCTTCCACCCTTTGGTGATTAATGGCCTGTGATCCTCTGTGATTCATGGCATCCAGAAGACATTATTTTCTGGGATGTAAGAGCTGGACAGCATGTTTTCCTCATCAGTTACCGACTGTGATTGTAAGCGCCTCATCTACCTTATCTGGGATGTTGGCTGTCAAAGAGGGAAATGGGGAGATGGGGGAGAGGATCAAGGAGAAAGCCTGCTCCATCACTGGCTTGCTCCTCACTCAGGCCAGGCACTTACAACTTCTCTCAGCCTCTGGAAGTCAAGTTTTTCCTCTTCCTGGTCTAGCCTGAGCCTTTTCTTGTCCTCAAGCTCCTTGAGACCCTTGAGGGGATGGTGTGGAAAATGAAAACCTTTTAGTGACAGTTTTTAACTTGACGTTGATCCTACACACACCTGTCCACAGAGCTGGCTGTGCCAGATAGCTCCAACAGCTGGGTTCACACCTTGCCATGCAGTGCACATTTAGGTTGAATTACTACACTTAAACAAATTTTCATTTCCATGCACTAGATATACACTTTCTTCCCTCCTTTACTCTCTCCCCATTGGCAACTTAAGGAGCCATTTTTCTTCCTGACGCCACCTTGGCACTCTCTCTACCAGCATGTGAAAACAGCCAAAGTTGTACATATGGAGACCTCATCCTCAGTTGCCTAATGGATTCAGAAGACATCCTGAATATTCATCATTTCTCTTTTTATGAGCACCTTGGCAATTGCCTCCAAAGTTAAAGACTGTTGTAAATTAAGGAATGGCACTTGGTGAATACCAATTTATCCGTATTTCAAGACTTCCCTCACCCCCACCTCCCCTCCACACAATATTGAAGTTCCTGTAGTCTTTGTGAATACAGGGCATTGTTTCTGTGCTGCTGAGGCAGAATTGTTTGTGCATCCCTGAAGACTGTGAAATGTCTGCACTGGGGCTGCTCATTTAAACTCTGTGCACTTACTGTACCCTCTCCGGAACTCCCTTCCTGGAGAAGCCAGCAATGACCTTCTCAGAAGTAATGTTAAACACATGCTGAGGAAGCTTGGCTCCTAGACAGGCCCTTTTAATTATTAGTTGTAAATTAGCAAATCATTTTTTTTGAGTTTCGTATCACTGCCTGCTTTGCTGTGTGTGGGATCCTCCAGGTACACAGTCCCCATGTGTTGCCTGAAATATATATTGGCAGAGTTATCTAGTAATGTCATTATTTGGTGCTTTTTAATTGTGTGTGATTTTTCCACACACAAAAATTTCACCCCATCATAGTAATGACAGTGCAGAAATTAAAGCAGAGGGTTAATTATGGTTGATAGTTAGAGTGTTTTTTGAACATGTGTCAAGTTCGTGGTGAAAATCCCTGTTACAGAGAACACCCTACTCATTGGAAAGCAGAAGGAGAGGAGTAGATTTGTCCAAGGTTTACATATGGGACACAAAAACGTAGAGGATTTTGTCCAACAAGATGCTGAGCACTCTCTCCCTGGTCTTCCCAAATTAAGTGAACTCAATGTCTTCAGTGAAACTAAGTGGGACACACTGACCTGAAGTGATACAGAAATCCTGTGGCAAATGGAAGGGTCAAGTCTGGACTTCTTAGGTCTCACTGTAATCTTATCTCCATCTTGCATGTGGATATCAGTGAATAACAATGGAAAGGGCCCTGAGCAGCTTGGTCTAGGGGAAGAGGTCCCTGCCCAGGTCTGGGGGTTTGGATGCAGACGATCTTTAAAGTCCCTTCCAACCCAAACCATTCTATGATCCTATTAAATATTTCTATGGTCTTTATTCATTCCTGGGCCTTGCTTAGATTTTCATAAATGCAAAAGGTGTTGCTAAAATTCATAATTTTACTGGGGACGCTTGCCATTTTTTCCCAAGGCTCCAGCTTCTGGAACCACATTTATACGGCAAACTCAGCTGTCCAGGAATATAAATGGTTTCTAATCCTTGTTCTTGAAACAGAAAGCTTCAAAAGACAACCAGGAATGCTGGAAACCCAGAGAGAAAGTGAAAACACCTCTAATATATTTCCATTTATAACAATCTCACTATTTTTAAGTCAAGATTATGTACTGTTTAATTATGGTATGGAAAAAGCTGGTTCTTGCTTTCGCAGTGTTCATGTCATAAGTAGTGTCTGGAGGGCTTGGAGGCTCAGGAGAAGGTGATCTGAGGGGGGTGATGGATCCTGTGGGAGGCCAACATGTTTTCTGACCTGTCAGAGGGCTGCTCTGGAGGTGCCAGGCCATGAAGGAGGCAGGCAGAGCCCCAGGGCCACCACAGGAAGATGTGGCATAGAAGGGGTGAATGTGGGAGCTGGCAATGGATGAGGCAGGAGGTTTCCTTTGTGCCTTGAACCAGGGCAATTCTCCCAAACTCTTCTCCAGGACCCTGAAGCTCTGTGTGAAGGTGCCACAGGGCATATTTGCATTTCTCTTCCTTTTGCTGTGTTTGGAAGGAGCCTGAACTGCAGTGCAGAGGGGCTGACAGTGACTGAGGGAGGTGCAGGCAGCTGGACAGATGCTGTAGCACTGGCATCAGCAAATGGTGATCGGAGCATGTTTCCACAACAATCACTTTTGGGGAATCTTCACACTTGCCCAGAGAGAAGGAGACGGGGACAGCAAATGCAGGAATTCAGGAAGCTATTTCAAGGATGTCAGCATGGTTGCAGATGCCAAGAAGAGTGAGGAGAGAGACATCTCAAAGGGATAGAGAGGACTTTGTTTAATACAGTCAGCACATCTGGAGATACATCACAGTCCAAAATACAAGTGCAGGTGTGAAATTATCCCCCAGATGTCTCTGCAAGCAGGGCAGGAAGGAGGCAAATCTGGATCCTTGCACTGTTGGTTTTTACTGCCTCCACGGGCAAGTATAGCTGTGATCTCCTCAGATATCTGCTGGCAATCACTGTTGGTCTGACCAGACCCTCAGGGGACATTGTGGACATGGGAGACCACAAATCAGGAGCTCCCAGGAGTGAGCTTGATGCACAGGGTGGTCCAGGGACTCAACCTGTGAGATCTGGGATGTGGGAAGCAAAATAAGCCCCTGGACTCTGGAGCCCATTCACAAGGCATGGAGCCTTTCTTTTTAACTTCAGTTGTTCCCCAGCTGTCTGGGACGTCATCAGAAATCTCCTCTTCTGGAGCTGTGTTAAGAGCTATCCATTAACAGCTTAGCCATCCTCCATGGGTCTAGGCCAAAAAGAAAGAGAATAATTTTGTTTCAAATTGTTGTTTGAGGTACATGTATATGAAAATACATTTAGATATATGTATGCACACACACAGAGTGTAGCCAGCCACAGGACTAGTGGAAAGGTACCAAGCCAAAAGACATCAAAAGACTGTTGTCATTTTCCATATACTTTTTACATAAAATAGAAAAAAATTCAGCAGCTATACTCTGATCTGTATCACAGTCCCAGTAATTAGATCTTTCTTCTCTTTAGTGTTTTTGTGGGATTTTTTGTGGTTTGTTTTTGGTTTTTTGTGCATTTTTTTTTAAAGTATGCGTAAGGAAAGAAACACTGATAACAGGCATCATCTCTGAGGCTTCCAGGACTGTGGTTGGCTAGGAAGAGTGCTTTGCCTTCAGGTACAATATTTCTGCTTTTATTGCAAAAGGGGCTCTGAAATGCCTCCTCAAACACAGAAGAGGTGAAATTACTGTGGTAGGAGGTAGATGGCTGCTCACTTGTGCAGAATATTGCCTGTGAATCAAGCTGCAGCAGTGTAGGTGAAGCCAGGGGTGATGAAAAGCAGGATTAATTATGGATACAGCTAAAATTTTGTGTGAGTCTGTCATGCTTGCAGCAATTAATCTCCGCAGTGATGAGAGGCTGCAAATAGGGTTCTTCAATGAGTGATGGGATTTGATTGGATAAATAGGAGAGAGAGATTGCTGTAACAAGTTTTAACTGGTTTGTCCCTGCGTGCTTCCAGAGTAAAGGGGGAAATATTTTTCATAACCAAGTAAAAAATAAGAAAATCAATGAGATCAGTCTTAACAAGGCAGCATTAGAGAACCCCTTTGCATGGGCACAAGTGAACAACAAGTTTGGCTAGAGGTTGATGCATGATGATGACTCAGGAAAGGGAAGCGGTTAATATAATCTGAACTGAAAAATTTGGATGGGTTCAGATTTCATGCACGTGTGTTTATTCTTCCTCTCTCAACATGCTTCTTTATAGCTGAATTCCAAGCTGAATGATTATAATCCAATGCTGTAACCATTTGATAAGCCTTTGCATTGCTGTGTATTTTTCATCTCTGGACCACAATAAGCTGTCCAGGCACTAAATGAACATTGCATAGGATGTGAAGCTGGCCAGTTTTACAGTCCTGTCTTGGGGAAATAAAGTACAAAAATTCTAGAGCTAATGAAAGCTTTTCTAAAGAAAGTGGCTAGTTAAAGATTGCATGCAAGAATTGGTGAACTCCCAAATGGCACCACAAATTTTTCTCTAGAATATGCTTTTCTTTAATGTCAAAACTTGATTTTTGAGGGTGCACATAAAAAGATAAATGAGACATGAGAGAAATTATCTGGTACTTTCTAGTCCAGAGTGTTAGCTCAATTTCTGAATGACTCAAAGACAAACTCTAAAGTAAAACCCAAAACTGCTGCTTCATCTTCTCTGTGAATGGTTCACCAGACCATATCTTCTACCTTCATTCATTAGTGCTCATGGTACATCATTGCATTTGGAAACTGGTTTGTCTGTCGCTTGTTTTTTCCCTATGGCAAAGTTGAGGGGAAAGGTTTCTTTCTTTCCCATTACAGAAATCTGTGTCCTTTCTATTGGGAAAAACCTGTGTCCGACTCTAAATCAGCTTGGTCAATCTTTGAAGATATATATGTGAACATATGTATGTGACTGCTCCCAAAACAGAAATTGCCACTGTCACCAAAAAAACTATATAAAATTATTACTTCCTGATGCAAAAGGCTCTCTTAAGTTTGTATTCATCATGTTAACTGATCATTGTAAGATATACATTATGTTCTTAATGCCATGGAAGTTTAGGGGAATATTTACAATTGGAAATGGTTGTTTAAAAGGTTATGTCTGAAGAATGCAGAGGAATGAAGCAAAGCTGTTAGAAGAACTTTAATTTGCTATCAAAACCCAATTTATTCAATGTCTCCTTCCAGAAGAATATATTGTTAGTTCAGCTGCAACTTCTTAACCTCATCATATTTTATATATTTTGGCCATCATGCATTGCCACAAAGTATATTATACAGTGTGATTTAAAATGTGTCCTGATTAAGTACACAGAAATGATCCTATTCACCGTGCAAGAAATGAGGGGGACATCATAAGTACCCATTGTTAAGGTGTAGATATATTTAATGATCATCTGTGAGCTAAACCTTTTAATCCTATGCCTTGATTATGCACCTTTATTTAAATTCTAAGGTATTGTTTCAATTGCAGACATGAAAACAGACAATGCCTTTCATCTCCCCCCCTCCCATCACACAACCATTGGAAAGAAAAATACAGGAAATGTGTCTTTAAGGAAAATGAAAAAGGGAAAATAAAAGGCTAAAAAAGCATCAAGAGAAATTGATCAGCTGAAAGATGGAATGAAAGACCTAGAGAGTGCACTAAGGGAGTGTGCTGGGAGTATGCTGTTATTTTTATTGTTACAATGGTGCATATCCAGGACCCTTTTTTTTTTTTTTTTTTTTTTTTTTGGCATCTTAAAAAGATTACAGGTAATCTAGTAAATGTAGAGAGAAGGATAATTTAGACATTTGGAGGCTTCTCTAGAGGGAGAGATTATAAGGTCTTGCTCTTTTCAGCTCAGAAAAGAAATGGCAGAGCTGGAATCTGCCAGACCCCTGAGAAATGCTGAAGCTGGCAGAGAACAGGAAGGAATGATGAGCTGCAATGTGCTCGAACAAGCACAAGTGACATTGTGAGGCAGCAGTTCCAAAGGCAACAGAGGGATTCCTGGCTGCTGGCCCTCAAACAGACCAAAAGTACTAATGAATTCTGCAAGGGATGAGACAAATTCATTAAGGATAGGTCAATCAGTGACTCTTCAAAGAGATTCCCCATGTGTAACCGCTACCTCAGGAAATCCCAAACTGTTGCTTCTCGGAAACCAGCCCAGTGGAATGGGGATGAATCACCCTGTGATATGTGCCCTAGCCTTGTGCTTTCCCTGAGCATCTGTTCCTGGGTCATGTAAGAAGTGGGACACTTAGTCACATACACAGAGACTGAACTCACCATGATGAACCAAAAATTCTGAGCCTCATGTCCTATATTTACCAGTTTCTGTAAGTGATGTTACCACAGAAATCCTCCCCCTTCACAAGGAGCCTGTGCCTTTGAAACCTTGAAGATGGACTTGTATGATGAGGACTTCCTGCAGTGAAACTATTGATGAGAAAAATATTAAGAAAAATGAAGCAAGCAGGGATTTGGCCCTGGTGAGACAGGCAGAAGTATGCTTACACTCAAAATGCAATTATTAATATTTTAGCAAATGTGACAAAGGATATCTCAGTGCCCTTGTCAACTTTTTAAAATACAGCGTAATTAACCTCTTCTTCCCTGAAAATCTCCAACATCTAAACCATCAACCAAGACTTTAACTTACAAGAGAAGAAAAAAGATTCTTTGGGAAAATCATCAAAATAATTTTTTAATGAACCCTAGGCCTTATCTTGCATGTCAGCCGTGTTAATGCAGATGGTTCCAATTTGAAAATGAAGAGTGAGTTTTGCCTGATGGCTAAGCCTGTGGAGAGTCAGCTCTTCCAAAAGGAATGGGCCTTGGTTTTGCAGATAGGAATCAGAATCCAGGAGGGTTAAGTATACGAAGAGATCAGTGCTTACATTCTGATAATGAGAAAGGAATTTGATGAACTTGGAATATTTGAGACAGACATTAAAAAGAGGACAAAATAAGAACACAAAAATATGATCCTCATAACAGAAGCCTGTTAGATGTGAAGAGTAGCTAAATTAGACCTTATGAGATGGCAAAAGCGGAATCCAAAATCCTGAAATCATGAACAAGGACAAGAATTTATTGTCTCAGAAGAAGGACTCTGGTGTTCACCATGTAGACACGATATGGACTCCCTCACAGCTCCAGCAGAGGTGTCTCTATTGACTCTGCCCCCATGTAAGAATGTGGGAAAGGGGAATATTCCTGAAGTTACTGTGTATAAGCCACCACTAAAGCTCTCTGCTATTGGTGGTATGGGGCACTGTTGAAGGGGACAAACCAAAAACTCTGCACATCTGCATCAGTCCGAAGAGATCATGGAGATCCACACAAGCTAGAGCTTTCTCCATGGAGTTATACCAGGAACATAGCCAGCCCAGGATGGGGCTGCATGTTCCAAAGCAAGAGCTGCCCCTCCAGCTATCCAGAGGTTGTTCTCTGGGTCACATGGGAAAATGGATACTGTCCTGTGGCTTCTGGGATCAATAATGTGGTTGCCTATTCAAAGCGAAGATAATGAACTTCACATAAATTAGGTATTCACAGTAAGAAAGCAAAGAAAATTAGTTTTTCCTCTCCAGCTGAAAATTGCACCCTTTTCTTTCCTGCTCCAGGCCTTCCAGCTCTCTAACCTGATGAATTATGGACAGTCATTCTTTCCAGCATTGGCTAGATTCTTTTCTAATTATACGTGTTCTGAATAGCACGAGGCAGACCTGCTGGTAGAACATTTGGTGCAGAGAGCATAATAAATTCCACAGAGAGCTTGACGTGCTTCACCATAGATGCAATATTCATTTTCATCACCACAGAAGAGATGAGATGCTGAGCCAGAGTTTAAAAAAATGCTGTGTTCCTTTACTAGGATATGTGGGTGGGATTAACTTTGTTTGTTCAGCTAAAAGGCTGTGTTGTAAGACAACTTCAGCAGAATTAATATCTAGACATTTGTAAAGCAGATTTTACAAACACAAAAGCACAGAAGATGCAAATAAAACCAGATCTATAAGATACATAACCATCGCAATTTTAACTCTGTTTTGGGATAAAACTGAAAATAACACATAAAAGCATAAACTATGTCAAGAAATTTTAGCACATGATCTTTTACTCAAGATCTTCTCTCTGGAAATTAGGTTGTAAAGTGCTTACAGTAAAAAGTTGCTCTAAAAGGAGTGGGGGTTTATTTTCAGGGAATGATTTACAGAACAAATATATTCAGATTTCAAGTAAAAACATTTCATTTTTTTCAAACACCAGACCTGTAAATCCATCTTGAGACCTCCAAGCAGATTCTTTTCTTGCTTCTCATGGATAGTAATAAAGTTTCTAGAGACCACCTGGGGAAAAGGCCCTACATGTGTATGATTTTGCAAACTGAGTATTTGGATTTTACTAAAATATGAAGAACATGAAGATGAACAGACGTGGAAATTTCCCTTCTTTTTATAGATTATCATATGCCAACTAATTAAATGATGGTAGAATATTTAGCGAACAAATCATAAAAGATCAGCAGAAGAAGGGAAAGGGAGGTCTTGTCTGGTCTCGCGCATTAGAACATGTTACCTGGTAGATGTACAGCAGGGTGTTGGTTTCTAAGGAAGACCACCTTTCAAGGAGGGGGAAGAATTTCAGCCCTTCCTTTCTGCCCATTGCTGGTGTTTCCATGTGTCATGACATGCTCTGGGGAATGTGGAGACTTGGAAGACATATTTTACTTTAGTGAACCATGGCCCATATGACTGTGATTTGCACGACTCTGCTTTGCACAGGATGCATCTCTGCATTTTTGGCATGATACTGTGGCCAGGGATGCCAGCAGTTTCCTTTCATGGCTGCTATCAGCAAGGAGGCAGCAGCCACATTTCAGCCCCTCACAGAGATGTTACTTTTGTTCCCTCTTGCTTTGTTGTTTCCCTTTATATATAATACGAGTCATTCAGAGTCAGTGTAAATGTTTGTTCAGAATAGGGGATGGAAAAATGTAAGAATAATTCTGGTAATGGAAGTAGAATATAAACAAAGAGCTTAGAGAAAGTGGAGGAGCAGTGGGGAGGTTTCCTGTTTAAAAAAGGAAAATGGAAAAGTTAAAATGGCTACTTATGGAAATGTAGAATAAACCTTCTGCAGCTAATGTAAAAGGAAGAATTTGGATCTGCTCAGAGGTACAAAAGGTATTTTAACAGACAGTGGCAAAAAGGATAATCTTTCTTCTATTGGAAAAATAACTTTTGTAATACTTAAAGACACAGGATTTTCACACTCATGAAGCAGAGTGTAAGCACTTGACAGCACAGTGGAGACACGGAGGTATGTGCAGATTCCACCACTCCTGACAGTGCTGGAGTGGGAATGGAAGATCAGCACATTTCTTTTAGTCCTTGCTGTTACTGCTGGAAAGGAAGTTCTCAGACATGGGCATGAAGGATATCAACGACAGAATTCTAGCCATGGATCCTCCCTTCTTTCTCCCTGAGATCTTTGGACCACAGAATCATTGAATGGTTTGGGTTGGAAGGGAACTTAAAGATCAGCCAGTTCCAAACTCTTGCCATGGGCAGGGGCACCTCCCACTTGACAAGTTTTCCCTATCCAACCTGGCCTTGAACAGTTCTAGGGAAGTGGCATCCAAGATCCAATAAGATCCTCCCAAAACCTAAGTCTTACACCTCTGCAGCCCCGTGAAACCCTTGTTTTGGAGGATGGAATGTGTTTAGGAGCTTCATAGTCATGCTGATAGTGCTGCGTTGACTGTTTCTAATGTGCTAAAGGAAAGAACATTTCCTAGGATTATTTTTTTTTCTTAAGTGCATGTGTTTCATTTGTTATTTCAGATTTATTGGTGTTTACTTTTTGCTGAATAATGAGCCTGAGGGTAATGGAAATCTTAATAGGTTAAAAAATTGGAGCCAATGTCATCAAAAGCTTCCTGTTCTCCACTGGTGTAGTGTTGCCACTTTATTTGCTTTTTCTGCAGGACACACGTGTTTGTTGCAACATTTAGGCTAAAATCCTGATCACACTTTTAACAGGGCTGGGATTTCATCCTGTGAGCTCTGTCTGTGGGAAAATATGAGGGAGGAGGCTGTCCCTCAGCCTTGCAGCTGGCATGGCAGACCTGTGCAAATGTGTTACCACAAAGCTGGTGTCACACAGCAGGGCTGAGCCCATGTTATCCTGACCAAAGCTGGACACTTCAGTAGTGCCAGCCAGGCTCAGGGGAACCTGGTGTGCGTTGTGGGGAACCCCTGTGATGCAGTGGGGGCATGCAGAAGGTCGTCTCATGGTTCACATGCTCTCCTGGTAGATGCTGCCCCAGTCAAAATGTCACACGTAGCCTACAGATACTCATGCAGTCAAGTCAAGGGCAAACACAAAAATCTGGAGGGCTGCATGGTAATTTTACCACCTGCTACAGGCTGATCAATGTTTCTGAAAACCACGGGATACTTCAGTTTCAGTGCTGCCACTGGTGTCTGAGGGTGCTTGGTTATTGTGGGGAGACAAATAGAGATAGGACTAAAGGCAATCTTACCCTTGATGTATTACAGCTGTGATACATCAAGGGTAAGTTTGCCTTTAGTACCATCTCTGTTTGTCTCCCCACAATCTGTCTCCCCACAGGTTATTTTACCTGTGGGTGTTTTGTGGAGATCACCAGCTGCCCATGACATGGCAATGACTTCTTGCAGCCAGCTGTGGCCCAGAGGGGATGTGGCTTGTACACGGCTTTGTGTTTCTGCAGACAGGATGACATCCTGGAATGTGGGTCTCTCTCAGGAAGTTTCACTGCAAACCTCCACTGTGGGTGCTCACTGGGGCAAGCAGTGCTCCCACCTGCACAGCAGCAATTTGGTCTTCCAGGGAGAACAACGCAAACCCTTCTACCCATTCCTCTGACTGATCCAGTCATTTCCATTTGGTGCAAGAGACAGGGAAGAAGAAGTGTGTACTTACAGTCCTAAGATGAAAATTACTTTAGCCTAAAATTTTTCAACACATTACCCAAACTGTATTTTCTAGCCCCTGTATTTTCAAGTCTCTGCTAGCAAGAAGGTCTTGTGATGAGCAGCAGGAGTCCTTTGTAAAGGAATTTGCAGGCCAGAGGTGCTCACCATAAATTTCCTTCTGTCTACGATTACTATCATTGCATTTTTGAGGCACTTTTAAAATAAACTATGCAATGATGTAATGCACACAAAAGGGCTGGGGTGGGAGTGCAGAGAAAGGAAAAGAAGCAGCATCTGGATTTTGCCTGGTATCTTCCATAGAGCATCTTGATGTCTGTAATTAGTGTCATGTTATGAGAGCTTAAAAAAATAAAGGCGCCAGAGCTCCAAATAAAACATAAAATGGCTTTGATAGAATAAATGTTACTATCATTGTTTAAAAATGTTGTGACCTGTCTGCTATAGTTTCTGAGAAAGATATTTTCCAGTGCTGCTGCTCTTACTCTGACTCTTTTAAAAATTCTATTATTACAGATAAGGACAGAGGAAAATCCTCAAGACAGACTTGTTTTAAATCTCTGTAACACAATGCCAGCATTGTCTCTCCTCAAGCTGAACTTCTAAATTAAAATAGGCATGATCTTTAACAGAGCTCTGAAACACTCTGTTCTACAGACACTTTATCCCCTTTATTAGAGAACATTAATAATTCAAATGTTATGGCTTAGGTTAGGCATAACCATTTGTCTGGTGTTGGAATAATTTAGCTGCACTCCACTCTTGAGAGCTGTTTTGATAGCCAGTGGGCCAAATTCTGCAGCCTTTTTGAAAGTTATGTGAATTTTACCTGCATCTTGGCTATGTACTGGGAAGGGAGACACAACTAAGAAGTCTTGGCAACCTTTTCCTTGACCTTTAGCATGCTCAGAGAACTTAAAAACATGTTCTCCCAGCCCAATTTTGCAGACTGCATAAGGCAACATTTTCAGTTCCGCCAGTTGGATTTTTGCCTAAGCAAGGCTTCTAGTTTTGGGATCTAAAAACTCTACATCAACACACTTGCTAAAACACATATGCAGCCCACCTTAGCAATATGACTTCCCCCCAGCTTTAATTTTACCATGTGTGAAGCAGGATTTCTGCAGTGTGCAAGTATGCCTCTGAATGTATCACATTTTCAAATCACAGGGATTTACTGTGACTTTTTTCTGGACTTTAGGACCTGAGCCACTTTCTACCTACAGGTTAAATGTAGAACTCATTAGCAACAGTGATTTCCATAGTTACATGGCTATGAAGTCTTGGGTTTAGCTCAAATCTGCAGGTAGTGGCAAAGAGATTAGTATATAAGCACAGCTCTTCAAGGTGGTATATTTTTTTGGCATGAGACCAGCTCTACTTCCAGATGCTCCTGTATTTGAAATACTTGGGATATGGAGCTGACTCTAACACTAATAAAACAGAAACAATGCCACTAAGAGGTCTCCTTTTATCTCTTTCAGAAGAAGCCACATGGATGGTGAACCAGGAAGAAATGGATTCTGATCCTATTCTACAAGTTATCTGGGATGAAAGGACCATTAAAGCTCTACTAATCCTTGTTGGCCACTACATGGGGTGGTGCAAACAACACTTCCATGTAATGTTGAACCCTATTTTCTGTTAAGACACTGACCTTGCTTGCTTCATGTTGCAAGTGAAAACATTATAAATAAGGAATATTAGCCATTAGTTATATCGGTGTAGAATGATCAGAAACATATTGTATGTTACATAATATTATCTTATAGTTTTGTGTTATATATTACATGGATTTGTTAAAAAAAAAAAGAAGGTATGTTTAGCTTCACCAGAGTTCCACCACAGAAGACAATTTATCTATTAAGTGCAAGAAAAACAATCAGACTTTCTCTTATCTGTTGGGCTTCTACATTACAAAACACTATAAACAACATACAATTACATTTGAAAATGACAAGGAGAGCAAAAGTAGCCACATGTTTATTACTACACTCACTGAAACCGGTCTGCCAAGTTCAACTTACAGAGAAATTTTCTCTGTAATTGTATGGTAGAAAACCTGCTTGGACTTTGGTGCCTTCTGTTGGATATAAGAAAACAGTATTCAGCTACTTTCTCATCCACATGTTTAAGTGGAAAAAGGATGCTCAAGCGTAGTTTAAGCCAGATTTTAAAAGAGATTTGGGAACTTCAGGTTACAGTTGATTTCTAATAGCCCAGTTTGACACCTACTGATGTTCTTGAAAATCCCTCTTGATACCTTTAGGTAGTAAAACACATTCATAATTTGGCCCTGCATTTCCCTGACCTTGAAAACTGAAGATAGGGTTCTTACCAATTTTAAAAATATTTTGCCAAAGAAAATACGTCAAAACTGACTTCCCGTTTCTACCATGGTAATAGGAGAGTTAGACCGAGAAAATATCCTTAAAACCCTCACATGCAGTACACCAGCCCAAATAAAAACCTCACAGTTATGAAAATGATTCCAAGTTAGCCCCATTCTGCATGGTTTAGCCAGAGCTGGCGGCTGAACACATAATTAAAAGTTTAAATAGTTGTCCCTGGCAGACCTGGCATAAAAGAAGGCTCCATGTGGAATTACTGAAGTGAGGCCAGGTCAAAGCGTGCTCACCTGCCTTTTGGGGAGAACGTGTTTGACTGGCTGAGGTTGTCCACGGCAGGGCAGTAGATTAGGCAGACAGAGCCTGAGAGTTGTGCTTGAATAGACTCATAGATTCTTGTGTGACTTTTAAAGATCATGTCTGCACCTGTTTCTCTGAAGAACATCAGCTCTTCTCAGTGTGTTAATCCTCATTTCTGTGCCAGGAGTTCGCTAAGTTCTTTGTCAAAGCTGCAGTGAAAGCAGTGACATCAAAGGGCTCCTCAAGTTTGGGGCCACCAACCCTGGAGCTAACTGCTGAGCTCACCAGTAGCCCAGGGAAGCCCCAGCCTGCTCCTCACCACCCTGTGGTGCATCTGAGACACTCCTGGAGATGAGTTGGCACTTGTGGAAATAACACAGAAATGTGTGATGAAGCTCTGGTCGAAGAAAGGCAGCCACTGCAGAAGGGGAATGAGGAGGAAAGGGAGCAACTGTGACACTGAAATTGACACATGGTAACCCTGAGGCCGGATCTCAGCCTGCCTGGTCCCAAGCTTTCCTGGGCCTGCTTAACATGTTCACTAAATTTCTCCATCCCTCAATTCTCAAGGGTTTTTTTTAACAAAACCCTCCATTAGTGTATGTGAAGTGCTGAAATGTGAAGTGCATGGTTATCACATGTAAGCTTAAACACAGGGACAGTAGGGAAAGGGGCCTGACACTTACATATGCAGTGTCTCACAAATGAGTAGGCATATACAGTTCTACTAAATCATTGTGGCCTTCAAATCCATTTTAATGAAACCTCACATAGTCTGTTCAGCTGTTCCTCATAAATCATAATTTTAGCTAAAAAATTAACTTTATATTTCTTCTGGGACTTTGCTGTCCCATAGCCATTTTCCTGGAACAGTTGCAGATTAAGGGAGTCTTCCCTGAATTAAAAAATCCCATCCTTGGGTCTGGAGACTGGAGTCAGACTCAGGAAAGCACTCAGAATTGGGGAGGAAAACTCTGGGAGAGGGAGAGAAATGGGAAGGACACAGTGTTAAAGGTCTTATATAGACAAACCCATGTAATCTGCAGTGCTGTCTTGCAAAATGCCTGTAGGTATTTGGTAAATGGGATGATCTGATGGGAAGCAAAACACTTAATAAAAAAGTTAGAATCAAACCTTTCTCATGTTCGGAAGAACTAGGCACATTTGCCAATTTCCTCCCAAACCAAATTTAATGTTTGTTTTGCCTGAAATGCTGTGGTTGTTTTGTGACAACTGTGTTTGCACTTGTCTTTCTCTCTTAATACTTCACCCTGAAATGATCCCCTGGACTGGTAGAGGCACTCAAAGCCCTGATCACCTTCCATCTTTCTGCTCAGAGATGTACTAAACTGCTTGAACAGCCTCTGGAAGACTCAATGCTCAGCCAAGGAGAGCTACTTCATTTCCAGAGTCTTCAGATTTATTTGTGCACTCTTACAAGGTTGTCAACACCACTGTGTTGCCCCTTCTTGTGACCTTTTGAAGGATGAGATGACACCAGACATCACTTTCTCTTTGGTCAACCTGAGGCCTTCAGTTTTTATTCCTTAATTCAGGCTGGATGTAAAGAGATGAATTGGTCATTGTCCCTAAGGGAGTCAATGCGTTTTGAAGTGTCAGGTTACAGGACTTCGAACAGAACATTTCCAAAAAATAACAATGGCTATGAAGCTGCACCACTAACATACAAGTCTTGAGATCTCTCAAGACCGTGTAAAAATCCTGGTGTGCAAGACTGTTTTTTGTATGAAGCCCAATTCCAGTTTCACAACCATGATTTCACTTTTCCTACTGGATTTAATAAGTTCCGTAAGTCAAACTGAATGTGTGTGCAGGAGCTAAGTTGCTGGCCTCGTTTGAGAGATGATGGAGTTGGCATGACAGGAGTTCCAAGAAACCCTAGAATGTCCCACTCCTTCAGGTGCTCTATCCATGGCCTTGAGCAATCACCTACGCTGTTCCTGTATCTCATGTTCACATTGGTAATTTCAAAGGATGCTCTGTTTATTGTCAACCTAACTCTCCTTCACACTTGCCAGTGCTTTTCATTGATTGCAAAATTGCAGAACCTCAACTCCTTGAAAAGTGGGTCCAGGTGTGAGCGCACTAAAGGAGCGAGAGCATGTCAAGTGCCCTATTTGGGAAGAGAGATGGCGCAACTTCTTGCAGCAGGTGAGGAAAATCTGGTTACTAAGTTCTTTGAGAATTTTACAATATTACCCTTTATGAAGACATAGCTCTCTGAGGAGATACAACAGAAGTAGCATTAGTCAGCCATACAAATGGTTGAAAATGAATCAGCTCTGTTAGAGGCAGAGATATTACAAACATGGCAAATATTGTGTTCTTCTGCAAATTCCATAACTCATAATCTGCTCTCATGGACAGCCTTCTTTAGCTGCTCACTTGTCCTTCCCGGCAGGAATATCTCAGTTGCAAGGTCTCAGAGTTGCTCTTCTCCAGACACACGAGATTTATTTTTTTGCTCTGTTTCTGTTGCTCCCTACATCCGTTGGCCCTCAAGCTTGACTCCAGAACATGAAAGACTCAGTCCACAAGCCCTCCACTCTTTGTGGGTCTCAGTGAGAGACATCAGGTGGTCACTCTAGTGGTCTCCCAATTCTCAGTTCTCTGCAGCTCTTTCCATAGACCTCCCACTAAGCAAGTTTCCTCTTTCTCTATTTATTCACCCCCAAATGCTTCCACATAGTCGTTATTGGGTCCATCTGGGAAGCATATGTTCAGTCGCAGTGACTTTGGACCCACATTAAAGGGCCAAGTTCTTCATGACAGAAAGAGTTAGAGACCAGGTCCTTAATGTTTGCAGGAAGACAAATGGTGGAAAGAAGAATTGTCCTTTTTGCTGACAGCCAGGCATTCTCTGAATGAATACATCCCACTGCTATCAAATAGGATTGCTGTAGATGAGTGAGAAGAATTGGCAGCACTGTCTCTTTGATGTGCACAACACTTTTAGGATCTCTTGCTAAATAGCAATTCTCCTGTCTGGTGGACAAACAGTGGCAAAACAAGATGAAGTCTCACAGAGGTGTTCACCAACTTTGAATGTTTTCTGTGAAGGCCCACCAGACTCTTCCAGTCTCGCTCAATTAATAGCTATTTCTAAGGAGAATTCTACCTATGACTCCTAGGATGACAGGCTCTCCAGACACGGCATGTTGCTGGAACTTCCTGTGCATCAGTTTCTGCCCATTCCCTCTTGTCCTAGTGCTTGGCACTGTCAACAAGGGCCTGGATCCATTCTTGACACCACCCATTTGGATACTCACAGACATTGATGAGGTCCCCTCTCAGTCATCTCTTCTCAAGGCTGAACAGGCCCTACTCCCTCAGCCTTTCCTCAGAAGAGGGATGTTCCAGTCCCTTATTCATCTCTGTAACCCTACACCGAACCTGCTTCAGGACCTCCATGTCTCTTGTACAGAACTTTTGCAATACAATTACTTTAAAGCAGAGGCCTTGGTTATCCTTGGGAAAGTCTCTTCTCGTAAAATTCACTTCACTTAACATCTCCAGTGCAGGTGCCTACAGAGTAGTTTCCTATACCTTTCTAATGTCTTCCTGGAGTGATACAGGCTCTGGGAAGACATGATTCAGTTGGCCAACTTCATAATCTGTCTTGGAAAGATTTAAGTCATGTTCTAGAAGAGCTTTTTCCCCCTTAGGCTGATTTTATGGAGTCAAAAGATTAGTTCAGAGCAAAAGTACCCTACCCTGACTTTCTAAACCAGCATTCAAGAGCAGCAGGGCTATATGGATTTTCTACACATCTTCTCAGGCAAGGCATTACTAGGAAGGAGTGTCTGGCTTTTCTGACCTCCAACACATTACAAAGCCTCTCTCTTTGTCTTGGCTTCTCTTAAAAATGAGGTGGAGTGAGGAAGGTCTGAGTTTTTGTGGGACAGAAGGAATTCCTTTCTTCATAGTCATCATTGGATCCATGTGGGTGTTTTCACTATAAAGTGTGCTTTTAAAGGTCTACAGGTCTCACTTGAAGAGTTTAGTGGGTGATGTATACCTTACAGCTGTAAAATGTATATCTTGCTTTTGCAGCCCTTGGCAACAGGGGTTGTCCTACACAGTGTGAAGGGACAAACCTCTGGTACTCTAACCTTTTTTGTCAGCTGAAGGGCTGGCTCTATGTATAAGTGCCTGTCAGTGTGAGTTAGGTCTGTGAAATCACCTCCCAGTGAATTTTGGGAGAAGCCTCTTTCCAGTCTATAGAACTTTCCTTAGACCAGGTAGGAAAGCAGAGAGGGTAGAAAGTCCTGAGCCCACCCGCAATCACATTTCCTTGTCCAAGAACATCAGATTTTTGGGATCTAGGTTGAAAAATAAAAACATCCTATAAGGAGACTGTTTAATAAGCTGAGGCAGCCAAGTATGTGAAAACTCCTGTGATCTTCTCAAGCCTTGTTGGGATTGGCAGAGAGGTTTCCGAAGCACATGGAGGTGGTCAGACACTTGAAAAGGACTAAAGCGCCAAGGGCCAGGTGGAAAAAAAAAATTTGTTAAATGTTATCACAGTATCTCTTCTTAGTGAGGTAAATTTCCAGGCATTTGTGACTTACTGGATGGTTATTTCATGTGCTGATTCTAGACATAAATGACCTATCTTTATTCAGTGTATGTCTGCTTCAGGATTTTATGCAATTCCATGTGAAGTCATTCCACCCACCACACTCCATCAATACATGTGCTCTGCATCATTTAAACCAGTCACTTGTGGCACCTTACTCCCAAAAATAGTTGTGTAGCAGGTAACATCTTTCCTTTGCCTGCACTGCCATGATTTCTCTACCTGTCTAGAGGCTTGCAGAAACAAATGTGTAGAAGGAAGCCTCTTTACAGCTTTTGTGGCTTTTCAAAAACAACCACAGGCTACCTGAAACTGATGCTGCTTTAGATGAGCTGAGCCAAGCAGTGCAGAGTTGAGTACAGATGTGGTCATATCGTATTAACCTCATCAATATGGTAACAGTTCCCTCTTCACTTAAAAGTCTCCATGCCCTGCACATCAAAAACTTCTTTGGGCACTTCCAGGTATTTGATTCCTAAATCCTAGTACAGGTACTGCAGAAAAACCCTTCTGACTGAAACGTACAGTGCTTTTCTTTCTGAATCATCTGCCTAAATCTGCAAGATTTAATTCAGGGAAGACCTGTGGTAAGCATAGACAAGGAAATAGCCTCTAATAACTGCAGTTTGTAGTTAATGGATCTATGATAGTTTGTGAGGTTTTAATAAGTTGGTCTAATAAGTTGGAATGGTGTTGGTATAGGTGTTGGTGTAGACACACAAGCTGTTCTGTCATTTCACTGTAATCTATGTTGGTGTGTAGTCCTACTGGAAAGAACACTGCCCAGAATGGAAATTTTAAATTATAATCTAAGTTCTGAGAATCAGTGATGGTATTTATGAAGGTAGAATGAATTACAGAATTAAGGAAGCTGTGAAAGTTACTGGCCTTAAGGAATTTGTTAATTCTCTAGTTTCATAATCTTGGTTTAGCAGTAACATATCTTATGCCTTCCTTTTTGCAAAGATGAGGCCATCTTACTGAAAAGAACTGTGAGCAATACAGTTAATCAGTTTTTGAACATATACAGAAATTGTACAAAGTCAACTGTGGCTTAACAGCATTTAAGTTACTCCACATCACAGTGTTTTAAGGTCTGGTTTCTCTGGTTCAGAGATGAGTTTAAGATCACAATGTACCTCTCTTGAGATACTTGCACTGTCAGGATGATGCATAAACTGATCCTTCTCAGAGAAGATAAAACTGGCTCTGTGGATCACAGTGAAATTCACAGGCTCAAATGCCATTCTGGTATTTAGAGGCACCGCTGCTGGAGATCCGACCTTACCGTGGAAGCTGTTGTTTTCTATTTTCAAAGGGGAAAGCCCGTGCCATCGAAGACATCTGGCTTGTTGTTGTAAACCTTAAAATTCCAGAGAGTAAAAGCCATTTTCAGGTACTCAATCACAAATCAGATTTGGGGTTATCAGTGTGGACATGTAAGGTTTAGGATACCTTTTAATCTATGTAAACAGTGTGCTCGAGAGCTGCATGTATTTATGTAGAGATCAAAGAGGTGGCAATGTCTGTGGAGAATAAGCAGCAAGAAAAATCATAGGAATGGTAAATGATCAGTTGTGAGAAGGAAAACTTGAAAAACTTGATTCTAGACATGGCAAATAGGTTGCACTAAGATGTGGCTCTGACATGTGCACAGGGGGGTGGCATATCACCCACTGCTTGTAGCCTCTCTTTACTGAGGCTTGCTGCACTAGGTCCTGGGAATGCAAAGCAGCTCGGCTTCCAGCTTTCCCCCGCCAGCAGCTTCCTGCCTTTTCACCAGCTGCTGCCTGCAGCTGGAATTGCACCATGCAGAGACATGATGCACTCTCCCATGCCAGGGCTGGGCTTCTTTTCACCACCAGCTTCAGCCTTCTGTCCTGGGAGCATGACCAGCTGTACAGCCTCTTCCCAGAGCTCCTGTTTTCTCTGCTGTCCTGTCTTCCATACTCACACTTGGAACATCACCAAGGGCGTGCTGAAGTCAGTGAGGAATTCCCTCTGGCCCTCAGTTCCTTTCTTTGATGGCTTTGGGCTGATTCTGCTGGTTCTGGCCTGAGAATGCCCAACAAAGCATCCAGCAACCTCCACATCCATGGAGATCTGCATTCTGCCCAGCTGCCTGACTGCTGGAACCATACTGCGGATCAGGCAGCAGTGGCTGGCTGAGCCCTGGATGATGTACGGGGCAAGGACCAGACCCAGGGAGAACATCCCTGCTCGCCTTTACTCTGACAGTACAATTTCTGGCTCTATGAGGGTTGTCAAGGTGAGGGAACAAACAACCTGCCTGGGGAAAAAGAAACTTTGGTTAATGACTGTGGCACCCCCTAAGCTGAGCGTCCTTTAGCACTCCAAGATTCTCTGGAGAAAGGCTACACTTGCTTTTTCATGACCATTTGTGTTCTTTCTCCACAATGCTCTAGCTGCTAGAAGATTGTATCCTTCATAGCAGTTCCTTTCATGGGAAGATGAGGGCGGCAGGGCCAGTGTGATGAAAAGCTGCTGAAATGTACTTTTTAATGAGAAAATGAAGTGTTCTCCATTGTGGTATGATTACTCTTTTTTTTTTTTTCTCAAATTCAGCAAAAAAAGAGGAAACAAAAAGAGGAACATGTGTTCATTTGTTGTAACTGGAGTTTGTGAAATGAGGTCTTCTTGAGAAAGCTACTAAACATTCATTTCAAAGAATACGGACATTTTGGCATCCAAATATTGTAGTGTGTCCAGAATATAATTAGGTCCTGAAGTGGTTTGAACTTGTAAATATGTCTTTAGATCATAAACTGGTCCAGTAGCTATACGAGCTTTAAAGCTGACTCTTGGAAAAACAAGACTTGGAAGGAGAACTCAAGCCACAATAGACATACACTGGGACCCGAGAGAATTTTCTTCATGCATATGGTTCATCTATTTACATATTTTACTGTAACCTTTCCAAAACCCTTGTGCCTCGGGCAGTGGATGAGATTACTACTAGAACAATATAGGTAACTGTGGATGGTTCGAACTGTTTAGCTGCCAGTATATATTTCATTCACAATTTAGGCTTTAATTTTCACCAGGCAAGTGAGGAGGAATGAGAAACATCTGCATTTTTCTAATAACTGTCAGAGAACCTTAGATGCAACATTGAAATTAAATCTCACCTCCGCAAATGAGGCTGGGAAACACATTGTCTGTTGGGTAAAGTGAGGTAAAAAGAAGTGGAACGATTTCCTACAAATAGGCTCAGTGGCAAAAATTGAAAGAAGAACCCAAAAGACAAAGGATAGTCCTCCTTCTCTTTTCTGACTTCTCAAATATACTTTCCAGGCATGAGAGAACCAATTCAGATCAAATAAACTGGTCCAGACCATTGCCCAAAATCTAAATAGTAAAGTCTGTATAGGGCTTTCAAGCTATAAAGTACACTGTAAGTCCTAAGTATTATTATTACTTTGAATCAAACAAACCCCAAACCTGTTTGAGAGGTTCAAAAATATTTGCTTAACTTTTATGTATTTATTTTACGTTCTGGCTTGACTCTGTGCTTCCTGTTGTCTCCTGGGACTGAAAGTGCAGATACTCCAATGCCACAAGGTGGCTGTGCTAGCAGTATTTCTGAATTGGCTGGAGATGAGGCGCTCTGGAAATCTCACAGAAAAGCCTTCTGTGAGACTCTCTGCATACGGCTTAATCCACCTGGAAAGTGGCAGCGAGGTGTTGGCTGCGGGAAAAGCCCCTGCTGAAGGGGGGCAGCCAGGATGGTATTATACTTTCCCAGCAGGAGCTGAAATTTTGAAGGTAGATCTTTCCAGGCCAGGGAGCTGATGCAAGGGCTTTCAACAGGGCCTAGATGACTTAGGGACATAGTTACCTTTGATTGCTCCCCTGCTTTAAGGGTTTTAAGATTCTCACACAAGCTGTGATCAATGACTCCCTTCCAGCCAGTGAAGGAGATGTCTTGGAGAAAGGATGGGAAGAGCACCATCTGCACGAGACAACCTATCCTGTAATTAGTCAAATCATCACAAACTCTATCTGTTTTCCTCATTTGACTGCTGTATGTTGGGCTCACCACTGAGGTTCGTGTCTTTTTTGTGGCTGGATTGAGTCTATTAACCTCTTAACTGCTTCAGGCCCTACCTGGCAGAGCTGCATGCTGCACTGACTCCCGTGGAATGCCAGTAAAATGTTGGCAAGGGAACAGATGCTGTTGGGACTCAGCAGAGAAGTGGTTAGCCACATGGATGTTGTTCAGTGCAACAGCCTGAAAGCTCATATAGTGAGAAGCACTTCTCACCATGTGTAAAGTCTGACACATATTTCAAAGGAAAGCTTTTAATTACAGTTGGCAGGTCTGCCCCCACGCTAAAAAGTGACTTAAATTTTGACTCCAGCAATAGAAGAGTCTGTAAATCAGGCTGCCATTGCAATACTACCTCAAATAAAGAGCTGCAGCCTTGTCGCCTGCAGAGGAGTCCTTTGTGGACTGAGTGTGACCTACCAAAATGACTGTTGAGCTACAGACTATAAGTGGCTTGAAATAAGTCATCTTATGCCTCAGTTTCCTCATTTGCAGAATAGCAGGAACAGGAATGTCCCTTCTCATAACATGGTGTAGGACTAAGTGGGGAGCCCCCCGTCCCAGCTATCATTAATTACAGTGTATTCAGATGACAGGGGCCACAGACACACCCTAACTCTAAACCTACGTCCAGATTTACACTGAGTTTAGAAGGGTTTCAGCTCCAGGTTTTAGTTCAGCCCAGTAATGTCACAGGGAGGATTAAAATTGGGTCTGGGTTATTCAAAAAGGGGGAAGTTCAGAGAAGAAGACTTTGGTCCAGGATTTCATTGCTGTGGGACAAAGGACAACCCCTTTGCAACACAGCAAACTTGCAGCTGAAGTTTGAGCTGCAGCACACCTAGTCCTCATTGCTGTGCTACTCAGAACAGCGTGTACTCCATCTTTAGGCCCCAGCAAACTCAGTAAGAACTGGAGACTTCATGAGTAGCACCATGCCAATGAGAACTCAGGCCCTTTTTTTGTCAGATATAAAGGGAAACCAAACTTTTGGCACATTTCACTAAAATAATCTGAAATTGATTCACTTCTTTGAAATGAGAACTATTCTTTTTTTTTCCTTTCTTTTTTTTTTTTTTTCTGTTTGTGTGTGTCTGTGTGTGGTTTAGTTTTGTTTTGTATCTCTGCCTCCACCAACTTTTTCTCTCATAAAATTAGAGGAAAGAATGCTAAAGAACTGAAATGAAGAAGGAAGAAAATGTTCAGTTAGGGGAAAAAGCCATGAAGAAATAACTTCTGAGAAATCTTCAGGTGCCAGCAAGCACTTTTTTAAGGTGTCCACTTCAGCAAGACAGAAATTTTGGAGATTTTAGACAAGCCAATCCACAGACTGACAGCTTCCTAAATAAAGGTTATGGTGTGCAAGGGGTCTAGAAGCCCAGCCTATCGTGGAGCTTGCACCTTGTCCAAACCCAAGGAGATTTGTACCTGTGCTTCGTGTTTTGTGGAAAAACAGAGGTGAGGGCCAATACTCTCTGCCTGCTGTCACAGTTGTGGTACTTTAGGCAGCCCAGCTAGACCAGTTCTTCCCTGAGCTGCAGCCTGGTGTAGGGAAGCCTCCTGGAAGTGTGGGTGCCCCTGGCCAAGGAATGTGCTAGATTTGGAGTCCTCAGGGGCTGCTGCCTGCAGAGCTGTGACTGGTACTGCATGGCCATGAGTGCTGATTTCCAAAGGCAGAGTACTAGAATACTGGATAATGTAGGGCTGGGGACAGTTTTAGTTTCTCCAGGCTTTTTTTCTTGTCTTTTCCAAGCCTGTCTGCCAGTCTCTTTTCAGAAGTGAAGACACCAAGCAGTGTTGTCCATCTGTCCTCTGTCTTGAATTGTGATTCTCACGCAATGGGGTCCAGGCACTCGACCCTTTCTCTCACCCTCCCACATTTTTTTTGCACCAGAGGAGGGATGTAGCAGGGTAAAGAGACAGGGACAAACCAGGCAAAAAATAATAACTGAGTGACAAGAGAAGGAGAACTAAAATTCCTCCTAGTGGTCATCACAGAAAGCTGATGTGATTTCGTTATTATCTCAGGAAGGAAGTAGCAATGCACAGAGCAAGACAAACGGTCCAGCTCGAACACCTGGACACCACAGTCCCTTCTACCAGTGATCAGATGGCAAAGTGAGCTTTCAAGCTTCTGTCAAGTATCTTCCAAGCTGTTGTTCTTCCAAAACAAAGATCCAGCTTTGCAAGAAGCCTGTTGGATGATTCTGCACTTGGACTGTGGGGTGTGTGTCCTACAGTGTGCTGCCCTGTATGCACATATTCCTCAGGCACAACTTCCCATAAATAACTCCCTGTCAGCATTCCACTTCAAATGATGAGTTTGCACCAGAGGCACCTTAGCTCTCTGCTGTGCAGAGCAGAATGGGTAGCTGCACATGCCTGCAGCACCACTCAGAGCAGGATGGATTACAGCAGGTATTCACTTTAAAGCTGGTGTGTTTCTTCTCTTTTGGCTTTTCCCAGAGCAGCCATGCCAAGAGGCATCCTCTGGCCCTGATGGATTTTAAAATGTGCCAGGAAGGACCTAGGTAGATAGTGTGATTTGGCTGTTATAGGTAAAGAAATGCCTAAACATAATTTTAAAATTTGAAGCCTGGACAGAATTTTGGGTACATACCATTAATTTATTTTTAATGCATATGCAAAAAAAAAATTTATTTCATGGTTGAGGTGCCAGAAGAGAATGCTGAAGGTGGTGAAGCATCATGGTCTCTGTAGGAGTGGTAGGTTTGTGTGTCAGAGGCACATCCCAATTTCCTTGCCCAGGGCGGTGGGACTCTGGGCTGCCAACAGGCATCACGGGGTGTGCTCTAGAGCTGAAACTTTGCTTTTTGTCCTTTTGTATGGAGTCCCTCTCAAAGACTAGGTGCATTCTAATGGTCTCTCAGAAGAAACCAGAGATCATTCCTACCAACTGCTTATGTGAATACCATATGCAGGAGATGGAGGACACCATCATATGTATTTGTGATAAAAGCTATACAGTGACAGTCCATGAGACGAACATGAACTTAATTTTCTTAATAAAAATCTGTGAGCCCACGTGAGAAAGAAAAAATCTTTTCAATTAGGAAAGTCCAACTATGCATGGTGCAGTTTTATTACCACAATCAGCCTTCCACTGAGTTAATGCCATAGTTTACAAATGTACTAAAACCCGAATAAATTATCTAAACCATATAGAACCACTTATAATTTGCCGAAGCTTTTGTGAAAAAGCTGACGACAAAAAAAAAAAAGAAAAACCACTGAAGGATTCCAATAAAAAAATCCACCAAAACAAGGAATTAAGGTCAGTGTGGACAGCAGCCCATTAAATCAGTGCAGCAAGTATTGCTGTTGTGATGAACACCCTAGATAAGGTGTGGGTACTAAAAATAAGTCAGAGTTCCTTGAATAGCTGTACAGCATGTAAATGATTTAGGAGAGAGGCTACATTTATTAACTTGTTTATTATAACAAATCTGGTATGACTTCATGTTAAAATGTTGGCGGGGTGTAATTCTTCTCTAGTTGGATACACTGAAGTTTATATGAGAGGCTGGGCTTTTTGGGTTTGAACTTTCATTACCCTGCAAGCAATTGTAGCTATGCACTGACACAACTAGGACGATAGCAATGATTTAACACAATAGTAATAGCAATACAGTCAAAGCTCTGTCAGAATTTCCATTTTAAACTGTTTGTTTAGAAATAATATTTCAACCAGTTAAAACAGCCTCAAGAACAAACTTGGCATTTGCAGTCAGCCTGGATGCCTGGATGCAATTACTTTCTTCTATTAAAAAAAAAAAAAGAGTATCTTGATTTTTTTATTATTTTGAAAATAATTTTTTCTGTTGTTGTTCTTGCTGCCATTGTCCAGATGAAAGAAGTTTAATCTTAAAAACATGACTTTGCAACCACACTGTCCATAAAGAAAACAAATTGCTTTTGGCATTAAAAACAGATGAGCAATTTAGGCCTGGATGAAGCTGATCCTGGGGATCAATGGGAGCTTTGTTATCCACGCCACGAGATGCGAGAGCAGCCCCGTGCTATGGGAGATGGGAGATCTGAGCTCCTGGTATGCACCCCAGTTTTACCCCATCCATATGTCATTCCCAGGGGATGGAAAGGAGCAGGAACTGCCCATGCCAGGAAAAGATTTTGTCCGCACATCAGTACTACACCTCTAAGCTCATCAAGCAGCAGATTTGGGTATGGAAAGCATTCCTGCTGCTCTTCCTGGACCTATTGTCAAAAAGATAATTCCAAATACAGGATACAAGCTTGGAGATGATCTGACTATGGGGTCCAAACCACACAATTATTCATAATGGGATAAATTCAAATTCTGAATTGGAATTTACTGAATTCTTTTGAAAACTTCAGACTTAGCCCAACCTTTCAAGGAGGTAGCTATGATACATTCCCAGACAGGAAAAAGAACAAAACCTCACATCAAAATGAAGCCAAGACTGAGAACATGAATCCTTATTCAAAGGATAAAAAGCCCAATGTGGTCATACCTTAACTCAAGTATTGTAAACCCCAGTCAAGACTACACGCACAGTAAATCCAAATGCACGAAGGAATAAAAGAAGAGCAAAACCACTCAGGCAATGTTAATCCTCTCTGAAATCACGTCAGACTGCGATTTCAGAGTTTATGACCTTAAATGAGAATGAATTGATATTAAAAACCTCATTGCTTTTTAAAATGTTTCCCCCCCTCTTTTCCCTTTCCATGTGCCTGGACTTCAGGGAAGAATTAAGGCTCTTCAGGTGCCTTGAAAGTATTTACTACCTCTGATGGATAACTTTAATTTTGATTTAACAGTGTTTAAAAAGTCAGTTCAGAGATGATTGCAACAATTTTGTAAGGAAATGCGCAAACTGAGCTCACATGACTCATTTTTATGCCTGATTTGTGATTTAGCAGCAGCATATTAAAGTGGTGACACTTCTAAATGCAACTAGAATATTTTCTTTTCATAAGGCTGTTTAATATATAACAAAACACCATAGAAACAAGTGGGAAGCTTGTCTCATTGATTTTAATGGGAATTTGTTTCCCATGAAGAATTTGCTGGTTCAGTATTTCCCTAGTTGTGCAAAAACAATTTGCATGGAAAATAGATTTGACTTACTTGGGCTTTTGATGCTGCAGAAAGAGGGAAAAACATAGTTTGGGATCCTTGTGGGGCTTCAAAGAGCCAGCAGTTCTTTGCTGTGATATCTGCAGCATTTGCAGAGTTGACAGCATTTGCAAAAGCAGGCAAGAGCCTCAGTTCCCATGGTGGGACAAACAGCGGGAGTCACGTTTTCAGGAGGAACTAACCCTGGCCCTTTCTTGCACAGCTGGTCAGCCCAGGGCTGCAGGCACGTGTCCGGAAGGAGTATGGGCATGGGTAGGGAGAGAACAAATGTGTTTCCATCCACCTCAGCCCCTGCTTGACCGTACATATTGAACATGCAGCCAGAAGAGTCCTGAGGAAATCAGAGGGACCATTCCCTTCTCTCATTTCAGACCACCCTGACACACACCTACTCCAACAGTGCTCTGAGACTTGGCATTTGGGTTGAAATATTGACACAAACCACTGAAAAATTTCAGGGTTTCCAGGTCAAATTTTCATGGGAAGAGAAAGAAGTTGTGCATCATAATGACACTGCATAGTATTGTGTAACACTCTTTGGAATGAAACCTCCTCTCAGGCCTGAATTATGTGGTTCCTGATGTGTTTGGTGAGAGTCACATCTTTCTGTGGACAGCTCTGGCAACAGCCACACTGCTGCCTCTTCTAACCAGCACGTAAGGCCCCATCCTGCTGATATCTGTGGACTTATGGCTTCCGTCATCTCTCTTTCCCTTCCTGCCTCCGCAGACAGAGACACGACCTTGACTGTGTCCCACACCTACAGCACATCCACAGCTTTTCTGGTGCCAGCTGGCAGCAGTTTCCTCCTCAGTGTGTATTCACACATCCTTTAGCTGAGTAAGGTCCTCAGGCAAGTATCAGAGCCTGGCGGAAGAAGCCTTCCCTGGACACCAGGGCATTTGGCCTCCTCAATAACATGCTGGCACCACCCTTCACCCTTGCTGGAGCTGAGCAGGAGCCCTGGGATCGTTCCTGCCCATTGCAGCCCCAGCTGTGCCTGTGCACACCCAGGACATCCGTGTAGTCTCCTCCTTCTGTTTTGAGGAAAAATCCACCAAGTGGAGCCATACTTCTGCCTGTGGAGCTCCACTTCCCATCCACTGGCATGGCTGACAGCACTGCTCCCATTTTCCACAGGGTTGTAGTTTTAAACAACTCTTCTTTCATTGTAACTTCTTTTATTTAATTTAAGACTTAGCAAATGACACTGATGTCAGCAGGAGCAGAAGAGATGGGTAGAACTTCATAACCTTTGGACTTCTTTCAGATTTGCTAGTTTATGAAAATCCTGGGGGAGCTTTTCCAATATTGTTTTCATACTCTGTATAACTGGAAAAGTGAAATTCTTCTGAATGAGCAGGAGGGGAAAATACTTAGCTCTGACGATGCTGGGAAAATTCTGGGGTTATTTTTATCCAGGCATATAATTTCTGGTTGGAAAAAAAAAATTGCCTCAAGTGTTCTGAATATGTGATTTTCTTATCTTCTCTTAGAAAACACAAGCACTGGCAGGAGAAAGCAGACTTTCTTCATTAGTGCCAGAATATTTAACATAGGTTCCTCAATATGGAAAAAAGTAGTCAGAAGAAAAACAAGGAAAGTCATTATCTGTTTTTTTCCCCTTTTAATAACCTTTTCAGTAGCTCAATGCATTCAAAGCTAGGCACATTCCCCTCAGTGCAATATGGTCTCAAGACATGATTTAGATGGAAAATTTAAGTAAGATTAATGCAATTTATTATCCGCCAGGATATCCCTACAAACCACACTGCTTGGCTGAATTTTTGATTCTCAATCTAATATTTCAGATGAGATTTCCAGATGGGTGTCTTATTCCTCTATTAGTTCAGTGAGGGTGATATAGAGTTTGTAAAACAGGAGAGGTTAAGCTAGTTTTAACACTTGATTAATCATTTAAATTACTTTGTTACTGTTTGAATCCATTGACTTTTGTTTACCAAGCAACTCCCTGAAACCCAAAGCCAACAAAAACGGCAGGCAGCCTTCCAAGTTGTTAATTTATTCAATGAGTTCTTCAAAGGAGTTCTAAAAGGGGAAAAAAAGGAGCAAATTTATAGTTGCATTGAAAGTGTAGAGCAATTCTTGTTCATTGCTTGCTAAAAATGTCTAGGTTTTTATGACTCAGAAAAAAAGCCAATATTCAAATATGTTGGCCAGCTCCTGGAGACATATATTTTTTTAAACAAATCAAACAAGTGCTCAATAGAGCCTGACTGCATGTTCATGCAAATGCTGATTGAAATAAGATCAACTCGTGTGACAAGCCACACATTTCTCTGCTTTTTATGTGCAAATGTGACTTCATCTGAAGTAAGTTTCTGTTCCCCCACAGGAAAATTCAGCGGGAGCAGGATCAGGCCCGTAGGAAGTCAAGAGCACAGGGACAAAGCTTTTTCAAAAGCAAGTATGAATGGGTGATTAAAAAGCTCCCTTCAGTTACACAATATACATGTGTACAGTTTGCAATTGTCCTCTGGGGAAAGGGGAAAAAAATCCGAAGCCCTAAATCATGAAAAAAGTCCGGCTTTCGATTCTGCATATTACACAGTCCGAGTTTGGTAAATTGATTACAATTTCTTTGCAGAGACCTATCAGGAATAAACCACTAAGTCTTAGACATAAATCTGAATTCCAGAGTCTCCAGCTAACCCAGCTCATAAATGAATTCCTAAATGCTGACTGTGCCAGAAGACCCAGTGCTGCAAAACCACTTGGCAGAAGCCATTAGTTTCAATGAGATGAACTGCTCTATTTAGCTCTCATTCAAAACTTTACAGAAATGCCAGATTTCCATAAACACAGGTTTCCTTGAATTTCCAGGGCTTTGATTAACTGGTAGATGAGGGTGTCTTACAAATATAGATTTGTATGCAGAGTTCAGCTCAGAAAGCGAGAGAGACTGGAAATGGACTATAGGCTTTTCTTTCTTTCTGACTTTTTCTCTTCCTGAACTAACAGAAAGCGGGAAAACTCTTTCAGAATATTTTGGAACTAAGAGTTTAATAATTAATAATTACTCTGTGGTTTAACAATGTTGTAGATCATTTTCCTGCCATTTATATCATTGTGTGTTAAGCTTTTTATGACAGATTAATATCCTTCAGCTTTTACAGTATGGTTTTAAAGTACTGAAGCAATGAAAGATAAAAAAAAAAATCAATCCTTATTTTTCCTCTTAAAAGAAATCAGTTTGTGAAATCTATTAAAGGCAAAGGCTACCTCTTTTTAAAGGGACAACATTTTGATGTTGCTTTTTTTTCTTCTTCCCTGTACTTTTGTGACCCACTGATCAGTCAGTCGTGTTGAGACCAGTAATGATTTTTGATACATTAAATTTATGCTCATGCACAGATTTCGTGGGGGTTTTTTTTTGTTTTTTTGGTGGGTTTTTTTTCTTTTTTTGCATTCTGGGTTTGAGGCCAAGTTATGGACCAATGACTTTTATAGCCTAGATGTAGGACCACTAAAGATTAGAAAATCATGTCCCTCTTTCTCCCCCAGCTAATTTTTTCCCCTCCACCAGCAAATGTTCCTAAAAAACACATAATCTCTATAGTACTATGGTAATCATCATAAATCTATGAATAAATGGTATTACTAGCAAGAGTGCAAGAGCAGCACAGATAATAATATGCAACTATGGTTTATTAACCTTAAACCCTCTTAAATCAGTCATGGAACCATAGCAGCCAAGAAAACTATTGTGGTCAAATGCCATGAGCTCCAGCTTGCTTTTAACACCAGGAATATTTCCCTCTCTTCCAGTTTTTCTACAGCATCTCTGCTCCCTAACAGAGTTTCTGTAATAAAAATTGTAGTTTATGTGCCTGTTTTTGGGTTAGGCTCTGGGAGTCTGATTCAGCATTTTAAATTTTTTTTCTTCCCTTTTTTTTAGGCGAGCACTGGGTTGTGTGGGTGCTGAGCCATGGAGGCTGTGTGTGGCCCCGCGGCTTGGCACCCACACAACCCAGTGCTGCTACAGCTGGCAGAAACTGCTGGGATTTCAGAGCTGCAAAGCACTACGTTGGGCCTTTGGCATTACCCCACCCATCCTGAGCACTGCCTTTGAAAAAGCCCGTATCCTTTGGCCATCTAGGGATAACGGGCTTTCCAGGGCATTCTGCTCCACCAATGAATGAAAAAGGTTGCTGAAGCCTGTACGTGCAGAAATAAACGTGGTCTGGCTTTTCTTTGAGAATTCCCCTCATTTGCCATTGGCTTTTCCTATGGGACTTTCTACCAAGAAGCCAAGTTTGGGTGCAGGTGATTGACAGGGATTGTTGTGTTGACAGAGGTGGATTCAGTCCGTGAGGAGAATGTGCCACTGGAGCAACCAAAGCGAGCACAGCAAAATCAGCAGAAAACCAAAGGCAAAACTAAAGAGCATTAACTAAACCAAACTATGCAAAAGATGCAAAGAAGACCTGAAAGGAACTGGGAAAACAATGAATGAACCTGCTGAAAAATGAGAGCTGCAATGTGAGGATTTCAAGAACTCCAAAAATGAGCTGAGAAGTTTGATCTCAAACAGAATGGAAAAGTAATGTTTATAGAGCACTTAGAGTCATGACATGTATTGGGATACAAAATCCATGCCTCAAATATTCAGACTTCAGGTCGGGATAAACATAATATTAAGTATAAGCTTCAATTTGACTATTGAAACTACATGATCCTTTTTACCAATGAATGACTGGTGAAATAAAAAAAAAACCTAAACCCCAAACCCCAGAGATAATTTACTACTGTTGTATTATTTCTCCTTACAGAAAAATCTAACAGGAAGAAACCACTGAAACATAGTTTAGGTCTGAAGAACCATGTTTCTTGAGTATCTGTAAATCTATGAACATCCGGCTGCCTTGACTGGGTTCTGCGTGCCCTGAAGCCCCAGCTTTGATGAAAGGCCACACACAGATCACAGGCCCTGCAGGAGAAACCTTGCCTTGGCATGGCACAGAGGCTGTCTGTCCATCTGAGACTCAGTGTCTGAGAGCCAGCCACAAACCTTGTCGTTCCTCAGAGAAATGGACCAATTTTTTCTTCTTTTAAAACAGCCAAAGCAAGTCCTGCTCCTGGAGCCAATGGTCTGGTGTGCAGAGCACTCAGGCTGGGGGATCTCTTACAATGCCTTCCTCACCTGAGTAAAACACAAACCTATGCCTTCTATAAACCCCGGGAGCAACAGAGATGCTGAGGTTTGTTGTGAGAGTGGGAGTGGGGGAGTTCAAGAGTTAGGCTGATGAAGGGCCAAAGAGCAAAGGCACATGAGGGAAAAATCTAATCCCTATTCTTAAGGCTGGCTACAGGTTTTCCAGTGCAAGCTTCCCTCATACTGCAGTGCTACAGACAGGCTTGTGAGCATCACCCATCTATTATTAGTAGTCAAATCACTGACTGCATTTTGGAAGCAATGAGTATTGAGGGGCTCTTTGGAGTTTTGAGAAAAGCTGTAAATTGTGCTCTCCACTGAGCACAAACATGTGGGACACCACTGTCAGAGTACTTAGTACATCATTTGTACCATCCACAGGTGGCATAGACACCACAGAATTTCCTTGATAAAGTTTTTGTGTCTCCCCAGGATTAGGAGGCTTGTGCAGATCAGAGGGAGTGGAGAGTAAGAGAAAAGCAGAATTTGCCATGTAGAACACCAAATGAGACATTCATTCCCTTTGTGTGTTAAATCTTGTGCCCTGCCAGCTGCAGTTTCTCCCAGAATTAGGGGCACCTGACATCTTACTCTTATGTTTGCAGAGAGGTGCTGGTGATAATAGATTATTTTTGTTGTGCAAGTGCACCAAACCCGGTGGAGTCCCACAGATTATGGGCAGGTATGCAAGCACGTGCACATATGCACAGAGAGTTAAATCCATCAGGGATTTGTTTGAGAGGGGGATCCAGCTCACTCTTTTAGAAGAGGTGTGGGGATGTCTTCGCATGTAACTCACTCTAAGTAAAAAAATGCTTCAGTAAAATTCACACACACACACACAAAAAATTATGCATTTATAACTGGTTCCTAAGGGAAAAAAAAAAAAAAAGAAAAAAAACAGAAAGAAAACCAAAAATTTCAGTTTTTCTTGCACATTTCAGTACATGAGGAATTCTGCCAAGAATTTTTATTTCAGATAACGGATTCCAAGACCCCATTATCAGTGTGGAGGAATTAATACCCTCTGTTCGTGTTTTTGCCAAAACCAAATGTGGAAAATGCTCAAACCACACCTGTTTCAGTTCTACAGCACATACACTTCTGCTTGCCAGCTCCCTAGCTGTTAAAATTAGTTAGGGGATTTCTGATGCTTTTTTTTTTTTTCTTTTCTATTTTGTTTTATTTTTCAAGGCAGTTACAGGACAACAGTAGCAAGGGTATGTGGTTAGCTCATAGGGATGTGAGAGGGAAAGCAGAAACACTTTAAAGCTCCAGCAGCAGTTGCACAGAGGAAGATTTGGCTCTCATATTGAATGCTAGTTCTTGTGAGGGTGGTACATCTGTGCTGTGGGCGTCAGCAGGGGAATGTGAAGTTACTCTGCTTATCCAATAGGGTTTGCTCAATTCTGTTTTGAGGTATGGCCTGATGGGCCTCAGCACAGCACCTGAGGATGTCCATGTTGTAAAGAAGGACAGAGAAGGAAAGGTTGTTTTGAAAGAAATGGTCAGTGTAAGGTTGATGACAAATGGTGGTGTCATGCAGATGCTTTAGGGAAGCAGATGCTTTTGGAAGTGCAACAGTAGTTTTCAGCTCAGTATCCTCCTGTCTCTTCAGGAATGCAAGCTTGAATTTAAAAATTACCCTGTTATTATACCCCCCCAGGCCCCTGTATCAGTCAAGTGGACAATCACCCCATTAGCACCTCAGGCTGCTGCTCAATTCTCCACTATCCAGCCACTGGTCTTCCATGCTCCAAGTGTGCAAGTGAAATCTCTCTGGTGAGCAGATCTGAACAAACTCTGTGCCACATTATATAGCAACCAGGACTTGTTTCGTCCTCCCCCTAAAATTTCTATAAAATGTGCACTATCTATAAGATCCTACTTTCTAGTTTCTTTTTAGTTATCTGTAAATATTTTTGTCTCAGTTACACAGATTTCCTGGCTTAAACTTACAATAAAATCTGGTTTAAAATGCACTGAAATGCACACCATCAAGGAAAAATATTAACCAGTGAATAACACGTCATCTATACTACATTAGCACAATACATTAAAAAATCGGTATTTCTGCTACAGAAATGATGAGCAAAAATAATTTCAGAAAAAAAAAGAACAACCAACTTTCCCAGGATTTTTTAAAAATTATTTTTAGGAAATTGCTGTCTTTAGTTGGCTAATTGCTGTCTTTAGTTTGCTACATAATGCCTGCTGGAAATACTCCACTCTCTTTCACTTTTGTTTATACTCATAATATTCTTAGAATTTTCACAATGGTACTGTGATTTACCCTCTCCTGTGGGAGGGGCCTTTTGCTATTTTAAAATTAAAACACAAGGTGCCTCATGCCCTCCTCCACAAAAAACCCTTCTCATTATGTTTGCATTGTAAGCAACAATAAATATTATGAAAGAATCCCGTGATTCACAGGTTATGCCAAACTCTTACACAGAAATTTTCTTTGTGTCTCATGAAAGAAGCATTAAACTGAGGAGTCTGCTAACTGTGAAACACTGAAGGAAAACTAGAGAGCATCAGTACAACACTATTATAAAGGCAAGGAAGACATATTTTTGCAGAATGGTTTTCAATTTTGAATTTGACATTTGAATTCCAGAAATTCAGATCTAAAGAAGTGCTCTAGGAACCTAACACAAACCAATTTGCAGTCTTTAATAGTTATTCCTCAAACTAGCAGGTCTTTCCCTTTTTTTTTTAATTTGAGAAACTGAATCCTACTGTCTCTTCAGTGTCTCCTCAAAATGGTTAATTTACAAATATCCAAGGGATAGTTTAATTCCCATTGTAGGCTAATGAGTTTGGGGCTGGGTGGGTGATATTTTTTGCAGATATTTAATAGGCTGTATAAACACCTGGCTAGTTTTCTTTTTCCTGAAACAAAGATTTCAGCAGGCAGCCACTTCTGACTAATCAAAAAAGGGGGTTAGAGCACCCCAACTCCCTGCCCATGGCCATGATGGTGACTGTTTTTAGGGCGCTGATGTTTATTTGGCTCCTTACGCCATTCAGTACATCACATGCCCTATTATATTGTGTAATTTTTGAAAGCCTAAATGTCATGCAGTAGTAATCAAAAGCCTTAAAATGTCTCTTATATTTATGTAGTCATTTTTATCAAGCCAGTTATAATCTCACCAGAGGATGTAATCAGATCTGTCCAAGGAGACTGATGTTCATAAAACAATGTTGGCTAACATTATTTCTTTTCCAGGCTTTTACTTCTTCTTTGATTATATCTTGTGTCAGTTTTATTCCTGGTTCTGCAATTGGAAACCCACAATAACAGTGCTATAATGTTTCACAAATCTGCTCATGGTCAGCTCTCCTGTTGATTCAAACTGTGAGCATTTAGCTTTTTTATATTCTTTTTGTTCCCCAAGAATCCAGAAGTTATTTAAGTAATTCAGGAATCCTCTCAAGAACTGTGTGTAGAACCAAAGCAGGACGCTATGTGCTGGCATACAGAGATGAATTGTGGCAACAAAACAACTTACCACCCACCCCTTGATGAGCTGCCTGTGCACTGCGACTGTGATGGGGCTATCCTGAGGTTAGAGTTACACCACACGAGTAGGATGAGCTCTCAGCTCAAGCATTCCAAGGTGGTTATAGTGCTTTGGCTGAGGAATGGCAACTTCTTTATGGTGTTGCCATGGCATCGTGTTGAATCTGCAACAAGTCACTTATAGGAATGGGGCACAGGCTCCCACATACTTTAGGTGCATTGAAATCGCATCCACCAGCTCATTCACTGATCCAAACATACACACGCACACACACACACACACACACATGCAAATACTCTTTTTTCCATTGACAGTCAGCCAGGCTGTGTAGCAGAAAGCTCTGGCAGCTCTGCTACCGAGCAGGTATGTTCACAATCCAGCAGAGCACACCCTACACCGGCTGAACAACCAGATGGCTTCCAGAGCTCTTCTGCATGTGCACGAAGTTTATCAGAACTGTGAGCATCACAGTAGTACCTTTTTAAAATCCTGTTTCCCTTCTTTCCTGGATATTTATGCAAACAGCATTTTGAAAAACACACAGACACTATTCTTTCCTGGCAAAAGTGTTGGAGTTTTTTGTGGTTTTTATATTCTATTGGTTCAGGAATGCTTTTGCACTTAACACCTCCGCAAACCTTTTTTTGTGACATAATATCTCATCTGGTAGGTCCATTCCGAGATGGCTGGCTGGCGTGCCAAATACAAGCTCCAAACCCTATCTTCCCCAGGTGCTAAATTACCTTTCCTGATAGTCTGAGCGAAATCTGGGGAGGTGTTTGGTTTAGGCTTGAACGGTACACTCTGATCCCAGCCATTCCCTCTTCCGGACACCCAATAGCCCTGAGAATATTCCAAACTGATAATGTTGGTCTTGAGCAGAGGTAGTCTGAGAAAGCACTTTTCTCTGCATTTTTCTTGAGCATAGATCAAATGTGGATGTTGTGGGGAAAAAAAAAAAAAAGAGCAGAGGTCTGTGTGGAAAGTCAGGGTTGTGGATGTGCTCAGGCCACAGCTGCCCACAGCGTGTCGCCTGCTAGAATGGGATAACACCTCTGAGCATTCACTTGAGCCCAGCCTGTGCTCTGGCACTTCATACACAACTTGTTATGCCTGAATTTTAGCCCAGAGGCCATCCAGGCATGTCACCAGCAGAGCATGAACTCAGCCAGGACAGTTTTAGCTGGCAGCCTCCCAGTGAGGGGGCCCAGCATTCTGCCCTTGTACCACCCCTGTTCTCTGCCTCAGTCCAAGCAATCAGCAATGCTGTCCTCCTTCTCCCAAGCACAAGAATCTCAGGCCAAATATTGTTCCAGGTACCCTCGGCAGCGAATCATCCAGACATTACCACAACCCAGCTCTATGGGTCCATTCCCATCATCTTGGTGGGAAGAGATGAGATTGTCTCTCCTCAAATAACAGCTCATCACCACCTACCTGGGCATCTGCCCTGATTCTCCTTGCAAAAAGAGGAGACTGCTTTGCTTTTACTCTTGGTGTTTGGTGCTCCGTTTTTCTTTCACTAGTGTTTCAAGCTCTGATGCAGACATATTTCTCTGGAAAAGCTCCTGTGCATCAGGATTTCTGTTTTCATTTATGACCTTAAGGGAAAACATCTGTTGCTGTTGCTGTCTTGCCATTTGTCTTCAGCTTTCCTCGTAACTGTTGTTTTACTTGTGGTATCATCGTTCTTTCTGTATCCCCACTATCTTTCTGCACTATATCTCCCTGTCTCTGTGATGGGTCACATGCTGCTGTCAGTGTTTTCCGGGACAAAGTCAAAATTCTTTATTTTTAGGAGGTGTTTAAGTTAATCTCTTGTCTGTTACTGCTCTTTGGGGTTTTAATGTTCTATTATCTTGTTCCAGACTCAAATTTTCTCATCTGAAATAGCCCCAGAGAGATAATGGGCCTCAAATTTTGAAGTTTTTTTTTTTGTTTTTCTCTACAATGGAGAATTGCTGGACTTTCTCTGGCTTGGTTTTTAGCTTTTTTAGCTGTATTGCTGATGCCTTGGTGATGTTTGTTAACAGCTGTTGTAGGAAAATATTGTAAGCAAAACAGAGGCCCAGATTTATCTGATTTATTCTGTCTCTCTAAGTGCCTTGTCATTGCTTTGTAAAGGCAGCAGGGAGAAAAAGAGGACAACTGAGATCTTAAGTGAGTGAATTTGTCCTCACTTCTCTTTTGAATAAACCACCACCAAATTACATAGTGAGACTGTAGTGCAACCGTCCTCCTCACTGAGGCAGTTCAGGAAAGGGTTAGAGTTAGATGAGTGTCAGTCAAACCACAGAGGGAAGATATAACCCTCACCAAGGGTGCCACTGAGGGGGTCATCAGCACAAGACCCCCACAGAATCTCTCCTCTGTGCTTTATTCCAGTAAAGGATGAGCAGGGAAACATAAAGGCAGGAAGCCTAAGCAGCATCACCAGCTTGAGTCAGTTCTGTCTTTAGGTGACCTTACTTGTAATTAAATGGCGAATTCAGTGCAATTCCCTGACATCTTGGGTGCTACCACTGAGATGTGCACAGGCCATGTGAGTGATACAGACACTGATTGCTTTCCCAAGCATGTTATGAAGGGCTTAATACACTTAAGCTACCATTGTCAATGCATTAAAAAATTAGATTCTCTTGAAAGAATATTGTTATATTCTCTGAAGAATAACGTGAGCAAGCATGGTGCTTCTCTATTCTAGATAGTAAAACATAGAAATTTGGTTTCAGGAAGTTCAGCGCAAATTTTTTAGATGCCTTAGCTGAGTATAAACAAAAAAGACACATTGCTTGGAATAGACAATATTGATATCACAGATCTTTGAGACATCAAGAGTAATGACGACGAGACCTTCCAAGACAGCTCATCTGCAGATCTCTAGACACCTCAAATTCCCTTCAGCTATCTACCATTTTCTCAAAACTAAAGTGCACACTTGTCCTTTTCTGATTACAACATCCTTATAAAAGGCAAAATTTACAAACCATGCTGTGCCTGTTCTACAAGGGGAATTGTCAAACATCACCCTGCAGTGGCCTCTCACCTCTGGATGAGTTGTAGGTTAAGATTTGGACTTTGTCTTTGAAAATGAGCAGAGGCTTTACATGGGGTTTGAACTCCTCCATGCTCCAGTCTCAGGGGCCCTCTTCCTGTGAAATCAAATGTTTTGCCAGGCTGGTCTTCATGTTATATCCATCACTGGATGCTGCTTGTGTTCTGCAGGCTCCTTCTAGTTTTTAATTCCACCTGGGATTCAAAAAAAGCAGTAGATTCTAGTGGAAATCTAGAAATTCATGTCAATCCCTTTCTTCCTAGAGTTATGAGGAGAAAATGACAGATGCTATAGCTGAAACACAAGCTAGTCTCTCATCTTAGTATACAAAGTGTTTTCCTAGGGATCTCCCACAGCCTTGATACAAACGATTGTCAGATTTCAAGCCTAAGTTATGAATAAAAATACTTTCCTAGATTTCCTAGATGGAAAAAAACCCCTTTACTGTAAATCTCTGATGGCCAATCCTTTTCTCTCTCATAATTCAGCAAAATTCCACCTGAGCAGTGCAGCAGAAAAAAAAAAATCCCAATTTTATCAAAACAAACCTATGAAACTCTTTTAAAGGTTTTAAAAATCTTTAAAGGGCAGAGACACCTGCATCCACTCAAAGAGCCCCAGCTTGAGTTAAAGACACAGATTGTGTGTTGTGGAAGCTCAAGCCAAGCAGTGAATGATGAAAAAAAACCATTTAATTTCTTGGCTTCTGCAGTCTTATCAGAGTGTTCTGCCCAGCAGAAATGAGCCCTGTGAAAAATGTATATCCCCAAGTTCAAATGTGCAGTGTAAAACAATATCTAAAAGAAGTTAATTCCACCGCTTGTTCCTTAAATAGTTTTCAGTGCGAGAGATGGTTTTATAATCATGTGTCTATGATCAGAGACTTTTGGAAAGACACCAAATCAAAACATCAGCAAAGAGAATGGGGTGATGTGGAAAACTGATTTATTCATTCAGAGTCAATAAAGTAAGCATGCAGTAGCTGGATTGTAAATAGCCCTGTGGAAAAGATTTATAAGTCTTAACATGGGGAGACAGGTTTATCCCAGTTAAAAGCACATTTTGACTGGAGGAACCCGTCACCATGTTTATAAAATGGGGCCTTGCATGCAAGATGTAACCTTAGGCCTGTGTGAATTGGAAATGGGCAATGTCGTCTGCAACTATGTTTTTCAGCTCTAAAGTGGAAAGCTAAAATTGACCTGAAAATATAAAGAAGGAAGATAAAAATTCTAAGCAAACTAATTCTAGGCCTCAGCAGGAATATGTACAGTGCTTAAAACTTCCCTTTGCTCCAGATTGCTATGTTTATAAATCAAAATTATATGTCCAGTGGGGAAAAGGGAAGTAAAACTGTTTCCAAATGAAAAAAGGACAAGTGATTCATTTCTGTTAAAATCATAATTGAAAATACAGAATGTAGAAATGCTCTTGGTTTACTCTTGTTTTTATTTGTAACATTTGCTTTGTTGCAGTTAATATGATTAAGAGACTGAAAAAGAAACCATTTAAAGAAACCATTTACCACTATAAATCTTTCAACTATTTGAAAAATAATACACATTGCAGGCTTTCTGCACCCTATAAAATAGAGCTTCATCTTTACCAGGGATAAATGCACTTCCTTCGATTTCCTGATAGAACAGGCCTTTACAGTATTTCATTTATTAAACAAAAAATATCTTTATTGACTGTAGTGTATAAACAACTCTGAAGAAACCCTAGTGAAATCTAATGAGGTATTTCCCTTTGCAGCATGACAAGGTTCAAATATGTGCATATGTGCAGTAAGGAAAATAAAATTGACTCTGACAATCAGATACCCCAGCGAGCTTCTATCTTTGCAACAAATGTACTCTAAATTCCAATGTGCTTTGACAATCACCATTTATTTCAATGCATCCTCCCCAGACACTCATTCTTGAGAGCCAAATTCCCGTCACGTGGAAGTCAGAGGGAGGCTTGCCATAGGTATCAGTGTTGGAAAGATTTGATCCTCACTATGTTTAAAAGCAATCAGATGGATGCAAAATGAAAGGAAATGAACGTGTTTGCCCCTTGAAGTTCTGAGGACATTGGAAAAGCATATGTCTGGTATTTTTATTTTGGAGCTCTCACATGCTGACAGAGTAACAGCTGCCCTTCACGAGTTAGCAAGATGCCTCTTCAAGGCCTTCACAGGCCATTTAGGGGAGCAGACCATTATCTTCCAATGCAATAAGTCACATTTGTCTGCCTAGGTAGGACATGCCCTTCTGATAGTAAAATATTGCTCCCAGAAGTTCATCCATGCTAGACACTCCCCTAGGGTTTTGGCTAGACAGAGAATGGAGGTTCTTGGATTTAAAGATGTGCTGCAAACATAGCCCATTGCACCAAGAGGTGGATAAGGCCCCCTTATGGATAGGGAAAACCTAAAAGCAAAAGGAAAAACAGAACTGTCATGGGTATCTCTGGACAAAAGGGGGACGATACAAACAGAGGGGTTGCATGTGAAATTAATCCTTTTGAAATTCAGTCACTCATATGACTCTCATTATCAATAATGAGAAGTTATCAATGATGGTAACAAAGAGATAAGGCAACAAAAAAAAGATAAAGACAATTATATTATCATAAGTTATTTTTAAAAAATCATTTTAACATATGTTGAAAATAAATATAGGTTCAGATGTTAAATTCATTTAAACATTTAAGTAGATATCACTGGTCTTCTGAGACGGTTGTGTACATCAGCAGGCTTAGGTCATGGGGTGAAGATAAAGACTAAGCAACCAGATTAATGCCACAGAGCCAGTCATCCTACATCTCTGGGAGGTCATATCAGTGAAGAAAAAAAAAATCACCAACATACCCTCAAGTCCCAGTGATTTTGCCTTGCAGGATCAGCTCCTCACTTCCTCCATGTGACATCCATGACCAGTCACAGCTCAGCACTGCAGGAAAAATTGTGGACATTTCCAGTCAATTCAGAGAACAAACAAAACACAAAAGAATTGTGATGAAACCGGGAACACCCTTCAGGCAATCCCACAAATTAGACAAAAAATTAAAGAAAAAATGCTCACTGTACATGGATCACATAATCCTGGAGAAAAGCCAGTTTCCAGCAAGAGAACTTGGATATCCATGAAGAGGTGAAAATAGAGAAAAATCAGTCCTTGCCTTTTAATACAGAAAAAGGTTTGAGCAGCCCTTGAAATGCAGCGGTGTGCTGTTGACTCCTATTTCATGGTTTTCATGAAGGGATGGTCCATGTGTCTACTTGTTGCTCTACTATTGCTGAGTTGTTGAGACAACATGTAAAAGGAAAACTGGGACAACAAAGGAGAGTCTCCCTTTCTCAGATGTCATGTTAGTACCTACAACCAGCCTCTTTAGTTGAGGCCTCTTGTATTTTTATTTCTATTCCAGCTGTTCCTCAGAATGATTGGTAGAAAGGTGTGACTCCAAGGAAGGCTCAAATTGCTCCTCCAGCTGTTGGGTTTATTATCTACGTTTTAACATGGGCAAAGAGAAGAGAAGACCTTTTGAAAGGGAAGACCTTTGGAAAGGGAAGACCTTTTGTGGCACAGCTCCAACATGTTGGTTCCACCCAGCAGAATGCTGTGCACTGCACTGTTGGTGCTCTGCACTTATCTCTGACAAACTGTGTAATTACTACATGACTAAGTACACTTCCCATTTCCTAGAACTGCTCCAGTTTAGAGTAAATTTCTTTTCACAAAACTAGGAATACACTTGGTAACACTATCATCAAGTTTTTACCACCCACTAGGGGTCCATGACCTCATGGAGTGGTAGCTCAGAACCAAACCAGTTCTTTGTTGTACTTGAAAGTTGCTAAAAAATTTGGGTGGTCGAGTTCTGGTTACCCAGACTGACTTGTGCTGTGCAGCTCACAGAGGGACATTAATAAGTGTGCTGTGGATTGGGATGCACTTGCCAGGTGTGACAGTAGAGATGGTTTTTCAGAGAGATAAACAGAAGTTTTTTCACATAGTCAAAGCACAGATGAGGAACTGGGTGACAGAAAGATTGCGTGACTTACCCAGGGTCATACAGGAAGATTGTGTCAGTGCTGGAAACTGAATGTGAAATTTCCAGCTCCCAGCTAGCTCATTAATTATTTTATCATCTTCTGCCACAATAGGAAGATTACTGAGAGTGCAGTCATTCCTCACATAACTGCTGGGAATGCTGAATGCTTCCAAATGCACATAAATATATAGGGAAAGAGTAGATTCGAAAAAGACGTGATAAACATTGCACCCTAATCTGTATTTCCTCATCTACGTGTTCAAGTGGTCCAGTTGAAATGGTATTAACATTACATATCAAAAACTCTGGAACACTGTCTTCAATATGTTCATATTGTCCTCTGTAGGTGGTAATTTCTGTCCTCGTAAAATTGTGGCTTGTTTTTTATTTATGTGTAGCAACACCCCCTCCCCCTGAAAACATCCTCCTACTTCTCATCTTCTACTAAACAAACCACTCAAAAAGTGAGAGCTTGCGGCACTCACCAGCTTTGAAGGTGAAGCAGTTAGTGCAGACTCCCTACCTTAGCTGGCCTTCATATTGGTACTTCGCATTTATTCTTGATGTTGCCACCTTTATATTTGCTTTGCTTTAATACCATTGCCTATGCTTTTTTAAAGGTGAATCCATTCCAAATGTACTTGGTGGGGCTGTGCTAAACATTTGCCAATGGTCTCAATAGATCTGAAGTAGATTTAAGGTGTCATAAAAGCAGACAGGATGAGCAGACTATCTAGTCTGACTTTCTGTACAGACCGCACTATAGAGTTTCACATAGCAGTTCCATGACACCCAAAGTTCTTAACTGAATCTTTGGGATTTTTGGTAAACCATACAAAGCCCCACAGAGGGAGCTTACCAACCAACTCTCCTACCCAGCCATGTTGTCACTTGCTTTACCTTTTCTAATTGTCTTTGCAGTGAAACAGTAATAAACAATGCACAAGGGCAGAAGAATATCAGCTGGAAAAGGGTCACTAGTAGTTGGACTGTGATATATGATACTCCTGAAAAAAAGTCAAAGCAATTTGGGGAAAAAATGGTATGATGAATTACAGGAAATTGTAAATTACAGAAAAGTGTATTCTCTGCTACTTTTTCATAAATCCCTTGAAACTATTGTCATGAGATGATGATTAGAAATTTCAGTAACACAGTGGTAGAAGCAGCCTGACTGTATTTTTGGTTTTGTCTGCAAAACTTCCACTGTTGAATGTGTGAAAAGTGCAAGAAAGTGTGTGTATGTGAATTAACATTAATCCATGCAAATAACAAAAAAATTAAACATTGTAATTTATCTTCAGATAAATTATTTGTAACTTCAGAGCCACATTCATGGAGCTGCACTCACACAGAGATCAAATGTGGTCTCCTATTTTCATTATAAACCACCATTACAGGTAGCTGAATAAAATTGGGTAAATAATTTACACTCTTATCATTTCCCTTCAATCTGCCAATGTTTCCTTGAGCACAGTTTTGTTACAGAAGCACCCTTAGCTCCTTGGCCATCCAAGTATAGCTACCAATCAAGATTTCTGCAGTGCCGTCAATCCAATCTCTCACTATTTACGACGCTTTTATTTATTGTTGTACCCTTTTGTAAATAGACAGCGGTTTACAGTTCAGTATTTACCTAATCTCCCATGCAGCAATAAACTCACGCAGATAGTCCTTAACATGCATTTCTGCTGGGGTTTGAAGTGCAAGTCTGCAGTGTTTTATCTATTTACAGGGCAGAGATTTCCTATCAGAGAGGTGTCTTCTGCATGAGAGTAGACTCCTCATTTTCCCTCTGTTTATTTTCGCCCATCAGGGTCTTATACACTGCTCCCTAAAATGGGCAGAAAGACACCTATTGATTAACTGCATTTTCTGTCATGCTCCAGGAAAATGAGAAAGGCACATTGATACTTCAATTTGCTGTTAAGACACGTTTTGAAATTCTGTGGTCCTGGCTGATGCTGTAGCCTTGGCAGGGGCTTCAACCTGCAAAATTAAAACCTAAAACGTGCCACTTCCCCAACTCACTGCTGTTCACTGCCCACACCAGGAGTGCTGTGGTTCTCCGAGACAGGCAGATTTTCAGCTGCTGTGGTGGCTCCCCCGGATCCAGCCCCTGAGTGTCTGCCCCACTGCCTCCAACACCAGTCACATAGTTACATGGTATTCCAGAAAATGGCAGCAAGTGTGTGGTCTGTCACAGACAAAAAATAATTTTAACACATCTCCTTTTGTAAGGGAAGAGATCTCTGGTGCTTCTCACGTCAAAATTCCAACTCCCAGCTTCTCCTGAAACATTTCCCTTCACGGACTCTGGGATTAAATGGCTGAGCTCACGACAATGACCACAATAGCATTTCCAGAACTAAGTGCCAATGTTGGGATCCTGGGAAAGGCTGATGGGAATTATGCCCTTAACCTCCCCCCTCCAGTGACACATGACCACATAATTTGCATTCCTACAGTAATCTCACCTCAATTCCACGTGTGTCAATTGTAGGCAACAAAACCTCAAATCCAGCACTTCACTCAAGCTTATGCTTTATTTATAATTATATGAAAGTTCTGATTGCTGTCCTGCCACAGCCTGAGAGTCTCATATCACCTGGCATTTTAACTATGCTCATGAGTTGGGTCCTAATTTCAAAGCTAGGCAACCAAAGAAACTAAAAGTATGATTTTCACAAATGCTTCAGCTGGTTTTCTTTAAAAATGAGGCTGCTTGCAATGCGTGTCTAATAAGGGTTATGGTGGGTTGCTGTGGGCACCAAACTTTGGAGATAAATGACATGGATAAGGAAAAGTGCTTTTTACATGAGCTGTTAAATAAAACTCTTGAGTTTCAATAAATAAACACAGCTATTTAGGAAGTGGTGACAATGTGCAATCTGCAAAAATGGGAAGCCTCAGAGGTGCTGTGGTAATAATGCAGTTACTTGAAGCACATTGAAGATACAAATATCTCTGTGGTTTTTTATTTGCTTCCACTCTTTGAGTCATTCTGAGAAACTTCACAAAGCCGTGCACATTCCAGTTATGGCCAAAGCACGATGCACTACTCACTGCACACAAAAAGCTTTACTCTAGAAGGCTACAGGGTGGGCTGAGAAGAAATCTTTTCCAAGCACTGGAAAATGCAGATTTGAAGCACAGTCTAGTGGAGAACTTTGTTTCATGTGTATAAAAAAGAAGAAAGGCAAACATTCTTGTCACAAGGAGACAATTAAAAAATAGGGAAGTGGCTACTCTCAAGGCTGAAGCATTTCTGTCATAACATGTGCTGCTGAAGTCACCAAAATGTGGTGGTGGTGATGGTGTGGCTTTATCCTAGCTGGGAAGAGACTGTTTGAAAGTAGTATTTTAAGTATTTATTACAAAATCATAAGCACAGCCAAATCCCTCAGAGGATTAGGGAAATTAGTTAATGAAACAACTGTTCAAAATAATTCTGCATCCCTCAATTTTGAAAATCAAGGAATGGATCCAATTAAATTAATTTCCAGAAGTCCTCAAGAGCAAGGCGGCTTGGAAAGGAGTTGATTCTGCCCTAAAAGATTCAAAGACAGGAGAAAAGCAGATCCAAATATCTTCAAACAAAGCAAACCACCAAAGCAATAAACGTGGTTTCGTTTACACTGCTTAAATAAAAGACTGTTTTTGCTCTGGATGCACTGTGAAGCAGCTGTCTAATTAGTGGTCAAGATTTTTAGACTATAGATCCAGATCTGCACAAAACCAGCTGCCAAACACTTCTTAATGCCTCAGTTTACTCAGGGTCACAAAAAAACCCCCATAAACATATCCAAGAATAATGCATAAAATAATCAGCACAAGCAGAGTTGTTCATGATCATTACTGAAAGACACCATTTTTGTTATGATTCCTGAGGTCCACAGGACCCTTCAAGTTTAGTCAAGAGTTTGCTTTAGAGGTCTGACCATGCCTGCTCCTGCTCCTGTCAGTTATTCAGGCTTTTTCTAGTTTTCCTAAGAGAAGCTGCTAAACACTTCCAACAGAGCCTGACTCTCCCTTCACTCTTCTCTGAGCCATCCATCTTCCAGCAAGCTCCAAGCTGATAGATCCCTGAGGTTGCCCATAAGCCCAGAGAGAGCCCAAGGCTGCCATGCAGATAGAGGGATCTGCCTGGGAAGGCTGGGTGGTGTTATCACAGCATGAGGGTCTCACAGGTCACTTAAAAGACCAACTTGGGGCTCTGCCTTTGAGTATAAAAGAAAATGCACTCTTGTGTAGGCAGGTTAATATCCAAATTTGTGGAGGAGTTCAGTTCCCCAAACCTTATTGGTAGCAGTGCTAAGCACCACGCGGCATTTCAGTGGAAATCCATGGAACCTCTTCAGATAACAAAGCCCAAGCCTAATTCTCAAAGCTTGCTGGAGCAGGCCCAAAAGCTGAAATAAAGACCTGACCCCTGTGACACACACATGTGACTCATTCCTCTGACAGCTTGTGGAGGGAAAGGCTGGAGGTATCGAGCATGTCAACACTTACCTAGGTTTGGAGGGCAGGGTGCTTTCCCATAATCAGAGGGAAGTGTTGGAATGTGTTGTTGCTATGTTTTTTAAGTCCTTTTGAAACTGTGGCCCTAAGGAAATGAGGAAATACAGAGGATGAGGTTACATTGTTATTATTATTTCACATTTTTGAACACAGGATTATATGGCTGGATTCATATTATATTAGCTTTGTAAATCTCTAAAAACACAGGGCCTACAGTGCACACTCAATGCTTTATTCATTAAATTACTGTATTTCTATTTTTAAAATTTCTGCCTATCGAGCAAGCATTCCTTTTTTTGCTCTCTTTCTCTCTCATACTCCTTGGAATATTCTTGTCTGAAAACACACATGTATAAACTTTTATAAATAAAAGAATTAATTTTTGAGTAATAAATCAGTTTTCTGTGGTTTCCTTAATTTTCAGCTTGATGTTGACAGCCACTCTCTGACCAGGTTTCCCAACACGCTCACACAGCGAGCAGCCAGTGCCTCAAAAACAAGTAGGATCAGTCCCTTCAGACATCCAAGTGACTATCCAGTTTTCCAGAGATGTATTTTCCACACAGGAATGTGTTTCCAGGTGCTTCAAGTAAAAGAGGTAAAAAAAGCAACCTCCATGTTTACCCTGAGACCGGGAGCCTGAGCCTACATCCACATACATCAACTGACATGATTATCAGGTTTGTTGACTACAGTCGAATTGCTCCTGAGTCATGCCACTCTCAGGAAGACCAGAGAAAGGCCCATTAGGTTTGCTGTTCCCTAAATCCCAGCACAAGAAAGGTTATGATATTGCAACCACAAGAAACAATCTGTTTGCCACAATGACACTGCACTGTCTCTCTCCTTCTGGTATTTTTTTAAATGCAGCTGTTAAAACTTTCTACACTGATTTCTAAAATAATATCTTCATTTTATGTATTTATTAAAAAAAAAAAAAAAGAAGTCTTGTGTGTGTTTTGTAGTGTGTAGTACATAGCAGAAAAGAGTTGAAGAATCATCTCACTAATGTGAATTAGCCAATCTGGCATTACTCCTCTTCAATGGAAGACCAGAGTTGGTTGACTGTCTTGAAATATTTCAGTGCTGTTTCTGTGTCTTCCAGTAGCTGCAGGGATAAATGGAAATGACAAAATACATCAGGTCTTTATTCTGACAGCTGGTCTAGGAGTTGTTAGAGATCATCAATTGTCTGCCCTCTGATGTACAGGCTTATATGGTAAGAAGCCTTGCCACCATGGATATCCCTTTTTTCTTCCTTTCTGACTATTGTCTTATCCTCCTGACAGCTGTATTTGTCCTAATTTTACTCCTTTTCTCTCCTTCTTCAGTTGCCAGGATTCTCTTTGCATCACTCGCAAATTTAAATTTTCTGACAACTCACCATCCATCCCAGCAGAAACACTTTCTTCAAAAATTACCCTTTTCTTCACCAATTTTCACAGATGAGTAAGACAGTGCAAACTAGTTGACTTCAAACTGCCATCACAGTATTTCCTCAACAATTCTTAGACAGCCACTTTTTTTAAAACACTGTAAATAAGAAAGAAATTTTCAGGAAAATTTCTAGATTTCAAATAACAAGTCAATGTTCCTGCCCAGCAGAATTTCCTCCACAACGCATAGGAAATTTCCTAACATCCAGAGGAATCACTTCTCCACTCTGCTGCTCTTTCAATAGCCACTAAAAACACTCCTCGACTCATCACTGTGAGAGGACAGCCCGAGCCCGTGCAATGCTCTGCCAAGCACCCTTTACTTTGTGTCACAATGGCCTCTAGTGGATTAGCAGCAAGCGACAGACAGCTGTATCATCCACCCCCACCTAAATTTCCTTCATGGTTTTCTTTCGGGGTAAAGGGAGGACACCACGCTGACATGTGCACCTGCTGCATTTAAAGTCAGAGCTGCAGCAGTGTAGCAACAGAAAGAAAACTACTGTCTTTTCCCAGATGATTTATAAATAGCCCCTCTTGCTTTATCAATAGAGGATAACTGGCTCCTCAGTGAAAAAGAAAAAAGAAGAACAAGTTCATTTCTAACAGGCTCATTTGGCTTTGACTTCCTGCTGTTTTTAATGTCGTCTGATGCAAATTCATTGGTGTTGCTTCTTTGGGTTTCTTAAGAACAATGAGTAGAAACTGAAGAGATGAGGAAAAAATCAAAGGAGAATGTGTTTTGAAGTCAGCAAATGTCTTTCACAATACCGGCTTTTAAAGGTCCACTGTTATGTTTGTGTAATTTATACTTCCTGCTTCATAGAACACACTGCCTTATCACTGAAGATTCTGTGCTGCAATTTGTCTGGTAATGGCAGGGCAGAGAAAGCGCTGCCAGACACAGTCATCTTGAACTTCTACCTGTTAATCTTTCTTTCAGGAGTCAGCACAGACTCATTTTTTAACAGTGGTTCATCCCTCAGACATGCATTTGGGCTAAAGCGCAAGGACCAGTAGTTCACCCAGGGTACAACTGGTGAACCAACCCCACCTCCAGAAAGCTGTCACAAGAGTAGCTGAGACTGGGCATAAACAATCTTGAGGAATTTTCTAATATGGGTTAGGGAAAATAATGGCAACTTTTCAGAAAGAAAAGTCAAGTGAACAAGCTCCTCTTCGTCAGGGTCCCACCTGATCAGCTACTGCAATGAGGAAGGTTTTTCTCCCCTCAAAATGCAGTCTGATACTCCAATGTACCTTGTACATTTAGATAGAAACAGAGAAGAGAAACCCTGGTTTAGTTAAAGAAAAAAGAATGCTTTATCATTAGCTTCACTGAGGTTTTGAAGGCATTAATCAGTCTTGAAAGATAGCAGTGTGACTGAAATCAAGGAGAACTAAGCTGCTGCTTTTGCAGCAGTGTCTTCTTTCTTTGGCTGCAGGATCTCTCAGCCTGTTCTGAAAGGTTTATTGCACAAGCCAAGGTGAAGTATTGTCCTCTGAAGAACTGTGCATGGTCCCTCCTAGAGCACTTCCCACAAAGATCAACATCAGGGATTTCTTACGGGCAAATCGATCACAAAACTGGAAGAGGGAGTATCTGCCTTCTTTAGGAACTCGTGAAGCATGGTGTATTCTGTACCTTGTAGGCACTCAGGCAGAGCTCAGTCCCATGCAAAGCTGTGTGCATGTCAAGATTCAGGGAATCACCTACAGAAAAAGGCAAGCCCTTAAGAAAAAATGGTTTTTATCATGGCTTCAGGAGCATGGAAGTGCTAAGAACTCACCAGCAACTGCTCCTGTTCCACAGGGGTGGGGATGGACACAGAGAAGGCAAGATGATTCCACTGCCAGTGGTGGGGATGGACACAGGGAAGGCAAGATGATTCCACTGCCTCTTTTGTTTCTCTGGCTTACAAAAGGTGATTTATTCCTTTGCAACATGCTTAGATGTAGGAACACATCTCCTTTAGACACGTCAGATTGCTTGCAAATGAGAGAAGCTTTGAGCAGTTATGCTCCCATGTTCAGCTGTTTTGCTACTGAGACAAGTTCTATGCTCTGCTCTACCAAGGAAATAAAAAACTAAAACTTTAATTTTCTATCAGAGAGCCTCCACAGCAAAAAGACAGAAGAGGAGAAACAGAAAACACAAAATACAAAAGCAGGCTTGTGTCTTTGCTGAATATTTTCATTGTTTTCCCTGCGGGGCCAGTAGGTTTTTACACACAGCACTAGCACATTTCATTTTGACAACGAGTCAGACTTTCCAAGTCACTACACCTTTCACAACATACTGCAAACTGTCAGTGTGGTAACTTCCTTAAGTTTAATGAAGTTACCTTATGAAATCTCTTGACAGAGCTGGCCAAAACCAAAAACAACCAAAACCAACAACAACCAAGAAAAAAAAAAGCTACCCCAAAATTGAGAGGAGTCTCTAATGAAATGTGATACATGCAATCTGGAAAACTTCTGAGAGGAGAAGGAAGAGTTGTGTGCCGACATTTGGTGCAAACTTCTGGCTAAGATTAGATTTCTGCAGGGTGGATTTAGATAACTGGCTCAATTTTCCAGTGGACTGAATGTGCACTGGCTCCCAGTACTGGCCCTGCAAGCCACAGGTAGATCACTAAGCTTGTGAAATCCAGGCACTAAATTTGAGTCTAAGTAAAGTTCCAGGACAGATGTGTTCTAGAAGATTCAAAGAATTGTTATTTCAAGACTAATCTCTGGGAGGTCTTTTTGCGCAGCCCCGAGAGTGTTACTAAGCACCCATTTCAAAAAAATCAAAGTCAGTCCACTTTTTTTTAGGGTAGTCACATGATGAACATAGAGAGGTATCTTACCATTCACTGTACAGCTAAAGTTCCAGGATAACAGTGGCCAAAATGAAAGCATGTCTGTCAGTGACTAAAAGCAGAGACACCCACTTAGACCAGATTAAAAAAACGTATATAATTTAAGGATTAGCAGGCTAGCAGAGTTGGAAGGATTTCAAGCTCTTTACTGGGCCCAGGAGGAAATCTCTTTTAATATTCTATGTCATTCAGAAGTAGTCAAGGATTAGTGGTTTCAGAGGAACAGGTCAATACTGATGCATGAAAATGTTGAGGAGGGTCAGCACTGTTTGTCCTGGGTGCTGTGGAAAGAAATAGGTATTGCATCTTTATCTGTACTGTTTGAGGCCGAAAAGAGTATGTAACAGGAGAGACTCCTTCTGACAAGCTTTGTTTAAACTGGAACTCTGTTGATTTACAGATGTCTATGCTGAGAAAATCTGCTGCCTGCTATTCAGTGTCTTTTTTTATGTTCTCTCAGTTTTATTTCTTTTTTTCTGTAACTTTGTGTAGATTATTCCTACACAAGAGATAATCTGAGGAAATCCACATTTTCATCACTTAAGGACTGATCCTGTGTGAGATCTCCTGTTGCCTTCAACAACAGCAGGTTCAGGGCCCTGTTCATTAAAAGCTGGATGAAAATTTTTAATAGTGAGGAACTTTAAAACAAACAAACTCAGTCTTAGGAACAGTACTTGAGGTTGCTAGCAAATTAAATATGGCTTTGGTTTTTTGGAGGTTTTTGCTTTGTTTTCACAAATGGAAACAGCAGGACTTGGTAGGCTGCTTTTTCTGGTCTTTGACTGGTGCTGATTTTGCTGAAATAAAAAAGTATGCATTTTTCAGAGAAAAAGAAATTTAATTTCCTGAGAAGTTCTATAAAAGATTGCAGACCCTGACCTGGACTAGAGAAAAGCCCTTTGGACTAGTCAGGCACAAGCAGAGAACTGAGCCATCTATCTGATAAAGTCTACTCAGGCCTTGGCAGGTGGTTTGTATTCCTTGAAAGCAGTCCCACACACTCAAGTTTTTATGTACCAGCAAGTGAAACCAAGAATACCATGTTTCTCTTCACGGTCTTGCCTGTACATTTAATATCTGTTTCAGTAATAGCCACTAGAAGGAGGAAGAAGAGGTTAACGGATGAGCCCATATCAAAAATGGCTTTTAAGAAGGCCTGATTCTGTGCTGCTGAAGTCAGCAGGAATCTAACTGAGGGGGTTGAAGATGGAGACATTAAAATCATGATCACCAAAGTCAAATTTCACTGTGCTCAGGAGGCAGAGGCTTTATTAAATCTGGGGGAAAGGTAAGGGAAAGGACACGAAAGAAATTACATGAGTTTCTGAGTAGGGTACAGCCCTCCCTTTGCAGCTCCGTATTGCTTGAATCTATGCATTTATTTCATGTAAGAGAAAAGTTTTGAGAAGACTAGGGTGAGAGAGCTTTCACATCTGCAATCATCTGATGTCAGGTTTGGTCTTCAGCAGCTGCTTTTTGAGAAGCTTTTAGTCCATTCTCAATTTCTAGTCACACATCTTCCTTTTGATTCTTTTCTACAGCTTGCTGGCAACAACAGCACAGGCACTGAAAACTCCTGGGGGCTGGGATGAGTTCCCTTGCCAAGCAGTGAGTAAGATGGCTTTTGTGACCATAGCCATTTCTGTGAGTAACTCTGACTTTCTGTGAGTAAAAAGAGTCACAATTTTGCTGTCTAAGCAGCAATGAAAAGGCTGCCTGTGTACCAGCTGGTTGATATTTGAACAATTAGACTCTATTTATCTTCTTTACTAAACTTGATCATACTGAATATGATGATAAATAAACCTTGATAAAATAGTGCCTCATTTGCTAAAAGCTTGTTTTAAGCATAGAAGCACTTTTGTCAAGTGCTCTGTAACCCCAGGGCTGAACTCCCAAGCTAGCAATATATAAAGAACTTTACCTTCCCGTGGTTTTTTTCATCAATACACTCTATTTATCATACTTATTCCCATGGGAGGGACCTAGTTTTATAACTTCAATTTAGGATAGATGATCATTGCTTTTGAAGCCAATGTCGAGGCATGACAGAAATGTGACATGATCAAGCTGTTATTCCACATGACACATAATCATAACTGCTGCTATGGCCATAGAACTGAAAACAAGACAAAGAAGAGAGAAGATAGCTGCCTGGGGACCATTTGTTATTGTGTGCAAGCTTCCCCATCACATGGTACAGAGCCCACAGATACTGCTCTGATGGAACTCTGACAGGAGTTCTGCTAGGCGGATACTGGGACAAAATCTGACACTCTAAAATATATTTTTCTATTGACTGGCTCAAGACACTTTCAGTTTCCCCATGCTAACTTGTACTTTCCATTTTGCTTTACTAATCCCTCTATTTTCCTTTTTTGTTATCTGAATGAATCCAGCGCATGACACTGAGATCTGGTCAGATGGATTAATTCAGGAGTACATGAATCTATGTATGGTTGTGGTTATTTGTGTGCAAAAGTCTCTGTCCATAAGTTATAACCCTCTAAAAGAATCATGTGCAGACACACATGCTCTCGCACACACTTACGATTTTTCACACCCTGTATAAGAGAATCTCAAGAACTTTACAAATCTTTAAGAGTGCATTGCACTCCCTTAAAATGAGTAATGACTGAGAACACATTTGTGGGACCTCAGTTTGGCCTGCATCACATACCACATTTCTGTGTCTGCTCGAGGAATTACCCAGTGGGATTAAAGAAGTTCATTTAGTCTGGTAGTCAATCTAGCCAATTGCTAGAAGATGATCAATTGGCCCTTTTAAAGTATAAAGAAAAGCAAAGCACCAATAATCTTTATTCCTTCTATTAGGTTTTTAAATTATTATTTCTTCTTTGTGTTTCTTGTATTAGCCTTTCTCCTCTAAACTGAACAGTTCCAACATTTTCAGCCCTTCCTATTTGGAAGTCTTCCAGTAATTAGTGTCCTTCTTTGAATAATGTATGCATGTTCAGCATCAAGTTTAAAATTATTATGATGTGAAGAAAAGATAACATTTATTTTAAAAAATACTAAAAATATATTAAATTGGTATAGAAAGTTAGCATTTACAGGACATGCTGCAGAATCCCGCAGGAGCCATGAACTGAGGGAGTGTAACATTAGTAGCTGGATGTTGTACAAACCATCACTCTTTCAGAATCAATTTGATAAATACCTAATAGATGACTATTAAAAATCTGGACCTAAAGGTTTGCCTATAGAGCAACAGAGGAAGTCTGCAATAGAGTCTGAAATAGACTCCCAGTCATTTCATTCCACTGCTTGCTGTTTCTCCAATGCACTTGCAGCTCTGAAAGCCCAGAGACAAACTCCAACAGAACTCTCACATGGCAGCACTTGAACACAGAACCAGTTTCTTCAGGACAAAACGAAGGTGGGACATAATGGTCCAATATATCTGAGCTGAAAACAGCACCTGACTCTTTTTATTTATATTTTTTATCTCAAACAAAAGAACAAATGGAATATTAGCTTAGTCTTTAAATACTCCCAGGATAGTTCCATCTCCTTAGAACTGGTGGAAAAATTCTTAAAAATAAGTGTGGAGTTAAAGTGACATATTTATGAGGTGAAAAAATCAGTGGAGAAACTGTCACAGGGATCTCTGTTTATTAGGTAAGTGTTCTCATGCTCTCATGGCACCTCACATTCAGGGCTCGCTCTGAGGAAAACCCCGATTTGGAATCATGATGCGCTTCTGCCTATTGCTAGAAATCAGTTTACCAAATCTTACATTCAAGATAAGCCTTTTTTATTGTTCTTCTTGGACTCAAGATGCCAAAGGGACTTCAGCAGGTGTTTGTTCCATAAATGAGAGGAACTTCTTTATATTAAATTTGGAGGGAAAGATCACAATAGAGCCAAAAAACAAGACAAAGTGAGGACAAATAAAGCCAAGGATGACTTACAGGGGAAATGTACTAAGAAAGATTTAAGTGGTGTAACCCTATGTACTAACAACCACACATAAACCAAAATAGAGTAGATTTAAGAAGTTGGGCAGCATGAGGGCTTTGACTGGCACAGATGGACTTGCATGTCAGGTTTTGATCCGCTAGACCAAATGATGACATCTGTTATTGAAAGTAGTTTTAGGGAGCAGCTGTGTAGCAGAGTAAAATTCAGATATGGTCTCTATGTGCAGCTTCTACAGCAGTGTCTTCTCATTCCTGCCTATGTGGGACCACTACTGACCTTCAGTGCAAGAACCATCTGCATTTTTGTGAGATATCACTTCAGTTATGCACACCATGTTACCATGGTTTAGGGCCGTGTATCCAAGGTTCTAGGCACCAGGAGAATGGAAGCCATTCAGCACTTTGTAAGAGAGAGTGCTTAACGTGGAAAGTTAGGTTTTTGCCAAATGGCAGATAGTAAATCTACGTTAGAGAAGAAGCCCTGCTCTCCTTGTATTCAGGAAACTCTGAAATCAGCCCTTGGTTATGCTACATGCAATATGCACTCACATCTGGATACTTAACACTTGAATGCAAAGCAAGATGAAGCAAATATTCATATCCATTACAGTGCAGAAGTGTGAGTAAATTCCTACCCCAGAATCTGCCTTAACGATCCTTCTCATGTCACTTGCCATTTCTTGCAGTATTTCTTCATCCTAAAGCACTGCAGATATTTCTTTCCATATCACTTGCATTGGTGTAAATTTGTCATTTACCACAAAGGTCTGTTGCAGTGAGAGAAGCATCAGTTTTCTCATGCATTTGTAAATCCACTTTCTAGATCGTCTCTGCTTGCAAATTTAAAAGAGGAAAATGACCCTTTATTTTTACTCCCAAGAAGCCTGACAAGTCACTAATGAAGGGTAAAGTCAAGGAGCCAAATGAAGGTCCTATTAGGTAAGACCCTTGGGGCAAAAGTAATTTTTTGTCCTATGGAAAAATACATCCCTGGGAAATAAGGATTTCAGAGGAGTTTTGTCACTCATAAAGAAAGCGTTCCTTTCTGATGAAAGGTGATCTTTCCAGCAGATGTGCTATGAGGGCTGGTGAAAAGACTTCGTATCTCTCTTACTTAACAGCATTTAAATGTACGTGAATAGGTAAAAATACATTTCAGATTATGATGACTACGTATTTTTGGATAAAACAGATGGATAAATCTCTTGAGTCTGAGCCTGATCTTCCATCAGATTCACACTGATATCAGCATTGCTACTTCTGTTTTTTTGCCAGAAACACAGTCACATAGCTGTAGCCAGAAGTCTGGGGGAAAAAAAAAAACCAAACAAAAAACCCTGAAAATTTTCAGACAGAAGTTAAATTCATTCTCTGGCCCATATTTCAGTTATCTTAGCTTTCACAGTTATATTTAGATTCCTCTTGCTTTCCATTACTCTTAATGCCCTACAGTTTAGTAGTAAGAGAAACCCTCTGTAGTCCCCTGGCCCGATGGCAGATCTGCCCTGGCAATGCCCTCTCCCTTGTGAAGCACATGAGCTGAAAGAACATTGTGGAGATGACAAGAGTGGATCCAGCCTTGAGATCAAGGCCATAAAACAAGGGCAAGGCACAAGATTGTGGTCAGTTTATAAACAGAGCAGAAGCAAGGCTCGGTAAAGGGAACAGTGACTGAGGCCGAGCTTAAGGAGCTCCAGCACCTGCTCACTGCATTGGAGCCTCGCACGAGTGGAGGGTACCCATGGGGATCTCCTGGAGGCACAGAACCCTGCAGGATCACCTACCCTACCTCTTAGGACATTCTCAAGCCTAGCTTCCAGCCTTGCACTTCAAGCAGTTCTTCAATACTGGACTGGCATCGTTCAAACTGCACAGAACAAGAGCGCCACATCACAGTCACAGCACAGCCGGTCTGTAGCTGGACATGATAAATCTGGCCACAACATAAACCCAACAGAGCAAGTCCCTGGGTGAGCAATGATAGGACAGACCTGAACTCAATCAGGGACCTCAGCCAATCACGTTCAATCTGGAATGCAGACATGTCGCTGGCTAAGGAATGGGGCGGTGCCAAGACCCCGGCCAATCAGCTGTCCAAGCCCAGAAAATTTAAACCCCCTATATAAGGAGGTTCTGAGCAATAAATCACACTGTTTGTTGATGACCCTTGATGAATCCTGTCATTTCTGTCTCTGACCAACCACCTCATGTAATAGGAGAGTACCCATGTGGTGGGTTCCTTATTCTTACATCACTTCCCTCTTGGCTTGGCATATCCATGTAAGACAGCGCCATAAACTTTTGTTCATCATTTTTGAAGTGGCAAATCTCTGGTAGCTCTACCTGCATACATACACATATCATTTGTAATGAACTCATATTTTCCTATAACTTCACCATTAACTTAGGTTCACTTTTAGCAAGAACTGAAATTTGCATCTTGAGTCTATTTTAGTCTTCTTTTTCGCTTTTAGCTGCTCCCCTGTATATAAGTTCAGGCGGAATAAGTTTCATAGCATATAGGAACTATTTTTTAAATGTAAGTGCAATTTCTTACATAATGGTGCAACTCATTAAGAAGAAAAGATTCTTTAACAAGAAGATAAAAGCTACTGCATAAAAGATTAATTTGCACAAATGTTTATCATCTGGAATATCATCTGCCTTTCCCTTTATTTTTAATACTTTCAGTTGAAACAGATGTCTAAGGAATCTCCTTTTTTATATTTTTCAGCAACATGTTATAGATATTCTATGTGCAGTGAATGGAAGAAAAGCAAAATTGACTTTTGGCAGCTTCAGTCTATCAAGTTCATAAACTTTACTGTGTCTGTCCTGTCCAAGATTAGAGACAACCTGCTCCAAGTCAGTTTCCCATTTGCACTTAATTAGGGAGTTCATTTCAGAGGTCAATGAAAAATAGCAGAGTACATTTTCATAGTAACTCTCCACACAATAAAATTATTTCTCAGGCAACTTTCCAATTTTCTCTGGAACAAGGGCAAAAAAAGTGGGGACACAAAATAGAGTTATTGGATACCTTATCTGGAACTACCCAACATGCTGTCCATTATCCAAGGAACACATAGTTCATTCTGGATCTGAGGAAAGAAGCCAAACATTGCATCTTTTCAGACAATTTTCCTATCCACACAGCTTCATTTTCTTTAACAACTGGGACAGATATTTTGGAAATGTTCTGAAAGGTAGGAGACAGTCTGCACAAGGAGTTCCTCAGTATCAGTCATACTTACATATACTCAAATTGCTGTGGGTAACAAGGTGTACTTGTGAGAAATGCTGGAAGGGAACTTGGATTCATGAGGAAGCAGCAGTGAAGAGAGAGTTGAACAATGCAGGGCTGTTTCACGCTGCATCAGGGTGCTGGCATTGTTGGCAGGAGGAGGAACAGCTGAAATGATGCCCATTAGCCACTTCATAAAGTTCCTCAGAGGCACTTTCATCATGAACTTACTTTTATCAAGCAGATGAGAGAGTGCCCAAATTTCGAAGATGAGCCTGAACATCTACAAGGGTCCACAAAAGGGTGCATTGATTGTGGATTTTGAGCTACTGTCACTCCTATTTTACAAGTTTTCCTGAAGGAAAACTATTTTGTAAAGTATGAAATGTCTCCTTAGAAGAAGACATTCCCAGGAGTTCTTGGAAAGAGAGATTCTACTCACATCCTGTCAGTAGAAGAAACAACAGAGTGTGGAGACTTGTCATGAAGTACCTTGAATTTGATCTGGGTGTGGGACGAGGAATAAGATATTTTGTGCTTTGTCATAACCAATGACCTAGTGGTTACAGATTCACATACATGGAAGCATGATTTCTTGGAAAAAATCTGGTCGAGTAGGTACAGTCTTCATTTCACTATTGTGGTTCTTGCAACCATGAAGAAGGAAGGAACAAGCTGAGAAAAGCCTATAGCCTGTTGGTTAATGAAAAACTTGAGCAAAATTGGGTTGACATTTTCATATATGCCATGCTTTGACATAAGAATTATGGGGGCTTTTGGCATTACGGGTGATATGTTTGACCTGTGCAGAACATGGAACTGCATAATCACAAAGTATGTCAGGTTGGAAGGCACCACAGTGGGTAGTCTGGTACTATCTGCCTGCTCAGGCAGGGTCATTCCAGAGCACAGGGCACAGGATTGTGTCCAGATGGTTTGTGAATATCGCTGGTGAGGGAGACTCCACAACCTCTCTGGACAACCTGTTCCAATGCTCAGGCACCCACACAGTAAAGTCAATAAATGCTCAGATAACCTCCACAATATCCACATAACTGACTTCTGCTACACTAAACATGCTACAAACACATTTACTTGCCATTTTAGATGACATTCTTTGCTTAAGAGCTAGTTTTTATGTCATAGAGGGCATGAATCTTAATTCACTTTGGGCCTACTTTTTGTCTCTTTGCAAAGACCTTAGCTAAAATTTCCAGTTACCTGGAAGGATATGAAATGTAGAAATAAGTATAACTTGTACCACTGTCTCAGGGTCCTGCCCAACAATGGTTTGCTCTAAAATGGAAACACAATTATATATATAAAAATTCAGCAGCAAAGGCCTCAAAGATAAATCACTTGGGGACAAAGGCAGCCTAATGAGCTGTGGCCAGAGGAACTTACTTGGTTCCTTCATTTTCCTTTTTTTTTTTTTTTTTTAAAATTTTTTTTTTGTTATTAAATGGAACACAACATAGTAGTTTTATTCAGGACACTGAATCAAGGCAGGCCATAACAGTTGTAGATGCTTCCCTAAATCATGTTTAATTTTCATTTTTGCCTCAACGTAATTCTTTCTGAAGAAAGGAAAAAAGATGTAAAGAGTGGTTCAAATCATCTTGCAAAGCTGTATCACATTTCAGATAATTTATGCTCTCAGTTATGTCAAGCAAACAGACATTTCAGATTGATCAATGCAGTAATTGAAACAGCAAAAAAGAACTGGAGGGTTTTTTTGTCAGCAATAGCGTTCTTTATGAGACTGAACAGTGATGCCTTAAAATGGGATGTATCCAGGGAAAGCAAACTTCCTGAAAATGTTGTAGCCATTACTTTAAAATAATATTATTTAGCCTTCATGCTCTATCCCTTGTGGGTTTTCAATTCCCTAGAAAACCTTCTTTCCAACACATCTTTGATCCCGGCCTCAAAACCCTGACATTTTCATTTTGTGAAGACTGGATATACAATGGACTAGTCAAGAATAGAGCCAGGTGACCCAAATTGGTGCAAATTGGTACTGCTCCATTGCCCTCCACACTGATGTAGAGAAGACAGGGGTCTGGCTGAAAGCCTTTCACAGCCTGGCTACTCTGCTTTGCTGTTTCATGTAAACACTTATGTAGGTTTTAGTTTTACTTCCTAAGGAAAAGGAGTTTATGCAATTGTGTTCTCTATGTGCGTTTGTGGGTGTCAGTGCACGAGTATTTGTTTGTCCTTCTCATCAATTACTTTTGAATCTGTCTGTTCAATAAAATAGAAACCAGAGAGGACAGAAGGTCTAAAGGGACAAAGTTCCATGCTAATATTCTTATTGAGGAAAAGCTAATGAGCTGAGTCATTGTAGCATTCAAAAAATTTGCACTGGCAAGGACTCCTTGGACTTGACTCCATCAGTTCTGGATCTCTCAGAGCCACTTTCTCAACTAAGTGGGTTTGCCTCATCAAAACTTGAGCATTCAAATCTCAGATCGACCCTGTTTAACCAGGCCAGTGTTTCTGAGGAGCTTGGCAAGCCTGGTTTTCCCTATTTGCATCAGAGAGTTTGTACACTGATTATCTCATCTGGCTGAATTACTTAATGCTCACATGGCATTCACAAGCTTAGCACCACCATTGAAGCTGCTCCCTTTTCTTCCAGCTGTTAAGCAAAACAAAATCAGGCACAACATTTCCCAAGGTTTTATATTCAGTTGCACTCATTTGCTTCTGCTCTTGCCAAGGGTCTCAGACAGAGTGAGCAGACGACAAAGGGAAAATTATAGATGATAATTCACAAACAACCTCATAAAACTATCCTTATTATTCCTGTAAAAAAATAACAGTACAAAATGCTAACCACTTCACTGTTGAATCTTTGTGACAGGTGAAGTGATCCTTGTGGGAGAGGCTTTGGAGAGGTAACAGGCTTAATGGACTGATGCATTTAGCAAGAGTGGAAAAGAACTGGAAAAGAGAACAATGAAAATTATGTGGGGATAAAAACCTTACCATTTGCCAAATAAACAAACAAACAAATAAATAAATAAATAATGTTTGTGGTTGTAAAAAAAAACCCCACGCCATACCAAACAAACAAAATACCAAGCTGTTGGTTAAGCTTTGTTTGATAAATGTGGAATGGGGAAGTTATGACAAAATCCAAAAATAGAAATGTAAGATATACTTGAACAAATTATGATCTGGAACTGAACAGTAATCTGGCATGCAAATGATGTATTTATGAGATTTGAAAAGCTCTGGGGAGGAAAGCAATTTTTTCTTCCCCATTGAAAAGAGAAGAGCAGGTGGAGTTCTTCAGCAATCCTTTTTATTTACTTCCTGAGATGGCTTATGTAAAGAAAAGAAAACACTGAGAGCACCCTGACCCACAGTAGTACAAAAGGCTCTTTCCCTGTGTGCAAGGCAGGTCCTTTCTGTATGGAGCAGCAGGTAATGACAAACTAAACCTATGACACTTTCACATCCTGAAGTGTTTTGCTGAACTGGGAATCAGCATCCTATGGAAACAGCCTTTAGATCACGTGTATTTTCTTAACCTATGGACACCATTAAGTTAAGACTGAAGCACAAATTAGTCCACTTGTGATGATTGCCTGAGCAGGAAATAGGTGTGCAGGGCCATACTGTGATCCCCATTATTGACCCTAGCCCTCTACTGATTTAAGCAAAATTTGAACAGACCTTTTTCTTGCATAGCAAGACTTGCTGACTGCTCATGGTGACCTCATCCATTTGGCAGACAGTTAAAACTTCTTAAAGGGCCTATAAGAATAGTTTTATGAGGTTGTTTGTGAATTGGTATCATTCCTTTGCCCTTTGCCCTCTGGTGTCCTATTTAGCTTGGGCCTCCTGTTAAGAGGAGGACAAAAGGAGCTCAAGTCAGCAGAAAACCCTGGAAAGTCCTGTGCATGCCTTTCCTGCTTTCTACAGTCATAGGTCTCCTGGTTGTTAGAGCTTTGTGGATGGAGCTATGCCTGTTAATACCAGATAAAGATGTAGTCCCTTAAATCATGATGCAAAGTTTGTGAATAGAAATTTTCCTGTAGCTCTTGACACAAACATAGGTACAGAGAAAAAAGAAAAAAAACATGTGATCAATACTGGGATGTGTCAGGTAAAATTTGACTGAACCAGTCTTTGTATCCATAGGTAATCAGTACTTTTACAGAAGAATCATTGTTCTCACTGTCCAGAAATAGAAACTGAGACAGAGGAAGCTGAAATTACTTCTTCAGCTTGATCTGTATGTAAGCAGTTCCTATTTCAGAAAGAACAAAAAAGTTTTTAAATAAAACTGAATGCAAACAAACTGCAGAACAAGTATTCTTTATCTCTTCTAAAAATAAAGAAGTACAGGATGGAAGTGTAGAGCTTTATCTTCAGAGCTTATTGGACAGCTAGACATTCTTAGGATGAGGAAGGTACAGATGATGCAGGTGTTTGCCTCACCTGAGCTGAGTGCTGAGAAACCTCAGGTCACTTCTTTATTTTGCTCCTGACTTTCTGGATAACTTTCAAGACCTATATTTGTTCAGCTCTGCAAACAGGGTTTGAGATTAAAGGCACCAAAATACTCAAGGATGTGGGTTTTCAGCTCCCTGAACCTCAGCTCTGCTCAGGTTTAATGGACCTAGTTACAGTGCTGTACCTCACAGTCATATCAAGTTCAAATATGTTAAAATACATTTTTTACCTTAGATTTGAAACCTATAAGGAATTTCACATTGGTAAGAAATTTGCAGGACTGATGGCACAATTATCCACAGTTAGCCAACCATGGTTGGCTATCTAAGGATCTTTCTTCAGCAGATATTTAAATGCACATTAAAAATGCAGGGGTGCTTTGATGTGGCTGAACACCTAAGAAAAAAAAAAGGTTCAGATGATCCAAATTACTTGGAACAGCAAAACTGAACTATAAGTTATCAAGTTTGGTGGACAAACTTTCTTGCATGTTGTCTAATGCTCCCAGGAAGAGGAAGAAAACAGACTGTTTCCTGTTGTGGTTGTCCTTGCAAAGCAATGCAGATGCTGTAACAAAGTTGATAGCTTGCATAGCAAAATACATTGCACAGCAAAATAGACTCAGTTCTGCAGGAAATCTCCAAGATTGTCTGAAAGGTCTATTTAGATGAGAAAAGATAGGGCTTGAGTGCATTAAAAATATACTGTGGAATGCAATCAGTGCAATGTTATTCATTTTGATATTAAAAGAGATTTATTTGACAGTAACACCATATGCTCAGTGGTGCTGTCCACAAGATGACAATTCCATTTTGTAACAACTGTTGAAGTTCAAAAATTGTTTTCATTCAGCTTTGGAATAAAAACAAAAAAGCCTTCAGATCTACATGGAATGGAATCGCACTGAAATGGTTGATTTCAGATAAAAACCCCAGCCCTTTCTTTTGTAAGGACTTTTTGCTTCTAATGGGTTCCTTGGTCACCCAAAAGAGGACAAGAGGAAATGGACTCAAATTACAGTAAGGGAAGTTTAATTGGATATTGGCAAAAATTCCTCACTGAAAGGGTTGCAAAGCACTGGAACAGGCTGCCCAGATGGTGGATTCACCATCCCTGGAGTTATTTAAAGGACGTGTAGGTGTGGTGCTTACAGACATGATTAATGGTGGTTGCCTTGGCTATGCTGGGTTTATGGTTGGATCCAATGATCCTAAAGGTATTTTTCAATTTAAACAATTCCATGATTTTAAGGGGCAGGACCTTGGAAGAAGGCTGGAAGAACTGGGGCATGGATAATCTATAACTTTTTATCAGGGGCCCTGATACTACTCATGAGAATTGCTTAGTGAAGTGTCAACCTGCTGAAAACATTTCCATCAGCACTAATATTTGGTTCTTGATACTACTCAGATTTTTTGTATTGATTAGGCATGACTGTAGTATGCAAGCTTTGCAGAGGATGAGACAGGAACTCTTTTCTGATGGGAAGAAGAGAAACTGATGATTTTGGCAACAGGAGAGCTCTGGAAGCAGCTGAAGTGAACATGGCAAAAGTTGGATGCTCTTGCTAAAATGTCCAGCACTGAATGTCTCACCGTGTCAGTGCTCAAAAACATCAGGACAGTTTTAGAATTCAGTGGATTAGAAGGATGCAGGCTTTTACTCACTCCACCTGAGGTTTTCTTTTACATCAATTGCAGACTGAGAAATGTAGGCACAAAAACATACAAATACCTTTTTTCCATAAAAAAAATGCAGCAAAATACTTTTTTTCTCATAGACAGTTGAAAGCCTGGGGTCTTATCCAAAATACCACCAACTGTAAAAACTTCAGGGTTGGGGGGTATTGGAAAGAAGAAACTTTCAGTTAGGAGATGCTGCTATGACATTTTGTGGGGATTAGTTGCCTCAGGTATTGATTCAGGTGAATAGATGAGCATATTCCCAACTGACTGACATTGTGCATTCCTCCTAACGTGCAAGCAGCCCCTGTCTTGAAGGAAGGATGTCATGATGCATTGTGGCAATCCTCCCTGAGGATGATATTGGAGGAAGTGTTTAAATCCTTGAGAAGATTGAGGCAGACAAATTCCTGTTCTTGTGAGCTGACAGTAACATTTCTTAGGAAAAGTTAAAACATTTAGTAGAAAGTAAGAATTGTGACCAAAAAAAAAAATTAACATTGAATCGGCTACTGAAAATAATGCTGGACAGGAATGATCTTTTTTCACCAGTTCTGCAAATAATTGGAAGGCCCTTTGTCTGCAGGATTGTGCCCTTCTCCACCTCTCTGCTGCACTGGTGCTGCTCACAGTCAGACACAGGGTGCCCTGTTTCCCAGAGAACACACAGCCACACGTGCTGCCAGGTTTTTAGCCAGACCAGTTTGACACTCTTGGCTCTGGCTGTCTCAAAATTGGGCACATATGGTTAATAGGCAGCAGCACCAGTGGAAGAGTGGAACTTGCTTTGAACTGGCAGGTGACAGGAGCAGAAGTATTTGGCAAGAAAGGCCCCTTGTGGTGGTCTTGTGTGCGTCTGTGTGTGTTTTAATATTGTGTTCAGTTTCTCAGCAAAGCACACAGACAGTGGAAGATGCCTGCACAGCCACCACACCCTGCTCCTCCCTGACAGGGAGCTGGGATAATGCCTGGCCCAAGGGTATCAGACAGAAGACAGTCACCAGTACTCAAGGAAGTCCAGCCCTTGCAGGTGTAGAAAAGGTGTGAAAACACAGTTTGGCTGGTGGAGATTGGGCGTGTGTGTCCCCTCAAACTGCCTAATAAATACATTCTTCTAATTTAGAGGAACAATTATTCATTAACAAATCAGGCACTAAAAAATTACTCATTTAAGACAATTACTGCTACTTCCTCAGCTTTTCACTTCATTGCTGCTTATGCAAGTAAAAACAACAAACTAAATGGAGACCTTATGGGCACCAGGGACCAATTAATGCCATGTGACTTCCTCCCAGGCTTCCATGAAAATAACTGTATTATAATGGTCTGTGATATTAATATCAGCTTTGGGAAAGTTAGGCAGCAGCCCCATAGGGAAGGATGTAGGATGAGCAAGCCCTCTGGAATGTGCAGTATTTGACAGAAGAGAAGTGGCATCGTTTTATAAGTTGCATCTCTTCTTGCTATTGAAACAGGAAAGTCAGCTAGAAAAATACAATTGCCTGAGGGAATCTGAGCAATTTTGGGGGGGATAGATTTCCAGTATCTGTCGAAATAAACTTCAGAGCCTCCCTGCTTTTAATACATTTATCAATCTACAGATTAAGTCTAAGGATTAAATTCTGAGCTGAGTTTGGGATCCTAAATTATACGGCTTTGGAATTCACTTTTCAGGTTTTCATCTCTCAGAGCCTAAATAATTTTGAGGATTTGCTTTTAATCTCATGGCTATGTGGAAGCCCACGAAATTTTTGCTGCAGGATATGTGGCTCATGGCTGTGAAGAAGCAGCGCCTCTGCAGATATAACTGTTAAATTATGTGAGGACTGCTTCACAAGAATAACTTTTTTGCCTCTTGGGCTGGCCTGGCTGGTTTGAAACATGCTTCTGCTATTGCAAACTGCGCCTTGCACTGAAACATGCAAGAGATGGAATTTACTGCTCTTCTCACATTGGTCATGTACAGGTGTTGCAGAGGAGCCCTGGGCAGAAACTATGGATTCCAGTGGAGGCATTCTGGGGTAAAAGCAGTAATCTCCCCATCTCAGTCTGTCCCTTGGACCCTACACTTAGTCCTCTGTTCACCAGGCACTTGTGGCTGTGTGCCTTTCCAGCCATGGCTTTCTCATGCTGGGCTTTCCTTGAAGTGGAGGGACACACGGAGACCACCCTGTCCCTGCCCCTTCCCCTGAGGCTGGGCAGTAAAAAGGCAAAGGCACTGGGTAAGACCCAGCAGCAAAGGAAGAAAGCATCACATACACTGAGATCAAAGGTCTGGCAGGGAAAGAAGCAGCCACAGCAGCCTGGGTGAGCACAGCTATCCAGCCCACATCCACCCTGCTGAACCATGTACCTGACTGCAAAGGACAGACAAAATAGTTTCATGTGCACGTCAAAGCACTGAGTGGAAAGAGTACAAGGAAAGCAAGTGGGAGGAGAGTGTGTTTTAATGCCTTTCACGATGACTTTGGCCTTAGTTTCCACATCCCCACACAGGAATGTTAACTCCAAAGATGCACGTTAGTAAGCAAGAGCAGACAGGGTGAAGGCAGTCTAATAACTGAGCATGAAGTGGGTTAACAGAAAAAGTAGGTCTAAATAGCATCACATTTGGAGGAGTGATTTGGGTTAGAGGTTCACTTCATCTCAGCTCTGGAAAGTTCAGATACTGGTTAAACTTTGGATAAACTTTTGACCCCTTTTTCTTGTAGAAATCAGACTGGAATCACACAAACACAGACTCTCTCGTGAGCTTTCCAATACTTCTTGTTTTTGAATGAGCCAGTCACAGAAGAAAAGATTTCTTCATGATACTCCTGTACTTCTACTTCCAAACTCACCCAGTTTCTTTTTCTTTTTGAAACCTGAGACATTTTTCATTCTATTCCATATAAGGTTTGGATGCTAGCTGAGGGCAATTCCAGCACTATCCTGACTGATTTTCTCATCTCTGGGAATAACTGTCATCTTTGCTGACCTTTTTCCCCTCCAGTGTTAAATATTTTCATTAATAACTGGAGAATTAGTCCAAAGACAGAGATTTTGTTTCCCAAACATAAAGTCTTGCTCTTCTCCCTACCAGAAATGCATGGCTCTGGTGGCCCTCACCCTGGGCAGCTCTGCATCACCTGATGCTCTATAATTTTTTTCATTCTTTCTCTCCTAGTCTTCCTCATTTGGAGACTGCCAGCCAGCTTTTCTTGCTCTTTGTATCTTTTGCTCCTTTTTCTGTGCCCCTGAGTCCTTTCTCCTCATGAGTCATGAGCAGAAGCTCCCACCAGTTATGTGTTTTTCCCCACCATTGCTAAAAGGGGAAGAGGGAAATATGTTCTGAAAATATCAGCACTTTCTTCAAACCCACTCATGTCATCTGTTTGCTGATTCCTATCCTGTAGCCTGTGACCTCAGCAGTGCAGGAGTTTTAGTTCTGTTTTCTTCATCAGACTGATTACATTGTCAGCACTTAAAATAAACAGGAATTAATAACAGTAAAATTAATCAACACTTGGGAGTGTAACCACCCTTAGAATTGATGGAATCAGCTGGTAGGTGATAATTAGAACCAGCTAGAAGCTTTTTCTCAAAACTTACATGTAAACTTCCTCTGTATTAGAAACCACACATTAAAATACTCCCGCAGCAAGCAACTTTCCTTGTTCTTTTTTATATCCTCACAGTGTGGAAGGCCCTGTATAGACCACAAAAACAAAGTAAGAGTATCCAACCCTCATCAAATATTACTTTCACATATTTCTGGCTCATCCAGACCTAGAAAACCCCAGAAACACAACTAAGCCTGAACTTTGGAAATTCTGAAAACTGTTTTTCAAGCCCAAGAGAGGAAGAAAGAAACATAACTGAGCTCTTGGATTCTTCTTCCAAATGGATGTTTCTGCGGTTTCTCTGCCAGGGAGTGCTGCAGTGACTGGGACTGGATGCTGACATCAGTATCCTTGTGCTGCTCTCTCCACCTGGGTGGGGAATTCAGAGTCAGTACTCTCAGCTGGGGGGATCCAAGCCCAGCACTATGCTGTGCACCCGTCCCTGCAGCCAGAGGCCAAGTTCATCTGTGTTGGAGATATCATTAAAGTTATTTAATGATTTCCATTACATGCAAGCTGTGTTTGCCTTCAGAGCAACCCAAGTTGCTCAACTACATAAAGAAGCCAGATTTAACTAACCTCGATGGAGGTTGCGGTAGTGACTAGAAGTGGTTTTCATTCTGTGCTTCTGGGTCATTTTCCTTCGCTTCTTCTTCATTTCTTTAGATCAGGAGGGGTAAGGCTTTATGGTGCTGCTGTTGGTTGAAGTGAGGAGTGTGTTCGAATCCTACAGGCACAAGCAAGATGAGAGCACTTCAGCTTAGGAAGCAAGTGTAGCAACTTTGCAGTTGTGCAGGGAACATCTTCAGAATGACTCGGTGTTGTGGCTTTGATGATTTCTTCAGACACTGTAAGTAGACTGACAAATTGACTTTCAAGTGAAAGGTCATTGAAAAGTATTGTGGATAAAAGCATCTGGATTTACAATTGAAAAGCTACAGAAGTTCAGTTTACAACTCTACTGGGTTCTGTGCGTAGGAGTTTCTATCATATAATTTGGCAGCTTCTTCTGCCTCCTGATTGGGGTTGTAGAAAATAAAAATTCCTTGTGGTTTCTTTCTTTTTTTCCCCCTTCTTTTTAAACACAGTGGAGAGTTGTGGTGTTTTGGCAAGTCGGATACAAAGAAATATTGTACTGGCATTGTCTCATATTGTAGGTGACCTCAGGCCTGAACTATACAAGGGAAAAAAAATAGGTCTCTGTTGAATAGAGCACACATGTGCTTGAATCAGATTATAGAAGGAGTGTGAAAAGCAGAGCACACATACACGGTACATTTTTTACTGATGTTGTGGGCTTAAATGTAATGCCCAGTTCTCATCCCGGGATGCAAATCAGGAGTAGCTATGTGGTGCTAAATCCTGCTCTGCTCTGGTGTAAGAGGTTTCTCCTAGTGTTCCTCTCCCTAAGCTCACAACTATAATAAAAGGGTATTTGCAAGACAATTAGGTGGCTGAAATTGCTTAATCTGTTCAAACACTCACAACATGACTCCAGTGGTGGTTGCCTTTCAGAGTGTTTGTGACAAGAAGTTTATGGACCACCTTTTTTTTTTCTTTTTTTAACTTTTCTCTCTTTCAGGAATCAGGATGGGAACTTAAATCCTGGAAATCCTTACCAATAAAAGCAAACACTGCATGCAGAAAGGCTCCCTGGCACTCCCTCCTCCCTTCCCCTTCTTTGTGGGACATAAAACTAAACTAAACAGAGATTTGCGCCTATCAATTTTGACTTGACTGATTTCCCTTTTCCTGACTTCTCTAATCCTGTGGTAGATTTTCTGTGACATTTGCTTCCGGTAGCAGATTCATATGAATGTTCTCTCTAGAAACAGAACATTTCCAAATGTCTATTAAAAAGCAAAACAATGTGGTTGAAGAAAATAATGGGGAATATTTTTCTGCACAGTTTAATTTCAGCAGCTTCTGCTATTTTCTTCCTACTTGAAAAAGTAGTTTTCCTCCACTATGTGAGGGCTTCCCTGTATAAGAAAACTTACTCAGTAGAGTTATTAAGCAAAATAGTGCACCAAGGCTCCTTGCACTGTCTTCTTTGCAGGAGTTAGTCACCCAATATGCCCTGAAGTCCAGACTGCAGCCGTTAGCAGAAGCCTGACGACCTAGGTTAGTACCTAGGGTGGAGCTGAGACAACTGCACTCATTTCCTTCTCTCCATCAAAAGACTGCTTTGTCCTCAAGGAATAAGACAGGGAGCTGCCCTGATTTTGCTTCTCTTGGTCTTTATGTGACAGGAACTAGGCCTTGGAGCAGAACTCCTGCAGTTGGGTTGGACCTGTCCCCGTCACATTAGAAATCTCAAGCTGTGGCCAAAGTAGAGAACTGGATTCTCTAAGTGCCTCTCCACTGATGGCAGAGGAAATCTGGGCAAGGTGTTTTACAACCACTAGAGCTAGAGTGGGAGAAGTCTGCCTGCTTCCCCTTCCTCTCCCTTGCTCTCTCTCCTTTTGATGCATCCACATTGCACAATGTGTCCTACATCTGCACTGCACCCAGACTAGGTGAGAGGGAAGGACTGATGGCAAAGTTTGAAATGTCAGCAAAGAACTAAGCACAAATCTTTTCTTCATTTTTTGGGGTTTCAGGGTTTTTTTTTTAGCAGTACATCCCTATTTTGTTAGTGAATAGTATAAACATGCCCAGAAGTAGAACACTCAAGCCCTCTTGTGCAGGTCCTACACTGATAGTGCCCTTAGAGAGCATTTAGTGGTTGCTTAGGGACCATGCTGCACATCCTACTCTCTTCCAAATTATTCTACACAAACCCTGGCTAAGCCCTTTTTTCTAGGGAAGCTAACAACTGAATATTCCCATTCTGCTCTGAGCCAGCATTGCCGGGAAAAGCTGCTGTCAGTCACAGGGCACATAAGCCCTCCTGCAATCCTTTCCAATCACATAAAAATGTGTCCTCTGTCAGGAGTAAATGATAGCCAGCACTAAGAGCTGGGGTTTATTCCTCTAGGCATGAAGTTGCAAAGGTCCCAGCTACTCCACAGAGAGGTGGGAGCATTAGGGTCACGTACTGGTCTGTGACGCTGACACAGGACAGCTGACAACGAGATCCTGCTGTTTTTTCTTTGGGCCACTGTTCTGCAGATGAAAATTTAAATCTTTGTTGCTATACAGTGATATACTAAAAGGTCATGCTTTCATTGAGGACCCCAAATATAAATAAAAATTGCAATGGTTTCACCAGTTCTGTGGGCGTGGAAAATGCCCTTGAGATGAAAGTGCCCCCTGGCAGTTTGCAGCAGGCTTTGGTTGCTGTGGGACCTGTGCAGGTGAGCACAGGGTCTCAGGGTTTGTCCTCTCCTAGCTGCTCTCTCTTTCCTGCTCTATTCCCATCCGAAAAGTGAAGAGTCCTGGGAAACACATCCCACTTGAAGGATGAGGGCCACTGAATGATCTGGGAAAGCAGAAGAAACTTGATTGTTCGACTGACCTGCAGACTTAACACTTTTTCCGCAAACATATAGAATATCACTAAAGGGAACAGTCATTGAGAATTCTATTTTTGTTTGGTTTCTCCTCCTCCCCCTTTTACTAGTTTTCCTTCAACTCTGTTTTCCAGTGACACTAAGTTATTATTATCCAGATACAAATCTCACAGTTTCACTGAAGGAGAACGTGTATTAAAATACCAGATCTACCAGAAAACATCTGCAACTTGCAAGTCTATTGTACTACTATTATATGAGCAAGCCATTGTAAATTCTTTTAAGTCTGTAACTTATTTCACGTTAACACACTGTGTGTTTTACAGCACCATTTCAAAGTTTATGGCCTTTTTTCTTTAGCCGCTTGTTCCAATTTCATCTTATATTTCATCAAATATGGTAAAGAAACCATGAGAATAAATTGATGCTCCATATGAACTCCCCTATAAATGGATCTCGCCAAATTGCTGTAAAATGGTTTTCCTTTTGAGCCCTCCAGAATTGTTAGTAGGTTTCTGAGGCTAAATTCTACAGGGAAACGTTATGAGCATTTAAGGCCTCCAAACTTCATGCTTCAGTACAAAAGGCCTAAGGGCGAGGATTTAAAATGGATGAAGTGGAGAAATTTGCACTTCCTTAAGAAAACACAGAGCATTTCCTTCCGCTTGTCAGAAACGAAACCAGAAAATACAAAGTAATTTGTCAGGAAATTTTCCTTCCATAATTCCCTCTTCAGCCCTTCCTCTCCCACCCTTCCCTGCTCCCAGTGCAGCCCTGCGAGCCTCATTTTCTCCTCCTTGCTGTCAGCTTTGTGGCTGCGGGTCCCGGCTCCAGGCGCGGTGATGGACAGTGCTGGGCTCCTCACTTTGTACAGCTTTGCTGTAATGTCTCCTCATGTTCACAGCTTGCTCCTGCCACCCTCTTCCCAGCTCACCTCCCCACCCAGGCTCAGGCCTGCAGACAATCCTTCAGGAGATAAGTACCCTACAGGGACGCCCGCTCAGCCGCAAATGACGCGGCCTCATTTGGCTCTAATTGGACGCTGGTGTAAAAAGAAAAAAAACACTTGTCATATTTATGAGTTACTGTGAGTTAATAATACACTGGGATCCATTAGTTAAAGCACATTTGCTCCAAACATGTGGCTTCAGCTTTTTGTTTTTCATTCAAGCAACATTTTTTCAGATGAAATGCAGTTGCCGTTTTTCTCCCAGGCACTCAGTGAGCCTCAGGGAGTTACAGCATCAATTATTTTTCTCCCCATATGTGGAACAAAATAAAGAAAAAAACCTGAGTGTCCTAGCCAGAGAAGTTGGAATTATTATCCAAAATAATAATAAAAGAGTACCAAAACATCCAGAAATCAAAAGCTGCAGCCAGCTGAATAAATGTAGTCAAAATTGAAAACATAAAGTCTGCAGAAGATTCCCCTGCAAATAAAATGAGCTCTGCCCTCTCTGTATTTTTAGCAATGTCCTGTCCTGCCTGAGCCAATTCCTTTTCTCCCAAAGTCTGTCTACTTGAGTGACTTTTCTTTGACTGTATTTCGAATGATAAATTCATTAGTGCTTTGCAGGTGGATTTGCCTGAATTTGAAAACTTCAGACAGGAGTAAAATGACAAGCAAAAATAGAGCACGAACAGAATCTTGTTTTCATACTCTTGCTTCGGAAATGGTGCTGCGTTTATGTGTAATAAAAATCAAGATGTTCATCTTTCTTCCCCTCTCCCTCTGCAATATTTTTTCAGTGCTGAAGATGTCAAGAGCAAAATTTACCCTTCCCTTGATGCCATCTTTTTTTTCCCCTCCTGTTTCATCACAGCTGCATGGACTGCAGCCAATTCAAACTGTACCTTTGCACTTCACTGCTTAGGACTCTGCTGCACTCTCTTCAGTTTGACAAGAATTTTTAACGTAGATAACTGAGCAGACAGACTGAAACTTCAGACTGGTTACTACACACCCCAGGATGCCCACACCTCACTGCCTTCTCCTTGCATAGGCTGATTTCTCTCACATCAGGAACAGGCAACAGGGCAAACTCTATGAAGCCCTGGTTGCTCTCAGTACCTGTGGCTTAATTTGGAAGCTCCACCTGCACTTTGATTCAGGATGTATTTTGCCCACCATACCCAGGAAACATTTATGGAACGTCTTACATATTGTTGTTGCTTTATTAGCAATGAATTTTCCTTTCATTTATAAGCTCGAATTAAGCAAACAGCTTCTCCACTGCTGACTCAGCCTCCAAAGCTGCACTTTATATATGTCAAACAACATACATAAATTTATAAGGTGAACAATGGTTGTATTTAAGTACTGATTTAGTAATCATGAACTTCGCTGGCAGTATCCTTTGGAAACTAAAACCATAAATTTTATTAGTATTAAATGTTTCTAATGGGAGTTGACAAATACTTGAACTGAGTTGCTTTTTCTCCACACTTGGCAAAAGGCAAGGGACAAAAATTCTTATTACACAATGAGAAATGCATTAATACTAAAACCCATTCATCTCAATTTTCTACAAATATAATTTAAGACCTTTTACAATCATTGGTGAAATTACAATGTGCTGTGGGGAAGTTGCAAAAATTTTATGAGAGCAATAAAATTGTCATTGTAACACCATTATAGGGTGCAGGGACAATATAGATATTTGGGTTACCTATTGTCCTTATGCCAGGCTGAAAAAGCTACATGCAGGAGTTATAGCACGTAATGGAGACAACTGCTGATACAAACCAGAGAAAGGAAATCCAGGTCCACTTTAGCTGGCCTAAGACAAATCCTCATTAGAAACACAGACTCAGAATACCCTTCCCACTTGTGTCAACAACAATGAAATTTAAACGGTAGGACTGTTTTACATTTGTGTCAATGGTAGCACAGAGACCAACTAATTAAGCAGAGATTATGTGCAATAAAACAGTGTCGCATCCAAACCCTGATGTTTTTAACTTCTGTGCCATACTTTCTAGGGTTTGCACTCAAGCCTGACTGAAAGTAATGATGGTGGTGGTCCCCCTCATTCATAGCCAAAAAAACTTCTCAGGTAGCTCATGGCAAAACCATGAAATCTTACCTGGAATTAAAATGGTGTTAACTTTCTAGAAGTGGAAAGTCCTCTCTCTGAAGGATAGTGTTGCTGGGCTCTGTCCAGGGCAAGAGTATTGCTTTCTCCCTGCCTGTCCAAAGGACAAACAAAAGGAAAAAAGAGAAAGAAAACAAGAGAGGCAATTGCAGCCTTGTACATTAGTAACATTTCACTGGTTGCGTTCAGGAGAGTAATAAAAGAATTGAAATAGTTCAAGCATCTGCCCTTGGCTGAGGGACTTGTAATTATACACTACAGACTCCACTCCCTTGGAACAACTGTCTTTGATTCCTATCTCTTCTTTTATTACAGCTGAAATACAAAACTCCTGATGAAACCATTACATTTCCATGTGAAATTCACAACTATAAGGGGAAACCTCTGCAAACTTGCCGGACTTCTGAAGGGGGGCAGAAACATATGGGCAAAGGTTGTAAATTTCCCTTCCAAGTTTCAAAGGTCCAACCACTTGGGGCAGCCTGTTCTGGAGTTAGAGATTTATTCTCTTCATTTTAGTAAATATTTTGGAATGGGAGTAAGGAAGTTAATTTTATTTCCTGTTTATTAAGAGTTACCATACTGTGAACTCCTGAAGTTCAGCTGATCACTCTCCTGAAAGTTACCGACTGTTTAATCCTCACCAGGATAATGAAAACCGTGGCAAAATCACCCAGGAGAAATTTCAAATACTCAGAGAGTCAGTGAGATCTACTATGCTTTTAACACACCTTAAGGTTTTTGTCCTACCTTTAGGCAACATTACTCTTACAGGTGAGAAACTGAGAAAGACCCATAAGCCTTGTTAGGACCCTTAAAGGGACAACAGGAGCTGGCTCTCCTGGCCCAAGTCTTCCCCAGAGGAGATAAAAAGAGGGAGATATCAGAGGGTCCACATTGAGGAATCTATTTTGAAATCCCCAGAAGATATTTTGAGTGCATAGCAAGCATGAGTCCTGCAAAGAGGGCTCTGCTCAGTGCCATTTTGAGTCTTCCTGGTGGGAGCACCCTGAGGACTTCATGAACTGGTTTCTAAAAATGCCAGCTGAGGTAGTGCTGCCGCCTCTCCTGTGTCCCACAGGGAGGTGGCAGTGCCAGGATCAGCACTCACCAGGAAAAGTTGCCTCTTCATGGCCACAGACAAAGCATCTAACAGAGCCCCCTCTGCCCATATCCACACACTTGATATGTTACTGTAGGCAAATTCAGAGCACACCTTTCTGTGCTCAGGCAGCCTAAGCCTGCCCCCTCATCCAGGGAAGTTGCTCAGCAGCCGGAGCTCCCGTCACGCTTATTCCCTTGTTTTGCACGTTGCCAAGAGGCAAGAAGGTATTTCCCTACACTGCAACCTTTTATTTTCTGTTCTTTTTAGTCTGGCTAATATGTCTTCTTGGTAACCACAGTATAATAAATTTCATAGAGCATGACCAGCATACTTAGTTCATATTATTCATTTGCAGTCATTTATTTTTTCCAGCTCCTCTTCCACTCCGGGTCCCCTCTCCCCGGCACTCAGTCTGTGGAATGATAATAATACACAGAGAGTGCTGGCTGGCTGAGAAGGACTTAAAAACAACAAGTAAGAGGATCTTTCTGTGCTCACACCTGTTTTAAGATTTGTTATCCTTAAAAAGAAAAGCTGTAGGGATTCACTCTCTTTCTTCCTTGTAGACCCCAGTGGAATATACCATTAAACCACAGGGAGGAGAGAAAGCCTTCAGTGCACTTAAATATACTTATGTCAAATCCATCTCATTCTTCCTGCCTTCTTTCCTCAATCTAGCCACTGTTCCCAAGGGCTGGAGAACATTACAACCTATTCACTTTATATGAATGGGCACAGACAGACTTTTTCACCATTTCGATATGTCTACATTTGCAGGCATATCCTGTAGGCCAAGTGAAACAGCCTTAATTTCAATTTACTGTCTCCCTGAGGAACATGCCATTCTCCTGAAAGTGGAAAAAACCCTCAACGGCCATTCCCTGCCCCGCTTCCCTCCACCTCAAGTCAAGATCTGAACTGGAGGGAAAATTTCTTCCAAGATTAATGGACTGCCATTCTGATGCTTATAACAGGGCACATGATCTTTATTAAACACATAACGAACAACTTTCACCAAAATACTGTATTTGGAAGGTGCTCAGTGTTACTGGACACGACTCATCTAAATCTTTTTCCAAGTCCCTGTAGATTGGTGTTATATTAGGAAAAAGAAAACATTCCTCAGTGGTCATTTAACTCTGCCTTGTTTTTCAGCAGTGCTATCAGTAATGACAAAAACAACACTAATAAAAAAGTAGCCAAGGTCTTGGCTTGCTAACTTCAGATACAGGCTAGGATCAGCTCAGTAAATGGAAGATTCTCCTACCTTCCCAAGAGAAGTGCTAGAGGTTAGCTATTGTTGCAACAAACCAGAAACAAAACAGATAACATATAAATATTCAGAGGATAGCAGGAGTATGAAAAATAACCAATACAGCTCGCCAGACCTTGTTGGTCACAGCTTTGATTTAGAGCAAAATAACATGTATAGCAAAATAACAAAATAATAGATTTGGAGAGGAAAAGGAGTTTCTTTGCAGAAGCACTGATGCCTTACTGACATTCAGGCTCTGCTGGTACCTCGTATTACAGGATTTCACTGGGGCTTTGGCAGCTGTCTGGAAAAACTGCCAACATAGAAGCCAATGTGTAGTATTGCTGGGGTGCACAGCTCAGCAAGTTTGTAATAAATCATTTATCTAACAGTCACAGCACAAACCTAGCTCTATCTCCCAGTGCTGTAAATACCGTGATATTCCAACAGGCTCCTTAGGAAAGTATCAGACACTGGAGCATATGGCCAAACAGTGATTCATGTTATTACACTGAAGTTGTTCTAGCCTTGCTGATGTATTGCTGAATACTTAATGGTTTCTGTGCAGTCTCTTTAGGGAGGATGATAGTTCAGAGATTGATGGGCCTGGTCCAAGTTGTCCAAGAAGTCTGATGCTGTAAATTTGTTCACAGAAGTGCTGCATTTAAGGCAGCTCTTTCTGGTGTGCGTGTATTTGAGGTGTCTGGTTATGAGCAGGCATAGGTGGGTATAAAGGGAAGGATCTTCTGGTCAAAGGAAGCCAAGAGCATAAGGAACTCTCATCTCAGCCTCCCCACAGATGGGCAAATTACAATGACATTACCTACCTCCATTTTGGAAGTTGAAGCTGTTCCTTTTCCTATTGTAGGCAAGCATTTTATTTATTTTAGTCACATTGCAATTAAAAATAGCAGCAAACCAAGAAGTGGTGAGAGAGAAGGCACAGAAAAATTTGCCTCAGTGGAGAAATAAGCTTTGCTTCCCACAGTTACAAACAACCTCTGCTTAGCAAATTGGATGTCTTCAGATTGCAAATGACTCCAGAAAAAACAAAGTCTCAACTGCAACATGAAGGCCAGAGTTAAGTCTGCTGTACGTGACCATAACTAAGGAAGGAAGACAGCAGTCTCAGATAGCATTTTCTTCTCTGAAAATGCCCATCTTTTGATCTGCTTTTTGAATTTTCCCATTATTATTTAATGGGAATGGTAAATCTTTCCAGGGAGTATCCAGAGAAATTCTTACATACAGTCAGATTCAGGATATGGCACAAGGCCATCTCTTAACCAAATTAATAAATACTTTAAAGCAAGCCATGAAAAGTCTTTGGAGCCATTATTCTGAAAGTTTGTTCTGGTCCTTGCTTCTGTGTTAGCATTATTCCATAGTTCCATTGCAATCACAGATGCTTGCATAAAAGAAACATTATGCTGAGACTAATGCTTTTCATACTTAGGAAATCTTTTTCTTATTAGTAGCAAGCAATGGGAGTATCCCTCTCCCATTTTGTTCTGAATGTATATCATGGACTTTTAAAAGATACATATAGTTAAAGAAGGGCTAAAGCCTGACCTACAGTCTGTCAGAGACAACTTTCAATGCTGCATTTTCTCCATTTGGGTTTGCCATGGGCTGGAGGTATTGGAGGCTGCACCTGAGAACTGCACAAGGGATGCTGTTTGATCTCACAGCTACTTTTAGTGACCTGGGTGGGAACTGCCCTTTGCAGCTCCACTGCCAGTGGTGCAAGGTGGTGTCAAGCTCCTGCAGCAATTTGTACTGTACATGTGATTTAACAGCTGAGTGTAAAGCATTTGCTATTATTAATCAACCAGGGTATTATGTTAATTGGCTTCATTCTTAACTGAGGGGAGACTGTTTTTCAAACACCCAGGACAAAACCTGTTAAACCTCAATTAGGATGCAGGGAAGTGCAGATGAGTCTGGAGTAATTACCAGACAGTGGCTGACAGGCAAGTTCCTGTTTCAGCCAGAACAGGTGATTTTGAAACCTGACCTCCAGCAGCTGCTGGCTGGGCAGCACATTTGCTGCTCAGGAGGTGCCCAGGATGGCCTTTGCTCTGTTAACAGGTCTCTGCTGCACATCAACAACTTAGCTCCGAGTGGGCGAGTGGAGCTTTTGGCTTTCAGACCCAGAGGGTGGCGAACGGCAGGACTCAACCACAGACATCACTGCAGGGAATTGGGGCCAGGGCTGCCACGAGGCAACCTCTGTGCTGCTAACCCACAGCCCTCCTCCAAACAAATCTGCAGGATAAGAAAGAGTAATATGGAACCGGGCAACTTGTTCATCTTTGTATTCATGAGTGGAGCGCCTACCTTGTCCCAAGAGATCATCCTTGTCTACCTGTTGTGAGGATCTGGCATTCCTGTGCAACACCGTCTGCATGCTCAGAGAAGGGAAAATGGGGTTGTTGCCTTTTGAGATGGGCTTTCTCTTTAATTAGAAATGAATTTTGTCCTCTCTAGGATCTCTTGCTTCATGCCAGCATGTGAAGATAGACAAAATGTGGGGCTTGTAGGGAGAGGCTACATCAGTCCTGAAGAAAACATGTACACCTTGAAAAAACAGGCAACCTCTCCTGTGTGTTACATCACAGCCACTGACTTGGTGGTGGACTGGGAATAATGTGCACTCTAACACCCTCACCCAGAGCTTTCACATGAGCTTGGGTAGTTTTTTTTTCACGTTATCCCCATTTCACATTCAGAAAAATGAAGCTTGGGGTAAGGGATGAACTTGCTGAAGTTCACCTGGCAAAGCACAGGGTATAGAATATGTCTTGTGCACTGCCTGGTCGCTACAGCCAAGGCAAACATATTCATGTACATTTAAAGAGAAAGGATCCTGTGAGCAGAGCTGGAGCTACAGAATTTTCTTAAACACACACTCAAAGAAGAGATCCTTTTCAGAGAGGAAACTATGCACCTGGAAAGCCGACTGAGTTTTAATGGATATTAATGTCTTGCAAAAACAAAACAAAGCCTGGAACTTAATAATTTGCCTAAAAAATAAAGAACATTTTGTTTTTAGTGTTAAACAAGAATTAAATTATCCAGCACATGTTTGCTACTCCTCAGCTGAAGTGCTTTGAATCTGATGCACAGACGATAAATTACAGAAGGCAGCATGATGCAGTGGCTGGAGGAGTTGAGGGGACAGGGGTAAAGGTGAGTGTGCGAAGTGTTCTGTAACACAACATCACCAGCACTGGCTCCTGAATGAAAACTGAGAGACCCAGGTACCAGAAAGCAGATGGAAAAAACGGGAATGCAGTCCCATCTGCGGATACTGTTTCTTTTCATGGTTCTCACCGCCTGACCCCTTTTTCCCATCAGTTCCTCAGTGAGGAGATCAAGGTGAATTACTCTGGATGGGTGAGTCTCAACAGAGAAAACACAGCTGCTGGCGGGGAGTGCTGCTTGGAGAAACAACATGGAGAAAGCAGGAGGTGAAGGCTTTTATAAGCCAGCCCCACTAACGGCACTTCTCCTTTTCACTCTCCAAGGCTTAGTTCCTGTCCCACTGCAGTCAATGATAATTTCCCTCCTGACTTCAGTAGGAGGATTGAGCTTCTGGAGGGCAGTGGCTCCTGACCTGGTTTCTCCTCCTGTTATGTTAGGCACTAAGCCTGAACAGCTTCTCTTCTGCAGTCTTAAGTGTAGCTGACTTGTATTCCCTTCAGAACAATCTTCCCAGCCCTGATTTGTCTTCCCCATCAGCGGGTTCAGCCAAAGAAGCAGCTTGCACTATGCTGTGGCATTGCCAAGGTGCAAGGAATCTGTTCTGCCCCAAGAGCAGGTTTGGGGCAGAGCCTCAGACTCAGTCTGTGGTGGAGGTGGAAGACCCCTCTAGAAAAGAATTCCTGTGCCTTTAATGAGAACACGGGTGCACTGCTGTACATGTAACCAGTCAGAGTGTACTTCAGCTTTGTTCAAGTCTCCTATGTTTGTCCCAGCAGCTGAGTTATACACATATTTTACTATGCACATAATGCATAGCTTGGCCAGCAAAAGATAGGAAGGGTAAATGATGGTATGTTTACCTTAGCTCATGGGGATGTCTTAGTGGTTTAACCTTCAAATGTGGTGTGACTAACTTTTCTCTAACCACAGGTCCAAGTCTCAGCTGGGCTGACTCAGCCTTTATGTTTCTCAAGATAAATTCAGCCCCATTCACTTCGCAGTGGGTGGGTGTTTCAGATGAAGCTTTAAAAATGAGAGTTTTGTCTGGTCTGGATAGACTCTAATGATCCCTTAACACTTTTCATGAGAAAAACATTGGTTGTGGGCCAGAATTCCCATTCTTCGCTGCAGCAGCATAGTGGGAGCATGAAGAGAAGGCTCCATGAAGCTTGGAGTGGAAAGACACTGACATGGTGATGAAGCTGCAAGCCAAGATTACTGAACCCTACGGGCATACTTGGTATGCCCTAAAAGGGCTGGGATTTGAGGTCTCTAGCTGGCTAGAAGGTCTTGTACAGCCCACTGAAGTAGGTTGCAAATACTTTTTCCTCCCTAGGAGATTTAATCCTACTGTGAAATAGGAAGCAAAAGCATTCAAATAACTGCATAAGAAGCAGAAGATGAGGTATGGCACATCAGTTATAGAGCATTTACACAGGGATGCAAAAGGCTGATTTGTCAGAGCACCCTCTGAGTATCTGGGAAGTATAAGGATGTTCTTTGCTTTGTGAATGGCTCCAGATAAAAATTCCATCATATTCCTAAGAAGCCTCTCCAATGACATATGTCTGCCAAGATCAGAGTATTCCTGCAAAATTATTCTTTAGGCAATTCACCATTTAAAAAAAAAAAAAAAAGGCAAACCAAAAAAATCCCAATTAGCCATACCTTTCTGACAACATTATCACAGAAATCCTGTCATTAGCACAGCATTGAGTTCGTTCTATCAGCTGCAAAGGGAGCAGTCCTTATCCATATGTGGCAGGCTCAGGGGAGTGGGTTAAACAAAATAAAATAATTCTGCACAGTTTTGCCACAGCCCAAACGATTATTTAATTCAGGCAAAAAGAAAGTAGGTTTTCAATTGCATTTCCCCTCAGTTCATCCTTCAAGGCTTAAATGCCCCTGTCGTTCCAGGGCTGGAGGCATCATGATAGCACAAGAGAGGATAAGGGCTTTGTGTTTCTGTCCAAAGCGGAAGGAATGGAAAGACCATGAAAGATGACCAGTTTGCCTGAGATCTCTATGCATTCTGCAGGCACAGGTGGTTTGATTTAACATCTGAAACCCTGGACCCTGAAGCAGACCAAAGGCAACTTCCAACCCCCAGAGAGGAGCCTGTAATTAGTACAAAGAATAGGGAGTGCTGGCAGGTCATACAGAGCTGCATTTCCAGAAGAAGGCATTCGTTAGTGTAGTCAGCACACTTTTGATAAGGCAAGAACATCTCAAGCATTTAGGTTTAAATAAACACACTGATTAATGTCGTGGAGGTGGAACATAACTTTCCACTGAACTGAATCTCTGAAAGTGATTCTATTCTATTCTAGCAGGCAGATCTGTGCAAAACATTGTAAAATAAGGTGCCCTGAAAATTTTGGAGATGGTTTGGAAGGACGGCAATAAAAGCTTAAAATTAAGTGTGGTCCGATCAATGTCAGGGAATTTTCTCCTTGGCTTCTTCACTATGTGGCCAATTATATGTGTAACTCAAACAAGGTTTCTTTCAGCCCTCCTGGTACGGTTAGGAGATTGTAGAGTATTAGTGAAATGTGAAGTGCTTTGAGAGTGTGCACCAAAGTGCTACAGAAGCGCTAAGTGGTATTATCAGCTGTGAATAGATATGCTTATTATCAGCAGACACTCTTCAACAGTTTTGCTCTACTGTGCATCTGCAGCCAGCAATGATCTCATTTTATACGGCAGCAGCCAAAGAAATAGGTTGAGTTCCTTAATATTAAAATGCGTTAGGGGTTAGGAAGCAACTGCCTAACTTTTTTTTTTTTTTTTTAAATTTGGAAGGGACATGGCTCAGTACACGGCTGAGTAAATTTACAAACACACAGCACTACTAGGTTCTGTTTGCCAAGTCTATTTTATATGCTAAAGAGCTTAGTAATATAAATATTTTAATTTAGAAAATGCTCCTTCAGATAAAAGCCAGTAAAGCTTTTTATGCTCCAGGGCCCAGCTGAGCCATTCACGTGCTCACCTGCGCTGAGAGCTGGCAGAAATCTGGTACAACTTTCCAATGGCTGCGTTCATCTCACCCATGTCTGGAGTAACAGCTCTAAGACTAACATATTCCTGACAGGATTGCAAATAGAGGGATGTGTAAATACACATAAAAAAGCATAGGGCTTGGAAGGCTTGGCTGAATCAAAGGAACAATGGGAGGAGGAAGGGGTGATGCAGGCACCCGTGTTTATCTCAGCTCGTTTCTGAGAATCCCCTTTCTGTGCTCACTGCACACCCGTAGCAGCTGGCAGAGTGTCTTCAGATCAGGCAACCTGTGCTCCTTTAACAGAAAGACCTCCTTACATTATGTTATTTGGAAACCCTGTGTACAGAGAAACATCAGCCCCTGGAGTTCTTGCTGCTTCAGTAAAAGCCTACAGCAACAGAAAAGACCCTAAATTTTGTTTGTGGCTCTAAAGAGACACTGAGATGAATAAAACCCGGGAACTGAATCCCCCTCAAGCTTCAGGATATTTGAAATTCAAAGTGGAATGTTGCAGTTTGGACCTTTCTCTTGTTTTGAGCTCTTCAGCAGCTTCTTGCTGTGCAAGGATCATAAAAAGGAATTTCCCATGGGGTGCTGTCCCTGTAATTTTAGTCAGAGATTAAAAGAAAATTTCTGAGAGGTCACAATCATCCACAAAGGAGCTGAGCAGCGAGCACAACACTTCTCTCAAAAGCACGTGACTTGAGCATGGTTCTCCTGCAATAACTGCCACAGAATGTGTCAAACTCTGAATCATAGGAATTGCCTGTTAATTGACCTTTTATGCTGCCTCTCAGGAAAGCCAGGTTTTAGAACAAAGCAGGTAAAAGGGGAAAAAACAACCCCACAAAACAACCAAAACTGATGCAAGTGGAAAGACTGTACTTGCACTTTGAGAAATTGAACAAAATCAGGTACACTCAGGAGTCTTCAAGATAAACTGATATTACAAGATATTTTCCTGAAAACCTGTTCCTAGCAAGAAATGGTGGCTTCTAAGCCAACAGAAAACTTCCTGAAATGGACACATTTCCCTTGGAGCAATCCTGTAACTTATAACATGCCTTTTGCCTTCATCCTACAACACAACACACTTAAACCTTGTTCTCAATTATTCTGCAAGCATTTTCAATTCATAGAAAAAAAGCCAGCATTTCTGTGCTTCTTTACAGCAGGGAGAGCTCTGGTTTATTAGTGACAGCAAAGTTTAAAATCCTGTCTAAATGGATGTAATGTAATTGATGTTACAATCCTAAAGAACAGGTTTTCAGTTTGCCTTAATCACCATGCCTCTGTGGACTCGATATTACAGTCATTTTCCAGTGTCCTTCCAATGCATGGCATCCAGCTATCCGGAGATCTTTGGCACAGTCACTGTTGTTTAATCAGACAAGGGTTCTGCCCTGGCTGTGGACAGGAAAACTGAGGCAAAAACTGGTGTGGGTAGGAGGTTTAGAATTGATTGCATTGATGGTCAATGGGTAGAAAGCCACAGAAGCTGGCTGGATTACTAAATTTGGTCTTCATGATACTGGGAAATATTAATAAAAATGAAAACAGCAGCAAGCCTGGCTTAAATGAAGAGTTACTGATTTGGTCCCAGAGCATATTTAAATATTTTATTGCACAGATGGAGCCCCTACAACTTGCTTTCCTTCATCCCATAAAGGCCCTGTTTTACAAGGATGTTTGCTGGCCCTGGGGAGGGCTGGATCCTGTTTCCTCTCCATTTATGTATGTTTTTTGAGGAGAGGCTTGGGCTCAGGTAAGAAGAATCGATTACTCAAGTGCAGAACAGAGAAGCTTTTCCTCATGCAGAGCCAAGATTGCTGCCTCTGCTCTTCTCCCATTTACCACCTTCAGTTTATGGATGTCCAAGGGGTGTTTGCAGGGCTGCAGATCTCACTCCCACCTGTGTGATGCCAGACTGGAAAGTGTTTAAAAACAGACTGGTTGAAATCTCTACACCCAAAAGTCATTCCTCCTGGGCATTTTTATTTCTGCCTTGCCTGAAGGAAGGGTAGGAGATTGCAGGGGAAATTACCATCCTATTTATTTTAAGGTTTTCCTAATAGTAATTTTTCAATCTCTTGGAATTTTACAGGTCTGCTAAAAAGCAGAGTGCAAAAGATACGTCTCTCTTTCCCACACCAAAAAAACCCCTCAGGTTTTCAGGAGCATCTTTCTTCTGTGTTTCTTGTTCACACATTTCTTGTACAGTACAGGATCTTAATCTTGTGATTACATACATTCCACACTAACTTCATCCATTTTGTGTCCTTGCACATTACAGCCCTTCCATGGAGTCTGGGATATACCCTGCTCAGGATGCAATGCAATAAAGAACAAAACCCAAAACCCCCAGGTTTGTTTGTTTGCTTGTTTTGGTTGGGTTGTTTTGGGTTTTTTTAGTGTGTGTACAGGTGTTTTCTTGTTTGTTTTGTTTGTTTGGGTTTTTTGGTAGAAAAGAGTATTTTTGAAATTTGTCGCATGAAAGAAGAGCTGAGAGCCTGAATGGATGGGTTCCACAGACAGAGCAGGACACATGGGGAATGATAAGTTCTAGCTGGCTTGCGTAAACCAGGGAATTTGGAAAGCTCTCCCCCAACTTCTAGATAAGATATTTCCTCTTGAAGGCAGTGACAAACACCATCCAGACTAATTGTGGCTCTTTGCTTAGCAGCACATCACTTATAGTGACAAGCAGCAGACAGAAACTCCTCCAGCAAGCATCACTGCTGAACGCACTGCATGTCTCATGACCTGCAGGGAATGCAGAGTCTGAACATAAATCATAAAAAAAAAAAAAAAAAAAAAAAAGGTAGAATCATTAAAGGATTTAAAAGCTCCACAAACCAAAAAAAAAAAACCAAAACTAACCACCCCAAAAAACCCCTTATGATTTACCTGATTTGTAAAAGTAGAATTTCTGCGGCTCAGTTGCCCCATAACAGAAATTCTTAAACTACCAACAAGTCACTTGCTAAGAGCACAGTCCAGCAGGAACAGAAAGACAACCCATACTTAAGAAACCTCATCAAAAAAGCCATCTCAGCAGCCACCAGCAAATTCTGCTTGATGAGGATATAAACCCTTAGCCTACGTTATGCATTCCAAAGGGTAAGGATAGCTTTTCCTTACTCATTAATTCTTGCCTACTTTTTGGAAAATAAAGCAGGATGTGTAACAAAGAATGGAACTATCTTTCTTCTTTGTTAGTTGTTTGCCTATCTCTTGCATGTTACAGGATCCCAATCCCATGGGTACGTATGTCTCATGCTAACTTCATCCATTCTGTCTCCTTATGGCCCCTCTGTGGAGTCTGGGATACACCCTGCTCAGGATGTGATGCAATAAAGAACAGAAGTAGTCTAGGTATGCTTGAGCTTTCTATGCTCAGGAGAAAGACCAGATCTTTGCCTAGAGCCTTTCACACCCTTAGTTTGTGTACAGTGATAATTTATCAATGAGTTTTTATTAATGAACAGTACATTTTTGTTGTCTCTCCTATTTACCACAACAGATCTTGGTGGAATATGTGGTAGAGTAGGCTTTCCACTGATAATGTTAGATGCCTAAATGTGTTGTGCTGCAAGGCATGTGGGAGGAAGAAGTGGATAAACTTCCTCCCTTTTTTACCCAAAGTGGGTGATGAGAAAGAAGTAAGCCCATTTTACCTAAGTTTAAACTTGACAGCATCACCTTAAAAAGTCTCTTTCACCTGGAGAGCAGGACAGTTAAATCCAGGCCAACTTATTTTCATTTCACCCTACGAATTATGCCTTTGTTTTGACACTAACGTCATTTCCCTTTTTTTGATGGTTGAAATCTGTGCACTGGGTCCATATGCCCCAAGCAAAGCCCTGCCTTTGAATGTGTACAGGGTGTCATGTAAGCAGAACCACTCATGATGACTGTCCACATGCGTGGAGAAGAAGCAGAGCTTATGGATAGTGACAGAAGAGCTATTCTGAGTCCAGCATGAATCAGTGTGAACCTTCACCCACCACTGGCTGCCTTAGCCACAGCCAGGTGACGTTCAGCATTTCTGAGAGCCCTGAAGCTGCAGAAAGGCAGCACTGGCCTGGCGCCTTGTGGAGGCAGGAATTGTGCTGTGTGCTGGAATGGGGAACGTCATGAAACAAAGCAAAACTGCTTCCCACTCAAACAAGACAAGAAAAACGACAGGATTTTGAAATGCCTGGACATTCCCCACAGACTTTACCCAGGGTATATCAAAGTTTGTTTTGGAGTAACAGCTACACGTCATTGAAAAATTACCTTTTCCCCCCAGATAACTTATAGAGTATCCAGGAGTGACCTGTCATCATGATCTCTGCCTTGAAAACAAAACAAAAGCAAACAATAAAGAGTTTTGCATGGATTTATGCTGAGATCCAGCCCTTAATTAAGCTGTCCAGAAGCTGCCGAGTATCCAGTCTGCTCTTAGGAATGATGGCATAAGTCCAGAGCAAGTACTAGTGAAAAGTACAAGTCCTAATGGGAGTGGGAGAGATTATTTCTAGAACTAGGAGAAAGTAAAAACATCAAAATCCATTGGAAACCACAAAACCTTGTTCATGGAAGGTGACAGATTGACCTGGACTGTATCTATCCCATTTATTTGCTTGCAGCACTAACAATTTGCCTTTGGAAGAGCTGCAAGCCATCTATGTATGAATCTGTTTTTTGGTCCTGTTCCATTTGTGCAACAGAGAACAATCCAGCAGAGCACAGTCACCTTAAAAAAGAGCAAAATTTTTGTGAGGAACAGCTTTACACAATCTCTAATTGACTAGCATGAGGAAGACAAGCAACAGAGACAAAATTCAGTATAACACAAGTGCAATGGGTTAATTTCACCCCCCTGAGGGCCCTTCATGCTTCAAATACTAGCATAGATTTAGTCAGAGGTACTGGCTAAGTGCAAGATATTAGTAATAGCTTGAGAAATCTGCCTTTCAGAGTTTGCTGTCAGTTCTGTGAAGCTCTTTTTTTGTTCTGAATAGAGACCTCTATGCACATCCTATATGAAGTCAAAAGTCTATTTTTTTTCTATTTTTTGTGGGTTTTGTTTGTTTGTGGGGTTTTTTTGTTTGGTTTTTGTTTTGGTTTTGTTGTTATTGTTTTTGGGGTGGTGTTTTTGGGGGTTTTTTTGTTTTGTTTTTTTTGTTTGTTTGTTTTTGTTTTGTTGTTGTTGTTGTTGTTGTTGGGGGTTTTTTTGGTTTTTTTTTTTTAGGAAACCCATCAGCTCTACATTTCCAGGACTCTGGTACAATAGGCTGCACCCCAGACACGGAGTCTGTGTCCAACCTCATCTCGCCAACAAGAGTCAGTGCTGGTTTCCCTGGTGCCTGGGCAATGATTGACAAGGCTCAGACTGTCTCACTGGGGCACCTACAGATAACTACCTGAGATAGATCAGCACAGGAAACCATTTCCACACGGTGTGAACGTGCAGGTGGTGAGCAATGTAAGGAGTATGATTATTATCCCTTTTCTAGCTAACTGTTCTGGGCCCCCTGCATGACGTCTGCATAGTTGAAATGTCATCACTTAGCCAGATGTTGAAGTCACATCTATCTAAATCCAGCTGGATATATGGAAAGTATTGTCTATTCTGACAGGCATAAATCAAGGGGCATTTGTATGAATAAGGGATTATTACTAAATCGTGCACTTTCTATTAATAGATCCCTATTAATGCTGCAGGTGTTAGTAGTAACTGCTCTTTGAAGCATTACTTAATCAACCCCTTTGCAAATCCCCATAATCTAGCTCTCATAAAAATACATGGATTATTGATTGAGAGGACCTCTGGGATCCCTAAAACGAGGTTCAGCTCAGATGCCTGTGCAGCGCAGGAGACGCACTACAGATCGCTCCCTGGAATGTCTGCCAGGTGTTTGCAGTTTCATGCATAGTGTGTCTTGGAAATAATAAAAGAGGTGGGGGTGGAGGGGAGGTAATTCCCGTCCAGGAAGACCAGGCTCAAGCAGAGGAAGGAGAAGGAGGACCATTAGTAAGAGCTGGAGAGGTTGAAGGTACAAAGGTTATAGGGTGGGCTACTTTTCCCTCACTGGGAAACTTGTGATAGTGAGAACAGAGAGCAAGCAGATCTAATACATGTCAAATTGTCCTCAAAACTAACACACAGCACCCAGTGAGGTCTGCAATGTGCTTGTAAAGAATACAAGCAATCAGGACAAGCCCTTAGAAACATGCTGGGTACTGGTAGCTAGGAAGTTAAATCAATGTTTAAGAAACACATGAAATGCCTTAAACAATAGATTATCTCCAACTGCCCAGTGTTGATATTTAAGGATTATATCTGCAAAGCCTAGTGCTAGTGAGAACTGAGCAGGTGAAGCTAAAGCACACTCATTTTCCCTGCTCAGCAGACCCATGGAATTGAGATCTGCTTGGCTCAGGTCTGCAGGACTTCAGGGCCATTTCAGTGGGGCTTGGGCAGAATGCAGTGGCTTAAGGGTGGGCTAAAGCCATTCTGCATGGGCTAGAGACCCAGAGATACTTCAGGTGCAAAGAATCAAGCAAAGTTTTGTGCAGAATAAAAACAAAGTCGGCAAGTAATACACCCTGCAGAGCCCCCTGCTCACAACACTACCCTGCTTCCTGGGCTGCTCGTGCACTGCTGGCTGGGGGACCACTCCACCGTAAACAATGAGGAGCTTAGGAAACCTTGAAGAGATATTCTTGAAACTGTAGGCCCCATTTCATGGGCACCTTTGGCAATCCACAGTCCCAGGCACAGGCATTTGTCAGTTCAGTTCAGCTTCTGTATAAACTCCATCTCACCAGGCTGAGAAGAGCAGTGCCCTGTGAGGATGCACAAGACATTGCATTGTATTGCTGTTGGCTGGAACCTCTGGATGGGTTGTCCTGCAGTTTCTCTGTCTGGGCCAGGAGGGACCATGGCTCAGCAGTCTGGTACTACAGAGCGGGAGAGAGAGAGGATCCACACACACCTCTTTTTTCAGGGAGAGCTGAAAAATGGGAAATGCATAAACAGGACATTAATCAATCATGTGACAGTCTTCAGGAAGTACTGGAAGGTGAAGACATTTCCTCAACAAGGAGGAATAAGAACAAAAATCAGTCCTTCACAGAACTGCATGATAAAGCACCTTTTCCCAAGGTGTCACCATCTGTTCTGTGTTATAGAGAATAACCTTGATATTATTACATTACAGGATTATTAATATACAGTAGTGTGTTAAACCTCAACCAAATATACCAAGCACAAGAGATAAATGTAATATCACCTGTGGCACGAACAACAAACACAGTTCAGAAAAACGCTTCTGTGGGGATGCAGGGCTTGTTAAAGGTGATTAAAGCTAAACACTTTCCCAAAGGAGGTGCTGAATTGACTAGTTTTCTTAAGCTATGGCTTCAAAGTCAAATTCTTCCACCCCAATTCTCCAGCCTTTCACAGGGAAAGGATATTAGGGCTTGATCTCCTGTGCCTCACCAAACTTCAGCTGGTTCAGCAGACTGGTGTCTTACTGACCATGTACAGCCCCTCATGGCTTTTTTCTTTCAAGACGACCAGTCTGAATAAACAAGTACTTTCTGCAAGGCAAGGAACATTGCTGCTCTGCTGAGCACCTCTGTCGGGTTTCTGCACCAGAGGGGGAATGGAAAAGATGTGAAAGTGCTTTCATGCTGTACCCCAATATAATTCTTAGGAGAGTTCAACTCATCATTTATATTACAGCCCACAAAAAACACCCCTGTGATCAACAGAAAAAAAACATGGCAGGATGCACAGCTGTCATCCTAATGTTTCTGTTTTTCCTTTTCACTCCTGATGTGGGATTTTTTCCTGTTCCCTTTCCACTTTTGCCTTGAACCTTGGAAGATGAACAGCTAGGCTTTCTCAGTTAACTTTTCCAAATCATCTTGGAGGTTTTTCCCCTCCACATCCTAATTAAGGGTATATCAGTGTCCCATTGGGACTGAGGCAGTTAACGAACACCATCCGGCAGGTCACTTACAAACTATTTGCCCTGAGATTGAGGGCAAACTCTGGTGAATTCCCAAGGAAAGAATCAAATGAACCTGTTAATGAGCGGAGCATTAGGAGGAAGAAAAAATAAGGCAGGATCTGAAGTCTTAAGGAAATGTAGGAAATAAAGGTTTGTTTATCTAATGATTTTACTGGTGTCAATGCACAGGACTCCCCCTCCATTTTAAAGCAGTTGCAAACAAAAGATTCAGTTGCACATAAACTTTGGGACTTGACTTTTACATGAGACACTTGTAAACATTCCTCAAAGATGGAGAGAAAGAGGGATGTGTAGCACATTCAAGTAAAACCTGGCAGCCAGGTTTCCTTATATCATCATTATCTCAAGCATGAAAATGAGCTTCAGTCCCACCTTAGCCTGCTTTATCTATCTATTTATTAAATTGGATCCTCTGCCCCTGGAATGTTTAATTTACTGCAATTTTATAAAACAGCACTCTAACGTGAAAAGTAGCTCTTGGGACATTGCCAGCCTATGAGACATTTTCTAAGACCCTAGTTTGGTGAAATTTTAATAGAAGATCCAGAGAAGATCTCCAGTGTTAGTTCACCTGTCTGTGAAATGACTCAAGGATCAGAAAAAAACACTCTTGTCCTTGAAAAACAACAACAAAAAAAGTAAACCCTAAAATGCATTCAAGAATTCACTTGCTGTCTAAGAGCAACTAGACTGGTTTTTGTGTCCATGCCAGTGAGTAGGGTTAGCCTTTACTCTGAGCTGGATTAGGATGGGGACAGTATCTTTAACTGAGAATTTCCTTATTTGTAATTCTTATACTAATTCTTCATTATTTGTCTTAGAGCCTGACATATAGCGATGTTAAAAGCTGTACTGCAATAACACAAAAATGGGTCCAAAACAAGAAAAAGTTTGAGCTGAATACAGCTGCATGATTAATGATCTTTCAGATGAGAATGAAAAAAACAGATGCTTAAAAAAAACCCCAAACCCAGTCAATTTCTAAAAAGAATTAATGTTTTAGTTAAAGTATAGGAAAGATCACTTAAAATATTTTATCAGAGTTTGTACTACAGGTGAAGAAAAGGATCCTGCATTGTCCTAATGTAGTTTTCTGTTTATTTGCAGAAAACTTGTGAGAGGACCTCCACTGGCACTCTTTGTATTGGTTAGAAGGAAACCAAAAGCACCACATACTGGTTTTTTCAAGCTTGATACAGCAATGCTGAGGGGAGGACTCACTGAGGGTCAGAAGCTTTGCAGTGAGACAGAAAGGAAGAATATAAATGAGATTTTCTCCTTTGTCTAAGTTCTTCAGACACAGAACTAGGGAAAAATCCTTAGATCACTCACAATTGTCACACGACATCACTGCTAGAAAGCAGATCTTGCCTGTTCTAAAGCTACAGCATGACACATAAGACCCCTTGTTTATTATTTTTGCCAAAACCAGAAGGTCTCCAGAGAAAAGGGAACAAAGAAAGGCGCAGAGGTCCCTGGAAAGGCTCTGTGATTTGAAACAAGTGAGTACCTAAACTGTATGACTGTTGTTTCTGCTAATTCTGGACTGACAGCCTCTTAGAGACCGGGCATCCTGAAAGTTTTCAGTTTGGCTGTATCCCCTCCTCCAGGTGGATGGCGTTCAGGTGCTTGTGTCTGCTGAAATGTATTGTCCATATCCTGCTCCTCAAAAGGGCTTCCTGTGCCCTTTGTGGTGTCCGTTAGCAGAGGGCTGACAGACAGAAGGTGTCTCATCGCCTTTCAGCCACCCTGGGGGAGCATCTGTGACATGGAAGGAAATACAAAGCAGAGGAGGGCCCCAAAATTGCAGTTCCCTGCTGGGCAGTGAGGAATGCATACAGTTCATGTGGATCAAGCGAAAGGCTGTAAACCTGGCATGCAACACCCAGTCCTGAAGGGTCTCTGGCAGCAGAGATGACTGGCCTCTGCTTCTGGGCTTTTGTGCTGTCCTGTGGGAGGGAAATTCACATGAAAGCTGGGATGGTATCCCTTCATGATGATCCCTGCTCCCAAAATATGACTTTGTGACACTGCTGTTGTGTAGCCCCTTCTGTGTCTTCCAGCCATGGCAATCTCCATGAACCCCAGGAAGCTTCACTGTCAGCACCATTTCATAGACAACATCTTTACAAGCTGATATTTGGCTCATTTCTTTCCCCACGCCACATCTACAGGATATTTCCACTTACTTCTCTGAAGCCAAGGCCTTTCCTTTTTTAGTGGGGGAGCACTTAAACAGGAACATTAAATATGTTATGGATGAGGACAGCTAGTCAGCAGGCAAGAGAAGGGAAAACATGATAAAAGGCAGGAAATTGGAATTTAATAAGCACAGTAATAGGTTCCTAATGTCCACTGGCTCCCCCTTCTCAAAGCCTTACCTGATGTACAGACAGTGCAGCACTGAGGTCCCTATATTGACTTTGGAAGAGATGAATGATCCTCACTGGAATCTCCAATGCTGTAGCCAAGGGATCTAAAAAGTCTAGATATTTTTGGTCCCTTATCTCCTGGGCTAACCCATGCCTCTAGTTTTTGAGCCAGAATTCCTTGTTCAGCTCAAGCATAAGTCAACTGTCTTGACAGAGAAATCAGTAGAATTTTCTAGCCATTAATCCCAACAGAATTGCTCCATATCTTCTTACAACACTCACAGGACTGTGCAAGTTGCAACACCAAGGTACAAGAATTATCCAGCTGGCCTCCGCCAAGCCTTGTCTGGCTTCTTTGTCTCACAGTGACCAGACCCAGCTGCCTGGGAGGAAAACTGGTTTCTACCATGGCCATGGAATCTACCATAAGTTGCCCCCACAGGCTGATATATACTACAGTAGAGGTTCAAGAGGATTTTCACTTCCTCACGTTGTCCTATTCCTATTTCTGTGTTTTACCCACAATTCAAAACATCAAGGGAACTTTCAAAGCAACATTCTCTATTTCACAATGTCGCGGTAAATCAAACACATGTAGACCGAAAACCTAATAAAAAAAAACTATGAGGAGTTTTAATCAGAAGAGTATATTGAAATGTAGATAGTAAAACTGCTGTAACTAACTGCAGATGCTAAAGAAACTATAAAGCTGCAGTCAGCATGGTTTGCCACATTACTGTGTTAGAGCGAAGACTGACTATAGTTTTACTATTCGACTTAATAAACTGGCTTTTTTATTATATAATGCACCAAGTTGCTGCAGTTTTACTGTAGTAAATACAATTCAACCGTAGTTTAAAGAGAGATGTTGTTTTCATTTTCTTTTTTTAATACACACAGTAAAGTTGGAAGAAGTGCTTTTGTAACACTTCTTCTGTGCCTGTCATTTGCTTTTTCCCTAACTTTGTGTTTGAATATATGGTTTCTCTTTTTGACTATTTTGCATTTTGTTTGTGCTTTCTGTGAAATGGGAAGTTGTTTTCAGTGTTTTTTGCAAATACAAGAGTTTGATAGTTGAGACAGAGAAGAGTGACAACATTTGGATTCCACATTCAGACAGATGTGATGGTTTCTGCACTTGAAATGCATGGTATTTTGCCCAATTCTCATTCTAAAGTTTCTGTATGAGAGGTATATAGTGCTGGGTAGTGGTCATTTGGTCCATCTGGAAATCAGCATACTTAGAGACAGAAGGGTGAGCTGTAAGGGATGCCTGGTTTTCCTTATGGTGTTATATTTGTACACGCAGCTTAGCTCTTTCCCTCCGTGCTTCTTTCTTTCCTTTCCACCCACCCAGAGAGCAACAGCATGGTATTCTCTGAGAATTATGTGCTGGTGCCAGACTGACAGTCATAGAAACCACAGAAACAGAAAAATATGTAGATCCTACTTTCCTAGTCCCAGAGGCTAGGATGACACAGCTCCAGCATGGATGGGGAGAAAACATGTTAATTTTAAAAAAAAATCACATTAATCATCAAACTAATGCCAACTGACAGTGATTTTCTCCATGCGTCATTGTTAATTGTATTCTTACTGCTTTACATGTGAATATACATCTCAGTAGTCAGCCCCTGCGGCCAAGGAATACTACAATAAAACCCAGGCCCATGACACTCATTCAAGCCGGTGCATTAGCGTGAGCATTTAAAAGATTCACCAAAGTTTAGTATCACATGTTGGGTCTCCCTGTTCTCCAGCAGCAGTTCTCAGCTGTGCACAGGAGCACCACAGACAGCACACACTCTTCATCCTGCCACAGAACATGTCCTCTGTAGCATGGGAGATAGTCTGCTTGGGTTTCCTACTCAAACATTCACAACTTGGCAAAGAAATCCTGGCACAAACAGCCAGAAATCCAAGCTGTCCTTAATTCCTTGTGCACTGCTCCAAAGGCATCTGGATGAAAGCTGAGGGTTTACTTACCTGTTTCACTATTTCTCCCTAAAGCTGTCACTACCAAATTTTATCACTGGCCAAAAAAATAAAGATTTGAAATACATCCCATTATTGACTTTTTTTTTTTTAAATTAACAAAGACAAGTGGGAGTTATTTATTTTATTTTTAATTGTACTTGATGTCATTTATTGCCAGTGCAATGCATGACCAGAGGAAACTGAGCTGACTTTGTTTTGAACAAAGACAGTTGATCTGAGCAGTCAGTGCTATTGCAGGAAAGCTCTGGTCCAAACCCAATGTCTGCCACTGAAACCGGTTCTATCAATGTGGGCGCAAAAAATCAAAACTCAGAGAAGTTTTGGGTGCAGGAAAATTCAAAGCCAAATATCAATCTCCTGCAAAAAAGGAAGATAAAACCCTGCAAGAATCATTCCTCTCACTCCTTTCTGCTGAAATGCTTGGGTGAAATTAATCTTCAGACCAAAATCTATGAATTTAACTTTGCATCTTGCATGCCAACTGTGAAACTTCATCTTCATGTCTTCTCCACAATAAACAAAGGAATTCTTTGGCTTTGAGTGTCATAGCATCAAGTCAGGCTGACTACTGAGAAGCAAACACCACAGCAGAAACAAAACAGGCATAGCAGAGCCATTAGATATTTAGCCATGTTCTTTGTCATTTAGCCATATTAATTTGTCCATCTTAGTCATTTTTCCTTCCTTCCTCAGTTATCCTCTCCTTAACAGCTCGGAAAAAAACTGGCAGCTATTTTAGGTGTCCCACAGTTATCACTGAGATGCAACCCCTGCTAAACCAACTATTTCCAATGCATTGCCAAGTAAACCCTGGGCTGACCTTTGACTTCATATTCTGAAATATGACCATAAAAATAATGAGCCTGTAAACTGCTTTTGGCAATTATGCTGCTGCTGGAATGAAAGGACGTTGTCATTAGCATGCAGCTTATGAACCCCAGCTTGCTGGTCCTGGCAGGCAGCCAGCCTGGGAAACCGATCTGGCCTTAAAGCTGACACAGGTTCAATGGGATAATTGGGCAGCCTTTTTGTTTGAGTTTGTTGATATAAATGTGGTAGAGATTAGCCTTTTCCCCCTCAGCTCTGGGTAATGGTCAGGGCTAACAGGTGTCAGGCTAATGGTGTTGCGGGAAATTAATACTTGGTTTCCTGGTACCTTCCTTTGTTGTTTTTCCCCACAGAGGAATTTCTCCAAATCTTCTAGCACTTTGCAAGCACCTTCCCTCCCTCCCTCCTATCCCCTTCTTATTTATCTTTGCCCAAAACATTTTATCAAGAAGAGTATGCCATTGAGTCACATACAAAAAAGCTGGGAAGTGCTGACTGGAAAATAAATTACCATCAATCACACCGGTCAATCAGCCTTCCATTTATTAGGTTAAGGAATAAGACTTAAATTTTCAAATGGAACTTGACCAGGTCTTTTTTTTTTTTGAAGTTCATGGGAAATCTCTGGGGAAATGAGCCAAAGCAGAATAAAGGACACCCAAAACGTCACACAGCTCTGAACAAACTACAGTACCACTTATAAAAGCGTTTGGGTCACTTAAACATCTGGTTATCTTAAGCAACTTGGAACAGGGTTCTTGGCACTCAGAAGGAATTGAAAATGCCAGATCACCTAACAGCTCTCTGTAAGTCCTTAAAGCAGAGTCTATCTGTGCTTTATGTCAAAGTAAGTGAGACAGCAAGAGAAATGGTGAGCATGCCTCTGCACATGCTGTAGCCAGCCAATAGCCCATGCAGAAAGCAAGCTTTCATACTCATTTTACTCATACACACTGCCTTTTATCTTGAGGGTTGCCAAAGCACTGCGAAGGGGCAGTGAGGCCCTATACCAAAACCACTTTGCCCATTCCCAAAATGGAGCTACTTCTGGGGAGAGACCTGCTAACTTGTGCATCAAACACACATGGCAGCTTAGATGGGAGAGGTGAAAGCCATATGAAAGGATATTTTCCTGGTAACATGCCATTGTTTATGCAGGACATGGTGGTAGGTAGCCTTTCAATTAAAAGAAAACATAGCAGGGTGGACAAAACCTCCATTCTGTTAAGACGTGACAGAGACCCACCAGCAGCACCATCTGCTGAACCTCATGGTGGTCTCAGTAATTGTGCAGGCTTTCCCTTATCTTCTTTCTTTTTGCTTTTTCTTTTTCCCCATTAGTATTCTCTTTTCTCAAGACCTACAACCCTTGTCTTCCCAGTTTTCCACCCTGCCATCAGCTCCACACTCTGCACCCACTTTCTGGAATACACAAACCACTTGATTTCCTGCTCCCCTTCTCATCACAACAATCCATTTCTCTCCAGATCCATGCTGTACCTCATCACTGCTCTGCTTCAAAGCGCAGCTGGCTCATGAGTCAACTCCCAGGCATAAAAGGCCATATTTTTTTCCCTGCTCCCCATAGGATGCTGCAGGGACACTGTCCCTTTCAGCCCCCTCATTTAGCAAAGGAGGTCACCTTCCCAGTGGTGCTGGCCCCCCTGATTTGCCAGAGGCACAGAAGTACACATCTAAGCTGGCAAGGATGAGGATTGCTGCAGTACAGCTTCAGTCCTGCCTGCCTGCAGAAGAGAGGTGCTCGTGCTTTACAAAGCCTCTCCACAATACAAAGCGGAAAGAGTCACAAGAATGAGATTTTGTCTTCGCTTCTATCAAAGGCATTTCTTGAAAACCTACTGGGTTCAGCTTGGGCCACTGGTGCAGCCATGAAACCATGGAACTCAGCCCAGGCCACGTATTTCCCAGCTTTGCAGGCCCATGCACAGCATATTATGGGCTGTGCCCTGCCCAGACGACTAGGCTGGAAGTCTGACACCTCCATGTCCATCTGCAAGGCAGTCACAATTTAAACCCACCTTTACCATGAGAACTACAAAGAAGTCAATATATGGGGCATTGGAAAGAAGAGGCTAAGAGATATTTTGCTGTCTGCCTTGCACCAAGACCTCTGTGAAGAAAAGAGAGCTAATACAAGCCCCTTCTTCAATAGTTGAAAGTGAAGATCCACTGGTTGGAATTTGGGTGTTTGCAAACCTTTCAATGGAAGGTAAACTGTAAGCCTTTATTTGTGTGAATAAATTCCTTGGAATGTATTACACTGAGAAATTCTCCATTTGTTGGAGTCTCTAACTGATTAGCAAACACATTTCCAGTTTGAAATTTCTGATTGAAAACAATTTATTGGGCTAAAGGCCAGAATCACTGCTTGAAATCTCTGGCTTTTGTAATAAAATGGATCAGACTAGGTAATCACAAGGGTTTCCTGCAACCTAAAAACATATTAATCTATCTATTCCAGAAAACAGCAGTGAAATCATAATGTGCTTACAAAGTCCTGTTGCATGCAAGAGGTATATCTGAGTTTGTGTACCATAGCAGTATTTGAGTTTCCTCAGCTTTGGGCTCATCACCTGAATATGAAACATGAAAGAAAAAAAAAGGTAATAATCAATCTCCCTTTGTCAGATTGCCAAAGACTGCAAAATAGAGGCAGCACTCATTTTACAGAGATTATGATAGACCTTTCCCTTAGCTTTTCTTGTTGTGAGTAGCCTAATAATGAATTTACCATGAAAGTCAAATGGAGAAGAGTGATACTTCATCCTGATGAAGTCTGACAGCATGAAAAGAGGATACAGCCTGTCCTACAATGAACCACTGAAAAATCCCATCCCAAAAACCACATGTAGCAAGAAAACAACATTCATTCCATCAGCAACTTTCATTAAACTAAAATACCTGCAAAACACAGCTTATGATTTTTCTATTTGTGGAGTGGTTCAAAGTTTTTAAGGCACAAGCCTAATTTATTGATGAAGAGGAATGTAGTGCCAAGACTCCTGAAAGATAAACATCTCCTCCAGGTAATTACCTGTGGTAAAAACAGTGCCCCAGAATCCAGAGTGGCTGTTTTAATGCCTGGGTTGGTCCAAGCTGGCCCTGGTTTTGATTTGGGAAGGTGCAAGTAGAGCTCTGCAAGCTCCCAATACAAGGCAGCAGAAGGCGTGAGGAGAAATGAGCAAGGAAAACTCCTTTGCCAAAGGACACCCAGAAAGTCAGGGGACAGCAGGGGAATACTTTGAAACAGAAAAGTGACAGAGCAAACAGGACTAAGGAGATTTACTGCTGATTCCTAGAGGATGCCACCAGAAGAGCATTGGCAGGAGAACATTTGCAGCATCTAGGCAGTAAGTGGATGAATTAAGGTGGTAGCCTGGCAATAGCACAGCCATAATTTAACAGCAGGCTGTAGCACAGAGGATCCTGACAACCTGCCAGCACTGCAGGTGCAGCCTCAGAGTTTGCATCATGTTATTAATTCACATGTAATCAAAGTCTTCCCATAAGAGAAATATCTCTTGCCCCATTCACAGAGTACTATTCATGTGCCGCACATGAATCCTTTGCTTAAGTTAGTGTCCTGGTCTGAAGGGGCCCTAACTTGAATTACTACCTTCTATAAGGTCCTTGAGTACTTTAGTACTTAGCATATAATTTTAAAATTCAGCACCAAAGAGAGAGTGAAGCACATGCAAAGAACCCACTTGCAGACACAACCAAGTGTCTCCAAAAAATTAAGACGGGAGAGGAGAGAAAACAGCCAAAAACTCCAAATAAAGATTTAAACTCTCATTTCTATCAACTAAAGATAAAAAAAGAAAAAACCCAACACTAGGTCATCATTAAAAAGTGGATTCCAGGGAGGGAAAATAAAAACATTCAGACCCAAAATTCAAAACACCACTGAAATGTGGAATCTGAAGATGGGAGAGGTCAAAGAGGATTCAGGTCTTGCCCTGGAAAAGTTTGTTGTTACAGACAGAAAGAAAGAGAGAAAAAAAAAAAAAAAAAAAGTGAATGTTTGCTGTTTCTTCTAAAACAGAGTATTTAAGAGATCTTTTAGAAGCGGGGTAGTGGGAAGTGTGGGATAGGATTTCACAGCTTTTGGCAGCTGTCTTCTGCCTTCTTTTTCCATTCACAGTGAGAACAGATTTCTTTCTAAAAGTATTGGCCAATTCCGTAGGGAACAAGGATGCCTCAGGAGTAAAACACTGTCAAACTCCCATTTGCACCAGTTTTGCACTGAGGTACATTCAGTTGACTTCACTCACATCAGACCTCATCTGTACTGACCTAAAAAAACAGAACAAAACAACACACCAAAAAAAACCAGCCTTGCAAAATCTTAGTAAAAGGTAAGCTGATTTAATGATTTGAGATTTTTGTTTCTCAGTATGCAAGAAAAGGCAATCACCTGAGTAAGAATCCAAGACATCTTCCAAGTGAGTCCTTATATCCCATAAAAACTGTCTCTCTCTGAGCCACTACACAATCTGCTTTTTCCTTACACTAGAAAAGTGTTTTTCCTTGCTTCACAGAAATCTCCCTACAGCAGTCTTGAGTGAATAGTCCACCAGTAAGGAAGGATTAAAAATATTTCCAGATGAGCTCTCTTGTGGATAGCAGTTGAGAAAAATCTATTACAGGATCCTGAATACAGGATACACAACATCAATAAATTAAGCATCTCACACAGAATTTAAAGGCCTTTCCATATTCACATCAGCTGGGTAAACACAAAGACTTAAGAAAAGAAGCAATACTTGGTGCTGGGATTGAGGTGGGACTAATGATGACTAATGCACTTGTTATGGAGCATTCTTTAATGAATTCCCCTGGGAGGCAGTGTGTCTTGTTATCTAATCTTGCACACACATCCCTAACCTGCACTTATTTTCCACAAGTATGCTAAGCACTTTCTGTGTTTAGAGGAAGCCAAAACATGTATGGTTTTCTGTGAGAAAGACAGCTAAAGTATTTCCCTCAGAGGATGGCAGCCACTCTGGGAGATGAGAAGGAAATTCAAATATAGCTCTACTGAACAAACGTGTCCAGAAGTCTTGAAATGGGGTGAATTTGGAATAGGTCATCTCACAGTCACATCAAGACAGAGGGAGATGCTTTCCACCTGGAAGAAAAGCTAAGAGAGCAGATTTTCCGCTATACCAAAAATAAAGACTAATAGTACTTTTCAATAAAATATTACAGCAATGCTTTATTATCACACTGTGTGACCACAAAAAAAAAAAATTGGTTATCATAAGTCTTTGAGAGAAAAGTACTGTTCAGGCAGAATATTCTCTAAAGAGATCTTGGAAATGGTTACAGTTCATTTGATAATATATTGCCTAATAATAGTTTCCTCTTCCCTCGTGCTCCCTTCAGTTGAGGTGATTCATGATGAATTCATACTACATGATGAAGTCATCCAACAATCTCTAAGTAACAGTCAAAGATGTTAGTACTGTTTATTGTTCCAGCTCAAATGCAAGAAGGACCTAATAACATAAATAATAAATATGTCAATATTTCATAAGTACTGTTCTCTGCAGAAAAAGATATATATAGTGAAAATTATTGAAACCAGAGGGGGAAAAAGGCTGTAAATAATAAAACATCATAGATTAAAAATTTGTATTGTGGAGAAATTACTATTTATTTCAGCTGCATGTAGTAACATCTGAAAGGTAATATATAAAGCTTTAGGCATATAGTCTTTATCTTGTATCAGATTTTAGTCAAACAAGACAAGGAAACTCACTAAATGGTGTTACCATTTGAGCAAGTAATGACAGGTTTGATCAGATCTGGAAAATCAAATACAAATGTCACATAATTGGTGAAAAATTATTACCGCTGCTTATATTATGGCTAAAGTGCAGCTGTTTAAAACTGGATAGATTCTAAAGCCATACCTGCATACTACCCAAGAGACTGAATAGTTATTAGCTCTGATTCTGCTTGTTCCTGACATGTGATTTTTCATGTGAGCAGGATTTTGGTTAGCTGGAAAATATCTACCCTGTAAACTTTTCCTTGCAGAAGTACATCTGAAAAATGTTTGGGATCTATACTTCTAGTTTAGAGTCCCACCACAAAGAAATATCAATTTGCCTTGATGTTGGCAGGTGCTGAACACTACGAAGACTGTAAGAGTGGCAGGTCCCATGTTACCAGACTTCAGTCATTTGGATGTGACATTTAGGCCACCCTTGCTTGTGTTTAGAGAGCCAGGGAAACCTCCACCACATTTCTCCCCTCCTTCTTCAGTGAGCTGCCAAGGCAGAGAGTCAAGAGGGATAAAAACATCATTGGGGCCCAGGCATCCAGCCATGTTTCATCCTATACAGACATTTGGGATCCAGCTCTTCACCCACATCAGGGCCACAGAGCTTCTGCTCCAGATCTATGCTCAAACTGCTCTTAACACTTGGAACAGGCAGTGTTCCACACTGGCATTCTGTTCCTTTATTGGCTCTTGCTTTATTAATAACAATAACTATACACTCAAAGCATAAGCAGAATATCTGTGTACATGCCAGAGTAGAATCTAAACTCTCCTAGACTCTAAGGATAAGAAGGTTTATAAAAACAGTGCATACAGAGAGGAAAAACGTGAATTTCAAATGCCCTGAAAAATAAAAAACAATCACAGAGACAAATTCAGTTTCCATATTTTTGCAGTACAGCACAAAGTAAAGAGGAACCCCTCCCTCACTTTCTTCATTAAGATCAGTCAAAAGACCCTCAGTATTTAATGCAGAAATGAGATACTCATTAAATTTTTGTTCTTTAAAAACTCTCACTCTGTAAAGGGAATTCAATCTGGTTCTCTTTAGATTCCTATGTTAAAAGGCCTTATGGTGGGTTTCTCATAAGCAACCTCTTAACCATTTCAGCTTGCTGAAAGTATAATGTGGAAAAAAAGTGCATTTATTTGAAAAACAAATCTTGAAAGTTTAGCCATTAGCCTCAACACCAATAAAATCTTCTGGTTCAGTCTGGAGTCTCTCAGGGGTAAATGTACAGGTGCTAACTGCTGAGCAGCTGCAGCAAGTGATGAATTTAGGGAATGGTATGAAGTTTAAAAAACAAGATGACCAAATGAGATACATTTTACAATCAAAGCCCAAGCTTATGTTAAAAATTAGAATGCCTTTATAGATGCTTTTGTTTTTCCCCTGAGCCTTCTAAAATCAGTATGGCAGCTAATGCAGAGCTAACAGTCAAAGTATTGAGTACTTCTGGCAAGTTCTGACTCAGTGAAAAGCTGAAGCAGAAAACATTTGTGGACTATTATTATTTTTAATGTGTGTGGTAAAATGAAATAACAAGATTAATGGTCATCCCTTACTAATTTACATAAAAGTCCCTTCATCCTACTCCAACAGCTCTAAGAAACAACACAGTGAACATGAAGAAAATTTGCACTTTTTCCTAACAGGTTTCTTTTTGGCTCCCTTGATGGTGAAGTAGAAAGAAGTAAGGCTAAACACAGAGAGGAAGGTTTGGGTCCATTCTGGGTTGGCAGTACCTATTATAAAGCCAGACAACCAAGTTAAAAGCACAAAGCCCTTTCTTATGATATTAGAGACCTTACAGGTATTAACAGGGTCTTATCTAGTGAGACTATAGGTAACTGCTAGATTTCCAGCTCCTATTCTTTTCCAAATATTTTTTTTCCTCTGATCCTTCCCATTATTTTATCTCTGCTCCTTTTTTTTTTGTTGCCTACAATTCTTCTTTTCGCTATGATATCTGACAGACACCAGACACAAAACGGAGCTCCTATTTCTGCTTTGCTGCAGGCCTCTACCAAAGGCATGAAAAGGGCTGCACAAGCACTGGGTCCCTTTTCCTGCTCTCTGGGAATGCAGATAATGTTGGGGTTTTGGGTACACAGCATTGGGTTTTTAAAACAGTGACTTCCATGAGCATGGAAGGTTATTCCAGCACAGAGGAAACACAGGAACTCCAGTAAAACCGCCATGCCATGTTCCAAAGAGGTGCACTGAAAGGGAGTTCCAGCAGACACAAAGGCTTTCAAATCCCTTGCCTCCATTCCCTTGTCTCCCAGTGTTCCTGAAGAGTATCAGCATTGGAAACAAAACCATCCTATCCTTGTTTTGAGAAACAGCCTTTTGGAGCATTTCATTTAACAGGACCTGCAGAACCCAACTGAGCATCTAGTTCCACTGACAAGAAGAGAAAACATCATCTATTCCCTGATGTTCTTAGCACACACTGAATCCCTGCTCCAAGGAATACTTCTAGCTGCTGACTCAGGGGGGAGAGCCCGGATCACACATAACATCTGCATGTTCATACTATGGATCCCATTCCAGTAAGGCAATGAACAGGGTGCTTCATGGGAAATTCTTGTTTCAGAAGGAAAAGAAATGAGGTTAAATTGAAGACCACATCCTGACTATGCCTGCACTTGGTAGAGCTTGGAAGAGGCTTTCCAGATCTTCTAGTTCAACTGTCAACCCAGCACCACCACAACCACCCCTAACACCTATCCAGAGTCCTCTGAATTTGCACTTTTTCCTGACCAACCATTTCCTTTGGCATAAAGGATCTTTAGTGTTAGTCACTTTCTCAGTCTGTAAATAAGAAATCGTCGGATTCAATTAACTGTATCCATGCTGCTGCACTATAAGCCTCAAAGTGATGTAGAAATTATCTGGCTTCCTGACCTGAAAATTTGCAGATGTAAACATGACATTATCACAATTTAAAGTCCAACCAGTGCATCAGTCCATCCACCCATGCAGAAGCCCTCCACGTGGAGCTCAGTGGATGCCTGCATGGGAACTCAGAGCCCCCCTCTCTCTCTGCACTGCCCTATGGGTTCAGCTCATGCTGCTGGGAATGAGAAAAGGCTCCTCAGCAATCTTCTGAGTTACATAGCTTTTTTAAACTGGAACCATGATGAGGGCCATGGCTTTGTGCAGAACAGCATGGCATGTGTGGGACGGCAAGGAGCCCTGCCAGAGCACCAGGTAGGGAAAAGGAGAATCCTGTGCTTAGGTGTGCTGAGAGAATAAAAGGCAGCTCAAGAATAAGCCGTGATGTTTTGTTAGAAAATCAAGCTAAGTCTTTCCTAGATGTCTCTTGAGGCAGAGCAGCTTGTTGTCTATTTGTTGAGTAACATCCCTACAGTAGCACAAATGGGAAATGTTACACCTTTTCTCTCTATTTAAACACCTGCTACTATTACCTACATGTCAGGCTCACCTTGAAATTTCCTCCAAGCTGTGTGTGGCCCCTGGCAGCACCACAACATGGTGCAGTTGACAGAAGTGTTCCTTCCAGAGAACCAGGAACCAGGCCAGTCTTGTAGCAAAAAACATGTATTAAAAACATCAGTCTTCCTTTGAAAGTGATCAATCTAAATGTACATATTGGACCAGCCATTACCAATGCTTTGCTTTTGTTTTTCTTACAAGAAAAATTAAGCAGTTCATGTAGTGAATTAGTGATTTTCTCTTCCATCATTGAGTAATTTCTAGAAAGAAAAAAAATATTCCAAGGCCAACTGTATATTTATCATGTTCAGTGCAAAATAAATCCCATACCAGGTCTTCCATCCTAGGCTTCCCAAACTCTTGTACACGCTTTATAAACACTATTAATCATGCAGAACCTGTCAGCAGTGTTAGCAGAGCACATAATGTATTTGGAACATTTGCAGCATAACAGCTTTGAATGTAAAGGTCACCATCTCCACATTAACTCCATCAAAATAATTGGGTAATTTTCCTTTAAAAACACACAATACAGTTTCTCCCGGAGATCCCATGTGGCAGCTGAATCTGACATCTGTGAAAGAAAGCATGGAGCTGCATGTATAGTATCACAAAGCTGCACGGAGGATCAAAAGAGTGTATTTGCTTATGTTAGCTCCTAAACAGAGGAATGTCAAACCCAGGAATTACACCAATGCATCCAAGTCAAGCCCATGCAAGCGAAGCATTTTTTGCAGGAATGATATAGCCCTTCTCCATCGGCGAGTGGGATCCAGCTGGTGTGCAGAGCGCCTGAGGAGTTACTGTGACTGAATAAAGCCCCCTTCCTCCCTCCTCTTCCTTCTGCTGGGAGCGACTGTGGATCTCCTCCACTGGGCACAGGAGCTGGCCTTCTCTGAAATGTGCCAGCATCACCAAACAGGTGGTGGGGAAGCTGTCAGCGTGTCCTCCTCGCCTCTCCTGCAGCCCCTTCAGCCCTGCCTGTCCCACAACCCAGGGCTGCACCTCAGCCTTGTGCTCCTCTCTACAAAATCTTGCCTTTGACTAAGCTGATGGTCAGCCACAGACACACAGCTCTTTCATTACTAGAACAGTAAGCGATGGGTGACAAAAAGAAGGTATCATCTGTCTCATCCACCCTTGCTGTCATAAGTCTGCCCTGGTCCTTCTGGACAAACTATTGCTCAGAGTGGCCTCCTGGGCACATGCTAGCACATGTTCAGCCACTGTCAACCACATCCTTTTCCACTAGGCAGCTTTCCAGCCACTCTACCCCCTGCCTGTAGCACTGCAGGGGGTTATTGTGGCAGATTTGCAGACAGAAGGGTGCAAAGATCACCAGACAAGTGAGGGATGCCACAAATGAAGAGACACACAAGCACTTTTTTTTCCTAACAGCTAAGGCCTAACTGCAAACACCAAGATTTCTGCAAATAAGATGAACAGGGAACCATAGGCCTCACAGTACTGCAGAATTCTACTTCTTTGAAGACTATAAGTGTTTTCTGAAGTTATCCATATAAGATACATTATTTCATGTAGTCAATTATCAATACAACAAATTAATTCCAGCCAGTGGGCCAATTTTGAGCTTTCCTAGATTTGTTACCCTGGAGATTGGATGACTCTTGCAGCCTCCTACAGCAAACAATTTTTATGTGCTGGTTGCTTCAAGCAGTGGTGTGAATCCTGATTTCTCCTTCATGATCAGACAGCCATCTTCCTCTAGCTTTAAAATAACTCCTTTCACAATGACATTTGAGAGGCCATGCCAACACACAACACACACCCCTCAGAGCCAAGTTAGCATATGTGCTACCATGGGTTGGAGCCATGGAGAAATCTATCTTCCACTGTTTGTCCTCTGAACTGAGAGTTTTACAGCACTGGGAATATAAACCTGTCTGAATGGGTGGATGTTAGAGAGGAGAGTCAAAACATCCAGCCCATCAAGATGACCAGCACTACTGATAGAATCTTCATGGAATTATAAGTTTAAAAATCCCCTAAATCAGTCCAAATGGTGGACTGGAAAATTCATCAAGTCTGTTGTACCCAAGGAAAAATACAGAAATAGATTCTTTCATCATCTCTGAATTCTCATCCAAAGGCAAAGTGGTGGTTTTGAAATTCCTGGTGTCCTCATCCCTAGATAAGGTCATCATGTCCTCCTTGGCGCTGCAATTTTTCCCTTCCTAGCAACAGGCTAGGCCAAGCAGCTCTTCTGCTGGCCTTACATGGTGTGGTGGGAGAAAAAGTGCTTTAGATCACAGACATTTGATTCATTGTTGTCACTTTTAATGAGCACTAATAGCTCACATTTTGCAAAGGAAATAGCTGCCTAGTATAACTGGCCATTGGCCACCACTTTGTTTTCAAAGAGTGCTGGCTTGCTTTGTCCATTGGCCAAATCCAAATCCCAATCTGAAGGAGAGATGAGGCTCTGTATTTCACTGTTCAAACCTTGTATTGTCCATGGACCACTCTTCAGCCATAAGACTATACCTTACAAAGGGACCCAGATGGAGTAACAAGAGCGTGATCAAACATATTGGGAAGGAGATCAGGGGAGCGACATGTTCAGGAAATCTCCTTCATAACATCAGATGGCAGCTGCTGCTCACCCTACCAAAGTCACAGCAAAGGGCTGCCATTTGGCCTCCCTGGCAAGTTTTACTGAGCACTAACACAAAGCCAAGGCACTGAGCACAAAATCCCGGGCCCAAGAAAGGAAGTGGCAACCATTCCCTCCCAATATCCAACCTCAGAGGCAAAGTTTTGGCTTCAGGCTCTTTCATTAACTCAGCAAATTACCTCAAACCAGCAGGTCCCACTACTTTTCCCAGGTTTCCAACCTGCAGGGAAGCAGCACATTTCCACCCCTTTGTGAACTGCTCAGAGGTGAAGGGCTCAAAAACCTGGCTGAGCACCCACGACTCCTGTTGTACTGCTCTTGCCCAAAGCAGAAAGTAGAATGCTGAAGCTGGGACTGCACAACAAGCTATTGCTTCTGATAAATATGATAAAAGCCGCCCCAGCAATCAGTAAACAGTGGTATAATTAGCAAATGTTTTTCTATTTACTTCCTTTAATATGCAATAGGGGGAAATGAAATAAAATGTCAAGGACTTCATCAAACAGATGGTTCTGCACTTATTATTTTTCTCCGCTGTATTGTTTGCGTCAACTAAAGAAGAAACTCCTTTACGAAGTGTGACTCATGGATTCCTGGGAAGCTGCATTCTCAGCAGGGGGAGGATAGCAGGGAAGGACAGGAAAGGGGAGGGAGGAGGACTCAGCTCATGAGCTTTTATTAGGAGCATTATTATGTCTCATTAATTAATCTGAGCGCCGCTTTAGTGACGTCTCGGTCTCATTTCACAGGAAAAAATTACTCTGGATTGCCAAGTTAAATAGACAATTACAGGAAGACCAAATTATGCCTACATTGCATTCCCTCAGGGCACCAGGCCAAGTTCATGTCAAATCCATAATAACTAGACTACCCTCACTAAAAACAGCTCCTGTGGACATACGTCATGAGCCATTTGTAATCTACACAGAGGATGTATTGATCTTCCTTGGCCTTCCTTTCTCATAAACTCATAATAGCAAAGACAGGATTTTTTAAGTGTCTAACTCTCTGCAGCACATATGCAGAACATAAGCTGTGTTAACTCCAATAAAGCCTAATTAAAGTATAACCATTAGCTGTTTAATTTCCTTTTTCTATCCCAAGGGGCAGCTGCTTAGAGAACAGGAGGAAAAGCTTAGTACATTTCAGAGGAGGAATGCAAAGAAAAAAACCCTTGTATTTTCCCTGAAGACAGACATAAAGGTAAAACCCAAGAAAGGTCTCTCTTTACCAGGTAAAACAACCCCACCAACTTTCCGGATCTGCTTGGACTACAGAACAGCTAGGAGATCCCTACGAAAAGAATGGGAACAAATTTCTTGAACAAATGTGTCCAAGAAAATGCAATGCCCTTAAAAAAGAGTTGACATGAGAACTACTTACACCTTTGAGTCCCACTATCAGAACTCCTTCTGCCACCTGCAGCCCCCAGCTCTTGGTCTATTCTTTCTCTCTTCCCCTCACGTGCAGATCTGTCCTTTTCCCCTTGCTCCCACCTGACGACTCCCAGCTGGAGGGGCCACATTGTTCCCAGTCCTTGTACATTCCCTGATCAGTCCCCTCAGCTCTGGTGTTTTGGAGCCCCCTTTCAAGCACAAGTTTCCTTACTCAGGACAGTACTACTGGCTCAAGAAAAAACTGGTGCTGATTGAACCAGAGCACCAAGAGAGAGCCTCGCACAACCATGACAGTGCAAATCTTCCTTCTTTCTTGCAGTCCCAATTTTTCTCAGCACTTCTCTCAGGCCAGTTGCTATCTGTTGTTGTTGTTCCCCAGCTCAGAGTTCACATATGAAGAAATTATCTGGATGACAGTGCACCCTGCTCATCTACCAGGAGATCTGGGTCACTCTCCCTCCTCTGGCACACCTCTCCTTGTCAGAGGAGGCACAGCCTCTCATTCTCTTTCCCAAAAAGGTGGAGGTGAGTTGAACTCCATGTGGCTCTGTCATGACCCAGACCTAGCTCTGTCACCACCACCAACAGTGGCAGGTAAAGTCATCTGCAACACAAATCCCAGCAGCTTCCAACTCGGAAATAACACTGTCCTCCTCCCTCAGTTGCAGCTACATATCACTAAGCACACCAGAGATTATCCCCTTCTGCTCCACACACACTGATATTCATACACACATTTCTTGCTCTATGCTCCTGACACCTCCCTTCACCTGCCAAAGAGTTCATTTTGTGTTTTAGGTTGTTTGGGGTTTTTTTGGTAAAACAATGAGACAAATTAAACTGCACGAACAGCCCCCAAAGAACAGCCAAGCATGAATGTGCCTGCCAGCCTGGTGTAAATTTTAGTGTGGTGTTGCACATCCCTTCCGTTGTTCTTGGCAAGCGAGGGTGACGCCATTGCCACATGGTTCACGCTGGTCACAACTGGTGATATGAAAAAGAACAATCAGCCCCTTCAAAAGGCCTTTGAAACTATTGTGGGGATCCTGGAAGGGGCTTTGTTTTCTCCTTCTTGCCCTAATGCTGTACAAATGAGCAATGAGTGTTATTAAATCTCTGTTCCTTCCTCAGGCAGCAATGCTCTTTCCCTTTTTCTCTCTACTGTCCCAGTTTAGGATTTTTCATGATCCAAGCCAACCTATTCAAGTGACAAAGCAGATTGCTTTGCAGCATGGCCTCCAGCCAAAACTGTGACCTTTTTAACAGTGAGGTGAAATGGCAACATTTTGATTATCATAATGTTTTTGTTTTGGAGCAAGGAAAATTGTTTTTCATTCTTTAACAACCAAGGAGCTTTCACCTTACCAGAGGTTGCTTGGTCTAGAGAAGCAGTTTTGCAAAATTGTCCAACACCTGTGACAATCTGTTTCATGTTTTTCTCTGACATTTAATAAATGTTTTGTCAATTTCTCACAATCCTGTTAATATTTACTTATAAAAACTACTGTTAGATTTTTAAATAACATTGCTGAAAAGCGTAAGAAAGCCCTCAACACCTTATGTCATATTTTTAGATGCATGAAGCCTGCTTTCTTAGTATTTTTAAAATTTGAAAATTCATTAAAAAGGGAAAATCCCAATGAAAAATGAAAACTCCAAACACAGTCTTTGTGGTGAAGGCTGCTCTGCAAAGGGCTGCACACTGATAAAGGCTTTCCTGTTCTGAAATAGCAATAGGAAGAGGTGGAAGCATCAACTTCTTGTTTAGTTCTCAGCTCCAGCTCCAAGCAAAGGCAGTCTGAATCATGTTGCCCTCTCCATTGCCAACTTTTGTAAATTTAACCTTGATTTTTTACTTCTTACTCTTTTTTTTTTTTTTTTTTTTTTTTTAGAGAGAGTCCACCCATTCTGCAGTCTGTTCCCTGCAAAAGAACTGAGGGGTCATTAGTGAAAGGAGATTTTCCAACAGTAAGAGGAGTTTTGAGGCCAGAAAAGAAACTGCATGTAGAACGGAGCTCTGCCTCTTGATTGCTATGCAAATATAAATTTACAATCATCCTTTGGAAAGATTTCATCTAATATTGAGATCCACAAAAGAACAGAGGGCTACATGCTACAAATGCTCAAAATGCTAACTTTCAATCTGTAAAGTCAGACTCTTTTTTTTTATACCGAAAAAAATAATTAAAAAAAAAAAATCTTTGTTTTGTCTTCAGCACCCACCAAACGATTCTGTACATATCCTGCAATAACTTTACAGGGAATAGAAAAATCTAGAGCAGTTAGGGCAGCAAAAGTTTCTTAGAGCCTAAGGCTTTCCTTCTCTTGCCTTCTCCTCCAGAGACAGTTGGAAGTGAGGAAGAAAGGTTTGTGAGTTTAAAAAGGTGCATGTCACCCGTTTTAACCATTTCTTAAGGCATTTACACTATTTACTAATGAAGGTGTGGACAAACTCATCAAGTCCTGACTCTCTAGGAAGGTAAAGCACACCTTCCACAACCTCATGTGAAATAGAAGAGCTCCTTTCTTGCAGGTGTGGACATCTGTCTCATTTTCCACTCCGGTCAAAAAACCATGGGTTCCTCCATTATTTACAGTGCTCCACCCTGTAGAGGTGTTTGTAAGGAAGGCATTGCCAAGCTTCACAAGTCAACAACATAATCTGTTGGTGCTTGTTTTCTCCCAAGGGCCTTCCCTCCCTTTATGGTCCCTCTGTCACCAAGTGGCTCAAGAGAAGGTGTTTACAGGCAGAGGTGCTGCAGCACTTCCCCTCCTCTGGCAGCGTGAGGCAGTTGTAAAAGTCATCATGTAACATCTCACTTCTCCGAGGCAGGAGATGTCACACAGCATGATGAAGATGCTGTCTGGTGCATACTCCTCCAGCGGGCCAGGAAGAACATCTGTCACCAATATTTCTGCTTCAGCTCCATCTGCACCTGGTTGTTCTTTCTGCAAGTTCCTGTGTTATTTTTCTTCCATATACTCAGACACCCTGCAGTGAGTTTGTTATCTTACACGGATTGCCATGGACAAAGTGTTTGTCCAACAGATGCAAGAAAAAGCAGAGAAATTAGCACCAAGTAACAACACTTTTTCCAGAACAGACAACATATGCTTTTGTGGCTCCCAAGATATTCTGCTTATCGTGCGTCTTGATGTTTTCCCTTTTACGAGGGTACAGCAGGAAAGGCTTAACTTCTGGCCCATTAGAAAGAGCCATGGCAGCATGTTTCAGGGTGGTAGGATAGCATGAATACACATTTGTTCCAAGTGCTGTCAAATAAATCTTAGTACTGAAGACAGGAAGGAACCACACTGCAAACAAATTGAAAACAGGGAATCTATAAGAAGACATCAGAGTCAGGATGAGATAACAGACTGAGCTTGTGATGCCTACTGCACAGAGGATTCATCTTTCTCTTTCACCTGCTATTTCAGTATAACATGAGGTTTGAAAGACCACAGTTTTCCTTGGAAGGGAGGAATTGTTAAGATGTTAGAGAAAGAAAGTATTGTCTTTCATTTACTCATTCCCTGTTTGTTTAACTCACCAGAGAAACCTGCACATAGAGCAGCTAATGCTTTATCATTCATGTCCCTTATCATGCCCTGAGGGCACGTATTGTGTGTGACTCATAATTAGTTTGTTTGTATAATAATAAAAGGAAAACAAGCAGCCCCATATCTCTGTCACACTAACAATGAGCTGACACATACTTAATCAAAATAGAGGATGCTGAATTAATTCAAGGAGGTTGACTTTCACGAGGGACAATTGGAAAATTCTCCCAGAGCAGTTAGTCACTCAGGCAGAGTTCAGCCAAACACATGATGAAATCTGTCACATTCATTCCAGAACTAATAATTTCCCAGAAAAAAATCGGTTGCTTTAATGTATTTCCAGACTTTGCCACAAAGCAGAGGATAAATGAAAGAGTGATGCATCTAAATACTAAGAAGTTCAGCGAGAAGAAAAAGTCTGCAGGGAAGTTTGCTCACACTTCTGACACCAAGCCAAGAGCACCTTCCTGTGCCCTGGCAAAGCCTTCTCCAGTGGAAAAGTTTAGGGCAAAAAAGACACCCAGTTAACCAGTTGTCAAGAAAAAAAGAGACAAATAGCATAATTTATCAAAGAATCTCATTTTCACAGCTGGCCCTTTGTGAAAGCATTACAGGCAGAGGTTGCTGGAGCAGGAAAACAAAGTAATTGCTGGCTCTATGGCTGCTCTGCACGTGCTCAGGATGGGACTGGCTGTTCTGTTCAGCTTTAGGTATTCCAGAAATACTACATCATCCACTGAAGCAATACAGGACATTTTGGGCGGACTCTGCACAGCACTATGAGGTATAGAAACGGGATGAACAGATCCAGACACCTTGTTAAAGGATGACCCAGCTCAGCAAAAGCCTGCTCTGTTTACCTGCATGAGACAATAGCAGAGGAAAAATCTTCCATTTACAAGCAGAAAGAGAAAAAACATGTTTTTCTGGATACCTAAGTTATCCATGATGGCTTCTTTTTTTTCACTTGAGCAAACATATGCCTTTCTCTAAGGCTATGCAGGAACCTTACACCTAAACATCTAAGTCCAACATTAAATATGGCAAAGAGAAAACATTCCCTCACTTTATATTCTATACTGTGTCCTCTTTTCATGCTTATACCCATTACTTGCTTGCCCAGAAAAGAGTAATTTGTTACACAGCATCAGAGCAACATAGGTTCCTAAAGGAATACATGAAAAAAGGAGAAATACGTAGAAATCTGATGGAAGTACCTTTGATTTATCACATCAATAATGCACAGGTTTTCTCTTGCAGGTATTAGGAAAAAAACAAAGGGTGGTGGTTTTATAGCTTAGCAAGTCACTCATATGTCTCCTGAATTAGGTGAGTAATAAAATTGTTATGAAATGCATTTGGAACAAGACACACTGCACGTGCCTGACAGACTTTTCTGAAGCTTAATGCCTGCACTCCTCAATTCTGCTTCCTTTCAGACAGTCTGACTTTTTCCTGCTGATTTGCTCATCAGAGTTCTGCTTGCATTTACAGCACCACAATGGAAAACATGCAGGGACTGAATCAGAAATGATCTACAGGATATTCTTAAGCACAGACTAGCCAAGTCTTTAGGGAAAAAAATATTCAGTGTCAGATGATTAGTGATATTATTTTCATTACTCTGAGCAATGAACTACTCATGTTATATTTGCAGAAGTAGGGGGGAAAAAAAAGGAAAAAATGCAAGTCATGACTTAAACTTGTCTCTCTTGGAGTAGGTAAAGGTACAAATTAGTGGAAGAATAATGCAATGTCATGGATACTGTTCCTTTATTTCAGAGGCCAGCACATTTTTGAGGGATTAAATGTGATGAATAAACAGTCTTTCCCATCTCTGCTTGAAAAGCTATTGCAACTAGAGTGTTAACTCACAATATTTGACTTCTTCAGCCTACCAGGGAGCTTCCTGGGGAAGCCAGGAGGAGGCTTGTGGCAGCATTCAGACTGACTGTCAGTCCAGCTTCATGACAATCCATTTATCACTAAAAGAACATGTTGACTTTTGGTCAGTAGTTTGGCGATTTATGCCCAGAGGAGGCTAAAATTTCCTGTGGACACAAATCATCTCATCTTGTGGCCATCTGCTGACAAAACCAGGTAAGCCACCATGTGTCTGGCCACCATTCAGAAAAAGTCAGGGTGTCCTCCTGGGGGTTATGACTCTTCACTGTAGAAGTTCAGGTGTTTCCAAAAGTAACCCTAATTTACTCAAATGATAACATGAAACAGTATTTAAAAGAAAACTACAATTTTAAAGCTTAATAAAAAGGAAAGCCTTAACCTAAATCTGTTTATGAAATAGCTACTAAAAGAAAGAGTATGAATGAATTCAAGGAAGTTTTACTATGTGACTGCTCCCCCCATCTGCACCACAAGTGTTGTGACAGTCAGAGTCTTCACGGTCATTTGTCACACAAGGACCAGAATTCAAATTTCATATTCAGCAGAGGAATGACAGCAGCAGCCACTGCTTCCCAGCAGCCCCAGCTGTTTTATTTGCGATTCCCTCATGTGCTGTGCCCTCACTGCCTGGCTTCTCTGGGTGCCTGCAGTGACACTTCTGTTTGTCCATGGGCTGGTGGCACTGGGATGTCCCCCCCACTGGTGTGACCACTGCCCCCTGCTTGCAGCAGGGTCATGAGGCTGGACACCCGAGCAGCTTGGCTCACACTGTGCCTGATGGTGGCCCAGGTGTCACCCTTGTGCCATCTTTGCCTGAGGTGACCACAAGTGACCTGGTGTCTGCATAAGACAGAGTCCTCTCTCCCTCTAGAAGCTCCTCTCCCATCCTCTGTGCTGCCTTTTGGGATCTCCTGGTGCTGTGATCATCCAGCTGCTGATGCACATCAGAGTATCCATAGGCAGAGATGGTACAGAGGTGTCCACTTCATCTGCACAGGCACCTCCCTGACCATGCCTCTCACCAGCTGTACCCAGGGCAGCACAAAAACCAGGCATGGTGCAATGAAATGCCCCAAGACATGCCAGAAGAGGATGCTTAAGAAGCCATGTGCAGTCACCAGCAACAAGCAGCACATAGCCCAAGCATCACCAGTGAAAACTCCCCTTGGTTTCATGCACTCACAGAGGCCAGCCTGCTTTGGCACCCTGTCCAACACTCCCAGGTCTTTGCTACCAAGTCAGTGTAAAGCAGAGAAAGCAGTGTTTGCAGCCCGAGCCCAGTGCCAAAATCAGTTATCAGAGTGCTCTTGCAGCAGTGAATGTCATCATTTACACAGCAGCTAGTGAAGTTCATCCTCTCAGTGCAAATATTTATATGATGGACCTATGGCAAATGTCTCCCTTCTTGACACTTCCCTATATTTACATACTTAAATAAAACTCCTCAATGACTCCCCTAAATGAGCCATACCAAACACACGGTTGGACTCACAGTTAATGTCACTTGTAATCCTTCTCCTCTGAAGCAAATCCTCAACATCCATTAAAACCACTTAAACCATCCATTAAGACCAGTCTTCAAAGCCTGCCCTCAAACACCCTGTCCCCCCTAGCTAATCATTCCTCCTGTGGTCCTCCCTCCTCCTGACCAGCGGGAATGACTTGTAAGAAATGATTCAAACCCTGGCATACAACTACAGCAGTTTCCTATGGATGCCATTACTCTTCTGCACACCCCAGCACCATCACCTGGGCAGCATTTCAGGCAGATGATCTGTCCCTTCTTCTACAGTCATCTCTGATTAGAGTAATCTAGAAAATTCCATGGAGAAGAAAGAAGATTTCTTGAGCAAATACATGCCTTTCTCTAAGGCTGTGCAGGAACCTCACACCTAGACATGTAAGTTCAACATTAAATATGGCAAAGAGAAAACATTCCCTCAATTTATGTTCTATACTGTCTCCTCTTTTCAGGGGGAAGAATATTGGAGCAGGGTCATGTAACAGGATATAAAGTGGGATAAGCAGGTTGCAATGTTAAGAAAAGCAATACCTCTTTAAAACATAGCTGCACACTAGCCTGTAGTGAAATTCAAGTGGCTGCTAACCAAATTGTGAATCTTTACCACTCCCAGTATTTCCCATGGCAAAAAACCCAACCCAAAACTGTACGTAGAGAAGGAGAACTCAAGGAGATGAGAAGACAGTGACATGAGAAGAAAAAACCCTTGGGATCATAGGCAAAAAGTCATACAGAGGTGTTCCCTGGGCAGGGCTCTGGTGGCCAGCCTGTGATCACACACTCATCCACCTGTACAGAAGAGCCTCTGTGACTGCAAAAAGCCCACAGCTCTGAGAAATAAGGACACAGCAGCAAGGTCATAGTAAAAGCTTAGAAGAAACCAGAGGATTATAAGATGTCACCAGAACCAATGCAACACCAGACTGGTGGCTCTTGATCCAAAAAACTACTTGCCACAGGTTGTCTTGATGCCTTAGACTGGTTTCTGCACTTGGCCACCAGACCGTGAGATTTAGCACTCAAAAAAAAGGAAGGAAGGAAGGAAGGAAGGAAGGAAGGAAGGAAGGAAGGAAGGAAGGAAGGAAGGAAGGAAGGAAGGAAGGAAGGAAGGAAGGAAGGAAGGAAGGAAGGAAGGAAGGAAGGAAGGAAGGAAGGAAGGAAGGAAGGAAGGAAGGAAGGAAGGAAGGAAGGAAGGAAGGAAGGAAGGAAGGAAGGAAGGAAGGAAGGAAGGAAGGAAGGAAGGAAGGAAGGAAGGAAGGAAGGAAGGAAGGAAGGAAGGAAGGAAGGAAGGAAGGAAGGAAGGAAGGAAGGAAGGAAGGAAGGAAGGAAGGAAGGAAGGAAGGAAGGAAGGAAGGAAGGAAGGAAGGAAGGAAGGAAGGAAGGAAGGAAGGAAGGAAGGAAGGAAGGAAGGAAGGAAGGAAGGAAGGAAGGAAGGAAGGAAGGGGTGGTGGTTTTGTTGTGTATTGCTACACAGCACAAAAGCAAGCTTGGCTCAAGAGGTATAAAAGGTATAAATCACATCTACATGGCAAGAATTCATTTATGACCTGTCCTTGACTCCTTCAACTAAAAAACTACTCTTGCTGAAAGTGGACCACACACATTTGGAATCTCTTTTCATGTGGGCCACTCAAGAAAAGGTACAGAGGGAAACATCAGAAAAGAGAAAAAAAAATTGAAACAGGTCCAGATATTTATTTTAAAAGGTGATTTTTAATTTTTTTTTAAGAAAAAAGGCAAATGATTGAAACCTTAACATTTTTACATCTAAGTAGCAGTTTCAATCAATTTTGGCAGCAAAACCATCTTATTTCCAGGAGTGAAACAGCAAGTCAAAAGAAGAGAACTGAGGTTTTGGGCACTAACCAGGGACAGAAGGGGCTGCCTTTAAGCTCCACCTCAATGAGAGACTTGCTGTTGAAGAATCAAGCAGCATTTTGAGAAATTCCCATAAATGTGGAAGAAAGGCAGGGAAGGGGCAGGTTTGAGACCCTGCAAGCACAAGGTATTCTTGTGGTACTGTTGGAAGTCCTTAAAAAGGGTTGGTGGGGAAGACATGAGATCGCAGACCATTTATCTCTTTTCTCTCTATCTCCATCTCTCTTTTATTTTTATCCTCAACGAAGCACATGGAAAGTTACAGCTTTTTTCCTTGGGTAGAAAAGGAGCATATTCTGAAATCTCAAAGTTTTGCAGGACAAGAAATCTCCTCTCTGCCTAGCTCAAAGGAAAAACCACATCACCTACAGGACCTGCACAGGCACACTCAGGAAATATGACCCTACCTAGAGTTTGCTAATTCTACCATAAAAGAATTTTTCAACCCCTGCAGAATTCATGTACCTTTCTTGGCTTTATGACTTTGGCAGTTTCTTCCATATTCCAAGCAATAAGTCTTGTCTGCTGCATTTCTTTTCTTGCACGGCTACTTTTATACAGCTGAAATATTTTCCTGCGATCATTCTTTGTCATAGATATGGGTCAGACTTCAAAGAAATAGTCAGAGTACTATATTTGCAATTTTTCCTTCCATATCCCCTGTCCTGGTCCAGCAATTGGTATTTTCCACTCTCAGACTTTTTCGTATTCTTTATAGAAAGTCTCTATAATATTATTTTAATTCCTCAGACATAAAAGTGGAAAACCCACAATAAAACCTTCATCTTTCTCTTCCCAAGAGAAGTAGTCTAAAATAAGATTTATATATATATATATATATATATATATATATATATAGTGTCCTGGATTAAAGATATTTTGAACTGAGAAATTTGGTTGGTAGTATTTGATTCCTGTTTTCATGGCTTCAAAGTAAAGAAGAGAGTTTCTACACACAGCACCGAGACGAATGAGACCCTGAGGGTAGAGCCTGAATAAAATCACATGAAATGTCTCTACTGCAAGACATAACCCATACCAACATCACAGATCACAGTGACACTCAGGCCCTGACCCATCCTCACTGACATTAAATCAAAGCCAGCAATGTCCACATGGATCCTGCTAGGAGATCTTCCCACCATCACCCCACTGCCTGGGGTCTGATCAAAGCACTCACAGAATCCTGGGCATGGTATCCCAGCACCATCTCCCTATGGAGCCACACAGAGCTGGCCAGAGGGAAAAAGCATCTTCTCTGCATGCCTCCTGTGCCCAGTGATGGGCTGTCCACACCCTTCATCTGGGCAAGGCAGAAACTGAAAGGAACAATTTACCTTCCCATGCAAAACCTCAGGGACTGGGGCCATTATATGTCCAATGGGATGAAGAAGTCCTGCAGATGCAAAGCAGGCACTGAGAGCTCCCACCTCCACATCTCACAAAAGGCAGGAGACAGGAGTATTCCTCATGGCCTTGCTCACAAGCAGGTCTGGCTTTTCATCCCCCGACTTTTGGGTGGCCAAAAGTTGGGAGATGAAAACACCCAGAGCTGCCACCACCCTCTTCTTCACAGTCTAGGGAGGGAAGAGAGGGAAGAGGGTGGCTGCCCACCTCACAGCTACATGGTGAGTTTGGCTCAGCTCTCCAGGAGGGATACTTCTGTGTCCTTGTCCCACTTAGGTCCTATTTGAAAGCCAGAATTGCCCTTTCTCTCTCCTTTCTAGCTGATCATGATTGTCACTTAGGTCTCCTGGAAGACCAACTTGCCAGGGCACGTAGGGTCAGCTGGTGGTTCAGAAGATGCAAAATGAAAGGGCTTCAAACACAAGGCTCTTGGGCTTGCAGCTAACTTCTCTTCCCCCATCCCAACTGGTAGTACTGACAAGCACATTACCGGATAGTGTAGAGTAGTTCCTCAGCACATTGCAAAAAGATGCCAAGAAGAGGGTGCACTCAAGAACAGAAAAGCTGCTTTATGACTCCCAGACACCCACACATGCTAGGACTTTTTCAGCACCAGTTTATAAACCTGTAGTTCAAAGACAAGTAGCAACAACTAATTCCAAGATATCCAGTGTCCCTCTTTGGCACAATTCACGTGTGCACAATAAGCACATCGCCCCCACAACAAATGCAAAGCACATAATCAGCTTCTCTGCTTCTACCAAAGCAAAATTACCCAGGACAACATCCCAGATAAATGACATACAACTTGAGCTCCGTAATGGTCCACGAATACTCAACCTCTAGCCCTGTAGGTCTACAGCAGAATGTAACCTACTTTGCATGGCAGAGGACGTTTTCTGATGTGCCACCTGTACAAAGAACCACCACTATCTCCAGTGCTTTTCTGGCAACTGATCATGCTTAATCTGTTTCATTAGTACTTGTCAGGGCAAACGACATTTCTCATTAAAATGTTCAGCTGAGCTACTCTTACCAGAAGTTTTTGGCTCACAAAAGTCTCACTGTGGAGCTGAAAAGAGAGGGGGGAAGGGGGAAACACACTGCAGGCACAGATCTTGTGGTTGTCTTTGGCAAATAAAGAAAAGAATACCATGAGAATCTGTTCCTCAGCAAAGACCAAGTTCAGGGCTGCTTTCCATGCTGACTTCACAAATTAAGTTTGTGCAAAAGTTACAACTTTTGGGTTGAAGTATAGCCAGTCAAACGGGGAACCAACACACAGCTGAAAACATAGAGAAACACAGAAATCTCTGCCCATGGCAGAGGTTGGAATTAGAAGATCTTTAAGGTCGCTTCCGACCCAAATATTAGATGGTTCCATGATTCTATGAAATACCTATGACATCTTTGTTGAAAGCTGGAAAAGGAAATGTGTGTCAAAAAAAACCAGTCAAAAATTTAAAAAAACCCCTCAACAATTAAATCAACTGTTGGACTGGGATGCAGTGTGGAATACATCTTGAAAAAGAGTCTAAATAATAAGGACACTGTCCAAAGTAGCCAATAACTAGAGCAGAGCAAAGACCTTCTGAAACAACTCTGCCACTGATTTGCCCATCTGCAGTGAAACGGAAAAAAGAAAAGGCATGTTTGGGTAAGAATAAAAACAGAGAGAAAGAAAAAAGACATTACTTGCCTGTTTGTGCAAGGCCTCTGGGTGGATACGGCAGAAGAAGGGATGAGCTTTGGCTGACAGTGTCATTAGATAAAAATCATTCCAAGACAGAAAAGGTGGTGATGATTAAGAGATGGATGGACTGATGGAGGCAACAGTGAGACACAGCATATATCCAAGTCAAATGACACCATCACCTCAACAGCCCGAGGGAGATGATACGGTCTGCATCAGGCCAAATTCAGAGCCCAGCCTATTTTCCATCGCAGCTTTACTTCTTTGTAAAGACCTGACGGTGTTGAAGTCTAAGCTGAAATAACACACTACAAGTTCTCCTTTCCAAAGAGGAGTAAAGAAAGGATTTAATCCAACCATACAGATTGTCTTTTGCCTTAGCACAGCTCTCGTAAACTCCCAGTCCTTTTTAATGTTTTGAAAACAAGAGATAGGGTAAAGATCACTATTGTTCTCATGGGGCGTTGCAAGGGCCCAGCCTTCTGCTCAGGTTTGCTTGATTATACCCATGAGACCACCCTTGAAGAACGCAACTCCTTCCAGCTTGGGAAAGCATGGGGACATGGCATTAGAACAAGGTGACAGCAAGGGACTGGGGGACCACCATGGGGCTGTGACCAAGTGTCACTACCCATCTCAGCCTATGATCCCACCAGGTGCAAAAAGGTCACAAATTCTGCAAGTTATGCAAAAAATAACTTCTAAATAGTTAAAAGACCTACTCCCTGACAATTCTTGCATGCTATTTAAAACTCCTATCAAGGAAGAAAAACAGGAGACTCAATGCACAGAAATACATCCCCCCCACCTGGAAATAATGCTATAAAAAGGAAGTAGCTTAAAATAGGAGTTAGGCGGTGAAGATGTTCAACATCCAGCTTCCCAGGCTCTGGGATCCTTCCCAGGCTTCCCAGTGGATCCAGAGCCTGGACTGTAATAAGCACTCCTATTTCAGCAGCAGAAAGAAATAAGACAGGCCAGTGTGTGATGGCTTCTCAGTGGTTGCTCAACATTTAAAGGCAGACCATCCCCTACATTTTGGGACCCTCCAGTTCCATCGTGTGCGTGTGATTCAGAGGCCAGAACACCCACGGCCAGTCAGCTGTTCATTTTGTGCTGTTCAGTGGCTACCCACAGCATCAGGGCAGTTTCCAGCAAAGATCTGCTGAGCACTGCCCAACTCTTTGTCAACTGCACAGAAAGGGAGAATACACAGCCGGAACTTAGCAGGCAGCTTCACAGGTGCTCCATACACTGTGATGGAGCCAGAAGGTGAATTAGGGTCAATAGTGTTTTGTTCCCATGTGCATGCCCCTCCTCTCCCCATCAGACAAAACTGACCGTGTGGCTGTAGGGGTGCAAAAGGTCCCCCTGCCCTTTTGAGCAGTCACTTCTCCTATTAGCACTGGGCAGGATTTGATGAGCAAGTTATCTCTGTCTGCAGTGTTTCAAGGGGTGAAAAGCTGACTGATACTGGATCTGAAAAATCAAAAGGTGGCCTATAACTGCAGTCACAACAGTATTCTAGGCAAGTTGGGTTCCTTGAGTCCATTTCCATAAACAAAGAAGAATCTGGAAAAAGACAGGAGATCACTGGAAGCACGTGAAAGAAAAGGGATAAACACATTGTTTGGCTCAGCTCTTGTAAGCCATCATATTACATGTTTGTGGTTAGAGGGAGCTGTTTTATTGGAAAAAAATGTTTCCAAGCAACTTTTCTACATAGAAATAACTCATTAATGGAGATTAACCCTGGGAAACAGCTGGAAATGTCTGCAACTAAACCCCAGTGCAAAGTGAACCAACTAAACCCCAAGAGATATTGTGGCACTATGGGCATATGCTTATTTCATGACTGCACCTTCAGGTCACTCATCCCGCTTCAGTGTTCACTGAGGTCACGCTTGCAGATCCTGAGACATCAGGAGTACAAAAGCTTGCTATACCACATCACTAATAGTTCTGCTAAGAAGGTTAAAAAAAGTATTTTGTGCCAGATGAAAAAAAATTAATAATAATTCTGGTTTGAGAAAGGGAGATTAATGAAGTGCCACTAAAAAAAGACTGAATATTGAACCAAGTGAGCGAACAAGAACATGGACTTTATGTTGGGGTTTTTTTGGGGTTTTTTTAAGCAGTTAAAAATATGTAAATTCAGTAGGGAATCCTTTAATTTTCCATCTGTATTTTATTTTAACTTCAAGTTGTCTTCCTTACTCTGGTCTCTTTTCTCAAAGGTAAAGCAAAAAACCTCAAAAAACCCACAGTATTCCTCTGTATCATCTTTTTTCTCCCTTGGCTGCCTCTCTTACCAGAAAAAAAAATTTCAATAAGATCTGTTTGAGGTGGCCTGGTCATGTTGACAAGCGAGTCTTTAACCAGAAGTAACACAAGTATAGTCAAAACCACATGGGACTATTTCAGGGAACTATGTGAGCTGCTGGAGTGAAGGATCTACTGTACATGGATAAATTGGTGTCCCTCTCTGCCCTGTATTCCTCCAAAATGGCACAAATAATCTTCCAGGGTTTTAGAAGTGAAGTTTGCTGACTTGGATGATTTATTTGCATTCATTATTTATTTACATAAAATTTATTTACATTCAACCCTTGCCTATATAAGAAAAAACAATTGACCATCCTTCACTTCAACATTAGCAAGAAGATACCCCACCGTCTTTTACCCAGCTGTCAGAGGTAGTTTCTCCTGGATAAACACAGGAAGAAATAGAAAGCAGAGATCTCACATAGCCTCTAGGCTACAAATGGATCATTATCTACACAATGCTTTTCTTCCTAAAACCCACACATTGTCCAGGTTATTTATAGGACTTCTCCCGGCAGTAGCAGCTAGCAATATAAACAGCCAGTAAATTTCAGGGGTGCACTGAATGCAAAGATAATTCTGGTTTTGCTCTTTCCCTGGGTATTTTGGGAGGTTTTGTCTATGAACTTGGAGCCTTGTGGGGCCCTCAAAGCCAAAATAATAAAATTCACACTGTTAAATATTATTCATCAAGCTGAGAGGTTGCAGTATTACGCCTGGAATGGTGGGTGGCTTTTTAGCAAACACCCTTTGCTGCTGAGTGGGGGGCAGATCCCAAACTGAAAATCACCTTGTGCTTTTGTGAAGTTAGGGTTTACTTAAGAGAGATTTTTCAGAGGTGTTGCTGAAAGGTAACAACTTAAATGCCCCTTAGTGCTTTTGAAAACCTCTTCTCCTTTATGAACCAGTTCACAGGTCCAGCCCCTTTACGCTGCTCAGGCAAAGTGGCGCCCTGGTTAAATGTTTAAGACTAAAAGCGGTGCCAGGAGCTCCTGTGTCTGCATCCACACACTTTTCTGGGCATGCTCTCAGGCTGAGACAGCTTTGCACCATGTGTGGGCAGCTACCAGAAGACTTCCGCACATCCTCTCTTAGAGGATATCTTGCCAAAAGGTCTAGAACCAGCCCCAAGATCCTTTTTCTCCATGTTGCCCAGAACTTCCCATGGGTTGGCTGCAAATGCCTAATGTTTCTTTTCCTCTCTTCCCCTTGCTCTTAAATGGGAATGAGCCTTTTTTTATTTGGACACTTGGCCATCCTTGCAGTAGTTCTTAAGAAAAAGTAGCACATTGCCTTGGGAGCTGACTGTACAAGCGGATAGGACACAGGATTGGGAGTCAAAGGTTACAGCTTGCCCCTAGCCCTGCTTTTTGCTGGGCATTACCTGCAGAAGGACTATTTACCTCTCATTTCCATGCCAAATATTTGGACTGCGAGAACTTAGGCTTCAGGATAACACCTTCTTACACTTTTGGACAACACCAGCCTTGGCAGAACTCTGTTTTTAGGTGAATCCAACCACAGCAGTAAAAGGCAGCCAGTAGACAAGGCTCCAGGATAATGAAAATGATTGTTACAGTACACAAATGATTTTCAGCCGAAGACACCAAGATTTAAACCCAGTGAAGTTAAAACAAACAGTTTCAGTTGAAGACACTGACTGCTTGACCCAATGAAACTAATGATCTTCTGCTAGTCTACAGCTTGAGTTTGCCCTACTATTTTTACCAAGTCATTCCCGCTAACCCGCCAATTAAAGATAAAGTTTGGTAATTACACAGCTATGCAGCACTGACACTGAGCATTCCAGCTGTATAAATAAACACTTGGGCAATCGCTTTTGATTTAGGCAATAGTTTTAATTGCTACTATAAGGCTATTTAAAGAAGGCGCTCTTCCTGTTAATGACTAAAATAAGACAAGTTGATGGAACTGTCATCATTCCTGACGGGTGGACACCAGCAACACAACTCTATCCCACACAATTGGCTCTCATTAGTACCTTTCTGGCAGTATCTCCCTGAAGAAAGGTCCATGCCTGAGCCAGAGGGATAACAAGATTTCCCCTTACTCTATCACCTCTAGACACTGAAGCTCACAGGTACTGCAGTAAAGTCAGTTGTCCTGCGAGTCTAAAAAATTTATTTGGAAATTATGACACCTGACATGTCTCTGAATGCTACAAAAAGTGCTGTGTTAACTCACCACCTTGTTCTTCAAAAACCTTTGGGGTTGACTCAAAAGGAGGCAACAAGCAAGGCTCAGAACAGGAAACAGAGAAAGGGAATATGGTGGGGATAATGGGGAGGCCAGGCAGAAAATCAACAAGAAACAAGCATATTCTCAAACTATCACATATCCACAGGAAGCTTTTCCTATTAAGTTGAGTTCACCTTTCTTCCTTGATCTCATATCTTCAACTTTTTTCATGACAGCAAGTATTCAGGGTTGATATACAGCCATTTGTAAAACTCTGAAAGTGATTTGCTCAAAAGAAGTTGCAAACAAGTTACAACTCTGGTCCAAGCCAGGACATAGCAAGAACCTCAGTTATGTTAGTTCCTGGCAGAGGAAAATAAGCAGGGCAGGGCCTGCAGAAACACAGCAATAGGTAACTCTTTCTTGGGACAGATTACAATGGTGCTATCTATTGCACAGTCTATATACTCATATGCTTGTTTTCCTCCTGCAACTTCTGGGCTTTATTTGCAGAGTGAGCAGAGAGGAAATAAAAGAAAAACAAAACCGAGCAACTTCCTGAAAGCACAGGAAGCAAAAGTAAACTCACTTCAAAAATTTTAATGGTCACCTACTCCTTGAAATCAAGAAGTATAGAGTAAGATGTGCAAGAATAAAATACTTCCTATTGAGGAGACAACTGAATTCATTCCTGCATAATAGGTGGTGATCAGATTTTAGCTTAAATAGGGGTATAGAGACATGGAAACCCAACAAAGGAGTTTGTTGGGTTTGAATTCAATGACAGGAACATGACAGGAACATGGAAAGTTCGGGAGTAATACTTAGTCAAGCTGCTCATATGCTTTTCACAGATGAACTGAGAGCCTTTTAAAAAACACGACTATGTTAGAAAGAGTGATCTTTAACAAATATTTGGCTCCATGGCATTGGTAGCAGCTGGGAAAAGCAGTTTGGTCATAAGAAATCATTCCAGACCTGTTGCCAAATAAGCATTACAGGTGGTTGTCCTCTTTGAAAACAGGTCAGTTTTGAGGGGTGCAAGTGTTTGGAAATCAAGCGATAGAGTGATTCTACCTGCATTGAGAAGTACAGGAGGGATATGCTCCCAAATGAGATACACATCTGTATTTGATGGGAATTCAAATCTGTAGAAAAGAAAGAACTTTTTGGTTGAGTTCCCAAAAGTGTTTTTAAGCCTGCACAGTGCTTATAAAGAGAAGTAAAAATGAAAAAAACAAAACCAAATCAAAACAAAACAAAGCCCCAGCAAACAGTTCAATAGGAGCCGTACAAGATTTTGCTCAATAAATATGAAAATATATTATCCAAAATGAGATTGCATTTGCCAATACCTTGGTGGGGATATCAGTCTGGTGGTTGTGCTGGAGCAGGGCGGGCTCTGAAACACAAGAGAAACTCTGTGAATCCAGGTTCGGGATGCCCACTACTTCTCAATGACAGGCAGTGGGATGGACTGCTTACAGATATTTGGTTCCACCCCTAAATTGATTGGGCTGGGATTTACTCTAGAGTGAATTTTAACTGGATGTCCTTAGTTGTAGCAGCATACTGCATTTTAATTTGGTTACTTAGAAGCTTTCACCAAGAGTGAGCAACATGTTGTAGGAAGAGAAGCAGATAAATCTAATTTAAGTACCTTCCTTGTTTTGTCAGGAAAAGGACAGGTCACCATTGTTTGGGAATAAAAGGTCAAAGTCCAATCTTTGCCCAGTCATGCACAATCATCGCAGAAATCCATTCCTCACTGTCAGCAAGAGACAATACAGAAATAAGTGCATGATGACATCTACTCGTGTTAAAAATAGCAAAACAAAATAAACAAAAAACCCCCAAATTAAACAGCAACAGCAGCCTGTTTAGTTTAAACATCATGGTATTGGCCCCTTTAAGGAGATGAGATTTGAGCCTCTGGGAGTCTCTGGGTTGAATCTCCCAGGCTCTTGCAGCAAAAGGGTCTCTCTGTCACTTGCTGCTCTCTCCTTTTCCCTCCATGCGCAGTCTCACACTTGCCCCAGGTGGCTGAGCTCCAAGGCACCATTGCTAGCCAATTGCCTGTGCTGTATTCTCCTGGGTGGAATAAAGATCCCCTTAAAAATAATTGTGTTTCAGTGAGGAGGGAGGCAGAAGGGCGTGCTAGACCCGAGCACAAGGCTAGAGCTCCAGCTAGGGAGAAAAACTGGTCTGAGCTGTTTGTTTGCCTCTCTAAAGGGCTGCTTTAGGGTCTGACTCCAAGTTCAAGATTTTCCACGCTGAACCTGACTTGAACCTGAATCAGAGCCCAAGTTTCCTTTGGCCATAAATCAGTTTAGGGACAAGATCTGTCCAAAGACACATGTGAGCAACTCCTCTTGAAGTTAAAGGCTGGTGTGTGTGTGTGCACATGTCTTTGTAACTGGAGGAAGGTCATGACTACGTGCCTATTTCATAAACTTGGGCTACTTGTTTGATGTGTTTTTTGCCTTTCATTGTCTCTGTACTCCATAGAGATTCTTGTTTCTCAGTGTTTGGAAAGAACAAGGCTTCTCCTGACACTAGCTATTCCTCACAGAATACATCATATGGAATTCTTGCTTGATTTCCATCTCAACCAAATGTTTAAAATCAAGTCCTAGAAATGAAAAGGTCCAGGGCCATGTCCCTCTGCCTGGCATGCACATGTTGGCTGACTGTGGCTGACTGGAGTGAGCCAAAGCTATTCAAGATGTCCTGCAAGACTGAATACTTTGAACCATCTTCCCTGTACTTTCTACACTACTCTGTGCCACCTCTGGGCTCCATGGAGCTTCAGACACCACATGTGTACAGCAAGAGGTTAACTTGGAGCAGGTAGAGGGTTTTATTTTGAAGTAAAGTCAAGAAAAGTATTCCCCCTCAGAAGAGCCATCTCCCAAGATTCTTATCCATTCTGAGATGTCTTTTTCTCCATCTGGAAAGAAGGTCTCTGGATTTCAAGATAAATCTAAAAGTGTTAATTAACCTGCAGGTATTACAAGGTAGGAAGAAAAAAGTTGCTGGGGTAGCTGTGTGGCACAGGCATGGAGCACGTGGAACGTTTCTTACAAAACATTTTTCACTCTGTCAGAGGAGACTGCTCAAGAAGTAAAAGCCAGCTTGAAGTGAGAGTGGCAGCCTCACACCTTGAATGAAGCAAAGATACTCGACAAATACAGAATTAATTACTTCTTTGAGCATCAGATGAAAGCTGTGTATCACAGGCATGTCATCAAGGGAGCAGTCTTGATAAGCATGTAATGGTTGCTCTATTCTGGTCCCTCTCTACAAAGGGTCAGTGCTGTTTCCATGGCAGATGTGACTTAGAAAATGATGGAGTTTGCTTTCTGGTTATGATAACTTCAAACACTCAACAACTGCTTTTGTACACTGCGTTCAGGAACCTTTTTTGGTTTTCTTCTGACAATTAGAGCGAAAGTCAGTTCAACATCAGGTATAGACTTGCTCTGTGTGCAGAAAAAAGCTAATACCTCCAAGAACAGCACAGTATGAAGTGGATCTCCATTCCTTCCAGCTTTCAGGGAAGAGGGAAAACAACACTGGATCAAATTTAGCTTTGGCATAAGCGGGTGCAATTCCCAGAGGGATTTGCACCCGCTTATGCCAGGACTGAGTATGGCTCATGGAGCTTGCAGGGTGGTCGTGTAATTAAATTACGTGGTGGTTCGGTGTGTTTCTACAATGCCAAATGATGCAATATTTTTTCAAAGAGAACAGCTCTACATTATTTAAAACAAACCAATTGATTATCTTTATTACCAGTTTGCCCTCGATATTCAGGAGATTTTCAAACCATCATTGAGGTATCTTAAGCTTTTGTCTTTAGACAGGAGCACTGACAGTCTGAATTATACACTGCTTCCTCCTTATTAGAAGTTACTTATAAAAAAAATACTGCCACTGTGGTCTACAGTTCAATGAAGTCCATTGTAAACTCCCCAGTATAACATAAACCTCCCTAAAACACATAAAATTATTGGCTTCCAAGACCAGTCTCACTGAAAGAAAGCTCTGTATGTAGTCTTTGCTTAAAACACAGGTATTTGGTAGGATGGAATTCAAACTCCCAACTCAGTTTTAAAAAGTTAGGTCCAAGGAAAGCTGACACAGACCATGTAATTTTAATTAAAGAAAGATTTTGCTCCTTTATGGCCAACAGGGGCATTGTAACATTGACATATTGATGCTAAATAATTATGAGTCCATAAATAATTCAGTATATAAAAATGTTGTATGACTGGTGCCAGGTAGCGAAGGGAAATAGCACTGAAATAGCTGCCGTGCCAGGTTACTGCTACAATGCCAGAGGATAGACAGGTAATGTGATCTAACAGCTATCCAAACAGGCAATGCCACAGGCTGCACTACCCACAGAGAGCACTTGGAAGTGGAAAACCAAGGGCTGTCCAGTTTTGTCACCTCGGTATTTAAGCACCACTGTCACAGATGAGGACAAAGCTTTAGGAGAGGTACCAAGGAGAAAGGCAGTAGAGAAATCACGTGCAGAAAGAGAAATATTAAAAAGCAAATTGATGATGAATTTAAGACTTTTTATTATTATTATTCTAGCAGCTAGAAAAATACCACAAACTTATTTCCATGGATAACCATCCACCTTTAAGACAGAATTCAGTTCAGATGTGATCTTGACCCTTTGGTTTTCACTCTCTAAGAACTTTCAGAAATCAAATATTCGTTGGCACGCATAACGGGGGAAAAAGAACTTTAACCTCCTGTTCTGGAGTACTGATGCCAGAAAGATGGTATTTTTAAATTTTATTTATTTTAAAGTTTGATAAGGAGTCTTTCAGCTCTGGACCAAATGAAACATATCGCACAAGTTTGTAATGGGAACCTTACTCATGGGGTTTGCCAAATATGTTTCTGCTCTGTGCTATTTGCTATGATAGCACTTGAAACTGTCCGTGGCTGCTTTGAGATCGATAAATTTTTTAAGCAATGAAAAGGAGGATGATGGGAAATCAGAGGTCTCAGGCAGATAAAATCAATCTGTCTAAAGCTTCACAGAGAGTTGCCCACAACCGAACATTAAATTGAAATTATCCTAATTTATTTAGCTATAAGATAGTAACCATATGCCCAAGTTTCCTAGGAATGCTCATCACCTACAAAAGCTCCATGGCTTAAGTAATACTTTTCCCCATTTGTTTTTCAAGATTATCTTTCCAGGTTCGTCTGCTATTTTTTTCTCCTTTCCCTTTGGAAAGGCTCAGTGTCTTCAAGTACCTCCTGATTGCGAGAATTACACTGATTACGGGTTATATGGTCCAAAATGAAGACAACTGGCCACATGTCACCGACAACGAGGCAACCAACACAGCTCAAACATAAATATCTAATAGAAAACACCTTGCATTGAATAAAACTTGTTTATTTTATCCAAAGACAACAGTGGTACTAAGAGACTTTGAACAAGCCAGGGCTTGAAGAACAATTGCTGAAGAGGAATAAAAAGGAAATACTTGAACAGCTCCTTGCATTTGCCAGAACTAAGACTACTGCAATCCAAGAAAACCCTTGCAGCCAGCATACTGTATGGTTTCAGTAATTTACCCCTGAAGACTAAGTTTTCCATGCTTGGATTTGGTTCATTGCCTCTCTCACACCTACCTTCAGATCTTTGTGCACACTCCAAGCTCCCCCTGTAAGTACAGCGAAGTTTGATTTTCATTAGTGTATTAGAGCAGAAAAAATAAAGAAACCCTTTCCCTCAAGGAAACAGTCTTCAAATATCTGTGTTCCCAGATCAGTGTCTGTACATTCGGTGCCAGAGAGACACAGCCAGTCCTACACACACTGCTGGAAGGCCAGGCAGTACCAGGGCTGTGAGAAAGCCAGGTCTCCTCCAGATTCTCACATGCTGGCTGTCGGGATGCAGGCAGCCACCACTGCCATGTCCCAGCAACTGCAAGTGGTTTATGAGAAGCAGAAGTGCCAAATAAAGCCCAGGGACTCTTCCGGGGCCAAGGTTGCTGAGGGGGTTGTTTTGTTTTGACCCCCCTCAACTCCTCTCACATCTCCGCTGCAGGTGCAGCCTTTTTCATCTTCAAAAATCAAGACATTTCCTTTCCCATAGTTTGGGGAAAGAATGGGCTGCTTCTACTCCAACCAAAAAGGCACCTCCCACTGAATGATTTCTTCCCTCTGATTCCTTTCCTCCCCCAAAGTGACAGCTGCCTTGTGGATGCTGTTGCAAGAACCAGTGTTGCAGGCAGAACTGACAGCTTGTTAGTGCAGTTTGCTCGACTCAAACCCTTCATTTCTCCTTTTACAAAAAAGGGAATATACCCAGATCTCTAGTCTCCTTTCGTAGGTGAAACCCACTCTTCAGTTTTGGAGAGACAGAGGACCCAAATGTCTGCCTGTGGGCTGGCTTCACAGAGCTAGGGAGTGGTCTGGACAAGAGGGTACCTCTGAGTCTTCATGATGACTCACAAGAGCTTGCAGTGGTCACTTATCACCACATTTATTTAGGAGGGGAGCTTTGCCAAGGCCTCAGCACTGGCCAAATTCTATCCCATCCAAACCAATTAGGCTTTGGGGATGTTTTCAAACCCAAGAGGACCAGAGCATGTTCAGGACAGAGGGCACAAGTGCTCAGTTCACTGCAAACAAGACATAAGCCATCCACCACAAACTCACATGAACACCAAGCACTGGGAATTCTAATAAAATTATCACTTTACTTATTGCTGAATCCTGCCAGATGATAGAAAACCAAGAGAAAAAATGCAGCTTGAAGGACCATCTCATGAGTAAAATGCCTAAGGCATTTAATACAGAGAGAGGACTAAAGTGTGCAGAGAGGAGGCAGAATAATTCATTGATCACAGTGCACAGGCTAAGGAGAAATGGAGACAAAGCCTAAAACAGAGAAACCTAAACAGGACAAAAGCAAGCTGGACAACACAGCCCACAGTTTACAAAATGAGCCTGGGCCTGCAGAGAGGTACTGCTGACTTATGGGTGGCTTTTCCACTAATTTGAGGATCCATTTCCCTGATGAAGCAAAGGCATCCCTGTAGGGAAGCCACCAACATGGCTACTGCCACCTTGGTGAGCCAGCTCTGACAGTCACATATGTTTGTACACATTTCTGAAGTGGTCAGAATTAAGAGTCAGAGCTTTATACCAGCTTTCCTATGAAGCTCCATGATCCTCTAAAAATAAACCAACAAACCCCCCAACATTATTCCCACGGCCTGATACACTCAGTCGAAAGGAAAGAGCAACGTGTGCCTGTGCAGATGGTTTGCTTTCCAAGAGGGCTTTGTGATTTGTCAAATTAACACCTGGAGAATGAGACAAGGAGGAGTTTCATCCCCAGGCAGAGTGGGCCATGCCCCAAGTTTCCTCACGACCTCTTTTGCAGAGGCGGTTCCCAGAAGAGGGAGAGATTGAGCCGATGCACACTTACTGTGTGTGGCCTAGCTCCTATTCCCAAGCTCTTAGTTCCTTAATTACCCTCCTTCCGAAGGGGTCAGGCTTTGGCTAAAGGATACCCTGCACTCAGTTATGCCTCATCCTAATGAATGCTAATAAAAAGCATTTAGATGACTAACGCAACATAAAACTCTGCCCTATTTCATTGCATCTGCTTAATAAGAACCTCATTTAATATCAAATTACTGCCTGCTCAGCCAAGGCCTCGCACTTGTGGTAACAGGGCTGTGAGGCGGGAATATCAAGAGCTGCAATATGGAAATTCCTCACTGATATTCTCTGCAGGGCTGTGCAATTACTTAATTCATTTAGCTGAGCCAGTCTGATGGCTCGGCCAACTGTTTCACAACACTGAGCCCAGCGCTAGGCAACTGGCCTCCCCACAGGCCGTCCTGCCAGATCGCTTTTCCTGGGACCCAGCTATTAACAGTTGCTTGGGGGATTTCAAAGAGGACCACAGATAGTGTTACCAAATGAAATGGGCTTGTAGCAGTGAACACGAAATCCTGCTTCCTCCCAGTCAATCAAATGCCAGCCAGAGGATGCCCCGTGAGACAGCAGCCACAAAGAAACAGCGTGGCTGCGTTTAACCTCTCTTACTTGTGTCGGGGAGCATCAGTGCACGGACAAGCGTCTGCCTTTAAAAATATTCCCTCTTGCAGTTCTAGAGAACACTGCTCCAAAACTCCAGGCTGTCCCTCCTCCCCACAGCTGCTTGACTCAACTGGCTCCTGTAGAAACTAAAGTTCTCCATACTGCACCTCAGATCTTTTGGGAAAATTTTAAAAAATGTAAACAGTGATGATTCCCAGCTCCCATGAACAATGACTTACCAGAAGCGCTTTCACACACATTCCTCACAGCTTTAATCAAACCTTAGGCAATAATATTTTAGGGGAAAGGATTTAGTCAGTACACTTGAGCTGGGAGAAGGAACCATACTAAAAAGAATGCTAAGTGTTACCATTCATAAGCCGTGAGTGTTAAAAACAATTTTAAAATATCCCATCATTAGTTTGACTCTGTACACAGTTTTGGCAAGTCAAAATACTGAAAGGTTTTGTCCAGTCCTGGTTTACACTTGTAAAAAAAGAAAAAGCTACTGAAAAAAAATGGAGAGGGTGTAAAAAAAAAACCCCACAACCCACAAATGTGTTTCAGCAGCTGCCTTATAGTGGAATTTAAAGTGTTTTATTTGCTTATTTCAGTAAGAAGTAACAAGATCACAGAATACGTATGTCTTCACAGGAGGAAAGTGGTCTAAAAAATGTGATGAACAGCAGTGAAAAATTACCCATGACACTCAAGTCAGGCTGACTCAGGGGTATACCATGATGGGCACAGGCTAGCAAGCAAAGAAATAGCTCAGCCAGTATCATTTTCAAAACAGATGTCTGTCTCAGAGATATGGTTTCCCCAAATAAGTTATTGAGCTCAGGAAAAGATGTGGATGAAAGGCAGTGGGTCTGCAGCAAGTCAGACTAGGAGTGCTATTGAATGGGGTATGGTACAAGGGCAGAGAACAGCAAGAGAAGGAAAAAAAACACCCTGAGGAATCCCACTGGTGAGAGAAACCTGCCCATCTCCTGTGAGAAGCACAGCTGGGCAAATTCCTGCTGTGTAGGGACTCCCTCCATGCAGGGCATTGCCCTTGAAACAAGAGAGCTTGTCCCCACAAATCCCTATCTGAATGGTCTTATTTTCACCATGACTTTCCAGCCTTGCAGGCACCCTTGCAGACAACGCACACATGCTAACACTGGGGAAAAAAACCCACTGGAAAACGAATACTCTAGCATATATTTTCCTATAAGAGGAAAAACCACACAGAGGGCCAGGAAACCCGCATTGTTTCAAGGCTCTCCAGGGCCAGCAGATGTCCCGAGGGCTGCGGAGAAAAGTGTTTGTGGGAAAGGTCAGTGCCTGCGTTACACACCGAGGCTGCTGCCTCCACGCCACGTCCACCTCCCTGGGAGGCAGAAAGGAGCTGGATCAGAGGCACAGGAGAGCAAAGTAGCACTGGAAAACTGGGTATGTCTGTGACAACACACTAATACATCTGAGCGTCTTCATTTAGTAGGAAACAGTGACCCCCATCCCTTCCTGCTCCATAAGGACTTCTGCAGATGGCTTTTGTGGTTCCAAAGCTGGAGCAATACAATCAGTTTCTGCTTTCACCACTGCTGTCTTGCACAGGTTTACCACTTGCACAGTTTTTACACTCCTGCTCCTCATAAAATGCTAGGAAAATAAAAATTTGCCCAACTTCGGTAACTACAAAAAGCAGTTTTGCACAGTAATCCATTGCTTTGCACATTCGCCTCTTCCCATTTTCTCCCAGAAAGAAAAGCTGGATGATTTGAAGAAAATTTTCATCCTCCCTTGCATGTAAAAAAAATCATTCCCTTTGTATGACTTCTCACCCCCAAACCCCCATCTAGTTCCCTGCTCTGCAACCCATGGATTGACACCAGCAACATGTCAAACACAAAATTCAGTAGCAACCTGAGGGCCTATCAGGATTCAACTTTTGAATCTTGTCTGATTTTCCTCTCAGGGGCAGGTTTCAGTGGATTTCTGTGAAAGACCCAAAATAGTTCATATTTGACTTAAAGATGGAAATGTATTTCATGGGAAGGACAGTTGGCAGGAAGAACCCAGCCCTTTTTTATCCATGGATACACAAACCATCCCCAAACTTTGGATTGGAGGAGGAATCCTCCTCCAAAATGGCCTAATTTCTGGTTCAATTAAAATGAAACAACCTTGCTCTCCTGTCAGCTATGTTGTGTCTTCAGATTCAATGCCAGGACATGTCTTCAGCTGCAATAGGCTCCACAGGACTCAAAAACATGAACCATGCATCTGGGCATCTAATGGTGCTTATACACCTGAGAGGGGACCACTGCTATGTCCAAAACTGCCACTGGAGCTTATCATCATGGCAGAGGGGTCTTCCAAGGGCACCCCAGTGTGCCCAGCCCAGAACATCACAGTCTGGCTCTGCTGGTGAGTCCTTCAGAGGAGTCTGACAGAACAAAACATCTGGAAGGGACTTGCAAGCACGAGCAATGTGACTGCATGAGACCTATGGCATCAAAAACTTGAAGCTGTTTAGCACCTCCCTCAGCAGCACTGCAGCTGTATTATGACACACTTCACTGGCTACTTCCAAGTAAACTATCACCTCTTGATCAACCACCAATACATTTTAAAAGTCATTCTGTTAATGTACTCCATAAGTTTTTTGACTAGCACAAGGCATCTTTATGATGTAGTTTCCCTACTGTAATGCAAAATACCGGAATGAGAGAAGAGTGGGAAAAAAGAAAAAGTCAAGTCTAAGCCAGCAAGTCTTAGGAACAGACAAGAAAGCAGATGAAAACCTGTGTAGTCTTCCAGTAAGAGACAACCTCCCTAGGCTTGCTTTCTGCCTGACAGCTCCTCATTTGCCAGCTATCCTGGGTGTGGGGAACAGCAGTGGGATCAAAATCACAGACCCATATTGAAGAAGGTTCCCTATGGATGAAGGTCCCCACGAGGCACTGAAAAGGCAAAATCCAGGTGACCTCTGGACAGATGTGTGCTGAGAGCAAGAAAATGTTTTCCCACACCTACAAAGCCCTTCCAAGTCCCTGCCTTACCTGGTCCAAGCCCAGAAGCCAGCAGGGCCTGCTGGGTTCATAGAACTATGGACAGAGCAGGTGAAGAGGGATAAGTGCCCCCAACACACAGCAGCTGGTGACAGAGCCACTCAAGCCTTCATGACCAGCCTTCCCAACTTGGGAATGATGGTCCCAGCCCACTAGAAACTTGTGCAACCGCTGGCAGGCTGCCACTGATCAGGGCTGCCTCCAGAGCGCAGCAGAGAAGTGAGCATATGGAAGGACACAGTGTCCTCTAGAGGTGGAAAAATACCTTATGATTTGGCCACAGAGTGAGCACTGGACAGCAGGATTGCTCCACAAGACCAGGAGGGATTGCTCCAGACTGGCAAAGGACAAAGATGAAGGACCACTGCTGGGCAGGGGAGGGACAGGCAGGTGTGGGGTCACACCACCTGGTTCCACTGCAGCGCCCCCAGTACAGCAAAGATGGCCAAAATTCACTTACTCAGATCCAAACTGTGTCCATAAAATAGCTCCTCAAGGCTCCCAGATGTCAACCCCCAAATCTGGCAGCTTTGCTGCCCATCACACCTCTTCTACTCCTGGAGGGGGTTTATAGCCATTTAAATTGCCAAACATAATCAGCCTGGTGCTGGGTGGTCACAGGGGGAGGTAGCCCCACACAGAGGGGTGGCTGCTTGGTCTGGGCTCTTAGAGCAGGCAAAATAATCTTTGTGGGGACAAGGAGGAAAAAAACCACACGCAAGTTTTCTGTGAAGTACTACTTTGGGCCAGGAGCTGTTTCTAGTGTTTCTAAATAGGAGGAGCCCATGAGTTTGAGTAGTCCTGTGAGGCTTCATACAGTCGTGGAAAATGAGGCTTTTAAGTGCTGTAAACTGGCTTTCAGCTAGAATCCTTACAAAATCGAGAATGTCTTCTACATATCTTTCAAAAGTAGCCATGATTTAAATAAAGCATTGTTGGAAAAGGAGAGGAAAAACATAACATTGCTGGAATGGGCTCAACATTCTTGCCAGAGGCACTGTTCCATGGAAATAGGTGCTCATACAGAAGATCCAGACCTTTCCCCCTGTACCGCTGCAGCATAGCTGGTGATAAACACCAGCCACCACAGGAACACAGGCAAAAAATCCCTGCACAAGGAAAAGCATGCTGAGTAAAGACACAAATCAAATACCTGGAGCAGCACAGAGGCAAGACCAGTTTCCCTGACCAGTTTCTTTCTGTCCTCTCCTATCCCTGCTGGAGTCAGGAGTCAGCAGTCAGCCTAAATTCAAAACACTGGGGGGGCTCTTCCAATCAGGAGGATAATGTCAGATTTGCAAATGCTGTGTCTTTGTAAGCAAGCATAAAGTTTGACAAACCAAGAATCAAAAGAATGAGAGACAAACCCACACGCATTGCCACACCATTTCCCCTCCTTATCCTCTCTTAGCTGTTGACTACTGCTGCCATTCCCTCAGAATAGATACCACGGAGAGTGTCCTGCCATTCACTCATCCCAGGAGTCCCAGCAAGGCCTTTCTTGGTCAGCCAGGTCTTGAAGGTCCACCTCTTGAGCACCAAGCTCTATTATTGTGAATATTACAAAACAAAAGAGCATTCAGCAACTCCCTTTAGCCCAAGGAGGAGGACAGCTGTTCCTCCCACTTGCCCTTTTGGCTTGGCTTTAGACAACACAAGGCTGGGGAAGTCAACCACAATATAAAGAATTATTTATAAACTAGCAATGGCTGCAGAGCTACAGATACCAAGGAGCTCTGCTCCATGGAGGGAATGCCCAGCATGCTGATATCCTGTTTGTTCACCAACCAGCCACTGAGAAACCAGATGTTCACAAGACTTATAAATGAATAGTTAGCCTCTGCTAAACCTCCAAATTCTAGCTTAGGTGAGGGAGGAGAATAAAAACTGAATTCTAGTGGGCTTTTTTAACCAGCTCTGACCCATGACCAAGCTCAACTATATATGGCACTGACAGGACTGATGGGAGGTGTCCTCCCATAGCAGAAGGCTACCCTGCCACTGCACCCCAAGCATCTCCAGTAGGTGCAGTGGGGCTGAAACAACAGATCTTCCTGCTCAGGTTGCATGATCAAGGCAGGCTGTAGGATTAGCTGTGAGCTCAACACACTGGGCACCACATATTGCTTATATTTTGAAGTAGAAAAATGTACCAAGAAGTGAAAAAAAAAAAAAAAAAAAGAAAAAAAAAAAAAAAAAAAAAAAAGAAAAAAGAAAAAAAAAAAAGATTTTGTGCAATTCCCACTCATACAGGGTTTCTAAGCATGAAACTGCAAACAAACAGAAACAAAAGTCCCTCAGTACTAAGTTCACCCGAAGACACAAAGCTCTTTTTTTCTAGAGTGATCAAACCTAGGGATCTAGGCTTGGCAGAATAACAGAAAAGTTTCCAAGTCAGGAGAATCAGTGACTCTCTCGGGCGGGGAGAAATTGCCTTACATGCAGGATAGCTGGTTGGAAGCTGCACTGCAGCGGCGTGCCCAGAAGGTGACAGTGTTTATTAAAATTTTGTCACTACAGCCCCTGGACAGCCGCGATTTGCACCTGAGCGGGACCCAGCTATTCCAGTACTTGAAAAGAGCTTTATTAAAGGAAAAAAACAAAAGCTACTGAGAAATATTCATGTCGATATGGTTAGTTTTCTGCTCTCATTTTGAAGAACCAGTCTCTGAACCAAGCAGAAAATGCTGTGCACTGAAGCAAAACTAATTTTTATCATTTTTCATACATGCTTAAGACCATAAAAGATATAAATTTTTCCTTGGAGTAAATTAGATGGCTTTGTATCTGCCCCTACCATTTTCCATTTCCAGGGACAGATGGTACAAATTCGTGGCCTTTTCTTTTCTTGTCTTTAGATTTCTCTTATTTGTGTCATTATTGATTGAAATTATTTACTATTTAATAACTCAAGAACTACTGAGTTGGCAAAAAACAGCCACTGAAACGATCTTCCCTGACGAGCTGCTGTGTTAGACAAGCAAGCAAGGGCTGTGTGAATACACGTGGGAACACCTCTTTCTGGTCCCAAAACTATAATTAGATCAAGAACATTGCTCATGCAGCCATGTAGCACTGCTCGGTGCAGTGGTAGAAGCAGCATCTTCATCAGGATTTGCTGGTTTGCAGGTTTTGCTGTGGCACAAGTCACCACCTGAAACATCAGACAAGCAGGAACCTGCCCAAACACAAGTTCTTACCTCGTCTCAAAGGGTTTACAGGCTCCTCAACCTCATGAGGATCCCCCACAGAGGAAGATCACTTTCTTCTCTACTGGATAGGTTCCCCCTGCGATTTTTAAAGAAGTGGAGGTCACAAACCTGTCTCAACCCTCAGAAAAGTATTGCTGCATTGGAATACATTCAGAATAACTCAAGGAGCAGCTCAGGGTCCAGTGAAGGACAGTAAGTGAGTATTAGTGCTCCAGAACCCCCAAACTGGCCATGTTTTGCACACTGACTGCTGATACTGTGTTTAAACCCTTTCACTTGTCTTGGCAATGCCTGTGGATGATTTTCTTTAATACTATTATCATTAGTGGCAGTCAAAACAGTTTCCTTGGAGGTTTCTACGTCCTTTCTAGGAATCTAGTATGCTTTTAAAAAAATATCCAAGAGAAGACTAATGCCAGTACACGTTTCTGTGTTTTCAGACTGTTTTATATTTGTCCACATCAATAAATGGAGAGTACAAGTACATTAGAGATGTCATCTCAATAGTTTTGCTGAATTTTTCATAAGTTCTATATTCCTTTACTCACATTCTTGGGGAGCTTGAAAACAACACAGCCTTTTTTTAACTTTACCAAGATCAGCTTGTTATTAACAACTTTGAGACTGTATTTCAAGACTAGAGAGGAGCATTAGTATGAACTGTCACAGCCTTCCATGACCCCCTGCATAATACAAGTTAAAAAGTTTCCACTTTTAACTTGCCTAAACTCTGCCTGAGCTCTGGTTACTATTAGCCCGCCAGAAAGAGCCACAGGGGTACTCTTCTAGCCCATACACATTGATCCCAAAGTTACCCTGAACAGCTTGATTTGATAGCAACCCCTCCTTCCTGCCACCACCTAATACCTTTTGGGTATAAAAGTCAAGTTAACACTCTCTTGGATTGGAAGTAACTTAATAATTTCCCTTTATAACAGCAGAAAAAACAAGATGAATCCTAATCATAGTCTATAAAATGAGGCAGATTATTACATTGTACTCCACCCTAACGTACAACTTCTCCAGTAAGAGCCAAACCTGATAAAGAGTACTCCTCCAAACTCTACAGTCAGGAACAGCTTCTCCAAAGAAAGACACAGGAGACCAACTCTTTGAATCTCAGGAGCCTGAAAAACCTCCTGAACAGCAGTGAAAAAGAAACAGCAGCAACCAGCCATCCTCATATAGCATCAATTTTCTCTCAGGTGTTTTGTTTAGGACACACCTATCTCTGTCTTGTGACCCATATCATAAAATCCAGCTGGCTTCCCTCTCCAAACAGCATACTTCTCTATCTTGAGCTTTTTCCTGATTGTACCTATGGAATGGGTCTTCTTCCCTCTCCATGAGAAACATCTCTCTGATAGCACAGCAGGTGTTGGATGACTTTCTTAGGAACAAAATGATCCCTTAACTACCCTCCCACTAAAGCTATTTGAAAAAAAACAAGTGTTCCCCACACTACTGTGTGTTGGTAACAGTTAAGCTGTGAGACTTGTGAGAAAGGCATTGGGTTATCTCTGTACATGCACTGCCTGTCCCTACAAACACACTGTGCCTCCATTCGGTATTGGCAGACTTTTCTCCTGGGCTGCTAGGACCCCATATGCTTCTCTTTTCCTTCCTGAAACAAGAGTTATTTTCCTTATGATGGGATGGGAAACAAAGCCTGAAAGCAGTATCCTGCCCAAAAATGCGGGTGTGGTATCCCTGGGATAGAACACTTGCGGGGAAGCTTGGCCAAAGGTGTCTGAGATGCCCCCTTGAACACCACTGTCCCTGCTCTCTTGGAGCTCATTAGCTGAGAGTGGGACATGAACTTACACCCTTTTCACACTAAAAATTTGCCATTCAAAATTTGCTCATCTTGAGCTCTCTGACCTGGTCAGACACCTCTCCTCTGGTTCTGGAGATCAGTCTCTTGACATTGTTCACACTTCCACAGAAATAATTATTCATGCAAATGGATTTAGGTAGGCAGGAACATCTCTGGGCTACCCACACATGGAGATTATGGCCCTTCAGCTTCCTGAAGAAGAGATCAGGAATCCCAGACTTTCATGGGTGATGTGGTAGGTGAAGGGCTCCGATACAAGGATGAATATCCTCCAAGGGAGCAGATGTGGCACAAGACCTTTGAAAAAGTCTCAGCAATCCTGCCTGCTGGTGCGGGAAGGAGGAAAATCCTGCTTACAACAAGATGTTCCTTTCTGCAGAGGAAGGTGATGACAGCCGGGATGAGGGAAGGAGACAAAAATGCAGGGCAGAACTCTGTGTGGGAAAAGGTCGCTCCCCTGCCTGCCACAGCCAGCTCGCACTCGGAGCCACCAAACGGGTCACTGGCTCCAGGCAGCCCACGGCGTGGGCAGGGCTCACAGCCCACACACCTCTTTCTCTGGGCAGTTTCCATCTACCTACATCCCGGGCTGGCTCCAGGGATGAAAAAGCAGCAGCTCTTTCCTTGGAGGGGTGGGCAGAGGATGCAGGAAGAAGTGGGGAAGGCAATGGCTGCAACTGCCAGCTCCCACTGCTTCGGGGCCACAGCTGAGCATCATCAGGAGCCACACGATTGGGAGGCTGCTGCAGCTCCTTGGTTCAACTGAGCTACCACCTCCACAGGGCGAGTATCCCACCTGCTTTGAATGGCTTCCTTGTCTCTTTAATTCCCTTCTCTTCAGTCTTTCTTGCCAGTTCCCCCTTGTTTCAGGGAAGAAAAGAGGAACATAACAGAGGGAGATAGTAATGAATCAATGTCATTGCTGTTTATTAAGTTTTACCTGTTCAGCAACAAATTATGTTGTGCCTGTTGCTTTAATTAGCTGTCTCTCAGTCAGGAAAATCAGGGCTGTGAAGAGCTGATATGGTGCTGAATAATTGTTTGGGAAGTAGTGCTTGGGGTTGGATCAGGAATTTTGTCACTGCTGTTAGCAAATACTTCCAAGTCACCAGAAAGAAGCAGGGCTGGGAGACCCAGCAGTGAAATCCTGTGCCAGGTGATGTGGGGGAGGGTGCCCCCATCATACAGCAAACAGTGGCTCAGCCCTGCCTTCCCATGCTGGCTGTAAGGCCCACAAGGAGTGGAGAAACTGGGGCAAGAAGGGACAAATTCGGCCCACAGAACATGAAAGGGGGGGGGGGGGGGGAGGCAAGAGTAAGTGAATGACTATCAGGTTGCTCTATTTCTCTAGTCTTCCAGTTAGTAAGGAGAAGGAAAACCTTGCCCAAGCATGACCCAGCACTAATGTGAGAGCCCTCTTTCATCTATTGTCTCTCCCAATACACAGGCAAAGAGCAAACCATACACCTTCCTTCAGTTTAAGGAGAGAGGAGAAGAAAGACATTTATTTCAGAGGGAGACACCAGGCATATAAGGACTCTGTCTTATTTTGTGCAATGAACACCTAACACCAGATGACATTTGCCTTTCAGCTGGGTGGGTGGCTTTTACCTTTACGTGCACTATACACAGCAAAGGCTTTTGCCACACACAGGGAGACACTGAGCTTGAGGTAAAACCTTGGAGCAAAGTGCACAGCAGCAGGAGCAGCCCAATAAGCAGAGCCTTCACAGAGAGGTGTGAGAAAGGTGCAGGCTGTATATCAAAAGGGTAGGTGTTTCATCATGTGAGAGAACGGCCCACAAGGAAGCCAGGAGTAAATCTGTTGTTGCTGGGTGGGCTGAATGGCTCCTGGAAATTGAATTGTGTACTCACAACTTTTTTGAAACTGGAACGACTTTTGAGCTGCTGTGAGTTAACCCATTCGTGCCCCCCCTGGCCTTAGCCTTGTGCAAACACCCAGTTTTGTTTCCAGAGCAATTACAGGACACTAATGTGAAACACTTCCCAGGGGACAGCCAACCCAGTTTCTCGGCCCCCAAAGCTCAGAGCAATTTAACCGAGCGCAGGAGATTTCAAGTGCCTGTCCCAGACCTCTGTCCCCTGGGACATTAACCGGGAGATTATCAGCATCCACTGATGACTCCTATTTAGCACCTTCAGAGGACTTGTTCTCTGAGTGATTTTCAGCCAGACACAAAGGATTCCCCTTTGTGAAGTGCAGTGAGCAGGAAAATACTGTGGAAAATACAGGAGATACCCTGAGACACTCACAGGTGGTACCTGTGGGACTAGTGACAAGGGCCTTGAGGCGCTGGCTGCAGTCTGACTGCACATTTTGGATTTTCCCAGCTCCTGTGGAAGATGCACAGGCAGGGAAGGAGGTGTGAGATGCTCCCACAGGTCCCCTGTTGGTGACTGTTGAAGCTTGTCCCTACAGCTGGGCACGCTAAGGAGCTCACTGAACCTACTGCCTGGTGCAGCCAGGCTGTGCATGCTGCAAGGATGCCATGGGACACACCTGCCCCATGAAATGACAGGCAGAGGAGCCACTCTGAACTGTGACCCTCTGATAGCTCAGGACCACTGGGTGTTATGACTGTCCTGTCTGGGCTCACTGCCTCAGCGGTGTGACACAGCTCTCCTGCAGATACACCTCCATCACCACCAAACCTCTCTGCTACTGCACTCCCCAGGCCTGAGATCTATTTCTGGATGTGACTGATTGTCTGTTTAAATAATCTCTGCTTAGGAATTGGTTCTTTCATGTTTGAACACTGCAAATAAACTCCTTTAGTTGAGGCTTCCCTACCTTGTAGGCTAATGCTTTGACAGAGCTCATCTCTTGGTGTCTGCCAGGCAATGAGTTGACATGTTTTGCAACAAGCAATAAAAGGCAGCACAAGGAAACCCCGTGCCAGGAAAGGTGGCAACCTACCCAGCCTGAAATTCAAACTGTTCCCAATTTTGATTATTACACATTCTGAGCATAATTATTTTTTTTTCAAACCCTTGTAGCAAGACCCACAGGGTGTATTGATATTAAGAACCAAATCCTACTTCTTGAAATAAAATAAGTAGAGGGAGACAGCATCTCCCTTTTGTATCAAAGCCTTGGCTCATCTTGCTGGTTACATTGTTCTGCAGAATTCAAGCCAAGAAGAAATCTCATAGTGTCCAGAATAAAGATTAAATTTAAAATCCACAAGAGCTGGCAGGTTAACCCCAGCAGAGCCTGGAGATGTGTACTTAGCCTGTGTAAATTTTAATTCCAGTGTCTGACTGATACCTATGGGATGGTCATTCCTTCCAGCTCACTTGTGATTTCACATGGGATGCTGCCCTCCATTAATATTGCAGTTTTCCTTTCAGGAGGTGGAAGATGATTCACAGCACTTAGTATCTGATAAATGTAGGCAGCATCAAGACACACATACTAGTGCGTAACAGATGAATGGCAATAATAGAGAAAAGGTTCAACAGAGGCCGAGTTAGAGCCAAATTCATGTGTGTGCACACATCCCAGACAATTCTGCAGATAGGAAAGAATTAATTCCACAAAGAGAGCACTCTCACCCAAAGACCCCCTTCCTGAGGCACAGGGAAGTGCCAAGGCATTTCTGCACTCACCCACTGTCGCAGCTGAGTAAGCCAACAGCCTGTAAATGACACTGTGACTGCCCTTGCTGATCAGACAGCCTTTGCACACTGGAGCTGGTCTTCTTTACTGGAAATAGAGATCGTTCTGACCCCACTCTGCAGCTGTGCTGACTCAGGGGTCCGGCAACATTCTCACACGTACTGAAACCTCTGTTGTGGCCATGAGGCTCTTGGAACTGTACCTTCACGCCACAAACCTGACTAATTTCACACCTTTTGGGGTCTGGTGGCTTTTACAAAGCAGACACATTGAAGAGAGTGTCAGGAAGACTTGTGGGAGGTAAATGTCAGCATTTCCCTAGGTCCCATATGCGCCTCTCAGCCACACAGCTCAGAGCTCCTGCTGACATGATTACCTGATCGATAGCTTGGGTGTCTCCTGGTGCTCCAGTTCCAGGTCTGGCAGCCTGGACTCACTGGCTTTTCACCCTGCTGCTTCACCAACACAGATTTCCTGACCCTTCTCTCTGTAAGTCTCACGTCTTTCAACCACAGCAATATATCCCATTCCCAAAAAACAAGGGGAAATGTATTTGTCCACTTTGCAGAAACAGCTGAGTTTGTTTATGCAGCTGAGTCCATGTGTGAAGATGAGGAATTGAATTATTCACTGCATGTCTCAGACCTTGATGACTAAATTGGGATTTGTTTCTTTATTTTCCAGGAAGAAGGGGAGGAGGAGGCTGAGGCAGGGGAAAAGTCTAACAGAAAGAGGCCACGCTGTGTCCCTGTGCTCCACTGCTGGGAGCCCTGTGGATGCTATAATTAACCACCAATAGCAGGCAGAAGCTAGGTGCTACCATGGGAATCACAACCTCACAAGCCTTGTTATTAAATAGTCACGCATGGTGCTACCTCACTTACATCTCTCAGGGTTTGTTTACCTTTTTTAATAAAAAAGGAACAATAACTCCCAGGCAATTTCCACAAGATTTTAACACGTCTCTGTTAAACATCAGACTGGAGCCTCTGGATTACAAAACAAAAACGTCCAAGCTTTCTATGCTGTTGAAAAGGTGTTCTGAAGGGAAAGGCCTGGCTATGCACAGGCTGTGGAATGCACAATGGCAGTCTGTGCTCCCCACAGTGACTTTGGGGTGCACACAGAGACATCCTTATGGAGATTACCTGGTAGAACAGAAAAGATTGGAAACCTTTAAAAAACTGACTTCTGTAGGATATCTGAAGCTGAGTATGCACAGATAGAAATGTCTACATCATCCTAATGCCCTGTGGAAGCTTTTGCATCTTAAAGAACTGAATCACGGAAGAGGCCCCATTTGGTGCAGTTAAACTAAGAAGCTTCTCACTCCTTCCCTCTTTTGCCCCACTGCTCAGAGTGAAATGGGCATGGTATTGTGAGAGGAAAGGAGAAAACCCTGACACCATGTAGCTCCTTGCTCAATGCACAGGGAACCTGAGAAGATTCTGTACTATTTGTGCAAGCTTGCTGTGCATCCTTCCATTTCTCCACCCTTACATAACAACTAATCATTGGACAGAATGGACTGAAGTTTATTCTTTAGCAGAAAGACAAAGAGCCTGGAGATATGTGCACTAAACTGTCTTACCTAGAGGTGGAGCACTCCTTCAGCATTTGACTAAGGCAATTACCTGAGAAAATGTTAAAAAAATTCCAAGGCAACAGGAAGTCTCAGCCACAAGGTATTAATTTTCAATATGTTCCAATTCCCCCAGTGTTTCCTCCAAGTGGGATTCAAACAAACTATGCAATGAAAAGAAAGTTTAGAAGAGACCAGAAAGAGAAGAGAGAAGCTGAGGACAACCTCAGAAGAGCCAGAAGGGGACTGGGGTAGCTGATGCCATGGCTGAGGACTGACACGTGAAGGTTTTACAGAGCTCCTCTCCTTTCCTCAGAGCTTTGCTTCTACCACCAAGCAAACAGGCACTGTAGCACCCCTTGGAAAATCTTGCCATGGCCAGCACCAGTGTCTGGGTTGTCCCCAAGTCCTGCTCTCCAGCAGTACGAGGGTGCAGGTCTCCAGTAGTCCAGCAATGTCATGACTCAGGAACTTCATGACTTCATGAGCACTTATCCCAAGGCTATTCCACAAGCTTCTTTCAAAGATTACCTGAGGGGATTACGGAACACCTTCCTTTGGACAAAAAACCATGGAACACACTGCATGTATAGAAATGCACATGCCCCAGCATGGGAATCAGAGAAAATATGAATAAAGATGGGTAAGAAAGGAGGAGAGAGGTACAAGAGAAACCAAACTGACTTATTCACATTTTCCTAGCTGAAGTACGATAGTCAGGAAAGCATTTGTTTTCTTGCAGCATTAACAGATTAAAAAGCGTCACAAATCCTTACTACACTGGTGCTAATTCTGGAGTGATGGATTGGAGCAAATAGAAAAACAGACTTATTAAAGAAGCCTATTTGTCTCTGGGTTGCTTCCAGCAAGTCTCTGCAGCATACTATAAGAACATAATTAGAAAATTTTACTCCTTCACTTCTATAGGACTAAAGATATTTCCTCCTTACTCTAGTCTGAGCAATAATAAGTCTCACTCAAAACCATTTCTTTTATTGATAAAATAAATAAAGCTGTCTATTTTCTCCTTTCTTCCCCATACACTGAACATAAACCAGACTGGATTCTCAAAGCTACAAGTGTAACAAAAATTTACAGGTTGGCTGCATTACTTTATTAACACACACCCAGTTTCTCTACCCAAGATTCCTGCAGTTTGTTATTTTGTATTTCATTATATCTTGAAAGCTTAATGAGTGTGAGGAAAAGACATACTCTATGCTTCTTTCTTGGACTTACTTAGATTGCAGTAATCCCCATTTCAATTTTACACAAAGGGCAGATGAGGAGTGCAACACGGTCAGGAGAGGCAGAAGTCAGCTAGACCATTCCTCTCACTTTCCTTTTCCTCTCATTTGATACTCTAGTCCATTTGACAAGTCACATCCATGAAACCGTCACCATGTGCTGAGAAACTTTAGTGTTGCCTCTTGAGACAGACACATAAAACATTTTGTGGGTCCCATCCGTCTCACAACACCCTGGAAGGACATACCATGGACAGAGAAAGCGTTATAAAACAGGTCCCAGGCCAACAATGCAGTCAGCAACTCTGATTTCTGCCCTTTATTGCTCTTTTGCTAGATCCTCTCTCTTTCACAATCTGCAAGCAGATTCCCCCAAGAAAGAAGACGAGACCTTGCACTCCCCCTTCTTTTCTACCCTATGTGAACTTTTACAGCTATTTTGAGGCTCCATGTGTCACACTAATACACACACTGCTGCAAACAAACTGCAGTGTCATGAAGAGAAAGCTAGAGGAAAAATGCTGGTGAGCTGGAAGGGGATACCGGGGAAGACCTCATGAATAGGCTTGTTCAGCTGAGGGGAGTTCCATGGAATCACAGGTCCCAGCTGAACCCTCTGCCAAAACCAGATCCCCTTCAGATCCCACAGCAGTTCCCAGTGCTGATTCAGTCTGGGATGTACTGACTTGTCCCAGATATCATATAAAGAAATTCCAAAGAATTCACAGCAAAAGCACAATCCAAACTGCACAATTAAACTTCAAAAGTTCCTATCAAAACCTCTTTCCCCTGTATACAGTTGCTAAACCCTGCTACAATATGTGGTACATGTTGTGTGCAAAATGGTGCTCTTTCTTTTTTCCCTCAAGGAAAAGGAATTAAAAGCTTTTTCATGTAAAAGACACAAATTAACAAAGCTGCCCAAGCCTGTTCACAGAGCTCGGAGTTTACAACAAGGACCTTTCTAAGGAAGGCATTTCTGAAATTACCAGCAGTACATTACTGAGAGAGAGCCTTCAGCAGGAGCTACCATTCCCTTCAATCTCTGAATCACGCTCCAGTTCCCCAGTGTGTGTCGTACCTGCCCTCTTCCAACATTCCCTTGCAGTTCTACTACTACAATTGCCAGAGAAATGAGCAGTCTGGAACAACGAGGCATATTTGTCATTCATTCCTTTGTGCTGCTCATCGACTTTCTCCCCCGTGCATCCACCAGTGGTTACATCACTCTCCTCAGGCACTACATCCCTCCCAGGCTAATATCTTTGAATATAAAGCACATCTTGAGTTAAACATCAGCTACACACTAACTGGGGCTTGCTTTCTGACTGCATAATCAGCTTTAAAGTAGAAGGTTTTCTGCAGCCAGAGGAGAAAGCTACAAAGGAGCTGCTTAGCAATCCTCTTGAAAGTAAGCTTTCAGTATTGGAAACCAAATTCTATTTTACCTATTTATACTTGTCACTAGTAATTACTTGAAAGCTCTATCAGCTTCTAGCTTTAATGATGTACTACCTGTTACAAGCATTTGGGAACAGGGGAGCAGATCATAATAAAAACAAAGTTATTTTAGAGTGGGTATGTATTTCCATAAAACCAGTGGAGAACAGGGTTCCAAGAAATATTTTCATGTGCATCTTGACCAGCTACTGAGATGACATTTGAAGTCATCTACCATTTGTGCTAGACTGAGTTGGCTTAAGTACCTCTGCTGGGGCAAAGCACCTCAGTGTTTTATCAGAAAGGCAGCACTTACCTCAAACATGGTCTTCTAGAGGCAGCTCATCAAGCACAAGCTGACAGCAGAGACAGTTATATGTAAAATCTGGAAGGCAGATACCGTGTATTTAATTACATTGCAGTGAAAGGTGAGGTCTGGCCCCTTGATGCCTTTGACGAAGCTTCAAAATCCTGCTCCAAACCAGCAGCAACAAAAGACAGGCTTTCAAAGCTGTTTTTTGCAAGGTGTAGCATCAAAAAGGCTACCCATCCTTAGGAGTGAAATAAAGGACATCAGTTCTAGAGAGGTCTGTTGTCCATACTTATTCACAATCTATTAAGACTGCCTGGCAAATACTTGTTTGCACAGCCTGATCTTCTTCAAGGAGCCAGCTCCAAGAATTGGCACTTTGGAAGCTGAGAATGGTAAACTCTGTCACTGAAAAAGGAAAACACCTATCACTGGAGGAGGCTATAGCCAACATCATAAGCTCACAGCATTGTTGACGCTGCATTGGTCTCCCTGACCCCCAAAAGGATGAGAAAACATTAGAAAGAAATCTAGTTTATTTAGCAGAAGTGGTCCCTTCCTATGTCACTTGGTTACAACACTAGGAAAAACATCAGTATGTAGATTATTTTCCTTTAATATCAAGGTGAGCTGAAGTCTCCCCTCATTCCCCAAGTATCTTCTGAGATTTGGGGTTGTGACACCTATTTAGCACAGGGTCCATGTTCTAGGGTATGACGGAGGAAAGTTCTCAGACTTGGAGGATGGGACTTGAACTGCACATGAATTTGTGGGGTGAAGAGAGGCTTTTCTATGCCTAACACCTGAGCTGGCTGGCTGATGGCAGGGTGGCCTTGGACAGCACAATTCTGTGACTCTTTGAAGCTCTGGCAATGAGTACCAATGCTTGGCATTACTGCAGCTAACTTATTCCTGTGCCTGAATGGGGCCATGATCCATCAGAAACTTCCTGATGGAGTCCCATCATGACCTTAGTGAATTAGACACATGGGGCTGTGACCATGCCTTAGTAAGCTGGGTGGCTTTGGTCACATTTTTATGCTGATAGTTTGATGTGAAGCAGGAGCTGTGAAGGGCTTCTGTCCAAAACCTGCTTCTGTGGGCGTGATAACAAAAACTGAGATGGCAAACAGGGACAAAATCAAAATAAAAGAAAAACAGGGAGGGATTAAGGAACAAGACAGAAAAGAAAAATCCTTTCCCATACTTTTCTTTTTTTCCCCCTTCTGTTTCAAAGCCTTTGCCAAGTGCACTGCAGAGTTCAGATTTTCTGCTTTTCTGTCTTTGTTTCAGATGTCCTCTCCCAAGACTAATCTCAGCAGTCAAAAAGAGAAACATGCCTGCATCTGAGGCCCTGTGAGACTGAGCAAAATGAACAAACATTCCCTCTCCCCACCTCTTCTGACTCTCACTCCTCTCTCTTTGAGATGGCAATAGGCAGGTCTGGCACCTGCAGCTGCTCTTGTGCATCTTGCAGGTGCACATGAGCACTGGGCAGTGATGTGCCATCAATACCATCCAAAGCTAGGGAGGAGAGAAAAACAGAATGCTGAGGGGAAAAAGAAAAGAAAATCTACTTCTTCCCTTGCTGCTCCTCAGCACTGTCACAGCTAGTGAGGACTTCCTAGAAGAATGACCATGACTTTTACCAGTACCAATAGGAAAATGCTGATGTCCCCTTTCACATCATAGTAAATCAATGGGAAAATTATCCAGCTGAAATATTAAAACAAGTTCCGAAAAATCAGGATGAAAAAGGACACAGGTCAGGCACAGAGGAATTCACAGGGACTCTTGATGAAGGCTATAACCCCATATTTCTCAAAGAATGCCCAAGATCCACTCAAACCAAGAGGGATGCTCAAGAGGTGGCTGCATGCTGAGACCAGAGCAGCTGCCCTGTAACAACCAGGAAGAATTTGGTGAAAGTCCTCTAGGATGGTTATATAGCTAGAAAGCTTTTTGCTCCATAGCCTCTGAATAATTCAGTTACATTTGAGATCCTGTGCTCTTCTTCCAGTCTCCTCTTACAAAGCACTTGGGAGGTAGAAAGGTGAGGAGGGAGAGCAGCATGAGGGGAGTGCTGAGGATTTTGTGCTATCCCCAAGCAAACTGATTTTTCAAGGGGCTACACAGTTTGCTGTTTCACGTTCCCCTTGGGTCAAGCTCTCCTCAAGGTGGATAGTGACACATGTCACAGAAGCTTTCTGAGATCAGTTAGGAGTGAAAATGTCTCAGGAGCCTTTTACACAGTTCATCAACTCAGTGAGCACAGTTTGTGCCTGACTACCTTCCCTCAACGAAACCAAGGCTGCTTGAATGGGCCAAGTCTGGAGGTTATGTAAAAGCTATTAAAAAATGTTTGCAATGAGAGAGGCATAGTGGGATTTTTTTTTTTTAAGATGGCAGTTACTTTGCTTTCTTTCACAGCAAACCAAATGTTAGAAACTCCTGCACAGATGGTCAGTTTTGATGCATTTTTTTCTGTCCTAGAAACAGGATTTGTCCATCAAATTCTCATCTGCTCTCTCTGTTTCTGTGACTTTTGTCTCTGTTCCCTGCAGTTCCCCTCCAGCACAGGCATTCAGGTGCCATTTTAAAATATTTTTTTCTTACATGTCCTTCTCCTGAAGAGAAAGAGGTGGCATTGTACCGCTGAGTTCCACATTCCCAAACAACATGGTCCTGGATGAGCCTAAGAAACAAACTACTGGCAATTCTAGTTTTTACAAGAGCTGTGATCCCAGAGCAGAGGAGGGATCACATGTCCTCACTACTGCAAGGCCATGAGGGCTGAAAGCAACAGTCATTAAAAGTAGAACTGATCAGACCTTGCTCTGCTGTCACCAACTCCCTCCTGTCATGCTCCCATCCTGACCTTGGGAAGGAGGAATTCTGCTTCCTGAACCTGTTCACTATTCCCATGTACCTTTATGCTGCTTATCCCCTTGTGTTGCAGCACTTGCCTCTTCCCTCTGCTTTCTGACGCTTTGCAGTGACTGAGTTCCTGCTGCTGAACTTGCAGGCAGTGTTTTCTTTGTAAAGCAAACCTGTCCTCAGACCACAGAAGGCTAGGGTACACAACATTAACCACAACTACAAAGTCGCTTCTGCCCTTCCAACTACAACCAGGGCTCTTCAGAGCCCCCTTGCACACTGGGGGCTGCAATGCAGTCTTACATGTTAATTTCCCCCATTTGATCCATCTACACATCCCATTGAAGATCCAGAGGGTCTCTTCTGAGGTGGGTATGTCCTCAGGGTGTTGCTCTCCTCAGGCACTGGCTACAAATGGCAGGACAAGGAGCAGAGTGGGCCAATGAAGTGTTTTGGTTTTGCTACAAGGAAGGCCAGACAAAGCACTGATGTTTTCATGGGTGTCAGGTCTTGTCTTGCAGTCTAGTGCACCTCTGTTTTCTATCAAAGTGCTGAAACAGGGAGTCTCCTGCTATGCTCTGCACTAGGGCTGAGGCTCAGCCCAGGGAAAGAGTGGTCAGTCAGGTGTAGCAGAATCGATCAAGGTTTGGGAAAAACATATATGTATGGTAGGAATTGCTACCTGATGAGCAGCATGGACACTCCACACACTGACCTAAACATTGACCATGAAATAGGTCAATTTGCCCACTGGGTTTTGTTTAAATCAGGCTCTAGGATGTTTTCCACCTAAAGTGACTAAGCAGGTGCTCACATCCTCAGCTGATGCTTTTTAAGCAGGCTGTCAAAATGGTGGCAGCCAGGCAAGGAGAGGAAAGGAAGGACATCACAGACCCTGCTCATCCATGCCTGATGAGTATCTGTGTGAGGCTAGCCTGTTATTAGCCCCATAAAGGTTCATCACACTCTGAGGGCTGCCAGCAACCTCCCAGAAATAGCTTAAGAATAATTAGCCGGACAGCATGAACGGAGGTGTTTTGAAAAGGCAAAAAGGTTTTAATTAAAGCAAAAATAAGGAACTATACAAAACAAAAGAACAAAATCCATGCACAGTGCAGGGAGGTCCCTTGCACCTGCTCAGACACCCCGAAAATGCTCCAAGAATCTCAGTGCTCTCTCTTAAGTATTCCACGATCTAGGAAATTTTTTTGGCATGCTGCCCAATAGAAAAGGGCTACATTCCTTGAGGAGCAGCTCAATGGTCCAACAGGTGCTTTTGTCTTGGCACTGGGCCAATTATGGCAATAAGAGCATAGAAGTTTCTGGTTCATTTTCTTTATAAGTTCAGGGGTGAGGCTTAAACTCCTTTCCTAATATGGGAACACCTGCTCAAGTGTGGGAGTGGACTGCAACGCTTGCCCAGGCAGTCTTTCTGCAGCTTGGCATGGGGTGCCTCCACCGGAGCAGTTTAGTGCCACAGCACCCTCCCAGTAAAAGTAAACTCTGGTGTCCAGTGGTAGCAAACCCCTTTTGTTACTTGTGCTCGGGTGCATGACCTCCCTTTCTCAGCCGTGGGTGTGAGCAGTGATTTAAATGAAGCAGTAAAAGAGAGGGGGGAAAAAGCAGCATGGAAAAGCCTGCAGCATACCTATGGAGACAGTAGAGGATTGAGAGGAATTTATTTGATGGGTTCTGTAGCAAGTGTGAGACAGCACCTGGAATTTATGTGATCATTAAACTTCCATGTGCAGTGGCCCCGTGAATCCAGAGCAGTGACACAAAGCCATCAACCCCAGAAGCATCACTGCTGTTTATCAAACTCACAGTTTTTTCCCCAAAAGTGAGTAATGGGGCAGGGAAAGAAGTTCACATTGATTCTTGTGTGTAGTCCACAGCAATTGTAGGCAATAGTTTCATTGTTCACCAAATGTTATTCTTCATTTTAAAAAAAGAAAAAAAAAAAAAAAAGAAGAAAAAGAAAACTGATCAGGCATGAAGGTGTTATTCAACCACTTTCAGAGTCCTCTGCATCTTCCAGTACAAATCCACTGATTCCCAAGTACAGCCAGATATGGCATGGCACCAACTGAGCTGAGAGCTAAGACAGGATGGAAACCCCATTACACTTTGAGATTCTGCTTGCAAGACAAACTGTGGACAAACCCAGCATGACCAGGGAAATGTCTAACTTTGCCAAAGTGCCTAACAACATTAGAGACTTAAGTGTTTGTGGATAGAAGCTAGTTTTATCAAATTCCTGAAAACAATGCCTAGCTTCTTCTGGAAAGGAGATGGACTGAAACACACATATTTTGGCTCCATCTGAGTGTCCCCAGTGTGCCTTTGGAAGTGAGGAGCTGAAAGCATAAGTCCTTTCCGGATCCTCAAAATGACTCTCACCCCCATCTGCAAAATGGCATGAACTATCAAGAAATGAAAGGAAGCTGGTGGAAAGGAACAGCTGAGTAGACAAAATCTGAGCAAAAATCCAAAGTGCATCTAGAGAGTGTTGGTGAGTAATGAGGTAGATCCCAAAAGAGGAATAGTTGCCAGGGAAGAAACCTGAGAGGGTAACTAAAAGTCTCTGATCTACAGCTGTCATCTGTATTTTTCTAACATCCAACAAGTATGAAATACAAAATTAAGAGCTCAAGCTTGACAGTATCTCTGTTTGTTGAGGTTATCTGTTTGTCAAGATCAGCTGATGTATGTGTGGGTGTAACAAAACACCTTTGTTAGCAGGTGTGGAGAGAACTTCACATGGATGCAGCCAATGTTAACAACTGTGTCCACCAGCATTTGAAGTTACATCACTAGAGTATATATTTAGGAAGTGTCTCCAGGTAGTTGCTGGGAAAAGTCAAGGTTATAATTTAGGAACCTGCATTTCTACCTAGTTCTGTTACATATAAATGTGTCTGTGCTTGACTGCCCTGCCTGATGGTCTGAAGGCAAAAGGCCAAAATTTATAAGCTTACCACTTCATGCCTATGCCTTCAGCATAGCCTCAGGCTCAGCTGTTCCCATGTGCTCTCACAGAATTGTGCTCCTGTGGGTGCTTTGACTGAGCTTTGGTTTCTGTTCCAGATGAGGCAGTGACAAGGATGGGAAGGCAGGAGATCAGTTTGCAACCTGAGCACTCCCCATCAGGAGGGGGTACCAGGAACACGTTCTCCCCAACAAAGCCCGATGGAAAGCCATCCACACTCAGGCTGGTTTTCTGTCTTGGTATTCAAAGCTGAGGGGCAGGATGGTGTCAGGATGAAGAGACATGAACTGAATCAGTTGCAAGGGCACAAGTGATCTGGTTTCAGGCATGATTTTAAACCAGAAGGTCCTCAAAAAGCAAAAAGTTCAGCATTATGCATTTGCAGTTTAACAATTTGGCTATAGCCTGTTAACTTGCCATATAACTGCTGATGATTTGTTCATTATATTAGCTTAATTGCTGTAAGCCTAGTGTGTCTGAATCAATCAAAATTGAAACAATGGAATTATGTTTTTACATAATCACTTTTGACTAGAAAGAAAGCTGTGCAGAAGGAGGTTCCACATGATGTTCTCAGATATCTTTTCAAAGGAATGATAATTAATTCTGCACTAGTGCTTCTGAAGGGATAGAAGAAGATGGGAAAAGATAATGGGCGGTGGTGGTTGCATAATCCCTGCCCATTCAGTTTGCTGCAGCACACTGATAATGAACAGTCTGAAGGATAAAAGCTACTGTGAGCCCGAGCCCAAGAAAAGCTTAACACACGCATCAGGACAAAATGCACATCTCCATTTTCTGTGCAGGAGCTGGACCACTTTTGTCCCGATTCACAATGACAACTCAGAGCCATTTACGATGGTTCTGTGAGGCTGAATGCCAGCAAGCAGATTGCCTTGGAAAACATGTTGGAGTGCAGGGTGAAGACCATTTGCCATGCACAGCAGACCAGAGCTGAATAATAAGCTCAGCATGTCCAAACTCAGGCTTTAAATCCTGGTTAGCCATCTTGATAAATTGTCATTTATTCCCAGTTCGAGCAATAGGTTAATCTAAACTAAAGGTCCTGATGAGGAAGTTTCTCTTCTCCTTGCTCATCATTCCTCTCCCTGTGAAGTTTTCCTTGCAAGGCACAGAGGTCTTATCACCTCTGCTGAGGTGAAAATACATTGGAGAGTATCTTGCTTTGCATTTAAAGGCACATGCCATGTTCGTTCTCTCTCTCCCTCTGAGTTCACTCTTAGAAGTGGAAGGAAATTTTTAAGGAAGTAGCAGTATACGTGGAAGAGCATATCACATGTCACTCACCAAGTCCATGTCAAGTTTCAGTAGACAATCAAAATGTTTTGGAAATCCTCTGATTTGCAAGATTTCTGAATTTTGGGGGTTTCTGAGCAAAGCAAGATACACCTTTATTCAGGGAAAATGGTAATTTGACCAGGCAAATGAAATACCTTTGATCAGTAAAAACTATATGTGACTCTAAGCTTTGTCAGCCTAGGAATGGTTGGATACAAGATGTCAGAGAGGGTTTGGGAGACAATTCTATTCAAAATAATCTAAAATTTGTATTTTCAGACTGACTCCAGGTAGAAAGCAGTAGTTATAACTGCTTTGTTATAACTATGATTTGTTTGACTCGATGTCTTTGATACTAACATGAAATAGAAACTAGAAGATGATCCTAAGCCTTGAAAAATACTGCGACTGAATGAAAGTCCCAGAGTGAGCTGCCTCCTGCTTCATCCAAGTTACTTCATTCCTTTCCAGTGGTTGCTATCTTTCCTGTCTTACCACATGGTATTGTACCAACACAGCAACAGCCTGCCTTAGCCATAGAATGGGAAAACTCTAGAATGAACACACATGTTACTCACCCAAATACCTGACATTAACTCTAATACAACCCAATTATATTCTTAGATAGCTGGTTCTTAAATCATGGAGAGAAAGTGGTAGTTTCAAAATATATGGAAAAATCTTGTGAATCCATGTTGTGTAATATTGCAGTACTTGTCTATCTATCATTACTTATAATTTATCCTTATTGCAGAATCTGGACAATGAAATGCCTCTATTTTATCTTTTAGAAGGTTCCTCCACTTTAAAATAATTTTAAACTGAAAAAAATTCTGTTTAAAAGAGTATTTTAAAAAGACTTTAAAAAACTATTTTTAAAAGAGTAATGAATTGCGGCTGTGCTGGAATTATTCTGAGCATATCCAAAGGCTCTTGATGAAAAGGACTCCCATTCTCTGACTGCAGCAGGTTCAAAGAAAAATCTATGGTAATTTCACAGTACTTCAGAAAGTTGGAGCTAATGCCTTTAGTGACTGGGTAAGGCAACTTAACCAGCAAACTCTGATCTGAGAGCCATCTCAAAACTGCATTACTCCAGCAGAAGAACAAACACAGTGGTGCAGCAAGGGACCTTCCTGTGGCCAGGAGCAATGCATAGAGAAGCTGAAGCAAAATTAACACTGATGCTGCCAGATCCACTAGTTAAAAAACCCCACCCAGTGCATCAATAACAAGCACCAGAGCATCTTCAAGGACTCCACCAAAGGACTGCGTTATCTCAGCCTCCATTTTAAGGAAAGGAATACAAGGAAATTATTTGCCTGAGCACAGTTAGGTGGTACCAGGAAGAGAAAAAGTTGTTCTGCATCTGTCCCATGCTGTTCCATAACATCCATGAATTCCTTGTCATGCTGAAGGCATATTAATGCCCCACAAAGAGCCAGGATGGTGAGAACTCCAGATTAGACCAGACGCAAGCTGTTTCTGTCCTCTGGGGGAGTGCAACACTTTCCAGAGGTGCCATTTCATGTCCTTTCAGGAGGGCATTATCACTTCAGCTGTGGCACTGTGTGAGCAACATGCCTTGCATGCGGCACCCACACAGAAACCTGGGGTCTTTAAATACTACAGGAATGCCAATAATACCCACAGCATGGCAGCTGAAACAAAGAGGGGGTCTTGCAAAAGAAAGGGTGTCCTTTGTCAGAAGGAGATATTTTCATTGAACCCTATAAAGCTGACTGAGTTTCAGCAAAAAGGGCTTGCCACATCATTACAGCCAAATTATTCTATTACACCAGTTCATGCCATTAAAATAGTAACAAAAGACAGAATATCTTTCAACCCAAGCAATTAATTCATTCAACATCTGACGCCACTGAAGTGTAGATAGAGCCCTGGTTACCCCTGCACAGATTTCTCCCATTGTTTTCTCTGTATGTCACTAACAACTTAATAAGCAGAATAACAACCACACCAGAGAAAACATTGTTTCTGACTATGGACTTCTGCTACTGGCTCCATATGGAAAGTGCACGAAGAAATGAACTAGGGAAAGCCATGGTTATGGAAAATGAGCCATATCCCTCTTTTCCCTTTTCTCTTTCTCAAACTCTTGACAGGGGTCATCTCTTTCTGGACTTTCCCAGGAATGCGGGAACCACAAATGTAGAAATGTGTCATGTCCTTCAGTCAGTGGGAACAGAATTAAGATGTCTCTGGGAGGAGTCCAGGGAATATAATGGCAAACCCCAATATCAATCTAAATAAAGTCACTCACGTCAGCTTTGAGTTATTTTAAAATGTATATATTCTTTGTGCCTGCAGAGTCACAGGGATTGAAAGAGGCTGGGGGGGAAATGACTCGCAAACACACTGCTGCAGGTCAGGAGAAAGGAATGGTGCAGCAGCCCCAGGCATGGCCTGGATTTGGCCTGGGTTATAACATTGGAAATTTACTTTGCTAACCTCTTAAAACAGAAAAACAACCTTTCAAGTCCTGAGGTGTCACAACACCTTCCAGACGAGTCAGCTAAGAACCCAGCCTTGGGATGATTTGGGAAATATCCTATCAGATTGAAGGGAAGCAAAATTGACGTCTCAAGTTGGCAAACTATACAGAAAGTCTTAGTTTGCTCTGTCCTTTGACATATTTTCAGCTTTTGGAACATAAAACATTAACAGTGATTAACGTGCAGCTGGCACAGGCCAAGGCAACTTGTCATAATTCAGTACATCGCTATTAAGATATTCTCCAGGGACAAGTGGATTGGAGACAGCTGGCTTTACAAATTTACACCAGATCTTGTCTTGGTACTATGGGGAAAATAAGGTATTCACAAAGGTATTCTAGAACGCCCAGATCTATACAGAGTTGTGCCAAAAGCTCATACAAAACAAAATCATTATTCAATACTTATTACTATTCTATTTATAAAGCTTCTGTCACTCCCTGGCAAACAGAGGTAATGGCGTTTGACTTGGAAGACAAATCACAAACCATGGAAAGTGGAAAGTGGATTGCAAATCATCAGCCTGAGCTTGTTGCAAGCTGAAAAGTATTGGTCCAAACTATTCTGAGAATCCTTATGAATAACAAATACATTTGAAGAAACCCAGACCATTTCATGCACAGCTCAACCAGAGAAAAACAGGGTAAATTTATGAGTATCACTCACAGTGGCCAAATTAATCAGCTCTGCATTATGCTGCAACTGCAACCAGAGAAAAGTATCTACCATCAAGCATGAGTAAAATTTCAAGTGGCATTCCCCAGCAGCAAACTGCAACCCCTTTGATTCAGTTTCAGGCTCATTTTCTTTCGCAGGGACGGAGTAATAGAGATGAGTTGTGCCAGGTTGTCAGTATGAACACACAATACCGCTGGTGTTGGGTGGGGTCTCGAGAGTCCGTACTTTACAAACAAATGGCCAGCGCTTGGAATGTTGTCAGGACATAATGCAAAGGGCAGACCACTCTCAGAGATGAAAATGGCATTAGGACATCCATGATTTATGGCAGTGACTTGGGCGCTTCCATATCTTTCAGGTTGTTCTTTACAGGCGCACACTGACTCAGAGGAGCTAAGAGCTTTGAGCTGGAAAAGATACTGGATATTTGGGGTGGGGCCTGGCAAACTTGTTGTGACCTTGGCAATGAGAGTCCAGGAGAAGAGGTAAAACTGATGAACTGGGAGAGGGAAATAGCAGCCCAACCAGAGCCCTTGCAGCGCCATGAGTGGAGCTTTGTGCAAACTGTTTCCAAGCCAAAACTTCACAGAAGTTCACATAATGAAGCAAGTAAGAGTCATTACAGGAAAAAATGCCACCAAAAGCAAGGGTCCTGCAGCCTTACAGACCCTGCAACTTGGGGTTTTCTTTTCATTCCTGTCCCTTATTGTGTTCAAACGCGTGGTCTCTCAGATCTCTCTGCCTTCTCCTCGCATAACGTCTTCCTGACCTGAATTTTTCTGTTCCAAATTTCTGCAAACTCTCTGACTTTTGTATCACCAATTTCTGTCTTCCTCAATCTGGATGATCTTGCATTTTCCTGCTTTATTTCTGTGGCCAATGTCTACTCAGGTTCCTCACAATGCTATTTTTTCTGTTACGTTATCACCTGGAAGCTCTGGTCATGGCATTAAGTCTGCCAGAGTTCAAGAAGCGTTTGGACATTGCTCTCAGGCACAAGGTTTGGGTTTTGGGGCTGTCCTGTGCAGAGCCAACTCTGATCCCTGTGGATCCCTTTCAACTCAGGTTACTGTACTATTCTACCTCTAAGGGACACACTCAGGAATTCAAACACCATGAGGAAAAAATGTCAGAGCCTGTGGTGTCTTCCCTCAGATAAAGCAAACCGTGGCACGCAACCCAACAGAGCCACAGTCAAGGTTAGCCTTGTTAGGACCATCTGGTTAGTTGTCTAAATGAAGATGTGGGTTTGGGTTCTTTTGTTTCAAATTGCATCATTCAAATATGATCCACCAAGACTCACAAAAATATGCACAGTCAAATAACCCTGGGAAATAGAAAAAGAGACAGATGGAGAATCTGCCTGGGTAATTTTCTCCCCTGTGGCTACTGTGCTGTTTCTGCTAGAAAGGATGGGGAAGGAGGCAAAGTGAATAAATATAAACTGACTTTGTGGGATGCATAGATAACTGTAATATTTCTCTAAGTCCACATGAAAAACACCAGTGAAAAGAAAATGGATTATCAAGAGCCAGAAAAGAGACTTTATAGCTCACACAAACAGCAAAGAGGAATTTTTTTTTGATCCTAGTAAAGTTCCTTGTTCTGTTTTGCATAAAGAACACTTTCTGTCCTTTATTTAATACCTTTAAAGGGACCTTCCTCTACACTTGAAGGAAAGTTCATGAGAAAGCATTTTGCCAACAAGAAAGGAGTTCAGTTGTTGCTTCAAAGAGGACCAATGAGATTCTTTATGTTTTCCAAATGCCTGCCTGTGAGTGAACCCAGGGGCTGCTCTGTCTCGCTTTGCAGAGGTGGAAAGGTGCTGTTGAGCGGCTGAAGCACATTAGGATGCACAGCACCCCCCAAATGACCTCTGAGCCACTGCGTTACCTCCCGGTGCTACCCAGGGACGAACAGGAGCTCCATCAACCCTCCAGAACCAGAGAACAGTGATGAAACATTAGTGGGCAGAACCAAGGCCCCACACAGGCACGGAGAAGCCCCTTTTCCACGCTGTCCTCCGAGTCAGGCGGCAGAGGCCGGGGGATGTGGGCCGGGCGGGTGGCACAGACGGGCGGGGGAGCGGGCAGGGCACGGGCCGTGCCCAGAGCGGTCACCGGGCGCAGATGGCTTTGCCACTGCCCGGGGCCGGCAGCGAGCCCTGCTTTCCTTAGGTGACATTCAGCAGCGGGACGTGGCAGCTGCTCACTCGTCTCCCCCAGGGAGGTTTTGATAAGTCCTTTCTCCCTGCAACTCCCGCTTTCCCCTCCCCAGGCACGGCTGCTGCCCACTGTCACCTCCAGTGATTCCCAAAGGGGCGGTTCTGCCATCTGAATCATTTACTGCCTTTTTCCCAGTTCCCCTCAGCCAAGCCTGTGTGCTTTCTGGTGCTTCTTTGGTCCTTTTGGGCAGCTGCAGTGACTTGACCCGGGTCAGACACAGAGCTGTGAGCACAGGGGCCAGTAGTGTGCTGTGATAGTGTGTCCACAGCAGCATGCAGGTTTTCACTTCTTTTTTTTTTTTTTTTTTTTTCCTTCTTCTTCTTCTTTGCTGGCTTGCCCCATCCCTTGTTCTTCACTGCATTATGGAAAGGCTAGTCATAAAATCCTGAATGTATTTTTCTTAGCATCTGATTTCCTTTTATGTGCAGAAAGTGAAATGCAGGGAAAGGGAATTCTGCCTATGTTAAGAATTTTCTTTGCGTTTGTTCGCAAAGGGAAGGAATTAGGCACTTAAAATAATAATAAAACCTGTAACATTCGTTTTGAATGTTGTTTACAGTGGGGGCTTATTTTTAGGGCTTCTGTTCTTCCTCCTCCCTTTCTTCCTCTCGCTGAATAGAAGGGAAATTGCCTAATTTAGATGGGTTGCTCAGTTGGCCATATTAGTGCATCTCACTCAGAAGAGCATCCCCGAGAAAAATAGCATGTTTTGAATGCTCACTTATGTCAGTCTTTGCCTTTCTGCTTTGTGTTGATGAGTCAAGTCACTCTGAAGACACGATTTATAAGCCATTCTCCCAATCTCCATAGGAGTGTTAGATATTTCTCAGCTGGAGAATTGCTGTGCTTGTAGCTTGACCTCCAGATGTAAACGTCTGCTTTGTTTTCCCCTTGTAAGGGTAAAATCAGAACATTTTGTTATATGCTCGTTTTTGCTCTCCAGCTGCATCTGTCCCTAAAAGCTAGACATGTTGGCCTCCAAAATATTAGGAAGTCCCCTTATGTGTCACGTGAATCTGTGTTAGATGCATTCTGTCTTTTGCAGGCACAGTCACAACTGAAACACCAGTGAGTGATGGCTGTGGCCATTCCCATGGTGTCAGCAATTGTCTTAGGAAAGCAGTAAGAAAAGTGACTTTGCAGAGCTCTGCAGTGTCAAGGAGGCACTACAGTTAAACAGAGCACTTGGAAGGAAAGAAAAAAGTATTTAAATGATCTCCATCTAGAAACATGATTATTGTCATAGGATGATTTTTCCAAAATAGACTCTTAAAGAACAAGGTTCTAACTTGGTAGGACTGAGGAGGACAACTTGTGGGTCACATAAAAGACTGTGTGGTTACTGGCACAATGCAAAGTTTTCCTGATTTCATCCCCTAGCAAAGGTCCAGCACAGACAAGCCCTTAGACTCTGTTTCAGTTCTGGGCCCCCAAAGGTACTCTGTGCAGATACAGTGACCTAGAGAGGATGATGTGCTGGCAACCAGAACAGACTTGACTATTTTCAGCAAATCACGTATTCAGCACAAAGCCATCCTTTCACATGTTTCATCTCACAGCAATTACAACACTTCCCAATTGCAGCTGTTTTTCACCAACCTCAGAAGTGCTTTCTCAAAGAATGAGACACTTTTTGAAAGCCTACCAAACCACGGTGGTGGAAAGCCTTGTCTGACAGCTCTTGCTGAGGAGGAAGTGAATAAAGTGAGCAGCACATTAAACATCTCTCTTCAAACAAATTACTTTAAACCCATTTCCTCCCTCCTCTAGCAGAGTTCTCATGCTGTTATGGGCACTGCCAGTCATGTGCTGCTGTTGTTGCATAGGGCAATACCAGTGTGGAGAGCAGTCTGGCACCTTCCTGAACACACAACCCTCCCCATCACTTACCTGACTTACCCTGGGGACAAAGTCAGCCCTGACGTACATGGCTGTTGCTTCCATTATAGCTGTTCTGCAGATATGAGGGACCAGAAATTAAAGGAAGAGGGCTCCAGAGCTATCTTTCATCTTTCTGTAATCTGTTATTCCTACTGTATTTGTTGAATTAGCCTGCAAGGCTGATTCCTCATCAGGAGATGTGGTGCTAATTTGCCACTCACACCCATTTCATTACAAACATGTTCCCAATATGCAATTTACTCCCCCAGTTATAATCACAGCTGGAATTAGCACAGAGCCTTCCTAGGTATTTCTTCTTCAGTGTTTTTGCAAGCTCCTGCTGGGCTGAGTTTGGCATATCCCAAGGAGGATTCTTTCAGTGAGACAGAGGATGAACCCCATGCTACACTGGAGACACTGCACCAGTCTGAACAGCCCCAACCCCTGCTGATGGTGGGGAGGTTCAGAGCCCAACACATGCTCATTGGGAAACAGGTTCCACTTGCCTAGAGAAAGCATATTAGCAGTAAGCAACAACAATACAGGAAGAAAAGAGCATTAATCCCTCCAGTTCTCTTTTCTAGTGTTCGGCGGGAAAACACTCTTGAAAACAAAAAGATTGCTCAGTCTCTAAGACAATGGATAATACTCCCTAAACACATCTATGTAGCTCTGAAGTTTAATTTTACCAGCTGGGGAAGGGAGGCATTCAGGTTTGGTCTGGCTAAAATCAAGCCAGCGGGTAGATTTGTGTATCCATTGCCCATGGCTGGTACTTGCATGACCATTTATTCTGTTACTCAAAAAGATTCCTTGCAGGTTATCAATAAACACAATGGGTTTGCAGTGTCAACTTTCCAAATCTGCTGCTGTAGTCCAGAAAAACAACCCAGAAGAAGACGTGCTCAGGTCAGGGTGTCAGGTCAAACTCATTTCTCTCATTTCGTATATTTCAGTTAGAATTTTTAAGACTGAACTGGTATGAGTTTCTGATATTTTTCCTGGGCAGAACTATTGCAGCAATCAATGAACTTAGCACAAAACCAGTTTGTTCATTCATCTTTCACTTCTCTGCTTCTCTGAGGAGCTGTGGTCTCTTCCTCCAAGCTGCCCGAGATGGGAAATGCAGGGCTGAGCAGCAATAGGGATCCTCAAGCACTGTGCTGGGATGGTGAGATACTACCATGACAGGGGCAGGTAAGATCCACCTGCACACAACATGGAAAATCTGGCCAGTCTGGAAACCTCTGTCTACTCTTTTATAAGAAAAAGAACCCAAAGATTTTTCCAGTGTGGGGCCACACCACTGAGGCAGAGACAGGAGCTTTCCAAAAACATGAAGACATAAGAAAAAGACATCCCCAAATGAGACACACCATGAAAGCTTTCTAACAGGATTGTTTTCCCAAGCCTTCCCCACTGCCTTTGAAGCTTTCCATTGGGAATGCTTCATTTTCCCACTCCAGCTACAACGACACAACCTCAGCCTGCTGGTGCACTTCCTTTGGCTCATAAACTCCATGATTTTCCCCTTGATGGGCCCTGATAGCTCTGTGGTGAGTGGTGTGAGACTGGTGTCCCCCCTGAGACTTGATGTGTGCGATCCACGCTCTGTGCTACCTGCACGTCTCCCAGTGCTGTCCCACACCATAAGGATCGCACACATCGTAGGATGGATGGAATTGTCAGGGCCAGGAGAACTGGGGCTCTCCGAGGCAAGGAAGAGGTGAGATGCCCCCTGGCAGGAGCAATACTTTACACCTTGCCTCCAGATGAGTTTATTCTGTAGGCCGTGGGTTACTTCTCTGCAAATTTCACCACTGGGGATTGTGGACAACAAGAAAATATCTCCCCTTACCCACAAGAGTTGCCTGCAAGCACAGCTGTTCAGTGTTGGGTATATGATAAGCTAAAGATCTGAGCCTAGCTACTAATAAAAACAATCCTGGAAAATTTCCATTTCCCTACAAATTGTCTTAAGTCAATCTAACAGAATCATAGAATTACTGAGGATGGAAAAGACCTCTAAGATCACCAAATTCAGCTGTCAACCTATTTTCACTACCATGTTCACCACTAAACCATGTCCTCAATTCCATATCCATGTGGTTTTTGACCACTCCCCGGCATGGTGACTTCACCACTTCCCTGGGCAGCTTGTTCCAATGCTAGATAACCCCACCTGGGAAAAGAAATTTCCTTATGTCCAATCAAAAATTCCCTGACACAACTTGTGGCCGCTTCCTCTCATCCTGTCACTTGGTACCTGGGAGAAGAGACTGATGCCTGCTTTCAAAGGCAAACTCTCTAATGCTAGAAGATGCTGGTATGAAATGGCCCATTAAAACTTTATTTTGCTCCTTTCTGCACATTCATTATTATAAAGTCTTTAATTACATCCTAGACTTTGCAAAGAAAATTTATATCTCTTTCCTTGAACATATTTGATGTAACAAAGGAGTGACATGGAGTTAAAACAATGATTCCTGGCAGTGAAGAGTTTATCCCAAACTGTTGAAGCCTGCCAGACTTTACTTACAAAACTGAATTTGGTTTTCCCACAGCAAAGTATCTGGTAAATTTAGCTGTGACAACAGCCCTGATGATAATAGTGCATGACTCCCATGGAAAAAAAACAATTTGATTTATATACACTTAATTCCCCTTTAAACACTCTGTTTACATGATAGAGACATCATAAACACATGTGAAGTGAGACAAGTGAGGCTTCTGGGGAGGGGGGAGATGGCAAGACAGAGTGCAAAGACTATGGGTGCTTTAAAACACTGGGAAACAAACAAAATCTTTAGGAAGTTGGCAAGTGGGATTGTCAGATAACACTTCCTATGAGCCTTCTGGAAAAAATGTATTTATGCAAGAGACACAAACTGTGAAACGGCAAATCTGCTTTAAATTTTCAAAAAGCTCTATTTGCTTGCAAATCTCTCATCAGCTGCAGAGAAGATACCAGAAAAGGATAGGACTGAAAGTCAATTTGCTTGCAAATCCTGCAGATAAAGACAGCACTGGGATACAATTGAGGAAAGATGTACATCATTTCCCTCATTTTGTCATTTAGAGCTTACAAAATTATTCTGGAGCATATCAGCAAGTGAGTATTAAGAGGTAAAAAAAAAAAAAAAAAAGACAGTGTTTATTTGAATAAAGTTTAGATAGCAAGTTGTCTACACTTTGCCAAAATCATGGTTCTGTGGAAGCAAAAATAAACTGTTTAATTTTGCTTCCAAAAAAATAATGAAGGATAATAAACTCAAACTGCTGGAAACAAAAGTAGTCACTATTGTTACAGCTTTTGAAATGGTAAGCTTTGGCCGAAGTTATGTCCAAATCCCAACAATCACCAAAAACTTAATATTCATAATAGCTATGCTATTTTCCCCAAACTTTTTTTCTGCTCTTCTTTCTGTATTTGTTAATAAAAGCTCACAGAAGCAGAAAACCATTACATTCACTTTGCAGATCATATGCCAAGCAGACAATTGTGTGTAAGAATTGTCTCTTCTCTACATGCAGATGAGTTACTTATTATAGAGCACAAAGGATACAAATGTAAATTACAGAGAAGTATTTTCATCAAGCATCTCAAAAAAAAAAAAAAAAAAAAAAAAGAAAAAAAGCTTTAACAGCAAGATTAGCAGCTGGTGTAAATGCAGCTCCACATTTCCGTTTTCCCTCCGTCAGAACAAAGTCTGTCTTTGCTCTGGGCACAGTCTTCAGGGGCTCCCCACCCCAACACCCAGCAGCAGTTCCCCACTTTCTGACACTGTTCCCACAGAAGACAGGGATGTGAGGAGACACCAGCACTGCCATCTCCAGTCCCCTTCTCCAGCCTTGTGTTTATACTCACTGTTCCCGTGGGAAGAGCAGGGACCTCTCGCAAGCAGGCTTCTCCCGTGGGGCACCCACATCTTGTCCCCTCACATACACCCACCTCACACAGGTTGTTTCTGCTGCTGGCTCCAGAACACCTTCCCTGCACAGTGAATGACACCAGTTCTTATGATAAGAGCAAGAGTGAGCTGTCATTTGGCTTAACAATCTCTGAGAAGTGCTCTTGCCTTTGGGGTCAGTGTGCCCACAAGCCAGAGCCTACTGCAGTGGCCATGTCTGGGAAAGGGGGAGGCACTTTTTACAAGGAGCGTGGGTGAATAGAGTCACAGCCCAGCTTGAAGAGTCTTTGCAGGACCTTCCTCTTTCCATGGGCTGTCCCCAGTCCAGGAGCCCTGCTGGATTGAAACTGAAAGCCCTCGTGCCATTGATAGCAAAAGAGAGAAACTAAATCTAATCCAACCTGTTCTTCCTTCCAACCAAAAAAGAAAAATAACTAATCCTAGCAGATCCTTGAGCAAGGGAAAAAAAAAAAAAAAAAAAAAAAAAAAAAGAGAATGGCACAAACTCCATGAAACCCCTACAAGATGTGGCTGTTGCCTTTGGGCAAGAAATGGGCAGATACTCAAGCGAATGGCCCCCAGGAAAATATCAGAGACAAAACGCAGGGCCATCATCTGCTCCCCTTCAGCTGGCAGTCCTGTCCCATCTCTGCTGGCTCAGGCAGACCCAGGTCCATGCCTGGCTGGAGCTGTCAGGCTTCAGCAGGGACCAGCACAGACCCTACACTTCACAGTGGCTTGTTTGCATCTTTGAGTGTCCATGTATGCTGCCACAATTGAGTTAGGTTGCCTGAAATGTTGGGACTACCTGAACAAAATCAAGTTTTTTCTTCCCAGCAGCCTCCAGGACACTGGCAGCATTAGCTCCTGAGAACACTTGTGTCCAAGCTGCTAAACTAGCAAGGAATCCAACAACAAACCTAAGCAGTGGGGACTGGTATTCAGACTGATAGTGCTTCATTAAGCATTCCCATTGGTTGCAAAACTACTCCAGGATGAACTTTAGCAGTCATGGCTTAGTGTGAGGAAGTGTGAAAAAATTACTGCAGAATGAAAGCCCAGGAAAAGAAAGGCTGATTTATTCTTTCTGTGCGAAAGCACACACTCCATGGGGGGCATTTTAGAAGCATTCTATTTTTCACAGCTATTACAGCGGTCAGTGTGGCCTGAAGAGACACCTGACAATTTATTTGTCTCTGCTTCCCAATAGGAGAAGAACAGGGGTGTTACTGATGATAAATATGGCGTCTTGATTACTTTGCTGAATTTAACATCAGTAAAAACTTCACATTACAAGGGCTTGATAGGCAGATATTCCCAGAATGGTTTTGTCTTTTCCAGTGGAAATCTCACTCAGGTATGTGGGAGGGACAGGATTTTTTTCACTGGCTGCACACACTTTCTTCCATTATCTTTTTCTCAAAGTAAAACAGGCTAGGCCTAACTCACAGGACTTTACATACATGGCTGTTCGAAAAAAAATCATCCCTGTTCTGACAGTCAGCACAGGAGATAGCAGGCAAACAGCTTTGCATTCTGAAGAAATATAATCTACATGAAGAATGGAACAGATTTGTGGCTTAGGCACTAGGTTAAGATGCAAGAGGATTGAATTTCACTACTGCCCATTGGCATTGCCTGTGCCTTGTAGCAATTCCTTTACTCTTGGTGGGCTTCAGTTCCCTGTCAGCCCTGACACCAAGTCACAGGGGTTCTGCAGAGACAAATTAATTGGGATTGAGTTCCAGAGAAAAATAGTGGCATGAACAACTTCTGCAGCTTCCATTTGTTTTTGTGCTTACTCCCAAAAGAAGTGAGCATTAATCATGGTAGAAGGTAGGTAGGCAGTAGATTGAAAAATGTATGTTTTCTTCCCTGAAATATAAATCAGATATTGTTTAAGCAGCAGGATCCTAATTTAACTGCAAATTTGGTCAAATGTAGATTTTCGGATGGAAAATTCCCAAAGGCTGGGGTGTTTACCTCTGGGGTTATATACCTGGCAGATGTCACACATAATCTATTTTGTCAAACACACAGCTTTAATCAGGCAGTGTTATAGGAAGGCTAAGCACAACCAGATCACAAAGGAATTACTGTCTCCTGAATGCTAATGAAAGATTAGCTCTTCAATTCAGCCTCTGAATTTTGAGGAACCTTTTGTTTTGTTCTCAGGTTAAACTAAGGGCAGAATAAGGAGTAAAGCATGCAAATGAGGCACTGTCATGAGAAAATAATAATTTGTTTCACTGCAATAAGAAATCTCATTTACATAAAATGAGAAATAATTAAATTGGAGCTGAACTGTGTGCCCTATCAATTTAATTGAATCTCAGCTACATGTCTGTGGCTGATTTACCAAGGCTGGTTCCTGGAAAGCATTTGTTATTAGTCATTTTTGCAGCAAAAAGATGAATCAACACTTCACAACTGTGCAAGAGAAATAACTCCTGAAATAAACTCCTGCTGAGCACCACAGATCAATACAAACAACAGCAATGTGCCTGCAGAGCTGTGGAGAGTTCGGTCAACAGGGAATTTAATACACCGGTGAAGAATATTGAGAAATATGGCTATAGCTGTCCACTCTGATTCTTTTAGCAGGCCATATGACTTCACCACACAGCTATGCTCCTTCCTAACTACATGAATGAACATTAAGCCCATTAAGAGCCATTTGTCTTTCAGGACTTGAGTTTCCGCTCCAAGAGTGTCCATCCAGCCGATTTCTCTTCAAAAAGTATTCCAGATCTTTCTGGCATTAAAGACTGAATTTCTCTTCTTGTTTACTTTTAATTTTAGTATTCCCTGACTGGATGGCCTCTTTTTTTTTTTTTTTTCTTTTTCTTTTTTTTTTTCTTTTTTTTTTTCCCCCTGTTAAATTATATAAGGTGCTGACTAGGAAAAAAAAAAAAAAAAGACCAGTAACAACTTGCCTTTCACTCTTTTCCTAGAGAAGTCTAGTAGAGTGAAAACTCTGCTTCCTTGCTGTGAGGAACATCCCTAGGGCTTTACACTATTTTACAGGTCTTTCTGAAATCCCTCCAATTAAGTGCAGACACCTTGACTACACAGCATTTCCAACTGTGACTTGATCTCACCTCTTTTGATACATGTGTTTCTCCCAAAGTGCCTCAGCTTTTAGGGAAGGTTTCCAGCATGTCCTCCTACATGGTAACAAGGTCCCTGGGCCTCCACAGCTGCTTGTGAACAGACATTTTTTTCCTTTACTGAGCTGAGAAGCCCTACTGATCCTTTCAATATCCCCATTTCCAACCAGCTACACTTGGAAAATAGCTTTTTTCCTGCCTCTGCTCTACACGAGAATTCTTCTTTCATTAGTCGCAACATTTCACCAACAAATTCTGATGAAAAATACTCAGACCATGAGCTGTGTGTGACCCAGCCCTCTCAGCAACGTCTGATGTAAATCCGCATCACATCCTCTGGCTTCAGAGCCATGATGAGATGAGTTCGGGACTCACACAACTGCCTGGTTTAGGAGTGACTGCAGAAAATTTATCCTAAAAAAGGATGAAATCTATGATCTCATGCTGTACTTCAGCAAGCCTCACCAGCTGCAAACACACTGTTTGTTCCGAACTTGTGCTGTGCTGCTTCCAACACATCTCTGGAACTACGTGCCTCAACCTTCCACTTGCAGGCCTCTGCTTCAGGTGTGGCCTCCTCTCCTGGAGAGGACAGGGCAAAAGCTGAAAGAGCAGGAGGAGCCACCTGCACCACACAGTATCTGTTTGAATAAGAAACTGGGAACCACAGCTCTGCAGTTTGTACAAATGAAAGCTCTTGTGCTACCAGTTTTTTGGCACAGCTCAAACACGTCTTTGGAACTCAGAGAACAGCGTGGAAAAATCGGTGGTGTGCTATCACTGCTGTGCAATAAATGCTTTTGTCCTCAAAAGACAGTGCAAAGTATTTGTGATGTGCCTGAAGTATTCAAAGTTTGAGTACCCTGTCAAAACTAGAGAGGATGCCTTGGCAGAGCGGGAAATAAAGTGTATTCTCAGTCAGTACCAAAGCCCAAAATGTCCTGACTGCAAGAACAGTATTTCCAAAAGTTCACAGGTGTTATTCAGAATTAGCTAAAATCACAATCTAAGAGCACAAACATGAGTCCCACACCCACCAATGGACATCTTTATCTGGCTGATGAAATCTAGACAGACCCTCAGTGGGGTTGTGACTTCATGCAAGTGTCCAGCCTTGCTCCCCACGAAGATTAAGGTCAGAAACAGACCTGTGAACTCTTGGCTGCTAGTCTTGGGATTAATTCACCATCTAGAAAACATGACACTATTAGGAAAATGAACATCAGGTTCATATGTGACCAGAGACATTTTTTGAGGCAAGAGCTTTGAGGAAATTTTTGCTTTCATGAATTTGGGAGCAAGTTTAGCAATTCTGCATCAACTTGAATTCATTTTACTGAATTATTTACTGGAAAATATCTTCACATGTTTCCCATGAAACATGTAGCTTTCCTTAGTGAAATGTTCAGAATTTTTAATCTGAAATACTTTTTTTAAAAAAAGTTCCCTTTCGTTTTCGTTAAAACAAGAAAAAATATTTTTTTAAAGATCTGTAAAGGATATATGACCTTTTAAAAATGCATTTCATGAGGATTCTTCAGTCTTTGTCCTCCTAACACCACCAAGGAACGGTTTAGATCCAAAATTCCAAGAGAAAAGAATGGATAGCTCAGTCAAGCTCCAGATGACTCTTCTTCTAGAGCCATCGCCTCCAACACTACCAAAGTTTCTGGCAACCTTTCTGGCAAAAGAGAGCTCAAAGCATATGAAAACTACATTTTAAGAAGTCAAAGAGAACAAAAGAAAAAGAAGAGGTGCTAGTGCGAAAGTCCAGTTCTCTATTGTTTGTCCTTTGTCATATAGCTCTCCCTGGGGGAAGAAAAAAAAGATGTATATTCCTTATTCCTTAATAAAAAATACAATACTGGCAATGGCTTCAAAGAATACACATTTACTGTCTTCTACAAACAAAATTACAAAATGTCCAAGAGCTACTTTCTCTTCCTTAGTACTTCCCCAGATTCCATTTCTCATAAAACTTAATTTATTTAGGGAATAACATTTGTGACAGCTATCTTCTCTATTAAATGTAATTGATAATGAGCATAGCTTCAGAAACGACATTGAAAAGGTAAGGAAGAGAAGAACTGGCAGGCAGCACTCTCAAGCCTCATTTCCTATACCAAGGTATTATTTTAAAAGCTCATGAAAGAGCAATGACAAGTGAATTTGAGGTTGAAAGGAGCAAAAGGGAAACCAGATCAAAAAAGAGTGCTAAGAAATGTGGAATGAAGACTGGTGACTTCTTCTCATGAAGAAGTTAGTTTATTGGTGATGGCTTTACACAGACGAAGACGGCTAGAAAACAACTTTTCCAGAAGCTGATGTGTTCAACAGATGAAATACTTACAATTTCTCTACCTGATCCAAATCCAAGCTGACTACAGCCTTGGGAGAATGAAAACTTACTTTAGTTATCCCCTGACTTGCTGTTTACCCTCTCCTGAAACACACCTTTCAGAGAGAGGACTTGTTTGTTCTTTGCATATGAGAATCGTTTCCTGCTCCTGCTGCACATTATGAGATTAAGATGCCCCTGATCTTAACACTATTTTTTTTTGCTCAGCTTTGTATACACAATTATGAAGACCTTTTCTAAAGGTCCAAGATCCTCTCTTCAGGGTAGATCCTGCCCCCCCCCCGCCCCAGCCCCCGAGCCTGTATCTTATCAGAGTGCATTGACAGAGAACTGATTCTCTGCTTTGGTTGAACCTCCATGCAGTCCCCAAAAAAACTCTTTAGGAGCATTGGTGTTGTACCCATGTAGAAGATTTTTTTTCTACAACATTTTTTAAAGTATCTGAAGAAGGTGACGCCATTTTCTTCTCTACTGAAAGAAGCAGAGATGCCATTTAACTTTAGAAGTAAGTCTTGGATGAAATACTATCCCTTAAAGCAACCTCCTGAGAGCAAAATATTTTGTAGGGCTGGACTGTAGGTATTGCCCATCCTCCTCTTGGCAGATACTTACTGATTGATTGATTGATTGATGAGAAATCAGATTTGCTTTTCCAGGATCAGCACTATCTCCTTCAGCTTTTTCTGGATAACTAGTAGGTTGAGACAGGTGAGATGATCTGCAATACAGACCATTTGGATTACTGTGATATTTTACAGGACATTTCTTAGTAGTGAACAGGGATCTTCACAAAGAGGCGTTTGGTCTTGGCTAGGTCTTGCACAACCACTATTTTTACCTTGATACTTACATCAATGTTGGGAGAGGGGAGTGAACAGGACCATGGGCAAAGAGAAGAGATTGGGTGGATTCACAGAACAATTCCAGGTGTAGAACCATCCCATGACTCCTGCTTCTCATTTCAGTGGTGCTATACACCCTACAAAGCTCCTCATTCAGGTCCCCCCAAAACTGTCTCTTGGTAGAGGCACAGCCTGCCATCTCAAAAGCTCTGTTATTGTTATCAGGGTATTTTTATCTTTCTAGGTCTCAGACACGCTGGAGCCTCACTGACAGCAGATTCCCGGGTGGGAGGCGCAGTGCCAGCAGTTCTGGAAACAGGCAACTCACCAGGGGTTAAAGATGCCTCAAAACCCACCCCTGGAACAAAACATTTGTCTTTTCCTGCTCCATTGTAATACTCAGGAAAAGGGTTGTAGAGGGTCACCTTCATGTGTAGAATGGCAACGGGCAACTGAAAGAAAGACAGATTTTTGCTAATTTATTCCAAACAGTGAATGCTTTGGTCATTTTGGCATTGTGACTTTTTCAAGCAGCAATTGGAATCACATGGTTGGGAAATGCGCTATGCCAGCCATGTGCTTCTCAAGGAGAAAATTGTAATTAAGCCCAAAGGTATAAATTTTAAAGGAATTCTATTTCTCTGGGAACCTGGCTTATTTAGAGTATAGGTTATTAGAAAATTCTTGTTTTAAATCAGGAAGTAGCCAAATAAGTTTGAGCACATGTCCCTCTAATGCAAATATTGTTTCTATAGGATGTGGAAGCCACCATCTTCAAAGTATTAGCCTCCATTTTCCAATCAGTACCTTTTTTAGCATAATCATGGCTCCAGAAAGGCAGGAAATGTTTCTGCTCTAACCTGGAAGCAATCATCTGTTTACTCCCACTCCTTAGCTGCATAACCTGCGTGTAGACACGGAAGGATTAACCTGTCAACCCACACTCGTGGAGGTGCTGGGGGAAACGAGCTGTATTCACACTGAAGTCTGCTTTGCAGTGAGGTCACAGTTCTGTAGGAAAGGCGAAATATTTTGACAGGGCTCTCCCTGTCATCTCTCTTGATTCACCCAGTTTGGTCAGCCCAGCTCCAGCCAAAAACCATAAATGAGTGAGTTAATGCAGCACAGACCAGGCAAGATACATCACCCATCTCTTCAGTCATGCACCATTCACACATTTTTAAAGGTAAGTGAATGGAACTTATGTTCTCCTTCTGCCACTTGATTAAGCAGAATAAACACTGTGGATTACCTTCATGGAGAGAAAATACAACCTACTTTTGAAATCCATCCCATGAGATATAAACAACTGTCAGGCCAAACACACCGATCACACTGCACTCATTTGAATAAAAATGCGACTCAGTCTTCCTTTGCTTATACTGCTACCACCAACTTCCTCAAGCCCGGCCATGCTGCTGGTGGGACCCAGGTGTCAGGAAGCCTCCCAGCAGGACATTGGTGACACCTCTCCAGCTGTGGCAGAGGAACCCAGTTAAGGTTCTGTGTCCTTGGGGTATTCACAATTCTGGGAAATTGTGGAAGACATGGGTCTGATGTACCCTCCACTTGCTGAACAAAACTTGGATGAGTTATCCTCTCTGAACTCCCCTTTCCAGTGGAATTGCTCCACTGCAGGGGGACACAGCAACTCAATGACCATGACCACTATTCACAGCCTGAGGAAAACCTGTCAGCATCTCTGTTCTTGATTTACATCTAAATGCTGCATGTGGCAGCACCTCAACACTCAAGGGCAGACCAGAATTTAGCCTCTGTGTGCCTCTCTCCCAGACCAGTGGCATAAACCAAGATTAATTCAAATGGCCTCAATGAATTCACAGTACTGAAGCTACAGTGAGTGAGCAAAGGGGCATAAGCTGCTCTGCCTAGGTACAGAATTTTTCCAGGGGGCTGGAATTACCATTCTGAGTGTGGCCCAAGCTTCATCCCATGCTGTCAGGCCTGCTATGGAAACACAGGCCAGAACCTTAAAATTACAGCAGCAGGTCTTACTTTCCTCACTCATACACCAGGGGTGTAAGACACCATTGTTCTTGCAAATGCAGGTGAATTCCAAGCTTTCTGTACATGCTGGAGAGCCTGCACAGGCAGAGAGCAGCAGGGGTTGGAACAGTGACTGACACCTTGTACAGAAGAATAAGGTAGTGGATGACTGTCGTACCTTCCTCGACCATCCTTTCATTCCTTCAGGAAGGCTGAGCTACACTCTGTCCTTACAACTTGCTTCCTGTATTCAGCCTTGCCTAACACCTTGTTTTAGGACTAGAAACTTCATTCTTACTTTTCTCTCACTGGATTGTGATAAAAAAGGAAGTAAATTTAAAAAAAAAAAAAATCCCAATGAGGGAATTATGTATACAGTGCACAAAGACTCAAGAGTAATTTTTATTGTAAACTGCGTTTGTCATCTAATTACACACCAGATTTTTCTGCTAGAGATATTTTCAAAAATAAACTGTTGTGAAAGCAAGATAGTTTTCTGATAGTGCAGAGTTCTGCAGAGGCTTCCAGTGTGGACTTGATACCTACAATAGAAGGTGAATGGGACTTCAGTACCTACGGGCTTTTTTGACCTCTCTAGACCTCAAGCTCCCCAGAAAACAGAAATGTCAGAACTGATTTACATTTTCAAAAGGCTGTAGGAAAAGTGCCCTTGCTTTGTCTGAGGGTTCATACAATTCAGTATGCTCTTTTCAACAGCAAAATTGATCATCTTTCACAGCTCGAGCTGTGAGAACTAATTAATAGCCTTGCTTTCAAATATGTGAAGAGCTATGTATGTGTCAGGTCCAAGGTTAGGCATGATCATTTTAATATATTGCCAAGAGCTCTTGGTCCTTATGTCTAAAGGGATCAAGTCTTTATAGAGCAGTCCAAAGGAGAGCCCAAAGTCTGTGGAAGAAGCAGGCCAGAGAGTCAGGAGCCCCCACCTCAGCCTGGCTCAGCTTTTGTGCTCCCCTATCCACATCTGCGGTGAAAGCCCTGCCAGTGCTTCGCTAAAGCTGCAGTGGGAAAGAGTGAGGATGGAAACAGCAGGGAAGAAGGCAGAGCAGTGGTCACTCCAAAGGAACTGACCCTGCAGCTGGGTTAGGAACAGGACAGGCACACGTGGCTGGTGGATGTTGGGCAGCAAGGATTTGAGAGTACTCCCACTCCAGTCAGTACAGGGGCAGTGCTGAAGGGAATATGTTCACATTTGAAGTGCAATGTCACTTTAAAATTCCTTCACAAGAAGGTCAAATTAAATTATAGCTGTGGGGAAATCCCTGTGTTTTAATTTACAAGGATGCCCAGAGGAATGGAAGAAACAGAAATAGATAAATAGTAAAGCACTTATACCCAATTAAACACAATATTCTAACATTTCCTTTTTGTTTGTTTATAGTAAGGGCATGGTTTGGATAAAATCTGTGGCTCTGAACATCATTTTATCTCCTTTGCTCTGAGCAGAAAGACTGGAATCTTCCTACTGTAAGCTTTCTATTGCAGTATAGCCAAGAGTTTCTCCAGGATGGATCCAAAGCTGTACTGCTTTTCTTCCCAAGCCAAAGCTGTTGTTCATACTTTCCCCATCATAAATCTTGCCACTTTTGCAAAATACTTCAGTAAAAGGCAGTTACACTCAGCACACAAACTCCCTTAATTCCACATATGTCTCTCTTAATCCCACATATGTGGGAGTATTGACTCGCTTGGGGAAAGCAAAAAAACAAAAAAAACCCCTCAAAACTCCACACAAACCCCTCTTCTGCCAAGAAAAATGGAAGAATTCAGGATGAAAATCATTTGAATGTAAAGAATCACTGCAAATGGGGAGAGGAAAGCCATTTCCCCAGACTAGGTCAGGCCAAGAACTGGCAGTCTAAAACTGCAGGGAAAGAGAAAATGACCACTAAAGCCAAGCCCAAATGCAGCATTACAAGGCAAGGATGGCAGCAGCTGGCTGCATCAGAATTCAAAAGCAGGTAAGAAAATTGTTTTTCAAAGGTGGTCCTAAAAAGGCAGTTCCAGGTTGTGGCAGCATGTGACATTTCAGAGTTCCTTCCACCTCCTTTCTTACGCTTTCTGGATCAGCGGCACTGAGGTCAGTCACACAGGCTAAGGATCAGGCCTGGAAAGCTAAAATAACATTGTCCCAATATCTCTCAATACACTGTGCAAAACCTCAGCCTAAGGCCTCACTTCTGGCTTTGTTGTCTGTGCTACACATTGTCTACCTCATGCCAAAACCAAATTCTCACTCTAGCCTGAGGGCAGGTCCCATTTCTCTTTTATGTAACCAAGAGAACAAGCCAGCTGCACCAGTGAGCCAGCAAAACCCACTTTACACTTCCCATCACGATATCCACCTGCTAGCAGTTTCATGCCAGAACTGATAGTCTGCTATGACATTTTCCTAAACTGGAGTTTTCCCACAGAAAAAATACTCCAGTGATGGCTCAGCATCACTTCACTGCAGATCAAAGTATCAGCTTCAGCACTACTATACCATCTGATATTTCAAAATTGTTTAAAGCAATCTCCTGAAAGCTGAATACTAGAGAAATGTAGGGGTGATTGTTCCTTTAGACTGCAAAGCCCTGCAGCAGAGGCACTCCCAGCTGTGTTTGCAGCTTGGTCTCTCTCTAACACCAGCGATGGACAAGATTTTGACCCCAAAAAAGAGATGCAAATGTTGCAGCTCTCCAAAAGCCTGAAGGGAGATTCTTATCTCAACTTCCTCTCCCAGTCCTCCCTTCTCTATCTTCTTAACTTAAAATAGAAAAAAAAAAAAAAAAAAAAAAAAAAAGAAAAAAAAAAGTCTAAACCAGGGGTCAGTGGTCAGTGCTAAATGGTCAGTGCTAAACTGTGCAGGTTTTTTCTTGTTCCTTCTTCAAACTAAAAGATGATGGGCATTTATTGATGGTGAGCCTCAGGAAGACTCAGTCAACCTACTGCTGTAAGAATTTGATAGGTTCATGCCACTGTTGCATAAAGAAGTACTTCCCCTTGTTTCACTACATCTGAATTCTGTAGAAAGGAAAGTTTAACTGCAACTCTGCACCCACACAGAGCAGCCATGTGGCCCAGTGTTCCAACACTGCTGCAGGGGAAACAAGAGGCCCTGGATTTGGCCAGTGCTATTCAAACTACAGGATGCTGCCTTCCATACCATGTGGCCCTCCTCTTCTGTCCTCATTTCTCATGCTGACCACTGAAGAGTCATACAACAGACATCACTTCCTGTTTTGCTAGCTAAACACACAACTGAGCAAGATCAACAAAACTCAGATTTCTTGTTTTGTGTCTTTGTTGCAAAATCACCACCAAACCTTTAGTGCCTGGGACAAAGAATTCTACCTGCAGCCTTTCAGACCTCTCCAGAAGTTCCAGTGTAGTGCAGCAGCACTATGAGGTGTGTTTAAACACTCATCTAGGGAAATGTGGGCCACGCTGTGTATGAAAACCACCATAACCCACACTGAATCACTAAGCAACAATTCTTCATTGTTTCAAGTCTTACTACGGTAGCAGTTAGAGTGACTGTGAATGAACTTGATATCTCACAACTGCAAACACAAAAACCCTTCCACTGGCAGGATCTTCCCTAACAACACTGTTCTAAATATGTTACTGAAAAAGGTCACAAAATTTTCTCCTCAGTTCAGCTGTTACTTACACTTCCTTGTATTATTTTTTTCCCAGTAACCCCAACAGAGCATTGCTGTCAAGGCAGCTGAGTCATGCCCTGGAACATTATTCAGGCCTGCAGAGGACTGCAAAGGGTGTTGTAGAGAAGACAAGCCTTGTTTTACAGCAGCTTGGCTGTTTTGTGGAGGAATATCAAAATACTCCCATTTTACACGGATCATTTGCACAGACAGACAGACATCTCCACAAATATACTCAACACGGCTGTATTCTCTCATACACAGGAAGAACCTCAGAGCCAGGCAGGATTTACCATTTGAAAAATGAATACTCCCAAGCTCATCACATCTGTAAGCACAGGCACAGTGACTGCAGAGTCACTGAGCCTCTACAGAGGGACCCACATGTTCTGCCCTGACAGACTGAGATGTGGAGGACTGGGAGCAAACACCTGACAGTCTGTGATCTCCAGCCAGCACACAATCACCATGTGTCAGCCCAGAAATTCTTTGCTCCATTGCAATCATTTACCTTGTGCTAATGTGTGGCAGAAGGGTGCTGAAAGAGTTGACTGGAGTGCTGCTGTGCCCTAAAAAAAGCAACCCAATGTCTATTCTTACTCAGCCCTCACTGACTGTAGGGCTGTTGATCACAGTGCTTTAACACCTGGTGATTACCAAAAAAAATAAAACCTATTTGTCTGCTTGCCAAACAACATTATTTGATCTAGAAATTCCTAAAAGACCACGAAAGAAACCTCCATTCATGTTTTCTTTGCATACCACACCTACATAAGAAGAATGATCTTAGAGCACATTCAGGCCCAAAAAGGTAGCTCCTATTTTCTCCATTTATGATTTTAAATAATGAAGGATTTCCTATTTTAATAAATATTTTAGCCCCTTCTTACTGAGAGAAATGCTGCAGCTCTTGCTCAATGAAAAAAGAGAGATGAGCAGGTAGAAAATGGTTTGCTTGGAGTTTCTCATGGATTGAAGGTCTCACTGGAGGTGTGAGAGGGAATGGAAGAATCCTTACACTGCCTACAGACAACATCTCAATACAGGTGCAAAGTAAAATAGGCAATGAAAAACTGTGTAAAGATCTAATTTCTTATAGTGGAAATAACAGAGGACAGCACTGGAATATGCTCTCTCCTTCCAGTGGCAGGTCTGTGTGTTACACATCAATTCAGTAAATACCACAGAGCAGTGCAAGGCACAGAACACGGCCACGTCTATTTTCCAAGTATTCATTATGTAAAGATCACTGGGAAGCACGAAGGGGTTATTTGGGTTCATTTTGAAGGTTGAACTCCTACCTTTCATATGTTCCACTGTAAGGTAAAATTACATACCAAATACTGTCAGGTTGTGTTCAGTTCTTAGTCTGCTTCAGCTTTTATTTTCACTCTGTGCCACTTTAACTGAGAGGTTTGGGCAAGCCCAGGTCCTTCAAACTCCCAGGCTACTCCAGGAGCACCTGTGCAGTCTTTCTTGTGTGTGTTTGCCCCATCAGGACCTCTGCAGTGAGGGCAGAGCTGGCCCAGACACAGCACTCCGTGACACAGGGTCCCATCATTTCTGCTCAGCCTGTACTCGGCCAGTCCTACCACCAAAACCAGGGATTGCCCTGGAATCCCGTAGGTGCAAAGAGCAGGATTTAGCTGTAAGAAGGAGGCATACACCGTCGAGACAAATAGCTTGTCACATCTTCCCCAGAGTAATCCCTGGGCAAACACATCCACAGCACTACCCAGAGCAGGAACAGACCAGCAGTAGCAAATGAAGGACTATCTCAAAAGATAAGAGAGAAAAGAAGGTGGGAAATCTTGAGGAAACTTTTCCTCTTTTATATGGAATCAAAGAGGGAAAAACATAACTCCTCTTTATTAAATGGACAGCCGATGTGCATCTCAGATATAAATCCTGTTTGACTTTCAATCCCATATCTTGCCTTTGCAGAAAGATCTATCACACACAGGTGCCACTTCACCCCCATCTGATCCCAAGTGTCCAGGTGCCCTGAAATGTTGGACTTGCACAGTGAACGTTGCTGATATTGCTATTTTACTCTTTTGGTCATCTATGACCTATTTTTAAGCCTGTCCAATAGCCAGCACTTCCAGAACCTTCTCCATGCAGGCTATTTTTAGAAAGCACACTTCATACTTACACTTATGTCTGTCATCAGGAGATCTATGGCCAATATCTTATTTATGTTACTGTACTTTCACACATTGTCAGACCTGCATTTCAGCTGAAGTTTGATGCTGTGCTGGAGGTCATGTCTGTGGTAGCATTTAGACAGGCAGTCTTCTAATGCAGGCTCTGAACAGCCAGCTCCAAGTGCACTGGCCAGAGAAGGGGTCACCACTACTTTGCCACCCTCCCAGCACCAGGACAGGTGGAGGAAAAGACTAAGTGCTCTCTTTGAAACAGTGAAGTGTGGTGGGAAGGGCTAGGGCAAGATGGTTAGGAGAACTAGAACTCACCTTGGATAGCCTTTGAACAGCTAATGAGGAATGATCGGACATAAAGCTTTTTATTTGTAACTAAGAGCGTATTTTTAAAAGCCCAGAACACAAAGAGCAAGCCTATGGGAAGGTTACACAGAATTTTTCAGTTTTAAGTAGAACATTTTCTCTTCTATAGAAAGGACAGCCTTTCACAAAAGTTTCGCAAGAGGCAGAGGAGTCACTCATCCCAGCTGAGAGACACAAATCTGACTTTCCTTCAGGTAGGGTTGGTGCAATGTGGCTCTCTGTTGTCATTTGTGTAATTCGGAGAGGATCTGTACTACTCCCTCATTTATATTTTGCCTTGAGATTGGTCTATAAGGCTAGAAATAGGCCAACAGGTCATATAGGAGAGCAAGCAGGTCCTGGGACAAGCCTGGACCTGGGACTAGGCGAGTAGGCATGGGTGACCCAGACCCAGAAGCCTCCTGTGACATGTGGGATGGCTCGAGCCACATCCTCAGCTGCAGAGCAGACACAGCCATTTAGCCCCATGTCCCAAGGGTGCTACCACAGAGAGTGGTAGCAAATGCAACCATTCTGGGTCAGACCAGACACCTATCTAGTTTTCTTTGGTACCCCCTACATTTCTAGTTTGGCAATTATAGGGCAGCAATAAACCCATAGGATCTTTAACCATGTTGATAATTTCAATTCCAATTAGCAGGCTTAGGAATCAGTATAGAAAGGACACCAGGAACTGCCTGTGAAAGCCCAGTTTTGTTGCATTGCCCAGAATTTCAGAATCAGTTCTGTGAAAACATGAAGACTTAATGCCTGTTCATTTTATGCAGTTCTTTAATTTTGCTCTGCCCTGTGTATGGAAACAGCCAGACAGCACAACTCTAACCCACAGCATATCACTGTACCATGAGCCTCGTGCTGCTGCTGGCTGGTGAGCAGTGGATCTGACTGGAGAAAGGCAGCAAGATCCCCCTCTAAGCCCTTAGCCCTTTTCTTGGGTATTGTTGTCGAATCCTTACCTTCCCTCTGGATGATGGGTTATGGAAACTGTCACATGTAGGACCCTGTAGCTTGAGACTTAGTGTGGGTTGCTGCTGTCCTGGTAGGGAATTTAACAGCTGCAGGGTTACACTACAATCTTCATGTAAATCATCCTGTGTAAAAATAAGGGTGTTTCAGCCAGTTTTTGGAAACAATGCGGCCCATTTCAGGCATTGCAATTGTTTGGATGGCTGGGAGGTTTCTTGTGCCAGGCTTGTGGGTGGAAGTGTAGGCAGAGGTGGAATTACAGGGCATTTTTCCCACTGTTCCTGCCTGGCACATAACCTCACGGTGGACATCCCCCCGTGTGTGAAAGCCTGACTGAGCAGCATCCCATGGGGATCTTGGTTCAATCTCTCTGTAACGCTGATTAAACACAGCAGGCACTTGTGCTGGATCAAACCACCTCTCCTCTGTTCCAGTCAGCCAGTTCTTCATCAAAATCCATTCCCTGAAATTTACAGGCGAGACCCTGTAAACAGCAATCCATGTCCTGCCTGCACACTCATTCCTCAGTGTTCAGCCCCAGGAACAGCTTTTGACCATTTTCTAAAGGACAAAACATTTAGGTGCCAGCAGACCAGGAAAAAAAATGAGAATGCCAGAGCAGAGCATGAGGACTGTGTTAAAGCTCATCAAAATTTTTGCCTGTGCCCCCTTTCCATAGCATCCAGCCTGCAACAGCTTCATCATCCCCAGAAAGGAACACTTTGCAGGCAAGAGGGGTTCACATCATTGTAGCATCAGGCAGGGCCCCATGAATTACTGCCCTTTTATGACATGTTATGACACAGTGTGAAGGACATCACACCCCTGAGAAGCATTACATTTTCAGTGATTCCTCTGTCTAATTTGAAAGGCCAAACACTATAAGAATATTCACCTGGAAAAGACATCATGGTAGAGAAAGGCAAAATCTGTCTGCCCGGTTCAAAGCCTGGGTTTCCTTTTTTTAAATGGAATTACGTCATGCTAGAAAATAATCACCAGGGGATTCAAAGGCCAAGACACAGGGTTACCCACTGGAGACCCTTTTGTGAATCCCATGAACACTTTACAAGGTGGGAAAAAGTTTTTGTCCTCTTCTGTTGCATGGAATTCCATAGCTACCTTACATCCCCAAATACCCACCAAAAGACATCGAGGCTAAAAAGTCAAGTGCTCAAAAAGTTGGTTGGAGGAAGAAATTAAGGTGACCTTGTCTATTACAAGAATTCTTTAATTACATGATGTCATACTACTTTTTGGGTTTTTTTCCCCAAGCTTTCATTTTATTCAATAAAGAGATTTTGAGGCAAACCACCTTTTTCTCCCACAGGCTGGATGTCCCACATCCCAGGTCCCAAATGCTGTGACTGCCTGTGGGCCCCTGCACGATGTCCCTTCAGTGAGATTTGGCAGGAGACAGGGACCCAAAAAGGAGATCTCTGTCCTTCAGCTGCAGAGGGGCTCAGCGGGTTGTCCTGTGCCATTCAGCAAGCAGAGGATGCTGAGGCCCAGGTCCTCACTCCAGGCTCTGCAGCTGCTTTCTGGCAGTGGAGGACAAAGGCTCAACCCTATTTTAGGTTCGGCACAAGACATACTTTTGTGCCCTGTTCTTTCCTAGACCCATCCTAGAGCAGGTTTCTTTACTCTCTGTCCCTCACTTCTGACTCTCTGCTTATGTTGGCTCCTTTTCCAGTCTCAGTTTTCCCCCAGTCCCTCCCAAGCTCCTCCACTGTCTCTAAGTTCACCATTCCTGTTCCGTTGTCCTCCTTCCCCCACAGCAGCTCTTAGTGCTTTCCCCACCAGGTCATTGCTCCAGACTACCTCAACCACTCTTCTTAGAGGAAGTCTTTGCCTTCTCTTGAATTGACATTTATCCTGAAGTTTTGACTTATGAAAAGATAAACCAAAAAGTGTTTGTTTGGGGTGCTTTTTTTTTTGAAAGGCTTTTCTTAGGTAATGTAGCAGGCACAGACAGCTGCAGCTGTCCCTCAGCCAGCACTGCATGAAATAGCCTTCCCTTTATCCTCAAAGGTTCACATGTGGGATAGCCTGGCTTCCCTTCAAATGACTGCCAATAATAGGTGTAATGTATTCCCTTTCCCAGGGCTGTACCCACAACAGGAGAGGTGGATCTGAGTTCAGCTGTTCCCAGACCAGAGGGGCTCCTGGAGCACAACCACCATCACCCAGAGCACGTGCTCTGCACCCCATTCCCCAACTCACTCGAGGTACATGCTGCTGGGCATTTGGGGAACTTGTCCCCACACACAAAATCTGAGTGTTTTCTAACCTGTCTGTATGGCATATCTCACCCAAGAAACAGATGAAATATTGCCTTTCCAATTAAACATTTTTAAGCAATTCAGGAGCCACAAAGCAGCTGTGAAGACATCTGGCTGAACTAAGCAAGCCCATACACCAGGTGTTTGTTCAGCTTCAGATCCACAGACACGATATGAAAGAAGCAGTTGAGGAGTAGAAGGAGCATTTTACTGCAGACAACAGAGAATTTCCTTAAAGTAGCCAGATCACATCTTTTCCTCTCTCCCTCCACTTGGTTTCCCTGTGCAAGCAGAGATAAAAGACCTCACTTCTCCAAGCTCCAGTCTCACCTGCTTCTGGATAAAACACACAAGCAAGGACACCCATAAGGAAACAGTCCATATTTGTTTGATTGTTTTTCCCAAGACTGACTTTATTTGGGGATTTAATTTCCAAATCCCCTAATGCAGGCTAGAATGCCTTGAGGAAAACTTTTTCCTTTTGAGGAGCTCCTATAAGCATTCACGAAGTGTCTCCATTGCAGTGCACTCTAGTCAATTTACCCACAGACAACCTGATGGCTTGGAGGTTGCTGATTGCCCTACATCCTCTGTCTGTGGTGCTGACTGTCATTTTGCCACTTCTTTGTGGTTTTCTGCCTATCTTGAATGCTTTTGTTTCAGACTATGGAGTTTCTTGGAGGTGGGTGTTCATCCCCACAGCACCCAGCACTGCCATGCTCTGGGTAGGAAGCCGACAATGATATTGCATCTTCCCCCCAGGTTTTGCATGGAAAAACTCTCAGGGAACATTGCAACTGCTCACTGCTACAAAAGTGACACCTCTCCATCAATATATTTCATCTTTTGTAGTCTGTTCCAGCTGGGAGCTCACTGACACAGAGGAGCAGGAAACAAACCACTGTCTAAACATCAGATGGTGCAGCAGAGACAGGAGGGAGCATTCCACAAAGCAGCTCCAACCTTACCTGTGCTTTATTGCCAGAGCAGTCTGCTGACACTGCACCTGCTGCTTCTAAAAAGTGGTAGAGGAAATCTTATAATATACCCAGCTATTACATTACCACCCACGTGGCACGGAGCAAAGAACTGCACAAAGCCCCCAGAGACAGATTGCTAGGTTATAAATAGGTGCAGGACCTACATAGCTGGAGTGACTTGTAGCTGCAGAGCAGGACTCCAAATTAATGACATTTATGAAGTTTCTGGCTGCAGCTGGTTTGATGACTGGAAATAACTGGCTCTGCAGAGTGGGCAGCAGCAGCTTCCCTCCGAGTGCCGGTGGTGAAAGCGAGACAGCAACAGGCACATCCAGTCAAGGAAGCTTGATGGAACATGTGCAAACCAAATCGAAGGCATGTGGAGGGGGAAAGTTGTTTTATGGAAAATGACCCACTTTCAGGGAATGTTACATTCACAGCACACCTATATGCAATCCCAAAGCCTGCACTGCTCATCCACAGAAAGCCGAGCAGTGAAATAGATCCAAGAGCAATGTGGACAGAAAATGAAGGCGTTTGATCTATTTGCTCAATCCAGTCCTCATCTCTTCTGCCTGTGCAAATGGTTCTGACGCCTCCTCAGAAGTAATTTAATTTGAAAAGTGGGGGAAAAGTGATTTCCCCATAGTTTTAACCATGTTTACACCAAAAAAACCCTCCCCTCGTGCTCAGAATGCACATTCCCTGAATCACTGCTCTGAGCCACAGCTCAGTACCCCACTTCAGACATTCCTGGGAGAAGCACATTTGTCACCCACTGTGTGGTGGCTGGACTGGGAGAGCAAACCCATCCTCTGTGCCTGGAAGGGTGTGTTGGACAGAAAGCCACCTAATCCCATCCATTGGCTTGTTTGCACATGAAGAGTAATTAGAGACTGGGCAACAACTGCATCCACTGGATTAGTTGGGAGGTTTTTTTGACTGAATAGCAAGAACAAAAAGTGGTTTTAAATACCATTATTTTCACATTTCACAGTTTATAATCTGCCAAAATAAAGATTATTTTATGCCTGATGAGCTGCTCCTAGCAGCCTGTAAAGTCCACACAGTGCAGTGTGTCACTCTAATGTTCCTTAGGCCTGTTCTCACCTGAAACAGTACACAGTGACTGAGCTAGTTCAAAAAAACCCAGCCACAACCCAAAACCCCACTAAACTAACTTAAATCAGCTTGTATTTGCAGTGAGACAACAGCAAGCCAGCAGATGGCTATGACAGATTAGCCGAGGAGAGGCAATCTGGACTTTTCCAAACCTTATGTAATACAGCTTCATATTTTGGCTGAGGTTTTAACACCTTCCTAGCTCCAAGAGCTTGCAGTAGCATTTTCCCTTCATGGGACATATCCCTTGGAGCCAGCTCTGACTGAGGGAAGCAGACATTTGTACTGACATAGCGCTGGGAACTCTGAGATGGGATTCAGTCACATTGTGCTGTGGCCATATATATTTATCCTCCTGGCTGTAGTCCATATCTCTATATTCTTACCCTGAAATACTGGTTGTCTAAATAGCACGGCAAGTATACTCTGGTTTCTAAGAAAGTCTTCCTTAGGCATTTAAATTTTACATATTACGTAGGAACTATAGATAGCTGGGTTGCAGAGATTTCCCATAAGCCATGGATACCAGCACTGAAAATGGAGGATAAGGGTACTTGAGCTTCTCTAAGATTTTGGGCCTTACTGACTCACAAACAACCCATTTCAGGACCTTCCTACCCCTTAAATATTTGTATTGCATTTTATGGAATCATGGGTCTTCTACCCTGCACATGCAGCCTCATCCCTTTTCATTATTACCCCAAAGTCTTGAGTGAAAGTCCCTCCTCTAGCAGGAAGTGCCCTGCAATGGACAGTATCTTAAAAACAAATTTTGGTTTCACATCTAGTCAAATATTAAAGGGGTTAAGAAACAAATCAGTCTCGCATCGCCAGGCTAACAGAGACATCGTGCTTCTTTTCCTTTTCATAGCTCCTTCCCCAAACCCCAGCTTTTCTGGAAATTTTTGGTTGATTTGGTGGCTTGGGGTTTTTCTTGCCTTTTAGCCCTATTTCAGTGTAAAATCTCCATAACCCTCCTTGCTCACAGTTAATCCTTTTAACATTCTCTGGATCCTCCCAGCACTACCCTATCCTATTTGTCTTTCTACTTCAAATTCAGGAGCAAACACGTGATGCCCACTCTTTCTCTCTCATTTCCTTCTCCCTCCTGACAGTCCCTGAAATGTTTTTCCTCTCAATGGATCTCCTGCTTTCAGCTTCCCAAAGCCTCTGCCACACATGGAATCTAGAATCTCAAAGTGGTTTGGATTGAAAAGGGCTGTAACGACCAGCCAGTTTCAATCCACTGCCATGGGCAGGGACCCCTTCCACCAGCCCAGGCTGCTCAAAGCCCACTCTGACCTTGACCACTTCCAGGGATGGGACATCCCCAGCTTCTCTGGGCAACCTTTGCCACTGCCTCACCACCCTCACAGTTCAGAATTCCTTCCTAATATCCAATCCAAACCTACTATCTGTCAGTGTAAAGCAAATCCCCCATGTCCTATCAGTACTTTTCCTTGTAAAAGGTCCCTCTCCAGCTCTCTTGAAGACCCTTTCAGGTACTGGAAGGTGCTGTAAGGTCTCCCCAGAGCCTTCTCTTCTCCTGTCCTCTCCAACCCACCTGCCCTTGCTTACTGAAGGCCACAACATTTTTACTGAGCATTTTGAGTTGCCAGCCAGCCTGGGCAGTGTCCAGCAGGCTGTGTTGGAGGAGATGGAGCACAACTTGGCATTGGATGCAGTGAGGGTGCCCAAAGGAGCCGTGCAGTGGGAATGCTTGGCCGATCAGCCCGGGAGCTGGGCACACCAAGCTGAGTACTTTGCTGGGCTTATGGAGCCAACACACTACTGGCTTCCAGAAAAGCTTAAATGCCTGCTGGAGAGCTGACAGCCTGGAGCTGGTAGTGCTAATGGCAGGCCTAAAAATACTTCCCCCTGGGAATCCAGAGTGCATGGCACTATCATTAGGACTTCTCATTTCCAATGGAGTCATAAGGTGTTTTATCTATAAAAAACACCTGATCTCATGAAAGTTTTCAAAGAAATCTTCTGGCAGTTCCAGCTGTTACTAAAGTGCTTCAGATTAGGTTTCATATGGAATGTAAGTAAAGAAATACACAAACAAGGCCCAGCCCTTCCCATGGAAATAGCACCTGCAGTGTCCTGTGATAAATGCTGCCCTTCAGCAGCCTGAGCTCCTCATTCAGTTCCTGCACATACAATACAAGCTGGGACTGGGAACTGTGGAAATACAACACAAAGCAAATTTTGGTAAGGTTAGGATGGGGCAAGTATAGTTTTGCACCTTAGCGTTCTCCACAGCTGGTAACATTGTCTGGAAGCAGCCAAGCAGATTCCCCAGTGGACCTTTCCCTCCCTGTAGCTCACTGGAGTGCATAATGAGGAGCTGAAGATACTGAAAATATTTGGCCTAGGTTGGGTTAAAAGGCTAAAAGGCTAAGGCTAAAACCTCTTAGCCTGCTCAATCAAGCAGTATTTTAGACACTGGGATTCAAAAACCTGGCCCTGTTTCCAGTCCTGCCACTCATCCACTGTCTAAAGCTGTGACTTGCTTTCCCACTGGTGACATTTCTCTTCTCTCTGGAATACCCTCGAGGGCTGATAAGAGCATGCAATGAGAGCTAGTGTGGTGCTAACTGGAACAAGTACCAGAAAGAAAGAAAGAAAGAAGAAAATATTTCTTTAATTACTATTTTGCCCTGTTACTTTTAAGGCAACCTCATCTCACACATCTTGAAAAAGACGCAAAAAGGCTGAAGCAAAATTGTTGCCTTAATCTGCAGCTAAAATATTTAGTGGGAAAAACCCCCAGCTGTTTCAGGAGTGATTGCTGCTAACATCTCAGTGAAATCTAAAACAGTCCACCTCAAAAATACAAATTTATAATCATTTCGGCCTCAGGCAATGCAGTCTAGAAAATTTGTAGCAGGAGCTGACAGAAAATGTCATGCTGCTCTGTGTAGGGAGAACAACTAAAAATAAAGTAATATCAAAGCTGAGACTACTGCGTCATGCTCTTTGGACACTGTTTTGATCTTCCAGTGCACCAAAAGTAAGGCTCATAAATTATAGATGTTATTGGGAGCAGCATGTAAATACCACAAGACAGAAACAGGCTATTAGAGAGAAAGCAAGGAATAAAGAAAGATAGAAAAAAAAAATTGAGACAGCAGGGGGAAACCAGTAAAATCTGTTCTTGGCTACAACTGTGTATACAGAGAGGTTTTAATTGGAAGAAGTAGCTTTTTCTGTCAAATGCAGTGCTGTGTTGTCATTGACATCCCACCAACAAATACAAATGCATGAGTCAATACTCTGAAAAAACACAGGGCAGATTAATGTGTCATTATCTCCTACAGACCTCCAAAATCATGCAAGTGATCGGAGAGGATGAGATCTTGGAGCCTCCCTCTCTAACACAGCTTTCTCCTTCAGCATCATGACCATCATTTCAGCACTGGGATCTTACTTCAGAAGTGTCAAACTGCCACAACTAAAATATGCCCATACTTCTTACATTATCAGCAACACTTTCAACCATTTCCTGACTCAAGGAGGCTGTATCTTGGCTCAATCTAGCAGATAGCAAGGAGAAAGAAATTCAAACCAGAAACCAAATGGTGACACTTTGGTACATGTGAGTGCTTTGACTCTTCATTTTGAACACCACAAATGGACAGCCCAAACTGCTGATCTAATCTACTTCCTGCCATTTCACACAGCTAAAAATATTTGACAGTGACACACACACACACACACAAAAACAAAAAAAAAAAAAAAAAAACAAAACAAACAAAAAAAAAAACACCAAAAAAACCAGGCATATAAAATTATGAGCTATCATTATTTAATAGCATTTTACCAAGTGACCTAGTAATGGAAAGTCCACATTTAAAAAAAAAAAAATTCTAAAAGCGCTTGGCTTCAATAAAAGTGAGGAACAGTTCACTTGAAACAACATCAAAACCCCAAGCTGTAACACACAACCAGGTGCAGAAGTTGTTAGCTAATAACACAAATTTAAATGTGTAATATAAGACGATTGAAAAAAAAATTAAATTTAACACGAAATAAAGGGCATTGGGTTTTCCTGAGGATGCTAAGAAAGGAAAACAATACAGAAAGAATGGAGTTATCTGTAAAGTTAAGAAAATACAGTAGTAGTTGATATATACTTCTCTGCTACAGAAATAGGTAAGAGAGCACCAGCTCCTATCATATGGTGATGAAATATGGTATCATATGGTGATGAAATATGGTATCATATGGTGATGAAATACCCTGGGTTATAAAAATAACAGGCGAAGGTTAACGAAAGCTAATGTGGATTCAAGTTTTAAAAATAGTTGTCCAAAGAGTTGTTTAGATGACTGAACCTGAACCTTGAAACCTCTGAAGCTCCAGGAGAGGGCAAGAACCAGAACCATATTGTACCAGAGAGGCACAGTTTTGACCGAGACAAGAGGATGGCTGTGTGAGGGACTGGAACAGAGGTCACAGTTCTCACCCTTCTGCCATAGCTTCCCTCCTGGACCAAAGAATGACGACAGTACTGACCCATGTGGCACTCACCAAGGGGCTCTGAACCTGGACAGACAGCAGACCTCCAGCAGGCAATAAAGGACCACTTCCAAACACAGGTGGGTTCTTGTGGCATTCTGAACAAATGGTCCTCACCCTGTGTTATTTATCACTTTTTGTCAGCTGCAGCACAAATGAAATCACTCTCTATCCAAGGTTACAAATGACAGAGATCTGAGGATCAGGAAGGAAGGAGAACAGGCAGTGATGGTTGCTGGCCTCAGTTGCTGGTGAGCCAAGAACAATCTCCTGCTCTGGGAGAGGTGACTGAGTGGCTCTGTAGCCCTGGGGGAGGGACCCAGGCCATGCTCACAGGGAACCAGCCACTATTAAAAAAGGCTTATGTTGATGGCAATTATCAATCCACTGTGACTTACTGTGATCAGCATAATCAAAGCCCACAAACAGGGGAATATCAAGAAGCCAAATAACCTCTCATTTGGCTCTGTTGCAGCTACTCCTGTGCTACATTCTGGTACCCACATGCCTAGAAAGCATGTGGGAAACTGACGGGTTCGGTGGATAATGAAAACAGCTAAAGATGGAGGGATGTACACAGCTCATTCTGGAGTATTTATGGGGAAAAAAACATTACAAGAGTTTTCTTCACAGTTTAATCACCAATTTCCACAACTGCCATAGCTAATGGCTCTTACATTCAGCAAACAAAAATATAGTGGGAATCGACTGATGGAAGATGAATCTAGGCCAATTCAGCCTAGAAATAAAACACATAGCAAGGGTGGAATGACTGGCATTAGGATCACGTATCCCATACCTTGTGATGGATCTTCAGCAGATGAAAAAAAACCTCATAATCTGAAAGCTACTCTCTATACCAGTTCTGAAGCAGACTTTGTGTTCTGGTTAAATCTGGGGAATTTTTCGGACCTTTGCTACACCAGAGCTAATCACTTCTTATATCCCTATTTTCCTCCAAACGATCCTGCTTGTAAACCTAAACTCTTAAATGGAAATTGGTATTGCTGCCCCAAATACATATTTTCCATTCATTTTAAGGCTTCTGTGTTATCCCATGACCTCACAATAGCTCCATATGGATATATGTTTGTACATCTCTTATGCTGATTGCTGAAAGAATAGTTTCTTGGAAGTAAAAGATGTACATCTGAAAGCCAGGCTAGGATAACCTATGATATTCTTCAGTGGAATGATGAAAAGAGCAATTTGGTTTTAGAGCTTGAGAAAATTCTGCAGATGTTTACCAAACCTTATCCCTAATCCTCACTGTCCATAAGTGTGGTCATCCTGAGGATAAAATACCTTTCAGGAGGAAAAGAGCTCATCATCAGACTGCTGCAGGTGGACTGACTCTGAAAAAGGTACAGGGAAATGAGGATCATTTTGCAATTCCAGACAGGCAGAGCCCAGATGCAGGTTAGATCAAGAAAACACACCAAAAGAAACCAAGTAGGTGAGCATCTATCTCCAAAAGTACCACAAGGGCATTGACAAGACAGTGTTGTTTCACAGTTATGGAATTGTCCATGGCAAATTTGTCCATACCTCTGTCCATGGCAGACCAAGTCCCAGCCACAGTTTACCCCTCTTTGGGTCTGATTCTTTGCTGAAATAACTCAGCTGAGCATTTGCCTCTGGGTTGCTGCAGAAAACAGAAGACTAAAGCTACCATATAATTGTAATCAGTAAAAAGAATTTTAAAAATTCAGGATTATTACTTGCTTTTAAAGGGATAATTGGAGATCTTAAAAATCAAGGCTTGGCTGGTAGGAGGAATAATCTAGAAAAGAAGACTCTATGTGCTTTATTTCCATGTGTGGAAGGGAGAGCAATGTCTTTAAAGGCTGCCAGTTTAACAGGGGTGTATTCACTGATGTGCACAACTCACTGCTACCACAGGTCAGGTATGGGCAGTGTGAATATCAAGGGGAGAGATTTCATGTGCACACTCAGCCTACTGCATGAAAGCCCCCTTGGACACTGCAAACAAAGGGGAAGGGACAGTGGATAGGTAATCACTGATCCCTTCTTGCACTACTAATTCAAGAGCACACATTATGTTGGTTTTTCTTAATGAAGTGCCTCTATCTATTTTCTGTGCCCACATATGTTGTTTCTTCTTTTAGCAGGTTGAATGCCTGCCATTCAATCACTGGGAGGGATTTGCCAGGATAGACCCAGCAGATATTTCTGTAGTCTGAAGAGGGAGAAGATCAGGATTCCAGTCTCCATTTTATAGTGGTGCTTCTCCTATTTTCAGAGACGAGAAAGAGCTGTATGATTTTCCAAGATCACCACAAACAGAACTCTGCTCCAAATTTTTGTGGAGTTCTTCTCCCTGCTCTGGCTGCAAAATATGCATTGTATATCCTCTGATAGTTCAAGTGAATTAACTCCCGTTTTACAAATGGAAAATACAGCAGTCAGCAAAAAGGATGAAGCATGCATTTTTATATAAAGCTTCATTTAATGTCCTTTGAAACCAATGCAAAGCCCTGCATTGACGTCAGTGAGCTTTCAGTCAGACTCATACCACTGTAAATGTAAATTCAAGCTTTCCAGTAGTAGAACTCATGTAATAAACCCCATTTTTGATGTACTGAACAGTGCAATCAGGCTCCCCTTTGATCATCCACAGCAATCTCCTTCTGTGGATTTTAAAGCACGTTATGAAGGGAGGAAAGCATCATCAGCCTCAATTTACAAGTGAGAAAGAAGATGCAGGAGGAGACAAAATGATTAGCAAGGCTGGCTACTACGTCAGTACAGAAACAAGAATATAGCACACACTTCCTGACACCAAACTGGGCTCTTATTAGATAAGTCACACTGATAAGAGGTTTTAATTTATTACTGATATATCAAACAATCTTTCCTCTTTATCTGCCAAGGCAGAGCTTTCTGCAGGAACGAGCTCCAAAAGCTTCTGACACAAATTACAATTGATAGAGAGGTTAAAAACCCCACAACCAAGCAAAATGAACCAAGAAAAAGGGACTCTCCCCAAGTCATAAACAAAAATGAAATGGTGCACAGTCCTTGTAAAATAAAAATGAAAAATTTGATTTTGAAGTTGAAAATTTCCATGTCACTTTGGCCAGGTTTAACACTTTGTGCTGGCCTTACACAGTGCACAGGTGTAAAGAGAACTAAATTTTGATCCATTTGTGTTAGGTGAAGCAAACACATAATTATCCAGTTTTTTAAAAAAATCAGATTCATTCAAATAAAGCCCTTATCTAATAGTTTATGCATGATTTCCCCTGCTCAAAACTTACAGCACTGTCTTGCACTGACAGTGATTTGCAAGTAGTTTGCTTTTTCTAGTTTTCAATGGACAGCATGAAGAAAGCAGTGTCATATTGCTTGCCAGAGATCCTCATCATTTATGCAGAGAAAAGCCTGATTAATTAATCAGTCTTTATTTAAGCACAGACGACGGAAGGAAAGTGGAGATACGCAGGCACTCCAAAAGAGACTCTGTAAGGAAGTGTTATTTTTAATATAAAAGATTGGCTCACAGCGCAGCGTTCAAAGTCAGGACTTAAAAAACACCTTCTATTTCTGTGAGTGGAGCAGTCAGTCAGGAGAGCTGGAGCCCGCTGCTGCTCGTGCATCTGCAGCAAGCCTGTTTATGTAAGCTGCCAGGCATTCGTGTACACAAAATCACAGAGCACACAGTTTGTAAACAGGCAGGGAACGCTGTGGTGCCAGGGACACGCACACGCACATCCTCCGGCTCCTCTCCAGGAACGAGTGGGAAATGCCGTGCGCTGAACTACCTGAACTCGGCATTCAGAGGCGCCTCCGCAAGTCGAATCCGAAGCTGCCAGATGAATGTTCCCTCGGATGTGTCCCTGCACATCGGTGTGACATCCCCTGGCAGGTCCAGTTAGGCTCAAGTGCTGGGTATTACCTATGTCCTCCCCCGGGAGCAGCACGGCTCCTGTCCTTCCTCCTCTCCCAGGCCTGGGAGCAGAGCAGCCTCATCGCGGTGAGCCGCGCTCCAGGCCAGCCTGGGCGAGGGGGTTTCCAGGTCCTAAGGAAATTTACCTCCTGGGTTAACTAATATCTCTCTTTTCTTGTTTGGTGGGCTGCTGTACCCCTTCTGTAATCTCCCTTGCTGGGGGTGGAAGCAGCACCCCAAGCCCTCCTGCTATTTTCTCCTGCTGCTCTGCCAGAGCCCAGGTTCTGCCTGGGGACACGGGACACTGCCTTGGAATACCAAAACAGCATGTGTGCCCCATAACATGCATCTTTCCATGTTATAGGGCATATACCACAGGGCCAAGCTACTGCTACAGTCCCCCCATGTCTCCAGCAATCTGTTTCTCTAGGGGGCTGTTGTGTCTATCCTTGAAATCCAGACCCTTTCCTTATCTTTTTCCTATTAATCTAGACAATCACAAGCAAGAGCTTTCCTCTGTGTCAGAGGAAAACCTTCCTTTAGATTTTTTGTGCCTTGCCCCAGAGGGGGTCTCAGATGGCTCAGAGACCTGGCTGACAGCTTCACTGGTGTGAAACACATGAGGATACTTTATGCAGATGGCATCTGAGAGAACGTTGTCTGTTTGGACCTGAGGAGGTCAAAATCTTAAACTATTTTAAAAGAGGCTGTTCAGACGCAGCTAGTGGACTAAAAGTCTGGGGAGAGGCCTATGTGCCTTTCTTGCTGCATGGTGGTGATGTGGCCTGTTCACACCTCACAGAAGAACAGCTCTTACATTAAGACAAAAAAATATAAAGGGCATCTGTATTTATTTGCAGCAGCACTTTCGTAAGAACTGCCTGGAGCAGTTATACTAGGATGGTGTGTCCACAGAATTTACTAATCATCCATCAAATACATGCATTTCTCCCCTGGGATGCATTAAGAGGGCCGGGGGTAGATGGGCCTGAGCCTGCCCTTCTTGGTGGCAGGTGGGAAAAGGGAGCTTTTGCCTACTGGAAAGGCTTGCAAATCACTGCCAGAGCAGGCTGTGATTTAATGCTAGGAAAAACTGTATCCCCTCAGTAAATGTACTTGGACTAGATTTTATGTAAGCAAACTCAGAAAAACCTTACTCATTCTTATGTCACTAATCCAGGCACCTCATAATTTGCAGAGGGTGGGGGGAGGAGAGGAAAATCGACACACTGCTGCTTGCCAGCCAAAACACAGCACTGATTTCCCACTGCTAGGATTTCATTAATTTTCTGTAAGGCAACAGCAGAGTATTTACCAATACACAGGAAGCCACACACATCCCCCTGCAGGCATTTATTGCCTTTGCTCATCAATAACTCTGTGTCTAACTGGACGTCTGTGCACAGGCAGATGGAGAGGCACAGCTCCCTTGACACACCACGTTTTAATGGTCATAATGAAATGAAAGCATGCCAGTGGCTGCTATTAGGGACATCATCCCTCTAATTTCTGTGTTGTTGAAGCTCAAACATTTTACAGATCAGGATGTAGTGTCTTAATGTATCCTAGAGACAAGTCAATCTTCCTCTGCATCCTTGTGCCTTCCCTGCTCTTGCCAACACAGCACAGTCATTATCTCCTCCGCTTTTCCATCCTTCCCTCTGCCCACAAACACTTCAGAGGCATTGAGTAATTCAGTCACTGATTCTCAGAGCTGCCTCCCTACCCTCCGTGAGAGCATCCTTCTCAAGAAGAGCAAACAACTGCAGAGTGTCTTTGAGGAAGTGAGACAGTCTGAGTGCACGAAATGTAGGGTCCCCTGAGCAGCAGGAGCACACACAGACCGAGCTCCAACACGTCAGAGTCCCACTCAGGGGTTTGGTAAGCTCTGGCTTCATGAAGCAATGGATGTATTTTTATCAACCACTGGCAGAACCCAAAACCCGTCTCTGCATAAGCAGAAAAGTAACCAGTTGCTAAAACCTTTCCCGGGAACCACATTACCCTCAGACACAATGATCTCATCATGCTGGTTGCTGGCTTTGTGGTTATCCTTAACAACTCCTGGTTCTCTCATTCCTCTTTCCCTGGAATGCTGCAGTGGTCACACACGGGCACGTAATTGCCAAGGCCAAATGCTGACATCCATTCTGTCCAAAGTTATTGCTCCATAAGCACACCACCGTGAAAACGTCCCAGGACCCACAAATCTGTCTTGTTCCTCCTTAGTCAGGCCCTACAAGACTTTAGCACCACAGAGAGCAGGAAGGAACTGAACAAACACATCCACCAAGCAAGGCAAAACAGAAATATTCACCAAAAGGTTTCTAAATGTTTTCACCTTCGGAAACCTTGGTACCAAGCTGGACACTTTGCTGCCAATTGTGGAAATGAAAAGGTAATGTCCTGACCTTTCTGCCCCATCACTTGGTGTTTGGTCAGAAGGTCTCCTTGACTCTTCAGCAGGGAGTAGACACCACCCAGATTTGGCTTTAGTGACTTCCACACAGAGCTCCCTTCAACCAGCATCTCCCTCACCCATCCAGAGGTGGGAAGTGCCTGTACCATCAGCCCTGACACGTCCTGTTCACAGCAGCACTTTCACACAGCACCCTCAGCTTTCCAGCTGGAAACAGCAGAACCTCCTCCCTCCAAGGAAAGGGGAAGAGGAAGGTGAGGACTCCTCACTCTCTGGTCATACCCTGTTGTAACCCTCCAGGAAAATCCAGTATAAGCTCAGGGGAGCTTCACCCTGCGTATTTTCCTCTTTTGTCTCCACTAAGCAGGGGAAGATGTGGATTTGGGATCATGAGAACCTGGAGGATTGGTGACAAATGCTCCCAGCTCTGCCCAGCCACAGCCACAAACAGAATAAGAGAAAAAGTCAGTTCGGAGCTCCTCCTGAGGAAGCCAGCTCCTTGTTTTCTGGTGTATAATCAAAACTCCAAACCCAGCCCTATGGAAGTCACCTCCCCCTCCCCCCCCCCCATCAGGAGTGTTTCACCAAAGCTGGTGCTTTAGCCCCTTCCAGCAATGAATGCATGAAAACTGACACCAGGTTTCATGAGCTTTAGCGGTGCTGTGATTCACACTTTCCCGCAATTATTGTAATTTAATGACATTGTTATATTATGATCCTATTACATCTAATTAGATAAGACAGGGGCTTATGATGAGACTGTACCTCACACCAGTCGATGACTATTTAGTTTTAAGCGACATCCAGCATTTTAATTCCCATGTAATTTCAGCTTTACTCCAAGTTCATATCACATGTCTAAGGAAAGACTGGATTCCTGTCTGTGAGCCTGGGGAACACAACCCCTTGAGGGCAGAGACAGCACAGGAGCCACATCTCACCATTCTTTGTCACCGAGGTTCAAGTCAGGAGTGTCTACAGGCTGAGGACATGGTGACACAGACATCAATAACTCAGTGTTGGCACTTCACATGTACATAAAACAGCGTCTCATCCTCACTGAGCACCACCTTTGAGAGGGAGAGCATCGGGAATGTCAGGATCTCTTGGGAAAACCCATCATTACATTAGGATGAACATTTATCACAGTATCTGGTGCAGCCATTTTCAGGCAAGGTGCAGATGTCCCAGACCCAAGGCTGTTTCTGAGTCAATTTTTAAGCTCTGCATAACAATTCTATCAACCCATCATTCCCTCTGGTGGAAATTTTCATTCACAACTGCCCACTTCCACTCTTTTCAACCAGTTAGAAAATGTTGTTTCTTGAGCAATCTCAGCCATAACCTGTGTCCTCCTAACCAAGTTTCCCCTTTGTTATCAACAAGGGACAGCTGTGGAGAGAGGATTGTGGTTCTGCTTAATATCCAGAAAGCTAATTATTCTTTAAATGTCTTAAATTTGCTTCTTTTGAGGTATTAATTCAACTTTTCTCAGCTCAAATTTTATGCTATAAAGAAACACTATCCAGTCCTGCCTGGCAGCAATTACTATGGCCCCAGTTTGCTTCAGGATTTATGAAAAGGCTTCTATAGATTCTGGCAGCAGATTTGTTTGTTATTTTTATGGAATACTCATAGACTGCAAGTGATCACTGCAAGAGTGTTACTGCTAAAGAACTTCCTTCAGGCTGGCAGTAGCTCAGTTTCCCTGCCCATGCACACAGACCAAGAACAGCAATGCCTTTAAATTGAAACTGTGAAGACTGAGCTGCACATGATTAAATTCCTTACACGTTTAAAAAAAAAAAAAAAAAAAAAAAAAAGGCATATTTGAATAGAGGACTGCAAGTTCCAGCCTCCAGCTGGGATTTAGTGATGCTGAAATCCATTCACTGCTGGCACATTTTTCATATGCCACAGGTATCTCTCAGCTTTTGGGAACCCACCTGGCTGGACTGGATTTGAGGAGTGACCTGACAATAAGATGGACTTACCCTGTCACCCTTCTGCTGGGCCACACGGTCAACAGGAGATCAAAGTTAACACTCAAACTCAACACCAAATTAGTTTCTCAAGGAGAAATTTTAAGACCATGCTGTCCACTAGGGAGGGAGGAGAACACAGGAACAAGGTCGTTCAGAAAATGTATTTGTCAGGTCAGAGTAGCTTACAAGTCAGGCATAAGGTTTACTTTTTTCTGATTAGAAGTTAATTTAAGTTATTCATTGGAATTTCAAAATCCAGCGCTGCCATCACGACTGTACTGCAGTAAGTATATAAAAACCTCAACACTATTAAGGTAACAAATGCTGTAAAGTACGTCAAGAAAATAATTACATTAAATAATTGTTTGCATTCAAAAATAAATCCTTTAAAGGCTAACTGAATAAAATTAAATAATAGAAGTAAAATTAGTCAATCAGCCAACTTGTCTGTGATTAGGAGGACAGAAAACAGGCTGGCTAAATGTTTGTGGAGGATTATTTCTGTGGCATTCAACCTCAGGGTCAGGTAAGGAGAAGATGAGGAAGGAAGAAAGCTGAACAAGTGCAAAACAAACAGGATGAACTTCCAGCTGTGGGAAAAGGACATTGTCAGTGGATTGAGATGGGTCAAATTGTGAGTATGACTGATGCTCACCACCATCCATGGAGTCAGAGACTACAAGAAGGTGATAAAAAGTTGGTGCTAAACATGACGAGGCTTAAAGCCTGGATTTATTAGTAGCCACTTTCAAATAGACACGCAGATTTTTGCTTGAACTGCCAGCATTAGTGAGTGATTTTGAAAGCATGGGTACAGAGAGGCAGATATATTTTGTAATAACTCCAACAATGATTTGGATAACTAGATTGGAATTTGAACTTTCACTGATTTATTTTCTGTGTTACAGTGGGGCTGATAAGGAAGAAAAAAGGACCACCTTTTCTGAGAAATACTGCATCCTGCCTGGAACAGGAAAATCAAAACAGAATAAGGAGGGGAGGGGAAAGGGGAAAGATTCTTATCTCAGAATTTCCATTTATAGAAAACAGAACCTGGGGACAGGAGCAAGGGGAACCAGGTGTGTGGAAAGAGAATCAAAACTTCCAGGTCCTTGAGAGCTTCAGCTTCAGGCAGCACTTGCAGGGCTTTTGAGATCAGACATTTGAGAGGGTTTCACTTTGCAGAAGCAAGGAAGCTTTGGGGACTTCAGCCCCAAGGCAGTAAAAAAGAAAACAAGATATTTCAAAGTAGATTTATTCTTGAAAATATACTCAAACTGCTAATTGCAAGGATTCTTTTGAATAAAATGGGTTGCTTAAATGCTGTGATCACAGGTCTGTAAAAATTTTGCTAGCATATTTCAGAAAATCCTACAAACTTCTGCAAAATAATTCTGAGGAGCCAACCCCTAGTATCATCCATGCAGAACTAAAACTGTACTACATGACACAAAATTCTGAAATTCTTATTTTAATAAAGAAAAGTTGCTGAAAAGTTATTTAAAGTAATACCTTTTACCTCAGCAGTGGAATTATCTGAATGAAATGTAACCAATGTCCTTGATACCTGTCCTGCAAAAAAGGTGCTGATGCTTTTATAAGAAATAGGAGGTAAATTACCAACTAAACAATATATATCTCCGAATTAACAAAATATTAAAATCCCTTTGAAGCAAAATTTGCTTGCCTCACAAAAACCTGCCAAAAATGGCAGGTTCTCACAGGCTAATGGTCTTATCATAATTATGAACCAGCTTGCTCTTTCCAGCACATTTTGGGCTGATTTTCTGACAGCGTATCGTGGGTCTCTCTACCAGCTTTTACTGCTTGTTCTCCTTTATCACAGAGAAACCAAATTCTTTGTGTTGCTTTCTTCCCTTCTTGACCATGTTAGACATCAAGTTTCCTTTAATTCAAATCACCCCTAGTGAATACTTAAACCCCTTTGCTGCATCTCTGAATGCTCCTGCTTTAATAACAAGCATTCCCACCCTGATACCATATGCAGCACACCAAGTGTTTCCAGGGTGAATCCAGAGAGGTGCACCAAGGCAGGAGTGGAAATAGATCATCTTTAATGTCTCTGCCAATCCAAACAGTTCTGTGGTTCCATCATTTGCTCCTTAGGCCACAGCTTCTCTTGAAGGACCTCCAACCTATCTTCTTCCATCCATGTTTTCTGCAAGCAGAACTGAGCCCTGAGATATAATTCCCTTCCCTCATTGTACAGATGGAATGCTGAGAGTGAGAATTAAGACCACACTTTAGCACATAAATGCCTGCCTGCCCAGAAAGAGAAGCAGAAACAAGAAAACCTCCGCTGACATGGGTGCAAGGTGAGATTCCCAGGGCAGGGAGATCAGCCCCAGCTGTAACCACTGCCCTGGCTGGTGGCCAGCCCTGGGTCAGGATGTGTTTCAGGAGCTCCAATCCCTCAGAGCGTGGGCACAGCATTGCTACAGCCACTGCAGCACCAGCGGCTCCATGGTTTACTCTTGATATCGGCTTGGAGTAGACAGTTTCCAGCGCCTCCATTTGGGCTGGATCCTCACAGGAAATGTCCAGCTCAAACTTACTCTCAGCTCAAGAGCAAATGAGCAGCTCACTTGTCAAGACTACAAACACAAAACTCCCTTAAATTCTTCTCTTACACTTTCAGGGTATCAAGTGAAGGATTTTCCCAGTAAACATAGTTGAGTGCTTCTAGTCTGAGTGCTCCTCCAGAGGGGATCAGACAAGCTTTAGGAAGGAAGGAAAGAAATACCTGATTGTTAGAAACCATCATCTAGAAGGGAAGCTTCCCTTCCTTCAAAGCCTGGCAGGCTGAAGAGACTGAAGTTTTGTTTGGGAAAGCCTGAAACTCTGCAGAGCCTCTGTAAGTCAATATTGTTTTTAAGATCTCTCATGAGCATGAGAATACATCATTATTTTCTATAAAGAAAATTTTGCCTTCACATTAAGACCCAGTTTCAGAGATATGTGTCTATTTGTATCCCCCTGTGCTGCCAGATAGTCTTGGCAGAACAAACACATTGCCAACATCCTCCAGGCAAGGCACAGCAGCTTTGCAAGCACTGTCTACCACTGACACAGACATTTTCCCATTTTCCTTTCCCATCATGGCTCCATGAAATCTGGTTTAGCAGCAGCACAACAGCAGAGGCCGTGCTGTGGGATGAATTGCCTGAAGACAGTACGAACCCAACACAGGAGCCCCTTTCTGTGTTTTCCCTCCCACCATGTCCCTGGACACTTCTACCTGGTTCCAACCACAGGTGAAATCTTGGATTCCTCTGGAAGAGCAGCAACCACATTTCAGGGTGTCAGCATACCACTCTGACATTATTTACAGGTCTGGGTCACACTGGTGACATGGGCAGTGGAGGCAGGGGCTGAGCACCAGCACTCCTGCTGGTGACCCACACCAGCCCCTGGCCAGGAACCTCCACACTCTCAGGGGGCTTCAAAGACTGTGAAACAACCAAGGCAGGCAGACAAAGCTCCCCTCTCTCTCACATTTACTATTTGGGATTATTATCCACTGAGAAATACTAGCATTCCTTATTGGAAGAAACATCATCCTTTCAAAAACGACCTACACTGAGCCAATTAAAAAACGGCTCCTTCCCAGATAACCAAAAAGTTTTGAGGAAAGCCAAAGCACTTATTTTGACCAACAACTTTATTTCATTTTACATGTGCATTCAGAAGATCAAGCCCTTTTAGGGGGTAGCAGTTGAACAGTTTCATCACTAAAAAGGTTAAAGTGACTCACTCTGACCTTATCAAAAGGTTTCTTTCCAATTATTTTCTAAACAAAACCCTTAAGAGAATTACGCATTCTATGCAACGTCTTGCTGTTAATGAAATTAATCGTTTTCCTAATGAAATTTAAATTATTTTAATCTTCCTCATGAATAAAATCAAAACATCTTATTCCAAGCACTCTCATCAGTTCAAGTTAAGAGAATTGCCTAAGACTACAATGGAAATAGATTAAATCAGCTTCAGATGTTCATAAAGGGGGGCTCAGCCTTGGCACCTACCCAGCACAGAAAATTTTAGCCTCAAATAGCTCAGGTTCAGTCAAATTATGAGGAACATAAACCTGAGCCTTCTCATAATAAGCGCAATGAAGCCACAGTGAGACAGAGCCAGCAAGGCCATGACAAAGTGCCCAAGTCCCCTCCATGGGGACACAGAGTTTAACCTTTACGACAAAAGGAGTGCAGGGAAGACAAGATGGACCTCAGGTGGGAAAAGCTGCCAATGGCTGGGCATCCAGCCTTGTCTCCCAGCATTAGGATACCTATTGGAGCCAACCAGCTCCCAGTCAGCTGGCCCCAGGCCCATCCTGGGGAGGTGGGGATCCTTCAGGTTCTCACACCCTTGGATGGGCACAAAATTACTCCACTGCCTTCTGCAGGTGTCTGATCCCAGCCCAGCTGTCCTCACAGCCCAGAGCAGGGACTAAGGTGGATTTTTGGCCACACAAACTCCCTGCCTCTCTGGCCCCCATTTCCATCTCTCTGAACCTGGCCAATATCACAAACAAATGAGTGAAGCAAAAATAGTGGTGCTTGCTCCAGCCCAGCTCCCAGGACTCCTGGTCAGCAACTCACTTCAAGAGGTCCTGCTACCAACAGCCAGAGGTGGTGTTCCCAAATCTCCACCACTTGGAAGAGACCTGTCATTGTCCCTCAAATCCAGGTGAGGGGGCACTCCCACTTCTGTGCCCAATTTTCCCTGTCCATGCCATCCTTTGTTTCTTCACATCTCCCTTACTTCTCAGCAAGGTGGTTATGTCTTTTCCACCCTTCAATCATTATAAGCCTGATTTTTTTTTCACCTTAAGGGTGAAAAAGGAAGCAAAGAGAAACACCACTTTCAGCTGAAACAGAAAGGAGGATTTCAACAGGCAAACCATCATTATTCCGTGGTGCGTACATCGCGTGCCTGTAATGCTACTGGAGGCACCTAGCAGACAGAAACATAGAATAGGAGAGGCCGAAGAAGCAAAAATACTATAGTAAACTTCCTTGGGATGTTAGTATGATCCCAAAATCCTTTTGCCCAGTTTCCCCACACGTGACCCTTACTCTGACAGATTGCACCAGGCCAAGGTTCCTCTGCTTCCTCATGCACAACGCGTGGTCACCCCAGAGAAAGCGGAGCAAAGGTAGCAACAGTTTATTTACTTAATTCCCCAGAGGTTTATCCAGCCCAGCCACCTCAGGATTTCAGCTGGGAGGGCCATTAGGTTGAGCATAGACCGGACTGGATGGCTTGCAAGACACTGTTTGCAAGGTGGTGAGTGGAGAAGGCTCAGCTCTGCAGGTGCCCACCTTCGGATGGGCTGGCACTGACCAAATGGCCCCAGCCAGCTGCCAGCACACAGCTGACAAATCCCCACCTCAGCAGCGTGCTGTAGGATGCTGCTAACTCTGCAGCCCTCAAAGCCAATATAACATGCACAACTGAAATGAAGGAAAATGGTGAGGAAAAAACTATCTTTCAGCAGGCATTATTAGCCTGCCCCCAGAGCAAACCTCCTGCCTGCACAATATTTAGTGACTTGCACACCACACTCAGCCATGGGAGATGCCAGTGCAATGGCTCACCCCTCACCAGAGGTGTTTAATGGTCAGACTCAATCTTAGAGGACTTTTCCAACCTTAACAATTCCGTGATGATCTGAGAGCCTGCACTGCAGCACCTGCCCAAGCAGAGCCCTTGCTCAGCCTAAGGCCAGAGTTGCATAGACGTGTGTGCACCCTCCCAAAACGCCACAGAACCCCTCACACCCTGGGTCATCTCTGCCATGGACAGTCAGCCCAGCCACGTGGAAGTCCCTTCGGGGCTCTGCTGGAAGCTCGTCCTTTCCAAATACGTCGAAAACAGAAGGCCAGGGCTGGATGCAGGTTTGCTGAGATCAGGGCTATTCTGGTGCAGACAGGCTATGTGCTGCTGATAGGGAGGATTAATGAGCCAGGCTGCTCATCCGTTGCAATTAGAAACAACACTACAACTATTTTGGTGCCATTTCTCTGCTGAGCACTCAAACAGCTTATCAGCCCCTCCTATATCTGCATGTAATCACGGCTTTGTTAAATATAGGAGGGTAACAGCCATATGTATGCGTTGCTCTGCCCCTGGAGCTAAGGTGTGGAGGACCACTTGCTAATGCTCATACAGCATTAGAGAGAGAGAGGTGTCAGGAGAGTGGCACTAACAAGCCTTCAGTGTCACTTTGTGGTGGCTAGAAGTCCTCTGGCATTTTCAGTGCTCATAGGAGAGCTGGACACACTTAATTTACTCCAGGAACAAGGAAAAGGCCCTCACTGTCTGAAGCTGTAGCTAATCACCACATTTATCAGCATAAGAAATGGTTTTGTGACATTAGTAAAGGAGGAGGAATTCTAGCTCATGGGCTCTGCTCCTTGCTCTGACCTACGATCACGGAGATCCCTCTCAGCTGCCTCAGCTGCAAAATGGGAGAGACAACACCTGTCTAAAGGATGAGGTCCTGCCTCCTGCTTCCATGTTGTTATTTACAAGTGTGGGTGATACGTTGAGGCAGAGGACTTCCAAATAAACCAAATCGTTTATTATGTCCAACATATTATGTTTCATACATCTCCTATGGAGTGGTAAACATTTTATCTGCCTCAATTCCCTGACAAAGGTTACGTATTTGTGACCCTGCATCAAATCGCAGATACACTTCAAAATTCAGAGTCGAACTGGACTCTGCAAACTTTCTGAGATTGTTACTGTTGCTACACTTTTATATAAGAGTTCAGCTAAGACAGCTGGAAGAAACAGCTCACCCAGGGCACTGCAGTTTCCCTTCCAGATACCGTCACAGACCCCGGCCCAGAAGAGTTTCTCCAACATGCTGCACTCCAGCAGGTCAACAGCTGGGCTCCAGGTCATGTCCTGATGGTCACCCAGAGCCCTCAGCACTCAAGGGGCACAGTTGAAAACTAGGAGGGAAATAAACCATCAGTGTGCCCCTTGGCACCTGTTTGCCTCACGCTGGAAACGGGTCCCTGCAAGCTGCTATCAGGAACTGCAGAAGTTTGGTCCCAGGTGCTGAAGGGTTGGAAGACAGACAAAGCATTGAGGCACATGCACAACACTGCATCAAAGCTGGGTGTCTTGAAAAGAGCTTCCAAACAGCTGCTTGCAGGACAAAGCTTGGTTCAGGATCGCCAGACTTTGTTCAAATCTCTGAAAATATGAACAGCTCCTTAGCCACTTGCTAGTATCCCAGTTTTTCACACAAGCATCCTCTTCCTTTACCCTAATGGATTTTAACAACCAACATGCTCTCATTGAAGCTGCTGCCAATGCCTCTGACTCGACATTTTGTACCTGCCTATGTCCTGGACCTGAGAGAGATTCTACAACCCAGCAGCCCTCTATGCAGAGTCCCTGCATCACAGACAAACCTCTGCCCATCCTTATAGCAACTTACTATGCTGCTCTACAATGTGATCTTCTTTAAAATGCTCCACTGGTGTCAGCCAAAAGAGCAACTTGATATGAAACTCACAAGTGCCAGACAGCTCCTTCATCTCTCCACAACAAATAAATCTTCAGGATAAATCCATGCTCTCCAATGTCACTTCTTATATATAGACAATCAAAGAAACTAAGGTACAGAAGTGTGAAGACAAGGCCTATGAGTCAAATTACATTTAACCTGTCGTTTGGTGATTTATCTAATAGAAATAGTTTGTTACATTTTTAGTTTTACTCTTTGGTTCACATAAAGGTTTTTCAAGTGTTTCTGTACTGTGCTGAACTCTTCCCTTCCAAGATACAGCCATTCTTACTCTCAGGAATAAACCTTTAGGTTATTTTTCCTTGCCACTGAAATGAACCCAGCCCTGAAGCAGGAGCTCGCAGGCTCTTGGCTCAGTCTGACAAACTCCCGTCACATCCCGGGAAGACGCTGAACAGATGGGCAGCTCACAGGGCAGGATTTAAGCCAGACGATCCAGCCAAATTCAACAGGACCTCAGACAGCTTCCAAGGCCAGGGACTGCATCTCTACATACTGCAGGATACAGGATACTGCCTCCATAAAGATGCAAAGAGCAGGGCAGCTCAGTCACTGAGTCAGCAGTAGGATTTCTGGCTGCACCTTGGGTAAGTTCTGCTACTGTTCCTCACTCTGGCTCACAGCTCACCTGAGAGGCCTCTCCACCTGGGCAGCACCAACTAGAGATGCTCAGCAGATGACTGAAATATGCAATTCTGCTATCCCCACAGTGCCCCTTGTTTCTAGTAAGGAGGCAGTTGCAAGCTGGAATTGCTGCAGGACATCTTGGGCTCTGGGCCCCCAAGAAGAGTTGCTGCTTGAAATAACCAAATCACGATCAAGCCCATCAAGATCATTGCAAACATTTGTCCTGCCTCAATATGCCTTAAAAATGACTGACTTGAGGTTGCTTTCCTCCAGTCTCAGGAATGATAAGACTGGAAAGGATGCAGAAGACAGCTTAAGCAAGACAAGAAAGGAGCCTGCTCTTCCAGCTCATGCTCCACTGAGACAAGGGCCTAACAGAAGGAGTGGAGACATCAGAGGCAAGAAACCCCTTAGCAAAATGAGCACTGGACTGAGCAGAGAGATTAATGCTGTATCCAGCAGTGGGAGGATGACGGGCTGGCAGCACCCAGCATCACTCCTGGGAACACAGCAGGACCTGAACTTTGTTTGCAGCAGCTGCACACTCACTGGGAAAACAAATGGCTCAGATTATCAGCTACTGATCTCAGGCTGGCTCAAACCATTTGAAACCTGCTCATCAGTAACTCCTCTGTGGTACCTACAGGAACAGCAGACAAACAGGCCACAGGAAAGCAGATACCTGCTAATGAGGCAGCCCTCAACTACTTATTATCTCTCTTTGATTCCCTCCTTAGCTCACTTGAGTGATAGCAGGCTTTATTTTTGTCCTCCCTACTGAATCAGCATCTTCAGCTCCCAGAGGCTTTTTTGTTCTCCCTACAGAATCAGCATCTTCAGTTCCCAGAGGCCTTCCTGCTGCTGGTAGTACACATGGCAAGAGCCAGCTTCAGGACTGGAGGCCAAAACACTCCCCCCATCTGCCTTTTCCCACACACCTTGTGGCTCCTCGGTCTCCTCAGCTCCTGCCTGTGCTTTTGAGCATGGCTCCGTGCAAGGAGTCCTTGGCAGAGCTTGTAGGACTGTAAGGCACCAATACACTCCCCACACAATTGCTCCAGCTCAAAACACTGAGTCTGTATCTATCACGAGGGTAGGGGAGGGATCTTTCATCTGTCTTCTTCCAAAGGATGCTGGCACATCTGTGAGAAATAGAGCCATAGGAAGCCTCAGAAAATCATCTGCCAAGACAAGAAGGGGGTTTCAGTTATCCCCAGTGTGACCAAGAAGAATAAAGCGTATGCGCTGCTTAGCATGGAAAGTTAAGCAATCTCTTGGCTCTGGAACAACTCTTAAGTCAGGATGGCTTGCAAGATGGATGAATTGATCAGTTCTAGCTTTAACAGAGCTTTACAGCAGGTCTCACACACGGCTGGGTCACCATTTGTAAAGAGAAAGTAAATTCCCAACCAGATGCAGCACTTGCTTGCAACACCTTGCCTGCCTTGCCTTGCAAGGTGGATCTCAGAGAGCCACTCACAGGACCTGGGCAAAAAACAAGAGCTCAGGGGAGAAATGGAAAATGAGTTATGAGGGAATCAATTTTCCAGAACCGTGCCTATTTTGGCACACCTCACACAAGAGCACAATGCTGATGCTGAGCAGGGAAAAGCAGGTCTTGGTCTCACTGACACTCATGTGTGAATAAAAGGCTACTGAGCGATTTTTCCAATTTTTTTAACCATGCCTCATCTGGGAGTGGCTGAGGGAGGCATCACAGCCAGCACTAAGAGCAGGGGATGGGTGATCAAATCTCAATTCTGTCCTTAAAGTCATAAATAACCTTTCTGGTGTTCCTTTGCCACAGCAATAACAGTATCTGTTTAAACCCCATGACAGTTCTGGCCCCCATCCCTTCAGCCTTGCTCCCTCCCAGAAATGAGGGCAGATCTTTTATTTTTTTCTGGCTAGGAGCATGCAATGCTCAGGCAGTGGGTTTCTACTGACGCACAGGTACCTATTCACAGGGCATCATGCTAGGTGGCAGAAAAGGATACAAAAGGTGCACACAGGCAGGACTCCTCAAACTCTCACTGAATTTCTCCTGCCCTTAGCATAGAGATGCTAAGTGATCATTTACAAGCTTCAGTAGATTCTGCCTTAAAAAAATCAGCATTACCCTCCAACCTGCTCCCTGGTAAAGCAATTCTCAGGCTGCCATTTCCCAGTGTTGCTTTCTGTGTGACATAACCCTCCAGAGGTCCCCTCCAAGGAATGGTCTGCACAAAGAAGGGGTGTGATCAACCCATCTCCACTATCAACAAACCCACAGCAAACTCCACTCACTCACAGCCTTGCACTGCCTCTGCCCCATCATTTCCAAGACCATCACACTGGAGAATAAAATCAAGCTTTGCTCCTCACAGTGACAAGCACAGGCTGACAGGGTTCCTGCAGCAAAAACTCCAGCTCCACTCCCATGCATGGAGCAGCAGCAGCCAAACTGCTGAGCCCGACTGAGGCAAACACATCGAATCCTCTGCTGCCAGTAAGTCACCCAAGGCTGCAAGAGCGACTCATTGGCTCAAGTAAGAATTAAACACCAGTACTTACATGGCTGCAAACTTCATCCTAATGCACTCAGCGTGCAGCGGCCAAGGCGGAACCAGAGAGGAAGTTGTGATTCATGTTGGTGCAGCACAACCTTCTTCTCTCTTGAGGTGTTCAAACAGGAACAAGAAAAGCAGTAACATGAAAGATCAATTTTGAATTAAGCTGGGGCCCAGGTACACAGCCTACATGCCCCCTTTGGTGAATAACCTGTTTCCCTAGCAGAGCACCAGCACTGTTACACAGTATTTATAGTCACAAACAGGCTTCCAGGACCAACTTTCCAGCCAACACTCAGTCCAAAAGCTGCTGCTTTTGGTTCTCTGTTAAGAGGTTTTCTAACCTCCTCCCTCCTACCTAACAACGGGCACCTGCAGTTCAATAAGAGCAGCTGGAAGAGGTTGGACCCAGACAGGAGGGAGGGAAGCAGAGCAGCTTTGCTAAGGGAACTCCTTCCTTCCCAAAGCACGAAGGCTCACAACCAGCAAACGGCACCTTTTCTGTCCAGACACTCTCTCCTTAGCTCCAAGAGCAATGACAGTCAAAGAGGTTTTGCTGCCTGGGCAGCAATAGCTGCTGAGGGTGTTTTCAATGAAAGGACCAATAATAATCATAGAAAAGAAAAAAAAAAATTTAAAAATCAACTCCAGTAGAAAAATAATTTAATAAAGGGATAAGTTTCAAGAAAATATCTGTATAGTAACAACATTTTAAGTAAAATGTCCACAAAAATATACATGTCTAACATGATTATACATTAAGTTTTCCAACAGGTCCTGTTTTACGCTTGGTTCAGTCCATGTAGGTTTTCATCTAGGAAAAGCCTTCACTGCTATCAGCCTTCCTGGGACAGATCAGTTTCCACAACAGAATCATATGAGAAATGTTTTCTAACTCATTTTAGGCTCATACAAATGAACTTTAGAGGTGGTAACAGTCCAGAACAGATCAGGTTATACCATATCATTAAAAAAAAAAAGCAAATACAAACAAGGAAAGCGAAAGGCAGCCGCCCAAGGGACACTGTCAGGCAGAAACATCAGCCTTACAATACACACCACACAACACTGACACAGCTGGAAAAGGAGGGGGAGAAAGGGAAGAAGGGAAAGAGGGAGGGGAAAATCCCAGGAGGATGATTGCCAGGAATTGTGGAACTGCCAAAAAAGGGGGCTATAGAGAGGCAGGGAAAAGCACACGTGACCAACGTATGTCTAAAAACCAGACAATTTTGTAACATAGAAAATAAGTTAACTACAGGAATATGGAAAGGAATCAGTGGAGATCGTTTATTTCTTATTTTTCCAAATGGCTACTGAGCTGTAAAAATTACAGGCCTGTTCCAAAAAGCCCTCACCAATAGTGCTAATTCAGTCAAACCAGAGAAAAATCTGGTTACAGAGAGATGCAAGGGTACAGCAGAAAGTAAAGAAAACATGTTCCACCAGCAGAGGACAGGAACACAACACTTGAAGGGGACATGCCAAACGAGAGAGATCAATTTTGTCAATGGGAGAGGTACAATGCCACAAAAAAAACCAAAAAACCAAAGGGAACAAAACAAAAAACCCCATCCCATAGAAAGAAAATGGAAAATGGCTAAAGAAATAAAAGGACACACAATTTCCAAAAGATTTTTTGTTTTATAATCAAATTTCTTTTACATAGACAACTGAAACACACTAATATTTTGTGCGAAAAAATATTTTTAAATAAACTTTACTTGTTCTAGATTTTTGTACATTCTGATATACATATGTAACAAGGTTTATGGCACTGTAACCAGGATCAAAATCATATAAAGGAACGAAATAATTGCTTTCATTTATCCTTTCTGAACCAAGCTGGCTGCTGTTGCACTATTAGACTTTAAAAATTATTATCTTATTATTAGTGGGCAGCCAACTCTTGATTGAACACTCAAAACAAACCCCAAATTATTATTGCACAAGAAGCCAGTGAAGGCATATGGCATAGAATGATCGAAGTCCCTTACTGTTTTAAAACCTTACACCCCAAAATAGAAAAATAGAACTGGAACATGAAACACACCAAATAAACTTTGTTTTCTTCTTTAGTTTGAGTCAGGAGTGTGAAAAGTGCCTTGCAGACTTTTAAGCTGCTCTGATTTCCTTTGCATCGGTGAGCATTTTGCCAGGTTATCTTTAGCAAAGCCTTTGCAGAACGAAGGCCCTTCTGTTTCAGAGAGGTTTTTTTCTGCTTTGTTTTGGCTATTTGTGTTTCATCTTCAACTTAGGTTTCTTCAGTCTATGAACCTGCACAGACTACTTAGCCACAAACTCTACAAGTAGCCAGAGAGGAAGGAAAAATAAAAATGAAAAGAAAAAAAGCCCAACATTTCTTTTTCTTCTTGTTTTTATTTTAAAAAGTACTCCTTTTGCTCTGAAGCCTCCCTGCTCTGCCGGTGTCTGAGAAGGAAATCATAACAGCATCCCAAACCCAGCAAAGTTCTTGGATCTTTTAAAAACCTTTCCTTACAAAAAAAGGTTTTTATTCACAAAAAGGTTGCCACAAAACTCCCCTTTTGAAAGCTAAAAAGAAAACCCCATAACCCACCCTCACTGCCCCAAATCAGGTGAAGAACAAGTTCCGCCCCCTCGCAGCTTGGCTGTCACACGACAGTCTCCACGCCGATCAGCTTTGGTGTGAGGATTCGTGGAGTGACTCCGTTGTTCAGGTCTTCTTCAAACTCCAGTAACTGCCCCATAAAGTTAAGGTTGGGGGAAATGATTGGTCGTTTGCCTTTGACAAATTTATAGGCATCCGTCATGGTCATGCGTGTGTGCTTCATTAAGTACGCGATAACGATGGTGGCAGATCGGGAGACACCGGCCTGGCAGTGGATGAGGAGACCTTTTCCACACTGATGAGCTTCCTCTGCAAACGAGACAGACAGAAGAAAGAAAGATTTTTGCCAGTCTGTAAATTAGAACAAGCTCAGTGCAATTAAGAGTAACTTAATGTGAAAAGTCCCTTGATTTGATTACAAGCACAGCAGCGTCTCTTCCCCTTTCCCTCCAGCACGTCTTCCCCCAAGGTTTCAGAGCTACTGAATGTGAAACTCCCAGTCCAGTCTGACACTGAAAATCCTCACATCCACTCTCTCCTTATTATTAGTGGAACCATGCATTGAGAGATGCTGCTTCACTGCCAGGGAGCATTTTGTGAGGAGGGCAAGACCCGTGGTGAGGAATCTTGGGCTCCGTTTCCACCTCAGTTGCAATGCCATTGCGTTATGTCAGCATCTCAACCTGCCTGTTTTTCAAAGCAGGGAACCACTCTTCTAAAAACCAAGTATTTTCAGATTCAATTCATAACAACACATCTGTTTCAAAGCCCTGTCCTCAGAAGCTTTACAGAGCTACTCTTGAAATGAGCTTCAGTGGGACTCTGCTGTGCAGCCTCTGCCAAGGGAGGAGCTGGATACACACACACACCTGCTCCACCAGCATTCATCACTCAGAGGGAGGCAGCCTGGGCAGCATTTAGGGGGCACAGAGTGCTTCCAACCACATGCTAACAGGACATGAGAGGAGAGTCACTACGATACCATCCTCATCTGCCACAGCTTGCTTTTAAAACAGGAGATGGAACTTTCAGGAAGTGACAGTTCAAACTACTTCTTTTGTTTCAATCCGCAGAATGAACATGAATTTAGTTTGCAGGTTTTGGCACAAATCCAACCCCATCAAGAGTACAGTTCAACCCACCCCACATGTTCACCCTGTACTGTGAAAGCATAAATGAAGCCAACTTCCCTCTAGACATTTTTGCCAGTTAGTATTTCAGGAAGCTGAAACTCTCTAATGCATTTTGACACACATTCCCAGAGAGTTTCTGATGATTTCACTTCCTATGGCCTTAGTCTTAGCTAAACCTGGGGTTGGTTGTGGTTTTTTGAAGACATATTTAAAGAAACATCGGCCAACAGTCTGCTGTTTAAACATTTCCAAATCTTCTCAAATGCAATTTAAAGTTTACCCTGAGGAAGGGAAAGCTTTGACCAGTTACTCCCCTAGCTGGGTAATTTGATACAGAAGAAAAACTCTCAGTGGAGAAATATTTGTTTATTAAAAACAAAGACAGACCCTCAAGCTGTAATTATTAAAAAGGAAAGTAAAATAGGTTTTGAAACGCTTTCTAAACCTTTCCAGAGCAAAGCTGCTTTCTCTTCTCTTGGTAAGGTCACAAGCCAAACACTTTCTGTGGTTTTGAGAACTCTAATCCTGCAATTCATAGGGATGAAGGGAGCAGAAATCTCTCTGTTCTACCTCAGAAGGACCTCAGTGGAGCTTCACAGTCATTATCTAAGCTTAGCCTACTGCATCCCCCCATCTTGTTGAACTCAAAGTTTAAGGTTTTACTGGATTTCTTGACATAGCTGTTTCCCCAGACGATCAAGGCAAGGTTCCCTTTTCCCTTCCCTTCACCCAAACAAGTGTTCACCTTCCCAGGCACACAGTAACCAGCAGCCTGGGGAGCTGACAGCACTACTGGTAGCACTTGGGCTGGGTTAGGAACACAAGGGAAAATTTGAGTTACAGATCCTTTGGTCCATCACACTGTAGAAGACAAGCCCAAAGGCTCAGAGTGGTAAAACTCACCTGAACTGCAGCATAAGTGGTGATTTCTCTATTCACTTCACTAAAGCAGTGTGGCTACAGAGCACAGGCATCAGCACACCACAAGCCCCTGCCGAGACACAGCCAGGCGAGGCTGAGGAGCCCTCTCCTCCCAAGCTGCCAGCCCTGCCTGGCACACAGCAGGGGCAGATGGGCTCACAACAACCTGCTGAGCCTGGCCCTCCTCCCCTGGCACCCATTCCCATCCCTGCCGAGCCCGAGTGCACCTGAGTGCAGAGCCAGCACAAAGGAGGGCAGGCAGGGACACGGCTCTGCACCCACTCCAGTACAGGGTCAGTCAAGGACCTATGCTGCGGTGCAGCACACAAGCACACTTCTTCCTTGGTCTAGTACTCCTCCACCAAGCCTGAAGTATTGGTAAAGGAATTAGCTCAGTCTCAGCACAAGAAAATAGAATTTTACATCAGTGGTTCCCCCGGCACATTTCAGAAAACCTCTCAGGACACACACTTGAGCTAGAGAAGCACCTTTACTATGCCACAAAAGCAGTGTCCACAAAGACATCTAGAGGGGCAAGGAAAGGTGCTCAAAAGTTTTCAGTGCCACGTGCTGAAGTCCTCTCTGACCAGCCCTACCTGAAGTGGCCATCTGGCTTCAGCCTAGCTGAGCATGGCCCTAAATTTGACTGAGGGTTGTGCTGTGTTGATTGTAATGAGGTCCAGAACAATGCTGCTGGGTCACTTCTTCAGCAATCTCCACAGCAAGCTGCCTGTCTGTGGTGAACTCTCTCACACAGCCTACAGGGTTTAGAGGCTTATTAAAGCAAGTTTTCATCGCTATCCACTCAACCACACATACACTCTGAAGCTACAAATCTAATGGTGGAACAAGCCAAGTGTGAAAGTTTGTCAGTTTTCTCATTAAGTTAGCAAAGACTGAGACACCATTAAGAATAGTCACTATGAAAAACTGGCTGGAAGCCACTGTGTGGAAACTAGGAATGCAAAGGAATCAAAAAGAGGGGATGATGAAAATCTCAATTTTGTGGGGTTTTCTGTATTTAGAAGCCTGGAGGTAGGCGTTACTATCACTGGATGAAAATTGTAACCTCGGGCTACTTAACCGGATGTGCCAGAGATGAGAAAGGACAGAAATATGAGGTGCTCAGCATTTCTGACAACCCAAACTAAAGGAAACATGGCCTTAACCAGCCTTCAGAGTTGTTGGTAAAGCATAAAGTTCGCTCTAAATTGTTATAATGGGTAAAAATAATAACAATAAAAAAACAAACAGAAGTATTTCCAGGCAAGGGTAATTACCAATGAACTCAAAAGCCTCTTCAAAATACTGCCTGAGATTCTGCTTGTTGCTGTCAGTGGCCGGGAGCCGCTTGTAGTTGAACATGCCTTTCTCGTAATGGTAGAGGGGCAGGTGGGTGGTCACGTTGATGACGTAGCCGATGTTCATCCTCTGCATTTTCTCCAAGTCCTGAGCATCGTGCTCGTTTCCGAGGAAGAGGAAGGGCAGGATGGGGGTGAGCTCAGCGTTCTCGATGTCTGGCGTGGTGGGGATGGACTGAGGTAGCACGGGGGGCACAGCGGAGGCGCCGCCCCCTCCTCCCCCCTCGGGGCACTCCTGCAGCTGGAGGGAGTTGTCGCAGAGGTTTTCGTGGTTCTGCCTGAAACCGCTGAGTCCTCCTGGGAAGAGAGACCAAGCAGATACTTTGGTTAGACACCCCAAGATTTCTTCAGAGCACATGGCGGGGCCACGAGGGCTGGAGCTGGCTCTACTGTCCCCACCACCACTGTAACAGTGTCACTGGGCTGTCAACAGCAAGGGTGGCATGAATCAGCAGCAGGCATTGTCCTCCCTCTGCGTGGCGGATGGTGCCAAGGAACGGGCTGACGGACAAACACGCCTCTGTGCAACATCAGCCTGCTGGGGCTGCCTCACCTACCGGCCTGGGCCACAAGGAAGGTGTTTTTCCAAGAAAGAAAACATCACCAGAACTAGGGGCCAAGGGGCTATCAGCACACTAAAGCAGAGCAGCAAGCCAGCTGGGACCGTCTTAGCTTTACCTGTCCTTTAGCAGCCCTGCAGGGCATCCCCCCACCCAAGAGCTCTGAGGAGGACGGGAGCAGCTCACCCCAGCATCGCTCCAGGGAACAGCATGTACCCGTGTCTGTGTGCCCGAACAAAAGAAAACCACTCCTTGTAACCTAACAGCAACTGAGGTGCTTGCTTAACACGTGGCAAACAGCTCTCCTTTCGCTGCCCCGGCCACCTGAAAATATCCAGCAAGAGTTATTTTTAGGACGTTAAAATGGATTGGGAAATGGACCTGAGGGGGGAGGGAGAAGTCACTTTTTCAGCGAAGGAAACTTGTGCCTTCCCTGCTCTATTGCTGGCTTTTTTCAAGGCCCATTTCCCTCCCCCTCAATTTTTTTCTTTTTTTTTTTTTTTTGAGAAGGGTGGCTTCGCAGGGCCAGAGCAAGCAAAGTGGACCTTCTTTCTCCACCTCACTCTGCACCGACATCAGCGGCAGGCTCCCCACCTGCCCGGTTTCCATGGCGATCCCACAAAGCACACAATGACATCAGCTGGCATGACATCAGCTCTTTGAGCGCAAACAATACAAGAACTACTACTTTGTGCGAGGCCTTTGGTAGGAGGCGGCGGCGTTCCTGGGAGCCGCTGATGTAATGCTAACAGGTGGCTCCTCCGAAAGAAAACGACGGAAAGAGGAGAAATACAGGGATGCATTCCCCCCCACCTCAGCACGTTGCTGTTGTACCAGGATACTTGAAGGCATGCTCGGCATCGATACAAGCCAAGTGCTCAGGCTCAATTGCACTTTGTTAACTGCAAGCCAAAAAAAAACCCCAGGAGGTGGGAGAGCAACTCTGAAGTTACTAGAAAGAGGCACACTAGCCAAAAAAAAAAAAAAAGAAAAAAAAAAAAAGAAAAAAAAGAAGTGGAATGTCACCCTCTCAGTAATGTTATTTAAAAAAAAAAAAAAAAAAAAAAAAGGCTACTTGTCTTTTCCATGCTCTTCCACAGTAATCCAGTGAAGGCTTTAAAGTGAAGGAAAACATGCTGCCACTCAGGCTCTGGATCAGACACAGCAAAGGGTTTCAATGCCTACTGTTGAGTGCAGCAATTCAAATGCCCAATTGAAGTGTCTGTGACATGCCTGCCCATTTTGGTGCCCTGTGCTGTATTCCAAGGGCACGAGGCACCCAGACTAGGTTACAACCATCTGAGCCCCTCCAATGCAAGTGCCCTTTTTCACATCCAAACTCATGTCCTTCACACACTGCTAGTAATGTAATTTCCCAGAAATTCTTGAAATGCCTACAAAATGCAGAACATTTCCCCTGCCTCAACAATGCACTTGTCTCAGCTATTTCTGCTATTTACAGGACACAAAGGAAACAGATTTGCCTTAAATATCTCTGTTCTCAAAGTTGTTACAACAGGGGATCAGGATAGAAAGAACAGCAAGGACAAAAATCTGAGCTCAGCTGCACCACCTGGCCTAAATAGGGCCTGAAAAGTCTTCTCAGTCCACTCAAGAAAACAAACAAGATGATGGTCCCCAAGTTGAAGATGTCTGAAGTCTCATCTAAACCAATAGTCCCAGCCTACAGCCTAGGCTAAAGGCAAAAACCACATTCCCATCTTTCTGAACGGATATGCAATCCATTCAGCTTGAATATTGCTGTTTACACAATAGCCACAGCATGCTGGGGTTCCCAAGAAAACCCCTGAAAAAGTTGTTTGAGTGACCCTGGAGCCAATGCTTATTTCTCCCCTCTCCTGCCGACTTCTGGGAATAAGGAGCCCCAGGTGGAGGTAGGACCCCACTGGTTAATCACTCAGGTGGGGACATACTGATGGTGTGGCAGACACCATCTTGTTTCACCAGCTGCCTTGTAAGACACAGCAGAATATCAGGGCAAAGGATGGGAAGGGACCCCAAATACAACATGTGGAAGATGCCCAAACAAGTGGAGTAGCCAGACATACAATACCTTCATCCACAATTTTTTTACAGACATTTGCCAGTGTCACCATCCCTAATGTCAGTTCACATCTCCCATTCTCCTTGTTCACCTTCTCATGTGAGAGGAGAGTTAAAAAGTCAGTCCAAGCAATATTAAAAGCAACACTCAGAGCAAATGTTCCTGAAAAAACACATTACTGGGAAAAGGATTACCAACCTGAACTGGCTCAGACACATCAGCAAGGGAGGACTGGACAAGAACACCGGTACCCGGAAAAGATGTAGCAAGTTGCAGTCATGGAGGGAAGCTGAACCCTAATCCAACAGCAGGATCTTAGTTTGGATCTGTGCTGCCATATGAGTCATGCAGGTCCCAAAACAGGACCCAGACACCTCCTGAGTGCTGTTCTGTTCTCAACACACACGTTCTTGCACAAACTGATTTATGAGGCACTAGAGTAATTTAGGTGGACCTCATGCGTGCATAATGCTCAGGCTTTTCTTAGGTTACTTCCCAAAACAGGTCCAAGCAAGGTTAATAATGATTAGTCAGGAGAGGGATGGATTTTCTATATGAAGGTAAATACAACATACATACAAAGTATTCAAATGCATCTGTATTCCCTTGTCAAGCAGCTGTTATTTCAGCATTTAAAGTCTTCATGTAGGAATGGTAGAAGAGATGGAAGAGAAGACGCTGTACCCACAGCGGAGGCCAACACAAAGCTCTTGCAAGCCTGGTCTAAGAGTTGATTCATTAAACTCAGTAAGGTGCAAGACATCACTGCTACTGTGACTGTCCACAACTCCAGGTCACAAGGAAGCTCAAGGCATGGATGCAGTGACTCCACGTGGGGTTGTAACAGAAGCTGTTTTTGTGGCTGACCCTGCCCAAGCCTTCCCAAACCTGGGGAACAAAGGAAGCATTACAGAGAGCAGTAGCTGCGGCCAAGACACACAACTTAGCAGAAGCCTCTCACTAGTACAGAAGCTGTATTTTAAAAATTTTTTAGATGCTGTTTGCAATATGGAAAAAGCCTTCATCATACAGAGACAACCTAAGTAGAGAGGCAGTATAATATAACCACCAAGAAAGCCCATGGGAACACATGGCAGTGCTGTTGGAACCACAGCCATGGAGCCTGGACTCCAGAGTGTAGCCCTTCAGTGACAAACCAAAATGCCAGCAGGCAGATGAGCCACCGATGTCCACTTCAACAGACTGTCTTGCCTGCAGCCCATCTCTCCTGGCTTTAAACACTCCACAGAGCTTGTAATGACCAAAGCATGGGGAATTATGCCCAGCCATTGTGATGCTGCCTGTGCATGGGCACAGAGAACATCCCAAGTGCTTTTGCTCTGTTCCAGAACGGCTGCAGGGCAGGTGTTCAGAGGGCCGAACTGACCCAAACAGAGATGGACATACAAGGATGCTCAGCACCCTGGGGAACCCGAGGTATTTCTTCCACGAGGAAATCAATCAGTGAGGCAGAACCCCTGCTTGCAGATAGCCTTGTGTGGTATCTAGCAGAATACAACAGAACACCAAGGGCTCTTTGCTCACCACTGATGCAAGACCCAGGTTGCAGAACCATTTTTGCAGTTGTAACTGCATGACATTTTCCAACATCCTGCCCTGCCAGAACAGTTAGTAAGTGACAACAGACTTTGGAGTGTCTGAGACCTCAGAACTTTTGGGAAGTCTTAAATCAGCACTGTACATGCTCCAGCTATTCCCACTCATTTGTTCAAGTTCTCTGCAGCCATCTGCCCATAAACATCTCACTTAATGCTCCTCAAAGCTCCCCACCAGGCAGCACCTGAGCAGCAGCTGCACAAAGATTTCCCAGCTCCAAAGCCACCCAGGAGCCCGGGGCTCACATCAGCCCTGCAAGACCAGGTAAGAAGCTGAACAGCAGCCAAAGCAGCTCCAAACAAATAAAAAAAGACAAGCAGCATGGTGCTGGCATAAAAGTCACACTTAACACAGTGTCTGTCATTTGCCATCAGAAGAGGGCAAACATGAGGCAAAACAGGCACAAAAATACAGGAGGAATGAGGCAGTCAGCTTTTTATGAGAGGCTATGGCCTTGCAATAGCATCATCTTCAAAGAAATCCAGAAAAACAAACCGTACCTGCACAAATTTATAAAAGTGGATTGGCTGGTTGGGGATTTGTTTGTGTGCTTTGTTTGAGGGATTTTTTTGTTTGTTTGTTTGTACCATGACAGATTTTTAGTTTAGGGTTTTTGTTGTTTGTTGTTTGAGAATATTGAGAATTTAAGTACAAGGAGTACAGTAGCACCTGCCCACCTCCTCTGTCTCCCCTTTGGCTTTTCCTTCAGCCACCACTGCTGCTCTCTGGCTGTGTGACTATATGCAAACTAGGATTTGGGTTTACAATATGCTTTGGCACGTTTGCAATTTGTCTCCTATCTGGAAATAGGCTCTCACCCTAGAGTTGACAGTGTAAACTACCTTGCTCCCTCTCCAGTGGGAGAGCTTAGGGAGAGGCAGCTACAGTGAAATACCACCACCACAAAGGTGAGGGTATTTGCATTACCTTTGCATTACCTCACCAGTGTGGATATACTTTGTTCTGAGCGTGGCAGGTACTGGGTGTTCCCGCTCCCACTGCAAACAGAAACATACTTTTATACATGACAGACTGCAGATGTGGGAGACACATTTAGACTAAGCACGTGGTCTCGGGAGACAACCAGACCTTTTATACAGCTTTCAAAGCTGTCCAGGCGGATTTCTGGATCTGCTCATCCTCGATTACAATACCACAAAGCCATCTCGGAAAAAAAAAAAAAAAAAAAAAAAGGAAAAAAAAAAGAAAAGCAACGGACACACAAGCCCAAGAAGAACAGAAATCCCAGGACACTGGGAAGTATCAGCAGGAGAGATGTTAGATCTGTAAACTCCCCTCCTCTCATGTTGCTGGGCTCTTGCGGGGTGCACAGCAGAGAATCTGGTGAAACCACAATTCTGGCCACCACAGGCTTCACTCACTCAGGAGTGAGGCCAAGCTTTAAAACACCCACTCAGCATGTGACCTGTCAGTACCACCACGGCAAACCCTGTGGCTGTGTTTGAGTGAGTTTAGGGCTGAAATGTCACAGGGAGCATTTGGGGTTCAGGACAAAGACACTCAGACTATCGGTGCATATCTGTTTAAGACGACGCTTTGAATTTGTGCAAGTACAGCCTGTTCCTTTAAACCTGTGACCTCATTTATTTACATTACTGCAGAAAAGCACTGCCAGAAGCAACAGCTGATGACAGTCTCATGTATTTTTCCACTAAGACAACAATTAAACTGCTCCTGTGTTATTAATGAACAGATGACTTTGTGTCAAGTTGATTCAAAGCACAGGATGCCTCAAGGTTAAGCAAACGTGACTCCAGCATGTAAAAATAGAAGTTAGGTATTGTCCAGATCCTTCGCCCACCCAGTGCTCTCCCCCTTCCTCAGCCTCCTAGGCAGCAAGGCCCAGGTCTCATGGCCACCTCCCACCACGCTGCCACCAGTGTCTAGAGGTGCTGCTGCAGGGTGGCACACCGGTGCTGAGCCACCACCTCTGCAATGCCACCATGCAGGCTGCTCCTGTACCACAGGCCTTCTACCAAGGAAGATGCTGCTGCACAGGCTGAAGCAGAATTCTGCCACTGTAGGCCCAATCCACTCCCAGGACATGGACAATCACCATCATACCACCAACACAGCTATGGCTGCAGGTGTAGGTCTGCTGAGCGCCAAGGAAACTCTCAGGGAGGGCATGGAGGCACTGGGGCTGCATCCATAGGGCACAGGAGCTAAGGGCACCTTACAGTAGAAGATGCAGCCATCACACCCGCTCACAGATGCTGCTGGAGTGATTTTAGCCACAACAAAGATGGTTCCTAGTGTGTCCTGGGGATGATGTTATGTTCATCCTGAGGCACTGAATGAAGGGATGCTCAGATCTCCTGAACAACACAAGACACACGCTTTCCTTATTCAAGCAGGGCTCTGCTTCCCACACTTCTACAGCAATGGGGCCAATCCAAGCAGATCACTGTAGGAGTGTTCCTACTCTACAAGCAGATGTCCTTCTCCTTACCACAGCTACAGCTGAGCAGTGTTCAAGGCTTGCCCTCACTGCTGCAGCAACCTTGACATGGCTGGAAATACTGTATTTGACCACACGGCAGGAAAGGCAACTCCCTTCTATCCACAGGGGTGGGGACCTGTTGGACCACACTCAGCCAGCTGACATTAGTAAACTCCTCACCTGTCTGTGGGATGGTCCTAGGAAACCCTGCCATGGGGCTTTCCCTGTCACCCACACAGCATTCAGCACCAGCCGCGCTGCAAAAGATTAAGCTTTGAGCAAACAAAGAAAAAGTAAAAGTAAACAGCACACACAAAGAACAGCTTCCACCTCGATACACTCAATCTAATCTAGTCCTTCCCCGAACTGAGCTGCCAACAGCACTTCAAAAAAAAGGCAAAACTTCGCATTCCGAAGAACTTGCAAGGTCAGTTTTTTTCCATGTGGGAACTATCCCGAGAGGTCAATTTGTACACAAATTCTGGCCTAGGAGTCACATGCACATCCTTGACACAATGGCTTTGAGATCCCTTTAGAAGTCAAGAGTGTGATGCTGGATAAAGAGGAAAGGTTTCCCCTCAGCATCGAGGGACGCGCGCACATGTTTGCATATTATTTCTAATTTTATCTCACTATGGTTCACACCCCTCGCCACAGCATATCCTCTCCCACTGGCTTTTGATGCTCTTGGCCTCATCTACTTTTATTTTTTTCCTCTGACACCAGGCACAGCAAAGCTGGCTCTCCCAGGGACACATCCTAGGGAGGGAGGTGAGAGGTCATCCAAAGCCCCTTTTCCTGCCAGGCTGTGCCAGAGTTGCTGGCTCTGCCCAGCTCCATTCTTGGCTCCTCCCATCCCACCACCACCCATTTTCAACCACACCATCATCCCCAGGAGCCTCCCACACCTCAACACATGACTTGCTTTTTTCCACCATCAGCTTTCACCCCTTCACTTTTCCTCTTCTCATGACTACTAGATCATCTAAACTCATTCAAATTAGAAAGAAACAATCTTTTTTTCCTCAACCTGTCACTAGAAAACCTTTCTTGGATTTCAGTTTAATACTTTTTTTTAATCTTTATACTTTTTTGTCTTAAATTTAGGGTTTTTTCTCAGACCGTGGACACCCATGCAAACCCACACATCCCATCTATATTGTCCCTTTATTTGTCAGCTTTTCCAAGAGATGCTACTAACCTTTGGAAGACCCACCAGCCTGCCCAGAAGCCACCCTGAACACTTTGGGACCACCTCTCTGCATTCAAGACAGTGGTTCCAGCTTGTAACTGGAAATCTGCCCTATGCTGTGGGAGTGCTGAGTCTGCTTATTTCAAAAAAAAAAAAAAAAAAAAAAAAAAAAAAAAAAAAATCCTCAAGTATTCACAGGAAAGTAAGCCAGCATCCTTCAAAGCACTGTTATCCTTGGGGAGCGGTCAGGAAGGTGAAAGAGGAGAAGGCCTCCTCTGAATTTTGGTACAAGGACTAAACTAGACAAGAATGTAAATAGGAATAAGGCAAGAAACCCCACATCCCAAACATACTACGGTGACGATTCTGCAGCCACCAAGGAGGACTGGACTTACCCTCCCTGGAGGGCAAGCGTTTATAGCAGAAACTCAAAATTAGTCCCATTACAACTTCTCATGGCAAAAGTATGTGTTCCCATGGGGATGCAGGCTAACATGAAGTCCAATTAAATAATCACTGGAAATGTCAGCGTAAACCCTGAAGGAATACATACTTCTACTGTGAAATGCTCCCACTGGAAATCATATTAACAAAAAGGTCATCAAGAAATGCTAACGCTATGTACAAAGGAGGCAGGGGAAGTGAAGGGGGAGGGAACAGAAACTATTTTAATGCAATAAAATACCACAAATGGTTTTATATTGACAAAGAGCTATGGGTCTGTTTTCCCAGACAGAGGTAGAGCTGAGCAGATTTGGCCAGAACACCAAGTTTCATCTATTTTTTAATCTATTACCAGTTCCCTCCCTGGCCATCACCATTTGCATCTCTCAAGCAAGCGGCCTGGAAAGAGCCAGCACAGGAGCAAGATGCAGGCATGGCTCAGCACCTCTGAGGAGGGAGAAGGGTCCCAGCACTGTGTCACACATCTGTATTCCTGGATGCGTAGGAGTGGACCTTTCTGTTTAATCTGCGTGTTTTAGAGAACACTGACTTTTTCATGCTTCAGCCATCCATTTATTCTCTTTCCCCTTTTAAGGATAACCTCTCCAGGACAGCTTCTTTCTAAAGAGAGAGCAGACTGCTTTGTTTCTCCTGAGGATAACACAGACTCTTTTCCAGTCCAAACCACTGCTCTTCTACATTAGAAACACCATCACCATGCACATTATTATGAAAGGAAAACAGGGTGCTGATAATACCACACCCCCATTTGGGAGTACCATCCACTCCTGATGAATTTAAACTCTTTTTAGACTGAATAGTTTCTACCCTCTTATCTAGAAATAACAATATCTGGCTCTGATTTGACATTTTCCAGCAAGGTATTCCAAAGCACACGAAGGAAAAACAGACAAAGCAAAGGATGCTGTCTTGACATATCCCAGTGCCACAGAGTCCAAAATAAAAGCAGCAGACTACTGGAACTAGCATGGTGCATGCCAGCCTCCACTTTGACAAAAGCCTCAGGGCCGGCTCTTCTGGCACATTTATTCCAGTCTAAATGATCAAGGAACCAAGGCTCCAAAAACCCCACATGAAAAGAGAAAGTTGTCCATATTGCATCCATATTCTCTAGAGTCAAGGCAAGAAGAAAGTGGGGAGAGGGGGAAGAGAAAAAGATATATTTACAGAATCCACAGCTAAAAGCAATCAAACAAGGAATATCTCCAGACAGATGAAAATAAACCCTTGTGTCAAAATAAAGTAACTCCTTCTCTCCTTGGGTGAGTTAACACTAATATTTCCCAGGAAACAAAAGGACTGTGTTATCCCACAACAGAGATGCTGCTCTGCCTTGCTGGGCTAACACCTATGAATTTAACATTAATTTCATTTTAAACAATCAGACTGGTTTTGTACCTAAAATATGCCAGCAAATTTTAAGCAGCTGCAAAAGTCTTATTCTTAGCTCTCATCAACTGGACAGACAGATTCCCATTACCTTAACAGAGAACAAGAAGAATTAAGAGCCCAGCACCAACATAGTGCAGGTCAACTGCTTCAACAACAGCTTTTGCTTTAAAACATTAGTGTTCAACTGCTTACGTAAGGCTTAATATCACATTTTGGCATAATGAACTTGGAGACAACCAATTCGACTGATAGGACAGAAGCTTGCAAGTTATCTTCTAAGTCTCTTTAAGCCATTGTAAAAAACATAAAATAAAATATATGATAATTCATGTGTGGACAAGGAGTAACATTTGTTCTTCTTTTTATTACCTTTAATTAGAAGCAGCTCTTCTCTGTTGCAGTGAATCAAGTGGGAATTTATCCATGCATGCTGTACACTTTTTAAAGCTAGGGCATAGTAAAAGAGTTGGAGCCAATGTGTTCACATTTCCATTATTCTCTTAATTCATTTTTTCCAACCTACTCCTTCAGAGCCCTGATCTTGGAAGAAGGGTGTTGCAGGCACACAAAGCAGCACTTAACCCTGGCAGAAGCAGTGGCTCCCAAACCCTCTCACCCAGTAGGAGCACTCCTGTCCCTCCAGCAGGAGGTAATGACAGAATTACAGTTCCCTCCTGATCCCACCACCCCCAGACCCTCCAGTGGGGACAGCCCAGTGCAGAAGCTCCCACTGCAGGAGCTGTGGGTGTAGCTGAGCTAGACAAGGGTGGCACTGCCCTCGGCAGCAGCAATCAGATGTTCATTCCTTCAAGTCAGAGGGACTAGGTGGCACCCAGACCTACAAGGTCCCTGTAGACTTGCCAGTTTGGGTGCCTCTGCACGCACTCTCCTGGGACAGGCTGACTGAAACCAAGGGCAGGAGATCAGAAGCTTGTGTCCTTTCTGGATCTCACTCTCTTTACTAGGAGCAGAATGTTCCTTTGAAAAGGAGGCAACTCCCTTATCCAAGCAGAGAGACACATGAAGATGAACATCAACTTTTTTAAAGCACAGAAAACACCTGGAGACAAATCAGAGCCTAAAATTTAGCAAAAATGTACTGTCAACGGCAGGGGCGCTTCTAAATCCATCTCCCACTTTCTGTAGCAGGCAGCTGTGTTGTCCCAGGGCACCACTGTGACTGTGGATGGAGCTGGGGTCAAACACACTCCACACCAATGGCAGCAAGAAAGAAGCTCAGTGTTACAAAGGGTGGAAAGGACAACAAAAGGAAGAAAAACAAACAAACAAACAAAACCAATCAAAAAACTCAACCAAATCAGATGAAAATAACTTCTTTACACCTCCGTTGTATGGGCTTAGTCAGAGCTCCCCTGGCCATGAGACCACCCTGCTACCTTGGCCCAGATTTATCCCTCCAGTCCAGTTACTCCCTGTTTGCACCACATGGTGGACTGACTAGCTTCTCCATCTCTCCCCCTTTCCTTCTAGCCCCAAAATGCTGCTCAAGAACTAGGTCAGAGACCACCTCCTGGTAGGACAGAAGGCATCTGGAGAATCAACATCTTTCTAAGCATCAAAAACAACCTTCAGAGCACTTCCGCATGTGAGGCTGCCTTCACCATAGATATTAATTGAAGCAAAGAGTTTCCTGCACTAAAAAGTCACATGGTGTTTAAACAAAATGAAACAACAAAACCCCCAAGATTCACTACTGAACCACAGAGCATTAATCAACACACTGTGCAGAGATCACGAGCACCCCTGGACTTTCCAGCTGCAGAAAGATGTCCCCTGAATCCCTCCTGCCAACAGCAGTCCCCATTCTGCCTCCCCACAGGGTGTCCTGACTGGCAGAGCCAGGGCTGATGGCCAAACCCAAGGGGACTAGTGCACATTTCAGCTTTCCCACAACCCCCCAACATTCAATGGATCAAGAGCAGGTGAAAGGCCTGCCAGAGGAAGCTGAAGCAAATGCAGTGTTTGAGACAGCACCTCGATGCAGTCTCCTCTCAACAGGACTCTTTGCAGTCTTTACTTTTAGGTAAGGCAGGGCTAGATGACATGCATGATACATACACTGCTCGGCTTTAAGCCTCATCTTCCCAAACACTTTTGTGATAGCAACAAATTAACTTTTACTGCACAGAGGTGTTTAAAAAACTGCAAAAGGGAGATCCAGGAGAGAACTTAGAATCAAAGGTTCATAAAAACAACTGCACACAGTAATTCAGGTCAGCCTTGTGATTTCTGTAGCCACCACACTCTCAGGCCCACCAGGGACTTCTCAACAAGGCCAAAGCACCACACAATCTTATCTCACACACAGAGGGACAATGCATTAGGTTATCTTCTGATTACCATAATCCAGTTCTTTAAACAGGATGACTTCTATAGCCCTGCAAGCTGATGATGAATATTTGAGAGGTGTTTCCCTCTTGGCTGGCTGGTGAAATTGCAAAACAGGGAAACATTGAGACGTGTCCAGGGTGCTCACCTTTATGGCATTTCTTCACTTTGAGTTGCTTGCATAAATAACAACCCCTAACTGTAATGGGGCTTTTCACAGAGTAAAGAGTCATAGCCTAAAGACAAGGGATGAGCTTCCACTTCAAATACATCTTAAAGCCAAGACAATCTCACTAAAAACTTCTGTGCTCATAAGTGTAGTGAAAGCTTTGGCCACCGCTTTGGAAGGAAACCAGCCGTGTATAGATCTAAAAAGAAAAATTATAAAATGGTCCATCTGTATTAGTTAAGATGCAGACACCACTCAAACCTCAAACACAGCTACTCTTCCACCCTGAGCCTCTCCAAAAAGTTGTGCTCACCTCAAGAATAAAAAGCCACTAGACAGACGAGCACACTGTCCTAGAAAGATTTCAGTAGCAGAATTTCTCACCTCTGGCAGGGCAAGGGTAAGGGCAGCACATGAGGCATTCAGCTAATTATAACCCAACATCTACCTACCAGGAACATCACAGGGAATGTTATCCCAGTTTACACAGAACTGGAACAAGATTTTTCTTTATAAGTATCAGAGAGGTTTGCCTAATGTAACAGCTTGCTTCTTAACTCTTAGTTCTTAATTCCAAGGGTGTAAGAAACTGGGGAGCCAAAAAAGGTGGGGGAAAAAAAAATCTCCTTTCTATTCCTCCCTTTCCAATGCAGTGTCATTGCTCTCTTCCCAAGGACAGTTAAAATGTGATAGGCACCATGAAAGCCAGCACAGCAAACTCTCAGACGCCATAATCTGGGAGAAAACGCCACATTTACCATTACTGTTGAATAGGCAAAGTTTAGAGGTACCTCTCATCTGCAGATGTATGCCCTCAAAATATGGTAAAGACCGTGGTCTCCAGCCACATTATTGTCCCAATTTATCTATATGCAAAAGGTAACAACACACACAACCCATTTTCTAATGTGATGGCCAAGAAGATTATTTATTCCCGTAGAAAGATACTTTAAACAGCAGCAATCAGAGTCTGAACACTGAAGGTGAAATCTCAGCCCTGACAGAGCCAGCAGAAGCTTTTCCCCCCAGTGACGGATGGGGCCAGTTCTCCTCTGCAGCACAGAGGGAACGCACTTTATTTTTAAATGTTAAGTAACACACGTGAAACATCCAGTGTTTTTAAAACTACACATTTCCCTATTACAACCATGACCTAATACTTATTCAGTGGAGATCTCTGGTGGAAATAAGTGCCAGGCACATGTTTTGTTGGTCAGCTCAATTTGTTGACCATTACATCAAGTTTTACTTCCAAATACACTTGTGCAGTGTAATCCAATTAGGGTTTAAAGCAATACTGACACTGTTAAATTATATAATTAATGACAGTAATAATTAATGTATTTGTACAGATTATGACCAGGTCAGGTATTTCAAAGGCAGCTGATCACAGTATTTACATGAATATAGGAAAACATAAAGCAAGTAATTATTCATATTGTAAGCACATCAATCCCTCTGTAGTTGTTTCAACTTTGCTGATATGTGACTCTAGTGTGGTAAGAGATCTGAAACTATTCTTAGACCATGGCAGAAAGCATGAAGTGGTCGGTTGGCAGGTCTCACACTCCCCACTATAATGAGAGCAAGTCACTTCATTTATTTCCCTGTCAGCTGAGCACAGAGAAGACCGAAAGCCAGAGCATAAATAAGCTCCTCAGACTGTGAACAAGAACAGAGAAGGAACCAGTTTTTGTGGAGAAACCAGCTGGTTCCTCCCCATCTCCTTTGCAGAAGTCCAACCATGAGTTTATAGCATTTGGTGGGAATAAAAAAACAAAACAAAACAAATCAAATCCGAATCATATTTTTCACCTCTGCTTTTGAATTCCATTGCTTCCTTGAAGTCAAACACAGAAGCCTTTACAAACTAAACACAAGACTTAAGCAGGTTCACGAGGCTCCCAGTGCTGGGTCTTGAAGGAAGAGGAAGGACAGCAGGATAGAGACAAGGCCACTAGACCCTGGTCAGGGAGACAAAGGCAACTTCTCTTATGTTAAAAGCTGTCAAGATGTGCTAACACAGATGCTTCAGTTTTTCATTTTTGTTTCCTTTATAGCTTTAATTTAACTTGTGGGAAAAAAAAGCTGAACTTCGAGCCTAAATGTCTCAGCCAGGGAAAAAGAATTTTCATTTGAATGCAAATGAATTTCTCACTTTCCATTTTTAGGTCCCAGTAGCAAACTCAAGAACACATGCCCCCAAGACTCCAGGCCACTTTGTTATGGGCTAAGGTGCTCACGGAAGGCAGAGACCCCTCACTGTTGGGTTTGCAGGAGGGGAAGGGGCACAACCCTATCAAGGAGGGCCAGGGCTGCTGACCCAGCCTGGAGTCAGCATCACACTCTCCCCTCCCCAAATTCAGCTTCAACACTGGTCTCAAGCAGAAGGGACACTGGGCTCGTATCACCAGTTTTGCCTCCTCTCCCTTCCAACACTAAGGAAAAAAAATATAAATTAAAAATAAAAGCACCAATAAAAAGTGATGCCTTTAGGTTTCAGCAAACGTGGAGTACCATGGTGTAGGGGTGTTGGGGGAAATATGACTTCTTTCTGCTTTGTTTATAAACAGACTGAGCAGCAGCTTCAGCCCTGACAGCTCAGGCTGCTACAGCCTGCGTAGCAAGACTGTAAAATACAGGATTCTTAAGGGTTTATTTTTTGTAAAAATAGAGGATTTATGCCTGTCTCAAGTGTTGCTGTGCCTTGTGGCAAAAGAAATAAGCAAATCTTTCTTCTTAGGAGCTTAAATCAAAATTATGCATATGTTACGCTTATGACCAAAAAAAGGTTAAAGGAAGCAGCAAGGAGACACATGCACAGCAAGGGAGGAACAGAGGTCTTAAAATCCTCCATGCCACAGCTTACAAGAAACCCTCCCGTCACAGCGCTAGTTTATACATTGGTCTGCTACATTAAAAATAAACCAGACCACCTCTTTTTAACTCGCGCCTAATAAGGCGCACCATACATACATTTATCTATAGATCACGGCCCGGCCTTGGAAAACAGCACAGGGTTTCTGTGCTGCTTCAAAAGCCTGGGGCACCTCAGACCCGCAGGGCTGCGGGGCCAGGCGCTGTCAGGCAGGGCTGTAACCCAAGCCCCGGCTCCGGCGGTGGGACGGAGCCCGCGGCGTGCCCCTGAACGGCAGCGGGGCCGCGGGCTGACAGGCAGCACCAAACATGGAGAAGGTGGCACCGCACCGGGGGGACGGGAACTTGGACGGCCCGGCTAGCAACCAGTGTTTGCAAACACAACACGGGGGATCAGATGGGCCGGCGATAAATTAGGGTCGGGCAGCGCACAGCGAGAGAAATCACCCGAAGTAACAAACCCAGGCAAAGAAGGCTCCCCGGCCACCCCGCTTTCGTTTTAGCGCCTGAACCCAGGGACGGGGATGCGCCGGCTCCGGGGCAGCTGAAGCACGATGGAAAAAACGCTATCTGTCATGTGAAACTAAATAACGAGTGCTTCCAGAGCCACTCCCCCAGCTCGGAAACTTAGCCACAGCCTTCCTAAATACTGCTTTATCCCATGCTCAACTCCATCTGACCCCAGCGGGAGCCCCAGTTCAAAGAACGGGAGGGGAGTTACGGTGATGGGGGAGCTCCTCACTACAGGCTCCCCGAGGTGAGGTCTGCTCCAGCCCAGCTCATCACTGTATCCAAAAAGCAAAGGATTTGGGCTTTCTGTCTTCTGGCACACTTCCAGATCTGTTGACAGGCCAGTTTGGGGAGGTGATTTCTTCTAAGCAGGGCTTTGAGGTAACATTTCTCAGAGTCTGAAAACCAAAAACGGCCCAAGGACTCCCACGAGCACCTGGTTAAACCCAGAGCAGCTCACAGAGCTGGAAGGTGAGAGAAGGGGCTGCCACAACCAGCCCACCGGGCCCAACAGCTCAGTGCTGCCCAATTACTGACCTGCAGCTTCATCCCAGCCACTATCTCACTCCAGGTACTGAAAAAGTACCAGTGTGAGGTTCAGAGAAGCTACAGTGTTTTCAGAGGAACACAGAGAACACTTTCAGCACACTACTTTTCTAAGGACAGGAAGGCTTGCAGAGTACAACCACATATCCAGCTGCAAAGGCTGTACAACAGAAGGATTGCCACCAGAAAGGCAGGACTCCAGTGGCAGCCTCGCTCTACCAAGCACCTCATCTCCCTCTTCCACAGATGAAGGGCATCATCATGACCCCAGAGACTCAATAAAAGCATACTGGGATCCTGTGGCAAGTATCAAAACAAGCCCAGCATGACCATTGCCAGGAGCAAGGAGACAGTTCAGCAATTTTAAGCTTCCACAAGATACACACACAGAGAAGTATCTCACAGGACCCTTAGGTCCTACAAAGGCAAGAAACTCAGCTGAGGAAAAGGAATAAAGTACCAGCCCACTCCTTTCTCCTGCCACACCATGCAGGTTGGAAGTAGCAAGCTGCACAGAAAAATCAAGCAAATTAAATACATACAGTATGAGCTAAGCAGCAAATCCCTCCATAGTTTCCCACTGCCACAGCCAGTCTCTGCCAACCATGCCTCCAAATGGCATAAACACCCAGGGGAAAGGAAATTTAATCTAGAGGGCAGAGTTGTTATAAATAGGATCTCAAGAATAAAGCGAAGAAAGGGAAGTATCCTTTCATGATGCCTTAATTGGTGGGGCTCATCTCCACCAAAGCATTTAGGGATAAACTTATATTCCATATTAAAACAGGAGCCTTTACAGGAAAGCCATATACATACACAATCACTCATACACATAAACACAACACTTTCAGATCACTTTTTAAACAAATAATCACCCTCTGTCCATTATTCTACCACGTATCACCAAAACAAGGCTTGATTGCTCCTTAAGTTTTGCTGACTGGTCCATGACACAATGCCTCAGACCAAGTGACCACCCGCGTCTTTCCTCCCCCCTCCCTTCTACTCTCCCACTGTCCATCTCCAGCACCTAGTGAGTCCGGTTTTACATGGACTAAAATAAGGCTGCTAAGTAAAGGTCAGTCTGACAAGCTAAAAGAGAAGTATCCCATCCTGGACCTCTGCTCCTTGGGCTATAAATACTCAGAATAAGCACTGGGGGAAATTCTTTGTCTGCACACACCAGGAAGCAGATTTCCTCCTCCTTCCACTTTTCACCCCTCCTGCTACTCAAGGACAACATTCAGAGGAAAGCAAGCATCTCCCTGCCACCAGCTCCATGATTTGTCCATGGAAGGCATTTGCTTTGCCACTGGTGACTCGATGCACACAGGCCTTCCCAGAGATAAACAGATACTTTCAAGGTCCAACCATCAGCGAGGCTGACAGCAGAGAACACACACTGCAAAGCCAACCAATACACTGTGTCTGGGCAATAAGGAGGATTACCTTTTAGGACTAGGGGCTCCTTGCCTTCTCGCTTGAGTGACTCCAGCACTATGTGGAGTGGCTGGGAAGGCATCACTCTGCTTGGCTCATTGGTATTCTCATCATAAACTACGATTTCTTTGGAAAAGATTCTCTTGAAGGAGTCCTTGCCTTCCCGGCAGGAGATCAAGTCCAAGACAGTGATCTTGCCCTGCTGGAGCCTTCTCCGGCTGATCTTGTCGGAACAGTTAATGTGGACAGCCCCTTGAATGTGGCTCTTATTATACTCCATGAAGGGCCTGCAGTCAATGATGACAGGTCCTTGGTTCTGTTGGTGGCTCTTGCTGCATTTGGTCATCTTCTTGGCCAGATCATTGGGGTAGATGATTTTAATGCTGGCGAGCTGCTTGGCGCTGCCCGAGACGGGGCTCCCCACTCCGCCCAGCGGGCTCAGGCTGCCGGCGTTCTCATTGCTGTTGACCATTTGGTTGGCAGGGCAGGCGGGGGAGGCTCCGGCGTGGGTGCTGCTGGTGCTCGCTTGAGTTTGGGCCTGAGTGTCCTTGTCGTACGTTGCCACAGTGCAGCAACTGGCACTGCTGCATCCACAACTCAGAGAGCGTGCAGAGCCGTTGGATGAGGGCATATACGTGAGATTAGCAGTCTTTAGGGACACGACAGCTGCGCCAAGCAGACTGGAGTGGCTCTCACCAGCAGAAGAGGCAGGTTCAAGGAAGCTAGAGTCTAAACACAGGTTGAGATCCTGAGGTCTCACTGGCCTCGAAAGTGCCACTACTACCCTGTCGTCTAAAGGAGATGGAGGCATGAGGAGGCTGAGCACTAGCAAGTTAAGAAGAACTCAAGATCACCCTGAAAAAGAAAAAGCAGAAGGGAAAGAAGAAAAAAGGTGATGAAAACAGATAATGAAATCACATGAACTTACAGATCCAACAACTTATTTTGCTAACACCTGCTATCCCTAACCTAACAACCCCTTCTGACAGTTACCAGCTCACAGTAGTTGCTAAAAAACCTTTCCAGTGCTGCAGAGAATACTTCAGCTATCTGCATGTGCGCCCATGGCACGCAGAATCCACACGAGCAGCCTGGACTGTGCAGTGATACCCAGGAAGAGGCATTTAGCTACATGCAGATGGTGCTGAGCTATTCTGAAACCCCAGGCTGCAAGGCTCACCACTGATAATGACAGAGGCACGTTCCTTCATCCCATTGCTCACTGAAAAGGAAGCAACTACTGGGCTGAGTCTACTACAGGGAGGAACGCGTAAGAGCTGAGTAGCTGAATGTGTCAGGGGTGATATGCAACTTTTCCAGCATGCTGGAATAAAATTAGCCTGTGAATAAATTTTCTGCGACAGTTACAAACTTGCATACGTAAGGCTAAACAAAAAATGCCCAGAAGAAAACAGAAAAATTAGCTGCTGGAGGTCCTTATAAGCGTGCACCTTGCACTTCCCTCCCCCCCGTTAGAGGCGAATCCAGTCCCAGTTAAGCCCCTAGCTCCAGGCTCGGGAAAACTGATGTTCTCCAGCAGTTCGTGAGGCAAGTTCCCCGCTCCCCACCACAATTCACAGCTTCTACAAGAGTGGTCCCCTCCGCCCCAGCCAAGGTCACTGCCTGCCCAACCTTTGCCTTCCCATTCGCCGGACGCAGCACGCAGGATCTGAATCCCCCCGTTTCTACTCAGCAGACAAGGAAGACGACAAGAGCAAAACATTCAATGCCAGCCCTGACAGTGCGCGCCCTTCACCAGCAACTTTGCGAGCAGTCGCAGCTCTCTCTGAAAAACCCATCCCAGCACCAACTTTAACTCCACCGAGCCCCCGAAGCGGGGCGAGCACTCACAGCTCCCGTTCGCCGCCCAGCCGGCTCTGCACCGGGCCGGCTAGGAAGCGGCACGGAGATGTCCATCCCGCACAGGGGATGGCCGGGGGGCACTGCCACGGCCAGCGGCCACGGCCATACGGAGCAAACCCTCGGGCATCTCCGGAGCGCGGAAAGGTGCCGCGACCCGCCCGCCCGGGGCACGGCGGAGCCGCCGCGGCCGCGCAGAGCGGGGCCAGCAGCGGCTCGCTCGGGACGCTTTCCCAGCACGCTCTTTTCCCAACCCTCTCCTCGTCCTATTTTAGGGTAAGAACTAGGATAAGGGCCCCCTGAGCGCCTTCGCCTGACGCAGTTAAATGTTTTAAATAAAGGAGGGAGACAAGCCAGTTTCCCCAGCGAGGGGAAACAACGAAAGAGCCCACGAAAAGCGGGAAGCTGGAGTTTTGCCCCCAAACGCAGGGACCCGGGGCTGCCGCCAATCGCGCGGCGGGCCGGGCCAGCGCTCCCCGCCGCGGCAGCCCCTGCGCGGGCTCCCGTAGCCGCGGGCCCCCGCTCCGCGCCGTGCCCCGCACGGCTCGGCTCCGCCGCCCCGCACTCACCGGCGCGTCGCGCTCCGGCCCGGTGCGCGGAGGTGGCGGCGGCCGCCGCGGGAGGTGCCGCTGGTGCCGGTATGTGTCGCGCCCGCTGCCCCGCGCGCCGCCCGCCGCCCGCCCCGCGCCCCGCGCGCCGCCCGCACCATCCTCGTTACTTTCTCTTTTGGTACCGCGTAAATGTACGGCCCGAAGGGGGCGGGGCCCGCGCCGACGGGCGCCCTCGCCGGCCAATCGGAGCGCGGGGGCCGGCCCGGAGGCGGGGCGATGACGTCACCGGCAGCCAATGGGAAGGGCGCGGCGCCGGCCCCGCGCCCCGGGGCAGCCGGTGCTCCCCGCGGACGGGCGGGGGCGGCCCGCGCGCGCGGCCCCGCGGCAGCGCCCCCCGCAGGCCGGGGAGCGTCCCGCGCCCGGCCGTGCCCGCGGGAACGGGGCGGCGGCACCGGCTCCCGGCGCCAGGGGAGCATCAGCCCCGCCGCTGCCCGTCCGCCCCAGCCCCGCCGCAAGCGGCTCGGCAGTGAACGAGCGGCGCCAAGCCGAGAGAACGCTGTTTAGGTTCTTTTCCAAGCAGCCCGTCCCTGTCACAAACAAGCCCGCACGAGGTACTCGGGAGGAGGAAAAGCCAGCAAACATATTTCCTTGGCAGCGTCGCTCTGCCAAGCGCCTCATCTCCCTCTCCCACAGATGAAGGGCATCATGACCCCAGAGACGTCTGACCCTCATGGGTCAGTCCATCACGCATCAATCCACCAAGGCAGAGACAGGGAAAGCGGCATCTCCAGAATGATGCATCCTACCAGTCCACCCTGACCATGCAAGCACTGGAGAGTTTCACCTACAGCCCAGCATGCAAACCCTTAGAGCTACAGGAGGAAGGGTGAAGTTGGAGCAGGTATGAACAAGCCCACACTAAATACTTGCGAGTAGAACAGTAATTTCCCGACACAAAAGCAGTAAATCACAGAGAGGGCAGGAGATGTGCCCCAAACTGCCCAGAGACAGCCAGGCCTGGAGGTCCCCGCCTGCCTGACCCCCAGATTAAAGACGGATCCAGCTGCTCCATGTTATAGAAACTCAGATAGAACCCAGCTTTGGCACATTGTCCAGTACAGATCCTGAATGTTCAGATTAGACTGGACTCTCCCAGTGTAAAAAGGAAAGCAACACAGGTCAGAGGACAAGATTTTAAGGATCCACTAGAAGGATAAGCATGAATCCCTTTCATCCTTTTTGTCAGAGGCTGACATGGGCAAAATAATGAGCTCTCACCCTTCCTATGTGAGCACTACAAGGTGAGAATTGATTTTCAAGCCAAATGGATCAGCTCATCACACACTAGGAGGGTACCTGGCAGCAGCACATGATTTCTGTACCCCTTTCCTTCCTCACTGTGCAATCTATTTACAATTTCCTGGTTCAGCAACCACATCTCATCATGTACCAGTCCATCACATATCAATCCACCAAGTCAGAGACAGGGAAAGTGGCATCTCCACAGCAATGCACTCTCCCATGTCCTTCCTAACCTTGGGAGCGACAAAGCATTTTCACCTACAACCAGGAATACTGACCTTTTGAGCTACAGGAGGAAAGATGAAATTAGAGGTGGTAAGAAGTTGTCAGCATGATAACATTAAATCTAAATTACCCCCCAAAGATTTTGGTTCTGCGATGTATGCAGATAATTAATTTTTCAACTGGGATTTTCAAGCTGTAACTACCAATCCAACTGGGTCTATTGCAAAAAAAAAAAAAAATTATAAAATGCAGTAATATCATCATCCAGCAACTCAGATAATATATATATATATTAAAACAGAGAGCAAGATTTTTGAAGCACTGAATTCTTGATTTTTTTATTAATAGTTCTAAGGTAAACAGCAAGTCAAATCCTTTTCCTCACAGCCATTCTTTAAACAATCAGCTGCTTCTCCTAAATGTTCCTCGTAGGACAGCAGCTTATCTAGCACAAACTCAGGCTTTTGTTTTCCAGTGTTGTGATGCCACAGCAGGGCACCAGTTCCCCTGCACACTGGGAAGGCAGGGGAAGTGGAGGAAGCTCTCACTTGTAACAGCTTCACCTCCATCAATCTGCTCCCACTGAGAGCAAGTGTGGGGAAAGACTTCAAGCAATTAAGTCACAGAGTGACTTCACCCAGCAAAGACCACTGTCTGGAGGTCATTACCTTCTGAAGGCTGATAAAATATAAGTCCCCATGTTACCCAGCATAAATGCAGACCAGGCTTTAACAGAGCTGTGCAATTGCTGCATGAACAGCTGTCCTCCCCAGCGAGGGAGCAAACAGCTCGATGGAGAAATGCACTGCTCTCAGACTCCACAAACACTGGTCAGTTCCCCAGAGGTGCCACTGTGAGACATCACTGGAGCATTTCCATGCTCTCTATTCCTCTTTGTCCTTGGCTTGCTGAGGTGGGCACTGGGCTCACAGCAGAGATGGGGTCGCTCATGCTTCCCTCAACACCTCCCTTTCAGGCCATGCTTGGGGAAGGAGCTCCCCATGGGCTTGTGCTCAATTCACCACGTGAAATGGCCCCTCCAACCAGGGCAGCTGGAAACCATGTTCCTGTTTGTGCATCTCCCAAAGCTAGACATCTCCTAAGGCAAACATTTGCTAGAAAACACTTGGAATCATTGATTCAGCCACCTTTTACTTTCTAACCAAACTTCTCAGTACAGTACTAACGATGTGCACCAAGAAAATGTTTTTTTTACTTGCTTATGGAGTTGTCCTCATAGGAGAGCTCTGCAGAGGTTACTCACAGCAAGCAATGCTCCCTTCCGAAGGATACTCAGCCTTAGCCAAGTTTTCTCACAATACAAAGAGAGGCCAAATGTTATTTTGTCTCATATTTTATTTAACTTTTTATTTTTCTAAGAATGTTGACTGTAAGTTGCTATTCCACCCCAGTTTCAGAGGATTTCCTACACAACTTTACTGACTTCATGCTTAATACATTTTATTAGCCTATGACATAAGATTGGCCTTTTTCCTATTCTCAGAAACCACAGCCCGCTGTGACTTTTTTTCTGAGCATATTCAATGAACAGCTTTCTAAATGCTTTTGCTTTCTGTAATTCAACGCCCAAAACAGACAAGACTTGTCTATTCCCTAAAACTGAACTTCTGTTTTCTGAAAAGCACACAAGAATTCTTACTATGAAAGCTGGCAGATCTTAGTTACATTCCCACTTCCAGCAATAGCAGCACATGGGATTTTGACATTTATTTTCCTCAAATGCTTTTGCCACCATGGTGCACTTGCTCAGACATTTGAAGAAAACCACAAGCAGACAAAGTGAAATCATCTCAGAATTGAAGCAAATTCTCACAAACTCTCATAGTATACTGATTGCATAAAATCCAATCAAACCCATTGAACCTCACAAGAAGGGTAAAGATTGCTAAAAGAACATACTGAATATTTAACAGATGTGAAAAAGAAGCCATCAAAATTCTCGCCAAAAACATAGACACCCCTTATTAAGTGCTCTCAAACTAAACAGTTCCTTCTTATTGAAAGATTTCTTCCACATCAACCATTCTTTCACTCTACAATCAGGGACGTTTTATCTTGTTTAGAAAAAGACCCAGAACATAATTGCCTTCATCAACACAGCCGTGTATAGCACCTGCCCTGCACCTAAGCAGAGAAGAAGGTGTGTTGTCCTGTCCCCTGAACATTCAAGTCTCTGGAGTCATGCATGAAGAAAGGATTTCACCTGTTGTAATTGTGACTGCAGAATGGGGCACTCCAATGTTGGCTGCTCTCTGGGGTAGCATTATTCTGGTTTTAGGGGCACAGTAACAACCAAAGCCAGTAGTTCACAGTAACAGGCTGTGTGTAAAGACAACAAAGGGCAGATGCCTGTCCCTCCTGAAACTGTCATTTGAACAGAACAATGCAAGTTCCCAATTCTACTGGCAGAAATGGGAAGCAAGAGGCTGAGTGACTTCCCTAAAGGGACACAACAGCTTACACAGTGGAGCAGAAAATTGGGAAACTGGGGAAAACAAAGGTGCTAGCCAGCACAGTATTTCAACTGCAAACCTGTAGCTCGCACTTCATCAGGTATCACATGAACTGGCTAAAAGAAAATGTCCTTAGGGGCTAGACTGAACTTTTATGTGTTCACTACTTAAGTCTGCCCATTTGTTTTTTTAAGCACTCTTCGATTCTTGTAAGGTTTTAATATATTGCATGACACCTTTGTTTGTCCTTGTTAGAAATGTCAGTTCACTACAGAGGCAAAGCTGAGAAACCACTGTTAGCCATTCTGTTAGCTTTTTGCAAGAAGATGATATCCCCCTTTTTCCTTTCTTTTGGAAGCCGGTTTTAAAAGCATCTTAGTAAAATACAAGCTTCCCTCTTAAGTGATCGTCTGGCATAAGAGGAAACAACCTGTTTTAGACAAACAGTTCATCTTCTAAGCAAGGGGGTGGGATTGAAACTGTGCACAAAATGAATTTATAAGGAAAACGAGAGCTAGTAGTAAACATAAAGATGCATCCTGGTACTCCTGCTTGCTTTTTATGGCTTATTCCCAGTGGGGAAGCTGCTATAAAATGACCTAAGTGAGAAACTGAAATGCAACAGCTCTGGCACTGTTACTCCACGTGGATGCTCTTGCTGCACAGTTACCAGCCCGTGTGGGTTTGGTAAGCCACAGATGATGCCAGGTGTCCCTTCCCTGGAGCACACCATAGGACAGTTAGGGCAAGGAGGTCATGGTGGTAAACAACATCCTTTAAAACAAAGCAACAACACAGGTGATCAGACAAGTGAAGTCAACCCACATCTCCCGACCATGCCTGCTCCAGTTCAGCTCTGGGTCACTGCCATGGGACTGTGGTCAGATACTCACCCCACAGCCCTTGCAGACATCCCTGCCTTCCCTGTGCTTGGTGGCAGGTGACAGGTCAAGACCACCCTGCAAGCACCTTGAGCTGCTGCAGATGGATGAGTTAGTTTAATGAATTAGGGAACAAGCCAACCTGAGGGAGTTTGCCTCCAGCACTCCCATCAGCATCCCCCCAACCCTTCTGCCAGCGGAGTGTGGGGATGGCTGCACATTGGGAGGAGTGGGAAGTGGTTCAACACCTTTAAGGTACTGGAGTGAGATGATATGTGCTCACAGACTTGTTTATACAATTTCATTAAAAAATGCAGCTACAGACTGACATTTTAATTCGTCTATATGACATTTACCCAGGGCTTCAAAACAAACATATTTCCACTTACCTGGCTGTATATGCCACCTTTAAAGCAACAGAGGAATGATTAAATAGGAGTTTGCTTCAGTAAAGTCAGCTAGTTTTTCAAACCTGTCTGGGTCCATCCTGCTCATTTCTATTTAAGTTTCTCTAATCATCTTCTGCTGCAGCCTGGCCAGGAATCTCAGCAGGACAGACAGAGATTATTATTTTCTTAACAGTCTTTTTATCATTATGATTTTCCCATTTAAACGGTGGCTGTTTGAGTGAACAGGCAGTTACTGGTCTCCCCAGGGTACTTGTACCTTAGAGAGCAGAAGAGACTGGTAAGAAGAAGTCATCAGGTGTGTTCCTGCAGCATCCACACCACCAGCATGAAGCAACACATTAGGAGCACACCAGGAGCACATCAGTAGGACAGGACACGACAGGCAGATCTGTGCTGCCCAGGAGGGGACAAGGACTTGGGAGGAAGAGTATGAAAAGAAAAAAGGAACTGCTTTCTGAAGGTCTATATTTATAAATTGCCTCCAGGCCAGACACAGTGTTACTTCATTTCCTTAGAGCTTGGGTGAGATCCCTCACTCTGTCTCTCCTTAGGGGAGCCAAAGGGGAAGACACTGGTGATGAGGAACAGAGCAAGAGGGCTGGAAAAAGCCCAGTTGGAGTCACTCCCATAACTCTGTTCAGCAGTTTGGGGTCATAAAGGCTAGTCCCTCCTGTCTTCCAAAAGAGATCGGGAAAGGTGAATTATTCAAATTGGCTCTGTTGGAAAATAAGTGCACAGACAGTCACTGCCGTGGCGGTCGCTGTGAGCCGAGAGTACTGCAGAGCTAATGACGGTCAGCTGGGCCAAATTCCACTCCCACCCCCCCGCGTCACACCCAACCCGGCCGATCGATGCCGTGAGAGCAAACAGTGCCTTCCGTGCACAAGGTCTCCTTCCCAGAGGCAAATATCCGATTGTCCTGGCCTGGCAGCCGCAGGCTGGTGTGCACAGGGCACAGGAGGGCATGCTGCGGCTGACACGGTGGGACAGGCCACTTCTGGGGCTCCTTTCAGCACCCCAGCTGAGAGATGCTGTAGGTGTCGTCCTGGGCAGTCCTAAGCCTTCCTACCCCTCCTGCAATGCCAGGTGGCAAAGGTTTTGCTTCTCATGCCAGGGAAGCTGGCTCCCTGCCTGCTAAAAGTGACAACTCTTACCTTTGGTGTGCTCTCCTGCCTGTTTTTTCTTTCATGGATCAATGTGGCTCCTCTCTCCTGAGCCACAACAGTGAGAATACTCTGTCTTGCATATTTCTGCCTCTACCCCCAGAGACAAAAGGGAAGCAGGACAGAAATATAACCTTCATGACTTATCTGCACTTTGAAGCGTACCAGAACAGATCATCAGAGATGCTGGTTTCAAGTGCCACTGTAGCTGCTTGAGCAGCAGCCCTGTATAGCCCTAATTTGGGAAGAACAGCTCCTGGTTCCCATCCTCCAGAGCAAGCTTTCACATCAGGAAAACTTCCAAAACTGGACCACAGTTTTGGTCCTGCTTGCCTGCAAACACTAATCAGGCTCTGAAGGTCAGAGGTGTGAAAAAGTGCAATGCAAATGAAGCCCTTCCAGACAGCAGATTTGTGTTGATAGCAGAGCTGAGCTCTCACCAGCCTCACTCACTGACATAAGTGACCTGACCTTCGGGGGTCAAATAGCAGCCCAGATAACTGGCATTAATTGCCCTGATTTACAGGCAACTTTTAAACTCAGTGTTTTGTACCTGCATCATCTCCAGCTGCCTGCCCTCCGCTGGCCCACTGAGACAGGAACCAGCAGAAGAGGCACAGATCCCCCTTTCCTCTACCTCTCCTTGCACCAGGCTCTGTGCCAAAACAGCAAAGGGGCACAGAGCAGAGAGAGAGCCACAGGCAAACACCACCCATGCAAGGAGATCATCAGCTACGCTCCTTTGCTCAAAGACCACCTGAGCCTCCACTGCCTCTCTCCAGCACGAATGGCACGGCTCACTCACCTGATTAACCAGGTGGAAGGACACCAGGCTCCCAGCCCTCTCATCAGCCCATGGAGATGAGGGGGTGGAGGACCACACAAGCAGGCTTCAAGGAAAAGCACTTCAGTCAGCCCTCAGCAGCGCTGCACTTTGGCATTTGCAGGTGTTTCGGAGGAAATTAATTGAACTCTCATGAAACCACTCCAAACGTTTGTCCTAAGAGAACATCCTCACTCATTTGTTTATGGTGGATACTTTGTACTGTGAGTTGCTGCATTTAGATTAGCATTCAGTGCCACTTTCCACCCCACCCCATTTCTGTCTGTATTAGACAGAGCTGTCAGCATCTCACCTTCAGTGAAAAGAGCATCAATATTTCCTGGCAGCAGGCAGGGGAGGCTCTATGCAAAGCCAGAGTTTTAACAGTTTAACAAATGTGCAGACTTGCAAACCTGGACACTTGTTCCTGGCCAACTAGATATCTGGCTTAGCCCAACTACCTCCCTCCTTCAGTGCAACTGCTGCCAGAAGGGAAGGAGAACAGGTCCTCTTCTGACCAGCATGCCTTCTACATGGCTACATTGATGAGAACAACTCCTGAACCACACAGACCCTCCCCATGGGCTAGCAAAACCTTTCTTACAGTATATTTTCAAGCAACTCTTCTTCTCCAGGCTGGGCCTCAAGCAACTTCCCCTCCATGGGATAAACAGCTTCTTCCTCATCTTGATTACAGCAATCCTAAAATTGGAACGGAGGAGCTAACAGGAAGAAAGAGCTGGGATCTTATTGAGATCAACTCTATTTCTGTCATGTTGACTGAAATAGGCAGTTGACCTTGTTCTACTTATGACTACCTCAGTGCAAGCCACAGCTTGCTTTATCACCAGCATGGGGCAAGCAGGTACACCAGAGAGTTCTCAGAAACCCTCTGCCTGCCTCACAAATCCCATTCCTCCCACTACCGTCAAGCAACCAGCAGTCACCCCCGTGCAGCCAAAGCCAGGCAACAGGGAAAGTGGAATTCATGTTAATGGGCTCCAGAATTTCAACTCATTAGTGAATGAGCAAAGTGCTCTGGGTCACAGGACAAGGTTTTCTCCCTCCTCCTCCTCCACTTCCCTGAGGCAGTGAGCAATAATTAGGTTCACCATTTTCCTCATGCTGATAGACAAACCAGTTTAACTGCAGAGGGTGCTTCCCTTGCCAGTCAATTGTACCAAAGGCTAGTGAGGCCCACTGGAGTTTACACAGCTTTCATTAAAGAAATTTTCCCTTTGAAAGGGATGAGATTTTAATCAAAACCATCTCCTGCCTCCAAAGAATTTCCCTCCAACCAGAAAACCACTCCTCAATTCCTTCTGCTCTTACAGCTGCCAGCTGAGTCCCACAATGTGCTTGGGATCCCTCTTAATTTAGGTCTAACAACTGTGATGCTGGGGGCTGCCAAAACTTGCCAGAGTGGGTACAGGAGGCCAAGCTCCTGCTAATCCCTGCAGGTGAGGTGATGCAATGCAGGACACCAGCTCACATGTTGTGGCTTCAAGGTTCTTCCCTCGGCAGGTCACCACCACTTTTACCTTAGTGTGAGGCTCTGGTCTCACTGAGCCTCCAAAAATGTTGTTATTCCAAGGGGAACAGCATGTTCTCTCACCATGGTTAAGGTGTCCCCTCTTCCTTTGTGAGGTCAATATGTACCAAAGCCACCAGGAGATATGGGAAGGACACTGATGGTTGCAGAGGACAAGAGAAGATCACAGACCAATTTGGCTCTTGCCAGATGAGCCTGTCTCTATGATGCATACTTGCGACCAAACTTTAGGCAGACTACACTCCTACCACATAAATTAGTGGCAGTATAATCAATGGTTGCAATTGTTAAACGTTTAATGGCAAATCCTGCTTGGTTTACTCATGAGATTGAGAGACTTCCTAAGGGACTTCTACCCCCCTGGACAGAAGGAAAATGACATGATGTAATCAAGGCAGAAGAGGAAGCTGGTTTGCTTGTGTCCCCTTCTGAGAGCACAGCAAGCAATACTTGGCCATAAATACAAATCTTGTGCAAAATGCTTTTTCTCACTTAGCAGGGAGATTACCCAGCTCGGATTAGGCTGACTTTTCCTAATAGGAAATCACAGTGCCCTTTTCTTATATAGTGAGGTACTAAATATAAACCCAAGTTTCTTTAGGTTTAATGTTAATGTCCCAGGCATTTCTCATGACTTCGGTTTTCCCACGCTGACGATCCTGCAGCTGATGGATTGTGAAACCATGGTGCAGGGACTCACACAAGAGATGTCAGCAGTGAAGATTACACACCATGGGCTTGCTTCCCCAGCCCACTGAGGATTAGCACCACACCTACCATCTACTTAGATACCTCCTCGAGAGATTAATGCATTGGTTGGACCAGTAATAATTTTTCTCCCTGTTACTTGCTGAAAGCAATTTGGCATGCAGCCACCACCTGACCAGTCGGTTTTCTTGGTCCAGGCCAATTCTTGTAGTTCTCCTGACCTCTAATGAGCTCCTGCAGTCTTTGTAAGTATCCTGTTCTCACTAGGCAGCCACATGGCTGCTTCTGAGTTGGCTGTTGACTCCAGATCCCAGAAGAAGCGTTTTGCCCTGCAGCAGGTGCAGTGTATTGGAAAGACATCTCCTAGTGAGATGTTCATGTCCCAGCTTTGGGTTACACAGCTCTGCTCTGCCCACAGGAGTCTCTCAGTGGGCACTGCTGCAGCTCTACTTCAGTGGCTACTGGTGGGGTTGATAAGCTTGTTTCTCTGTTCAGCAGCAATTTGCAGGTGTCAGAAGCTGGATGGGCAAGCTTTAATCACAGCCCCTTCCCTGCCTCAAAGCAGGACCTCAACAAATGCATGTCATATTCCGGCAGCTGTGGGACAGGCTGTCACTACCCTAAGGATCATCACCCTGCAATACCCTATTGCTCCATCACCTCACAACAGTGGCCTTTTGCAGATGATCTCTAACTCATGGCTCATCCTTTGAGATCTGCTGGAAGAAGTCACTGCAGATGAAAACAGTGATGGTGCCAGTCCTCCATGGCTGAGGCAGCAATGCCCATGCCACCCTCACAATGACAACCACACCAACCCCCAAGATTGCATCCTTCCTCAGCACTGAAAGGCAGTTTTTTGTGAGCTCACAGCAATGGATCTCATCCATCCTGACAGCACTATCAGCACGCTGACCAGTCCTCTGTGCTGCCTGCCTGAAAAAACGGAAAGAGGACCTGGCACTCTGCAATCCAGCCAGAGTGGATTTGCAATCCCGCAAAATCAGCCATACTCCAGAAGTGGCCCTGAAGGCTCCAAAGTGACCATCTGAAAGATAAGATCCTGTCCAAAGTGGGGGTCATTGGTGGCTCAGAGATCCCAGGTGAGTTAAACCCAGACTGTTTAGGGCATAAAAGGGTGAGAAGCAATCCCAGAAAGAAGAATCCTGGGCAGCCCTAAGACCAAACCATTGGGTGCATGCCAGGACACCCATTAGAATTTCAGTTCTATGCGAATCAACAGCAACATGCTAAGATGGACTGATGGTACAAACAATGCCTGGTGTTCTTTGCCCTTATGTTCAAATTCTGCTCTTCCTCTTAAAATGTTGATCCATTTTGCCTTTATAAACATGCTCAAAGAATACTGCTTCCCCTCCTTCAAAATAAGGCCATTAATTACAGAGATATAATAATAAAGGTATAGAGAACTTGCAGGACTTTGTATGTTATTTATGAGATGGTGACTCAGCTTTAAAATGCTGCGGAAGCCAGTGTAAGTAGCTGTAACCTAGCAGAAGAGAAAGGTTCTGATAGCAAAAGCAAGTAAAACAATCACCTGTACACCAGGACAGAGCACTGTGCAAATATTTCTGGGCTGTGCTAATCATTCATACTGCATCAGGCAAATCAAGCAGATTTCCTCGAAAATAAGGAGTTTTCCTAGATGAGGGTGTCCATTTACTATCAGTCTGATTAAAGTAGTTTTCCTAATTTCCAGAGTAATCCTATCTGGCCATAAAGAAAGTAAAGAACAGATTTCCCCCCCGATATCATATGGGTCTGCTCCAAATCCTGTCACAGGTCTTTCATGGATTTTAGTCCTCTTCCTTTCTAGGCAGCCATGCCATCCAGATGAGGCTGCCAAACCACCCAGATGAGGCACCCAACTGTCCCTGCCTAAATTAGACACCACCCCCGCATCACTCCAGCGCTCTGAGTCACCTCCCTGTCCACTGCTTATCCCTGGAGATCTAAGAGGAGATGCCAAAGTCAACAGTGCGTGTAATTACTCAAGGTTTTAATCGGAGGAGTGTAAAAATAAAAAGTGATGATATAATGAAGTGAAAGATTCTTTCTTGATGAGTGTTAATTAAGCCATGGTCACACAGGCCCTGGGAGCTGGGACTAGATTATTGTCTTCAGGTGGGACAACAGACCCACCCTGGTCTGCTGAGCCTGTGGCCATTATGAGATTAATGTTCCCTGATGGGCAGTTACCACACCCACCCTCACAGAGGGGATTACACTCTTCAGCTGGTGTAAGGTATCATACAATGTCTTGAGTTGGAAGGGACACTAAAGATCAAGTTCCAGTTTGACCAGGGCACTTGGGCAGGGAAACCTTCCACTAGAGCAAGTTGCTCCAAGTCCCATCTAACTTGGCCTTGAATACTTCCAGGGATGGGGCATCCACAGCATCTGTGGGCAACCTGTGCCAGTGCCTCACCATCCTCACCAATTCACTCACACGAGATTAATTATTGAATTTCTTCCAAATATCTCATCTAAACCTATGCTCTCCCAGTTTGAAGCCATCCTCACTTGTCCAGTCACTACACTTCTGACAAAGAGTCTCTGTGGCTTCCCTGTATCCTCCCTTCAGAATACTGGAAGGCTGCTATGAGGTCCCCATGCAACCTTCTCTTCTCCAGGCTGAACATCCCCAGCTTTCCCAGCCTGAATATCCTGGTGGCCCTCCACATCCCATTCTCATTCTGCTTCACTGCTTGGCTGTGGAAAATCCATCCCACATGCAGTGATCAGGCACACTTGGTGTTTCAGAAACACCACAGAAAATCACTAAGTAAAAACAATTGTTCCAAGAGGCATTTCCAGAGGCATTGCAGTAGACACATGCGTTGACAACAGCAGCTACCAGATCCCTGTGTGTCTGTACAGGCACAACATGTTCAAGATTTATCTTCTCTATTTCTTACTTCCTACAGTGCAGAATGACCTCTTCAGAAACAAGCACTCCAAAGGGACTTTTCCCCTTGTTTACCAAAGATGTACTTCCCTGCCCACAAGGGAAGCCTCACAACACAACTATTAGCAGCAGCAACACTGCTCAGGGGCTGTTGGGAGGACAGAAATGAATGATAACTGGACTTTCATTACCCTTTTAAGAGCACAGCTCATCACCTAAACAGGTTCCAAAAATAAAAATGTAAAGGATTAAAACAGGGTTTCGTTATCTTCAAATAAGAGATATTTCTTTCAAATAAAAATACTCATCATGGCCAGACAGGGACCAGCAAATATCACAACCCAACTCAGCTGAGTGTCCAGAAGCAGCAGTAAGCACAGCTAAGTCCACCAGTGTGTGCTTGTGTGCTGCTCTCACTGGCACACATGGAGAAGCTCTGGAGTGCATTACATACTCAGCCATACAGCTGCCTGAACGTTTTGAGGACAAAGCCCTGAGTCCACACCTGGATAATTTCCCATGAAGGTCTGTGCCCTGTACCTACAAACTGTATATGAATGTCTGTGCCTGCAGCTAACAGAGGGGGGCAAGTCTATTTACTACTAATTTTAGCCAAAAATGAGAGATCTTTGCTATAAAAACCATTCCTTCTGTGTTTTCAGTTTTAGAGATGAGCAACTCAATATCAGTTTTTAGTTCTGAACTAATTATAATGGTTGAACCATAAGCACTTGAGCAACAGACTAATGGAAATTGTCACAAACCTTATCAGCAGCAGCTCTGCCAGCTGCTACTCTGATGTTGCCTCTGACTACTGAATTTTTTCTTTTTTTTTTTTTTTTTCTCTCTCAAAACTCTGCCTGTCGCCTAGTTATCTGCAGGATGAGCAGAACAGGGATTGAGAAATGTGCAGTAAAATTGTTTCAGACCCATGGAGGCTCTGATAATGAATCACCAAAGCTTTCCCTGCCAGCGAACACATTTTTAATCCCAAGCACAGCCAGAACACTCCTTCTCCTTTACCCTCATCCTCTCACCGCTCTCATCAGGGCATCAAGACCAGAAGAGGAGAGGCATCCTGCAGTTCCCAAGAATCCCAGGTTTGTCCTGTTCTCCAGCTGGCTCCCTCCCAACTCTTGAATCACACCTTCATTCCCAGGACGGCCTGGGATAGTACAGGGCACCTGGCAGGGATAAAGTCTGCTCCTGATGAAAAGGTAATAGTGATGTTCCCACCTCGAGGTTTAACAAAATCAGCAGCCCTTTGTGCACTGCTCACTGTGGTAGTCTGACTCATGATTAGCACTCATTGTAGATGACAGGGGAGTGAGCAATGTCCTCTGTGTTAAACATGGAGCAAACACAAACAATTAGCAGTCAATACACAAATAAGGCATTGCTTCATCGAGCAAAGGATGTATGTAACTGCCACCATGGCCCATAAACAACAGGTCTCTTCATCTGTTCCATTTGTCACTGCAAATACAAGTCATCTCTCATCCACAGCATTTCTTAAAAGACTGCATTGTATTATAGGATTATGCATCCTTTCAAAATAGATTAAATAAAATCTTAGGAGGACAGTGATCTTATGGATATTTCATTCATGACTAACATTTTTCTGGCAAACTGTGTAAATAAAACTTCAGCTTGGGCTCAGGAGAGTGATGGGAGCTTCCAAGCATTCTGTCATTCTGGCTGGCTCAGTGTCCTGCCGCCTGGCCTGCTGGGGAACAGCAGGGACCTCGAGCCACTGCTCAGAGGATTAGGACATGCACGTTTCACTAAGATATTCCAAACAAACACCGATATCAGGAAGAGCTTGGAAATTTTATGTCAAACAGCAAACTTTGGTGTGAGGATCTTAGTGTACATTTGGGTACGGAGTGGGGAGAGGATGGGAAAAGGAGATTGTTCTAATATAATTGCTTGTTCAGCCCATTATAAAGAAAAGATTTGGCAAAACCCAAACCTAGCACTGCATAGGATTTGGGAACATGCAGGTGTAAGCAGCCAGGAGGCTTTGCTTTGATTTTTTTTTCCTTGATATTGCTGTCTTCATTGCTACGGTTGCTGAGGTCAGTATATAAAACGGAGACTGCAAGCAAAAAGGTGATAAATGCAACATTTCTCCTTGACAATGTCATGGCTTCAGAGTTTTTGGCTGAAAAACTGAGCGCGGTCTGAACAACTCTGAATATTAAATAGTTCCAATTAAGGTTGTGTGCATAGGCACGTTTGCACACACACAAAATGCCTTTGGCTGATTCCCTCCATGCTACACAGACAAATTGGCATTTTGGGCAACCCCTGTGACCGACTACTCCGTTTTGAGCCTCTGACAGCAAAGAGATCCAGCAAAAAGTTGACTGAACCTCTCAGTGGACAACCAAGGAACAGCTACGATATCCGAGCCTTGGCAAATGCTCCTGAAGGCGAAAATCCTCGGTGCTTCGGATTCCTTCTAACAGAGCTGCTAGGAGCAGTCTCATTATCCTTCTAAGTGTTTCCTTCACTCTCTTAATCCCTCTCTCCTGCCTCTTGACCTCGAGACTCCCTCTGAAAGGAACTTCCACGCGTTAATTATGCCGTGGGTAGAAGAGTGTTATTACTCCACCACACACCCACTGCCTCTTAATTTTTCTGGGATACTCCCACACTGCGAGAAGCACATAAAATTTTGGTGAGCTAACTTCCCCTGTTCACGTGCTAGTTACTGAGTGAAAAGGGCCGTGACAATCTCAGGCGGTTTCAGTGAGCCATTCCCTAATCTTTGAGTTTGATCTTTCCCATTACAGGAGCCTTCCTCCTCCTCTGTGACTTTAACCCCTGCTAATGAAGAAAATGCCTGGGAGAAGAGTCACACTGGGCCCTAAACGATGAGGTCACCCCTTTTCATCAAGAGACAAATCTTCATCAAGGGACAATATTGCACAATTTGTAATCATTCACAGCAGCGATGACTGGAGTTGATCAGTCATGAACAGACTTTAAAGAAAAAACATTCATTATCAAGCTATGGAAAAGGGAAACAGAAGGTGACTCATAAGCTTTAACCATTTAGAATTCAAAACTGTCAGAGGGGTGGTAATTACACCGGGAAGGTGGTGAAAATTTCAGTGTCTGCCCACCAACCTGCATGCAGCTCACACCCTGCCAGGTCACCACCACCTTGCAGAGAGAGGATTTTCTTTTCCGAGAATAATCCTTGCTGGGTGTGAGAAGAGAGGTTTTGCTGAAATGCCACCTCCAATGGAAGATGAAACATGTACCCAAGGGTTTTGTGGTGCCACAGTTTATCAGCAGTCAGGTGGACGTGCCATAAAACACAATCACTCCCTATGGACACTGCAATCCCCCCTGAGATTTGACAGATTGCAAGAACAAGACTCCTTGAGCTGCAGAACACCTTCCTGCTGGTACAGTACTGCAGCTCCACAACCTCCTGAGCACATGCTATGCATAAATACAAATTCACAGGCAGGATAATGGGCTCCTAACTTTTCAGCTCAGATCTACATGACAAAATCAGCCAGTTTGGTTTTGTTTTCCTCTGAAGATACCTCTCTTTTGGCAGAGAAACAAAAGGATTCCTAGGCTTTTTCTTTGCTGACTAACTTTTCCCCAGGTTTTTAGGCCCACAGAGGCAAATGGATACCAGAAAGCTGTTCCCACCAAGGGTGTAAAGCTGATATTCCAGTGTCAGAGGAGCACAATAACCCATCAGTACTGCACACTCACCACACAGTAGGAACACCAGGGACGGTATTTCTTGGGACAGCTGTGGACAAGTGTTGGCAAATGTCTCAGACCACTCCCTTCTGCACAGACATTGGGAGCTAAATATTACAGTGCATTTAAATGCCTTTTTACATCCCAGTTCCCTTAGTGCATCATTTTACACAGCCCCATGGAGCATTAAATCCAATTCTATATGGTTACATACAAAATAGGAAGCACTATCAACTGCCTGAAAGTTGATATTACAAGGAGAGATCCCGCATATAGTATATTCATATATAATACCCATCCTCCCCAGTATATATACTTTTCATAAATCAGTACATTAAAAATAATACCTTATGTTAGCATAAGATATCATGAACTGTGCTAGACTCATTCAACCCTACTTAGTCACCACAAATATCCCATTTGAAAAAGTGGTGAGAGTAATTCTGAGTGGAAATCAGAAAACATGAGTAACGAAGGCCAGCTGTAACAGTGAAGCCAACATTCCCCATCAGCCTGGGCAGAATGGCTGCCATGGCACCTAGGCAGTTTGGTCTTTTTATGCCACTTGAGGCTCATGCCCCTGTTTACAGAGGGGTAGTGAAAGCTATCGAGAAATGCCTTTAATAATCCCAAAGAAGGGCAGGTATTTTGCCATTGCTACCAGACCCATTAGTAACAACCTGCTGACTGAAGGCTTCACTCCTTATAAGAACATCCCTCGAGATATTCTGGTGGGCCAAATGTTTAACATTTTGTTGCCTCAGAGAAGCAAGTGGTGAACTCTGATATTGCTTCAATGTCCTGATACATTGACCCTGACCCCAGGGAAGAGTCTTCCCCTCCCCAGCTATTTCCACTGCCATGGATGGAGCAGATCTGCAGCCAGCAGCAATGGCCATAACAGCAGCACTGGTCTATCCAGGCTTGTCTGCTGAAGCTGATGACAGAACTATTGCCTCCAAGTTCCATGCAAAGTTAATATATGCTCAGGTTACCTGAATTCTGAGAAGAAAAGCCCTGGTAAACCATTACAAAGGGTTATTTAATGGTACATAAGTGGTGCCCAGCATTCAAGAATCTCTATTCCAGGTCTGGCAGTGAAATCAACATCCTCGCCCTGCTGAAGGTGCTGCAGATTTACCTCCTGTCTCCAGCTGAATGTGGAAGAGCTGAACCATGCAAGAGCAAGGCAAAAGGAAAATTTTACTAAGTGTCATGGTGGGAGATTGCTGTGTCAAAAGCCAGGCTCCAGTCCTGACTTTCAAGTGACATTTTTGTTAACCCTAAGGGGTAGCCAGTGTTACTATTCTCCCCCATGCTGGTATGCCAGGAGAAGTAGTGCCCTGCTGAATGAATGAGAGATGGAGGATGGAGATGGCTCAACAGCCTTCTAAAATAACATATTATATTAATAAAATTGCCTACAAGGCTCGAGGATTTTCCCCATGCTCCCTCATACCTCATGCACCAAACATGCAAGAGACATGCAGCACTTGCATCACACAGGCTCTTGCCACATCATCTCCCTTCTACTCAGAGCCTCAGCCTCTGCAAAACATCTGCCACTCCCCTGATGTGCTCATGGTCATGGGACACCCTGTGCCTGAGCTGCCCTGGCCTGAACAGTCACCTCCATGAAGGATCACCCATGCAGGGAAACAACCTCTGAGTCCATCAGCTGTCCCTGCATCCATCTACCTTCTGCTGAAGATCTGGCCCCTTTCTATCCACCCATATCAAGGTCTCTGTTTCCATACAGGACATTTCTACACCAGCACTCTCTTTTACCTAGTAACCACAAGGAGGCACATAAAATAAGAGGGCAATTAAAGGGAGAAACCTATGGCAGAAGGGAAGAAAGAAAAACCCTCTGAATCCAAAACATTAATATTTTCCTGCAATGTCTTGTGATAATAGGCCGTGAAATGTGACGTACCCAAATAGATGTAGTGAGGACTAGTCAAGGCTTCCGCTTTGGATCATCCTTTTTGGAAAATCCCCAGTAGCTGCAGACAAACCTCGCCTCTGGAAATCCCCTGCTCACTGCACTGCTGTCATTTTTTGCCTAGGGACAAAACCCCAGCTGTGCAATTTATTCTCCTATGTGGGTAGTGGGAGGCCAATCTTGCACGAACAACATTTGGACGGGAGGCAGAGGTTATTTTTGGCCGCTCTGATAAGGACAGAAGTCCAGGCTGAGAAAGATAGGGAAGAATTAGACATGTCTCAGTTGGCATTTTCCCTACCAAGGCAGGGGAAAGTTCAGCTGAAGAGGCAGCAAATGGGAGAGTCACATGGATTGGAGCCAGGTCTTCCCCATGCTCCCAGCCCTTCTGCAGCCCACACCAGGCAAAGGGTTTGGCCCTGACCCCAGGGACCACACTTAAGTGTTTTGATATGGAGAATGGCCTTATCCAGCACAGTGCTAGCAGGATTGTTCCCTCATCCATCCTATTGTGCAGGCTGGAAGGAGTAGCCCAGCAGAACTCTGTGGCCTGAGGTGACTGAGTCACTCCTGGGTGACTTGGAAGCTGCGGGCACCATGGTCATTCATGGACTGTAGCAACTTTATAAACTACCAGCAAATCTCAGAGATAGCTGCAGTTCCTGAAAAATACCCCTCTCTCCTGTGCCAAGGAGATCTTGGCACAAAAAGAAACAAAAAAACAAAAAACCCAAAAGAACTTGGCACAATAAACTGAGGGCTTCCCTTCAATGAAATCAATGCAGGCAGGCACGATGGGCATGTCTGAGGGCAGACACGGGGCTGGCATCACACAGCAGGGAGGTGTTGGACCTCAGCAGCAAGGGGAGCTGACATCTCCCTGCACAAAGGGTTGAAACGATGTCACCTCATGCATGAAGAGGGGGCTCAGCATGGTGCCAAAACTCAGCTCCCTGCTGCCAGCCTGAAGTTGTCCCACATAAGGGACCCAACTCCTGCTTGGCCAAGTTGCTACAGAAGTAGGCCTGCAGGAAAATATCCATCACAGCTTCTCATGGGACATAAGGAGATGGTTTTCACTTAGGACAACATGGGTCGTGGCTTATCTGCCAAAACTGGAGGAGTAGTGACATTTCTGGGGTTCAGCACATGGAGCAGACCATCAGCTCTCCTCTTGCTACCTCATAAGAAGTGGAAATTGAAAAAAACCTGAAATATCCCAATAACTGCTACCTTACAGTCCCATCCACAGACCCAAGGGCTTGCACACAGCTGCAGCCAGGCTGAGTCGCCCTCCAAATCCTGGGGAGGGGGGTTGAGCAAGAAGCCAAACTGCCATGACCTTCCCAGTGGCCTTGCTTTGTGATGGAGCAAATACAGTCTCCTCGAGGACTGCACAATGCTACCACAGTTTGTGCTTTGTCTGCCTCTAAGTTCTTTCTAAACCTCAACTTCTTTAGCTGTTTAATACTTTGATGGCAGACCAATAGAATCTTTCCCACTTTCTAGAGAGAGAAAAGGGGGCACAAACAGGAAGCGTAAGTCCATGACAGTTAAAACAGGTCTCAGCAGGACTGAGTGAGACCTTAGACTTGCCTTACCAACAAGTCCAGCCTTCCTCTTTTCCCTGGCGCTTCTTACAGGTCTGAGCTTGGAACTCTGAAGGCAGGTGAAAATGAAAGGAGGATGTGGTTCTGTAACTTGAACAGAAAGAAGAAGTCAATTAAGTCAACAGAGTTTTATTAAATAAGCTCTAGGTCAGTCCAAATTCTGCATCTTATATGTGTTTGAATAACACATTTCCTTCAACAAAACTGTGTGAGATATAAAAAAACGCTGATAGTTTTGCCTGACTGATGATAGGGAAACACTAAGCGATCATTTGTTGGTCATCCTAATCACTAATTAGGATGCAGGTAAAAGGGATTAACTCTTACTGAGGCAGTTCATAGGCAGGCAGATGCACCTGCAGCCTGCTCTGCGCTGGTGTGTATATCCCAAGGGACCTGACTGACACCACACTCATACCACTACAAACCCACTGACTGGTGATCCGGATGGGATCTCTGGGGGTTACCTGGTGCAATCACCTGCTCACAGCAGGGCTTGCCTCAAAGACGCACCTGACTTTGCAGCTAGATCCCAACACTCAGCTTCTCTACAGAGTTTAGTAATTACAGAAAAGAAGAAACGGGAAGCAGTTCCCAATCCAGCCATCAAGCTTCAGAGACTTCCAGGTAGTTGGTTCAGCATGGTTGAAGGGATGTGATGGAAGGTTCATGCTGCACCAGCCATTTCCTGCTGAGCTACTGCCAGCACAGTCAGCGCTGCGAAAACCCCACCACCACGGCGGCGCAAATCTGGGTCAGCATCTTGAGGCACCCAGTGGAAACAAATGTTCCCTCCCTCCCTTTGTCCCAGCTCTGGCCAGGGTGTGCACTGACATCATCTTTTCTTTGTAACCCCTCATCTGATGAGGATTTCCATCCGCTACCCTTCACCCACACAACACACCCACCCACCATTCTTTGGACGTGTTCCCAAATTCATTCCAAGCCCCCAGGAGCTGCAGAGCAGACATTTTTAGCGGGTGAAACGCAAAGGAAAATTCACATGGAACAACATGCCTTGCAGCTGGCATCTCAAGTGAACAAAATCAGGGCGTGCTCCAGATTTGCTGCAACTGCCCTGAGAAAGGTTTTTCAAAAGCCACTGTCGTGCGAGTGCTTCTGCCGTGCCGCGCTCATTAAAGTCTCCTCCTAATCTCCAGTGAATATTTGCCCAAGGCCCTCAGCCCATGTCTTAAAATTGACATGAGACTGGAAGTCTCTGATAAAAGAAGATGCAAGACAGTGGCAGCCAGAGATATCAAAGGTCAAAGTTGAAATACATTTCAGGTCCAAACAGATTTAGCCTGCTCATTTTTAGCTGTTTCCCATCAGTGCACCACACTTCCCCCTAAGTATTACAGACAGAAAATAAGTGCTGGCTGCACTATCCATATGGCAAGGTCCAGTGCAGAGTAGAGACTCCACTGCAGCCACACCTCTCCTGCAACAGTCTTGGGGAGGATGGGTCAGGGTAACCCAGTGGATCTGCAGAGGCTCCTGATCCCTGCTCCCTTCCCTAGAGCTGAGAGTCTTGTGGCTCCATTGCAATGGAGCACCTTCTCCAAATAATGGCATTTCCTCACTCAAAGGTCTGATGGATCGTTTGTATCTAAACCATCTGAAGAGTCAACAAAAGGCTTGAAATCTTCCTTTTAAACTTTCAGTGGGCTCATAGTTTAATTTTCAGGTCACAGACCTTTCCATGTCTTGTCTCCCTGCTCTGCAGCAGAAACACCAGTTACACAGGCAACCACCTCCCTGCCGTTCCGGGCTGCATCCTTTCCCAGCTGGGAAACACAAATGGCCATCCCTTTGATCCTGCTGGGCTAATTAAGGCTAGATAGGAACAGGATTGGGAAGCAATTCAAGGGAAAATTGTATCTTGTTCCCCACTATCTCAGAGAAAATGTCTTCCCAAGTCAGCACTTCAGATGAAAAAGGGGGAAAAAAAGGGAGAGGCACTGAACAGACCTCCACTTAAATCAGGGTAGCGAGTAAACATTTAGAGACGTTTCTTAGCAAGGTAGTAGCAGACAGAGACCAAGAGCTGTACACAAAAAGTGCTTTTTTTTTTATTTCCTTTGGGTTCAGGGATGTGGGCTCTACCATGGTTAGCAGCTCCATTCCCAGTTTCTCCATCCCACAAAAGCGAGTCCCAAAGAATCTGTTTTGGGGTGCTGGCTCCCAAGCAAAAACAATTCTTTAAGTTCATTAGGCACTGCCTAATCTAGGGTTTGGAGAAATTATTTGCTCCAAATGAAAACCTTTTTTAATGTTACACAAACTAAATCATTCTTTTAAGGAATATTTCATTTTGTAGAAAATAGCATCAGAAAAAAAGGAAACCAAACCTGCACTAAATTTCTGCACAGCCGGCAAAGCCTCATTTCCTATTTCCTAACAAAAATGCTACCATGAAAGAGTTTCAAATTTTTAATGCCCTGCAAAAGTGTTAACAGTTACTGGCCACGTGTAATTCAAAAGAATCACATCTGATAACTCTGAGTCATCAAAACTGTAGCAAAAAATCCTGCAAAAGCAGGCATTTTGCAAGACTATCATTATTCTGCCCCTTAAATAAGCCTTATTAACAGGAAGAATCGAGGTGGCCCCGCAATAGCCTGCTGCATGGAAGTTAATCAGAAGGAGCTAATTTCGGATCCAATGTTCCTGAAACATTTTGCGGACTTGCTGGAAATTCTCATAGAGCCGTTTAAAAAAGGCCTTTTTTAAGGAGCTGCTTGTCAGTTTAACCCACGTTTGAGACTATTATTTGCCAAGCTGAGGAGCAGAGCCAGCTTGCACACAGCACAGGGCTAGTGAAATGGAGGGCTCTCATGCAAGACAAGTCCAGATGAGACTTCCAAATCAAATTAAAAGGCCTGCCTGAGTATAATTTCCTTCTCTACTTGGGAACTGCTAAAAGACAATCAACAGTTACGTGGCCCTTTCTTTTGTTTTAGACGATTTGGGGGTGAGGAAAAACATTGTTCTTAGCACAAAAATCCATCGAAGCAGAACATGTTTGAAACAATCCCAAGCACTAAAACTATTTTTATTAACAAGCTGCAGTAGTTCATTCTTCCTTTGTGCCTGTTGGATGACATTACCAAGAGAGTAGCTCATGGCAGGGCAGCAATCTAAGCACCACGGATGATTTAAAAACTTGCCCCTATTAGCAAAGCTGAGTAACTTTGTTACTTATGGCAAAAATTTAAAAAAGGCTTATAAGTGAATGAGAGAATAAAATCCTCCTAAGCTTTTTGGTCGGGAAATTTAATTTTTCAAACACTGGTATCTGGCACAGGTCAGAGCAAGAAATTATGTTCAGGGACACATTCAATTCGAGCATTTTCAAGTCTGTGTCATGACAAACCTAAAATGTCCAATTTTTAAGTTTTTATCTGTTAGCTAGAAATTATTTTAAAATAAATGAATTCAAAAGTGCAGAAATACCCTACTTCTACAATACCACAATATGAAGTGCTGTTGCCTTTGTTAGGTTTTAATGTTAACATTCCCTTCAACTTCAATCGACCAAGTGAAAAGCAATAGGAGCAGTGCTGGTTGAAACAAAATGCCTTCCTCTTGTCACATCAATCCAGTCTGGCACCACTCAGAACAAGCTGAAGATGCCCAAAGCAGCCTTGTGTCCCCTCCTTCTACCCCCTGAATGCTGGTGTGAGCCCACAACATGTTATATTTTGACAGACTCCATTTTCCAATGCAAATGTGGTTTGGAGAAAAGCTCTGAGCCATCTCTGGGGAAAATGGCTCCAAAGGCTCCGTGCTGAGGCACACGAACACACAGGCTCAGCTGAGTGTTCTCCTGTCGGAAAACAGGCACAAATTCAGTGCAAGGAGGCACGAAAGATATTTTACCAGGGGTGCAACGACCTCTTCCTTGCTTTTCATATCCTTGTGTAATGATTTCATACTCAGATTGCAAGGGCTTTTTTCCCCCCTTCTCTCTGCTCCGGGCCATGCGGATTCTACCGCAACATACACATTAAACAGTCGCTGGCAGCACTCTATAATCACCCAGGAATGCAATGGGTGTCACATGGGGCTTTGCTCAATACAGCTGTTCACCGGCCCAGCTGAACAATAAACATTTGAAGTATGGCAAATGTTCTTTGAGGGAGAAGGTTTGTTATTAGTGTAAATACAAAAGGACTCTTGAAATGGCCCAACAACTTCAGCTTCACTTCAGGAGTGCCCAAAGTTATGAAGCTGGAGAATAAAGAAGTTGAAAACCAAGAGGTTATTTTCTTGTTATTCAAGCAGTGAGAATTCATTTAAAAATATCTGTATGACCTCAGGGGAGTCACAACCACAGAACCCAGAAGATTAAAGAAAATAAGCTTAAAATACCTTCCTCAAAGAGTCATGCATTTCTTTCCCTATTGTAAGAAGTGATGGGCAAACCTAAAAAGGTCCAGAGGTTTGGATACATCTCCAGAACAGCTGATGCCTTCTTAAAATCCCCCTCAGGGAAGATTTCTGCTCACATTTATTAGGAACAAGAAAGCTGGTAAGGTTTCAGCTCATGCCTTCCCACTGCCAGTCAGAGTCCTTCCCTACCTGCTACTACACAACGGAATCTCCAAATCCAACACCAACAGCAACAATGTTGGCCAAACCACAGAGAGGTAGGAAGCTGCAAAGAGCCCATAGAAGGTTGTTCAGATGATATTTTCTGTGGGCAGAGAGTCCTGGGAGAGATTAAAACCACAGAGAATCACAAAACAGAAGAAAATACAAGCTGGAGGCTTTCTGAGAGAGTGCAGTTTTCCCCATCAGAGATATTCTTCCTGTTATGCCAGACTACTCATAGCTGACTGCATTTGCACAGCAACCAGCCAGTAACCTTTTTTTTTTTTTCCTTAAATTTATATTTGCTCTGAATTACATGTTTTCTGGTGTCAGCTTTAGAGGTAGATAAAACCTAGCTGCAGCAACAGCTTTTAAATCAGCTATCATCTGTGCTTCAGTCAACAGAAACCTTTAATTAAAGCATTGAGTTACACGGGTTCTGGTTACCATATAACTAGCAACATCTTCAAATATTTGGATTGTAAACAATCTTCATAACTTGGAGACAGGCATCATCTTTCCTACTTCACATTGAAGGCTTTGCAGGCATTTTGTAGAGGTCTGGCAACAGAGAATGACAGAAGGAAGTACTGATAAGGCGCTGCAGCTCAGCAATAAGGTAGTACAGGGAAAATACAGTAGATATGTAATGGTTTGTGATCTCTTCCTTGCTTAGGGAAAAAACTCTAGGATCTTTGCATTTATATTATCCCAGACCTGGATTTGATGGTGCACTGTGGCATGAAGCTCCCTAATGCACTGGTTGAAAGTACAAAGGGATGCTGATTTTACAGTACTTACTAGCCAGCTGCTTTCAGTAGTATAGAGCTACTTCTTTATAAGTGATATTGTAAGCATCCTATTTAATCTTGCTCTTCATATTCAGAAGAAAGGACTTGCACATTAAAAAAAAAAGCACTGGACATTAGAAGGATTTATGGAGGAAAAGAACAACTGAAGAGACTCCTATTAGTTAGATGAAAAACATTAGATGTGCTAAATCAGTAGGTATTCTGATTAGCATGCAATAAGTATCTGCTCAATCTAAATAGGCTGAGCATGCTAAAACACTCCACAGACCAGATGTAAAATGATATTCAGACAGCCTTGTAAGTAACTTTAAATTCTTACTCAATTCAAAGGAATAGAATTTTGTGTATCTGTACCTTTTTGTGAGCACCAATTACAAATGATTTCTGCCCATGTTCCTCTACCATCAATCAAGAAACAGTCCGTTGTCTATAATAAAATACTAAAATACATATCAAACAGGACCCCTCACAGAAGAACAGACAGCAGGTGATGGTAGACATATGGCTATCTTTAGAAATCCCGCCTTTATCCAAAAGTATAAATTGCTATATTTACCTATTCCAAAAAGCACTTGGAGGTCCCTGGGTTTAGGTTTCACTTTAATGAAGCATTTCAGAAGAGGAGAAGCATCCAAGTGTAAAGCAGTGACCCAAACCAGAGTCTGTACCTGCCACCAATCCCTGAAGAAACATACATTTATGAGATCCCTGTCAGATCACAAGTTTATCAGATTCACCAGAGAGTCTCTGCATGATAACTGCTGCCCTAGAGGAACCTGCTAATATCCACGCTAAGCCTCAGCTATAAACTTGATGTCTCCTCCATCTTCCACTTCTCTTGAGAGATGAGTCCAGCAGGCTCTCTCCTATGGTCATCAACTCCCAAAAATGACACTTTAGGGACATCACCTCCTCCCCTAGCCTTTGAGTATTAACTGTTTTTTTACAGCAGCTGGCCTAGAAGGGGAGATTCAGCTCCTTTCTCAGCCCACCTCATACCTTCTCATGGGGCATTTAATTGCCAAATGCAGTCCAATTAGAGAGTTGGTGAAGAACAAAACAGACAAGAACAGCTCTGCACCTCTCCCTCTGGAGTAAAAAATCCACTGTTCATGGGACTAGATAGAGTCAGGAAACAAGCACTGAGGGAGCATCAGTCTAGAGCTTGGTCAGGCTGGACTGGTCCCTGCTTCTGAGGCTGTGTTTGGGTTTTAATCAATAAGCACTCAATATTAAGTGTAGAAACAGCCACTGAAGGAGCTCCAATCTGGGCCAATGCCTAAAAGACTGCTATTAAAATGCAACAGACATTGCCCCATTAAGAACCACACAGCACAAAATGTCCTATTTTGCAGAGCTAAGCACGAGACCTTGTCTTGTCTTGGAAGGTTTTTGAAGGGTTATGGTATCATATTCACCTCAGTGGGGAGGTTTTCACTGACTCACCAAAGCAGGATCAGGTCCTTATGGCAATAGATCTTGCTAAACACAGAGAGACATCCCCAGTTCCAGAGTGCCCAGCACACTGCCATGCTTAAATTTCTGCACTGGGCCACAGGACAGGAAAATGCTGGGAATATTGTTATTCCTCTGGCATCCCAAAGCCACATGACCACACCACTTAAAGCACCACCCTTGGGCACTTCACATTTATTAGTTTGTGTGCTCCTTACAACAGGTATATTTCTGTTTGGATTTTTGGTTGGGGATTTTTGTGGGCTGTGCTTCTAAATCCTTAATCTCTGCACTGGTTAAAGAAGCAAGAATGCTTTGTGTGTTCAAAGCAATGTAGATATAGCTAGGAAGGCCCCCTCCTCTAATTAAAACCACCCATTTACTTTTTGTGTACAGAGAAACGTAACACAGCAGGAAACAACTGTCATATCAAATACCCCCTTATGGTAATTGTGGTTAAATACCGAGTTTTTAATGGTAACATACTTATAGGGGTTTGGCAACAGATACAAAAATAAGTAATCACTTTTTCTGGAGGGCTACCAAAATGGCAGGTTTCCCAAGTCAATCAGTTCTCCCAGGGACTGGGAATGTAGAAAGCAATTTAATGCTGCAAGGAATATGACAATCTATTTATAATGGCACAGTGTGAGAGGCTGAGAGGAGAAACTGCAGCTGTTGTATAAGGATTATAACTGACTGATTGTTTCTAACAAAATGTATTGCTATATCAAAAGGAAGTACAAGTTTAGCTGCTTGGCTGATTTTCTTTCCCTTGTACAGGTGTGGTGCCAGCTTGAATGAAATCAGGCACCAAGACTAAAAACCCTGCTTTGCGATCTCCCCCTTGACACTCCAGGGTAGCCTTTGTCAACTCTCTTGGGGACTCACTGCATCAGAACCCATCCAGCCTTTGTTACAGTGAAGAAAAAGGACAGCCCAGATTCAGAAGACCCCATGGGAGCATCACGCGGCATAGAGAGCATCCATTCAGCTCCTGAAAAAGCTTTGCTTCCTGTTTCATATTGACTACTCTTCCAGCTTCCATATGTATCTCTGTGGGCTGTTAAATAACAGTCCCTCCATCCTAAGGGAAGGCTGCTTGCCAGTGCAGAAAAGCAAATGATTCCTGCATTCTATGTACAGCACATTACACATGCCAGATGTTATAATTACTATTACGTTTAGGATCAAAGACACAAAAACAGCAAATGGTAAAATTATCAGGGCACCCAAAGCCACCCACTTTGAAGAAACCATGATCCAGCAGCTGGCCCACCCCCAGGACACTTGGGTTCATACTGTGCTTTTCACCCCAGTTTGAAAGGGCCAAGGACTATAACAGCAGCAGTATATGCAAGGCCCAACATCCTCTGTAGAAAACTGAAACAGAAAACAGGCTTAGCAAAACATACCTTTATCAAGTAGGATGCTAGGCATGATCTCACTGTTAATATAAGCAAGGGGACTTTTTGCTCGTTGATGTGGTTAACCATAGTGCAGGGTGTAGTTCATCTCCAAAATCTATGCTCATGCTTTTCCTGCAAGAAGATAATCCAAGCCTGATAATTTCTCTCCTACACCCTTATCTATTACATAGTCAGCTAAAATCTGGGAGACAGAGAAATGAAAAACCTCCCGCATGTAAATCACTCTATTTTACAGCCTTTACACCCTTGGAGCATGCATTTTCCAAGGCTGTTTGGTGGAAACAAACCTAGTCCTGAGTTTATACATACCACTATCCCAGCTTCCTGAAAGTCAGATAGCAGCAGACACTTAGGAACCCTTGCGTCTCTTGAGTATAAGGATGAAGGGCTGGTAAAGACACCCAGACAATTAACATGTCTCCCACTGCTTTGCCTTTCCCCATCACCTCAGGATCATTCTCTGGCACACAAAGGTCTGATGCACATGCTCAAGCTGTTGCCAGAGTGGTTATTCCTGTGGGTTGTTTCCAGCTAGCATGGTACATCTTGGATATGTGGCACTTCCACAAGTATTTTTACCCTTCTGGAAGAACCTCCAGATTATTTGGTGGGTTAGCTACAGTGCCAGCTAGTGACACCCCGAGATGCCACCACACTAGGTGGTGACACCAAGCGCTGAGACAAAGCCAAAGCAGACTGCAGCACATCACTAGAACAGATCAGGCACCTGGCTGCTGCAATCCAGCCACCAGCAGCCCTGTATTCCCACCCAGCTCTAGCAGGGCAAGTCACGTACACACACAAACTTGCACCTGGAGGAGGTGGGGGTGGGTTTTGTGCTGTTTGTGAAAAGGTTTATTGCTCTTTGAATCATACAGACAACTGTGGCAATATGACTCTACCTGCTCTCCTAGCCCTGCCCAGTGGCACAGAGGGAAAATTATTTTTTGTTACATTCTAAATGGATAGCTGGGGCATGGGAATAAGATCTCCCTAAAAATATAGACAGAGTTCTAGCACTTCTACAGCACCTTTCATCAGGGATCTTAAAACACTTCAAAATACTGAACATCACCAGACCCCTGTAAGGGCTGGGGTAGTGAAGGGAAACTGGGAGAGCTCTCACAATGTCTTGTTTCAGCAGGCTGGTGTAAGAACAAGAAACCATGTAGGTAACCTGAGAAACGGTATATGGGGCTTCAGGGGATTTTTGCTTCTAGAAAGTTTCTATTTGCATCTTTCAAATCTTTCTCTTTCAAAACATCACTTAGAAGGTAATTTAAATGATGTTCAGAGACAAAACCCTAATCCTGGTGCCTTCTTCAAGTTCTGAAGCCTCCATAGTTCTGCTGCATGCACTAAAGATCTACAGTCATTGCCCTGTTATGATAACATGCACATAGATGGTCTGAATATACCAAGCAGTGATATCAAGAAGCCAATGCAATTATTCGTCACTTTTCAGCACTGAAGAATGAATTCAAGTAGTGCTTTAAAACTGAAACTAATTTATGCCATAAAAGGTACCTTTTTACCCCTTCAGATTAGTGCAATGAGGCCTTACTACAATTAACATTAGATGTAATAGGTTTTCAGTAACTAAATAAAAGACCTCAATATTACCTACCTTTTGACCTCATCTAAACTGCAAGACTTTGCTATATCACCCACCTCCATGCTATAAGTGGCCCAGGTACATGGGATTTTCTCTCCTTACCCCTCTCAACAGCTTAGTTTCTTTGTGAAAGAAAACCAATCAGAGGCCAAAAGCAGCTTCAGCATGCTCCAGACAGACTCACAGGGCACCTGCTGAGCATTTCTGCCCCCCTCTTCAGCCAAGGCCCTCTGAGTGGTTGTGCCAGAGCTGAAGCTCCACTTTCACAGTCCATCACAATATGTGGGAAGAAGGCATCACTCAAGGGGGATCAGAAGCACAAGCACACAGCAGGTGGGGATTGCTGTAAGAAATCAAGATGAACCCTGCTGGCTCTGGGAGTTAAGAGAGAGCCCCCAGACAATCCTTGCTCTGTGGTTCCCTCCCTAAATCATACACACTCCCAACCTTTCCCAAAGTCAAAGGACAGAAAGAAGGGAGTCCATCACTGAAGAGAGTCCACATCTGAGAGTCCATCCTCCCTGAAAATTTTTTCTGTGTAAGCTACTACCTTCAGGCACAGGATCATAGCAAAAAAACTTCCAGCATGGCATCCTCTTTCTCCTTAAATCCAAGAGCTTTACCCCACAAGATATCCTGGGTGTTCCTGAGAATAGAGGCCAGCACACAGAACCAACTCTTCCATTGGGGTAAGTGGATGCAATAGAAGTATGGAAATTTATGGCAGCAGAGAGGCACCCCATGGATTCAGGTGTTCCTGGCAGCTCCAGGTATTGACAGCTACATTATGTAGTCATATCTGCAGCTGCACCTCAGCAGCAGCTAAACCAGGTAGAAACCAGGAGGAACAGCACTTAAGAAATCTAAGAAACCTAGAAGCACTCCGATGAGGAATGTCCACACTGAGACAAAGGTTACTTCATTTTAGTAGCTGGATCCTGCACATATCTCTTCAACTGCAGTCTTTTTATTAGTCATATTTTCATAGGTGCCAAGAATCTAGCTACAAAGAACACTGTACAACTCAGGCATGGAAAAAGTTAGTTCTTTGTGGTATTGCATTTTAGATGAAAAACCACTTCCCCTCTTCCACAGCAAAGCAAGAAAGCGTAGGCTTCAGTTTTATCAGTCACTGCATCTGTGCCTTCTTAACAAGTTTAAAGTCTGTGAGCCAAAAATGTATCTTTCCCTCTTTGACATTCATGTAAATTTGAAACATGTATAGCCTCATTGGAGTTTACAATGGTAAAAATGATGAATGCTGGAATTTTGGTTTTTTTCATTCAACAAGAACAAATTGTTTCACAGAATAATATGCTTTCTCTTGAGAAGGCTCAGAAGTTACTTCTCAAGCTACACCAAACGAACCACATGGATTTTCAATGTGCTGCTGCACATGGATTCAGGGTGGGTTTCGGATGAGTTACCTGCTATGGGATAACAGCATGGCTCTCTAGTGACAGGGGTGGCTGGGGAAAAGGAAGCACTCACTGTTGCTCACCATCCTTCCTGCTAGTCCCTTCCAGTCACACCACAATATGTTTCAACCATTTAAAGAACAAACCTTTTCCTCTTCTGGCATTTGTTATCTCTTCCACTTCTTGTTATTACAGCAGAAACCCACAAGTATCTATTTTAAGGTAATCTTTACACCCTGAATTTTCACTAGGAGATGTATCCTTCTGTCCTTTATCTCATGCCTAGACATTCAGGTATCTTCAAGAGGGACATCACTTCTTTAGTGTCTTTCCTCAGTTGAGCTACATGTAATTCTCAGTGTATTTCTGTGGCTATCCATAACTTTTTTATCTGCCTCTATACTTTGCTAGCTGTCTGGTTTGATATTTCCAGTTTGTACTTAACCAGGCTGGATATCCCCCCTTTGTCTTTCCCCATAGTCATATGCATCAATCAGAGCCTTTTTTATTCTTTCTTCAGCAGATAGGGAAGAAATATAGATGGAGCCATGCTCACCAATGCTTCCAAAGAAGAAATCAACACCACACAAGAGGCTCTGGCCATATCAACCTTAAGATGTGGTAATAACTTGAAATGGAATATAGGTCTATAAAGTATTAAAAAAAAAAAAAAAGTAAGAACATCTAGTACTTATGTAAGAAAAATGTTAACCTCTTTGTAGGAACTACAGTATGGCTCATAACAATATATCCCTGTGAGCTAAAGGCCTGGTTTTTAATATAGTCATTTAACCGATTAATAATTTCAGATGTAGAAAAGACAAAATATTTTATACAGATATTGCACCCATTTTGGTAGCAGAACAGGAAACGCTGCCCAGGTGACCTTCATTAAGGATGAGATTTTCACATACCTAAGCTGTTAATAACTGCTGTAATTGTTAAGGGTATTTAATTAATTTGTTTTAATAAAGCATGACAATAGCTGATGAACACTGCACCAGAATGTCACTGCTATCACTTTCCCTCTGGCACCTCAGCTTCCCGGTGTTCAGAAAGCAGTTTCAGCATTTCCATCTGAGTTTTTCAATATCAAATCTCAGATCTCAAGTCAGTCTAGAATATTACATTACCAATCTTTTTCAGAAACATCATCATTCACACATCCTGCACCTACTGACTAAGTAGAAGGCAAAACCATCCGTCACTGGAATTAGTCTCCCACACAGCTGTCACTTATAAGAAACAGGGATCCACTGCTTCCTTCTCAATCTCCAGTCATTCCCACCTCTTGATACCTGACATGGAACACATTGTAGGATGACACTCTCCAACTCTATTTGCCCCAGAATTTTGCCCTTACAAGCCTGATACACCAAAATTCTCGGCCTGTTTCTATGATTACAGAGCAGTCTCTCTACCATGCTGCTGGTTTTTCATACTCACAGTTGTATTTTGTAGCAATATTTTGTATGAAGTTATTTTATATAAAAGGTTGAGCTCTGGGGAAAGTTTAAGCTATATCCCTCCAGGAATTACTGAGTTTGTTGACTGTGAGGAGAAAAAATACCACAAAATTTTCAAACTTTTTTAAAATCATTTTAAATAAGTACAACTAATTAGAGTCTGATCAAAGCCGAGTGAAGCCCTTTGGAGCAGCTGCATTCCCTGTATTTGTGAAAATCAGGCCATTTAGATAGTTATTTAAATAGAGAGTATTGGAACTAAGCCAAAGCCCTTTGAAATCAATGGGAATTTTTAATGACTTCAATGCAATTTGTATAATAGCTTTAGAAAATAACCTATTTTATTTAATTCATTGTTGCTGCTGTCTGTCACAATATAGACTGAGATATTTTTCAGTTGCAAGATCTACATAGGGTGAATAAATCCACACAGAATTGCTTAAGGTGAAAGAGACCTCTTGAGATCATCTAGTCCAAGCCCTCAGCTCAAGCAGGGCCAGCTACAGCAGGTTGCCTAAGACTCTGTCCAGTTGGGTTTGGAATATCTGCAAGGATGGAGACTCCATAACCCTTCTGGGCAACCTGTCCCAGTGTTTAGGAACCCTCACAGTTTAAAAAAAAAAAATCAAACAAACATAGCATTTACTGGTTTCCCCTTGTCCACCAAGGTAGTGATAACCTTCTAGAAGTCAAAATGGTTGCTCAAGGGTGGTTTCACCTTCATAAATCAACCCATGCTGAAAACTCTAAATGACCTTCTTGTCCCTTCACCTGTTAGGAAATACATTCCAGGAAGTTTTTCTCCTTCACCTTCCCAGGCATCAAGATGAAGATGATTAGCCTGCAGTTTCTCAGAGGTCCTTCCTGCCTTTCTTGATGCAGAAGCTCTAAAGGATCTTCAGGAACCCCTCCCAGTCATAATGACCATTTGACATATCAAAGAAAATCAGTGGCCTTGCAATTACATCAGCCAGGTCCCTCAGCTCTCAGGGGTGCATGTCCACTGTGGTTAAGTGGCTCAGACGCCCTAGCCTGAGCCTCCTTCACTGAGGTTAAGTCCTCCTTGTTCCAGACTTTTCCTTTAGCCTCAGGAGCCTGGGATTCCCAAAGGCTAATTTTACTGGTCAAGTCTGAAGCAAAAACATCTGCTGCCCTTTGTTCATTTTCCCTTCTTTTCAGAATGGTCCCTTCTTGGGCTTTGAGGAGGTGAGCCCTGAATATGACCCAGCTCTCCTGGACCTCTTGTCTCTCCAGGGCCATGTCCTATGGGATTCTTCCAAGCAGCTCTCTTAGGCTGAAGTATACTATTCAGAAATCCAGGGCTACTTGTTGCCCTGCTCCCTCCTCTTAGAGTTCTGAACTCTACCATCTCATGGTTCTGCAGCCAAGGCTGACTTTGACTTATCTAGTTCGGTCTAGTTCTTCCTTGTCTGTATCATGTCCAGGAAATCACCTTTCCCTCTTGGCTCCTTGAGTTACTTGTGCCAGAAACTTCACCAGGATACTCCAGAAGCCTCCTAGATTGCTTTTGCTGTATTATTCCACCAGCTATTGTGGGGGACCCCCATGAGGACAAGGGCCTATGAACATGAGGCTTCTTTCATTTGTCTGAAGGCCTCATCTATTACTTCCTAATCAGGAGGTCCATAGCAGATACCCATTACAACAGCACCCATATCAGACTGCCAACTCCTGGCCCATTCCAAGGCAAAAGTTGTTAAAAATCTATTTACAAGTTTCTGTAAGTAAGAAAGGACAATATTTTTGTTTTCATTTCTACTTAAAAAAAAAAAAAGAAAAAAAGAAAAAAAAAGAAAAAAGAAAAAAAAAGAAAAAAAAAGAAAAAAAAAAAAAAACACCACCCCAAAAAAACACAAACCTGCAACTCTGCAACTGAGTGCACTCTTTCCCATTACAAAGGTACACTGGTGAAGTTCATTGTCCCAGGTCAGCCTTCAGTTTTGGAATGTCATGCCTGGCAAGACAAATGTGTGATTACACACTCAAAGACTGCTCAAAAAAAAGGTTTTCTATCTTTGATGAAAATTAACGCAACAGTGATGCTGCAGGCCTGAACTAGATCCCACCAAAACATTTCACTTGAGAAGTGGGAGCAGTTTTGGAAAGACAGATAAATTGGAAAGGAGCTCTGGGGGCAGCCTGTGCTGAGCTGTGTGAGCTCAGTGGTTGGCAGAGCTGGTGATTTCACAGTGAGTCCCAATGCATGTCCCAATGCATCATCACTGTTGTCCACGGCACAGTGCCGGGGGATCCTGGACACACAGTGAGCCATGCATCCTTTGAGGCCAACAGGACAACATGCCTGGCACTCCAGCCCTGAGAGCAACCACACAGGAGTTGTAACCAGGGTCTGCACAAAGTCCAGACCACCAAGTCAGTCCAGAGTGACAAGGCTGTTCTGAGGTCAAGCTGAAAAGTCAAGTCCAGGGGTGAGGATCTGGCCCTCAATCAACCGGGCACCTGGCCAGGTGCAACAGCAGGCTACAGGGGTACTCCCAAGCAGAGGGAGTTGATGCCTCTAAGGACAGGGAACAAATCCATGCTCAGCTACCTGGAAAGGTCAGGGCCATCCACCCCCAGGAGAAGGCAGGAAATCCAGAGACATCTGGCTTTAGGAGAGCCTTCCTATTTGTGAGGCAGCATTTTGCAGAATAAAATCATGGAATCATTTAGGCTGGAAAAGACCTCCGAGATCACAGAGTCCAACCATAAAGCTAACACTGCCAAGTTCACCAGAAAAGCCTAAAAATACATTTGCCACAAGGGAAAATTGCTATTTTCCTTTAATTTTGACACAGCAAGATGCCTCTCAGGTCTTGTTTCTCTGCTTCTCAGCCTCTCCTTTACTTCATAAGGCTATTTTCTGTTGCTCTAATAATAGATCACGCTGTAATTCTCATGACTAACACATAATTCTTGATGTAATCCAGGTCCTACCTCTGCTTGTCTGGAGTTCAATCTTGACTGTCTAGCAATTGCTGAAAATGAAACTCAGGCAGAAACTAAGCCATGCTTGACTAAGCATAGAATTTATTGTTCAACTCTCTGTTACTATTATATATGGCTCAATTATCATCTCCTGCCTCTTTCAGGAATCTGGATATGCACCATGGTAGATATTACTGAGACCTCACAAGAATGTGCCTGAATCCAATGCTCTTCCTTTATTTTCTTGTTTCACTCCTGTATGAGAGTCCACTATTTTCTACAAATCTGAATTACTGAAAGTCCCAGTTGGCTTATTTCCCTAAATACTGTTGCCTTGGTTAAAGACCCACCATGGTACCATTCCACAGATAATTTGAATATAAAGGTTTCTTTGGCATATTATCTGAGACCTCAGTCTGTCCATTTGATAAGCATTTTTAAAGACTTAAATGTTGTTTTACTGCATCATTATTAGGACATTTGAGAGGTAAGAGTTCCACTGCTTTCTCCAGCCAGAAGAAGGTGTGATTCCTGCTGTTCAGCAATTACACAATGACCTTTCAGCAGGTGGAAAAGAAAGGGCAAGTAAAAGGCTGCATCACAGCAGCATGCTTTTTATAAGGTCATGTATATTATATAAAATCTGTCTACCCATTTACAGATAATGTATAGTATGAAATATCAATACATGCATAAAAATTGCATTGATTCCCCCCTCACCAGCCCTCTTGTTTATGTAAAGATTTCATAGGGACATCTGTATTTTTGGAAAATGCTTTAAGGCATTTCTGGCAAATATGCTGCAAATATGGAAATTGATTGATTGATTGACCTCGTTGTGAGACTAGTGTTAATAAAACTCACTGGCAGGTTATCAAGAGGCATAAAACGATGCCATCTCTGTCCTTTCCCCAAGAGGCAGAAGCACTTTCTCTGACTCTTTGCAGTAGATCATTTGCAAGTCTCAAGGTCACGGTGGGTAAACCTCCCTCACCCATTGCTGTCTATCCTTGGCTGTCTCCCTGCCTGCTGTCTAACCAGCAGTGATGAAAGCAGGTGACCAGACTGTGGAGGCTCACCAGCAAAAACATGTCTGGCGTGTACTGAAGCTACACAAAAACAGGGTATGATCCCAATGCTTTGGAAGTGGCCCTTCCTGCCTGGCAGTTTTGGTGGCAGTGTCCATGAAATGGTGGAGTTCAAGATCTTTAGGGCAGCAAGAATGATGCACAGCAAGCAGGACCCCAGACTTCAGGAGAGCAGATTCTGGCCTCACCAGCGACCCTCTTGGTAGAGATCCTTGGGGTAAACCTCAAGATGGAAGAGGGGTTGGATGGAAAGTAGGTTGATATTCAAGGATCATTTCCTCCAAGCTCAGGAGAAGCCCCAAAGAGAGGATGTCAGAGAAAACCAGTAGAAGGGTAGATGAACAAGGAGCTCCTGGACAAATTCAAATGCAAAAAGGAAGCCTACAGAGGCTGGAAGCAAGGATGGGCAGCTTGGGAGGAATACAGAGAAATTGCCTGAGCAATTAAATTAGGAAAGCTAAAGCCCTGATAGAATCAAATCTGGCCAGGGATGTCAAAGGCAACAAGAAAAACTTCTCTAGGTACATCTGTGATAAAAGGAAACCTAGGGAAAATGACAGCCATCTCCAGAAGGAAACAGGAGAGACCTGGTTATCCAGGACATGGAGAGGGCTGAGGTGACAATCTTTTGCTTCAGTCTTCATCAAACAAATGCTCTAGCCACACCAGCCAAGTCACAGAAAGCAAAGGTGGGGACTGCAAGAACAAAGAGCCACCCACTGGAGAAGATCAGGTTCAAGAACATGTAAGGGACCTTAAGATGGATGGAGGAAGGAACACAAGTCCATGGAGTCTAATGAGACAAATTTGTGGGTCCTGCAGGAACTGGCAAATGAAGTGGCTAAGCCACTATCAATCATAGTTGAGAAGTTGTGACAGTCCACAGAAGTTTCCACTAATGAGAAAAGAGGAAACATAACTCCCATTTTAAGAAGGGGAAAAAAGGAAGGCCCAGGGAATTACAGGCCAATCAGTCTCACCTCAGTGCCCAGCAAGCTCACAGAGCAGATCCTCCTGGAAACTCCTAAGGCACATTGAAAATAAGGAAGTGTTTAGTGACAGCCAACATGGCTTTGCTAAGGGCAATCTGTGCCTGAGAAATTTGGTGACTTTGTATTATGGAGCTACAGCATTGATGGATAAGAGAAGAGAAACCGACATCATCCACCTCGACTTTTGAGACATGGATGTGATGGATGAACCATTCTGTGGAAAAGGAATTGGCTGGATGATCAGACGCAGAGTCGTGATCAACAGCTTGATATCCAAGTGGAGACAGTGACAATTAGTGTTCCTCAGCAGTTGGGATTGGAACCAGCACTGTTTAATTACTCTATCAGTGACGTGGAGAATGGGATCAAGGGCACCATCAGCAGGTTTAATGACATCCACTGTGTGGTGTACAACACATGAGAGGGAAGGGATGCCATCCAGAGGGACACTGACAGCTGGAGAGGTGGGCCTGTGTGAGCCTCGTGTCATTCAACAAGGCCAAAGACCAGATCCTGCCCCTGTGTCAGGGTGATCCCAAGCACAGATAGAGGCAGGGTGGAGAATGGATTGAGAGGCAGCCTGAGGAGAAGGACTCAGGGGTGTTGGTTGGTGAGAAGCTCAGCATGACCTGGCAATGTGTGCTCTCAGCCCAGAAAGCCAAACATGTCCTGGGCTGCATCAATAGGGTTGTGACCAGCAGGTCATGGAAGGGGTTTCTCCCCCTTCACTGGGCTCTCCCGAGACCCCACCTGGAGTGCTGGGTCTGGCTCTGGGGCCATCAACATAAGAACAATGTAGAGCATTGGAATGAGTCCAGAGAAGGGCAATAAAGAGGCTCAGAGGTCTGGAGCACCTCTCCTGTGCAGACAGGTTGAGAGTTGGGGTTGCTCAGCCTGGAGCAGGGAAGGCTGCAGGGAGACCTTAGAGCACCTTCCAGCACCTCAAGGAGCCTATGAGGAACCTGTACAGGGACTTACAAGGGCAGGGAGTGATAGGACAAGGGGGGATGGCTTTAAATTGAAAGAGGGCAGGTTCAGGTGAGATATTAGGAGGAAACTCTTGACCAAGCTGTCCAGAGAAGCTGTGAAAGCCCCATCCCTGGAAGTGTTCAAGGCCACCTTGGATGGGACTCTGAGCAACCCCATCTAGAGGAAGATATCCCTGCCAATGGCAGGGGGTTGGAACTAGGTGGTCTTTAAAGTCCTTTCCATCTCAAACCATTCTATGATCATAAATCACTGCTACGCACTCTTTAATTTCCCTGTCTATATGCTCAAGAGTCTCATTTGACTTTCTGTCACATTATCAGATTGGAGCTTGTGTTCACTTAACACTTAAATCCTTTTAAGGGTTGCTACTTTCCACAATATTATTAGTCATTCCTTAAGGTTTGTCTGCATTTCTCTGTGTTCATTACTTTGCAAATGGTTGCAAAAACATCCTTTGTTTCATTGGGGCACACTAAAAAGGAAATTCACACTACTCAGTGTAGCTGAAAAATCTTTAGCAAAATTCACCAGTGCTAGTCAGGAAAAGAATGTTGAACTGGAATTTGGAGTTTCCGTAACTGAAATATTTTGGGGAAACAGCTAGATTCCAAAGTTGCAATAGAAACCAGGCACAATATTGTGGAAATGGGAACCACAGGTCTTAGAGGGGTCTTCATCCCTGCTTTCATGCATGAGAAATGTAAAAAGTTATTAAATTAATTTCAGTTCAGAGTGTTCCAGCTGTAAGAATTTACAACAAATTATGAAGTCCTGGTCCCTCCATGAAAAAGGATCACTTTTCTCCAGAGCTCAATCACTTGCCCTTCTACCAATCTTTGTGCCATCTGCAGCTTCTTCCCAGCAAATTGGAAAAGCCATTTTTTTTATATGGAAACTAACATAAGGAATATCTCCAACATCTTTTTAATCAAATTTTTTGAATGTAGTTTAGCAGCTGGTGACAAGGAGCTGAGCCAGCTCAAGAAGCTCAGCCAACTCTGTGGACCATCAGCAAGTGATGATGCTCATTTCCAGAGTGAGAAATCCTGCACTATTTGTTTCTGTTTACTCTTCTGGTTGTGCCTGCTCATTAAGATTCCTGAAAGTGGTGTCAGTTAGTCTTTGTATTTCAGTGTAGCTGGTGTGGTAGTGCTTGGAGTTATAAATCAGTCTATTGTTCAGTGACGCTTAGCATCAACCCTACCAGTATCTCAAGATTCAGGGAAGAAAACAGCAGCTAACTTTTTATTTTCAAATAAAATCCTCGTCAGAGACATTCTGAATTCTTCTAGCTTGAAGGAAGATGCTAATCAGGCATGTGTTTTGACACACATAACTGTATCACCTAGGGCATGACATAAGGATCAGACCAGGCCACGAATCACTAATCCCTCATCATTGCATCCTGTGGAAGTATATTCTGTGGGGCAGAAAAACTGATTTTCTAAGGTGTTGTTGAACTCTTTTTCCGCTTCCTTTCTCTATTTCCTATTAGTATATTTCTTCCCTTTTACCACTTGATCAACCTGGAAAAGAAAAGAATCTGCTAAGGAGTACTGATGAGAAGCCCTCCTCCACTCCACTTAGAGTAACGTGGTTGTTCAGGATGTGATAGCCCAAACAGACTCCATGGACTGAGTTGTCATAAGAAATAAGGTTGCAAATTTGCAAAATAATCCTTCTCCAAATGAAAATGAGGCTCAGGATGACTATGGCTAACCACAACTTTGTCACAAACCTACCTATGTTGGTATCACTGCTCACTCTCAGATGGCAAAAGTGGAATTTCCAGGGTTATGTGTTTCAAATATTGGCCTTTGGGGCTTCTGGTGGCCTTTTACTGCTCATTTATGTATGAATGCACAGTGGGGCCACCAGCACATCCATGGATCTCATGAACGCTCTGGTTCCCACTTCACTGAGAGAGCATTACAAAGTGAACCCAAAATCAGCCAAAGGCAAAAGGACCCTAAAAGGGTCTTTCCAAGCAGGCCTGAATCAAGAAGATAAAAGAAACGATTATCTAAGAGTGACAAGACTGACACACTACCATTTCTAATCCCTTTTGATCTGACAAGAAAAACACTTAACATGGCTGTATTTGTGCACATACCTTCACATCCCCTTTGAGCTCCAAAGAGTCTTTAACAAAGCCCAAGATGCATGTAAATTTTTATTCTGCCTTAAACTTGAGTCACACACCTCCACTCTGCCCACCTGGGAGCACTGAACCAGTGCTCAAGTCCAGGGACCATGAGTAGCAGCCTGAGCAAATGCTCCTTCAAGATACATGTTATTTGTTCATGAAAAGCCCTGTGCTGGATGCAAAACTGCAGCCCTCTGCTCCCCTAAGTACCTCAATCAGTATTTTAAGCAGTGCTGCTCCCAGAGCTGCCCCCCAGGATGGTTTATGAACCTTCTTTGTAGAGGAGGGAAGAACCCCACAAACATGTGCAGAAGGTGGGAATGTGGCAGAAGGAAGACAAATATTTGTAAGCAGTTTCATTCATCACCCAGAAGATACAAAAATGGAGCAATGAAATGGGAGCTATGCCAGTTGCCTCTTCACAAGAGTTTTCAAATAACACTTGTCTTACTCCTTGTCACCTCCCAGACCAGAAAGCAAGAGCATTAGCTCATCACTCCTTCACATCAGCTGAATCCATGCTCTGCAATAACACGGCCACCTCTCATATATTCCAAGACTGTGGGGTTTTTTCAATACTTAAACTTCAATCTCTTCCATTTCCCTTGAAAGACCAGCAGGAGGACTTGTCGGCAACTCACTGTGCGAGAAAGAAGTGGACTGTCAACACCAAGAGCATTTGCTGTGCAGCTACACTTCACATAAGATGTGAGCTTTGAATGCAAAAACGTGGCTCTGGCTTCTGCATCAGAGAGCTTCAAACCAGCCACTCAATGCATGACTGTGCAAAATGATGTCTGTAGTGCCCAGGTACTGGAGGCTTGTTTCACAGACCCAAGGGTATTAGGTCCTAAAGGGGTTGATGGGCTCAACAGCTCTAACCCAGAAGTTGTGACCCTTGGGAGTGTACAAGGGATGAGAGCAGCAGAAGAACTTTTATTGTCCCTGAGAAACCTCTCCTATTGCTGCTGTCAGAAACCAAATGCTGGGCTAGATGGCCAGAACAGATATTTCTGCAGGATAAAACAAAAAAAATACCTTAGTCTTACCTCAGAAATATACAAATCTACACCCACTCTCTTTAAAAACCTGTGGCCCAGATCTGCATTGTTGTGTCTAAAGTGGTAAATGCTTAACTTGAGAAGAGAGAGGAAATCCCTAAATGCATTTCTAGCACTATTGCTCAGAGATTGACAAAGGAGAAATAAAGGACCCTGAAGAATTATGGCACATGCCACATACCTCCCAAGTTCTATTGATTTAAGCCACAAGAAGCTTGCTTCACTTTGACCTCTCAGCCGTATTTGCATTTATTGAGCAATACCTGGCAAAGCAGTGCCATGTATGAGGTGTCAGCTACTCAACCCCTCAGTGGAATCATGGGAGTAAAAATGAAAAACAGAAAAGTCACTCAACCAGTATGGCAGCTGTGGTGAGAAAAAAAATCTGTGCATGAATTAAAGAACAAGGTATGGGTCAAGGTGGGGGAGAAAAGAAAGGAAGAGAGGCCTACAACATTTAGGCTGCAGAACAGGAGCACTTTGCTGCAAGTTCTTGCAAGCGAGTTACAACAGTGGTCATGGCAGAAACATGGGAAAAGCATTAGTTTAAGCATGTTTGTGGATATTTACTCTCCATCGATATTTTAAAGACTGGATTTGCAAAAGTAAAACTGTCCCTTCCCCTCCACTGCTGAAATCCAGAGAGGGCTTCTGCTGTTGACGTCAGCAGGAACCACATTAGGCCAAAGCTCATTATTTTCAAAAATCTCTCTGAAATATAGTCAACACAATCAAACAGTACAAGTCCTACAGGCCTATTTATACTTACTATGGAGTCAAACTGAATTTGCTATGTGATCCATGAAATCATAAAAAGCAAAAAAGCCATATATAAAGTAAATAAGCCTGAGCTCTCAAGTTGAATACACAATTTTGCACCATTATTTTTAAATATGATGGCACCGCCATAAGTACGTGATCTTCTGTCTTCAAGAGCAGTCACACTTGCATAAGACTAGCATGGGAGCACCAGTTATGGAAGCATGAGGGCTGCCCTATCATATGGTTCCAGAATTCCCAATATCTGCTGGGAATCCATCCTTTCCCCTTTTCTCCCTGTAATATGAAGTGAAAGGATAGAGGCTTTTTAATTTGTTCATTTTTTTTGGGAGGAGAGATGCCTGAGAAGACCTTATGAGAGGAACTTCCTTCAGAGGCACATCTGCCCTCAAGAAACACCTCCCAGTGAAACCTGTTACCCAGTAAGGAGCTGCCCAGGAGGAGAGGGCAGTGTTAGACTCACTGTAGGATGGGTGCTTTCACAGATATTCTCACAAACCCAAAAAATGTGTAAGATTACAGACCATGAATTCACTGTATTTTCCTTTTTTTTTTTTTTTTCTTGTTTTAAATACAGACTATAAACAGATTTATACTACTTTTAGAAAAGGCAAAGCTGCTGGGAAAGTGACAGAGTGACACAGGAGATGGGCTCTGTAGGAGGAGGAGGGCTGTGGGTTTCCCTCATCACCATGCCCTGCCAGCCATGCCCCAGGCAAAATACGTGGTGAGCTATCCTGGCAGCTCTGCCGGGAGCATGACCGTGATGGCCACGGGGACCACAGGGCTGGCTACAGCAGGGTGACGAAAATGCTGTGCCAAAAGGAACCTCAGGGTCCTGACAGCCAAATCACCACAGTGATTTGTACAGTGCTGCCTGTACAGACATCTCAGACATTTTACAAGGACACCAAATGCTCTCCTAATCTTATCAGCCCAGAGGCAGAGAGGTGGCTCCATGATCCCTCTCCTGTACGGCTGGGCAGGGTTGGCATAACATCCTGGATGAGTGACCTAAAGCCTTCCTTTGAAGCTGCCTGCTGAAGCTACAACCCTGTCAATGTGAAAGTTTTTAAGCACCTTCTCCAGCCTCTGAACACCTACTTTATTTTCCCTTTGAAATGAAAGAGCAGGCTTGAAGAGCAAGTCTGGGAGAGAAGGAATATGAGTGACACATCAGTGACTTCAGCAGTCTTCAAGCTCAAGACTGCCTGCTTGATGCAAAGCTCCAGCAATTGAGTGAAAACGTAAGTTAGTCTCAGACAGAGTGGGTACAAAACCCTGTCAACATCTATGCACTTCTTTTTATGTCCATTTTATTAAAGTATTTACATTTGCAGCTTAAGAACACAAATCTTTTAGCAGATGTGCCATTTGTGAGGCATATCCCCAAGTAATTGACTTTCAAGCTATAAATACAGCATCTCTCACCTACCACGCCTGTGATCACGAGCTAAAGAGAGCCTGCAGAGTGGGAAGATGGCCATTTGAATTTGTGAAACTCTTGTAGGATGCCTAACTCTAGCGCTAATTTTGGCTCATAACTGTTCCCCACAGTCATGTATAACCCTGTCAGACTCTTTCTTTAATCCATCCACAGGCACTTTAATGCCCCAGAAGGGTTTGTGGCCAGTCCAGGACTCCCATGAAGGAGCTTTTAATGCTGCATGACAAACTGGTACCTACGTAAGAGATCAGAGGTCACCACGTCGTTTATCACAACACCACCCTCCCCTGCCTTCCCACGGTGCCTTTGACAGACATCACGTATTCCCTGTGCTGTTTCCGATGGGACAGGCATGACTCATGGAGTAGCTCTTGGCCTGGCCACACAAAAGACGACTATGAAAGGAAGGAATACAACTTTGATTAAGAAAAAAAAAAGTGATTTTTGTTTAGTTTTGATATTTTTCCAGTGTTGGGTGGGGTTGTTTCATTTTTAACAGCAACAGATCCCAGGTACAATCCCCAGCATGAACACAGAATCACAGAATAGTTTGGGTTGAAAAGGACTCGAAAGACTGTCTAGTTCCAAGGGTTCCAAGAAAGGTATATAAGTCTAGGGACACCTTCCACTGGACCAGGTTGCTCAAAGCCCCATCCAGCCTGGCCCTGCATACTTCCAGGGATGAGGCATCCATAACTTCTCTGGGCACCTAATTCCATGGCCTCACCACCCCCACAATCAAGAACTTCTTCTCAGTACCTAATCTAAACCCACTGTCTTTCAGTGTAAAGCCATTCCCCCTTGTCCTATTCCTACCTGCCCTTTTAAAAAGCCCCTTTTCAGCTTTCTACAGCTACTGGAAAGTGCTATATGGTCTCATTGGGTAGATTTTGGCAGGTTTTACAGCAACTAAGAGTTGTGGGGCAGCTGGATGTACAATAGACATTTTTCTTCTTTTTGTTTTCATTTTGTTTGTTTTGTTCTTGAGCAGGTTTGATCTGGCAATCAGCTCTTGTAAAGCACTAGGATTACAACAGACTGAGTGGTTTATGCCCCATTCCACTCATGGCTTTTCACACAGCTCAGTTTCCTTTTCACTGGAGTTTACTTACAGGGATTGCAAATTCTCTCCTAGAGAAGTGTGGGGTTTTCACCCCTCCTTCCTCTGCACGACTGTGTTTAGCCATATTTTGCATGAGCATGGTTTAATTTATACCCGATATGAAAATTCATTAATTTCCTCTATGACTAGTGGAAAACAGTAGGCTCCTGTTCCAAATCTCTTACACGAAGAAAAAAAAATCAGTTGTGAAAGAACTGGAGGGCAATAGGTTTTGGCAATGACAAAATACAAGCATTTATCCATAGGCCTGATATTGTTAAACAAAATCCATTATGGAGTTTGCATAAGCTACCTATGAATAATAATAACTGGAAGTGTGTTGGAAAAGAAAGTATATTAAAATCACAACTTCCAAGAAAGAAATGTGCCATCACCAAACATGATTATCCAGCCAGCCAGCACCAGGGTCCAGGAAATTCTGTAAATCTGAAGTGCACATCCCCTCCAACCCTTCCATCCATTACTTCTCTCCAGAAACTTAGCTTTGAGCCTGACTGAGGCTTAGAAAGAAAGCTTTTTGAAAGAATATATCCAAACTTCTTCCACATGAGAGACAAAACACAAAAAACGCAGCATAAAAACCCTCTTCCTCTTGGAAGAGAGGGATGGGTTGCATCTTCCTCTGGCTCACTGTTGAGCCCTGACTAGAGAATTAGAAGCAAGAGGAGCCTGTAAGCCACCTACTCGTAATTCTGTCCATTTGTGCAGTCCTCAGGGGTGGGATTTAGCAGCCCCAAGGGAGCTATGAACAGAGCTTGTCTGTGACACCCTTCAGCAAGTCATTCCATGGGCACAGACCAGCAGTCAGGACAGTGCCAGCCCACCCCTGCGGAGGAGACCAGACAGCCTAAATAAAGAACTTATGATGAAGCTTTTCCCTTCTCCCACTCCTGATGGCATTTAAAGGACCAAAACAGAACATGATGCAGAGAAGCAAGCAATTTCATCCTAAATTCAGATTATTTAATATTCCAAGTAGAAACACATGAAAGGATCATCCCTGGCAAAACTGGTTACCCACGCCAGTCTTGCTTAGAAAATTCTTTAAAAGCTCATCTCTGTTCTTTGTCTCATTGCCCTCTTTGCCTGCCTAAAGCAAAGTCTAATTTCGCAGTTTGGTCACTGTTTTGCATGTGATGTCATTTTTCAAGTGCTCTGGGGCATGCTATGGTATTTGGACTATTCAGGCTGGGTTCAGAGTTTACCAGCACCTCCACAATGTGCAGTGGACACTGTCTCAAAGCATCAGGCATCCCATCAGCACCACAGAACCAAGGCCAAACATCCCATCCCAGCACTACCTGCTGAGCTCCCTAATTGCAGCTGGCAGGACAGCAAGTTCCAAAACAAGGAGCTGGCCTATGACTTCGTCCATGCATCCCCACGAGAGGATGGGCCCGTCAGCCTCCCTGGGTGGCCTACATGCAAAGCCCCGTGGCTACAGGTGTTTCCGATTCAGAGGACACTGGGCAAGGGCTCTACCTCTGTCCAGGCCGCAGCAGCACTGCAGGAACCTGATCCAAAGTTTGGCTGAGCAACACCCAAGTGCCACATCTTCCAAGGGAAAAGCTGCAGTGGGCAGTTAACAGAGGCTTTCTGATATTCTTTGTGTAACCAAATTTACACCAGCATAAGCTACAAGGTCTTCAATTAAGCTACATGATGAGAAAAATAAATTCAGCACACCAGCCTTTTCCTGAGTGACAGAAAGCAAGCACTGCTCTGCTTTGTACATACCAGCCAACAAAGAAGGTAGCACACATGGATCACCACAATGGGCATCCAGGGAGGTCACTCCTTACCTCTCCCCAAGCTGGTGACACATCTCAGAAGTCTCCAACCATGCAGCACAAAGCTAAATCAGGGATTAATTGTGCGGAGATATGTAGCTGCAGTACCAGGGCTAAGACAGAAGGCAGGATTTGAATGAGAATCATGGAATGATTTAAGTTGGAAAAGACTTTCAAGATCATCAAGTCCAACCACCAACCCAGCGCTACCAAGCTACCACTAAACCATATCCCCAAGTGCCAGATCTACACGTCTTTTAAAAACCTCCGGGAACGGTGACTCAATTTTCCATGATGAAATTTTTCCCAATATTGAATCTAAACATCCCCTGGCAGACTGTTTCCTCTTGTCCTATTGCTCATTACCTGGGAGAAGAAACCACCCCCCACCTGGCTACAAGCTCCTTTCAGGCAGCTGTAGAGTGATAAGGTCCCCCTGAGCCTCCTGTTCTCCAGGCTGAACAGCCCCAGCTCCCTCAGCTGCTCCTCACAGAATTTACATTCCAGCCCCTTCCCCAGCTCCATTGCCCTTCTCTGGACTCCCTCCAGCCCCTCCATGTCTTTCCTGTAGTGAGGGGCCCAAAACTGAACACAATACTCAAGGTGCAGCCTCACCAGAGCCTACTGACTCCTTGAAAAGACAGTATTTAGCCTCCACCAATTTAGTATTATGTCTTCAGTACTACAGTGCACTAATTATAAGAGAAGAATGCACCACTAAATACTTTGGAAAACATTTAGGTCTTTCACTCAGGTGCCTGTTTGAAATATCGCCAGTTTACCCACAGTATTTGTCTGTAATTTTAAAAGGCAATGTTTCCTAAGCCATTTGAAACCCACAGGCTGGCAGCAACCTTGTTACTTTTTTTCTTATACAAACTCATCCTCAGTGCAAAACCCAAGGTTTTTCAGGTGCAGGCAAAACTGCAGGCACCAGCTAACACACCAGTCATCAGCACTGCAAAACTCATTAACACAACTCTCACCTGAACATTTTGGGGGGTTTATTTTTTTCTAGTATTGAATTGACACATCCCAGCACAAAGATCATCCGGAACTTGGTTTCTCAGCTTTTGAGCCAAGGAGCTCTTCTCTCATAGCTGACCTGGCACTTTGGGAAGGGAGGAGGCACAAGCAGGAGGTGTGACCTGGGTGCTGTAAGCAGTGAGAAGGAAGACTGCAGGGCTCTGTGCACAGTGACAAGTCAAAGTCAAGCCAAAAGACATCCACATCACTTGGCATGCCAGGTGCCTGGACAGAAAATAACCATGGGTCCATCTGGGATTCAGGAGACAGCTGCCACAGATCTGCCACATGACATCAGGGCACTTGGCTCATCCCATCATCTCTGAAGCACAGGGATGCAATGTTTGCTCATCTCTGCCTGAAGAGCATCAGGCAGGGACAATCTCTGGCCACATCTGTGACCAGCAGCAAGCCAAACAGCTAACAGGGGCTTGATGTGCACCCCTCAGAGCAGCTGTATCCCAAATCAACACGTCAGAATAAGGAGCCCTTTGGTACTAACCAAAGCCCAGTCATTTTCATGTGGTTATCACTCTGAAAACCACACAGGGAGCAAATTAAACAAGCTAATCCAGCCGGCGTCAAGCACTGCCAACATACATCAAGGAAGATGACGGCAGGCTTTGCCCTTGGCTTTGCTTCTGCAAGACAGGCAATGAGCTTTTTGTTTGTCCTCCTGCGATAGCAGGTATCAAATGCCAGGCAGGTGTCAAGTCTAGAGGGGAAAAGAGAAATCCATCCCTCCGAGGTCAGATAATCCATCGCTCTTTGTGCCTGCAGGGAAAAGGCAGCCGTGCTCTCCCTGTGTTTATTCAGCCACAGGCTGAAGTAACAGCGACTGTGGTGCAGCATGGCTGGAACATGGAGCTATTTTATGTTCACAGCGACATTGTTGGTATAATCAACTGACATGTACCTCGCCTCTCTTCATTGTGATTCACGCTCTGTGCTAATTAAACAGCACATGACAAATGCAATGTTATTAGCAGCAGCTGGAGAGCCTGTGAATCTTGCAGCACTTGAACAGAGGAGCTGTGCAGTGTGACAGCAGCCTCCAGGTGTTGAGACAGGGCTGATGAAGGATGCTGGATCCAGGCAAGACATAAGAACCTTTTGCCAAGTACCCTTAAAGTTGTGTCAGCCCTCAGCAGTGAAAGATTATCGTGTGCTACGTGCACAGACAGCCATAGATAACACCAAACCTTTACCTAGCTGCTTCCCAGGTGCCAGACCTTTGGACAAGGGGATCCTGGCTGAACCTTTCCCAACCTGCAGTCATGGAGACCCTCTTGGCATGCTGGGTATTTTACTTTGCACCAGGATCCTGCTCCAGACCTAACACCCCGAGCTACCAACACAACCTTTATTTCTAGCCTCAGCCTAACACCCTCCCATCCTCAGTTTTCCCCTCTGGCTCTAAGGCATCACGGTGCAACGAAGCAGCCTGTGCCAATGCACATCACGGGAGGATAAAAGCAGATCTTCAGCATCCTATAAAAAGGCAAAAGAAGCCAGAGTGATACCAAATACACTATCTTAGTTTAAAGGGCAGCCAAGAGTTAAAACTACTGTGCATATGCTGTAAAGCTATTCTTTCCAGGGGGCAATTGCTCAACAGACTTTTAGAATCCTGTATAGTTACTGCTTTTCTCTACACAACATCTTTTTGTCTGTCTAAAAAAATACTATTGTCAGACTACATCATTCCTTCCTCTTTACTGTGATTTGTGATGATGTGGTGGAAGGATTCTTTAAAAATAAGTAGCAGCTGATGCACTTTTACAGCAAAAGCCTGCATTTTTCATCATTGTTGTCATGGGTTTATTTATACAGAGCAATTCATGTAGAAAACCTCCCCCCAGCACTGGGCAATCCAGGGCACAGCCATGCTGAAAGTCACAGCCCATAACTGCAAAGTAATCCTGTACACAACCCCCCCCCCCCCCCCCCCCCAGAACCAAACAGAAGAAAAAAAGAATAAAAACTAAAGACCTTCAGGGATTTTACATCCTCAAAGGCTCCTGGGAAGAGAAGATGCTCCTGAAGCTCAGGTGATTGCACAGAATGTGACCCAGAGTGTCTCCGGCAAAGGAGGTTAAAGCTTGGAAAAGCAGAAAGATTTTGACTCATTTTTTAACTAGAAGGTGAAGATTTTGGTCTTGTGGCTGACAAATATGTAGTATAAAGTCACTCCTGTTACATTTGGAGAATTGTTTCAAGTATGAGAGAAACGAGCTCTACATTTCAGTCCATCCTAAACCTCTGCTGGTTCACGTGAACATTTTGGCACTCAGACCATTTGCAGGGTCTTCTTTCTAATGTTATTTCCTCTGTGTGAATACCTATTTGGGCACTTCCATGGTTTTTTTTTGGCTTGACCTTCAAATGCCAACTGGGTTTAATAGCACAGATACAGACAGCAAACCCAACAAGTGCTCCCTGGCACCTTAATCCAAAGAATTTGACTGAATTGTCACTGTCTGCTCCTGGCTGTGGTGATTGACCTCAGCAATGTCTCTTTCACCAGGCCACATCCCAGTCTTGGAGGAAGCCTTCCATGTGAGTCAGCTAAGCAAGCCCAGCAGAGACCCACAGAAAGGGAGCAGGAGCCATGGGGATCAGCAGTACACGCTGCTGCTTCATTCCCAGCCCTGTTGCAACACGTCCCCAAGAGCTCTCCATGTCCCACCTGCCATAACAGTGCCGAGGGCAGCCCCGGTGTCCACCCGGCTGCCTGCCCACCCAGCTGCAGGCTCAGGATACCTGTGCCCAGGCTGGTGCACCAGGGCCTGGCCCCTGTGCCATATGTCACAGCAGCACCTTTAGCCAACTCTTGTCCTTAGAGGCATTAGGTTTTCCCAAATGCCCTTCTTTCACCAGGTCTAATTGCTTCACCTGACTGGAATTTCCTGTGCCTGGGCAAAGTCTGCCAGCTCCAGCTCCCGGCACCTTTTCTGAGGCTGAGCTTCTGTCAGTAGGGGTGCACATCATCACCCTTGTCCTCACCTCCTCCCATCCCCACCCATTCCCTGACTGCTCACATCTCAGCCTTCCCATATCCCCTGTACTTGTACTACATCCCCAAACTCTCACATTCCAAGGTTCCCCGTGGACAGCCACATCTGTCGGGTTCACACAGGGGCAGTGGGGCTGCTGGCTCTCCTGCACCATCAGACACACTGACTGAGTCACTGTGGCTCCAAGCAAGAAGCTGGAGCAATGCCATGCAAGTATAGGGTGGTCCATGGCTGAGTATCCCAGCCCTCTCTAGCTGCAAAATCAGCTCTCCATCATGAGTCATCTGATTATTAAGTACCAGGGAACGAGCTGGACTAGAGGTGACACCACCCCCAAGGACACAGAGATCAGTGTTTTGAGACACTGCATCTGCACCAAGCTGGTAGGGAGCATCTGAAGCCAGTCACTGTTTTCAAAGAAAACAAACCATAATGCTGCTGGTGAACTCGCAGCATCTTTCCATCCTGCATTCAGCCAGAATGATGAGCACAAAGTCCTGTGATTCACCCTGAAATTCATCTCCAGGGTAGCAGAGACAACTCCCAGGACAGAGGCAGAGGAGGGCAAGCACAGATGTGGCAGAGGTGGCCAGGACCCTTTGTCAGGGGCTGAGAAAGTGACACAGCAGCAAGCCCTGGGGAGCAGCCTCAGCTCCTGAGCCAGCTGGTCATGATGGTTGCCACCACCTCGGGCACACAGGCAGCAGTGTGATGCTGCAGGACCTGCTCTGGGGCAAGGAGGCCATGTCAGCATGCAGAACACTTACTGCCATTGACAGACCTTCGAGCAGGAGGTCAGTCATCGTGCTACAGGCAGCACAGGATTAATTTGTCCAGCACAAATAGCATTTTTGTTACCATTATCCTGTGACTCAGCACTCTGCATCTTTTATTTGGTGCCATTACAAAAGAGCCAGCACAAAAAGTGGGGCAGACAGATGCAAGCCTCTCCAAAGGGATGTTAGAGAAGTATGCCAAGGCGCTGGTACTGCTGGCACAGCACAAGAGCTCTGTGACAGCTGGAAGAGGAACGACTACAAGTGATGTGTAGCCAAGCAGGGTAAACTCACGATGTGTGTGAGGGAAATCTCTCTGCATCTGCCAGCATGAAGTGTGTCAGAGCTCAGACACAGAGAAGGAGCTCACATCCACTCAGGTACCTGGCTAAGGCTCCCCAGGACCAGGATGTGCTCCTTAATCTGTCAGTAAGCACCAGGATCGTCACGCGACTTGTTTGCTCTCTGGCGTCACGAAAAATCAAACTCCCTTGCTTGGAAAATAAAACAGAATGAGTTTTAGCAAGCTGTTCAGCTTGCTGGCTGATGAACAACAAGCTTATGGGGCCAGGCAGCATTTTACATCCCTGAAACAGCATGTCCCATGTCACATGAGGGAAAGCGCAGGTCTCTGGGTCTCACACCCAGGGTCAGAGAGCTGCTCCACAGTGAGGCAGGGTGGCATCCCTGAGGTCAGCCACATTTAGTCACCCCAAGAACAGGGGGTACAAAAGGTAACACATGTCTTTACCATTAGACTCCACTGACAGCCACTGGAGCAACCGCTCCAGGTTTGGCCCAGGAGCAATGGACTACAGTGGGAAAGGGCCAGTTTATCCCAGCAAGCCTTCCCTCACCTTGAAGCTTCTGCAGGTCAGGCATCCTGCCAGCCCAGGCATCTTTCTAACCTGTCAAAGTGTCAGCATTCTCAAAACTAAATCAGTAGCCATCCCAGGTTGCTAAAGACATAATTTAAAAAACTGAGTCGCATTTTAATATCTGTTGCTGTTGAATCAGTAATGGGGTTTCTGAAAAGATGTCTCAGTCTTAAGCTTCAAAAGGTGAGCCCCTCAGAGATTACATAGTGGCTCTGACCAGTACTCAGACTCCTGCTATAAACTCAAATTAATGCAGTTCAGCATTAGGCTGCAGCTTAACTGAGCCAGTGAGCAGGAATATTCTGTGCTCTAGTAGGGTGTGAAGAAAGGGAAGCTGAGTAACTCCAGCTTTCTTTCTATACATAGCAAATAGGCCAAATTCTGATCCTTTCTACATTGCTGTAAAGCCAACTGCGTTGCTGCTGGTTGGAAAGTGTCCAAAGGAAATCTACAGATGTACTAAGAAGTCCAAAAAGGCCTGGAGTAGAGGGGATACCAGCTAAGCATGTCTCAAAAGGTATCTTAGAGTGTCCTGGCTGCACTACATGTCAGCATCATAGCCATTAGGTTCACCCCAGATAAGCAAATCCAGCCCTAGTGATAGATAGGGCCAAGGGAGGCTGCAGCTCTGAGACCCCAAGATCCCAGGTCACAAAGCAGTGGCTGCTGGCATTGTGGTTCTTGGCCCCACAGGGATTTCCCACAGAACAAACCTTTGCCCTCTCCTCCAGGACATCACCCAACTTCAGAATAAACCACCAAAAGACACAACAGGGCAAAATTAAATCATGAGGACTGTACCTTCACTCCCCTCAAGGATCAGCAATATTCAGCAGAGCATATTAATAGCTTCAACACTGAGGCAAGATAGGCTTCTCAAGACCAGCTACAATGAGGATCTATTAAACCAATCACAATCAAAACCTAGTCTGCCTTCAAGTGACTTCCAATTAGGATGCAGTAATATTATTAAAGGGCTCAGACAGGCAAATTAAAAAGCTACACTGCAGAGGAATTGCTTCCTCAGAATCATCCTCAGAAATAAAAGCCTCCGGAAGTTCATATTTCTGATTTTTAAAAAACCCAGAAAACACATCATCTAAGTAAAAGATGTGCTAACATTATGTCACTGTTCAGTTTTCCCCTATTGGATACCTGGTTTTTTTCCTACCCAACTGCCACCAAACCAAAGAGGTAAAATGAAAAATCTCTTTTTTCACATCTGAATACCCATGTTTCACCTGAAGCCTTGATAAAGAAAAAGACATGATGACTGAAAAGAATTAATTGCAGCTTCTTTAAACAGTTTGTATCCTTAGCAGAGGAACAAAGAGAGGAAGCCTACTTGATCATTCAAAGAATCAGAAGCCAGTATGAAACAGTGTGATGAGCTCGGATGAAGGGGCCAGATTAGAAAGTGGAATTTTGCAAATCAATTTCAGAAATTCAAGAGCAAAGAGGGCAAGATCCATTTATCTGTTTATTGATCTGAGGAGTAACCACCTCAGTAACTTCTGAAACTCTCTGAAATATATTCAAAACGAACCAAAGGCAAAAGCAGTAGTTTCCCATGCCTGGGAGGGGAACTTTTCATGTTTTAAAAATATAGACTTTATTACTGTATTAATGAAATAACCTATAAATTAATAATAGTTGTATTTTAATATAATATGCCTATCTGATTTTTGTATATATATACATATATATGTATACACATACAAACTAAAGCTAGCTGCTCATGGATATCAATACTTGCCTGTAAAATATCCCCCCAAAACCCCTCTGGGACTAGCTCTTGAGAGGCTTTGGAGGGATATCTCAGAGGGACAGGACAAAAGATTCCAAAAGAGGCTCTTACCCCAGGATTATTCCAAGGCGTTTATTCTCAAAGGATTCCAGGGGCCAAGAGGAAGAACAAGGAAGCACAGGGGTCTTATCTAGTCTCCCACTCTGGAAGGATGGCTGGTACTCAGCCAATTATGTCAAGAAAGGAAGGAAAGGTCAAACCATATAGTTACAGGCATTAGGGGTCTTGGGGGGAAAAACCATTCCCCAGAGAAATACAGCACTGGCCCAGGTTAAACACTTCACTAAGAGCCTGGAAAAGTCATGTTCCTATATCACATCAGAGACTTCAGATATCAGAGGCAGGTGGTGGAAGATTCATCGCCAAAAACTACAGGAAGAAACATCCATCATCTTCCATGCTAGAGGTCAGGTGAAGCCCTAACATAAGTCAAGAATGTCACGGCTTTTTTTTTGGCAAACACTTGTATAAATCACCTCCAAATCAAGACTGTTACAGTCATGCAAAACAAGACATTTTTCAGTTTGGTGAACGATCCAGAAAACAAAACCAAAAACAACACAACAACTTTAGGGAAGCCCCAGCTTCCATGACTCCTGACCGAAAATATCATTGCTCTCGCCAATCGCCCCACCTCTTATACTCGTCTTCAAGTTCAGCATTTGCTTTCATTTATCTCCATACCCATGAGACATTTCTTTCCTTTTGTCTTTCTTTTCTTAAAATTTGCAATTGCAACTAGTTCAACTCCTGAACAAAATCCACTGAGAAACAAAGTGATCTGTCTAACCTGAAATCGCTTCCCACTACCCTCAGTTTGTTTGGGCTGGGTTATTTCTTGCCCTTGGGTTGTTGTGGTTTTTTCCCCCTTGTTTTTACTTAGTTACTTTTCTTTTTATACATACCTGGTGACAAAAATGCCACCCAGCCATATTTTGGTCCCCATCCCTAGGATGACAGTAGGATAAGCATATGGTCACTATACACATATTTCTATTCCAGGGGAAAATCATCCCTGTTCCATGAACTATGAACTGCATCTGAAAGGAGAACATGGGAAACTCCACCTGGCACCTTTAATGCCTTCCCCATCCACTTTTTATTATGGCTTCTAAAAGATTAACTCTGTTGAAATGGCAGGACTGGATGGTAATTATCAGGAAGTGACAGAAAGAATCAAAACAGAAAGGGCAAGAAAACAGAATCAAGAGGTCTGGATCTACTTTCCAACTGCAGCTGTAGCTGCTGTGTGACCATGGAGGAAGCCAGCTCCCTCTCCTTCATGCTCCAGCCTCTCCATCTACCTAGTGGGGTAGAAATCATTACTCATGTCTTAGGAGTCCTCCTTCACAATTCATGCTCAGCTGAAGAAAAAAAGAAGTTTGGACTGAAATCTTTTTCCACAGCAAAGAAATTTCATATTCACTATTTCAAATTGGATTTGGCAATTAAGCAAACCTGTGCCTTGCATATGCCTTCATTGTGTCTGTGCACAGGAGCATGGTTTGGTTTTGTTGATTTAGGTTGTTTTTAAAATTTTTTTCTGGGTTCTTTCTAAAAACACCTTAGTTATCTTTGAGGCTGTACAGGAGCCCAGTCACAAGGTCACACTTTGCTGTGCTGCTTCTGCAGTTCTGTGTAATCCCAACCCTCATTTTTAAACCACAAAAAGGCCTTCAGGTTCTAATACTGGGCTGCAGGAAATACCTACACAAAATCATACAACACCCTTGACAGCAGAATGAGCAACAAGTCCAGCAGCTGCTAATTTCCTGCCTCCCTTTCTACTTTCCCAGGCCAAACATGGCATGGGTGCAGGACAACCATAATTCCCAACATGGCAGTAGCTGGTTTATTCCATTGCTTTCCAGGCCAGCAACCAAGGTGGGTGCTGATTTATCTCAGCAGAGCATTTGGCTCCATAGCACAGGACTGAACAAAAACAATATTGTGGACTAAATTAGCACTGGTTTATCTCCACTGACAGCAAAAGACAACAAATGAATTTGGCAGCATGAAACAGATGAAGGAGATACAAATGCTGAGGCAGACAGGACAGGATCATGTACTTTGTCTGAGAGCTCTTATGTTTATGCCTTTAAAATGCATGCCAAGTTCTGTCTCTAGAAGTACGTATCTTTGAACAAAAATATGCCTAAAGCCTAAAACTGCACCTGCAGGCACAAGGTCAAAAAGCATTTTTTTCTGTGTAGAAGTATTTTTAGTCGTCATCATAAATGGGATTACCATACTTTCTATGAATAGCAAGTCTGGCAACTACACCTTCTCCACCTTGCTCCAGGCACCAGGTGTGGTTTGCGTTGGAGGTGAGATACCATATTGCACATCACAGCTCCAACATCTGGTGTAAGCTGTGCTACAAAATGAGCCTCATGGCTTGGCTGTTTCTCCTTCACACGTAGCCTGTAGGTAGCTCCCCCAGCAGCTGCCAGCTAAGGCAGCTGGTTTTTCCTGTAGCATTTTGCTGATGGTGTTTATCCTGCAGTGCCTGGCACCCTGGAGCCATGATCCTCAAAAACAAGCAAAAACACTGCTGTAAGTTCAGTTGTAAGCACACAACCCAAGGTCACAGTGTTTTTGCTACTTCTACAGAAGTAAAAAAATAATTCATGAAGTCAAAGCATCCTCGATTAATGTAAAACAAACCAGTGCAAGCCAGAATAATTTTGCAGATAAGAGGATTCCCATGGGAAAGGTAGATTTGGGTTCTACTCCCAAGCTCTGACAAACTCTCCCCTCAGCCTTTTCCTTCAAAACCTTTATTACTTCTCCTCTCTGAAGGGCATCATTCTCTTCCTGGCCAGTCTCACACAGCAGCAGTTTGTCACTCCCAGGTTCTCTCAGTGAGTGCAGTGCTGTAGAAGCTGCACTGCTGGAAGGGTGTGAAAGGCCAAAAAAAAAGTTTGTTTAAGAAGCCCTCATTGCAGAGGCTTGATAAGATCTGGGAAGATGATGATGGGTGGTAGAAGAGGGGCAATATTGCTGCAGCCAGGGAAGTAGTCTGGAGCAGAAGAGGCAGGAGCATTTGATAACTCTCTGCTGGGGTATCACACTTTTGCAATAGAGATACCACTTTCCAATTCACTGCAATTCACCCAGCTTACCAAGACAGACCAAAGCTCTGATATTCCCAGGGAGTGGCACCAGCTGACAAGGATTTATCCTCTGTTTGGCACCTGCCTCAGGGAAACACTTGGGACAGCCAACACACAGAGTCTTGTCACACATAACTCTGCAGCTCCTAACTCTACCCCTGGTGCCCTTCTCAGCACCACATTCCCTTGCCAGCATTTGGAGAGAGGCAGGAGGTTGCAAAGCAGCTGAGGCTGGGGCAGAGCACAGGCAGCAGCATGCAGAAGGACACATGAGCAGAAGAAGCTGTGAACAGGCTGGGTTAAACCTGCAGCAGTGGCCTTGAGAACAAAGCAGCTGTGGCTAGGCAGAGTGTGCATCACAAGCACAGCCCAGAGCCGGGCACACCCCTTTTCATCTCCCACCTGCTGCACACACTGCTCTGCTCACAGCACCCAGCTCTTCCTACGGAGCAGCTCCCTCACAGGGGACTGAAACAAGGTCAGGCTTGGAAGAGAACCCAACCTCTGAGACTGCAGTCTAGAGCCATGACTTGAAGAGAGCTCACAAATGCCACAGAGCCCAAAGGGTCCAGTTTTCTCCTGGTGAGCAAAGAGTGCAGTGAGAGATGAGGGCTTTGTGTAGACTTCTTCTCTCTTTAACTTGTCACTGCTGCACTTCAGTAGCTCAGACACACACAGACCAACCCTCTTCCCAACCCGTTCCAAAAAGAAGTGGAGAATGACCAGTTAAAAGATGTATTCACTCCAACAGTATAGGGGGCCAATAGAATAATGTAATTCAGACACTCATGGCATGGCAGTGGCTCAGCTCCTTCTCCAGGAGTTTGAGCAATGAGATACAGGTCACCCAAGCTTTAGCTCCTGTTGGCATCCTGTGCACTGGGAAGAGACAGTCACAAAGCCATGCAAAACCCCAGAAGCAAAGAGCATCCCTTTTCTTTCTTTCTTTGGTCACTAGAATTCTCCAAGGAGTCTTGCCTGCAGCAGGCTGCCCAGACATCGGGTCTGAGCAGCCTCTCACTGACAGCACACACTATTGTGGGGAGAATAATTGGGACAAACAGCCCCACAGCAGAGATGCTGTACTTGGGCCACCACTATCCTGTGAGAAGGGGGCAGGGGGAGAGGGGTGGTGTACCAGCAGAGGCAGTGCACCTGGGCATCCGTTCTTCCAGCTGCTATTGAAGCCAGGAAGAGGACAGCAAGTCCAGTTTTGCTGCAGCCCTGGAATGCTCTGCGCTCTGCCCAGTCCACGGACAGGGATCTGCATGACCAGATTTGATTAGGTACTCTTGGCACCACCCTTGACTGCTGGCCTGAGCTCCCCTATCATAAGAAGCAGTAAATGAAACAGGAATTATGAAACATGAAGGGCTCAGTGATAGAATAGTGACTGGAATGGGAACAACTGCCCCTCAGACCAATGATTTGCAGACACACCACACCATTTACTGTCATTTCCCTGTAACCTTTCTCCATGAGGAGAAGGAACGTTATGGAGCAGGAGACTGTCTTTGGCATAAAGTTAAAAACTCCTGCAAGGAGTTAACTGCTTGGCTACAAGATGCTTTGACAACCACACCCCATGAAATATGAAACTCCCCTTCCAGTTCAAAGTCACCACTGGATGCAAGTGTTTCAATTTCTTCTAAGTCATCATGGAATTTCACAACCCAAGAGCAAAAAAATTCTTTTCTTCTTCTTTCTCTGTTTTTTTTTTTTTTTAAGTATTTTTTGGCTTTCTGTTCACTAGTAAGAGATACCCACTTGAATTCATGTCAAGCCTCACAAAGCAGCAGGCACTCACATTGCCTGTTGCTAGTGCAAAGTTGCTTGTTTCTCCCCCCTCCACCTACCTCCTGGTCCAATTTGCTGCACCCCTCAACTTTCTCTCCAAATTTCTGGAGGGGTCAGGGAAGGCAAACACTTACCCAAGGAACCTCCCCACGCATTGCCTCAGCCAACAAACTGCCTGGGGAAACATTAAACTGAAGTTCGGTATCTGCATTGCAGAAGATAAACACCTTGGCAAAACAGGTCAAGCAATATCCAAGGGCAAATCTCCACTTCAGGGGAGGTGAACTCAGAGCAGGACCAAAGGGAGTGTAAGCAGAGAAAAAAAAAAACAAAGCACAAAGGACTAGAAGCAGAAAAAAGATGGCATGAGAACTGAGAAAAAGGATAACACAAAAGAAGCCTCCACCATAAATACATTCATACTGTGGAAGGACACTACTATCAGGGCTGGCTGCTGCCTCTCCAAAGTTTTCCATAAGTGCTGTGAAGGGATTTTAACCAACCAGCACATGTGCAAAGGGCAGAACTGTGTTCAACACAGGCCTCTTCCTTTACAACTGTGACTTTTTACTCACCCGAAGAGAAGCATCCTACTGCACTTTCAACTTTTTGCTAAGCAACTTGCCACTTCCTAGCTTGCTCTTTGAAGTATTTTCAAGAGCCTTTTGGTGGGTGTTGCAGGGGCTTTTTGCCCCATAATATCCTGCTTCATTCACCCCACACCACAGAGGGACCCACATGGGGAACTCACTCAGACCCATCCCCAGAGCACCATTCACCAGATGGTTCAAGACAAAAGTCATAATGTACATCCTCAAAGGGACACTTCTGACCCCTCTCACTGCACAGAGCATTGCAGAACTGAGCTCTAGCAATGACAATAATGCATTTGAGCCTCAAAATGCTATAGCCACTGCAAAGCTGCTTCAGTCAGCCTGGTGTTTTTGTCACCTCCAAGCTACTTGACACACGGGGCACCCATTTTACCAAAAGCACAAGGTAGGGATGGGTGTAACCACAAATTGATAGCTTTCAGAATAGGAGACAAAGACTGTGACTTAAGAGATAAACCTGTCAGGTAAGTGAAAGCACAGATACAGCAATGAAGACATTTTCTTCCAGCTTTATGATGCAATCTTAAATACAGTTGATAACTATGGCCTTGATGGAGAGAAAAAAAAAAAAAAAAGAAAAGAAAAAAAAAAACCAAAAAAAAACCTAAAACTTTGAACCCTGCTCAAATAAATGGAATAAAAGAAAACACTGACTCCGTGTATATCGCAGGCACTTAATGCAGTTAACTACTAAAAATGAAGTTATCAATTTTATTGTTTTAGTAGATGTGCACATTCCTCAGAGACACTGCTAAGTGGGAAGAGAATAATAACCCGGTCTGCACAGTCGCCCGGCACTCATCTATTGTTTCCAGTGTGGTTTGGCTATGCTCTCTAGCATGCTCTGTGTGAAACAATGTGACAGAAATGACTTACCAGCAAGCAAGACCTTCTTGCTCTTTTATGAATGATCTCTCCCGCCTCTTAACCCCTTCACACAGCGGGGAGCCCAGGTTGCTAAATACTCTGTCGGCTGTGGTTTGTCCCCGGCTGCTGTCACCCTTCTTTAATGACACGTTTTTCCACCCAGCAGAGCTACCAGCCTCTTGTAATTTCCAGCAGTGCATTAGTGCCTCGTTACACAACCCACCGAGGCACTGAATGAAACAAAAAGGACAGAGAGACCTGGCACGAACCTGGTAGCAAAGGATGGATCCATCACCCAGCCCTTTGCCCCTATTTTAAACTGTGAAGCTTCTCGTTTTGATTTAAGGTCAGGTTGTGCTTACAGCTGTTCTTCACCATCCCAGGAAGGACAGCCTGAGGCCAGGGATTTCTGGGCAGCTAATAGCCTATGGAGGGGTGATGGACAGACTCCCAGGTTAACCACTCAATAGCACTGATGCCAGGTCCCCACAGAGGGCAGCTCCTCAGCAGGCAGATGGGAACAAGGTCCAGGGGGTGACAACACCGTACAGCACAGGACAGATCATTTTGGGGAAAGACTACGCACACTCAGTTTATTTGCTTCAATATTTTACAACCTAATTTGATTTTTCTTGACCAAGGGCAAACTCACTCCTGCCAGCCATGGCTTGCCAGCATGGCTGTTTCTAACCATGGTCTCCACTGGCACCATCTTTTATTCTGCCACCTGGCACCATCTGAAATCAGAATTGCAGGAGGTTTATGGTGGAGTGTTGTTGCTCACACTGAGCAAGGGAACTTCAACAACAGGAGGAGGATATTTTATCTGAAGACAGGACTTGATGCACACAGACTTTTCTCCAGGGCTACAGCTCACCTACAAGCCCTGCCTTTTCTCAGTCCTGCCTGAAGGGCAGCCAACATTGACAGAGGCCGTGGGATGCTCCCTGTTCAAATTCGCCCAGGGTTTCACACAGACTTGATCAACTCTGCTGCTGCCATGACCAAGGGTCACGATCAAACCAGTCTTTACTACTCTAAGAGCAGCCTACTGAGACAATCATCACAGGTGGCACAAAAGCCATTTGAATCCAACACCACAAACCTCATTCTCTATGTCAATAAGCTTTCCTGCCAAACCACTCTCAAAAAGCCAGGACTAGCAGACAGCCTTCTTTATGTTTTTTCCAGACTGTGTAGTGTGACAAACTTTGATCTACTCCAAAATGTTCTTTATCATCTCTTTTCTGATTAAACTAGGGGAAAAAGATGTTACAATTAAAGTAAACCCATCTGAGAGCACAACATACCAGTACCTGGACCATATTTCATCTCAGTTTTGTGAAAATGCAACAAAGCCCTGAAAAGTAACTTTTCAGCACTTCAGAATCAAAAGTAGCCTATGCCAAGACAAATATCCTTCCTATCAGGTCCTTTTCCCAGTAATAGTTTTATTTTTGGAAAAGAAAAAAGCCTTAAGAAATTGTTTTAAGGAATTGCCAGCAGTTAAAATGACAACTGGACATAAAGCAGTTCAAAAATCTGATTTCTCTGTTTTCAAGATCCAGATACGCTCCCCCCAAACAATAGTTTAATCTTTTTCTCAGATAAAGCTATTATTAAAACAGAAATCCTAATCTCCAGATGAAATGAAAGCTTTATAAAACACCAAAAGGAAAGTTTTACTGGAGACAAGTTAATTCTTTTAAATTGCAGTGAACATGTATTTTCAAAGCAAGAAAAACAAAACCAGAAATCCTTTGCAAATGTTAACATGTTTTCAATTTGCCCATTTTTCTTTTGGGAAGAGAAGCGAGAACTACATGATGAATTGACCTGAGTGCTTGTGCATTTCTGGTCTACATCTTCCTCCTCCAGACATAAGGACTTTCAGATGCAAAACACTCTCAAAAACCTGCATTACTTATTTGAAAATCTGAACATAAGGCTACAAGCTTGTAATTCATAAATATAGATTTTTGGCAGACTCTTTTGACTAGCTAAAGCTTCATTTGCTGTCAGTACAAAAGGTATTATCCTGCAAAACCAGTAAGATTTTAAAACATGGCATTGTTTTTTACTGTGGAAGACATCCCGCTGTGTGGCCCATGAACCAAACTTGGGAGTAACTGCAGCTACCCCATGCAAATGGCAGGACACAGGAGACATGTTATTAGGGAATAATTGCCTGTCATAATCCAGCCGTGCTATCAGCTCATGGCATTTACCTCAAGCCTATAACAAATCCTCAGACTTCACCGACAGATACACTGATTTTGATCTCCAAAGACAGATTAAGCTAAAATTCATCCTCCGGCTAGGCAGGTACTCATGATCTGAGAACAAGATAAAATGTCAACAATTTCCATGGCAGCTGATCCCAGTAGCCAACTGCTTTCTTATCTCTTTGTGCCCGATGTCCACTCTGCTGAATTCAGCTTCCAGATACTGGCCCCTGTTCTACCTTCTCCTCATCGCTTTCCCCCCAGTTACCATCCATCACTGTCCTCAGAACCCTCCTTCACCTCTGATCTCTTTGGGTCCTGGATCTCACCACAGGAAGGCACCTTCTCAAAGCCCAGCCCTGAGCTTGTGGCCTTCTTCCGAAATGTTACAAGTTTACTTCGTGTTTTTATGTTGAACCGCACACAGATCCATTGCATGTCTATGCCCACTGCTCAGTGAGGATTAACAGGATCCAGGACCTGACAAGAGCTCCAAAACACCCTAACAAAAAGTAACTTAAAGGAGATTTATCTGCAGAGTCTTCCTCGTTGTCACACACTCATCACACCAGCAGATCCAGCTCCTCACTACAGAGGCCAGTGTATTTCTGCTGAGACCTCTGCAATGCAAGAGTACAAATGACCCTCAGATATCACCTCCCACTGGCACCCAATAACACCTCAATCTAATTTTTAGTTTTTCTTACTTCCCATACTTTCAACTCTTCCATATTTTCACTGGATCAGTTTTGAAGCCATTTTGTATTGCCAGCTGTCTGTCTTGAACCCATCAATTATTTACAAACAAGTGAAATGGTCCCAGAAATACTAAGCCCCAGCAGCTTAAAAAAAAAAAAAAAAAAAAAAAAAAAAAAAAAAAAAAGCGCTATATTGGAGGGAGGGAAGAACAAAACAAATACTCAGCCTTCACTGAACCAAAGGCAGAGCAAGATCAACCTTCATCAGACCCCAGAAAAATCAGCCTGTGACAGGATGCAGTCCTAGTCAAGGAAAAACTACATTTGGCATCCAGGCCCAGACAGAGAACAAAGACACAAGGCCCATCAGATTTAGTCCACTGCACTGATAGCTTTCAGGAGATGTTTTTGGGGTGGTTTTTTTTAACCAATAATTATTATTATTTAAGTAAGGGTTGAATCATGGAGGAACCACAAACTTGGGACCCTCAGAGCAGCCTCCCCTGCTATCAGGGCCCCTCCAGCTCTCACAGGCAGCAGCAAAAGCTTCTGGTTGGTACAGAAAACTTGTTAAAATTATTAGTAGCATCTCTCTCTAACAAACCTTAAAACCAAGCAATTACTAATCCCAGGAAAACCTGGCAGATTTTTCAACCCCAATCCTACAGAGCCTAGGTTGCTTACACTGCACCCAAGGTGACTTTGGTTTGCTAATTAAACAAGACAGAAGCATTACAGAGCAAGGAAACTGAAGCAAATTCTGTTCAGCAGAAGTAAACGACCACAGTTCACACATAACACACTCAAATGCATTAGTTGGGCACTGTTGACAGAAAACAAAGCCCCAGATTTGGCTGCACACGCCCCAGCAGTTTAGACTAAACATCTAAAATAGAGGCTCAGCAGGTGAAGCCTCTGCAGATGTAATTAGGTCCCCAAGTTTTCTAAGACATTAGCCATGTCTCCAGTTAAATATAATAGCAACAAACCTTAAGCCTTCAAAGCTTTAAGCCTTTAGAAACCATAATACAAGGAGAACATGATTGATAATAGGCCATCTTTATCACAAAGCCATCACACACAGTAGCTGTTTCTCTATCATGATGCCAGTTCCAGCTTCACTCTCCAGCCCACATGGGCTGCAGGAATCAACCCCCTCCCAACACCACTAACTGCCCTCCCACAGCCAGGCCAGCATTCAAAGACCTCTCCAGCTGCAGAGGGAAAACCCAGCCAAAATGAGCAGAGTTTCATTTGAGATAACCACTGCAGAAGACAGAGGCCTTTCGCCAGGTTTTTTCTGCTGGTATAAAAAAGTACGGATGCACCGCCAGGTTTGAAAATGTCAGGAACATAACAAGCCCATAACATCAAAAAAGTCGTACTTGGTGCCAGCAGTAAGTGTCAGTCGGATCACACTGCTCACAGGCCTTGGTCACAAGCTCTAACACTGAGATGCCGCAAATAGTCAAGGATGAACAGCCCAGGATCTTCCAGCTCTGCTGGTCAAAAACACCTTGGCTCATCACAGCTGTTACAGGGATGGGCAATGAGCCTTCATTTTCTTGCCAGCCTCAGGTGGCTAGTGATTCCAGGATTCAGGTGGCTGCTACTAAGCTGCAGATAGTGCCACTGCCTACCGGCTCTTGCTTGGTTATATTAACTCAAGTCTACCAAGGGAATAACTCCCTCTATGTTGCAGTCTAATAAATTTTGCTACAGCCTGTCTCACTTCATAAAGGAGATTAATCCAACACAAACAGTGGGATTCTGTTCTGGAAGAGCTCAGTGCTGAGAAGAGAAGGGGGGGAAAAGGATTAAAAATCCAAATCCAGCACTGCTGGTTAAAGAAGGCTGAACACGAGTGCATAAAGTCAGACCTGGAGGCTGGTACTGTGATGAACTTAGCTGCTCTTCCCACACATAGTACTATTGGTCTTCATGTAGTTTCCTTCAGGTTCCAAACACTCTGACTTAAAAAGTAAAGAAAAAAAAAAAAAAAAAAAAAAAGGAAGGTCTGTCACTGCTATAGGTGTAGAAAGCATAATTCAATGGCATTCTTTCACTTGGTCTGCAAAAGCAATATTTCTGTCCAACAGCACTGGCCAGCACCTTGACCTGTACTGGCACAGCCAGCAACAACCCTGCTCTGACACTGGCTGGGGCTCAGCAAGTCCTTTCAGCCTCACACAACATTTATTCTGTTTTGCTAAGCTGCTTTCATGCTGCTCCACAGGAGGAAGCAGGCAGTGCTACAAGGGGCAGGGGTGCCAGAGGAGCACTGCAGGGGTGGCAGGTGTCTCTCAGATTCCACACAATCCCTCACCAGGGATCCCTAATCCTGTCAGAGGCAATTTGTTGTCAAATTTCCACAGCACTCAAGTACCAATTTATCACAGGAAACACTTCCTCTCCAAAGTTTTAATTATTTCCATATATGCTGGGTAGGTGGGAAATGTGTGCAGGAGTGATTTACAGGAAGGAGAGCTGGAGAAAGGCAAGAATAGTGCAGGAACAAGTACAGATCATCTCCAGCACAACACATGACTGCTCCTTACAAATCCTGGTAGTGATCCATGCCATTTGGTTTCTCCCACTGTGGGGGACTGCAGATGGTAAAGCTGCACTACAGCATAACAACATTAATTCCTCTGCCTGTTCTTCTATCTGGGAGCCTCCTGTGCACAGAGAGGGGTTGGTCTCTTCTCCCAGGCAGCAGAGGGGAGGACACAGTCTTAATCTGCACCAGGGGAGGTTTAGGCTGGACATTGGGAAGAACTTCTTCACAAAAAGAGTGATTGGGCATTGGAATGGGCAGCCCAGGGAGGTGGTGGAGTCACCATCCCTGGAGGTGTTTAAGAAAAGACTGGATTTGGAACTCACTGCCATGGTCTATTGACAAGGTGGTGTTTGGTCATAAGGTGGACACGATGATCTCAAAGGTCTTTTCTGACTTAGTTAATTCAGTGATTCTGTGAATCTTGGCCCAACTGCCACATCTTGGACCACGGAGATTAACTTTCCCTCTTTGCACTAAGTCATCATACCAATATGGCCACCTTGAGATATCATCATTTCCAGAATCAACAGTTTTCAGAAGCCAGGTCACTAACACTGGGCAGCAAACTTATTGATCTATGGTATAGGTGCAAGGATATTTACATACTACCTCTTGCAGCAGAGTTACAATGTTTCAGCTACTGTTGGTAAGACTTTAGCAATCCCTGCAGAAGAGAAACTTCTGATTTCCTTCCCATCATCAAAACTTGCTGTGACCCTTCTCCATTACAATGTTTGGATGCTGTTTGTCACAGTAAGACTTGATCATATTCTTCCAGCTTCCAGCTTCAGGATGAATTTCTCCTCGAAACCAGAAACAGAGAAAACGAGTCACACCAAAAGAGCCAGATGAGTTTCCTAACCACTGCACTGGTGGATATTCTGGGTGGTCTCTTGCACTCTTCAGTGAAAAGTACTTAAATGCTTGAGCGTTAAAACCAGATGTCATAACTTTGGAAAGTGTGAGAAAAAGAGAACCTCATCACTCAACATGTTCTTCCTGGACTGCAAGTCCACCAGGAGTCCATGAGAGCTTCTGAGACTCAGCATTTGAAAAATCAAGTTTTATCCTGGATTCCTAAGAAAAGCTCCGAACTGGACATGCACTTGGGGCAGACAGGCATCCTCTCCAAAACACTGGAGACATCTGAGAGAACTCAGTTTCTGGCAATTCAGCATTGCTCTTACTTTTCTTACACAGTCCCTACTAACTTACAGCTGGTTTTGTGTTGACTTAGAGGGGTTTGTCAGCCACTGCAATAGAGCTGATAAAACTTCCTCTTTCATGGCATTACTTCAAATCTGAACAAATTACTTTAAAGCTGGTATCATTTCTGTAAAAAGACAGTTGTAAAATTGTCTGGAGAAGAATGAACTTCCTACACACTGGTGCAGTAAAATTTATGCCCTAGTAAATAACAAAATGGTCAGAAAGAACACAGAGTCATGGGTGGTCCAGCTGCCCCATGGCCTCATGTGGTCAACAGATCCAGTCTTCAGGAAGAATGACACCAGCTATGACATCCTAGAGGAATTCATTTTTGCACAAAGTGTTTTAATGAATGCCCAAACTGTGTTAGAAATGAGTACAGGGCTTGTCTGCACTCTCCAGCTTCTCCATTAACATCCCCAGTACATTGTTAATCTGATGTTTTATCCTGCCTGGAGGCTGAAGAATATCTGAAATATTCTTGACTCCTCCCTGTTCAAAATAGAAATCAGAGTCTCTCAGTTACCACCCTGAAGTTTGCAGAGGAATTTCTTTAATAAGCATAAGTAAATAATAATTTTCCTATGGAAAATTCAATACATGGAAAATCTAGACCACTCTGCCATGAAAGCAAAGAAGGAAATAAAACAAAACTCAACCATTCACCAGGAGATGCCTCATTAAAATAAGCAAAACCAAGATTATTGTCAGTAATAGATGATTCAGAAGACTTCTAAGTAAGAGATTCCAGAACTGGGCATGGATTCACCTCCTTCATGATGAAAATCACTTGGAAAAACAACATCATTATCTTGAATTTGTTATTGTGTCCACTTAAAACTCTTTCAATCACATTTTTCCTTCAGTGAGTCTGAAAAAACCCAATTTTTCATAACCCACTTCAGGATTCTTCCTCCTCCTCAGAGCAACTCACCATTCCATGCTCCTGAAATGAAGCAAGCAATTGTTCTGCAATGTCGTGTCTCTCTCAGTAATGGTGATATAAATAAGGAGAAATAAACCCTGGGGCAAAAGATTCTATTAGTTGCTCTCATATCTTTACTGGCAGAATAATTGGCTGCACTGTAAGCCTGACCCTACTTGATTTTGCTATCTATCACTTCTGTGGCAGGTTACAATTACTTTCTCCTTTTCCTTCTCTCTGTCTCCTTGTCCTACGTTTTCCTTCCACCTGGGCTTCTGCCATCTCCCCTTCCTACCAAAGTCTGGTACAAAGCTGCCAAAATTCACTTCTTTCTTCACCCTGTCTCCTCTCTTACTGTACCACATAATAAAGTACCGCGGGATGAGGGATTTCAGGAGGGAGAGGCAGCAGCCAGAATACCTGATAGCAAATGAAGTCACCATGGCACGGAGGGAGGCAGGAAGGAAGGAAGGACAGTGCCACTGATGCAGAAGGATCAGCCAGGTGTCATGGGAAAGCTGAACAACAGTGATGTGACTTAGCACAATGAGGGCACTTCCAGAGAGCAATTAAACATTGTAAGAAGAAATAGTCTAGCCTACTTCGAAACTTCTCATCTCTTCCACCTGCACTCCTAACTAGCATGGAGCTGGAATTGTTTTAACTTGGAGGTAGGTGAGAAAGAGGATTTTAGAGATGGAGCTGAGCAGCAGCCAAGTTCAGGGTGCCATTTGCCTGCTGGACCCTGATAATAACAAGCTAAGCCTCTGAAGCACAGCTGCAGGGATCGGCTTGGCTGACATCACAGTCAAGGTCTGTGTGTGCAGCAGGACTCACGGCATTGAGCTCCTTGCCTGCTTCAATATCATTAGGACTTTCAGGGCAGCAAAGGAGTCTTTTTCGGGAGGGGAAAAAAAATTTTTTAAATGCACAGGGGTTTGTTCCCCACAGCTGAAAACAGGAATCTGTAGGAGGAAACAGAGAAGGAGGTTTGGTTCTGGTTTGAAGGGGTTGTCAGGTTTCAGAGCTGCCAAGTGAGCAAATGGAACTCCCACGTCCCTACAACCTGAATGTGAGCAAAACTGGTTTTGAGATGGAAGGTTGCAGAGGAAGGAGAAAGAGGCCGGATTAGCATCACTCCACTGAGCCCAGCAGAGAAGAGCAGGAGTGGATACTGCTGTATTCTGTGACCTGTATTTTCACTGTCCTTTTATTTATTAACAGCCTGCCAAAAATAAATCTTGCAGAGCAGCAACGTGGGCCCTATGAAATTTGCCTGTATTTTGGACTCACCAGTACAGCACTCATGACACAAACACACTCCCAGAGACAGGATGGGAGGCAAATCAGTAACCCCCATGGTGCGGCCCATGCTTGAAATCTCCCCAGGATATCTGGGGAAAATTTCCAGGAGAGGAGATACGTAGGAGCTGACTTTAACCCACAGAAGAGACTCATTTAATGGATTAAGCATAGCCTCTGCAAGAATGATATTTCTTGCCTGTATGTTTTTTATTCCTCTCAAGGTAAACTCACTCAATCCTTACTAAGACACATGAGCCAACACCCCTGTATTTACTTTCCGAAGCATAGAATGTAAGTGTATCAAGGCTCCTGGAATAGATAACAGCAGTTTGCACTCATCTGGATTTGCTCCAGAGTGAATCCAGAGTGAAAAGAAGTGGATAACCACAGTGATTCATGGAGTTCCAGGGCCTCAGGTTCACCCCTGTGAGCAGGCTTCTGGTCCCACAGGCAACAGGAGTGCTGTCAGTGAAGACCAAGACCCTCTGTGCTGTTAATAGGCACCATTTACTCTGTTCTCCTTGTCCATATATCTAAACAGTGGCCTGCTGTCAAACTAGAATGTTCAGTATCTTTAATTAAGGTCTGCATCTTTTTAGAGTAACGGGATCGTTACCTGGCCCAACTGGTGGGAGAAGGCAAAACACCAAGCCCTGAGCACGGCAGCAAGCCAGTCCCTCAAGACTGGCTTTGCAGGGACACCAAAGACAACACCCAGGATCAGTGTACAAAAAATCTACGGTTATCTAAGTTATTCACTTCAGGGAGGCAGAAAGAAGGGAAGGAAAGGGAGGGAAGGAGGGAGGGAGGGAAGGAGGGAAGGAAGGAGGGAAGGAAGGAAGGAAGGAAGGAAGGAAGGAAGGAAGGAAGGAAGGAAGGAAGGAAGGAAGGAAGGAAGGAAGGAAGGAAGGAAGGAAGGAAGGAAGGAAGGAAGGAAGGAAGGAAGGAAGGAAGGAAGGAAGGAAGGAAGGAAGGAAGGAAGGAAGGAAGGAAGGAAGGAAGGAAGGAAGGAAGGAAGGAAGGAAGGAAGGAAGGAAGGAAGGAAGGAAGGAAGGAAGGAAGGAAGGAAGGAAGGAAGGAAGGAAGAAGTTTGCCTCTAATCACTTTGTGCCTTTCAGGTGGTTTGATCACACCTCTTCACCATATGGGAAATGGGAAAGAAATTTGGCCTTTTCTAGCAGCTCTGTACCTGTCTACATCAGGTGACTCACAGACCCGTTGGCAGGGAAAATTCCTGTCAAGCTGGGACAATGTGTTACTCATGTCACTATCCACAGCCCTCAGCCCTGTGCCTGCAGCTCTCAGGCACACCTTGGCAGGCAATATGCCCTTGGGTGGGTGATACAGTCTGGGCTCCCTTAGGCTGAAACACAAGGTATAATTTTAGTACATTGCAAACTATCCATATACATTTACCATTTCCTGTGATTCTCCAACCCACTCAGGCAGGGAACAGTCACCAGCAGACTCTGCTGTAGCTGTGAGAGGTGGGTGGTAACACAGTTTAAGTCTCTTTCAGTCCCGGGGAGTGAGCAGTGCTCAAGTACACCAAGTATCGTTATAGCCTCAATTCCTCGGATGTTTCTCATTCATCAGGTCACATTGCTGTTATCCTCTGCTGTTGTCTGACTCGGGAACTGAGGAAGGAAATTACAACACAAAATTCGAATCAGGGGATTTTTTTATAAGAACTTGAAGTAGCACATAATAAAAATGCTAATAATATGTTGCAATCCAGTTCTCCTGCAGTCAGATGGTTTTGCACCAAGAGGAAGTTGCTGCAGATGCCCTGCAACCTGGTTAGTGTAATATCTGGGCATGAGAGGACATCCCAGAACAAACTGTTCTGCTCTGACTTCCCTAGAGAACGATTAACACTGACGGCTCTTTCCTTTTGGGCTGAGAGGATTTAATAATTCAAACACTGTTACTGCATTCCCATCTGTTTCTGGTCTTCCCTTGCTAGTCCTTGATGATGGGAGGTGTAGGAATCAGGGTGAAGAACAAACCCAAACCAGTGGACAGGCATGATCCCACTTTTTTAAACAGCTCTCAGTCCTCAAAACATTGCTACAGCAACTGCAGTAGCTGTGATGAGAGGCTGGTGACTGGTACGAGTGACCTTCAAGAGGATTAGCCAGAGATGTGTGACTGCCAGTGAATAACTCTATTCATTTATTATGCGTGACGAACACTAAATCATTCTAGTAAGATTCTTTTCCATTCATTCGTTGCTTGAGAATGATTAGCAGCAAATAGCTCATAGAAGCTTTTCCAGTGGAGCTGAGCAAAATGTACAGGGAGAGACAAAAACTTTGTCCCATTCACTTGTGGCCAGCTCCCATCAATAGAGTTGGTCAAATATTGGGGGAAATGGTGGGTCAGTGTGTATCTGTGCAATAAACACATAAATAATCTTTACATCCTAAATCTTATATCTTCCAGTCTCCTGACCAAGCCCATGCTGTTACTGGAGACATTTGCCAGGTTTTTTTCAGATAGAGCAATGGTTACTCTTTGAACCACGGAGTTTCTCTGTAAACTAACACAACTATGGGTAAAATGGAGCATTTCACTTCTCCAGACAGCAAATGGATGACTCTACATCTGTCTATCACTGTGCACACCAATGACTTTTCAAAACTAGCAGGGTTAAGCTGCTGATTAAGACATGAAGCTGCCATTTCCACCTACCCAGAGGTGTTAATACCAGAGCAAAGATGAAAAAAAAACCCCAGGGATGCTGAATCAAAGTAGAAAGCAACATCCCATGTCATGTCACCGTGTGTTGTTCCCCTTTCTCCCCCATGTATCTGAAATATTCCTATGTCATGCTGTCCAGTGTGGTACAAATGAACCACAGGGCTGAAGTGTGGCTAAACTGGATAATACCCAGTATGTCCCAACACTGCTGCATGGAATGCTGCCCTGTCAAGTGTGAGACCCTGGCTCGAGTCCCTGCCACTTGATTTGGAGCAGAAGCTGACCTTCACAGTGTAAGGGATCCCATGGACTGCCTGCAGAACAGGTGAACCACATTTAAGAAAGCATGAGGGCCTAGCAGTTCTCCTACCAGGCACAACTCTGGAGACCTTGCTTATCTTACCTCTTCCCTATGACCTTGAGCAACTCGACATCCCCACTTGTCCCCACTCAACTTGACCATTACTTCAATTTTACTTCTTAGGTAGTGACTGCTATCAGGTTTATCCCAAAGGGACTCTTCTCTCTCTCTCTTTCTCTCTGTAGGCATGACTGAAATTCAAATAATAGCAAATGGATTTTTCTTTTCAACTGCACTTCTAAGTCAAAAGAGGTCATGTGTGCATGTACACAAATAGAAAACCAGTGGGGCTATTTGCTTCAGATGATAATGCTGTATTTCACAGCCTCATCTTCCAGCAGCAAAATTGTTGGCTTTTTGCTCAACATCATATGACTCTTGAGCAGTGAGGACTCTACGCATCTCCACGTGGATTTAACAAAATAATTAACTGTTATTGAGCACAAAGAGAACGTCACAAAATTGCAAAGAGCAGTGCTAAGAATGCAGCTCCACGGCAGAAGAAGAGCAGCTCTCTCTGAGTTGATGATGAGCTGCCTGAATAGCCCAAGCCCTGGCTGCAGCACTGTATCATTTTCTGTCTATTCACAGCTGCTCTTGGCCAGTAAGGACTGGAATGAAGCACAGGGTCTGGATTAGCTCATGCTCATGCAGAGCTAACAATTACCTTTGGTTTTGCCTGTTGCAGGGAACTCCAACAGCTTCCTTCCTGATCTGCACTCAGATTTTCCAACCCTCAAAAATGTCACGTGCGTAGGGAAATAAATTCACAGTGCGAAGTAGTAGGTAAAAAACTTTTGTATTGTATGTGCCGGAGGCATTTCTTGGAGTAATTGCAATTTTCCTAACTTACATCTTTTCTCTGTGTGACCTTACCATTCCTCCTTCTTTTCTCCTGAACTCTATGCCATACATTTTTTTTTCCCAACAGCCATAACATTTATAAATTATTCACAAGACATAGCCATAAGGAATGGCTAATGTTTCATCTTCAAAAAACGGCTTACAGTGCCATCCCTCCAAATGCACACTGGATGTGGGGCTTCCCCAGTACCATTGCCAGAGCTCCAAACGGCACTTCGTCCTTTCCTGAGGGCCACGGGGCCTCCATCAAGATTACTTTGCAAAGATAATCAGTAACAACCTCAGGGTGTTCTGCTGAGTCCACCCACACAGCACTAACCAGGAATTCCCACCGAAAATAATCTGGCTTCTCATGTGAGTAATAATGTATTAATGTGAGAGAAAGAGGACATGTAGTCATTCAAATCAGGAGCAGCCACAGCATTCTAATTAAGGAGGCAGTTTGTTTTCTTCACCCAGTTTCCTGAGCAGACAGATCTCTCAGAGACTAACAACTGGTCTTATCTATGGTTCAGCACTGGAAAAGCACAAGAAAAATGCATTCCAGTCTGGATACCAAAACAAATAAATCTGGCTTTATGAGCAGAATAACTACAAATGGTACATGATTGATTGATTACATGTCATCATCCAACAAGTCCACAGCTAATGAAGCATAATTCTGAATAGATGAACATGAAATGAACACCATTAAATAGCCTATAATAAACATTTTTCTAGACTCTTTTATAAGCTAAAAAATCACAGTAATATTTTATACCTAGACCACTACAACACAGCTAATGAACTCTCAAAAATTTCATAACAAATGTTGCAGTATAAAGAAAAAAAAAAGTATTTTGGTTATCCACTGTGAAAAACTGTAGAAGACCATCCTATCCTGGCTATGCCAGAAACTCCCTCCTGGGGCAGGGAGAGCAGTGCCAGCCACCAGTGAGCTCCAGCCTTCTCTCAGGCGCTTTCCACCTCACTGAGGGCAACACAAACAGCCATTTCCAAGTGGCTACAGTAAATGGCTCAGCTGGCAAATGATCCACTTCAAAACCCGGCAAAGAGTTAAACACAGCAATAGAGAACACAGCACAGGGAGGAGACAGGAGATCCAAACACGTGGTATTAACTGGGCTGTGGAAGTTGGGACACCACGGATACTGGGAGCACCTGGTCTGTGCCAAGCCACGTGGGTTTACTTCAGCTGGAAACCCAAGTGCCAACAGTCTGCTGTCCTCACTATGTGCTGTGTGCTACTTCTGCCTCTGTGTTACCTACAAGGATCATTTTCATGTATTATTTCCCCTCTTGGCACATAACTACCTTTTCCTCAATGCCAGCCAAATGTTTTTCAAACCCAAAACATGCAATCACAAATTTTTGAAGGCAGACAAATTATCAAGTCTGAAAAAACACTACCATTTCTTAAGCAGTGACAAGACTCCCAGGATCAAGATAACACTGAAGCTTGAACACCCATGGGCATATTACAGGACTGATAAAGAAAAATCAAAGCATTTTCTTATTTTGCAGCATCTCACATCCTGATGTATCACAGCACTTTACAACCCAGTGATCTTTCCAATGCATCTACAGGGTTTGCAAAGACTCGGTCTCCATACTGAGAGATGGAAAAGCTGAGAAATGCAAAGAGGGTGTTTCTGCCTATAGAAATTACTTCTCTCAACAACCATGGGTGAATACGTTATTTAGAGTCCTGAAATGGAAAGGATGAAGAAATGCTCACCAGTACTATCATTTTCCATGGATAAGGTAAAAATGCTTCCAACAGCTGAACTTTATGATGCCTCTAAGGAATGATGGTGTTCCCAGAAAACATTTGCAGGATTAGGCATTTCAGGCAGACGCAACCCTTTTGTTTTCCTTTCAGAAATGTTCCTCTTTTTTGTTGTTGTTGTTGTATATGTTCGAGTGACTATTTTTGCAGGTGCTCAAACAGCAAATATCTCCCTTGCCTCTCCCAACTTTTGAAAATCTCAGTATTAATTATAAAGCATTGAATGAAAAAATGAAGCTATTTTTCTTTCTCTAGCCAGTGAGAATCTCAAGAGGTATCCTTGGCATATGGTCTCTGCAGGAAATGGGCAGTTGGACCTCTAAGGACTCCAGCTTGCCAACCTCCTTTTGTACCTCCAACTTCTTCCTGCCACATCACCAGAAGACAAACACCCCCCTTCATCCCTCTGAAATTAGCAAGTGTGGAAGGAAGTAAATTAACACATTAAAACTTGGGCATATGATTGACAGCAATCCATTCATCCCCCTCCAGTAGCTGCTCTTAGAAAGCACAGTGGTGTCAAAGAAGTAACTGCTTTTAGGGGTTCCCTGCTCATATCAGGTGTCATGGGCCGTGCTGAGGTAAACATCAACATTTCTGATGACATGGCACCATCAGACCTGATAAAACTCGTTCCTATGGAGAGTTTTGTCTATCATAGAATGGTGGAGGCTAGAAAAATATTTCTCTTTCCCTGGAGCTTCTCTACATCGCAATTTTGATAGGACCAGTCAGTCAGTGCGTTCTTTCCATTATTACCTTAATAAAAGAACACGAGATCATTATCTCCCAGCAACTGCGCTGACTCTGTAATAGCGGGTTGGGATGGCTCAGTGTGATGGGAAGTTACTCTGGAAATCTTCATGACCTTTCATGCTCCTGGTATAAAGAATACCCTCCCTGTTCACCTCTGTTTATGCCCATCACGTCATACAGCAGCATTTCCACCAGAGAGGACAGCTAGGAAAAAAAGAAAGGCACACAGAAAGAGAGGAAGGAAAAGTGTGTTTCCATCCATATAATTTCTGTTCTTCCAAGGATGACAATCCTGAGATTCAGAAACAGAGTGAAAAAGTACATTCCTACTAAAATTTACAATATCTTTTTACTACAGTCCACCTGAAATAATTTCAGCTACATTTTTAACTGTAGGAGTCAGGTTAAAATACCTTAGCTGGACTGGCTTTATTAGGACCTTATGAATTAAACTGAGAAAGAATGCTTTAGTAGAGGTTTTCTGGCATCAAAGAACTAGCTGCAATAAGCTTTCTTGGACTAAGCTGAATTATTAATGTTGATTATATAAGAGTACCATTCACCTTTCAAATGCTGAGGGTAATTAAGAATCGCTCAACAGAATAGCTGGGGAGAAATCACTCAAACATAACTTTGTTATGCAGCTCCCTTGAAAGAAAAAGAAAACTAAAACCCTGAAAGAAAGGCCGCTCTGCTAATATGCCTGCTTTCAGCAGATTTCAAAGACAAAAAAAAAAAAAAAAAGAAGAAGAAAAAAGAATTATTTTCTCACAAATTACATTTGTAGTTAAACATTCGCTTTCAAGATGGGTTGTGTTTTCAGCACCACAGCATTAGAAAGGAAATGGAAACGTTGCTCTGAATGTTTAATGATACACTGAGCTGCTCTCTTCTAGTAAAATCTCATTTCACTACCATCATTCTGCTGAGAAAGATGCGTTGAATAACGCCAGAGAGCACTGAGCCAGTGCCACGGTATTACATCATCGCTCTTAAATATTCCTCTTTGTGTATTCACAGCATGCTTCCACACATTTGATGCATGAGAAGTGAAAATGGCAGTGAGCTAAAGCACCTCAGTGTTCCCTTCAGCATTAATCAAGCTTCCAGGATGTTAAATGCCTGCAGGGTTACATCCCTGACCCCGCCACAGCACTGCCACCAAACTTTATCTCATGCAGGCAGGAGGTATCGCTGAGTGAGTACCTGATGCGGGCAGCTCGTGCAGCACAGTCACGCACAAGGCTGATTTTAGGTGTGCTCTCTTCCCAGACTATGTTTCTCCTAATCTCTGAAGGATGAAAAAGGACAGCAATAGAATGTATGGACTAAAGAAGTGCTTACCTCTAAAACTCCCAAATGAGCAGTGCCCCAAATAGAAGAGAAAGCAGTGCCTGACTCCACGCCTTCTGCTGCTGCTGAGCCTGCCTCACCCCAGCAGTGGAGCTGGCAGAGCCAGTTGTGCTTGTTCCTGGGATGGGACAAGCCCCCAGAAACCTGCCCCACACCTTCTACTCACAGTCTTCCATCTTTGTCTTTCTTCCCAGCCCCTGTGCCTTTCTCTCCTCAATATCCAGCTATCCTTTCCCTTCAGATTAATCTCAGCTCAGCTGAGCCCCAACATCCTCCCTCTGATTCCCAACATTTCACTCCCTTCTCACTCCAGTCCCTTAACATCAGAACACAGTAACCAACTGCATGCAAACACTCAAGTCATCCCACGTATGAAGAGAAACTGAAAGGAGTAAAACCTTTGGAGAACTTGGAGACAATATGCAGTGCCCCGCTTCCCCCGTGCGCCAGAGGGAATCTGTTGCCAAAAGCTACTTTGAGAGGGTTTCTTTGTTTCTTGGTGTCAGTGTTTCAAAGCTGTTTCTGCTACTTTTCCTGACACTTCTGTTCTCACTCTTTTCTCTCTCCTTCAAGCGTACCCCGGACCAAAACCTAGCAAAGCCTTCTTCCTGGAAGGCAAGGTCTTTGGGTTTGTTTCTGCTACACTTCTTTGCATCTTTCTGCTGAGGGGCCTCTGCATCTGCCTCCTGCTACAGAAAGTTTGCAGCTGCTTTCACCACAGGGCAAAGAATAGAATCATTTAGCTTGGACATCATCTTTAAGATCCTTGAATCACTGTTAACCCTGCACTGCCAAGTCCACCACTAAAACATGGCCCCAGGTGGCACAGTTGGGAGTAGGTCTCCCAGATACCTCCAGATTAGGGGTACAGCAGTAACAGACAGCCTGTAGGAGGCAAGGGAAGGAGAGTGAGGAGAGCCTTGTTCCAGATTTTAAAGATTTTTAGGAAAGTATTTAGATTTTTAAGGAAACTTTGTTTCAAGTTTTTTAATTTAGACATACTTTAGGAAAAAGGGACATAGTAATATTTATTTGGACACTCTCCTGTTTCCCCTGCCTTGACAAAATTCTGCTTCTTTACGCAATTGTTTCTGCCAGGAAAAACAGACCACAGAGCTCAGGATCTTCAAACGGGGTGAAACTTGACTGTGGCTGCTGTTGCTGCCAGTCATGCCTTGGCAGAAGGGTTACACACACAGTAACTGATCCCTCAGGACTTCATCTGCTGAGTCCCTCACCAGCACAACAGCCAGACACATAATACACTCTTGCCATGTGATACTTTAACAAATCTTTTACTGTCTACATCTTCATAGGCTTCATCTCAGCCACCTGGGTTCATGTGTGTGAAAGGGATGAGTTACACAGGCTCTCCTGCATCAAATGTATGATTTCTCTGCAAATCAGTGGGATCTCAGCAACATAACACTGTCCTTTTCCCTACAATACAAAACAGGCATTCCTGTTTCCTTCGCAGGACATAAAAAGCACACCTGCGCTTACCAGGTTGATGTTGCCCTGGAGGAACAGACCAGATCTTGGGGCAAAACTCTGGACCTAAGCTTCAGTCACACTGGAGAACCAGCCCTCATTCCAGTCCTGATGCAGGGACTCTCCTATGTCTTTTACAAGGCAAAATGGAATCCCCATTCAAATTACTTCTAAATTCTGAGGCAGTTCATTCTCCCTCTGGTTTGAAAGGAGGGAGTTCAGGAGTGGTTTTGGGGGAGCAGGAAAAGCAGCTTGTTTCTCAGATTTGAAGGAGGAGAAAGGTATTGCTTGTCCACAGAAAGAGCAAGCAAGCAAGCAAACAAAGGAGCTAGTCTTTACTTCAGAAGATCACATAGACTGCAAGGTTAATAAAAAGAAAGCACAAGAACAGGACTCCACAGGGACACCTAGTCTGGCACTCAGTGCTGTAACAGGCCTGGAAAGTCTGTCTGTCCTCTCTGCAGCTCCAGCAGCCTTGAGCACACAGAAAGCAGCAGCTTGGTTATCAGGCAGTTAAACCAGCCATACACAGGAGCCAGAATATACAGCTCAGCTTCTTGTTAACCTGAATTTGCTTGCAGGACCAAGGACACACAACCTACTTCATGATGGCTGCTGCTCTCATAGTGGTGTCCTTGTGATTTGATTAGCTTACCCTAGCAGGTAATAAATAAGGGGACATGCTAAGCAAGTACATGCATACAGGGAATAACTTCATGGTTGGTATAATCAGGGATGGCTCTGCCAGGTGAGCAATGCTTTCACTGCAGAAACTGACTGTATGTCATTTACTACAGGGCAGGAGAAACATTATGGAGAAGTTCTCCCAGCCTTTGCAGCACAGGATTGCCTGCAGGGAGCAAGTTTCACTTTCCTTAGTTTGCCACACAAATTTATTGCCTTCCTCATGGGGAACACTCAGGCTGATGGCATCAAGCAGAAGAAAAGTGATCAGGAGGGGCACAGCTCCAGGTGCTGGTGAGCTCAACCAGGGCAGGTTGGAAATGCCCTGTCCCTCTTATAAAATCAGCCTTCAGGTCCTTCACATCCTCCCCTCCATGCACTGCAAATTGCAGCTGTGCAGGGGAAGGGTAATTTGGGCCCTTAATTCATCAGTTTATCTTGTAAGCATTTTCCACCAACTCATTTAAAAATGTTGCTCTATATAGAATCATAGGATGGTATCCTAGAATCATAGAGTGGCTTGATTTGGAAGGGACCTGAGAGTTCATCCAGTTCCAGCCCCTGCCATGGGCAAGGACACCTAACACTAGATCAGGTGCCTCAGAGCCCCATCCAACCTGGCCTTGAACACTTCCAGGGATGGGGCATCCACAGCTTCTCTGGGGAATCTGTGGCAGCTCCTCACCACGACACAGTACAGAACACAGATGGGAACATATATCCCTGGCCCTATCCAATCTCAAAATACCGTTGGAACCCCTTTTTGGCCCCACATTTTATGGTATGGTGAAGAGGAGTGCAGGGGGGAGCTCTGGGTACCACCCAGGCTCTGGGGGCTGAGGAAGGTCTGGAAGCCCTGGTGCCAGTTCTAGATGGCAGAAGCAAGACCGCCTGAGGCTGGGCTCCAAACAGCACATCCCTGTGATTTCTCTGTGGGTCAGCTTTATTCCAAAGAGGATGAGGTAATCAGAGTGCACATACTCTTTTTTCCTAAGCACTCAGATAAGCCTGTTTGTAGTATGGGATATCCAATTTCTTGCTTCCCTGCAAAGGACACACACACATATCTGATCATGACCAGTATGCACATATAACTAGAACTGATCCGAACCTGTCCAAGCAGCCAAGAGTTTACAGTGCATTTGTAACGAGACTGTAGAAAAATATGATTGCACTTTGCAAAACATGTGTTAATCTGCTCCATTTTACCTTGGGCGGGCCAATGGTATGTGTTTCATCTTGATAAGGAAACCCTGATCTCATCTGGGACCTTGCTTTTCTAATGTATCCCTAGTAATGATGATGACAAATCTAGACAACAAATAATTGGCATTATTGGGTTAATGTAGCACTTGATGTCCTTAGATCTTTCCATAGATAGACATAAATGCTATAGATGAATCAGACTGCACTGATCATTCACAGTTCACGGTTATCCTTTTCAGGGTCAGTACTTTTCCCATCTTCAGCTCCTCCAGGTGTACAACCACATGTTCTAAAAATCAAACGCTGACTATGAAACTTCCAAATTGGAACTGTTTTCTCTGCCTCCCTGACTAAAAAAAAAAAATAGCCCCAGTGTTTCCACAGTTTGTTGGAAACTCTTTGTGAATCCTAAGATGTGAATGGTATCTAAATTCATGTATTTTTCATTTTCCTGTTGCAAGTTGAGACACAGATTTGCCAAAGCTCTCCTTCCCATAGAAGGTAAATCTGAAGAGTGAGCTGTATGCTCCCAAGTGGTTATTAATAAATTTAATCAGTAATAATTGTCCAAAATAGATGCTTGCAAAGATCAGATTACTTTTGGCTTCACCCCCCTCCCTAAGAATACTCTTTTATTACAGGCAGTTGCAGTGCAAATGACAGTGGTTTTCTATAGCTGCTGTCCAAGACATACCTGGTAAATCAATGCTAGTGGTTAGGTGAGGGAATGCTCACATGATTCATGCTGCTGGGCAATCCAATCAATGCATAATTGCCTCACTGCACAAATCTGCATCTCAGTAAGTGACAGTATGAATGCCAACACACTCTGTTCCCTCATGCACTCACTCAGAATGGCTTTTGAGAAAGAGATCCTGATACCTTTGCAGGCAAGAGTGGATTTAGGCTTGTCCTCGAAATAACTAAGAAGGTAAATACACACCAACATTCTCTCACTTATTTTCGCTGAGTTTGGGGAACAAAATATCTACAAGCTTTCTTCCTAAAGGAGCATGGTGTCCTTGCTTCCACTCCCCCCACTCTGGCTCAGCCCCTTGGCTAAGTGCATCCTTGTGTGTTGCAGCTTGTTCTGGGAATTCATCTGAGATCTCTACCTTTCTGCCTGTGCCTACGCCCATTCAGTGTCTTTCTTCTCCCTTGTCTCCCAGTGAGGATTTCCCCCCTCTAAGGAGAGCAGCATTAGAGACTGAAAGCAAAGTGTCTGCTTCACAGCCCCATCACCCAGGAGTCAGTGGCAGGTTGACCGTAACTGCTGCACCACTTCATCTTCCAGAAGGTTTTGGGCTCTCATCTCCTCCCAGGAATGAATTGTATTGATAGATTCTGATGGCCAAGCAGCTTTCCCATGTTCAATCACAGGCCATGATGGCAAAGAAACCTCAATGAACATGGGGCAGGTAAGCAACCAGGAAAAGGAGTGAAACAATTAAAGGAGATTATGGATAAAGGAGTCTGGATTAACCTGGCATGGTAGAAGCTCACAAAGCTCTTATTCAAGGGGAACCAGAGCTATTAATCCCTTCTCCATCTTCATGGCATTTTATCTCCTGAAAATCAGTGGGAAACTTGATCCTGGAAATATGAAATAGGTTCACTACAAAATGAAGAAGTTGCACTTGTCAGTGAAGCCTTGCAAGCAGGAAGAAACAAATGCTTATAATTCCTGAAAACCAAGATGAAACATGGATCACTGGCCAGCAAAAAGTAAAAAGGAACAGAGTAACACACATTGTTCAAAGTGCAATCATATTTTCCCACAATGCCTCTGAGCGAAGGATGCATTGTTTAATTTCTGATTTCAGTATCTAAGGACCCCTGCAACCAAGAGCTTGATCAGGCTGGAAGGAGATCATTAAATGAGTATCTGCCTTCACCATCACAGTTACAGGAGAGACACAATTTCATCTGTTTTCTGCAGAAGTAATAAAATATTTTCCACTATTGACTCCTACTTAGCTTTCAGAGCTTAAAATTAATAGGGAAATTTCCTGGAGTTTCAAAACTCTTCCCATGGAAATTTAGGACAGCTCAGATATTTGAATTTCTTCTTTAACGAACCTATTGGTTCAAATTCATGTCTCTGCATTAATTTACTCTGAACACAACAGTGCCTTTCCCAGCACCTTTTCCCATCCTCGATCTTCCAATGCCGCCCTCAAACTGTCTCTGTCAAAACTTCTCCTCCTTTTATCCTGCTTCTCTGAAAAGCAGGAACCACCAAAAGCAAAGTCTTGCTGACTTCCTTACATCACCTTGTTGACACAGTGGCATTCTCAATACCTCTAATGAAACATTTGCCAGCATGCATCCTTGCAAGGATCCAACAAGTATGTGCTTCTGCTTACCAGCTTGCTGAGATGAGCTAATCACACAGTTCCACACAAAAACCTGGTGGTCAATACCTTTGGGTTGTGCCTCTAGCTGATTTCAGGACAGGACTGTTGCCCCTCTGCCCAGGTAAGTGAGACACCATTTGAAATCATAAGCAGTCTGAGTAAGGTGACCTACCAAGTGCAGTTGGCACAGTGTGAGCCTCAAATATGGAATATTAAACCCCCATTGGATTATGTGGGTGGTACAAAGCTTCCACAGGTTAAAGAAAAGTCTTGTTATCCTTTAAAACCCATCACTTGAGTAGGATCTGGAGCCCACAAGATAATCTCTGTGGAAGAACACCCATCAGTTGTCATTAGTGTTTCTGACAGCTTAACAGACACAGAAGTGACAGGCACTGAATAAAAGCATTTCTAAATACATATCTTCTGCTTTAGTCAAGATTTATTGCAGAGATTATACATGATTGCTCCAGTTTTCCTTTAGAGAACCATCACTATGAATCAGCATCCAAGAGCCCCCTTCATAACCAATGTTTAGATTGCAAGAGTTAATAATTGAATGAAATCATTTCTATATTTAAGAAGGGAGCATATAAATCTTCATCCAGATAGTGGACAGGGTGACTCACTGTGCTATTTCTCCTCCTTCCCTAACCCCTCTCCCTTCCTCTTCTTGATTCATATACTTGGTTACTCACAGCCTATAGCTGGTAAAAAGAAAAAAAGCCATGGAAAATAAGGGGATTTGCTCCTGTTTATCTTCCTCCATTGGAGGAACGACTGCCTAAGTAAAAAACCAAGCTGAGGACTGAAAGGAGTCTGAATCCCAGTCTGTTTGGAGGGCACGACCCAGCTGAATCTTCAAATCTCTGTGCTGGAAGATGACTGCCAATGTACACAAGAAACAGGAGGAGGATGACCTTGGACCTTCACAGTCTGCTTTCTCCCATGCCACAGGAAAAAGTGCCTATAAATATAGTTTCAAAGAGTGCAACCTATGGTTGTACAAGTTGTTTTCTGGGTACAGAGCTGTTCAGAGACGTCAGATCTCCTTTTCTGTCTAAATCACATCTGCAATTTTATTTACACCATAGTATGCTAGAGAAACCTGAAAACTTAGACACTCTTTAACAGAACAAACACCTTAATATTTCTTTGATCTTCTCGCCATATAAACTGCAAATATTTCTACACAAAACATTTAAGATGAGCCATTAAAACAAAAAATATAATTTACTTAAGTGAACTTTAAATAAGGCCTGGTCAATGGAACACAGCATTACTATTAATTTACATAAAATACATTTTTCAATATTATTATAAATGACTGATTCCATAATCACACCTATATGTTACCCCCAAACTTATACTTTATATCTTTTCTATATCTATATCTTTTATATCAATTAGCCTGTTTTCTTGGGGTTCCAAGCCTGAGACATGCTGAAGACAATTTTATGTTTCAAGGATAAAATTCTTCTAATTTATATTCTCACTCAGGTCTGTTCAAAGCAGTGGAACAATTAGCTTCATATACCAGTTGTGTTCACTGGCCATATCTCACCTTTACACTTTAGCTCAACACATTTTCCTTTCATTCCAGCTCTCATTCTAAAAGTGATAAATTCATTTTTTATAGGGTGCTTATTAATTCAGCTATGCTGTCTGAAATTGGTATGATAATTTTTGTTCTCCCTAAAATCTTCACCACTTTAAAAGCCAGAGCAGTTCTGATTTTGGACTGTCATTGCCTGAACATTTATTGGTAGGAAGAGTAAATGGATCATGAAGAACTATGTGTTAATTGTTTCAGAAATCAATATGCTCAACATGAATATCCCAAAGCAAAGATTGTCCTTTGCTGTGTCAAACCACAGATATTTTGTGCTCACTTGCTTTTTCCCCAGCTCTGAGTACACCGCAGACTTATTGCCCTTCTATTCCACTAGTGGTTATGATCAGAGTGTCCTGAAAGCTTAGATGCAATAAATATTGGGGTAAATGGACCCACTGGCAACAGAAGAGCTTGTGCGTAAGTCTGACAAATCAGCTACTTTCGCTCCAGACATGGGAATTAATTATTTTTAAACAGTGCTTTTTTAACTGCAGGAGACTGAAAGCCTTATTTCTTCAGCCAGCTGTTACAGCACTCCCCAGGCAGTGCTGCACACAATACCTGCTGTGGGGGTTGTATTCCTGTCGTACTGTTCATCTCCCCTGCAAAGGCACTTGCCATTTTAAGTTCAAGCAGAACAAAAGCAAATGCCAACATTTTGGGGCTCTGAAACAGCATGTCCCCTTGTACCTTCACCAGAAAAGGTAATTTTCACCAAAGTCAGTATGTAATGTATGCCTGATTTAAGACTCAGCCAGATACTGAATTAAACTGACTTATTTTAAGTCACAATGGTGAAATCAGCATCCCCGCGTTATTTCGCACTCCTCCATGAAGGCCAAATGCCTTTTCCTTCCGAAGTCTGTGTCAACTTTGAAACCATTTACTTTTCCAAGTGTTTCTTCACAGAACAATTTGCTAAACACAAACTCCTCATCAAAATAACCTCAGGAAAGCTGTTAGTCCGTTTGGTCACAGATGGCTCATACTGCCAGATCCAAGCATTTGCTTTGGAGGTCACATTACAGGACAGCTACTAAGGTATTGCTCCCCTCTCCTGGACACCAGGCTTTTGGATAACATTCATTTTGCTGTTCTTCCAATGAAATAATCAAGGCCATCTCCTGGAAGCGATGCACCTGCCCATGGCCACTGTAGGACATGAATATCATCTGGTTTCCTTCACTTGCCAGCTGGCCAGAAGGAGATCATCTCACTGCTGAAAGAAACCACAAAGTTCCGCGCTCCCCGCGGCGCTCACGGCTCCTGTTCTGCCACGCTGTGTCCATAGTTACACCAAATCACTTCATCACAGTGGGCAGCTGAGCAAACGACAGCCACCCCAGGGGCTTTGTCCGACAGCCGCTTCACTTGTGCACTTGACCAAATTACAAAGACTTCCTGACCACTACTGGGATGAGCCAAAGTGAGGGCTCGTATCAAATTATTTTAATCTACATGTACAGGAATAAAAACGATGTGATCCGCTGTTAAGCACAGGAGAACATTTATCATGCCATAACTGTAAATGCCATGTTGGTTTTGTATCGCTGTGCCTCTCATTATTGGAGCAAATGAGGCTTGGGTGACATCGGCTGCCACATTCCAGCTGCTTTTTGAAGCGCCTCCACCTGTTGTTTTGCCCTTCTTGGACCACAAGCAGTTACATTTAATGAATCCTTGTCATACCAGAGGAAGATCATTGTCGAACAGCTTCTGTCACACAGACAACACTCAGGATTTACATAATTTTCACTCAACAGCTCCCAGGGTTGGGCTGAAAGAAGCCTGCTGTCCCTGGGATTCCTGTGTGGCAACCAAAAAATGAGTAAATAAATAGAAGAGGAAGAGAAGAGAAACACGGCGTTCTCAGATTCCAAAATAACATCAAGAATGCATCCTGGATTAGTCCACTCTCTACCCTCAAGTGGAAGAGGAAGAGTCGTGCTCTCTCCCTCCCCTACCCGAAACTGCTGCACCCTCCCCTACCCGAAACATTTGCTCCATACTTCCTGGCTATTGCTCTAAGGAAAGTGCTTTCTGTCCTTGGACGACAACCAGTGACCACAGGCATTGCCCCACAGGGTGTTAGATGCTGGCAGCACAGCCAGCCTGCCCTTCAGGTCACCACTCCCTGATGCAGAGCAGGATGGCACCTCCCTGGAGCTGATCTCCAGAGTAGGTGCAGGGGCACAGCAATGGGCATCTCCCTCTATGTCACTTGTATGGGAACGTGTCAAGGACTCCTTGGCCAAAAGGATTTGTCTTCAAAGATATGGATCTTGGAAAGTGAGACATCACTTCTGGAGAACAGCTAGAAAAAAAATAAGCTTTGCAACCTTTTATTATGTTTTACCCATTTAATCCTCCATCTTGCCCAGCTGTAACACATTTCTGTTTCTCCTTCACCTCTCCGCTATTGTTTTGTTACCACGTCTGTCACTGCACTTTTGGCAGATGCTGCTGCAATCTTCTTGCTGTAGAGTCCCATTAACTTCAACAGTAACTTCAATAAATAACTTATTTCCCTTAAGATGCTCAAAGGCCTGCCTTTGGTAATTTTCTTTTTTGCTTAAGTTTGTCATTAGAATTTATTGCAAAACATCTGGACGTTCCCTCATCTCATTTTTTTCCTGCATGGTTCTGTTTTACTTTTACTTCACACTGTAGCTCTTCTGTACTTTTTACTTATTTATTTGCAACTTTGGTTAAATGTCTTGTTTGGTTTTCCAACAAAACAAATGTCATAAATTGAAAGAAATGTCATTTGGAAGGGAATTTTGGTGGTCTCTAGCCCAGCCCAACAACTGAAGCAGCACTACCACTAGCACTAGAGCAGGCCACCCACAATTTTGTCCAGTCATGCCATGAAAATGTCTCCAGAGGCTTTCCATGTGATCTTGGCTAATGGGGTGCAGTGATGCACATCCCTCCTGGCCTCCTCACCCCTCTGTGGGAGGAACAGATACTCCTCAGCAGGAATGGGGCTGGTACAAGAGAGTCATCACTGGAAATCAGGGAATTCTGTGGCCATCCAGCTGGGTTTTTTTACTTCAGCTGATCACAGATCCACCAGAAGTCAAGGGAAAGAAAAAGGGAAGACTGGCAAAGGTACACCACCAAGTGCCCTCTGGACCCAAGCATGCACACCCCGAACACTACACTTCTTAAAAGCTATGAGGAGAAAAATGGACAAAGCATAGGCAAGCAAGCCAAAGTCTGCAGTGGGACAGGACTCAGGAACAGGACTGCAAACCAAGAGTTCTGTCTATTTCTTCATATGGCCAGAACAAGAAAAACAATTTCCCATATATGTTAACAGAAGGTTTGAAAATGTTTCTACATATTAGTGCTCAGACAGGTGATCCACAGAATACATGCACCATTCCAAGGGAGCCAGTTAGGAAAAAATACACTGGAAAAGATTTGGCCCCGTTGAAGTGGTTACATAAACAGTGCAAATGTTTTGATTAATAGCTAAGAGAATCATGTTGAAAAGGGAGACACAAATTAACTCCAAAAGGTGGAATATCCCTTTTACAAAAGGAGATGCATATTGTTAACCTGAAGAAATCAAACTTAAGGTGATTTCAAAATATTATGGGAATCCCCAATACATCTCAGTCTCCCTGTTTTGAACCACAGTCATGTAATTGAAACCACATTAGCTTAATGTAAATCATTATTTATGCTGATATAAATAAGAGCTGTTCAGATACAACGGATAAAGAATTAAGTTATACAATGAAGAAGGATGTGATAAGTTGGTTTCTAATCTCAAAAATGGAGATAGGTTGATTAACATCTGTTTGTGAAACATTTTAGCCTGCTGGAGCTGCCCAGGTCAGATTAACCTTACAGAGGGAAACTACCTGCTGAGATGCAATCCAAATGGAAGTTGTTCTTTACATATCCCTTCCTAGATCTGGCCTAAAATTCAGAGGCTCTAAAGAAGGTTTCATAAAAATAAGTTGTGCTGAGAAAAATAAGAAGGAAAAGGCTGCTTGGAAGCTTCCAACAACAGACAAATTGATTAAGTGGTTTTTGCCTGGTAGTGAGCCACACTAATTATTTCAGTGGTGCTTTATGGAGTTTATAAAGCTGTTATACAACTACAAGCACAGTTACTATTATGGATAGGGGGAATCTACAAACAAATCTAAAGGAAGGGGGTCACTTGAATCCCATGATATTAATCTGGGCTGGGGCAGGAATGCCTTTTGCTTCTTGGGATTCCCCAACCACTTCTACAAGATAAAATGGGAAACACTTTCTACAGCTAAGCCCTCATGATTGCCATCATCCCTTCCCTCTGGTCATTCTTAAAACATCACTGGAAGAGCTTTTGGTGTGAGTAACAAAGCACAGTGGATTCTAAACTCAAAATAATAGGATGTGATTTACCATGAAACACAGACAACTTCAGCTAACACAAATTGCTTTCAAAGGCTTGGATTTCAGAGGCTGGGGAAATTCATGCCATGAGGGGCAGAGCAGAGCTTCCACTGGGGTTTCTTTCTGTAAGACGCTTGTTTGCACACAGAGAACTGCTCTATGAACCAAATCAACACACCAGAGGGTGGGGGATTTGCTTCCCCACTGCACCAGTGCTCCAAAGGGACTCACTACTGTCAGCTCAGCTGGGGAGCAGCTCTGGCTCAGGGCTGTGGTGAAACACACTGCCTGGGGCTGGGCACTGTCAGTAAGGAGGGTATTGCAGTACTGCTGAATTGAAGCTGGAGAAACAGACCATCCTCTTCTACATCATTCGACTGGCAGCTGGCTTTGCAGGGACGGTTCAAAGACAATTCCTGGGCATTTTCCAGAAGATGGTTGACTCCAAAGGCTGCTTCCCCAACAGCAAGATGGATGATGTGACATCAGCAATCATTTTTCCTCACAGTGTACCCCAAAACACCCCCGGAAAGCCTGGAGCCCTCAGGCAATCCCAGCATTCCTCATGCCACATCCACCTCATCCACCTCCCATTTGCTGCTGGAAAAACACCACTCAGTCTGGGGAGAACAGGACATGTGCTACTTCAGATTATTTGATATGAACACACAAACACACATGCCCCCAGTATGATAATTATGACCCAGGGTTTACACAGGCAGAAACTAACCTTGGAGATGGCATGACCTCTACCCAGCATTTTCCAGAGTTTTGCGGTAATCCCATGTGTTTCATCTGTTCTTGAAATTTGCTTTCACTTTGGTTTAAAACAGCCACTAAACAGAAATTTCCAGCATTTTGAAATTTCCAGGAAAGGAAAAATCATAGTCCTGGAGTCATCTCTGACCTGCTGCTCCACAGCCAAGGGCTCTGGAGCTGGGTGTCTCTGCCTGGGAAGCTGGTGGGCTGGGAGCCTGCAGACCTGATAGGAGGTGGTAGACACCCACTTTAGTTTTTCTAGACCCATTTCCTGTGATGGACCATTTTGTAGAATGTTTTTATTTTAATTAATTGCCCTTCCTAATGTGGGAAAAAAGCAAAAGCAATGCCAAGCCTCTGGATCAATTCCAGTGCTGAAGGAAATTGCAAGCCTCAAACAAACAGCTTGTCTTTGAATAGTAACACCACTGAAAAACAAACAAGTGAAAAAACTCACCCCACTGATAAGGTTACCTTGTTACAGAGTGAGGAAGAGTCCCCGTGATCTGTGTGGTCTGTGTGGAGTTTATAATGCTGAACAGTTAGAGCCACTCTGCCACTGTATGGTGAGAAATACTTGTGCTCAGACTGGGGAGAAAGATAATTTAAAAAAAAAAATCTGCTTCAGGACTTATTACTAGTTTTCTTTTGAATTCCCTCCACTATATTATTGCTAATTCCATCATTTTTTATGAACTACATTATTTTAAAATGTCCATTCCTCAAAACTACACAAAGCATCTTCCCTTTCAGGCATCACAAATTCACTTATTCCCATAACTCCCTCCCCTCAAACAAGTGGCTGAATGTCCCAGTTCTGCCAAAAACAAGGAATGGGCCAAGCAAAATATGGCAGAGGTGCCAAGGAGAAAGAATTTGCTGAGTGCCCTCAGGAAACCCAGAACAGGTGAATGCGGCACGCCCAGATGAGACAGTGCTGAAAGGGCAGCATGGAGACACGGCGGCAGAACAGGTGGTGCTGGAAGTCAGGCCAAAGCAGAGTCCCATTTTATTTTAAAGAGGAACAAAAGTGTCTCTCTCTGAACAGGGTTTTAGGACTTTTGTCTCCCTTGCAAGTGATAAAGGAGAACTGTAAACCTGCAGAAGTTAGACACAGTTTAAAAGGGCCCAAAATGACAGAGGATGTATCAGTATAAAGGTCAGTTTAGAGAGAAAAATATTATTCTCAATTTAGCTGCAAAGTTTTCCACTCAAAAAGCACAGCTTAAAGCCTCCCACCTAACCTTTCTCTATTAAAAAATGGTTGGAGTCCTTTGTCTGCAAGCCAAGCAAAACAAACTCCAAGAGCTGATTTTTTTCATAAATCATGACAGCATCACTCTGCAGAAAAGAAAACCAGCTTGGGAATTTCAGGGCTCACCGAAACAACTGAGTCCAGGGCTCAGTCCTGGAGAGAGATGCAAAAGCCCAACCCAGCTCTGCAAACAGAGGTGATGAGAGATTCCCAGCCATTAATCTTTGACAGCAAAGCATCATCTTTGAAATGAGAAGCAATTGCAGCCACGATCTCAGGTTCACCTCACCTCTTAAACTGTAAATTGCACAGATCAATCTTATGAGGAATCCAGAGGACAGAGTGTCTGATTTCAGTTTTACACATGCTTTATACAGGGTTGACCAGATAAGTCAAAGCCAATTTCTACAGTGAACTTAATACTGTTTCTGTACACCAAGTGTATATTTCTAGTGAGTTTATGGACACAGCCACAGCGAGAGCAGATTTCTTAGTTTATGAAAGATTTGACAAAATGGGATTTCAGCTCCAAGTAGAAGAAGTCTGGCTGTGTTTTAAAAGATGTTGAAGAAATTTAAGAGAACCATATTTAAGATCAAACAGGTTTTCATTCCAGACATTGAAAAGTATTTTTAATATCTTAGTTACACTGAAGAATATTGCAAACCAAGACATTTCCAACAAAAAAAAAAAAAAATCCAAGTGTTTTATTTTGAAGCTCTAGAGGGATTTTCTTTCCTTGAATACTTACAAAAGTTTTTGCTAAACAAAACACACAAAACACTTAGAAAAGGCACATATCTGAGCATTACTGAATCTGCTCTTCACCCTTTCTTCTCCAGACTTTTTCTTAAGGCTTTGATTCCTATGATGTCTGAGTGCCTTACTACAAAGAACGCCCGGCATCCCTCTTTTAGAGGAGGAGGAAATGAAGGAGGAGGCCCAGTTACACGGAAGCAATTTGCTTAGGATCAACCAGCAATAGCAAAACAGATAGTAGCACCCTGTCCTGCCCTATGTTAAGAAGCATTAGATTCCACTAATCAAAACATTTTGCCTGCAATATGCAAAGCTTCATGAAAGGATCTGTATTTTCTTTTTTTATTTGATGGACTTCATGTCATGTGTGCCAGTAGAGATCAGGCAGACAGGCTGGGAGTCTGTATCCTGGACATCTTTGTGGCTAAGGATTTCCAGAGGATTCTGCAACCCAAGCAAGTCCAGGAAATAAAGAGCATTTGGGACCTAGGCACCAAAATTTATTTTCTAGAGCTTTCTGAAAAGCACGCAGAGCAGGCTCCAAACCTTTTACAAACATCACTGTGAAGATGTGAGGGATTGGAAGTGTTTTGGAACACTTAACCATGTCCATGTCCTTTAAGGAGGAGCTTGAAAACATGGCCACAAGGATCTTCCTGCAAATAACTTTCCTATTTGTGTAAAATCTGGGATTATGGACACAAGGGCTGAAAACAGTGCCAATGACCTTAATAACTGGCTTTCTCTCACCAGTATTTTTGTGATTTTTTTTCAACGTAGCTATTAAAAAAAAAAAAAAAAAAAAGGGCAGTAAAATAAGTGAACTGAAACCGTAAGTCTGGGGTGCTTCGGCATTTCTGAAGGTTTGTGGCAGACTTCACACAGGATTGGTTCAGTTCCCCCATTGTTTGGCCGCAATTTTTAGAAGTTTCATGGGGTGAGTGCAGACTTAAGGGCAGGGCTTGATCACAAGGCTCCAGCAGGAGCAGGGCTGTTGTAAAGTGATGTTCAGGGTGCAGGGCTGGGAGCTGCCAGCTGAATTTGCTGGAACAGCCATGGAACAGAAACAAGCCATGATGCAAACAGCTGAATTCATATTTTTTTTTTTATTTGAGATCATTTTCAGACCACTTCAAAAAACTATTCCCTGCTCATTCCATTACAAAACGTGAAGTTTACTCCAGAATGACTCACACTGTCACCAAGGGAGAAGGTATGATCTGCCACATGTGTCAGAAAAGGCCTATGAGGTAATTTTCATTCTCTCAACATATGAAAACTATTATTTCCTCACATAATGAAAATGCAAGGATGTAGGTGGCAATTCCCAGATGGACACAAAAATGAAAAGATCTCTGGTGGATTGCTAATCCCGTTTTGAAGAAAAACAAATGCATTTCAATCATAATGAATATTTCCGTGTATGGGAAGAAGGTTTTCTCATCTGCAGCATCCACATAACATTTGGCAATAACAGCATAATCCAGAATTCATATGTGAGTGTATCTCATCTCTGATGCTCACATTTCATGATGAGTTGAGCTACCCAGGAAATTCAGGTGCCATAAAGGGTAAGTATCCACACAGAGCATATCTTTTGCTTCCTCTGTAGTTTTATTACTCTTTGGTACACTTCCAGATCATATGAAATACAATCTCACTCACCAAGTTTTCTGGACCCTCAGCATTTGAAATAAGCACTCACAGATGTTCCCTTTGCTCTCCTTTAAGCATGATGGATCCCCTCACTGCAGGCTCTCCACTGAGGTACAGTTGTTGTCTCACTTTGAAAGGAATTTCAGAAAACATTTCAGTTCATCTGTGGAATTTTCCATCTAAATGTTGTTATTTATTTGCATTGTCACCATGCACCAGAGGCCAGACACTTGCAAGGGCCCTTCTCTAAAAGTACTAATGAAACTTTTATGTCCCCACTGCAAGTTTCCTGGCCGACTGTGACAAATCAGAACCAGCATTTTTTTATTTTTAATTACCTCAAACTAAAAAGAGGGAGGGAAAAAGGAAGTTTTCAGGGAAAGGAACCAGGACTGAGGATTTGTCTGGTGAATCAGTAGGGTCAGTGCTGTAACTCTGCCCTGTGAAAGTGCCACTGAGACAGACAGCTGAGGATCCATGCAATTGAGCTCTCAAACCGTGAATCTTTCAAGCAGCATTTCACAACATCCAGACTGGGAGCATCTCTTTCCCAAGATGGGAAAAGACCTCCTGATTTTAGCCTTCAGAAACACACACAGTTGAACAAACAAGGTGAATATTTCACGTGTGCTGAGACTTGCTTTGAGTGGAAGGTCATATACCCAGAAAGGGCTTGGTGGGCAGGGGTAGACCTCACCTCCTTTTGCTACTGAGGTGCAAACCAGATGCTATTTGCACTCCAGCACTGAAGGGCTTCTTGTCCTTTGGAGGGCTCCTGGGGCTCTGATGGCCCTTGTCAAACCCTCAGGGCTCAGTTCAAAGAAGCCCTTGGTGAAGCAAGAGAAATTCCACTACTTCACCAGCTCACACCAGATGAGAGTTACACAGATTGCAAGGCTGGGTGGCCACCATCAGACCCATATGCTGAGAAATATTGAGTCATTTTGGAAAGTGTGGGCTGCTGCACACAAACTCATGGAGAAATAAGTACATGGCTTGCGTGCATACACCAGCCTGCCTTAGTGGGCAAGCAAGATTAGAGAGAGAACTGGAAGAGGAGCCTCATACTCAGCAGCAGGGCTCAATTTCACAGCAATAGGCAATCAACTCATTTACTCTCCACACTAGCACTGATTGAGGTGGCACAGCTGGCAGAGCCCAGGTCTTGTGCCCACTTTACAGCACAAGTTTGCTGCTCTCCTGGGTTAAAGAATCCCACTGGGAGACACAAGCAGGACACAAATGGAACAGAGTGTCCCCACAACAGGAACCCAGCGCAACTGCTGGAGAGGCACAGATGCCCAGACAGCCATCATCATTATCATCACCATCATCACCATCATCATCATCATCCTACCACCTGCCCAGGCCAGAGCTGCACAACAGCTCCTTTACTACCCTGCATCTAAATCCAATTCTGTGCTCAAAGAAGCAGCAGAGAATACCACCAGAAGCCAGTGCTACAGGCCAGAATGACTCTCTTGCCCCTCAGACCAGCAGCACACCCCTCCAGCTCCCAGCTTCAGTGCAAAGTGTCTGCTAAGCCTGCCACGAGAGCAACCAAAGTCTGTTCCACAAGCTGGGATTTCACACAGCAGCTCAGTGCCAGGGACACAGAAAAGGCTGTCCTCCAGTTTTCCTCAGCAACAACAGCAGTGATGTCCACAAAGCTATGGGAAACAGCAGAGGAATACAACTCCTGGGCTGGTTTTCATACACATTTCCCTTATCTCTGGCAGATGGGTGTCCTGAAGGATGATAGCACACCAGGCACCATCAAGGAGCAGGAGCAGGGAGAGCATGGCTGGCATGGAGCATGGGCTCAGTGACTGTAGCAGCAGAGTCACAACAGGATGTGCTACTTGTGGGGGTTTGGGGATGCAGGTAATCAGTCAGATTTAAGAAAGTTTTGCAGAGACAGCAAAAGACATGCCACCTCTGCAGTGTTTTGAAAAAAAAAAAAAAATTAGGCACCTGTTCCAAATGGGAAAGTGTTCCTAAAGGAAATATTTTTCAGAAGAGATTAAAAAGATTTTGACAACTCAACCTATTTTCTTCCAGTTCTTGGATATTTACTAGCTTACCAACATTTTTCCCACCCCTGAGAATTCACACAGCCAAGGCAGAATGCCAATGCAAATACTCAATCTGACTCTTCCAACTGAAAAATGTAATGAAAAGAGGAAATTTCGGGGGGTTAACTCAGCTCATCTGCAATGGTGGCTTTTATTCAAAATGGACCTGAGCCAAGTTTCCTCGCTCTCTCCTCCCTCCTATCAGGACTGTGCTGTCATGGGAGCCTGAGACTCCACATGGAGTTTCTGCAGAAGGCCTGTTTTAGGAGGTGAAGCGCCTCATAGGTGCAGCTTCCCCTTGCCTCAAGTGGTGATCAAACAAGAACCTTGGGGGCCCAACTGCCCTTGTACTCGTGCCCGTTCTCTGTGCACTGACGTCAAATGTGCTGCACATTTGTGCTGGCATAAATAGCAAGGAAGGAGAATCAATTCCTGTTCAGCCAAACACAGGTCACTTCCATCCTCTGGCCAAAAGTACTCTCAGGATAGCATACAATTTGGTCCATTGATTTTAATATATTGGCATTTCCTCCCTCTTACTGTGTGAACACATTGTTTACAATTTCAGTAAGCCACTTTGGAAAACACTATTATAAATCAGGATACATAAAAGCTTGTCCTGTTTGCCTCCAGTGTCAGACATTGCTAGTGTGGGAGGTAGGTCAGTTGGGGATACAAAAAAAACCTCAGCTCATGCCTTCTTCACTAATTCCTTAGTGTTTCGGGTGGGTTTCTGAAATTCCTTAGCGCTTCTGGACTGTAAATCTGTTGAGCATTACAACAATCACCCAAGAGGAGTCATGTTCACTGGAGGTATTTTAATCTATTAATTCATTTACAGTAGCCACCAGTATCCCTTTAAAGTGGCCATCACTCACACACTGAATCTCTTGGCAGGGAGGCCTTGTTCATTTGCTGTTTGTGTGTTACTTTAAACCAAAGACTAAAAGGATAATCTGGATCCAATGTGTATTCCGGATTGGTTTGGCTCTTTTGCAAAGGGTAAGCACGGAGCTTCTCTTCAATTAGCAGAAGAGGAGGCAAAGCTGGAATTGCTCTATGAATTGCCTATAGCATTTGACGAGACAGCGGAGGATACGGCCACACTTTCCAGATCAAAATGAGTCACCTGTTGTCTGCAGGAGCTCATGCCAAGAATGGCCAGATTTGAGCTCAAGGGAGTGCTTTCCAGAGGACTTCAGCCAACAGCTGTTTCCCTTCAGCTGGACTGTGCTGAGAATCTAGCCTCAAGTTAAAGCATGAAAAAGAAAAAGTGGTACTAGATGCCAAAAGACGTGTGAAGGCCAAATTTCCCAATAAAATGAAAACATGGATTGTGTCAATTATCTATCCTACTTTTCTGCTCACACACAATTCCCAGTGTAGCATGGTGATCCCGTCAGGCAACCAATCGACCAATGGAGAGTGCTGGAAAGTTGCTGCTTCTTCAGGAACAAATCAGAGGATGAGTCTCACTAATACATTCAGATTCAGATGTTCAAGCAGTTTTAAAGTCCAGGGATTGTTTGGGAGAGGTAATTTCCATAGTGGCCAGTGAAAAGGCTAAAGTAAGGATGAGGGTATGTTAGATCAGTGTCCTGCTCCATCACAGACTACCTCTAGGCATATTGCTTATTTCTGACCTCACAGCATTATAGATGTCTGACCAGCACATCCAATTGTGGTGGGATCTTGGTGCTCTGAATCTTCATGGATCTGGAGCTTGGTCAGTTTAGTCACCTTTTTGTGGAACTGTGAAAAATGCTTTCCTCCTCCATATAGGACTTACTGTGAGAATAGCTGAGGAGCACAGAGCTCCTCCCCACTTAAGGCCACAGCAGTGAACTGTCTTCCTTGCACAGCCTGCAGCAATTTTAGCACCCGTGATAAAATCTCAACCAGAGCCCACACTGTGCTCTCTAAATGGCAAGTCACTGCGGAGAAACAGCTCTTGAAACCCTTCCTATTACCACCTCACAAACATAACCCCATTCTATGCAGGATCTTAGTCTTTTCCGCTGCAATTAACACCAGAAGCCTTCAGATGGTCGGTGTAGGATGCAAGAGTAAATATCCTGCCTTGCAGCTGTAACAATTGGCCAGATTCTGCAGAGATTACAGCAATCGACTGCCCGGCAGAGCAGCTCGCTCTTAGTCCCTGCTCTTTCCAGAGGCACATGACTACCACACCTATCATGCTTTTTAGCATCTTTGCCTCTTTGCAAGCAAGCCAGAGTGGCTTATATCTCATTTTAAGAAGCCTCCTCAACCTGCCTCCCTGAAACTGGTGATTCCCAACATGGACAGAGAGCAGAAAGCAGCTGTAAAATGTTAATTTCTGTGTAAAGACTGAAAACAATTTGTGAAGCCAGAATTCTTCTAAACAATTATCACTGATTCAAAAGAAAGACATCTTTTCAACAGATTTTAAAACCAGGAAGGATCACTGATCAAGTCTGACTCCTAGTAAAACACAGGTCAATGATTTCATCCAGTGAAGCCTGTGTCCTGCCCATGCATGCAAAATGAGCCTCCCAATTAGTACTGGTTAAAGCCTTCCAGTGCAGTATCAGGAGATGCTATTTCATTGGAAGTGAAATGTGTCAGTTCCAATTATCATTTCATTTTAAAAAAAGTATCCGTCTACAGATTTCCAGGACAGGCCAAATGTCGAATTTTCCTTTTCCTTTTTTTTGTGTTGGCTTTTTTTTTTGTGTAATTTCTTGGAGGAATATAGAAGCATAAAAAATAAAATGTTTTGATGAATATTTAGCTTTCAGATGAAAATTAAATAAGTGTACTTACTCTTCTCTTCAGAAAAAATGGAAAACCTGATTCTCACAGTGGCATCCACAAACCAAATGCAAGATCATACACAGACAGTAACGGGATTAGCAGATTCATGGCAACATTCACACTCCTTTTTATGCAGTAACACCATGTTTACACCCACATGAGTAAAGGCAGTAAGGACAAAAGCCAGTTATGAGTCCCTCAAAATCTCTTCGAAAGAAACCCTTTGGCTAAAACACATGTGATGTTCAGCCAGAAAAATATGTTCTTCCTGTATTCATATTCCCTGTATTCATATTGATGGGAAAGAACTGTCATTCTTGAGACATAAAAAAGACTACTTAATCATTTAAAGTTCTAATGAATTTTCACACCCTATGTCACAAAGCCTTGCTTACAGACATCAAATGATCTTCTAATTATTGAAACATTCTTTAATTCAAGTTGCTTTGAGGGTTTCCCAGGGTATTCAAAGTTTCCTTCTAAAGAATATCCGAATTATAACACAACTGACTAAATGAACCTGCATGTGCTACCCCAGCTTTTGGCTATCTGGGGCAATTGTAAGGAAGCTTCACAGTGCAGTGCATTTTCAGGCGTAATACCTAACAAAGATTTTCTCCTTTGACCATTTTCTTGTTTTCTCCCTTCCAGTTTATATCGCTACAATTTTCCCCACAGAAACTTCGAAGAATTTTAATTTAAAGCGGGATTTTCAGGGGGGAAATTACTATGCTTCCGTGGTCTTCCCAACCCCTCAAATAAAAAATGTAAATAACCAAAAATCAAAACAAACCCAAATAAGCTTAAACATTAGGACTAGACAGGAAGGGTGGTGAGAAATACACAATTTTGAACTGGTTTCCAATTTTGAAACCAGAGCTGTGTGTTAGGTGTCAATTTTAACAGTTTTCTGCTGTGTATCAATTCAAAGTTCTCATCTTGTCATGTTCAGCGCTAGTGAGCATGTCCCCACAAGAACTCCACAAAGCTTTCTTTCCTGAATAGTAACTTTCTAGGAAGCTGAGCTCAAGCATAAGGAGGCTCTCCAACAGTGACACCACACTGGGGCAAATGCTGCTGATGGTCCCAAGGGCAAAGCACATGGAGCACTGAAGGGACTGGAGCATTGTTGAGCGCGCTCAGCTTTTAAACATACTCTCTCTTGGTGTGCACCCAAATTCTCATCACTGCGGTATCCTTCAATATTTTTATATTTCAGGTGTTTGGTACCATATCAGGAGACAGGATAATCTGGACAACCAGCAATGTATTCCTCAGATGGGTGAAGCAACTTGTAGGGCATAGAGGGTCCTGGTGGAACAGACCACAATAAGACTGATCCCCAACCCTACATAAACCGGAGCTGAACCAGCTCTGAAGACACCTATCTATGGTGCAGACACTGCCTGAAGGCTATTGTGAACCACCCCAAGGAGATATCAGTGGACTGGATGCCTTTTAGACACCCTGAAAGTCTCAGCATGGAAGAGATGAGTTTACAGACATAAATAAAAGCCCAAAGCTTCTTTGTCTGAAAGATTAATTATCTGTCTGACTTCAGAATTTATGGTGTTACTCATTACTAGAGTATCTGAGAACATTCCAGTTTAAATCAGAGGGAAAAGAAAAATCTCTGGTGGTGGTACTTTTTGAACCTCCCTACTTAAAAACTGAACAAACATGTACCTTGTATCCATAAAGCTTTTTTTTTATTTCATCTGGGAGCAGGCAACTGTGCTTTGTTAATGTTTGCAAGGACATTAAGGTCACACAGGTCAAAACCTGTGCTTGTATTAAGCTGAAGTAGCAATGATACAACATCAATTAATTTGACAGTACGGGGAATGAGCCACAGAGGGCCTACAAATGCACAGTGCACTAGTTGTAAACGTTCCTTTCTGTTGCTACATTTGCAGCTGCCAGACATGCACTAAGTTCACCTTCAGGTTGCAAAGAAGTAAGGTGGAAAGTCCTTAAAAATGGTTATGAGGGCAATAGGAAAGGGCAAACAATGAACTATGTCAGAAAAGGGCAGCATTGCCACATCTGAACTCAGCAGTAACCATTGAAAACCACTCTGGGCTACCTGTGGCTGCTCACCTAGAAAAGCAGGGAATTACAGAAAGGGGGGTAGGCTGACACCTTCACCTGGAATGGGTCACCCCTGCATTTTTTGGGGGGAGTCCCTCTAGATTTAATATACCTACATCCTAATTTCCAATCTAGCTACATAGAGGTCTCTAAGCATCCCTGATACAGAGAGCTTAGAAATTTAGCAACTCATACCCTACTGCACCAAACACAGCTGTTATCATCACCAAATATAGCCCTCATCAACACCAAGAGTCAAACCACTAGCTGTCCCACACTCCACCCTCATTAAGCTCGTCTACCTAAGGGGAGTGGAGTGACAACGGAAGGACAACTGTGGCAGAGGTAAGCATGACACAGAAGACATCAAGCACTTACCACGAGGAGACATGGGCGCAATTTTCGGGGATCTCTCAGGCATTCTGCAGGGGAATGCTTTACTCTGGGAGTCCTTGGAAACTCAGTGTGGAATGGGACAATTTTTTCTCCTGCTTGATCTTCCCTGTGACTTGCTTAGATGCAGAAACACCTCGATCCAGGAAAACCTGTTGCAGGCAGCGCAAAATGGGTCATTTTGTTAAACTGAATGTTTTCTGCTTTCCTGGCCACTTGCCACCGTGGCAAATGCAGTGAGAGATAGGAAACTTCTCAGACTTGTACGAATGACACCTCCAAAGTTAACTCGGACTTTTCTAAAAAATACAGAGCCTTGTTCAGCTCTCAGTTACATCTGTGTAGCCCATTTGACATTTCTTCTACATTCACCTCTAACAAAGTGAGGCAGCTAACGAGCTCATTAAGTGTTGGACTCTGACTTGGCACCAAAAAAAAGTAAACAAATTGAATATTAGACAGTCTACTACACCAGATGAGATCCTGAGACAAGATCTGTACTGGACACAGCCTTTGAGAAGAGAAGGGAAATTTCCTCAGGTTCTGGGGTGGAAAATCCTTTGCCTATCCTCTTGTGCTGGGTTTTGTAGACTGATTTTCTACCAGGCAGATACACTATACTCCAAGAGATAGTGCATGTACTCCAGAGAGGGTGCATTCATGTAAAGACAAATGGGTGAATTAGACAAAATCATTTTCAGCCTTTTCACAAAAGAAATGTGGGCTTGATTGCAAGTGTCAGGCTCATTGGTGTGCTCAGGAACCTGACAGAAAAAACTCCAGATTTTATATATATATATATATATATATATATGTTTGTGAATTGCTTAGGGCATGACACAAGGACCTGTTCAAATGAATGCAAAGATCCAAGCCAGTCCTCAAGGAGGCCCAACCGAGAGATTAAAATGAAGATGCAATAATGTGTACAGGTTCTCCTTAAATGAGCCCCACCTGTTTGAGGTTGAGATGCTGTGGGTGATCAGGTGAGGAAGCTTACATCATCTCCACATCTGACTGACAGATTCAACATTTCTGAGAATTGACTCAGGCCTTTTCACATGAAATCACTGAGCAACTTCTTTTGAACAGCTGTACTACTACACTTACACCGCTCTAACGTGGGTAGTGAAGCAATAATCTGACACGCCAACTCCACTGGAGTCACTTAGAAACAGAATGAGAGTGTTGGCTCAGCCTTGTTGCAATAAATACGTATTAACTATTTTTGTGAGTATTACTGTCATCAGTGATTAATTGCAATAATGAGCCATGACAGTGAGCTAGCAGAGGTTCCTAAAGATGAAAGGTATATCATATCACAGAGAGAAAACCACTAGCCCTTACAAAAGACATTCACTGTCTCTAGGGAGAATAGAAGTAGTACAATTACAGGCATACAGTAGACATTATCCCCTCCCAGAATATAGTTTTGGAGTATGAAAAAGTGGTGTTTCACCCAGAGATTATGAAACATTGAGTTCTGACACAGCCTTCATCTGGTATTGCATTTAATATGACATAAGGACTTAGGGGCACTTAAACACCATCTGTGGGGTACATGAACAGAAATTTAGTCATATTGACACACTCACAGACGAGAGCATGTAGAAGTAGGACCCCCTTTTGCAATCTCATGGCTCTGCTTTCTCCTGTCCAAAGGGAAAACAACAGGAGCACTTGCCTGCTGCACAAGTTTCTCTCTGGGCTCTGTTCTTCATTCATGATGTTATCTTCATACCCAATTGTTACAACCAAAAGAATAAATAAAATATCTAAAATATTTAAAAAAATCTTGTTCCCCAGCAGCATGTGATATTCAAATATACTCAGAAACACAGACATCAAACTCATGGCTTTCCTTTACAGCTGGGCTGCATAATTACTCTAAGGCCCAACTATAAAATTCCCTTCCTTCCCTGAACTCTGCTGAATTCCTGTGTTTCACAAGGGAATCACGTCTTTTGTGGAAGAAAATATTTCCTTCTGCTGCTTCTACGTTTGCAGCTTTCAAATCTCTGAGTGTTTGAGGAGGAAAGATAAATAAGAGCATGCAATTTATTTTCCTTAGCTAGACAGAAAGTGTGGTCTGAATGAAAGATTAGGGCTCCAGATGCTCTTCAAAATCATCAGTCACTGCTTTCAATGGACATACAGCTCTTCTTAAAAAAAGGACTGTTTCCACAAAGTCCTTTAGCTGAGGGCTAAATTTTGAAAGCTTAAATTTATACATGAGCATCTTCTGAAAACTTCCCCTTAGCCTTTACAGTGTTTGACACCCTCCAGCCCTCTCACCTGCCCTCCTCGCTGACTTCTGCTGCTGGGTGTAACTTAGTTTTTCAGCAGCACCTGGTGCTGGCCAGAGAGAATACACAGTCTGCTGGTACTCCTCAGGGAAGGCTTGCAAAGGCAGAAGTGAGTGTCCCAGTCACTCCCCATGATTGTTGATAGTAATTACACATCACCCCACATCTTTCTGTTTCTGGCAGTACTATCTGCATCTATCAATAAAAACTGCTGAGTTTTGTGCCAGAAGTCCAAGCCTGGGAGGAAGACCCTGAGAGTTACCAAAGATGAAGACATCTCAAACACAGATTGCTACCTACCTTCTCTTTATCTAATTGTATCAAGAAAGGTTTCATAAAGAGAGCCTGACTCACTTCTCACACTTGTTAATTAAACTTTGTTTCAGAAGTAATTCAGTGTTAATACTCCTCCCTTCCAATGTTATGTAAGGCTTTTTTAAGGGAAGGCCTTTGTAAGAAAACTTACTGAGAATAGAGAATACCGTCCAGGATTGGACTGAGTTACATTCTGACAGATAAAGAATGGCCAAAACCAAGGATGGTTTCTTCCCAGATCAGCCCACAGCCTGACAAATGAACACATACCCGGTCCTAAGAAACTCAGGTCAGACGCTCAGGTTGGGCTCCTGAGGGCATAACCTGCAGCCTTTGTCTTCTCCACCTCCAGCAGCTGCCAGCTCCACTGTTTGATGGGTTTGTTATGAATGGCCTCATGCTTGCCGTAGGGGGAATAGAACACAAAAAGCCTCAGGCTACCCCCAGAGGGAAATGAAAATTATAATCCAAAATATTGGTATGAGATGGAGAACCATTTCCTGTAAGTTTCTCGGTAAGACACAGGACTTGTCCATCTGCTTCCCCACTGGCCAGGTGGCTCCAATGGGCTGTGCTCACACAAAAAATGCCACACCTCCTGCTCCCACCTTTTCAGCAGCCCAGTCCTACCTAAGCCCCCCTGGCAGGACACCCACAAAAGAAAGGGATTTGCTCAGGTTTAGAGCCAGCCTGACCTAGAACAGCTCATGAGATTGTGAGTTTGTTCTTGCAGAGACTTCTGCCTTTTGCTGTGCTGTGTGAGAAGCACAGATACACATTCAGGAATCCCAGGGAGGGGTTTCACACCAGCATGGTCTGCCCCTGACTGAGGCTGAAAACAGCATCAGAGTAACAGATGTGATGTCAGGTACGCTGCTGCCGTAGTTAATCAGTTGCAATTATTGTTCAGACATATTCACACCTCATTTGGCCAGCAGCACCAAGAACATAAAAGGGGTCCCTTAGCACACAATCAGCATGATTTTATTGTATGGATGAGATAAAGCATAATAAAGCAAGGGAATATTTGCAAGGAAGAGCCTGAGACTTGGAGAGAATTGGAGTTTTGTTCCCAGCCTTACCACAGACCTCATCTGTGACATGGAGTGAAACACTTCATTTTTATCCTGTACAGTGGGGATTCTCCCTCCTTTTTGTTACACTTACCGGTTTGGGGAAGAGTCTCTGACAGTGTGCAGGCACCTAGCAGCCAGTACATAGGCACCTTAAAACAGTTGAGGGCTTTGAGATGTCTCTGTTATTGTAAGAAGAAAATCTGCTTTAATAGATGAATTATATTGTTCTGTCTCATGAACACATTTGCCTGCATAACATTAATCAAGACGAGTTTTTTTCTTAGATATTTCATACAAAAAGTATCATGTTAGCATCCTGGGAACTAGAAAGATCTACTGGGTAGGCACCCACGTTTGTGAACCAAGTAGAGCAAGACTGAGCACATCCTTCTTAAGGACCTCTCTCAGCCACTCACCTCCTGTAGTGAGCCATGGGGATCAGATGTTGGGGCAGTGTGGGAAAACCTGTGGCGACTGAGCCTCTCTTCAGAGAACAGTAGACATCACTCAAATGTTTTGCCAGTGTTAAACCCAAGGACGCCCTACAGTCTCAGCTGAATCAGAGGGTTGGTCCTCCACAAAGGCTACCTTTACCAGCATGTTCTACTAAAATCCAAATTTCTGAGCTTCTGAGTTGCTGATTTTTCCAACAGCAAAATCTTAAAGTCTGTCCTTAACTATCAAGGCAACCTTATCTTCATGATGTTTGGGTTTTGGAAAGAGACAAACTGACTTGCATTTACTGTGTGCTGTTCCAGCCCACGACCATCCCAGCACTGCTGACTGTGTGAGTTCTGACTCAGGAGAACATTTTCATTTGAGCCATGCTCAGGGCTCTCTATGAAATAAAACTCTGCAACTCCAAATAACTCCAAATAACTCTTTGTTAACTTCAAAGCCCTGGCAAGAGCTTTGGAGCTCACAAGACACACTAAGAGCTGGCAGCTGGGACTATCAGGCTGACAAAGAAGCCTCCTGGCCACACTTACCGTATAAACAAGAAAGGTCAGATCATTCTCCCGTGGCATATGACACTGATACTGCTTCCCCACGGGGTAACTATTGGGTTTCATGGACTGGCACGACCCAACCCCTGTGTAGGAGAGTGAAGAGAGCTGCACACACCAGACTCTTCTTTTGTAGACCCCGCAAAGCAAAGTCTGATTGATGGTGTGGCTTTCTAGTGACAGTGCACAGAAAATACCTCTGGCCATGCCCTTTCCTGAAAAGGTGAACACAGCCCTTTGCCCTCCTGAGAGAGAAATCAACACCTCGGGCCCCTGGCTCAGCGAAACCAGCAGCTGGCAAAAGCCCCAGCAGAGAAGAAAAGTGACTGTGAGCTGCTCCTCCAAGGCTGATGTCTCACAGGGACATTTCATGACAGAATGAGAACAACCAAAAGGCTCTGCCTCATCCTTTGCTATCGCCTGCCTTCTCCACTACTGTTCCACCCCATCCTGCACTCCTCCTCTCTGCAAGGAGGTGGGACCCATCTATACTACGGCTTCTGAAGGCAGGGATCATGTTTGCTCTACCTTTAAACCAAGGCAAGCACATTGCTCCCAGGCCCAGCAACACTAACCCTCTATTAGTGAAGTTCACTAGGAGAGTTCAGGTAAGAATGGGATCCATGGGGGAGTAGTCACATAGAGGTGAGGTGAGCCAGCAGACCTGTAACACCACCAGGCTTCCAGATCATCAGAGGGAAAAAAATGTGAAGTACATATTGCAAAATGTGCCTCTTGCAGACATGGAGTCACTGATAAACAATCCTCAAACACTGTTGTTCAAACAACACTTGAATCATTCTCTGACTCAGTGATCAATGAGCGACAGAAAGAACAACAGTTAGCTAAGACAGCACAAAATGTTAAAACAGTGAGCCAAGTGTGGCATTCCCGGCTTAGCCTTTAATGAGCTGGGTCAGAAAATTACTGAAAAAGTCACTATTTGGAATAAATCCCCTACAAAGCTATAACAGTGGAGCTTACATTAGAAAATGTTCATCAGCTGCTTTGCAGTCAATGGCAATTCTTTAAGTGGGACAGCATTTATAGCTCTGTCCAGTTTCTCCCAATCTTCATATGTTTCTCTGACACTTTTCTATTTTCTTGCTCTTGATTAAAGAGCACTGAGAATCTCTCTCAAAATAGCTGTCAAGATCAGATTACATCTGCTCCAAAAGCAGGAAGAATAATGAGAAAATTAGGAGAAAAAACTTAGTTAAATATTGCTTAAGTGTTTCATTTAGGGCTTTGCTTGACAAATTCTTTCTTCAATGAGTTAAAAGTGAAATAAAAAGAAGTTGCTGTCCCATGGAGAAATCCACACAACTGTTGGCTCAGAGCAGTGGTTTCCCACTTGCCTGATAGAAAAAAAAATGAAAGTTTTTCAGTAAATGACTAAACAGATATGTATGTCCGTGACAGGAATTACCCATTTCTGTAGTTACCCAAAAAGATCAAGGCATGACCATACAGTTTTTTCTTTTTTTCTTCTTTGACAGTATTAGTCAAACTGTTTCACCACAGGCAAGCAAGTCAACAAGGATTTTAATTATAAAAACCCCAACATAAGCATCCACCCCTGCCCAACCAAACCCAGCACAAGTTTAAACAACCCTCCTGAGGGACTTAGGTATTTCTCTCTTGAGCAAAATGAAAGCTGCTGATCTTTGGAAATACTGAATAGAGCCACTCCCATTTACATCTTAAGATGTTACAAGGTCTAAAAATGCCTTGTGTGATTTAAAGGGCTGCAAGGCCATGTTTTTACATTTGGCCAAAGTAGCACCAGAAGTCAGTGGCAAAGCAGGAATTTAACCTCTAAGCACCTGTCCAGCACTCTAATCCCCCGACAACCTCCCCTCTCTGCCTGATGAAACAAGGGCAAAGTCCAGAAGATACCTGAGGAAATCGTGTTATCCAGGTTAGCCCAGATGCGCCACCAGCCACTGCTGACACGCGGCCCACGGTGACGTGAAGGAGGACAGGTGTGCTCACACCTGGAGTCTTTCTCCAATAGGTACCTGCAGAGAGCACAAGGCACCCGCAGAGAGCATAAGGCCCAACAAGGCCTTCACCCAGGCAGTCCAAGGAAATAACTAACTCCATTTTACAGTGAAAGATTTTTATTTGCCCTTGCGCTACGGTGAACTGATAGAGAAGCTTCTCTCTCCTCGCAACACCAGCCTGATGAAAAGAAATAGAGTGCCTGTGAAAAGGGGCCACCCTTTCAGAAAAGCCATTGTGCTTCATTTACTTTGGACAGGGACAGTGAAGAAGAAATTGGGAGTGTCTGAGGTTTTAAAAACCACACAGGTTGACAAGATTTCGTGAGGAAGATGGTCCTGGGGTGAAGTCCCACGCCAGGGCTCAGGAGATGGTGATCTCCCAGCTGCACCAGCAGCCTCACAGCTGGGCAGTCACTCAATCTCTCTGAGGTAAGAGGAATGGAAGAGGAACTTATTTCCCTCTCTCTCACTTTGCCCTCACACACCCACCAGAGGTGAGGTGAGGATAAGCTGATGAACACACACAGGGTGCTCCAGTCCTGCAGGGATAAGCAGTAGAAAGGTCCTGCAGACACAAGAGAAGCAGGATGCCAGCTGCAGCTGCCAGACCTGAGCACGCATCCAGACCCCAGCAAGAGTTACCCATGGCTTTTAAAGGACCTGCTCTCTTAGGGCTGATTTGTTTATTCCCAACCCAATATGTTATCTTTACATTGCAAAGTTTATTTCTGAACATGTCAACACACTTCTGAAAAGGTCAGACATATGAGGGCATGCACCCGTGGTGGTGCACAGGGAGGCACAGACACAGCTGCATTCCTGGAAATCACGATTCCAAGGGTTTTCACAGCAAAGTCTGACACAGCAGCCGGGTTGGCAGACACACGTAGGCAAGCCACCAGCCTCCCCCTTTTGTTACCACTCCCATTTCATTTCTGTGCTTTGCACGAAAAACTGAGGGTTGCTTCTAAGTATAGGTTTTGCTGGCTTTGTTTGAAAGCTTGCCATAGCTCTCAGACATGATAACACCAGCAGGGTGCTAGCTGAACTATATTTATCGAGGTATTTCATAAAGGAAAAACTTAAGTGATTTTGAGAAGTTGAGGTCTTTTCTCTCTTTCTTTTCCTTGCAGCAGACAGCTTAGCTGTCACCCTGACTAGTGAGATATTATCAAAATAGGAGACCCAGGATCTGTTTACTGGGAACAATACTTGGGATAAGCAGTCCATGCTTAAATGAGACTTGAGAAACGTGGTTATTCAGTTTTTTCTCTCCTTTTTTTTTTATTTTTCAATAAATAAATAAGAAGCTCCTTTGGTTCCTTTCATCCCTCAGTCTGCAACTCACAGGTCATCCATCGACTGTGACACCCCAGCAAAGCCAGCTGATGGCTGGGGACTGCTGTCTGCTCACACCAGGAGCAGTGACAGTGCCCAACCCACACCTTTAAACAAGGCACCGCAAGTAGGGCTGTTCAAAACAGCAAGTCAGTGAAAACAGCCTTTAAAACAATGGAACAAGCAGTACCCTTTTCCAGATGGCAAACACACCCCAGGGAGGCCACAGGTCCCACCGGGCACCTGGAGGTGAGCCACAGCCTCATATGCGCTCCTCACCTCACAAGCCCCTGCACGGCAGGGGACATCTCTTTTCCAGAGCTTGGTCCCCACCTTCCCAGCCTCACTGAGAAACACAGTGTGGAGGGCAACAGAAGGATTCCCAGTGCCACCATTTCCCCCATTCATGCACAGTTCTGCCCCACTCCAAGTGTCTGGGGGAGCAGGAGTGGCTGAAGAGGAGCGGCATTGGTATAGCTCTGCTTGGCCTTTAGGCACAGAAGGGGCCCCCACCCCAGAAAACCACAGCAAAATTAACATCCCAGATCTTCCCTCCCACACCTCTACTTGGCAGCCGTGTCCCCCCAGGAGGGCAGAGCTGGAATCGACAGGAAAAGCTCTCCCTGGGAGAGGTGACAGATAAGAGAGTGCTGAAATGCAGGCATTCAACTTGTCTGGTACGTCAGCAAGTCAAGGCTACAACACTGATGAAATGTCTGCAAAGGGGCTGATGAGAGGAGCTGCCTTTGGCATTGGGGAACTGGTGCCTCATCCAGAGCTCCCAAACACTTCCTGGCAAGGGATAACCGAGGGTGTCCATGCTTGCTGCCCAGAGAGTGTAGGACACCCCTCAGGCCTGCCACTGAGTTCCCCCATGAGCTGCTCTGCCTCAAGCAACCGCTCTCAGCATTGCTCATTCCTCTCCAGGTGTTTTGATGAATGCTTAACATTAGATCCAGCAAATGTCCAAGGAAATAAATCCCAATTACAGGAAGGCAGCAAATTACAAGCATAAACATTTGCGTCCTCAGCCTTGGAATTTTTTTTTTCCATGTGATAACCAAACGGACCTCATCCACTGAAAGGAACAATGCAGAAACACTAGAAAGTTAGGAAATTTTTTTTCACAACAATATTCTGATTTGCTCCGTAGGAAACAATTCAAGTATTTGATAAATCACAGACTAACCACCGAGCCATCTGTGGAAAATTTTAAAGATATCCCCATGAAAACATTCACAGTTATGCAGAAACATATTCACAATTTCAAACCATTTACAACCTGTACATAGAGTGATTAACTTGGCAGAAGAGCAGGGTCTGGATGGCACACAGCACTGTGTGGGCAGGAAAATATTCCACAGTTCTTCATCCTGAGGCTCATGTTGGTGTACTAACCGATATTTTTTCTACTTGCCACCTCTCACTCAGGAGGGCAGGCTGTGCTGGCCCACCTGGCTGCCCCTGCCATCCCAGCCACACCACCAGCAATGAATGCTGCCCAGAGAAAAGCACATACTGGGACTCAAGATGCTTCACAAACGCAAGGCACTTGGCCTGATGCTCACTGAGCTTACGCTCTCTGTGAGGATGGAGAAGGGGTCTATGGCAAGACCCGTGATAGCAACAGCAAGACTATAAACTGGTCCCAAATCAGTCAGTCACATTACACACCTCTAAATCATTTCTTTAAATTGCAACACTTAGTTAGGAAATCCCAAGGGATATGACATGTCTTAAACCTGATGAGTTTCCACTTGAAATCAAAGTTCACAAACTCATTAAAAATACCTACATGCTTTTCTTTACACACAACTAAAATTACTTTTGACTTCAATGCAACTATTCACCTGTCATAAAATCATTTGGGAGGCCACAGATTTGTTCTGCTGGATGCTGTTTAACCATCATTATGTTCTGCCTCCCAAATGACCACCTCTAAAATTGAGAAAAAAATATTTCTGTATAATTTTATCCCCCTAGAGTACAGGCATTTGAGAAATACATATTGCCTTTCTATGGTCAATGACAGCTCACCCCCTTTTAAAGTAATCCCCATTCCCCAGCCCTCTGTTTCTAAGTATAGAATGTTTAAAGAGTGAGACTCAATGTTTGCAATCATTTCAGACTTATCTTTGGCAAACAAGGAATTGACTCCAGTATAATACCCAAAGGGAATAGATCTGTCCTTCCAAAATCCACATTCACCCTGGCTGCCATTGTACTAAGAAATTCAAGTCCAAATCACATGGCAGCTATCAAAGAAATTGCAATTTAACCTTGAGTTCACTCTCAGTTTATCTTTTAGAGGATCCTCTAGAATTAGTACCAGAAATGTTTTTTACACCAAAAAGAAACAGAAGTAACCATAAGGCAAATTGCTCTTCTCCACAACTGGAAAATCTGGGAACTGCAGCGTTCTAAGAGCTGAGGGGGCGTGAGGGAGTCTGAATATGTATCTATAGAGATCTAGCTATAGAATCTACCTATTTGTATCTGTCTTGGTATAAATCCGTCTCTACTACTGTCCAACTGCATGACTAGGAAAACATCATTTCATTTTTTGTACCTCTCTCTGACCAAATGAAGCCTGCTTACTGATGTTGTTTGGGATTAATTCAGCAGCATATCTGAGACTGTTTAAAAGACACCATAAATGAAGACAGCCCCTGCCCAAAAGAGCTCTCTACATCCATGCCTCTAGAGACAATGGGTAGGTGGAAAAAAAAAAGGAGCATGGGAGGGATGGATGAAATCACTATAAAATGACAAAGCTGCAGCAAACGTTACAGCGCATCATTAAAATTAAATGATGAACTGATCTTAGCCTCAGAGGCTGTCATTAAGCTCCACCCAGTTTAATGGATACAGTTGTTTCCATAGAAACAAATTATTTTCAATAAAAACTTAAAACCCCAAACCCTATAAAGCCAGGCAAAGATGGTACACACACGAAATATGGGATGGGACTATAAAAGTTTTATCACCGCTTGTCTGGCATAACCTGCACAATTCACCCATGCTGCTGCCATTCCTATTTATTGTGCTCATGGCTGTAGAATTTTGCAGCCTCCTCACAGCTCAGCAAATCCTCTATTGATCTGTCTCTTGCAAACACACCAAGGGGAAATGTGCAAGTGCTAAATCACAGAGGCACTGCCTCTCCCCTCTCATGGAAGACAAACCCACGTGGAAGAGTGACCTAAAGCTAAATAGGATTGTGGGATGTGCCTCCTTTTTCACGTTGCTTTGTACTGGTTCAGTGTCTGCACTTGTTGGTCTTGGCCCTACAGAACAAACAGCCACCAGCAGGGAGCTCACACACTTGGTGGGTGATGCTAAGGTGCTGTGATCTGTGAAGTTTGCTGTAAGCACTGGAGCACCAGAGCCAGGAAGGTCCAGGACATCTGTCTCTGTGCTTGCAGCAGTACAAACAGAAGATTGGCCACAGGGTATTGGCAATTCAGCCTGCTAAGCATCGTCAGCATTCACATCACAACAACCTTCTGGTGGGAACGAGAGGACTGCAGTGGCATATCAAGTATGCCCTACACATCAGGTAAGGCCCTCCTCAAGGTGAGCAAAAGCCAATCACTCCAGCAATGATTTGCCTCAGCAAGAATTGGTTTGCTCACTTTAAACACGAGAACTTCAGGAAATTTTGAGTTTAGATTTGTTAGATTGCTCTGAAAGCTGCCTTCAAGACACATGCTCGCAACACTTGGGATAAATCCACTGACTCTTGGGTCTTTGAAAGGAAACACTCAGAATTTAATCCCCAGATTTTTTGCAAACACAGCTCTCAGAATAGAAGAGTAATTGGACCTCTACCACTACAGCCCAACCCAATGCCACCCCCATCCCCAGCAGTCCCACAGGGTGGGTCTTCAAGCCACAATGATGCCCTAAGTTCATTTAAAACCCATTTAGATCCAGCATTCTCATTTCAGAATCTGTTAGACCTGGAGCCAGGAGGATACTGAAGACTCACTGCCCCTAGCAAAGGCAGTGTGATGGAATTTCAATGTCTTCAGTGCTTGGTAGGATCAGCTCTCAGTGAATTGGTGTTGCAGGAAAGAAAAATTATAAACTCTACATGAGCAAATGGCTCAGAGCCTAGAATCAGTCTGGAGAAGTGGAACATAACTGGTTAGGCTGTTAAAGTATTCCCTGTTACACTTTTGGCTCCTGTAACTTTTTCTCTCAAACACAATCTCTTAGAACACCCCCAAACAGCAATCTGTCCACAGCCTTGCTATCCTAGGTGTTAAAAACATTTGCAACATGGGCATGAGCCTTTGCTTCATAGTCCCCTCAGCAGCCAGTGCTGCTCCTGGATGCAGTCAGCTCACAAATGTGCTGCAAGGCCTTCGAGTCTTCCCAAAATCTCCCAGACTCATCTACTAGAAAGGCTGATGCCTTACTTCTGAGCTCATGCAGACAAGTACTTCATGTGACCTAAATTTGGGCTCCAAATACAATTAGAGTCAGACAAATAATGGATAATTTGGGAAAAATGAAAAAAAAAAAAAAAAACCCAAAAAAAACACCAGAAAACTGAAGAAGAAAAAAAGAGACAAATCCGAAAACTCAGTCAGGTTTTTCTTTCTGTTTAAAATATTTGGTTTGATGAGACTTTGGTTTGTGTTCTGGTTATGGAAGCCCATTGTTTATTCATCAACTTGAGGATGGTGGGGAGTGATGCTCATTTTATAAAAACGACCCTGGTCTCTGCTGATACTGTTCTGTGATCATGCACATGGGAAATGATAGTTGTATGTCCCACTTTTCTTAGACAGAAAAACCACTATGGACTTCAGGAAGGAAATGCAATTTTTTTAATGACCTGATTTAATAGATAAATGTTTCTTGAGAACCTCATTTAAAAAAATAGAAACAGCAGCAGGCCAAAGAAGCCATCTGCAAAATAAATATAACAGGTCAGATCCTTCAAATACCATAAAATAGATGCAACTTCTGTAATTTCAGAAGACCAATCCTGCATTTGCAAGAGCCCCAGGGCAGAGTCCTGCCTGCCTCTCATGTGATCCATACAAGCTTCCTGCTGATTTCCCTGTGACTGCAAAATACCAAGCCAGGTGGAATCTGGGCCTTCTGTATTTGCCTAGAAGGGAGAGTAGTTCTTGTAAACCTGCCTAGTGAGCGACAGCTGCTGGATTGTGATCATCCAACCATCAGCCAGAGATAAATCTGTTACTCTCTGAAGCATGGGACAAACTTGCCCTGCTTTTTGGGAGGATAAAAGGAGTTTCCCTTTCACCAGATGAGACTGTCACCCAACACAATCTGTGCACTGCCTGTCCCCTTGTCAGGACTGACCACCATTGGGTGCTGAGATAAACTAGGCCCATGAGCAGCTCAAATGGGGCTTCTCTTCATCTCAGGAGCACTGGGGAGCATGCTGGGGCTGCGATGTGGAGACCTTGGCGGACTGAGAGCAGACTTTGCCAGAAAGGCTGAGACAGGGGAAGTGCTGAATCCCTTGGTCTTTTCAGTGTCCTTCATCACAGCATCACCAGTCAGCAACAGTTCTCCTTCTGCTGCCAGTGTAGCTGTAGAAATGCCCTTGTTGCCCCTCATACCCTTCAACAGTTCTGACTCCATATGAGGCTGGACCTGCCTGTTTTCATCCCAGCAATCCCAGGAGATGCTTCTATATGCTTCTACATTTCTGCTCAATGTCCTGTCCCCTTTCCAACTCTTCCTAGTGCTGTTTTGTTCACTAAATTGAGTTGGTTCCCTGTTCAGCCAAGGTGACCTCCTGCCACACCAACTAAATAAAGAGACCGACCATGCATCCCAGGGCACCCAAAATAGACTGCCTTACTGGTGATTTTCCTGGGATTGCTTCTCCACTGGTTTAAAGCCCTCCTTGTGTCTGTGCTAAGGAGCAATCACTGGTTGTGTTTGCTTCCACAGGAGAAAGGCTGTCCCTCCAGGCAGGGAGAGTTTGAGCTTCTCTATGAACTATTCTCCCCTAAAAATGGTATCAGCGTAGCAGTCCCATGGACAGAACACAGCCCCAGCTTTGAGACCCCTCCATCCCTAGATGGGGAAAAAGCTCTGCTTCCTTCCTTGCCAGAGGACTGGTAAAATCCACCCCTAATTAATTTACAGGAAAGGCAGCACAGTTATATTCTATGCACAGAGATATAGATAGATATAGATATAGATATAGATATAGATATAGATATAGATATAGATAGATATAGATATAGATATAGATATAGATATAGATATAGATATAGATATAGATATAGATATAGATATAGATATAGATATAGATATAGATATATCTCACAGAATCCCAGAGTACCAGGCTGGAAGAGGACCTCAATGATCATCTGGTGCAACCTTTCCTGGCAAAAGCATGGTCTAGGCAAGATGGCCCAGCACCCTGTCCAGCCGACTATTACAAGTGTCTCACTTTGGGGAATACACTTCCCCGAGGAGATTGTTCCAAAGGTTGATTGTTCACACTGTGAAAAATTTTCCTCTTGTGTCTAAATGGAGTCTCCCCAGGAGTAACTTGTACCCATTACCCCTCATCTTTTCCCTGTAGAAAGCGAGTCTCCATATCTTTTGTAGCCACAATTTAAATACTGGAACAACAGAACAACAGAGACACCTGTGAGTTGTCAGTGAAGTCCTTTGCCCCAGCTGAGCTGATTGATCACAGCATTTGTAGCAAGCAAAAATGAAAATAGCTATAACTAAATCCTCCCTGATCCTAATCATTGTGCTTCTAAAAGTGCTTACAAATTATGCCAAAAACCAGATGCCCAAGGTCAAATAAGCAGCCCTGGCTTGCTTCTGTACACAAGGCTTTGACATAAACTCCATGTAAGAGATCAAATGGGCAGAGCTGTGCCCTGTGAGGGCACTTCTGCAGTGCTGGTGCAGTGACTCAGCTGGCAGCAGTGGCCTGCAGCGCTGCTCTGCTGCGATGCCTGAATCTCAGCTCTGCTGGCTGCAGCCAGGGCTTCAGCTGTGGATGCAGCAGACCTCAAAAACACTTCACAGCACAGACAGCCTCTTCTCTCTACAAGGAGTGAGCTGACCTGAGAGAAAGGGAACAGCTATCAGCTGGTTTTATCTTGACCTGGTTTGATCTCATCAGAACCATGAGGATAATTTAGAAAGAAATAAGTATCAACAAGCCTAGAAGATGGAATATATGTAGTCAAGGATTCAGGAAGACTACAAAGGGTGATTTTTCTTTAGTCCCTCTGTATATTATCAATGTGAATATTTTCCTAAGTGTTTGAAGAAGTGTATGTTACACATTTTTCCAAATGGATAAATGATTAACACAGAACATTGCAACTGCATTAAGCTGTAAACAGAACTTTAGCACAAACCATGGAAAATATAGCCGTCATCATCAAAAAGTGAACATTTGCCAGAAAAAGTACCATGCTGTGGTATATGAAAAGACCAGAGTTACTTCCTGCTCTGAGTATAAATGGAAAATGTGGTGTCTCAGATACCAACAGGCTGGTAACTGTTAGCAAATGTTGACTTTTCTATGGTATCCCAAACTGAATCTAAGCCTTTTTTGAGGTCCAGCCATTGCTATTTTCCAACCCACAACAGACTGCATTTCACTGGTGCATGAAACGATCCCTCTGCCATGTATAGTGAGTTGTGCAACCCTTTGACAGAGCACAGAGAGGGTCACTGTGTGCAAGCACCACTGCCCTCTGATGAGTGCAATCTGAACTGCTCCCAGAATCACTTCATCCCCTCCCACCCCACATTTGGCCAAATTCCCCTGTTCCAGGCCGCTCTTGAGGCCAGCAGAGTTGTACTCCTTCCCATGTGTGCCATCAGCTTCCAAGCAGCCCCTATGTGAGACAACTGGAACTGCTTGGAAAAGTTGGGCTGGAAAGCTTTTTGATGAAAAACGGAAATTGTTTCCCAATGAAATCTTTTCAACAAAATGTTCTATTTCCTCGTTAACTATAGAAGTGGTTGGAAATTTCCATTTAAAAATCTTTCCAATGAAAACCAGATTTCCCCCACCCCGCCGCCCGCTCCTTCCTATCCTGCATCACCTCCTTTTTTCCAAACAAAAAAAATCAGTGGAGAACAAACATAATTCTTTAGTAAGGTCCTCTGAGGACCACCAAATTTTTCAGTGGTTGTGGATTAATCCTTAAAATAGCACCCTACATCCTAGAGCTTGGTTGCTTCAGTTGTTTCCAGTCCCATTAGAAGATACCATCTTTGATTCATTGAGAAAGACAAAAACCATCTCACATTATTTCTCAATCGTTGCTGTCCAAGTCCACTCCCAGTTCTGGTTACACACAAGTTTCTTCAAAGTTTTGCTTGCAATGCAGTGCATCAGTTTCATGCCTGTAATCCCATGTGCATTTGTCTTTATTATTTGTATTACTGTTAATTTGTTCTTAAATGTACTGATTTTTTACCAGTTACACTGGAACCCTCAACATCATTTCCGATGAAGATCTCCAAAACCACCCCACTAACTTAATGCTCCCTCAAATTGCAGGTTGTTAAAAATATAAACAGATTTGGCTTTATGCACTCATTTCTTTCCCAAATGCATTTTATGCCTAGACTTTCCAACAAGCAAAAGGGCTGTGACAATCCTCTCTCCCTGAACACCCTAGTGAGCCATGTTAAAATTAATCACTTTTTAAGAGGTACATACACACTCCTGAGGATAGGATCAAAACTGGATTTTTTTTTTTTTGGCTCAATGGCAAATGCAGAACTTCACTTAGAAGGAGGGAGAAGAAAGAGACACAGTTTTATACTTACTCAGAGGATATGAGAGGTGCCAAGAGCAACATAATAGGAATACAACCTATTATACCACATATGGCCTCACTTATCTGTTATTCATGTAAGAATTCCACATCTTTCACAAAGAGCAAATAAGAATTTGAGAGCAAATGAACATGTATTATACTTGAGGAACTGAAGACTTCACTCTGTTTAAGCAAGCCAGTGTTGAATATGGAAATCAGATCTGACACAACCTTCTAGCAGCAGTTATAATAGGATTTAAATGTGAAACTTTCCTAACGGCCTTCTCTTACTGTTTCTGTTCCTATCACTCCCTTTATGCAGAGAATTTAATAGAGACTGACACCCTCTCTGAGAATTTTTTGACCAATGTGGGCAATACCACAGAGCAGACCCCTGCTTAAAAAACAACTGCTTGATTTATCATCTTCCTGAAAGTCTGTCAATTGCCTTCCAGATTAGCACTCTTATTTTCAATTCTGTGGGATCAAAAACCTCTGACAGCACATTCTATACATTTGCCAAAATGACCTTTAAAGGGAAAACTGTCTCAAGGAGAGACAGCAAAATCCAGATCCTGCTCTGCTGCTATTCCCAATCCCCAAATGTTCAAACTCTGACCTGCAATCAATTTATCATGACTTTACAGAGTACTGGCCACCAGTCAGCTCATGCAAACCATCCATGTGCTGGCTTTAATTTGGAAGAAATAAAAAGCAACATGAGTAAAACCCTGGCAAGCTTGCATATTGAAGAATTTAAGCTTAATCCCAGTTCCTGTTTCCTTTCCACAGGGTCATGAGTGTGTTCAACTGAACCCATCACAAAAACTAGATTTCAAATGTCCTTCAGGGATGGGTCTGCTGAGAACCTTCTCCCACTCCCCCATGAAGTTCTGGACATGTAACTCCACAAACCATACTACTGAGCTCAAAAGCACTGATTTAAGACCAAGTTGCAATTCAGGATGAACGAGGTGGTGGCTTCCAGCTCCATACAATCTTGGGAAGATCATTCCTCCCTCTGTACCATGGAAGTCCAAAGCATTACTTTTGTCTTATTTGACCAACTTGCTTTCTCAATGCTCTTTAAATCTGGGAGACAGCTTGTTTAGTTTCTGTGCTTACAGACCATTACCACTTTATCTAACAGTACTTATTACGTAAATACTTAAGGAACTTAACACTTAAATTTAACGAAAATTTACTTGTTCATATGTGTAATTTTTTCACATATTTAAGACTTCTTTTGCTTCTGTTTTATTTCTTTCAAGTAATACATAGAGAGTAAAAACCTGATTAATTTACGGGAGAACTGGAAATAATGGGTGTTTGCAGTCTCCTACTGAAGAAATCCATTTCTAAGTGTCCTGCTGTGACCCATTCCCTTTCAATAGAACAAGTTGCTTTTGGATGGATGCCTAATGCAAACATATTAATGCACTGAATAAACAAATGAGTAGATAGTAGCTTCCAGATCTTCAGTTCTTTATAATCCTAAAGGAATAAAGTGAACAGAACGTGGCCCAAGAAATACAGGCTGCTCTGATCTTTAGAGCTCTAGTTAATAGAAGCTTATTTGCATCCCCAGTTATGGTTCTGTATTTGTTTTCTTGGCATTCAGAACTGCTGTAATACTCATTGATCAACACAATAGGGCAATGAAAATTTTCCTTAATATCACTCCCACTTCTTTTTGTTTTATCTTTAGAAAAAATACAAGAAGAAAATGAAGCAATTAATGCATTTAAAAATATACACATTTACGTAAGATTATTTATTAAAGGGCCTTTATGCAACGTATGTAGTGGAGTTAATGAGCTCCTGTCCAGTTTTTGGAACAGGTACAGCCTGCAGGCCACACCACAGCAGCGGTGGACTGCACCACTCTGCCCAGCCTGGGCTTTAGTCCAAAGAAAATATGTCCCAGGACAGAGGGAAGACCAAAGCCTCTGGGACATTTAAAGAGTCCTCAGACACTGACTGTCTCAAATAGTCTGGATAATTTGAATAAAGGCAGAAGAATCCTATGGGGTTGTATTTTTGCTTCACTGAAGTCAACTGTCAAACTTTCACAGCTTCAGAGAAGTTACGATTTCACCTCTGAGCTGCTGGGAGGTGACGCGGCCCCAGGGACATTGAGTAACACCCAGCTCCTGGGTTGCAGACCCTGTTTCTAGATCTTCCCAGTTTTGTTACCCTCAGCAAGTTTCTTAATGCCTCTACTTCTTCATTTTAAATTGGGATGGCAGTAATTAGCTTTTATAAATTCCTTTCAATTTGATGGATGGATAAAGTTATGGAGAACATGATGCTGTAACGCATCCTGTGCTTTGTAGCCTTTTGCTGTAACCCTAACAAACAATCTAACCTGAAACATCTGAATCTTACATGATGTTACATCCACCACGGGGTTTGGCTGAGGATTTTCTTCTGAACTTGGCAGGGGCTGACAGTGTTGAAATGTTACAGAATGTCTGCACCTAACTAAAAACCTGCAAGACTTCTGATGATATTCCTAGACCAAATACAGCTCTTTGGCTTTCTTTGACAGTTCCCAACATTGTAAGTGAAGTTTGTAGTCTTTGAAAGACCCCTTCATCACTTTGAAAAAATTCCATTCAGCAGAAGTGCTTTTAAAGCCTCTCCTGTCACCTGCAGGATTGCTTATGGGAAATATGGTGGCCATAAAACACCACTGAGTTCCTCAGCATCACATTTAGGTGTTACATGCTCTCATGTAAGAGGCAGCTAAGGACACTTAGAGGGCAAGATCACTGCCAAGAAAAGGAAGGGAATTGAGGCAATCATTCCAAGGTGATACGGAGAACAAAACTTGCCAAGTCTGGGTAAATTGTATTTGCCACGGAACCCTGCCTCTGGTGGGGAAAAGCTGTTAAAATACCTTTTAAAATGTCTTGCCTCAGTTCAGTTACCAGACGTTTTACATGGAGACAAAACCACATCTACTAACACAGAACTAATGTCAGGGAGCTGAATGGCTCTGAACTAAAGACTTGGTTGTACAATTACTCCCTCCTCTACAATTACACCCTCCTTATGCCTTTTTTTAAGCTCATTTGTTTAGCCCTTTTATCCCTAGCCAGAATTGACATAATTAATAGGACTGCCGGGCACTAGCCTGGCAGAAGAGATCACAGCTTGAACTTGGCTGGTTTGTTTCTACACAGCTTGGTCTTTTACGATGAAAGATGTGCAAACAAGAAGAAACATTCCTAGTGCAATGTCCAGAAAACTGGTGGGGCTTGACAATATGGCACCTCAGAATATCCCAGACAATCTGTTGTCCTGTGTGCAAATCAATTAAGGTTAGCAGATGCTAAAAAATTTTGGAACAATATGCCAGATCCCACAGAGCCTTTGATTGTGCCCCCAATACTGACCTTAGCATGCTCTTTAATTAAAGCCAGATATAAACTTTGGTTCTGATCATTGTTAGCAAAAAAAGCCCCCACTGACTTTGCTATAATGCCCCACAACACTACAAGGAGTCTATAATCTGAGTTGAGAATGATACAACAACCTTTGGTTACAGTTGCCTATTACAAAAAAAAAAAAAAAAAAAAAAAAAAAAAAAAAAAAAAAAAAAAAAAAAAAAAGCCAAGCCACCCACCTCTTTTAGAGGACAAGTCTGTTTTAGAGAGGTGCCTATCAACAATGACCTAGGGCCTGGCTGGAAATGCTGGATACACTTATCTGTTGCACCTGCATTTGGGAGGTTGGTGACAATTGGCCTGAACACAGTTCACATACACCACATGCAGTAATTCAATGTCACACAGATGTGCCAGCAGGTGAGACTAGTGACTGTCAAGCTGCATCTTCTCTGAGCTCTGGACAATGATTATTTGTCTACAGCAACTTTCTCAGTGCCTCTATTCCCTGTCTCAGGTATGAGAGCAAAACACTGCCTTGATAACCTGAGATGTTTCAGGTACCTGGCTAAAGTAACTGAGGATCTTTAGCCTGTATTGTAACATGGATCCAAATGGGCTTTTAAATGCATATTAGTCCATTATTCTTCAGCCCTCTTCTCTTCCTGCCTGGAAGACTTTGGGCAGTTTCGCCAGTATCCCAAGAGTTCATTCTGAATGGAGTTCCAATAGATCCAGAACAGAGGCTTCAATTTATATCTGGGGTAGTTTCCCTTTTTAAAGACACCAGAGCTAAAGTTCAGCAAGATTCAAACATCTGCCCCTGCTGATGTACTTTCCACAAGGCTGTAAGCAGGGTCAGTTCATGGTTGTGCTACAATCATCTACAATGAGAAGCTAAGTGGAAAGTCATACCGATTTCTGGTGATGTTCTCTGAGCCCCCAGATGAAGGCCATGATAAGCTGGTGCTCACTTCACAAAACGGGTCTCAAATCTATGTCTCCTGCAACATTTACAGCCAAGAATGAAAACACACAGCAGGCATTAAGACAGGGCTCTATTCTTGCACAGGCTCTGTGACACCCGAGTATTTCCTTCCCTAAATAAAAATCATGATGGCAGTTGCTTCATGAATGTTCAGCGGCAAGAATGAGCAAATGTTGGATAATTTGCTTTGAACTGAAACAGCTTCTTGCTTGCGAGGGATTTTAGTAGCTTTGGAAATAACTAGTCTTGTATGAATGGGCCTCAAGCTCCCTCTGTATCTTGTTACTACCCTTCAAGATGATTTCATGCAGCAGAGGAATGGCAGGTCCCTCAAAAGTGTACCTTGGAAATGAGGAGGGAACTACCACATTCTTACTGTAAGTTTTAGATGTTTCCAAAAGCAACTAGAACATATAGAATAAAGAACAAGGCAAGACATGACACCAAAGTAGAGCTGCTTCTGTTCTGCTGTCCCTAATTCACTGTATTCTTGTATTCTGTATTCACTGTATTGGGACATAACCATGTGTCTGCAGCCCAAGGGTTGTTCTTTAACTCCCAGGATTGCTGCCATTTTCCATTCTGCCAGCCAAATGAGCACTGTGTGAATTCTGTCTCAGCAAGTGGACTCAATAAGTCCTTTTATTCTTCTCTGACCCTGCTAAAATGGTTGTTAAAGCTACCCACCATTTGTTCCCTGTGAGTATTTCACGCTTTGGTTTCTCATGACTCCTGCAGCTTTCCCTTCTTTCTTCCCTGCAAAGCCAAAGCAAGACTCTTCCCCTCTGCAACCCCACTATCTGTTCCCTACTGAAGATGTTTCCCTTTTGATCACTTCTGTTATTCACATCCACTCAGCCAGCTCTAGAGCAACAGATTTGGGGCCAGTGTGTTCCCTCCCCCTCCACTGCAGAGATCGTTGCCTGCCTAATTGAAGGGGATGATGTCATGCTGGCTGCTCTTTTTAAGGCAAATAAAAATACATCCTGTCCCTCTGGATGCTGCTTTTGAAGCTCAAACCTAGCTGGAATCAAGAAACGGGTTAAAATCCAACAATGTGCTCATACTATACCCAAATCTACTGCTAAATCCTTTCAAAATTACACAAACCTACCAACCTGCTGTACAAGCCATACTCAGGACCCCGTGGAAATGACCTCACTTGCTTGTCAGGCTGTCACAGGTTAGGCAAGGCACAGAGTCCTGAGTCTGCTTAGGGGCTTTGCCCTGACTCACCCTCTGTGTGTCCTTCAGCAACGCTGTGCCTTGGCTTTATCATCACTGAACTGAAGACAGGATGTACCTGCCTCACAAGGAGATGAGCTCACCTGCAAAACTCTGATGAAACTGCAGTACCAGCAAGTAAAAAGTGACTTATTAGGGCTGGAAAACACAAATAAGTATTCATGAGAAATAGGAGCCAGGTCCTCTGATTCATGACTAAGAGGTAATTTCAGAACCAAGAGGTAATTGATTTAGGCTGATTTAAGCCTGATTTCTTGTTTCATTCACCTGAGTATTTTTACTACAAGGCTTAGAATATTTTTGTTCTCTCTCTTATCATCTGTTCTGTGGAATCAAAGGAAATTTATCTCAACTCAGAGTATTAAATAATATACCATCATAAGACAAAAGACTGGAATGAAAATGTATTGTTTTATTTCAGTAAAGCAGAACAAAGCACAAAGTCACTTAACCATTTAATAAAATCACACAATTCAGATCACATTGTTCATTCAGAGCAACTGTTGCTGGTGTGCTTTTTCTTGACTGCTGAGAAGTAAGGCTTTGTTGGCAAATATTGTCATCTTATTTCATTTAATGGAGTACCTTGCTTTCTTTGTCCCAGCAGGACAAGTGAAAGCAAGGGCTGTGTGCTGCTGCTCACATAAATTTCTTTCTTAACCCCAACACTACACATCATCTGAGGTGTCTGGTCCGCACTTTACCTCTAGTACAATTTGTGTCATGAAGAAAGAAAGACATGAAATACCCAGTGTGAAATCCTCCATTACATTGTTCTGTTTACTCCACTGAAGCTGATAATGTTTTAAAAGAGAGCCAAGCCTTCAGAGACCAACACAGAAAACGTGGACCACTACTTCAGGACCAAAAGTTGTGGCTATCTGCAAGACCTCATTTCAGCTGGACCTTTTATGTCCAAATTCTGGAAAAATATTTCATCAATACTCCCTCAAATGTGTTGAGATAAGGAAGTGAGGAAATCAATAGAACCACTCTGCAAACACCAGTAGAAATAGAATAATTACGACTATTGCAGCTTGCACAGATGTATTGCTGATGTCACTGAAACACTCAGTGAAGAAAAAAGATGCAAGGGAAAAAATGACTCTTCAAACTCACAATGCAGCAAAGCTCGGAAAACAATCCCCAGATTCCATTAAGTCACTTCCTAACATCATGTATCCTGAGCAACTCGACGAGTGTTTCATACAACACGGTCAGCGTGGATCTGTGCTGCAAGCATCCAGGACTAGAGGTGACTTCATCCACACAAAGCACCTGATCTCAGGCAAGCCCCAGGACTCCAGGTGAACAGTCCAGAGCACAGCATGTTGAAGTGAAGGAGTTCACAGCTCCCCCCACAACTGATTTACTGTTGTAGAGATGGAGGGAGAGATAGGGAGAGAGATGGAAAAATACTGGGAGCTAGAAGCTGTCCAATATTTACTTTGGAAACAAGTTCAACCCATTAACTGTGAAACTGGGCAATGTCTGACATCTTCCTCCACTCAGTTGCTAAAGAGAGAGTGACCAATAAATTAGATACAGTCCAAAGCCTGCCATGGGCTTTGAGGAGTTTACACGTAACTGAGCCTTGACTCTTGCTCACTGGGGACATATCATCTTCTCAGAGAAAAGCAAAGCCCCTCTTCCTGAGGGTGGTTACAATATGAATGAACTTTTGTCTCCATTTCAGGTCAGTTTTCCTGCAGCACGTATTTTAAAATGCAGCCTTTATAACAAAGTGGCCCTTCTGTTCTCTAGCTTGTGTGGTACCTGCTTTGGAAATAGCATATTTGTGTAAAATGTGAGTGGTGCAGGTCTGGCATTTCCTGAATAACATCCTTAGGAGGGTTTCCTCACCATCCCTCTCCTCTTATTGGGCTGCTGTTCAGCTATCATTAAAAACAGATACCAAACCAGTAGGAAGCTGCTACCTTTCTCCATGACCAACACTGGAGACTTTGCCAGTGCAGTGCAGTCCTGCAGAGGTCTGGTAGGTTCTGTGTTCTTACTGAGACAACTGGGAGAGCACCACACAAACATATGCTTAAGACTTTGCCCATTTAGAACAGGAAATTGGAGTTGAGTTGTTTTCAGGTCTTCCCACTTTTCTTAAGCCACAAGAGAGGGACAAAGAAAAGCAGAAGGGGGAAAAGACAACATTTAGCCAAATAGTGGGTATTATCTCCCATTTAAAAATAACAAGACAATGGATTTACCATGGAACTAATTGAAATAAAGTATAACTTGCTTCTGAACAAGGTGAGAAAAACGCAGTTGTAGCACTAAAGGCTGCAAAGCATTGTCTCACAGGCAAAGAAGGCCAAAAGCCCTGCACTCCACAAGATGGGCCTAAGCTTTCCAGCTCTGGAGGAACAGGACAAGTCTCATGTTCACATTAGGGAGCAGTGTTCAGCACTGTAGCTGTGAAACTGTGTGACACCCACCTTTCTGCCTCACAGCTGTAAAAGACAGACAACCCAACCACTGTCTGCTTAGCGTGTCAGGCAGAAAAAAAAGCAAGTATCTTTCTCTAGATGCAGTCTCCAGACCCAGAGCTGTTTGCATCAGATAATAATATGGACAGACCTAGACACCACGCTTTTGGAATTCTGTTTCCAGAGCTCTTCTCTACTGTTTACTCAGCACTTTGCATTCATTGCTGGGGGGAAAAATTCATTATGTTTTTTTCTAATTGTGATGCTTTTCTTCAAATTTCCTGGAGTGATCAGTACCCCTTTGCTTGCTGCAGTGCAGTTTTCTCGTCATGGAATGGTATTACCCAAGCTGGGCCAAACACAGGTTTAGGCATGAAGCAGTATAATTCCAAGTGAAAAGCCAGATTTCTTCAGCAGAGCATTACCCTCAGAGATTCCTTTCATTGTTATTTAATCATTAGATTGCAGTAGCAGACAAAATCCCCGTGAACCAACCCCAGCGGTACTAGGCACCATACACCAAGCCAAAAAAAAAAAAACTTGCCTCCCTCAAGAATTTGCAATTTAATATAAAAAGCAGGTGTGCCATATAAGCAGCCGGGAAGATAAGGGTAATTGTGGCGCAGGATCTCTAAGTGGATGCAAAATTATTTTAAAAGCACAGGACGTATGTCAATGCATCTCAGAAGTCCCTCTGACACACACATTGCCCAATGGGGCACTAACAGGCTGTGAGTACAAAGCACTGCTCCTGGGGGCTCTTCCTTCCCTCCCTCCATCCATCCCTCCCTCCCTCCCAGGGCTCACAGCACAGCTCAGGGCTGTCCACACACCTCTTGGGAGGCACTGCTTACTAAGACTATCTCTGCTGAAACCTATACAATAACATAAATATATAGAAATTCATACCAAAGGAAAGGAAAAGATCCAAAGCCCTGTGATTTCCTGTTACAGGCCTCAGTCAGATCTCTCAGCTCTTTCTCTTGCAACAATAATATGAAAGTTGCCTGAACTCTGCTATGAAAAAAATCTCAGTGATAGTGTGTAAATCAACATGGGTGTCTCAAGTTGAAAGCAAAAATCAGACCAGCAGTAAGAAAAACAATATGAAAAAAAACCTGCATTTTTTGCCTAACTTGGTTAAGATTAATGCTGTAAAGCCAATACACTATCCAGGAATAACCTGAATTGTTCACATGGACAAGATTAGTTGTCCAGCTGTGAACAGCGGGGCCATGCCTTGCCTTGGTGACCACTTGCTACAGTCATAACACAGATAATTTATCAAGTCCTGTGGCACCTTCTACCAGCCAGCGATCCAAGACAGGCAATGAACAGCTCTTATTTCTGTTTATTTGTTTTCATCTCAATTTATTTAAGCTTTGAAACTTCATGATTGTATTAAACGTAAATGCCAATAATAGGAAATGCAGAAAATAACACCAGGACCTGGGATGTGCATGAATCCAGCATGTTGGACAAAGATTTCTACAGTTTCAGATCCAAACGAAACATTTCAACATTCCTAATAGTTTAGGTTTCCCATCAACTGTAATTGAATCATTTCAGAGCCTTGGATGAAATGGGCTCTGGCGATCTGGAAGTCCCAAGAGCATCACCATCATATGATGTACAGCAACAGCTAAGGTGAACACAGACAAATGACAGTCAGACCTAAATCCAAATTTCATAGCCTCCTGGTGGAGAACCAAAACATCTGTTTCTCCTCAGATTGCCAGGACTTTGCAGAAGCCATCACTTCCACAAGAGACTGCTGAGAACTTTCTGCCTTCACTGTTTTTCACTGCAATGTTTATTGTTATGTTAACTTTCTACATGAGTGTACAGATCAGCATTGATGACAATGGCTTCTGGTCCAAACTTTAATTTTCTCCATACTCACTTGAGCAAAGAATAGCACAAAGTCTAGACAAACCACTTGAGCAACAGAAATATGGCTCTCAAGTGCTTGTTTTGTCTAACTTCCTCTAGTGACTTCCAGGTGAGCCCTCAGTTCCATGATCTGTAGCATCCTTTGATCAGCATGCTACAGAATATTCAAGGTATTATAAGATCTCCAGATCTCCGGACACTCCTGTCCATAAATAATCTTATTGCAGCAGAGACTTGTGGCAGAGTTAGGCTGTGCTCCCAGCTCAGCTGGTGGGTGATAAAAATTCTCTCTCCCTTTCCCCATCCCCTCTGTCTGGCATGTCTTTCCACAGGTACTTCAAATGCCTGTTTGGCTGACTGAAAGCTGATGAGTGAAGAATGGCCAGAATATTCAGGAAATTACACCTTCCAGACAGAACGCTTCCTCACATCATCTTTGTTTCTTTCCTTTAGTTAATTCTGCAGCTTAGGCTATCTGCTCTGTTGACAGGGAAATAATATTCAAGAGGGTACCTGTGTATTGCTCATTTTCATGCTGAGCATAAATGCCTCACTTGGTAAACCAAATAACTCACTTAATATGAAACAATATAGCTGATAAAGAGTATCCAAGGGAGGTGCTGAAAAACAGAATTGGTGAAATATTCTGGCTACTCTCATAGAAATAATGTACAAGTTTTTGATTAAAGTGTAATTTATTGTCTTTTATGATGTGGGGAAGGGGATGCTAAATTAATTCCTGGGATGAGAAATGAGCTGCCACCAGCATTAGGCTCTCTACATAGAAATAATCAGGCCATGCTATAATGCCTCTTTCTGCTCAGGCAGCATTTGGTGGTTGGATTTTAGGGGCCTGGGTTTTGTCATACTTTCATTAAGTGTATTCTCAGTTAGAGGCCACTTTAGGTATGGGGTCCACCATCCTCCACAGCATGTCTTGTGAAAGAGAAACTGGGGTCAGCCTAAAAGGCCTGTTGAGAGCCAACTTACTCCATTTGTTAGGAGCTTCATTAAAGCAGCTCCATTAAACCCCCAACCTCCCTGGAGTGTTACCCCTCTGCACAACAAGGAAGAACAGGATCGATCAGGAGGTGTTTTACACTCACTTTGCGTTGGTGAAAATCAATAGACAGCACTGACTGAAGCTGCTTCACCAGCACTCTGTTTCTTCCTGAAACATAAAAGCATTTGTAACCCACTACAGCTGCTTGTGCTTAACTGCAGCAGCTTTGTGCTGCCAAAACAGCGAAAGGCTGCCAGAGGATATTCAAGAATGAGTGTGATCTAAGCCATAATGACTTTACACTTCTTCTTCAGTTCAGTTCTTATTTAAAGGAATAAAACTTTCCCTAGCGTATATTTAGGTGTGGCCTGCTGGCCGCCGTCTGCCAAGGGTCTGCAGGCTCAGAGTGACTGGGCCACAGAACTGGGCAAGGGGTGTTTTGTGCCTCCCTGCTGGGTGTTGGTGCCCATGCCACAATCACTGTTGCTGGATCTGCCCATCTTCCACCACATTCATGTCCCATCTTAGCACAAGTGGACATGCCCAGGGCTATTTTCACTTGCCTGACTCAACTCAGCAGCCTTGGGCTGTCCTGGAGCATCTGAGACTTACCCACAGATCTAGCAAACACAGCACAAGGTCCATGAGAGGGGTTCACCCGTCTGGAGAGACAGCTAGAGGCCAAGTGCTACACTACAGATCCTCAGATGACACTAAACACACAGTGCTAAGTAACCCTCACTGTCTTGCTGCAAGTGGCAAATATTTTTATTGAAAGCCTGTGAGGATTTTTTGAAAGTGCACGTTATTCTGGGGTTTGTTATAGAAAGAAATCAAAGCTCAAAAGAATTCATCACACCCAGACAGGAGAAAATGCACGATGGTTCATGGGGAGTTTGCCCAGAACCACAGCCCCCCTTCTTGACAAAATTGAGAAGAGCATTCTCAGCTGAGAACGCATCTCAGTTGTAACACGGTGACATGGAGCAGCTCCAGGGACTGTCTTCTTCACTCTTGTGTGTAGCTTAGGCCCAAGCCAGCTCCAGGGTTACAACATGATCCTGTTGAAGAGCTGATGGAAAGCCAGGCAATTGCAGGAGCTGCTGGGTCACTGAGGTCTGCACTACTCTCCACCAGACCTTGCTGGTTTTTTCCCCACACCAAGCAATGCAGCCACAAAGTGATGAGGGCATGACATGAAATCAAGTTGTCATTTTTCAGAATGATGGAAATTCTCCACTCATTTGTGGATGGTAAAAAGACTTTAACACAAATGCTGCCATTGAGGACCAGCAAGAAACCTGCTCCCAGAGCAGCAAACTGGGAGTCTTTACAAAGGAGGTCAGGAGCTGCACAGCAGCTCTTAGAAAATGTTTTCTCTACCCATCAAAGTCCCCTCTGCTGTCAAAGAAGCTAGACAGCAGGGAAAACACAGTCGTAAATCACATCCTGAGAATCTCACAGAATAAACTTCCCTTTGATTTTTGTGTATTAAACTATGACTACACAGCTATCTTTTTTTTTTTCCTGTCTTTGCAGCAGAAAATACAATACAGGAGGGTAATTTCCCTAAAAACACAGACTTAGGAAGAGCTCATTTTAGCATGAAGCTATTATCTGTTTGAGTTTGCATTTCTTTGTTCCTTCTGTGCTGTTTTATTACCTCCTTCTATCAGCTATATTCAATGGCTTCTTAAATTCTGCCTCCAGCCACAAGGAATGTAAGCAAGTATGGCTGATGTAAAATGACATCCATGCCTTCATTCACTGAGCAGTGATTGTCTGCTGAGTACTTGGAGGGAAAGACTTTCTCTTTTTTTTCTCCCCAATACAAATCCCAAGGCAGCTGAGGTTACACAACCAGCTTCATACTTAGTTTAAAATATGTCTCAATTTATACGCCATCTGCAGCACTCATCATTAAATGAGATGGCCACAAACAGGAAAACTCACAACAACAATAAATAATCAGGACTCAAATAAGCACTCTAGTTTGAGGCAAGAATCTGTGTTGATCAAAATGCTCAAATTGGTGCCAGCTCAATGAATGGGACAATCACATCACAAACCACTAGTCTGGGGCACACGGCCCACTTTCCAAAATCACGGATATGTTTTCTGGCTCAGGAAATTCCTGACCTGCAAATCACTAGAGAGTAGAAGAAGCATCATTAGATGCTTGCCCTTTTCTTTACTCTTCCTCAGGCATCTGCTTTAGCATCATTGTCAGAGAACAGATGTGGAAGTAGGAGGGCTTCTGACCTGACCTGCTGTACTTGAGGATTGCTGTGGTCTCGGGCGCAAATCCATGGGGCTGGGAGCAGGGTATGGATGTGCTATGGAAAGCAAGAGGCACAGGGCAGTTCAACAGACACCCTCACCTTCCCTCACAGAATCCTTTGTGTCCAAATTACTGTGAATTACTTCATTTACTTACATTCCTACTCATGCAGGAAGAAATATGTTGGGAAGACTTGTTACTGAAAAAAAAAAAAAAAGAAAAGTGAATCAAAAAACTTAGATTATGCATTTCAATCTGGACTTAGTCAAGTCAGAGGCTGCCCTGGTATTGTTCAGAGTAAAGGACTCCCCACAATGTCTAAATGCATTACAGAAGTCAGCCATGAGTGATACCATTGAAAAAATATGCTGGATTTACAGGAATTGGAGCCTTCATCTTTGAGAGCATATAAACCCAAACACATCTATATCCCACGATGAAAATTACAGGACAAGTGGCATTTATTTATTTGCATAGTGAAGACCAGGCAATGTTAGTCTCCTAAGATTTCCACAAAAGTATGTTGATTGCCTTTGGGATTTAGATTTGCAGAGGGTTTTTTGATTGCATTTCAAGGCACATTATATGCTCTGGAGAGGCACTATAGGTTTTCTGGCGTGTTGTTTTTTGGGTTTTTTGTGTTTTGGTCAGTTTGGGGGGGGGGTTTGGGTTTATTGGGGGGTTTGGGGGGTTTTTTGGGGGGTTTTTTTGTTTGTTTGTTTTGAGGGGTTTTTTTGTTTTGTTTTGTAAGGCCCCAGGAGGATTCTCAAATTTTTGAAATTAGAGATGGAAAGATTTATCTTTCCCTCTGGTGTGACCCCCACCAGAACAGGACTCACTTCTCAAGTGTACTGCCAAGGACTTGCCTAGTCTGGAATGACAAAATTTGTATCTGAAGGCAAATCTAAAATTTTAATGGTCTCACATTATAGACCAATCATCAACATGACTGGTCCTATCATCAGCTTTTGTTTATTAATCCTACCTTTTTTAAACACTCATCCTTCCCCATTATTCTAGGCAAATTGCTGAACTTCAGAAATATTTGGTAGAAGAAGCTACTTTGGTAAAGTTGGACAGATTTATGCTCAGTGGTACCTTATTTTCTAAATAAATTCCTATTGAGGTCATTAGGGATCTCTGTAGAGTAAAATCAGCAGGCTTTGTCCCTCAGAGCTCTCATGCAAGAGAAATAAATCAGAAAGCAGTGGTGCAGAACTGTTCTTGTACCATTGTCTGTTTTTTTTCTTGTTATTATTTTCTTTGAAATCTCTCATGCTTGATTAAAGAAATTTCTCCTCAGTTTTCTCTTCTGTTTTTATTATGCTTTTAGATAAAAAGCCTTTGCACGGCAGGAAGAAGAGCAACAATTTGCCAACTCAAGCTGCATTTACCATCTGGTACACAAGAACTTAGCAGACTGCCTGTTCCATCAATGCAATAATATTGTGTTGCTTTAAATGACCCCATGCTCTGATTTGAAGATAAGAAAGCTGGACTCAAGATGACAGATAGACACATTCACCTCCTGTAATAACCTGCATTTCCTCAGCTGCCATCACCAATTACCACAGCACTGATCACAGACTGATAACAAAAGATTGTTACCATTTCAGAAAAACAGCTTTCTGTGTTTTTTCCTTTTTGTGCTTGCTTTATTTGGCTGTAGATGGTTGCAGTGCCAGATGCAGACAAGCTGCTCAGAGTGAGACCACAGAGTCCCATTTCCCCAGAGAAAGGAAAGCAGAGCAGGGCCCTGGTCACATCACTGAAGCCAAAATTTCCAATGGAACCAGCATTTCTGAGGGACAAGTATTAGACACCCTAAGTAAGTCTTATTTCCCAAAGGGAATTATTCAACATACTGCAAGAAATTTTAGTGGGATTTTTGAAACCTGGCTGGTCAATGATTGCCTCTGACATTAGACCTCCACAGCTGTGCAGCAAGTGAAATAAACCATAGATTTCCTAGGAAGAGCACTACAGTCTGAAAACCTTAGAATGAAATTAAAGGAGCAGAGCTTCTCACCCTCTTGATGTCCAGCTAGGTATTCAATCAGCAGTGGCAAAGAGGAAAACTCAGTGATAACACACGTAATTCCTGTATCTGGCACTCTTTCCTGCCCATGTACCACTGCTTCTGCCTCCAGAGGTTTGTTCTTACTGAAAGACACTGCTTTCTCCTCTTCCAGCTCCACAGTTACTCACCAGCTTTTGCTGCAGTGACTAGGGAGTGTATTGTACCCTGAGGTGCATTCAAAAATCAGCTTCTAATTTCAGGGACAAGGATGAAAAATTGAACGTGGAGGAACTGTTGCTTTTATGCATAAACTCTGTGCCTATATATCACCTACTACTGTATCACCCAGCACCAAGATAACACTGACAGCCACCAGTCCCTCGCTACTGATCTTCCCCCACTGCCAGCAGGAGCCTAAATAATGAAAACACAGGATTTGGGGCTCAGACAAAGACAAACAGAGTGTTCCCTGCAAAGTAAGACTTGGATTTGCTGGAGCTGTAGACTGAAGTGTCATCCTTTAGTAGATACAGGAAACATGGGAATAACCGGACGATCATAATTTTTGGAGACTAAAAAAAGCCTATTAAGCCTTACCCGCTACCAGGGCATCTAACAAGTAAAACTCCCTATCCCAGTCTCCGTATTTACCAAATGAGAGAAGAGACAAGAAAGGTGGGCTGTTTCCCAGGTTTTCCCAACTCCCACCACATGATGGTGAAGGAAGGAATACGGCAGGGGAATAAGAGGCCATCAACCTCAGTCACCCCCAGTCAGAACATTTCTGTGGAACATTGGCATGTCCATTACAATGCACGAAACACATATTAACCAGTCATATTTTTGCCACATGATGAGGAGAAACGATAAGGATAATGTTAAGGACACTTTTATCCCCAGCCGTCATGGTAATCCCTTCTACTTATAATACATTTACTAAAAAAAGTAATAAGTAAAAGTTATAAGGAAGGAAGGATACTGTCTGTAAGCAGGAGTCATGAATTTTGAGCCAGGTATTAAATCTTGGCTCACATCCACAGGATAACCAACTTCGCAAGCATCTATGTGATGACGCAAGGGAGCCCACAATGTAAGTGAGGTGTTCACAGTACACCCATTGATGACAACAAAGACAAGACCCACAGTGAGATATCTGCACAGCTTTGCTATGAAAATAGCCACAAGTAGGATGTGGTCCAGGAAGGCTCTGGAGAAGGAACTCTCCAGTAATAATGGCAGCAAACCAGCTGAAATATCACAGCTTTTAAATATTGAATAACAAATTGTTATGTAATTCCTACTAGAGTTTCTAAATATTATGAGTTATTGTGCCATGTATATTTTATAATGTCAATGTTTTAATTAAAATGGGATCTCTTTTATGACTCAGAGGAGTCTGCAGCTTTATAAAGACTTTTCAGGATTCAGCCACTGCACTGTTGGTCAGGAGAGACAGTGCAGACCCATGGAAGGAGTTGTACTCCCAGAGCAGAGCTGATCAAACTGACCACTGTCAAACAGGGCTGCAGCTTTCTTAGCTCTCCCATCAGGGAAAGGGATGTAATATCCTCTTATTACTCTCGAGAATAGATGAAGTGAATAACTCCAATACTGACCTTGACTTAAAGGCTTGGAAGAAGGCTTTTCACAGTTATTTGAAAGAGTGCCACAGACTTTGTTCTGCTTTGTACCAGTTCCTAACAGAAAAACTGATCATACCATAGCAAAATGCAGGGCAAAAATGTATTAAAATATGTCATTTAACTATTACTGCTCCTGCTAGAAATGCCAGGACTAGCTGGGATCCTTTTCATCTAAATAAGGATGATTCCTTCCACCTTGAAGAGTGACTGAATAGTGCAACACCCTAAAGCTATTAAAATTCCTTTGTTCATAGCCTTGTTTCTATGAAATGGTTATTAGAGAAATGTCATTAGGGAGAAAGAGCTGTTGCTCAGTTTTCTGGAACAGGAACTTATTCAGAAGATAAATTCATATCATTATCTCTTCCATTTTTCTCTAGTGTGTTTACTGACGTTCTGCCCACAGGAGAAGCCAATCTTTCTTGATGAAAGAGTAAGCTGTTTGGAAACAAAAAAAGCAGATCAAAGAGGAAAGCAGCTCAGTGATGGAGGATGTCAGCTAGAGGAGGGGGTGAAAGCTAATGTACTGCTGATTGAAGAAGCCATTTTCGTTCAACTCCATGTGCACAAGATAAAAAGCAGGACTCACTTTCCACATATCTGTTCATTTCACAAATTGTACAAAGTAGTAATTTTTCAGCCCACCTATAGAAGCAGTGTCTTCATCTGTATGACCTGTACAACAGAAAAGGCATCACACAAGCAAGCAGGAATGGATTTGCCTAGAAAAAGAGATGGTTAGAACCCCTCAGCATCACAGACACTGATTTTGAGGCTACAACTCAAAATAATATTGGATTCTTTGTCAATTGTTGTTCTCAAACCCCAAAAGTTCTCACAGCTGTATTTGTTGGCCACTTCACCAGGAGACCCTCTGAATTGTTTCATGAGGCCATGCCTTGTTCCTAATCTCATATCTGAACCCAACCTCAGCATAGGGGCACTTCCCATCTTCAAACATCCCTGGAAACCTCCCTTTGCCAGACTGCTCAGGGAACCTAGCTGAGCTGTATTTTAAAACACTCATATTTTTCCTCCTATCTTTTCACAGGCATTCTCAAAGCTCCACATAACAGGGCCATTTTTTTTATAATAAACCAGGCACCTGGCAAGACATTCAAAGCACTTCAATAAAAGATGAAGAATGAGGCAATGCTGTTTATGCTCAATGTGTCTGTCCCACTTGGCTTAGCCATTTAGCATCTTAGGTTAATTACTGATGGCTCCACTAAAGTTAAGTACCAGTTGCACACCATTGGCTTTTAGAGCTCCAAATACAGATTTTGGATATGGATCTGCATCAACTCACTGCAGTTGGCTGAACAGTATCACTTCATCTACCACTGAGCAGCAAAGGGAAAAGAAACTAAAATGTGGGTGCAGATGTGAATTTTGACTCTCCCCCAGATTCTTCTAAAACCTCCTGGAAACAGAGAAATCAGAACATAAAGTTGCTGGTTTGCTTATTTTGGTGTTCATAGTCACGATACCAAACAAAGCCTGTTGGAAACCTGGCAAGGAGAATCTTTCTGCAGATTATGCCCCAAAACTGGAGGCTGTCACAGCTTGATCATAATTAGCAGACTCAATCATGTAACTGAAACTAGTTCTTTTCCCTTGAACTCCCAAGACCCTGTAACACAAACCCTCCTGATTGTAAGAATGTTTGGACTGACCTCCCATCACAGAAGTCAGCAAAGCTGACCAAGAAATTTATAAAGATCGGGGTCACAAATTCTAAAATAAATGCAAGAGAACAAGATGCATCACAATTAATGGTTTATCTGTGTTCACATGCAGCAGCAGAGTCAGCTAAATTCATATATCCTCACTTGAAGTAAGATGTTCTAGTCATCACCTTATCATTACAAACAAGGTAATTACTGGTGGACAGGTGCATGTGCAGCCACCTACAATAAGCAGAGATGCCAAAAGGAAATGGACTGCATGAGTAACCAACCCCAAATTTGCACTATCTGCATTAGCTGGGAGTAAAATTGCCCTGTCTTCTTGGTACCATCCATTGAGATTTGACACAGTATAGTGCCTGGTTATGCAACCCTTCTACTCAGGGCTGCTACTGAAATATTATTTCACATCATTCACTCCTGCTATGTGGCCTGGAAATAATTGTCTGGAAGAGGCTGGATTACTTTTTTTTTTCCTAAGGAGAGAGCACTTCTTTTAAAAAAGTGGTAGCACTAGCTTTAGCCTATGTGTAAAAGAGGGTTATATAAAACTCAGTATTGGTGCATGTGATTTCAAGGCCTTCAGACTTCTTTGGGAATCAAGTGCTCCCCCACGGACCTGCTGTGAATCTAAACAGAGTGGTGTTGCACTATTGCAATGTATGATGTGGCATAAAGAGTGACACTGAAACAACTTCTGCAACAGCCAAAGCCAGAGAGAGAGGGGGCAAAGGAGAAGGACATTGTAATACCTGCTTAGCCTTCTAAAAAAAACTGGCATCCTCCGCAGGGGTATTATGCTAGCTGTTAAGCTTAATATAGCAGATTCCAGCTATCCCAGCCTGGGATTTATGGGAGATTGTTTTATGAGGCAGAGTAAAACTTCATCTTTGGCTCATGCAATTATAAAGCAACATATTGATTAGTAGTGGAAGTGTGAATAACCCAGGGAAATCTTAATAGTTCAGTAATCTCCAGTTCTTGACTTTCTACCCTTCTCTTACCTTGCACAGCAAAAGCAATTAGCCTCATGCTTATCTCTGTTTCATACTCACCTGAGGACAGGAGGCTTGGACAGATAGGGAATATCTAACCCAGAGCCTGTTTCCACCAGAACACTCACTAGAAAACTTTCTGTAGCAAGCTCTTGCAGTCATAGGCTTTGCAGTTTGTCAGCCTGTCCCTGACAAGGTTACATTCTGTCCCAAGGTACACAGCCAGCACTGAATTCCACACTCCCAGCAGAGACAAGCCCAGCATTAAAACCTGGGTTAGGGGCGACTAGAGGAGAGGGCTCTGCTGCAGGTTGCACAGCCTGTCACAGAGAGATGTGGAAGCCCCATGGAAGAGGGCTCCTCATCTGGCAGCCATCCTTCCCATCTCACATATACACTGAAAACTATTCCCAACAAGACTGTACTCTCTACCTTGCAAATTCTCAGATGAGCCACTACATGGAAGACACACAAGTATCCCCTTTTTCTCCTTGGACCACTTTGTTCCACCTGCTCCTGATGCTTTTAACAGTTCTCTTGAAGTCTTAGGGAAAGAGAAAGCTGGAGAGAAACAGCAGCAGGAAGACAGAGAAGGCAAACCCCAGTGTGACCTTTCACTCCCAGCCAGCCAAGAAGCTGCTTCTACTCCAGAGGGGACACCCACAGCACGGGCAGTCCTGCCCTGCCCCAAGTGGGACATGCAGGCAGAGCAGCAGAGAAGTGAGGGGGGATTCCTCACTGTGGCCTGAGCCCACTTACATTTGCAGACCAGCACATGGCATCACCCCTTTAGAATTTCCACTGCTGTGATCCCTGCCGTTGAACACCGTTTTAGCAGATTAACGAGCAGTGGCCCTGCTCACCACTGAATGCCAGCATTAACTGGAACACAATAGGAGCACAGGCCTAAGCCCAGTTTTTTTGCAGATAGCAAACCTGTCAGCGGGGCAGGAGTGTTGATGTCATCCTCTGACTCAGTGACAGCGCCTGTTCCTGGGGTCACCCAGCATTCCAACACCATCAGCATCCCCTCTCCAAATCTCATCTATTATTTGCCCATTGTGGTTAGATTTTGCCTGGAGGAAGAAAGGAGTGACAGGCTGACATCACCTGCTTATTAATAGATGGGTAGAGAAGAATGATCTCCTATAAAGGCTTGGGTGAGGATGTTCTTTCAGGGTGTGCTCGGAAGGATGGTGTGTTCGGGAGCAATACAAGCTGGTAACCTTTTAAGGGAAGCAGCTGTCTGCCCAGTGGCTGCTTCTGAACCCTTAAACTGCAACTTGCTGGTCCTTCAAGGGCATGGCCAATACCCACTGGAGAAAACAGGGCTGGGAACAACTGGCAGTAGACAGGGTCCTGTATGGAGCAAAGTCATTTGTCTTTGCAAAGGAAAATAACAAGGTACTTCAGGGACAAGCTGAGACTCTGTGGCCCTACAGAGCCACAGCTCCCACCACAGATCCCACAGCCACCAGTGACACCAGGTAAGGGATCAGCAAAAAGCTCCCCATGCAGCCCTCGCTGCCAACTGATCTCAGCCTCTGGAATGAGGCCTGCAGCTGGACACAAGTTGCAGTAGGTAAAAAATGTGAAACATCTCATTCAATCAGTAAATCTCCCCCTCTATGCTTGCATGTTTCCTGGTAACAAACAGTTAGAAATGTTATCAAAGGCATTTGTTACTGAAAACTATTTGTGTTAGAAAAAAAAACAGACCCTTGGGAAAGAATTCTTTACTGCAGTTAGGAATGATAACACCAGGTCATATGGGATGGGGGTTTTTGTGATGTTTAATGAGTGGTGTGTGACACTTGGCATTAGGCTTCCACAGCAGGATCACAGGACTGCAAGTTTAAAGTTCATTTCTCCTGGGTCAACTGCTACATTAAGTTCAAATGCATCTTTCCAGGAGACTTTCTGTCAAGGAGGCTGCTAACAGAAAGTAAACTTGGAATAAATGGAATCCAAGCGAATTCATTACAAAATATAAGTACACATTTTTACTTTTTTTGTTTCTCCCAGGCTGATGGGAGGAGCTGTCAAACAAGTTTGAGTTAGCCAAAACAGAGACATTAATACCTACTCATATTTCTAAGCCTTCTTTCACATAACTCCTACATATTATTCCCATTTACCCACTTCCAAGCCATGAAGACTCCAGCACAGAGTCTCCTCTCAGCAGCAGCACTGCAAGATGAGAGATTTGTTTGTTTCCATCAGAAAAGAATATTATGGTATTCCCTCCCATGTGAACAGATCAATTTACCCACTCTTGGCTGCACCTATCATCCCTCATGAATTACCAGCAGAAAAATTAAGCAGAGGGGAAAGGCAACCTGAACCTTACAATTCAGAGGTAAAGATCTTCCCAGCCAGAGAGCTCTGAGGCTGCCAGGGACATGCTGGCAGCCCTAACACAGAGCAGAGCAGCTCTTTTAGGGTGAGCACACACTCTAAAGCACAGCACTAAAACCTGAGGCACTCAGCAGCACCAAACTGGCAGATTTTCAGCTTCATTCTGAAAACACCATAATTTGAGTGGTTGAGCGAGGAGGAACACTGTTAATAAGAAAAGGCTTTCTTTTTTTGTGTTTCTTCTTCTTTTTCAGATGGATAGTAACTGCTGAGGAAGCATTTGCAGAACATCAAGTGCAGCACGTCCATGTTGCCTCCCTCCCACTACTGACTGCAAACAAGAGAACTCACCAGAAGTCACTGCTGCAGTGACCTGTTCAGTGACATGAGTGCCCTGCTCCACATTCTTCTTGGGTATTAATGCTGGCAAGCCTGCCACTGCCTCTGGCTCAGGTCTGCCTCATGATTCAAACTGCTGAAGTCTTACAGAACATCATTTTCTTTTTTGCTCTCTGATTAATTTGCTTGCTTTCATCTATTTTCAAATAAACTCTTAGCATCCTCCCTGGGATTTCTATCAGCCAGTGCAGGAGGGAGGATGCCTCTTCCCAATGCAACGTGCCCTGACCTTCGCAGGACTGCCATGCCAGGAGAGTCAGGCCACATCCATGCTTTGGGGACACAGAATTGCAAAGAAGTGACAGTGCCATCCAACAGCTCTGTCATCCTTCCTGCAGGCTCCTCTCACGCCTTGTGCAGTGGAGGAGGACAAGAGCCTCACTAGATCACGCTGTACCCAAAAAGGATTCAAAGTTCTCTCTCTCCATTGCAGAGGGACTTTTAACACCCCAAAAAATGAGAACTGGTTCTTTCCTCCTTGGTCCACATGCCTACAAATATCTTTTCTCGGTCATAAAGTCATGAAAGTGTTTCAGTGTTTATGTCTGAGCTACAGTGAAAAAGAATTAAAAGTTAGCAACCAGAGGGGATCAGGTTTGCATGGATGCACCTGTACATCAAGTATGCTAAAAATGCACATTCTTCTCTGTCATCCTTCCTCCTGCCGTAACTTCCACACAAGCTTGGAAGTACTGAGGTCAGCATTCCATGCCACAAGATGGAACAGGATCTAAGTGACCAGGTTCTCCTCACATTCTCCATTGCTTACAGCCTAACAAGGGAGAGTGGGAACCCAGGAGGAAAACAGAACAAATGGTCACTGTTACCATTTGTACACCATGCTCCTCACAGAGTTACCAACATTTTATGAAACCAGAGTTCAGAGTGAACAGTAAAGAAAATAGAAAAATAAGTTTGTTTCACCTTTTTCTTACTATTGGGATAATACAGTCTGCCCCACACTGAAAATATCCACTGCAGCCCCCCCCATCCCCCCACCCTCCCCCCGGGACTAGTTCTTGAGAGGCTTTGGAGGGATATCTCAGAGGGACAGGACAAAAGATTCCAAAAGAGGCTCTTACCCCAGGATTATTCCAAGGCGTTTATTCTCGAAGGGTTCCAGGGCCAAGAGGGAGAACAAGGAAGTACAGGGGTCTTACCTAGTCTCCCAGTCAGGGAGGATGGCTGGCACTCAGCCAATTAGGTCAAGAAAGGAAGGAAAGGTCAAACCATATGGTTACAGGCATTAGGGGTCTTGGGGCGAAAAACCATTCCCCAGAGAATTACAACACCACACTGGTAGCATCTAAGGATGACAGAGATTCAGATTTGCAGACTCTGGGGACTTTGCATCTAAAATCACATTCAGATCTGAGCCAAGGCCAAATCCAGAAAATCAATCTGATTCAGACTCCAGTGAAAAAATCTCTGCCCTTTGCTTTCTTGTGAATTTTTAAAGGGTGTGAAGCCTCATAAAATGTCGCTGGTTTTCACAGCTTTATTTTTGAAGTTTGATAAGTTTCATTCCAATTCAACAGAAACACTGTGAGTGATAAGCTGCCTGTTGCTTTTCCTTTTCCTCAAGAATGACTTGATTTGAATTCAGCAGTAGATACAGTAACTACTATTGGTGTGGACAATCCCAGTAACTCATCGAAATTCCTGACCTGAACTTTGCCGCTCTTGTCTCTTACCATAGCATGTACCTAAGCCCAGGGTTTGAACACCTGTTGCTATGGAGAATTTGGATCAAGAATTATACTCAAACTTTACTGTCCAGACCCACCTTTTATCAGTATTATTCAGTTGGAAAATCAGGATATTGTCGTACTCAGTGGTGGTACTGCTGTGCTGTAAGATAAGGGATCTTCCTGAAGGTTTTGGTACCTAGATATGTGGAAGAAGTAGGTCTTCTTTACTGGAGACAAGCTTGGGCAGACAAAAGGGAAGACATTTCTTCTAAAGCACTGTCATTCAGAATGCCAGTCTGGCCAGCTGTGTTTCCCAGCCCACATTCATTTGGCAATGGGCTCCACTGCACAGTGATGGTGGGAACATCCCATTAGAGTGTAGTAAAAAAACCCAAGATGTGTCAGTAGCCACAGCAAGCCACTCTTCTGCTGTTACCAAGGATGGGCAGGCTATAAAATTCAGATCTAGATTTAAATTGTGAATATTAAGGAACTTCTGCCTAACTCCCAAGTCACATGTCTCATCTAATGGATGTATTACTGCTTTACAAATGAGTTGTCCTCATGGAATGTGCCATCAAATAGGCACCAAGCTATGCCATTCCTATTTGCTGTGCCCAGGATCTGTTTACACAATACTTCATACAAAAACATCCATCCAAAGGAGCTTTGAAATTGGCCAGAGGACAAATGTTTGCAGCTGGGTTTTATAAGACAGGCTAGCTCAGTGCCTGGCTGGACACAGTTCTGCCCACAAACCGAGCCTCCTTGGGATTCCAGTTCTGCATCTGAGAATTCAAAATGTCACACACCAAAAGAAAAGGATGCACTGACCAATATGCTCAGAACCAGCCCTGCCTCACAGCAAACCTGCTCCCCCACCCATTCCCCAGCTTACTTATTATAAAGATGATTCATTTTTAAGGAAAATGGGAAATAGTCAAATATAAATTTCCATTTACTTGGCACATTGCCCCTGAAAAACAAAGATCTTAGGTGCATATTCAACAGAATTTAAACTGAGCATTAAATTGGATGTAGAGCTCAGTCTGGTCCTGCAAAGCAATGCTCCATTTGCCTGCAGGACTTTCTATTTCTGTGCTGCTCAGGATAACAACAGATGGGACCCCTAATTCAAAGGACAATCTCGAGGCTAGAGACAACAAAACTGGACCAGAATGTAAAAAACAGGGTTGTTGCAGATGTAGGGGAAAAATTATCTTTTCAGCTGGGAAAATAAAAAAAAAAGGATGGAGTGCAGACAGCAGAGGAGGGTACTCTGGATTGCTAAAACCATCTCAAGATCTAACTATATTTGTCTCCCTCAAAACCCATGCCACTGGTTTCACTGAGAAAGCCCAAATTAACTAGGAAGGCAAAAGAGGAATCTTGTCTACAAGACCTGAATTGTGTATGAAAATTTGCCACCAGCTCAGAGAAGGAAACGTTCCTTCTGTGCTACCAGAAGGCCTGGTTGGGTATTTTCTTCCAATGCCTTCTGAATGAAAATGATGTTGGGAGTTTTTTTACGATTATTATTTTAAGCAGAAAACCAAAATAAAAGCTTTTGTTTCAGGTCTTGTTGACCCAATTGAAACACTTCAGCTGACCTATTTGAAAACACTTCTTTTTAGGTCAATTTTTTATTAATCTCTGTTTGCTTCAGACACCACACTGTCTCCAAAAAGTGATGTCTTTGAAGTCTCATGTTCTTCCATTCGTTTTTCCTTTACCTCTTCCTTTCCTTACATTCTCTGCTTGGATTTAATCTGAGAAGATGCTGTAGGATGTCATCCCCACTGATCCATTGCTGTGTACCATGGAGATGAATCCAGCCACAAATTAGAAGGGAAGCCTAAGGCACTACGATTGATCCGGATGTGGTCAAATCAAGCTGAAACAAAATGCTTTGACTTTCAGAACGAACCATTTGGAACATGTGATAAGTTCATGATAAAATTCAGTGTCCAATTTTTTTCGAGCCATTGTACCAAAAGCAGCTACTGAAGCATCTATTTTCCACAGGACTTGAATTCCAGCTAATGAAAAAGCTGTGCATGACCATCCCAGTGACCTGCCATCCAAGACCTCTTGGCTAATCCACCACCACTTGCCCTGGCTGGCTGCACTGCACTATCCTACTGCTTTAGCTGCTCTGCTCAAGCCTGCCTTGGATGTGGGACTGGAGAAAAGCAGTGCTCTGCAGAAGCAGGAAGCTTCTCTTGTTGTTCCCACACCAAGACAGCCTGGAGCAAACTACCCATTCTCACTCCAGCACAGCTGAGCTGTTTGTGGCTAAAATATCTTTTAGGTCCTGGCACTGGCCTTCCTCAGAGCTCCCTCACAAGCTCAGCCTCACCACATCTGTCCATAAGGTGCAGGGGCTGCACAGGGAAGCACCTGCACACTGGAAGGGATACACCCATAGGAGTGCAGTGATCCATCTTCAGCTAACATAGCCTCAGCACTGCACAGGCAGCATGCAGAGTACCAGCCCAGCTCTGGGACCCCAGCGAGATGCTCACTTGGAGGGGAGGCACATCCTGGGACAGGACCAACCCTTCCTACCCATTCTGTTACCAACAGCCACGGGCAGCTGGCAGCCAGGAAGGCAAAATCCAGTATGCAGAATGGGGCAATTCCAGTGCAGAGCCAGGGATCCAGTGCTGTACTGGCAAAGCCTCCTAGTTCATCCTGAACAGGATGAGAGCAACACCAAGGGGTCATGAAGGCAGAAGGATTTTTGCTGTGAAAGTGCTGAGGAACATGGCCAGCAGCAGGGCAGCAGTCAATGTCATGCCTCACAGCTGCTATGCTCTCCTGCAGCCATTTAAATCTGGGCAGGCCAAAAGAACCCAGCAGCACTCATGACATTAGTGTCATCTTGAAACTCAGCCTTCTGTAAGATTAGTAGCTCTGCCACAGGCTTCCAACACGGCCTTACAAGCAACACTAAGAAGCAGCATTTTTATATACTATAAACAAATCCACCTTCTCCAGCACTCAAAATTCTACTCTTCTTCTCTATGTTTTGATTCCCCCTCTGTTTGCTTCTTCCTGCTCTGGACACTACTTAGGGAAGGAAAGGAGTGTCTCTCAGGAAAAGGTTAGGAACGTCAGGAAAAGGTTATCACAGTGTCGTGATCACTCCTTAGTATTCTGGTTCTATATATTTTCACTGTATGAATATTTGCTTGTACAGCATCTATTCAGCTGCAAATTAGCAGAGAAGCAAGATGCCCCAAGAGTTGTATTAAAGGATTTTTTCTTTTCATGACTGACTTGGATCTGTTCCTTTGCTGCTTATAGATGTGCTCACTATAAGCACAATAATCTCATGTTAACAAAAGACAGCTGCCACCTGGATTTTTTTACTTCAAAGTGCATAAAAGCTATACCTAAAACTATGTGCTGTACAATCAGAGTGACAGTCAAAATATTACTTACATATTTTGATATCCCCTAACTGCAGTGAAATGCCCATTGAACAGCTCCCGCCTGCACACCCCGGGCTGGTGACCACAGCAAGTTTGCAGCACCCTCTGGAGGTGAATCCTGGGCTTTTGGGGGGAAGGCAACCATCAGCACTGCTCTTGTAGGATTTTTGAAAGGCTTTTAGGGAATGCATTGCGTAGCATCAGAAGCTGCTGATGTGTGGGCTCCCACTGGCATTTGCAGCCAACTGGATGTGTGGGGAGCACTGGTTTCTCATAAGCATACGCAATAAAATGAAGAAATTCACACAGAGATTCCTTTGCTTGTCTGTAACTCACTCTCTAACCCTTACACACATCTAGTTTGGTGGTTAGAAGCACAGAATTTGGACCTCCGGCTGAAATCCTGAGCTGTGTAATCAGGACAAACACCCAGGAGAAAACCTTTGAAAAATCGTGAGCCCTTTGGAATCAGCACCACACTATGCTGCTCATCCTTGTTGTATATTTCATCCATGCTCTAATGAAATTCCTACATGAGGTCATTATCTTGGTTCCATTTTCAAGGAAAATCTGAATTTCTAGGTGCTGTGTGGTACTTGAGGAGGAGCACTGGAATGTTAGGAAAAATACAAAACTCTTTCTATAGGATCCTTTTTTCATCTTATAGGGGTTTGGCCCAGAAAAAATCTCAATAAAAGCACCAGAACTGTTTCATCTCAGACTTCGAATATTTCAAAATACTTCCAGCCTGGATAGCATCCCTAGCCCTCACAAATAAAAGGAACAAGAAAGAGATTCAAGTATACTTTAGATACCACTGAAATTTCCAAAGGATAGCTGCCAGCATTCCAAATTAAAAACCTTTCAAGTCTAGAAGGAAACATAACCAAAACCAAGGAGAATGGGAACAAAAGCAGTTCAAAAGCTGGTATTATTTTGATTATTTTGTCTGGCTAAGAGAGCATCACAAGCAGAACGACTGATCCCTCCCTCCTTGAAATTTCAGATGAGAGATCCCACAGTTTGCAATCTCATATCAGCCCCATTACTAGAGATGAACACTTCATTGTAAGCACAAAATTGACCTTTTGCCAGGAGCATCATGTTTCTGGAGTTTGGAGCTAGAATTGGGAATCGTATTACAGCCTTTGGAAAATTGTATGAGAAAAGCTCATACATAACCTCTGTTTTTTCTCTGATACCTCCATAGCTTCCAAAGCATAATTCTTAGTTTACTGTACATACCACATTTTCCTAAGTGCCATCAGACACGTAGATAAATGATTGACCACAGCAGCAATTAACAACATTAACATTATAATTAACATTATAAAATGCCCCCACTATTGCAATGTTTTATTTATAAAACCATAAGTGCTTCCTTTTTTCTGGGACCATCCCATCTCTGCCTATGTGTATCCTGTCCAGTCCTTTAGACTCCCCATGTGTACCTGGACACAAGAAGTACAGGAACTTAGGCAGAGCCTCTAGATGTCAACACAGGTAACAGTGAATGCTTCAGAAAAGTGTCTGTATGCATTAGTGGAGAATGGAAAATGGAGAAAGTGACAGGGAAGAATGAAAGAGAAACACTTTCCAATTATCAGCCACTGCTATTCAGCTTTTCTTCCCTGAGGGGTCGTAAAATCAATAATCTCAGGCAAGTAAGAGATCCAGAAACATTTTCCGTTGAATAATTCATGCCTCTTCCTATTCTGATGCAAGAAATGGGAGACAGCTGGTAATAACAGAGAGACATCAACTTAAAAGTGTGCACATGAACCTTCCCCTTGCCCAAGTACACAGGTAAGACACAGAGTTTCTTAGTTTTTAGCACGTGGCTTAAATCAAGACCCAGATGGTAACACAAACAGGACCTCGTTCACTAGCAAAGATCCAGTGAGAAACCAGCACAGTATTCATAGATTAAAATATGAGGCAGCAGCCCCTGACAGCTGAGAAATATTCTTATCTCCTAGCCCAGACAAGACACACTTTAAAAGGGAAAAAAAACAGAAAGAGGATTTCCAGAGGTCTCATGTCCACAGCTTCCACTTCACTTCCAGGCTGTTCAGGATGCATTGAGATCTACAAGGCAGAGATCACTATGGCAGGAGTCACCAGCTTCCTGAAAGGGCTGCATCCATCCTCCATGACCTACAGGAGCACAACTACAGGGAAAAGCTTGCCTTAGAGAGCTTTACTGTGTTTAACACAACAGATTTTGGCCCAAAAATAGTAACTTGCTCTGAAGTGGACCAGGTTTGTGGACTGCCATGTTTCAAGAACCTAGAAGGAGAAGGAAAAGAAAGGTGCTTTCAAAAAAAAAGTTTTTCTGCTATTCATTTCCCCTGGGAGATAAGCACTACATTGTGAAGAAAGAGAAAGTTGCCAGGAAAGAAGGAGGACATGAGCATATTTTTCCAAAGCCACACTGAACAGACCTGTTATATTCCAATATGACTAAAACTTAGCAAATGCTTATGCCCATGAAAATTTGTATTACGCAGCAAGTAACACGTAAGGACAGGAAACAATATTTCTCTGTTGTTTTACAGGGATTTTAAATCTTGACATGCATTACAAGATTCCTTTAACTCCATGGTGTCACAGCCACCACTAAATTGGGATAATCAGGTGGTAGGTAGGAACTGGGTTAAATGAAATGGCAAAGAAGAGCAGCCACATGAGCAGGGTTTGCAGCACCATCTCAAAGTCAGAGCAGTAATTTCACAAAAATGTGGAATTAAAATTGTACTTAGTGTTGATTATGGGGTACACAGACACAGCACAAATAGGGCTGATCAGGGGGAGGTGCATATTAGTAGGTTTCAAAGGCTACTAAAGCCAGCCAAAGCAGGGAAGCAATCTGTGGGGTGTGCTAAGCACCAGGATGGTTTGTCAGCTTGTTTTACAGACATCCTGGGAAACAGCAGATACTCCACAACCACAGAACAAGCCATGAAATTAGCCCCAGCATGCCACAAGGCAATGAAGTGACTGTGGAGGGCAGAGAGTCAAGAAAAAGCAAAGCTTCAGAAACATTTCTGAAAGCAAACATACTTACCTCCATAGCAGGAGTAAGAGAAAAGAAGCAGAAGTCCTGTGCACAGCACATGCTCAGGTTGGACAGGTTTCTACCCCCAGACTGGACCTAAAATGAAATGCACACTGCATAACTGAAAGCACATAAATCAGTATCAGTATTTTTTAATATAGCAAATTATGCTGGCTTTATAATCCATGAAGAACAATTATGGATCTAGAAAAGACATTATGATTAGAGAAATAATGGAAAGTGGAACAGAGATTTAGTTCCAGGTGATTGACGAGTTGCCAAGGATAAAACGGTCCCAAAAGAAAAAATATCCTATGTTTAGAAAAACTGCATGCCCACTGCAGTAATGCTCAGATGGAAGAGCAGCATGAATAATTGGGGACACTACAGTTCCTCTTGTTTCTGGAAGCAATTCATTTGAATTATTCTGCTTGTTAAGGGGAAAGAACAAGTCACTTGAAAATAGCCAGCCTGTCATGTGACCGAGATAACCAGAGAACAACATCCTATTATTTAATAAATTTACACTAAATGCTTCGCCCAGAACTGGCTACTAATAAACAAATTAATATAGTCACAGAAAACTGAACCACCACATTGCTTTGTGCTGCCAGACTAAAGGCTGGAGCATGCAAGATCTACTCTTGCATCTGAGCTCTGGCTTTGCCACTGTTCGTTCCTGTCAGTGCTGCAGCAGGTACCTGCACCGAACAAGGTCCAGGGCAAGTTGAGGGTAAAATGTTGCTGCCCTGGTGAAAGCATGAGCCAGAACTCAAGTTCCTGTATCTTTCTGGAGCGTCACAGAAGATGGGTGCCACAGAGGAGGGAAGATAGATGGATGCACTCTTAGACAGACTGGTGTTACTGGTGTAACTGGCTGTTGGAAAGACTGGTAAGATAGGGCTCTGGCTAAACTGAAATAACAGTACGAATTACATCAGTTGCATCCCTTCTCTTAAAAAAATCATCAAGACACATTCTCTGCTTCTGAGGACATGTACCAGAAATGCCACTGTAACCAACACAAGGGCAAGCAGTGCCTGCTGGCTGCAGGGTGCATGCTGAAGAGATGGAGTAATGAGGGTATTATCCAGCTCAGTTTGTGGCTGCTGGAAGGCTCCAGGCAGGAGGTACAGGAACTCACTGGCATGAATCTGAATTGCCTGTGACTCTCCCTTGAGGTACTCTGCTACCTTTCATGCAGTACAATAGGCTTTAAGGACAATCTAGGCTGAAGACTCAAACGAAACTCCCTGGGCAAACATTACAGTCAAGAGCTTTCTTGTGCATTCCTAGAGCATTTTAATGAAATGTTTGACTACAGCTTGGAGTTCTGAGGAAACCATTACACAAAAAAGTTTGACCAAATATATTTTGGCTTCTGAAGTCCTTCTAGTGTTCACAGCTGAGCCCCAGGCTCAAGTGATGAATATGTCCATCCTTACAACGGATGCTGTGGTTTTCAACAGGCCTTCCTGCTTCATGCCAAAGGGGAAAACAGTATCATTTGCGAGGACTAATGGCTGGGTTAAAAATCACCAAGGTTAAGTATAGGAGAAGACAGTCTCTTCCTTAGTACTGTGTAACATCAGGAAACTGTTCCTGACAATGCCATCCATTATGCAAAGCAGTGGAAGGGGCTGGAAGTGGAAAAGACTGCAGATAGCGCAGGCCTGGCAGGGATTGCTGACAGCCTGTGGAGAGAAACCCCTCCCACCAGTCTCCTCCTCTAAAACACAAGTCTGATTATCTTTTGAGGCACAGTAAAATAATTTTGTATATAGAGGGCCAAGTTTCTCTTTACTGTGCAATAAATGCTTTCTTTCGTGTTCCCAGCAGTAAATTGTTTTGTCAGAAAAAGCGTAGATAGCCAGAACCTTCTGGTCACCTCAGGATAAATGAGAACAGGATGGACCCTAAGCACATACAGGCAAGTAGGGGCACTAGTTGGACTGACCTAGAATTCTGTGATCTCTGTTCCATATTCAGTCCTGAATCCACATTGCCTCAACAGCCTTAGATACATCAGGGGAAGGTTTGACTCTGCATCGTGGTATGGAGCTCCTGAGAGCTGGCTTGTGGCACTACAAGGCTGGAAAGCAGCTGCTACAGACTGGTCATCTGCCACCAGAGACTGCAGGCTAAGTTCATTTCTTCTTCACTCAGAACAACTTCCCCTCTTCCATCAGAAAAAGGTGTATGTCACAGTCACCTTTCTACCTGTCCTCCCTTTTGTGCTGTCCTGACATTGTGTCCCCTGCTCACTGCACCTCCTGCAGGAATCACACCCAGCTGCAGCAGGGCTGGCACCTGCGCTCCTTGGCCAGAGGAATGTGCAGGGAAGAGCCGAGTTGCATCCTTAATCTTCTAGAGGCTTATAGATCACAACCCTTCAATCACAGACAGCCAAGGAGACCAAGACCTCAGGCTGGTCCTGGGCTCAGTCACCTGCAAGGAAAACAGAGAATTCTGCCAGAGGTCTCTTAAAAAGACCTTCAGAGTCTTCTGCTGCCAACACACAGGCACTGGGATGCCCAGAAGAAAATACTGAAAAAACACAGTTGCCCTTTCAGGAGCCTGGCCTTTTTTCAAGATTGGAACAACCAAGAATGCTCCACTTCAGATAATACAGACATCCCACATGTTTCAATGCCGGCTCTGCCCCAACTAATTTCGTGATGGGGAAATCAGAGCTGGCATGGATTATTCAGTCTCAACTCTTTCCCAGTATCCTTTACATACATAATGAGCTACATAAATGGTGTGTACTTTCAGAGAGCAAAATAAAGGAAACAAAATTACTGAGTATTTCAAGAAGCTGGATTATGGACTGGGTTTACATCCATCTAGTCAAAGAAAGGAAATTTTCTTTGTTGCTGAGGGTAAGTCAAGTAACTGGGTTTTCCATTTCTATTATTTTGACTTAAAATAACAACCATGCATTTGACACCTTACTTAAAGGTTTTAATTTATGTTATTGATGTGACTTTGCAGATTTAAAAAATGTAAAAAAATATTTTGGCAATGATAAATCACATGCCAAGATTCAATCCAGCTCAAATTAAATATTCATTTTCCCCAGTCAAAAAATGGGAAGCTATTCTAACTTCCAGTGTAATCATGAAAGTCATGCAACCTTTAGTTACTGGAAATTATCCACTGGCCCTAAATGCATGCATGTGCATGATCATATGAGAATTTTTATTCACTAGTCAGACAGAAACTCATTCCATCTTTCTTTATGATCACAAAACCTCTGAATGAGAAGTTTAGGAAAGCCATCAATAAAAACTGCTAAAAATATTTAGCCTTAAATTCTATAATAGTTGAAAGACTGGCTATAGTCACTGAGTGCAACAGACCAAGAGTATTATATTTGACGCATAACTTTTAATCTTCTCTGCACTAAAGAATTTCAGAGATCAGGTCCATCAGTTCAGTAGATTTATGTCCTTTAAACAGGGCAGGCTGCCCATTTTTATCCCCTTGCATTGTGCTTTCAGTCACAAGTGTTATATAAGGATGAGTATTAATTACTAAGTGGAAAAAGTCCTAAAAAAGGAATACAAATGTAAGTGTTCCCAAGCATTCAAGGGACACAGTATATTTACAAGCAGTCTCTAATGAGGAGAGGCACTCTTTCAAATAATTTAATCCTGACTCTAAGGGAATCCAAGGTTCAGAATTTACACCTTTCAAAAAAGGGAGATAAAATTAATTTCTTTCTGGTTTAGGTGGGTGTGAGATCTGCTATTCTTAATCCTCAAGCCATTCCACAGAATCTGAGCAGAGAAGAATGATAGCACAGAGCTGAGCTGAGAATGCAGAAGCTGAACAGGAATTTATTTTTTTAAATACGAAAAAGGAAGAATACAAATTTAGGGTCTTATGGGTCATTCTCAAACAAAGAGAGAAAATCCTACAATATGCCAGATACTGGCAGGGTCACAGATTCTAAGCGGCTTAAGATAAATCCAGTTTACTAACATTTTTTAAAGTAGATAAAAGCTAATTCCCTGTAGGAAATTAATCACCAAATTTATATTGCAAAAGCATTTCTGTGTTACTTTTTGCTTGACTGTGTTTTCTGTATCTTACAGGACAAAGTCTGAGGTTTCTGCTGTTTGCCATCACTTCTTATGTGTGCATTAGTAGCTGAGCTTTGCACTAGAAATCCATTACTCTATAGCTCAAGAATGCAAGAGAGAAAACACTGAATTTCCTCCCATCTTTAATATCTTGAATGCTATTTCATGCCATCTATTTTATGTTTTGTCTAGAGGTCTGGGTAATAGAAATGACTCATGTATCCCATGCTTAGAAAAAAAGCATGCTTGTTCTGGGTGGATAACCTGAACTGTAGCAAAGCTATCTGACCCTTGCACTACGCTATAAACAGAAATTTCTCAGCACACCCTGTTAGTGTTGGGTGGTCTTTGTACAGGGATAAGTTTTATAGACTCAGCTTTGAATCTGAAAATACACTAGATCAAGTGGTGCTTTGGGAGGAGCCTGGTAGTTTCAGAAAGCTTTTACAGACTTCCCAAGTGACTGAGCAGTAGTTAAGATACAGCCTCACTCCCGTAAAACCTGTCTCTTTTTTCCTAGTAATGCATCTACTCCACAATAGTCAAATCCTGTGGGGTCCTTCCTTGGCAAGCACAGCTCTGAGCAAGGGCATGGTGAAAGCTGAGTTGGCTCCATCCCTCTCTGTGGCCAAGCTTGCAGGAAGAAGTAAAGGTGTGGAAAGTTTTCTAGAGATGCTTTTTAATAGCATTTCCCTTCAACATGTCCACAGGGGACTGTAAGAAGGGGGATGGGGGGACGGGGGGAGGCTTTTCCTCCCTGTTCAGGTCCTCCAGACTAGGGGAGCTAATGGGATATACAGAAGGCTAAAGTCAGCTAGGCCAGCAGCTTAGGGGTTTTTGTCATCTTCATTCAACCAGGGACAAGTTTCACACCAGAGCTCATAAGAAATGACCCACACAACTGCAAATATCACCCCTTTCTCCACCAAATGCAAAACCTGCTACTCGAAGATAAACATACAATGCTGTGCTTACATAACAAATTCTAAGTGCTCCTTTTCATGTGCATGAGGAAGAAGAGGAAGACAAGCCACTGACCACCTGATATGTTACTCCCACACAATTTAATGTCCTGCTGCCAGGCACTCAGACACCATAGTGATAAGTACAAGCCAAAGGCCAATATGAAACACAAGAGAAGAGATCTATGTATGAATGCAATGGTGACTTCATTGTTTTCTCATTTAGTCTCAGTATTAACCATCTAAATGTTCTCTCGGCGCTCAAGGGGCACAACATGAACACAAGGCTGACATAAGCCCTAAAGATTTTCGTGCTGCTGCAGCAGAGAGGGGACAATAAATCCAGCTCTGCTGGTCTCCATAAAGAGCTGGGTCATCCTGCTACAACAGTGTTTACAAGGGGCAGTATTATGATATCTGGAAGGAGGGAAGTCTGTTTTGTTTAGTGATCCCAGACTTAAGCACAGCGGATGGAACAATCTTTCCAAATTTTCCTACCAAATCTAGATTTTCTAAACTGCAAGCCAATACTATTTCCTTATATCAGCTACTGTCCATGAAAACAAACTGCAAAAAAATTCCTAGCTGACCAAGGCATTTTCACAGCTTGCAGAAATGCTCAGTCTCCAGGAGTCATGGTTTACAGTCAGGGGAGCAAGTTTATTTATACATTGTGTAGGTAATTACAATTGCCTCACATCTCAGCAGGCCACCATGAGAGGGGGCAGCTTTAGCAAACTCCATTTCTACAAATTAAACCTCAGTGTCAGAGCATTTTAAGCCACAACCATTTTTTACAGTATAACTAAAATGAACCAGGTCCATTCTGCATGTTTGGAACCACACTGAAATACCTTCATACTTAAACCAGCTCACAGGCAGTGTTTTGTCCAGAGGGATTCTCTACTGAAGTCAGGTTCCTTTTACATGCTTCCCTGCTTTTGCTTGGCCACATCAAGCTGGAGTCAGGGTTACAGGGAGTGTTTCCCAGAGATCCTGAATTTTGTGGAACACCAGAGGCACTGCACAGTAACACAGCCATCAGGCTAATGCAAAGCATGCAGAAAGACAGTCACATAAACACAGCTTAGGGACTGTAAATGTTATAAAAAGGCAAAATTTATGTTTGCTCACTATCTATCCATGCTAAGCAGTTCACTAACTTTTAAGACTGGTGAGTCTTTAGACTTAAGTACTTTCATCATTGGACCATCTTACATTTCTGGCCTCTCTGAAGCACCATAGACATAGCTGCAAGAAGAAAACCTCTCATGTATAGGACTGATAGACAAGCTTAGAAATAACCTCTGTGCATGAGATGTGTGGATGCCAGTGCTGCTCTGTTGTCCCCTCAGAGGACATCCAATCAACCATGCTGGGGTCAGCTGGTTTTGAAGGCCTTTTCTTCACTGTAAAAACAAGTTAACACAGAAGAATTCATGCACAAGTTCAGGAAGCCACTCCATCCCCTTCTGTCTCCACCCCAGACATGTTGAGACAAGGCATGTTTATGGCATGAAGGTGCAATAACATTTTGCTTAGGGATTAGTGATTATGGCAAAGTCCTGAGAATCAAACCAGTCTCATCTCACAGAATGGTTTGGGTTGGAAGGGACTTTAAAAATCATCTAATTACAAACCCCCCGCCATGGGCAGGAGCACCTTCCACTACAGACAATAGAGGTTACTCAAAGCCCCAACCAACCTGACCTTATTTCAGTCTCATCTGCTTCTTTACCCTCATTTTTCACCTGTTGCTCTGTATTTCCTCTCCTTTAGGTTAGGCTTCACAACTTGCCTTGAGAAGTATCTTCTATCGCTTCCCTCTTCCCTCTGTGCCTTCCATTCCCAAGCAATGTTACATCACCCTCCCAGCTCTGCTTCAGCAGCACTCCCTTGGTACAGCCTCTCATGCTTTGGCACACAGGAAAAAGTTATCTTGTTGAACAGTCATGGGAATCACGTACTACAAATATGATTTACATTCTGCAAATGGCACAAATGCCCCTCCTGATCCCCATCAGGTGTAAACTGGTGTAGATCAATTGACTCCAGTGTTGCTGCCCCGTTTCCAGCAAGGCGAGGTCATTACTCAAAGCCTGCAGGCAGGAAGGAGGTTGGCTTCTATGTGGCCACCCATAAAGACAGGATTTGAGTGACAGCATTTGATTCCCCGACTCCAATGCACATTTCTTCCAATAACCCCATCCAGATTTGTTTTATGTCAGCTGGGAAGCCGGCTCCAAGGTTTTCTTTTGAGCTGGATAACAGCCATAAGAATCCACTTGACTTTAATTATGGGGTGTTTCACATGTCCACCATGCTGAGGCCGTATGTACTTGTAAGTGCTTACAGTGTTCTCAGCAAAAAACACTTCTGCACATGGTAACTTTGGGCCTCTGATTTTGGGCTGCAGAGCAGTAACTCCCCCCTTTTTCCAGGCCTCCAACTCGTTGCTGTTTTGGTTCCATTGCCTGTGGGATATGATGTTGTTACTGCCAGCTTGCTGGCACAGGCTGAAGTGCTTCAAGTTCAGCTCAACAGCTGTTGACTCATTCGTGAAGTATCAATGCCAGGTCTGGAAAAGCAAAATGCTCTCGTGGAAGGGCCTTTTATCAAGGACAGAGAATGCCACTCCAAGGAGTTGTACCAGTCCTCTGGCCACAGCCCTATGGCCCGTCATCAGATCTAAGGCTGCTAATTGATCCCCCAAGCTTAGATACTGCATGGTAACAGGTACTGAGGTCAAGCAGCTGTAGTCCCCGAGTTACATCACAGCAAAGACAGGTCTACAATACCCTGATGTATTTCTTCAGTGATGGCACAAATAAGATCTCCTTGAAACTCTAGTTAATGACTGGGCATCTTACAACTTCTCTGTCAGCTTTAGCACAAATGGTTAAGTAACTTCTATAGCATCATAAAACACATGAGAAACACATTCAGAAATTAAAATTGGAGCAAACTGCACTTCTCTGCTATAACATGCTGGACTGAAGACGGCCTGAGCTTTCCTTACCAGAGTTTTCTGATGTACACACAATTTGAGTTCCTTCACCTCTCCTTAAAGCCTTGAGCAGTAAATCAGCGAGTCTTCCGGCCCACCTTTGCAAGGAACTTTTCCAACACAGTATAACTATTTCATCACCAAATCCAGACTTTCAGGTCCCGAAAGACATTGCACTTTGCAGGGAGATGATACACTGAGAAATTCATCCATGGTTTCCACTTGCTCATTATGGGAGCAATAATACAGCTGTATTCAATTACTTAAACTGTTGAACAGTGAGGCAGAAGGAAGTGACTTATTTTACACCCCTATTTAGAAACATGAAGTCTGCTCAACAGATCAATTAGGGAGATGAATTTACAGCTGACAATATCATCATAACAGGGGTTATTTAGCTCCTATTAACAGTTCAGAAACTCTAGCACGTCAAAGCATGAGGCAGAGCTTTCTAACTTCTCCACTGACTGACACTCATTCAGCAAATCAATCCAACTCTTTGCCAACTCATCCAGCTGTTTGACATAAGTGTGACCCCCCTCATTATAAGGGACTCTGCCAAGATATATTACAGTCATAATCAGGGGTTTCGAATTGCCATTCTCTCTTTCAGAGAAAGACCGAAGTCTTTGGATGAAAGCAAACAGTGTAGCCATTTGCTTAAACCAGGGCAAAGAGCTTCCACTAAACACAAGATTTCATGAAATCAAGGCATTATTTAAAAAGGGGCCTATCTACTCCACACTATTTCAAAGATCAGAAGTCTTTCCACACTGCTTTATTGATTACTTGGAGCCAGACTGATATATTTAACAAAAAAATCAATGGAAAAAATAAAGGACTGCCTATCTGACTCAGAGGAAGAATTTCATCCATGAGATAAGAGACCCTAATGAGGCAATTCAGTATTCAAAGGGAGCTATTAGCAGTGAAGGAATGAAGTGGTTGTGTAACAAAATTATGAGAACTGAGTGCAGATGGAGGAAATGGTGTTTTGTAAATTCAGAATCCGGGAAATTTTTTTTAAATCTTTAAATACTTCATACAGATATGCTGTCTGCAATATTTAGCATGATTTAGGGTCTCATTCGTGGCCATTTTTTTCCCCAGATGGGGCAGCTGCAAAAATATGCTTGAAGCCAGTAGAAGCACTTGCACACAATTACAGATCACTTATTCATAACGGGCATGCCCAGTACTTCCTCTTGTAAGAGTCAACACTTTTGAGACTCCAGTGCTTCCCCCAGCAAAATAAACAGCTTAAAGAGCCTGTGGACTGACACAGCTATTATTTGTAGCTCCATCTGGACAAGAAATGCTGCCTAGTGCTCATGTTTTTAGCCTGAGGGTAGAGATAAGGATAGGAACTGAGCAGGGCAGAAGTCTGTCCTACCAGCAAACTCCAGCTGGTTGCAGATTTACAGGGCTTTACCTGAATAGAGAGAGCTTGGTGCCCACAGCCAGCCTGACCATAGGTGAGGCATGAGTGAGGCATCTTGGCTGCCATTTCCAGCTCTGCCACATCCATGTCTTACTACTCCAAGTAAAATCAGAGCACACATCCACCTTCTGCTCTACCCACCTCAACTCCTGAGCAAGAGACCTGCAAGAACACAGCACAGCTCTGCTAAATAGGAGCCAGATTGAGTCTTACTGGGAAGCAGTTAAACAGGGAGGGAATAGCCTTGATCTACCATCTGCTAAAGCTGAGAAAATACACTTTGTCAGGCTCAAATCTTCGCATTTATTTGGGCAACCAACAAACTGCAAGCAATGTATGATCTAGGCACAGTTACTCTAAAGGTCTATGCACAGGAATCACTCTCTTCTTCCACATTATGAGTATAAAAAGCTCCCCCAGACCCTGCCCAGCCCTCCACTGCAGACTGTGGCCACTACTCCACCCCACCACTCTGCTTTGGGCTTTTATTACAACACCAGCATATTTAGCACAACTCCTTAATTTACACTGTCTTCAGCATCCTTCCGCTTGATGATTTCTATAGGATTTGCAGCTATTCAAACACTTTGCAGGAATTCAACACAAAACATTTTTTCCTGGGCAGGAGGACATAGCTTTTATGGTTGAGAAAACTGGAAGTCTGTCCAGCTTTGATCTCCTTCACTATAGAAAGCCCACTTGATCTTAGCTGCTGACTAGATTCTAAGGTTTATGGCCAGACCCAATGCTAAATTAAATTACTAAACTTCTTATTAAATTAATTAAAACTCTGTGGGTGACACTGCATGGATGACTGAAACATCTGGTAAGTCTCCCTGATCAGTATGGAAAAAAATGGTTGCTAGAATAGGCAGAGAAAACAGGATGTAGCAAGGGGGCAGCAAGGGGACAGGTGCTGGAAGAGACAGAGGGCAATTAAGAAATACCCCTTGAACTACAAAAAGAAGAGGCAGCAGAATTTTTGTGTTTCAGAATCAGGATCAGACTTTGGCATTTTCCTTTAGGATGGTACTGAGAGATCTGAAGCAGAGAGATGGTTTTGGGAAATTAAAAAAATACAATAACCCCTCTCCCCTCACAAAAAAAAATCCCAACAAAAACCCCTAAAAAACCCACTGAATGAACAAAACAAAACAACACCCAAACTATACAAACTTCCTCCTCCCGCCAAAACTGCTCAACAACCCCCACATATTTCTCTTCTCTGCAACTGGGTAGTTATGCCCCCTTACAGATGCCTGGCAGTTTATTCCATGGCCCAGTGGGTGCCCTGTGTGGAGTACTGGATGATAAATCACATCTTGAGATCAGGCTATGTGAATTTCAATTATTCTGTTGGGAGGACATTGATTACAACTGCTGTGCAACTGCATTTATTGTTTGGGCTCAGCTTGGCTCTGCTTGGAGTTTTTTTGATCTGCAGAAATTTTGCTTCTGGTGATGATTTATTCTGATTTTTCTCTTTTTAATCATAGCTATGCAAATGTTGCATGGCTATGGAGTAAAAGAAAACTCTTTTCAAAGACAAATAACTGGTTAAAAGACAAAAACCAAAGGGTAAGCATTCACAGTGGAGTGAGATCATCAGCTGATTTCCTCAGGGAACTGTGCTGAGATTCAATCCACTCATAAATAAATGGCAAAAGGTGAGAAAGTTTCTGCTGATAAAAAAATTATTCAAGAGAGTAAGAATGAGGGCAGACTAGGCAGAATTGCTAAGGGGCCATGCAAGATCTGGTGATAGGGCAATATAAGAAAGAATGACAATTTAGGTAATAATACACATGGGGGAAAAAACAGTTTTAATTTCACACAGGAAACAATGGGCTCAAGCCTGACAATTATCATCCAGAAACAGTATTTTAGCATATCCTAATTTTAGTTCCATTCAAACATCAATTCAACAGGAGTCAAAATAGCAAAAATAAAACAGAAGAAAAAATAAAATACATATTACGAAGAACAAATGAACAACACAGAAAACCTAATTATGTGATTGTATGAATCTTATGTCTCTTCCACATCTTCAATATAGCCTGGGGTTCTTGCTCCTTCACCTGAGGAAGGCTGGATCACACCTAAAAACATTCAGAGAAAGGCAACTACAATGACCTCAGCTACAGAGCAGCTTCCACACATGGAAGGATTTCCCTGTATTCCTTTGATTTGGAAGGGGTTATTTTAGTGGAAGTAGGACACAGACCCACTAATCAAAAGTGGCCAGGATCAGACAGACAGGCATCAATTACCCACCATCACTTCTAATACTAAATGTAAGGCCAGAAAATGAAAGGAGAAGGAGGCCAGCCCAAGGTGAGGTAATGGAGATGGTTCTTAATGCAACAGGTGGTCAGCGTGCGGAGAGCCTTGCCAAGGAATGCTATTGTTCCAAATAGGGGTTCAAGAAAAGACCAGACACTTACTTTGAGAGATGCATTGAAGAAAAAAAGGATGTGAAAAAATAAAAAAGTCAGCAGAAAATCTTCCATTTGCCTGTTCTTCAACCATCTGCCAGTGGGTGCTGCTGGCAGAGGATCCTGGGGCAGATGACCCTTGCTCTGAAGCTGTGTGGGTCTGCCGTCTTGCATCTCTGCCCTTTTTTCCTGTACTCCTGCTGGGTGACACAGTATACTCAGGCTGTTGGCTTTGGGATGGATCAAATGTCCTATTTTTATACACATTAATGAATAAAAATTGAATTGTTTTCAAAAGCTCATCTTCCCCTACTGTGAGGGCTGCAGCACAGGCCCAGGAGGGATTTTACCTCATGCTTGAAATGTCTGGCAAACTGTTTTGTACAGAGCTGACGATAATGAATCCAGCAGCTCATTTTCCTGAGAAACAGGAGCTCACCATTCCTTTGTCCAGTAGGAAATTCATGGATAAAATGTTCAGCTTTGCAAGGACTTCAAAATGAAAGGATTTATACTTAGATATAAAAGCCATCTGAGTCAATAAGCACAAAGCCTTTTAACTCTTCCACTGCAGGTATCCATGAAGAAGTTTTACCTCACCCTCTAGAACTTCCTTGGTAGAAGAATCACCCATATTCTGCTTCCTCAGGGATATGAAAGAAGTCTTTACCTGTGAGGAAGCTGGACATACACAGAGATGCCACACAGATTGTCAAGACTGAATAACATGAAAATGATGCATAAAGCAGAGTCAGTGCCAGTTTTCCAACTCTCTCTTTGAGGGTGAAAGGGCTGCTATTGGAAAGAAATTAATGACTGAACAGCAGTGAGGCAACTTTCAGAATGGTTCTGCAATGCAAAATTAAAGTGAAAATGTTGGCAGAGCTTCACTTGGATAGGGCTCTATCAGAATACATCAAATAAAATATGTCTTACCTTCTCCTTCAAGCTCTGACTGTGCCTGGCTTGACAGGGAATTAGTGAGACATTTCTATCTGCTGACTTATATATTACTGAAATAGTCTCGTTACAATTTTTGAAATGTTGTTCACAGTTTTAGACATTTTCTGACTTAAATTCACTGACAGTCCTGAAAAACCATTCAGAACCAAATGGCCATAATATGTTCTGCAGACATATAAAATACCCTGAGGAGAGAATTAATGGGAATGAACATAATAAGGCCTTTTGAGGAGAGCGAGATGCAGTATATATCTTAGCAGATTTTAACCAACTCCCTGAAGGTTCTTTATGCTGGAAAAGTTTTTGTTTAGGTGAAAGTCTAGTTGAATTCAAAAGGACACTCTAATTTTGTTCTGCTCCTCTAAGAAGAGTATTGATAGATTTGTTTTCTGCTATTTGGGAGATTTTTTGATCTCTCCTGCCCTAGCAGAGATCCTCTAGATGCAGGATAATCTTCAATAGCAAAGGCAACTGCAGAAAAGAGAGACTAGAGGATTTAGATTTTGAGCAAAGATTAGGATGGCCTTCTTTTCAGGTCTGTTTCTGTTTCCACACCACCACTCTTTTCATTTGTACGGTTATGCATCACTAAGAACCTGATTGTCAGAGAAACAAGTGGAATATATCTCCAAATAAAGGGTCCCAGGAAAGGCAGAACTGTCAAAATACAGCATCACATCTACCCACAACTGGAGTCCAGCAGAGTCTTCCCTTCCAATCCAAGGAAGATCTAGGAACCCCCAATGATGTTCTACAAAGACCAAACCCATCCTTTTCAGGAACACTGTGGTCTCAGATCAGCTTAGACCAGTGCTGAAATAACAGCTTTCTGAAGTTTAGCAAGTCATTGTCACTAAATCCTCTGAGGCATGTAAAAGCCATCTTTGAAACACTCCTCTTTTCTGCCTTTTTATAGAAGACAATAACACGTGAGCAGGTGAGAGAATGGCACAGGGATCCAGAGCACTCCACCAAGTTGATGTGGCCATGCAGGAGTCACACTGAGCAGAGCCACTGGGAATTCTTGCTTAAGACAACTTGGACGTCTCTTTTAAGCTCATTTATAGGATGCACTGCAGAAAGTTTCAGTATCTACTTTAAACCTTGCAATTTTTATCAGTCTTTTCATAGATGTGCCTATAGCCTGACTTCAAAACCAAATCCAGGGAAAATCAGGACTCTCAGGAGTGTTGCCTGTGTGTTTCACGTACTCCTCTACCTGCTGTGCATCAGATGAGCTCTCCTGTTCATGGCCATCATCATTTAAGTGGTAGCCACACCAGTTTAGGTTGCATGGTTTTAGCTTCATACTCCAATTACTTCTTGCACCACCACAGTTTGGGAAATGCTGACAAGAAACAAGAAGCTGCAGGTTTCATTCTTGGATGAGGGATCTGCCAAGTGGATTTCACTGGCTTTTTACAGGCATGTAATACTATAAAAGTATACACTTTTTAGTTCAGTCAATGATTTCAACATCCTGACCGCAGGAGGTTTCCAGAGTGAAAATACTGAAGTTCAAAAGAAGTATCTGGATTAGAAATGTTCTGAGCAGGCAGCAAGGGGAACACTCAGTGCTGTCCATGCAAATACAGGAGTGAAACAGAGAGAAAATCCATTCTCTGAACTGGCCTCTGTACTCTGGGGTCTGACTGTACCCAAGGAAATCCCTCCTTTGAGTGGTGGATCACTTTGACACTACTAAAGAAAGGATATTATACTGCAAGTCTTATATACCATAGGGTTTTGGAAGGGCAGCCTCCCTTCACTCTTCATGTCCATGACTCACAGTATAAGACAATACCAGCTGTTAAATAAACCTCAACATGCAAAGCTTACCATGCTGACATCTTTTCTCAGCATGTTCTTGTCCCTGCCACGCTAGCTGGCATACAGAAACTTAGACATAAAAAGGGTGAGAGGAAGGGAAAAAATTCTATAGAATTCTTTCCAGTTATATACTAGGGAGAATACATGCAAACTTTAGTTTTGTGCAGGAACTACATCTCAGGAGGTGCAGCATCCTGAGTCTTGCACCAAGTGTGTTTTATCCAGCTCCAATTAAAATGCTGGGAGTTTATCATCCACTGAACTCGGTGCTTCAGGTAGAACCTCTCATGAGGCTGCAAAATAAATCCAATAGGTGAATGATATATTGCAAAACTCCTTTATGGATCTTTTCAGAGTCATGGCTACCCATGTCTTGGACTGTGAAAAACTGCTGTATTTCTTCTGTGATCGCCTGGCAGTCAGGTGGATGAAAGATGAAATTTATCAGCACTTTAACACAAATTATGTCTCAAATTTTGCAGAGGGTTGTGGAGAATTTGAACCTACTCACACATCTGTTCTAGACTGTTTGAAGAAGTAGATGTTGAGATGACTTCTCCATCCATGATGGGTAGCTGCAGCAGTACTACAGGATTACTTTGCTCTAGAGGAGCTGTTTCCTACCTTGCACATTCCAAGCCTCTCAAATAGTTTCACTGCTCAATGTCATAGATGAAGAACTCATCATTTGGAAATAGTTTATAAAGACAACTTTTATTTTAGGAATAAACCTTAAAAATTTAACGTTAGATTTATAGTTTCAATTGTTAACTTCTTTTTAGCACTTTCCAGTAATTTTGGTGTTTTATGCATATTTTTTTTCAGAGTGTAGCTATTATGCATCAAAATAATAAACTGATGATTACTTGTACAGGGAGGGGAAATGAAAGAGAAGAGGAAGGGAAAGGGGGAAATGGGAGAGGAGGAGGAGAAAGGGGGAAAAGGGGGGAAAATGGGAAAAGGGGGGGAAAGGGGAGGGAAACGGGGGGAAAAAAGCAGGGAAAAAGGGAAAAAAAGGGAGAAAAGGTGAAAAAAAGGGAGAAAGGAGGTAAAGGTGGCCTAGTGGGTCCCTTAATCCCAGTTCTGAAACAACAGAGTCCTGTGACTCTAGGAGGGAAGCATCTCAGGTGACACCACCTCAGCAACACACTAAGAAAATAAACCAGTATTCAAAAACTATTCAAAAACTACTTTCATGCATTTCTTTAAATTAGGTTCTACACACGCTGAACATGTTTCCAGCTCTGTCCTTCTGCAGTAGTGGCATAGGTGGGATTCACTTGACTCCACAGTTCCCTTCTGCACAGGGAGTTTCCCTCTCAGCCCAGGGTAAGGGCAGCACAACTGCAAGTCCTGGCAAGTACAGTGCAATAAATGAAAGCAGGCAATCACAGGGAAGTTTGTTTGTCCACACTCATTAATTAAAGGAAGAAAACAGAATAAGTGATAGGAGAAGAAGTGATGCAGAATTTTTAAAAACCGCCAGGACTGAAGAAGACAAAGTCAACAGGAATGAAGCAAATGATCTTTGTTCAGGATTGCTATTTCCTTCACTGCAAGCTTTTAGCTTATAAGCCCTTTTTCAGCTGCCTGGTAACAGAATAGCAGACTCCAGGTACTGCAGCTTGCCTTGCCAAGATTAAGCTGGAGGCCCTGCCAAGTAGTTTGGTGTGGTAATAGAACAGCCTGACTGCACCTGTGGAAACAACACAACTGCCCAGCCATGTGCTGCAGCCACAAGCAGAGAATTTACACCAATAGGTCAGGTCATGAGTAAGTTAGAAGCAGGGCCTGTTCCTACTGTTGTTTTATGGCCACTTTGATTAATTTAATGGTTGTACAGAGGACTCCTCTGTCAGCCTCTCAACCCTATCTATTTCACTCTTTCTGACCAAGCTTTTCACTCTTTTACTATTTTAGCAGCTGTCAAAAACTACAAGGTGCTGATGAGAAGGAAAGAGAGATGCCAGACCTGCACTAACTACCCCATCTGCTTCCTGCAAGCAAGATGAATGAAAAGCACCAACAGTATTTTCAGCATGGAATATTTATCACTCAACTGGTGCTATCAGAGAGGCAGCCTGAAAGGTTTCCTGCATCTGGAAGTGCAGTATAATCATTCCCAGAGTACAGTGGCAGGTGCTGAATGCCAAAGAAGTACAAGGCTGGGATCCACACTTGCAAGGCATCTGATACTTTCACAAAGCACAGGCATGGCTCTTCAGGTTTTGTTTTGCAGTGATATATTGGCATTTCACCCTTGTTATTTATGAGTTGAGTTTCTCCTCATATGGGGTTCTGTGAAGGGGAAAATTATACCAGCTTTTTTGATTAAAAAACCAGAAAAATAAGGCAATCAAATTCTGAGTCCCTGATGAACAGATTAAACTCTGCTCTACAGCTTGCATAGATGTTTCAGAATCCAGACCTTTCACTCACATCCACAAAGATTTTCCTGACTTTAAACTTCATTTGAACAGCTGACAGAGCTCAGAAGAGAAGGGTGAGGCAAACTTTGGAATATAAGACTAAAAGACTTAAATTTGGTCTCCCAAATGACTCAGTCAAGCTCTTAACTGCATATTCACAGTTCCAAATGAAGGCCTGTACAAAAGCAAATAATGAACATTTTTGAGAAACTGGCCATCAGATTAGTTGGGAAGCTCTGTACAGAATAAAGAAGGATTGAGCTGCAAAATTCAACCCTATGTCCATGTACAAGCCCTCCCTAGAGTTCAGCAACACTGAGTTTCAGGACCAGGCACTTGCTGTTTCTTCCCATCAAAAGAGGCATCTGTTCCATCCTTTAAATTTCAAACTAAGTCTGGTACACAAATTTAAGGATCTCATATCTAGTGCTCTTATTTAGGTGCAATCATAGCATTCTTCCTTTGGCAAAACTATTCCAGATCTGTATTAAAGACAGCAAAGAAACTATTTTGGTGGACATTTAACAACTTCTTCATGATACAGGGACTGCTAAAGTAATTGCATTTATTTTATTGCAGCAGCAAAGGAGGAGTAATGCAAGTAGGGTCTGTAAATATCCATCTTTAGCAAACCTGTCCAGCACATGCAAGTGCTGCATCAGATTGCATTAATGAGAGTGTAATGTATGAATCAAGAGAGATAATTCAGTGGTGTTCGTGCCTCATCTGCAGTGTTAGATCCACTTTAGGACACCACATTTCATTCTGACCGGAAGAAATAACTGAAGAGGAGCAAAACTTGGTGGGAGGGTGGTTTCATTGTGGGTTATATGTTGTCTGCCACACTGGGAACTCCCTGGCCAAACACTTAATGTACTCCCAAACACACAGGACACCTTATCCTTGCAGTGCAGGGCTCAGTGAACAGCTCTACTACAAGCCATGAGAATCATCAGAACAATGACAAAATCCCAGCAACCCTGTAAATTTCTGCAGAGATAATGATCTTGACACTTGGGTCCAAAACTCTTCCACGCAACGAGCATATGAGTAGCACTGAGCATTGGTACAAGGCACATGAGATTCACCTTTATTCACTTCCCGGAGCACAGAAGGAGGAATCAGAAATTTCCCAGAGTATTTTTCAGGTGACCATATTTGAAAAGCAGTCAAGTGTGGTGCAAGTCATGCTAAACACAAAGCTACTCCAATAACAATACACTCTCCATTGCTTTTAACTTCACTGGAGTCTCACAGAATTTAGCAATAATCAAATTGTTTAAAAGCAATCAGACATCAGAATTTCCAAACCCTTTTGACTACAAAACACTCACCTGCATTTTGTCAGGGAGACCTGAAAAAAAAGGCAACTAAAAGCAGCATCACTGTGGATCCCATAATTCTGGAAATTGACCCATCTATCAAGCTATAAAATAAGACACAGAGCAGGAGAGACAGTTACATAAATCCATTGACAGCATTGTCTGAAAAATGGGAGAATGTCAGCACTTCTCCAGCTGGATATAACAGCCATGAGAAACAGGCCACAGATAAAAACAGAAGTGGACAACCAAATTAATATTAACATGGGGAAAGTGTCCGGTGTCTTTTACCTTGCAGCTCTTTATGATTGTGTAAAAACAGGAGGAAAGGTTACACTGGGACTGGCATGGCTCTGACAGCCAACTGTGAGTACACTTGTTTTAGAGCAGGGTGAAGACCAAGTGAGCTACCGTGTGCCTTCAGATCTGAAAAGGAAAACAGAAGAATTTGTATCTGGATTTCTGCAATGTATTTGAACATCTTTCAAAGTTTCCCTTCCTCATTTTTTGGTTTTCACTAATTCCTGGTGACCCAGCCTGTTTCTACCTTAATGTGTCAGATTACAGTGTGTCAATTTTGCCTTGGTTTGAAAAATCATATTACACCTCTGTTTCCTATACTGCATTGATTGCTTATAACCCAGTATTTGGCACAGAGGCCAATATCTGCAGCAGGATGCTTTTCTGACTGAAACAAGGATTTTATCCATAATGAGGGCAGGATTAAAAACAGATCTTGCAAGGAACAGCAGATACTCTTTGCATGTCCACGGAAATACTTGTAAGAAGATACTCAGCACCAAATAAAGAAATTACAATAAAATATACTACATAGAGGGTTGATGGTCATTTTTTAAAAACACTGCATCAATATCTGAATTATAAAACATTTTAAGGGAGTGCAAGTAGAATCCATACACAATTCAGGATACACAGTGAATTCTTCATTTCTAGATGGAGAATTTAGGTTTTAAATGGCAGGTGTCAGTCAAGAAATTGCATATCTGCAAGTTCACTTGAGGTGAAGAATTTTGCCAGAGACCACTCTCATATGAAGGCAGCAAGTAGGTTCTATCTGCTTGGCCTCTGAATTCAAAGGGAAAAGACAGTTAAATGAGTCCTTCATCTCTCTGAAATGGCTCAAATTAATTCATGTTTCAACTTGCTTCTAGTGCATGATAAGATGCATGCAGTGAGGGATGAATTAAATGAGAAAAATGCGAAGGACTAATTATAACACTGCGCTGACGAACAGCAAAGGAAGAGATTATCTAAGCACCACAATCATCTGACAGACCTACATTTTTTCTCTCTTATTAACAGAAAACCCAAACACTGTGATTTGTCAAGTGGTCCAAATCAGCATCATAATGCTTCTCACACAGCCTCTTGGCCATTAAAAAAGAGAATTAAAGTTTGTTGGGAAAGAACTCACTTATCACTAGTAGAGTGTGTCCCAAATACAAGTGTTTAAACTGCTCCAGAAATCAAAGTCTTGTTGCTATCCCCATAAGCAAGATAGGGCACACACCCCAAAAAAATCACTTGGTCCAGGTCACCCAGAAAATAGTTTATAACAGCCAGTGAAACCAATTTTCTGGATCTCTAAGTGCTGTGCTTTTTTTGCAAGGGAGTTTAATTACTGTCTATGTATTATGGAATTCAGGAGGGAAAAAAAAAATCAAAGGTGAGGGGGACACACAATATAAACCAAAGAAAACCAAACAAAAAACCTAAACAGCTTTTTGTTTTTAAAAAGACACAGCACCTATACTTGCAGCTCCCTGGAGTTTCTGTCCTGGATATGCCCTCTGGCAGCTCCCATCACTTGGGCTGTGCTGAAATAGCTCATGGAAGTCACTCACTCTCTGTCTCAAAGCTCACAACTTGAAGCTCATTTTTACCTTCCTCAAGCTGCCCACCTCCCAACACACCTCCTGCTGCACTCCTTTCCTCGAAATCTTAAGTGCTGTTGTTTTCCATGACTGTTTCCTCTAGGTTTAACTTTACACACCTGCCTGGGCACCTCTGATGCAGCCATCAGCTCTCATGCTCCTTTTGTTCTCCATTGGATCAGGCCCTATAGCCCTGAAGCTGAAAAATGTGAGTGAAACATGATCAGATTGATTAACTGTTCAGATCTCTTCAGAATATTTGGCTATTGGTCTGCACTCCCCAGTGTACTGGACAAGAAAACAACGTGTCCTGCTTACATCTCCACTCTGTAGCTAGCATGACATCAGCTCCCATTAATCCATTAGCAAGCATGTCAACAGTGTTGTGCAGGTACTACTAGATATAGCCAGTGTACCAGTATTTAATAGAAATTAAAATTTATCACCCTTTCCACCAGCATCACCTCGCTCAAAAATAAAATTTTACAATGCCAATTGCATGAGCATCACTTAAAAGTGTCTCTTTCCTGACCTTGAGATTTTATCATAAGACAGCAAAACAAACCTCTGAGAAAAGAATAATTAACATGTATTTCTGGGGAGAGGCTCTCCATGAATAAACCACACAAAGCCCAGACACACCCTCTCCACTAATAATACCAGCTTAATCTTTAATGAATTCTTTGGTTGCAGCAGAACTCCTTTGTATTATTAATAAAGGTTTCTTTTTATTGGAGCGTGTTCTCCAGCCTCCAGACCAGATCCAGGACACTAAAATCATATAAGAGTAGCCTTGACAAACATGTTCTGTGAGATGGTCCCTGCCTGCCCCGAGGCATGACTAAGCTAAATAGTGTGGAAGGGCAGCATTACTCTCACATTAGCTCTGAGCAACGAGGGTTTGGATTCTCCCACTTATTTTTATGGAAATTACATATGAAATTATTCATTTGGGGTCATGTAGAAAGGCAGTGGCAGAAGCAGAAACAGAACCCAGAATTAATTCCCAGCTCATTTTTCTAACTTCCTTCCCTTTACAGTCATCTTTTAAGATTCTTATTATATCTATCAAAAAACATGTGACAAGAACATGCCAAAACTATGTGCATATTTCCCTTCGTTAAACAGAAGGGAAACAAGACACTGAATAGATCCAGTAATTTGCAAAACTTTGCAAACTGGAGATTATCTAAGCTCTTCCCAAAAGCCTTTCTCCCTCAGAATCCCATGGATGTTCTCTATGGGGGTCTCTGCAGGAGGTGGTCTGTGGAGCACTGCTGCTTCTCCATCCAGTAGGGTGGCTCCTGTCCTTGGTCACACCTTGCCAGCCCATGGTCACTGTTTATCAGTGCTGCTGGAGCCACACAACACTGGAAGAGACCCTGGTGCTCTGTGCTGCCCTCCTTGGGGCATTATCCTTGCATTTGAAATAAACCAGGATCATCTCCCACACCTCTCACTCTGCTGCCCACAGTTTGGGTATTTTTCTGCCTACCCTTTCTGATGTCTTCACTCTTGAATGACAAGATCAGGACTCCACCATTCCCACTTGCCTCCTAGATTGTTTGCTTAGACTTGAGTTTATGGTATTGCATATGTGGTTGTCTTGGGGTACTGTGACCATCTTGCTCTCTGGAGACAATTCCTTGGAGTTGCCTTTTTATTTTCCTAAAAACTCTCCAGTGTTACAAGCCCATCAGAGGCAATCCCAGAGCTCTCAGCTCTCTGGGGAAGTTAGTTATGTGCTTCAGCAGCCAAGTCAAAACCACAGGAACACCACATTATATGTGCATGGTCTCGTTTCGGTGAGGGTCACAAAAAACACACAGAATCACAGAATGGGTCAAGGTTGGAGAGGACCACAGTGGGTCATCTGGCCAAACTACCCTGCTCAATCCCAGAGCACATGGCACTGGACTGCGTCCAGGATTTTGAATGTCTTCAGTCAGGGAGACTTCAAATCCTCTCTGGACAACCTGTTCCAGTGCATGGTCACCTGCACAGTAAAGAAGCTCTTCCTCATATTCAAGTGGAACTTCCTATGCATCAATTTCTGCCTGTTGCCTCCTGTTCTGCTGCTTGGTAAGAAAACAGCCTGGATCCTTCGTCTCGGCATCCTCCCTTCAGATACAGACAGATATTGATGAGGTCCCCCTCTCTTCTTGAGGCAGAACAGGCCCAGCTTCTTCAGCCTTTCCTCAGAAGGGAGAAGCTCCAGTCCCTTAATCACCTTCATAGCCCTCCGCTGGATCTGCTCCAGCAGCTCCATGTCTCTCTTGTGCTGAGGAGCCCAAAACTGGACACAGCACTCCAGATGTGCCTCCCCAGGGCTGAGCAGAGGGGCAGGATCACCTCCCTTGACCTGCTGGCAATGTTTTTCCTAATGCATCCCAGGATACCTTTGGTTTTCTTGGCAACCCGGGCACTGATGGCTCTTGTTGTCCACCAGGACCCCCAGGTCCTTCTCTGCAGACCTGCTCCCCAGCAGGTCACCCCCAGCCTGTGCTCGTGCCTGGGGCTGTTCCTCCCCAGGCGCAGGACCCTGCATTTGCCTCTGTTGAATTTCAGTTCCTGCTCCACTGCTTCAGACACCAAACTCACACAGTATTACCTCTGTTCCACTTTCTGAGAAAGAGAATAAAGGAGACTTCTTGTTTAGTTCTTCATTTTGATTTGTATGATCAGCTCACTATTCAGTCCGGCAATTACTCCCCCTGTTGCCTTGCTTAGGCAAAAGTCTCTGTCAGGAGTTACGGCTCCACATGCATCACTTAAACAAATGCACTCTCAAACCACAAGAACCATGTTACAGTCTTAAATAATGCATTTATCTAAGCAATAAAGCATATAATGTATGTTGGCAATTTTCAGTGCAAACATGGGCCTCTCACCACAGAGACATCTTTTCTTTATATGATCTATAGCATAAGAATACTCTCTCTTAACAACATCCTATAGACTAATCCCAAATTGGTCATCTGAAGAAAAAACATCAAGCAGCTGACCATTTTTATTATGTTGCTGAGTTAAAGAACAGCCCACCAAAATCAAAATGAGGAGAGTTCAAACCATCAAAATGAGGAGAGTTCAAACCATCAAGTCCTGCTGAACATTTGTAAGAATAAAGCAATTTGAAACCTGCATTGACTATCTTAACCTCTGGTACTAAAGATAAAAATAAATTTTCTCCAACTCTGAGTGCATTGGGTTACATCTGGAAAAACTGAGACTGGAATGTCCTTGAAGCAAAATGTCAGAGACTCACCATTCCAATCCCAAAACCAGTTCCTATTTCATAGGAAAATCAGAGCCTTGCCTCCTAAATATAGATAATTATTCTCAGGAATAACTAAAGAAGTGCCCTGCATAGACTGCAAGTCTAAATGGGAAATGCTATTTCAAATTTAGGAGAGACAAGCTCATAAAGGTTAAGATAGAGTTAGCTTCACGATTCTGCTTGAAATGGTTTTTTGCTGTTTGAGACAATAAATGATTCCAGTCTACACATTAACAACATAATAAACTGCAACAGTATTTTACATTGTGTTCTTCACTATTCTGTGTGACTGAGAGTCAAAGGTACGAAGACCAGAAGGAAGAAAGGGGTTTTTGATCTCAGGAGTTCTCAGCACACTGACCTCTTCCCACTGAGAAAGGACAGCAACATTTCCCACCTCCTCAGAGCTGACTTTACACCTCTTCCCTTGTTCATGGAGTTGCCCTCAGCTGTCTTGACTCAAGCTTCTTCTTGGCTCTTCAGCTGAGACAGGTCTTGCCTATCAGCCCCTTGCCATTACAAGGAGTGATATCCTGCACTTCCCTAGCACAGTGTTTAACATAACATGCTGCCCATGATGAGCAATACATTGCATTTTTTGTTACGTTTTACCTTGAAATACAGGAAATCTCTAGATTTGGAAAATATATCAGTCTAATTCAGCTAGTGCCCAAGAAACAAATCATACAGTACCCATCTTTTACTGTTAGTAGCCTCAAAATTCTGCCTCAGTTCTCAAAGGATACTGCTAGACAGATTTTCAGAATGCACACTGGGGACAAGAAAAGCACACCGCAAAAATCCATGTATTATTTTTATTATCAGAATTGATAAAATCTCACTGCTAGTTTTCTAGTAGACTGTTAAAGCCATAAAAAGCCAAGGAGACAGCTGTGTGTCAGTGCTTGGGCATCGAGTTCACAGTATGGGATATGCAAGCAAGCACATTACTACTCTGGTCTCAAAGCTCACAGCAAAATAGCATCCTACAGACTTATCTGTCAAGCTGCAAATATTTCTTTTACAGCTACCCTGAACTTTTTCTAGTGTACTGAACTTTTGGATGGGGCTGCTCCTAAAAATATTGACTAATGACTTCTAGCACCTTCTTTTAAGTAAATGCCATTAAGCCAAGAGACAAGATGCTTTACCAGGCACAATATTGTCTTTTTAAAGGCACATAGATCTGTTTCTGAATTTTCAATGTGCTTTGTAGATTAAGGGCAGAAAATGCCATCTGCTAATCTGTTTCTGCTGCACACAAAGAACCACTGCCTGGGCTGCTTCTGATGGTTTGGGGTTACAGCTTTTCTGTGCTGCTTGGGAAAAATATGTGATGCATGTCATAAAATCAGTTCCACTGAGTTCTTTGTAGGTTATCCCACAGTGCGACTGTCTGCCAGGGGGTTTCCTGCTCACCCACAGCCAGTGAAATGGTTCTCCGGTTACATATGGCATGGTAACCTAACCAGCTGTAATGGCTTGACCAGACACTGGTATTTAGCAATGACTGCCACGTGCCCAGCTACCTGCTGTGCTGCCAGAAGCAAGCACTTACGCAATTCCCCTTCCTTCTTGAGCTTGTCCTTTTGGTCTGGAACACAAAGAGGTGAGAAGGTACAAAACCTCAGCACTGGCAGTGCTGTCTGCAGCCAGTCCCCCGTTTGCAAGGGAGGACACGGGCATACACACAGTTCTGGAAGAACAACACAAGCTTTGACCACCCTGGATGAGGCTTGGGAGACCCTGGTCTTTGGCACAACTCCTGTCAAGTGGACACAGCTAAAAAAACAGATAGCACCGCCTTAGGACACCCTTAGGAAGTGGCAAATGGCTGCAGAAGGGACATAAATGTGACCTCCATTTATTTTATATGAAAGGGTCAAATATTATTCCAAGAAGTACTCACATTCTGATCTTAGGCCTTTTATTTCTTAATGAGAAGTAAATCAAGCCACCCATCTTGAGCTTCTGGTCTTCACCAAGAAGTAAAAGAGGAAGAAAAAATAGAACACAGTTATGAATACCCCAGAAATTTAACTAGAGCACCTGCATCTGAAAATGGGATGGGCAGAGAGGGAGAATTATTTTTCTCATTAGTGACCACCTGAAAACCAGGCCTCTGAATTGTCTCCTGCCAAGTACTGCACATCACAGCTTCAAAAATCTTGACCTAAAAAGCAAATGTGTATTTTTAAATAATTAATAGCATTCTCTAAATGGAATTTTCCAGCCCCAAACGAGACGTGCAGCTGAGTTCCCCTGAGAAGAGGTATTTATAATGGAAACATTGACACAACTGAAATGATGATGCACTGAGTGGCATTAAAGCTCAGCACATGCTTAGTCATCTCATTCTTCTTATCAAATTGGACATGGTCCAACAAAACTACCATTGCACTTCACTTGCTTGCTTGGCCTCAGTTTAAACATCTCCACAGCTTACAAAAACACATTTCCAGGCCAAGTGTTTTCAAAGTCTAACATTAATAAACCCCACATCTTGATACATACACGAAGAGCAGGGCCTACACCCAGCAGAAAGGGCTGTGCTCCAATTGCCTCTGCCCTAATGTCGGTACAGGGATCTGGGAATCGTCCTCCATGTCCGAATGACTTTGGAAGCAAGGCAAGATCCCTCAGCCTAGCCACCAGCTGCTCTGCTTTGTTCCTCCTTTGTTGGCTCATGCCTGCATTTCCAAAAGGAGTTAGCACCATACCTTTGGTAAATGACCTTTACATATTTAGGGCCAAAACCTGCCTTTTGCCATATATATATGTGTGTGTGTGTGTGTGTGTGTGTGTGTGTGTGTATATATAAATGGCATTTTACAGCATCAAAAGCAACACAAACTTTGTTTCTGAAAGCCTTGAGGGGTCAGACCCAAACCTGGACAGCGTCATTACTTTTTTTCAGCTCTTTGTGTCTCAGTAAGATTTTTCCTCTCTGCACGTTGGAACACATATAGCTTGGACTTTTACTAATTGAGGTTGTTTTTGAAACTGGATCTCCTACCTAAATTTTATGCTATCTGGGACAAAGCTGGACTAGAACGTCGCTGAAAAGGCACAGGATATGCCATAAAATACATAAACCTACTTTTAGGACAGACGAAATGGGCAGAATGACAAAGACACAGCAAAAATCCTGGGACAAGAAAACTACAGGAAATAGCTGAACAAAACCTGTGATTACTTGGTGTAAAATATCTAGACGCATACAAGTGAAACATGTATCCTTGCAGGCAACAGGATGTTTTCATTGATTTCCTTGAGATTAGAAGCTCATTCTCTGAACTTTGTGTTGACTTAGACACAAGAAAAGAGAAGTCAAGTGGACCAGGTGATAAAATTTAGACAGCACAAGAGAGAAAATTTCCACCAAAAAATTTACAAACCTTCAGCCAAAAATGAAAATACTCCAATCCAAACCATTAACAACGTATATACTTCCTGCTTTCAGGAACCAGAGGAGATTCCATCTGATATTATCTGTAGTCCCTCATTAAAACATGTATCAACTATCTACCAGATTCATCATCCTGCTCTCAAACTGGGACTAAGGCTTTTGGGTCAGTCTACCTTTGCCATGATGAGCCATGTTTTGCTTTTGTTGACAAGAACAAGCACATCCTAAGAAACTCACTGTGATTAATTCGTCACATCTGAGATACAATGGTAATAAAATGGTAATAAAAACTCTCTCCTTCTGAATTACAGTGTTCAGCATTTCAAAGCCTAGGAGCACAGACTCACTCTGACAGAGAACATGAGTTATCTAACCAAAAAACATCACTGGTTTATAATAATGTATTTCTATAATCTCATACATTGTAACAGTAACTCTTTAAGGTTTATCACACTGGCTGCAGGCAAGAAATTTCTTGAGCGTCAGAGAAATGGTGGAAGATGAATCAGGGAACTTCTACGTCAGCATCATCTTGAATAATAAAATATATGCTGTAATATTTCCCTGTGGTATCCAGGAGCCAGTCAATAAGGGGGAAAAACCCAAACCTCCCTAACATCAGTCTTTAACACAACATTTAAATTCTATTAGTGACGCATGTCGCAGATAAGAAAATAAATAAGCAGAGGATTAAAAAAGCACAGCCGGGCAGGTTTAACAGTGACGTAAGGCCGTGATGTTTTATTCATCTGCTGAAAAGAAAGGAGTTTGCAGCTACCCAGGGAGAGTTGTTTCAGATGCATAGGGAAGGGGAAGGACAGGATGCAGCTCAGTGATGCTGTTAAGCAGCAGGGATGCAGGTGGGGAAGTGCAAAAAAGATATTCCCCCTAAATGTTCAGGTGGCTTCACTGCATGTTTATTAATCAGGGCAAGAGCTATTTTTTTCAGACCGGAGAAGAGACAGCTGCTCTGTCAAAAGCAAAATAAGGGACACTCAGGACACTGCAGGCTGCTGTTTGTGCCTGATGTGACAATTAGAACTGTCCCAAATGCTGTGGGTAAGAAAGCTGGATTTCCCCTATCTGTACATTATGCATCCTTTCCCGTGACATTTATTTTTACAGAGCCACTTTCCCATATTTTCTCCAAAATATAGATGTATCCTTCAAACTGAGGGAAAATCAAGACATTTCCCAGGTTTGCAACATGGGCCTGAGTAGACGTGAGAGGAGCACTCTTCAACCAGACCACTGAAGCAATAAATGATGTCTGCTACACCATGAGATGGAAGTTTGTGGGTAACCGCTACCTACATTCCCTGTGGGAAAAATGCTGTTTGAAAAACAGAGCATGCTGCAGTGGCAGAAGGCAGCACAACTTCTGGGAAGTAGCATAATTTCAGAAATGATGGGCAACAAAACCTCCCACTGGGCTCAAGAGCAGCTTCTAAATCTCAGCACTTCTGAGAAACAGGCCATGCACCAAAAGCAGTCACAGACCTTTGAAGATTCCAAAATTCCAAGTCATAAGCTGAAAAATGCAGATAGTAATAACAAAAACAGAAATAAGCAAGAAAACCATTGCTGTGAAGGACTGGTAATAGAATGCAAGGAGGAGCTCACTGCTGATTACGGCATGAACCAATCTCCCTTGTGAACCAGAGGCAATCATATCCGCAAAATGCAGAAAAAATGCCTCTGTCTCAGCTGACCTTATGTTCCACCTCAGTGACCTTCCACATTGTTTACACTGGCCACATACAGGTGAAATTGCCTGCAGGGACTTACCAGCACAATTTAATACAAAAAAAAGGAAAAGAACTGGCAGGGGAAAAAGCAAAGCAAATGGTCATGTTGCCTCCAGACGTGTCTACAATTCATATCCACAGCCTCCCTATCTGAGCAGCCAGAGAACAAGCTGTAACAGCAGAAGCCTCGCACTCCTACAGGAGTTCTGCAAACACAGGAACTGGACTCCAGCTGCTACGGCACCTGAGCACTGCTTCAGGGTTTCCTGTGGCTCCTCAGCACAGAGAAGAAATCAATCAAGTCCCTACTTCAGCCAGGGCTGGCAGATTCTGGCTTCATGCACCACCAGCAGGACCCAGGCAACCTAGCCAGTTACCCAGCCATTATGTACCTATTTCTTCCCTCTTCCACACTGAAAAGACACAGTCTTCTGAGTCACTCCTTGCACAGAAGCTATTCCATGTCTACTTTCATACTTGCTGCCCTTCTCTGAACCTTTTCTAGCTTTAATATATCCTTTAGAAATGAAGGGAACAGCACACTGTAATCAAAGCGTGTGTGAATCACAGATCTATACAGTGGCATAGTGACATTTTCAATTTTGCTCTCTGTGCCTTTCCCAATCACTGCAAACATTTGATTTTCCTCTTCAAGTGCTGCTGAGACACAAGTATTCCCAAATGAGTGTCCTGAAAAGTTTTATTCTATGCTGCCCTTAATAGAGTGTATCACAGGCAACTGCAGAAGAATGTTATTATTTCAAAGTAGGCATTTCCAGACAGATAACCCCCTACCTCTCTTTGGTTTTGTGTATAAAGTGAGAATAAGCATACTAATTAAAACATTCCAAGTGCAACAAGGAAAAATGCCAGATCACACTCTGCTTTCCAGCCCTAAGTTAAAAATTGCGAGGACAGAGGAGTGGTGTGAATTGGCAGCTTTAACTTGCACCACTAGCAAAAGTGAAAGCAAAAAAATGAGGTGCAGTGGGGCTTCATTCTGTGTGTTCTGCTTGTTTGCCCTGTCCTTTCCCCTTCTCTTTGCCCACACCTCCCAGTCTCTTACAGAGTCCTTGCACTCCAGGCAGGGCAGAGCAGAACTGTGGCACACAGGCAACATGGGCATGGAGGCACTTCCCAGCCAAGGTGAGCTGGCTCTGACCTGGGATGCTTCAGATCTGGCATCCAGCTTCCTGAAAACAAACAACAAAAAATGCTCACACTGCTGTTCCCAAGTCCCCTTACTGTGCTCTGCTGTGTGAAGCATTGCAGACGTGACACACTGTGATCCATTAGCAGCATCACAGGGAGTTCTCCATATGGGTGCACAGTCAACTGTAAATGTTTCTACACCACTGATGTCATCCCCTAAGAGACACAGCCACCAAGGTGTGTGACAATTCCCAGACATGCCAAATGCTATGTCAAAGCATTTTATTTACAATCTTCCTGCCTCAGTACAGTGGGGACTTGGGTCCCTGCAGCTCAGGGATATGATGGAGTAATGATCAGTGAGTGCTAAAAGTTGGCAATTTTGCTCCAACAACCTAATAAAGGAGAAAAAAAGAGTATCTGACATGAAAAAAAAAAAAATCAGTTATCTGCTGAAGCATTTCCCCTCAGTGCATGTAGGAGCTAAAAGCAAGAGACATGGAGATAAGAGGACTCTTGGTTGAGTGAGTCCAGGAAGTGAGTGCTGAGAGCAGCACCAATAGGATAATTTGAGAAACTTCTCATTTTATCAGATTTCAGCAAATTAATGAATCTTTTGCAGAAATGGACATGTTTTGCCAATGCAACTACAGTTAACAGGTAATTTCCATTCAAAAATTCAAAAACCCGGTTTGTTAGCAAATTTCTGGAAGCCCCTACACTCCCTGGTGTTTGGGAGTTCAGGCTTCAGGACCCTAGCATTTCCAGAGCAAACAGCTATGCAGAAAGTCCCTCATTCCCAAGACATCAAGGGTTGCAGTGCCAGGGAATCAGCAAGAGGGTTGTCCTATAGCATGCCACAACTCTGTCCTCTGATGGTCCCTTAGTGCACTCTGATCAGATTTACTTCTCTCTGAAGCAAATTCAGTGGGGGAAAAAAAAAATCTGCTTTCTTTTTCTCAAAAAATCCTTCATTCTGCACATGTGCCTTGGTCGTCAAAGATACAAATCTTTCGGCTTGGTTCTGGTGACAGGAATCAGGTTCTGCTGCATACTGCAGGCACATCACCTATTCCCTCTGTGTGCTGGGTTCCCCATGGCAAGGCAAGCAAGATCGATTACAGATTTGAGGGCTGGTGTTCACAGTAGACCAGTGCATTACTATTAATATTCTACAGCGATCTTTTGTCCACCTTGCAGCTGAACATGACCAGATTCCCAATGACGTCATTTTCATTTATGCCGGGGTCCTTTACAAAACGCAGAAGTACAGATGGGCCATAAAGGAGAAATAGATCATAGTAATTGCAGCTCAGGGTCCCTTTAAACCAGACAGAGTGACAAAAAGGGGCTTTTCTGTACAGGAGAATCTGGTCCATCGGTCTTTTTAATGCCCATAAGCAGGTGATAACAAGCTGCAGTGCACTTTACAGATGGCTGGCAGCACCTAATTCAGAGTAACACACTGTAAATAGAACCACTACACTGTGAAACTATCAGGTGATGTAAATCGTCAGAGGAATAATGGTTTTAGCAGGGAACTTTAACATGGGGTTTAGGATCAGCTCTGGGCTTTCACATATTAATTTTTTCCTAACAAATGCAAGAGTGTGACTTGGCCTTAACTGAGCAGTGAGACCAGATGGCAAGTATAAAGGAAAATGGGTTATTTACTGTCTTTTAAAATTATATATGGCGATCATTTTGTTAAAATCCTTCCATTTTTAACCTGCTCAGGACATGAATATGATCACCATAAAGAGAAATTATTCAACAATAGAGAATCCCAATATTGTTTCATCTGCATCCCACCTTTTGATGTGTTGTATTTGGGATCTGATCCAATGAGACTATCAGATCATCCAGTGTCTTCTCCTTTTTTTTCATATCTTTCAAGACAGGATTGCATTCCTCTTAGGCAAAATCTGAGAAAAACATCCAAAGAAAACCCCTGTATGAAAGTCCCGTCCACACCTACTACCAGCAGCAGTCCTGGTGCATCAGTGGACAGCTCTCTCCCTCCCATGCAATCCATCCCGACCTGACATTACAAAGCACTGTGGTTTCTGATTGCCCATATATTTCACCAGGAATAGCAAATCCTTCAGAAATACTTCAACTACTTCAGGTTAACCAGTTATTTCATGTTTAACTTGAGCAACAGCACAACTTCATCAGAAAAAATCAAGTCTAAACATAACAAGAGAGAGAAACCAGTCAGATCAGATGAGGAAAAGGGTCCATCCTGAAAGTTCTCTAAAGGGACTCTTGGTACCTTCAGCAAATGCCAGAGAAGCTTTTTATGCCTCTTTTTATGCAACTGTGTAGCCTCCCCATTCAAACATGATTCTTCCTTTCACAAGCACAGTTTCTCTGTTGTCATAGCAGAAAGTGACCTTCAAAAATCAACCATGACAAGTTTTTACAGTAACAGGACCTTTGTTTTATGAGCTTAAATTAATCAGGAAATCTTATCTACTGTGGAGATGTGTTTGTGCTCTAAAGCTGTTCCTGCCTGCAGTGAGATTTGTTAAGGCCCCAGGATTTGGGTTCAAAGCTCATGAAAAGGGCATCTTCAATTTGAAAAGCCTCTTATCTGATTAATCCCACTATAAATGACAAGAACTTTTTTACATTATTTGCTTATTGGAAGTCCTCTGCCCATGACATCATACCATAGTGTCAGCATCAGTAACATTTGCTCAGAAGATGATCTACAGACTCTCCTCCTGTAATCTGTGTCTTCCATTTGGCTCTCTCTGATGTATGAAGACACAAAGCAAGTTTGTCTTTAACAAACAGCCACAACATCTCAACCAAAGCAATTGAGACTGGATTGCAGGAATGAGAACTGGTCTGCAGCTCATCCCTAAAGCCATAATCACAGAATCATTTAGCACTGGAAAAGCTCTCTGAGATCTCACGGTCCAGCCTTTGACTTGACCACCACCATGACAACTAGACCATAGCAATAAGTGCCATATCCAGTCATTTCTTGAACTCTGTCAGGGATGATGACTCTGCCACCTCCCTGGGCAGCCTGTTCCAGTGTTCAACAACCATTTCTGTGAAATAATTCTTCCTGACTCCCCATGGTGCAGCTTGAGACTGTGTCCTCTTGTCTTGTAGCTGGCTGCCCGGGAAAAGAGACCAAGCCCCACCTGGCTACAATCTCCTTTCAGACAGTTGTAGAGAGCAATAAGTTCCCCTCAGCTCTCTTCTCCAGGCTAAACACCCCCAGCTCCCTCAGCTGCTCCTCACAGGATCTGTGCTTCAAACCCTTCACCAGCTTGGTTGCCCTTTTCTGGACTCTCTCCGGTACCTCAGTGTCCCTTCTGAAGGGAGGGGCTCAGAACCAGACACAGCACTCAAAGTGTGGCTTCACCAGAACTGAGCACAGAGGGACAATCCCTGCCCTGGCCCTGCTGGCCTCACTGTTGCTGATACAGGCCAGGATACCACTGGCCACCTGGGTACACATTAGCTCACATTCAACCACTGTCACCCAGCACCCCCAGGCCACTCTGTCCCCAGCCCACAGCTCTGCACAGGGTTGTGGCCAAAGTGGTACTGGTACCTGGTACTTGGCCTTGTAGAACCTCACACGCCTGCCCTCAGCCCATTGATCCAACTCCCTCTGCAGAGCCTTCCTGCCCTCCAAGGAGATCAATACTCCCACTCAGACTGGTGCTGTCCATGAACTTACTGAAGGTACCCTCAATCCCCTCATGCAGACAATCAGTAATTATGATTTACATTTGATTACAACAGTAGTGATAAAAGGGTTGCTGTGGTTCTTGGGGAACTTCTGATGGTAGACAAAGACCCACTGATCTGCAAAAAAATGTGATCTGAGAAAGTGCATGGTCAGACAAGCCTTTCTCAATTTGACTAAAATAAGACTTCACTGAAAATGAAAACCAAATTTTGACTGGATGTTCACATTTCATCTTCATGTGTGAAACCTGGTAACAGATGAGGGCTGGTGTGACTTCTGATCTTCTTAGAGCAAAACCAGGTTGACAAGTAAGCCACAGCTTCCTAAATACATGAAGTAGTAATGTGTCATTTTCAGAAGGTACTTTGCCTTTTGAAATTCTAAATCCTGTTGACTTTCAGTGAGAACTGTCGTCATATTTTCTTAAGCACTTAGGAGTATATGTACCATTTTCAGAAGTCAAACTATTATGAGCTTAAAATGATGTGCATTGATGTAAGTCCATAAAACCAAGTTCCTTAACTCTGCTGAGAATGGATCAAAAGGATCCTAAGACACCTCAATAGCTGTGGAAAAAATTACTGAACTCAACCAACTGAAATATTTTATTCTCCTAATTGCCCTGTATAAATCTGACCCCACTGCCCAGGTCTTCACAAAGAAATTAACCTAGAAACCAGAATGTAGGAAGACAGATAATGTTAAAAAACCCAACCCTCTCCGTTCCAGCTCCACCTCATCATGCTGATCTATTAAATCCATATATCATCCTGGCACTGCTCTCCTAGTGACGGCTTATAAAGCATTGGGCAGCAGCAGAAAGAAACCCCAGGGAAGCTATTTTCTTTTGATATAATTACTGCTCAATGTTATAGATTAAGTATTTAATTAAAACAGAAGAACACAGTTTGGAGAACCACAAGAGAAGGACATGAATTAAAACTTGGTCCATACTCTCAGAGGCTCATAGAACTGAGGTGCCTCAAGATGATGATGAAAAATGAAGACAGTGAAGAAATGTTTTCCCAGATTTTACCATGAACAAAATCTCAAATGTGCCAGGTATTTGCAATTCCCATTTAAGCTACCTTTCCACTCAGCAGTAGTCAAGGGCACACCTGGGATATACAAAGGGTGTGAACAACTGAAAGCACCTCCCTCAGCCACAGCCATGTGCAAACAGAGCGTTTCTGACACTCCAGAGTACATCAGTGACCAGACTGATTTTCGGGCAATCAATTCATAAAGTTAAAAATATCTTAAGCCACAGTTTCAGATTAAACCATGCTCTTGGCTTGCACAAGCCCTTCAGCTGTTCTGATAAGACAGCAAATTGGGTCAAAGCATAAATATGCAATAATGAAATGTAAGTTGTTGGTAATAAGAATACTTTCATTTTTGCTCCTATAAAATTGTTTTTCTAGTTCACATGGTGGCAAAAATAATCTTCTGAGGCAGGTGTGCCTGTAACATGGATCTTGTTTAAATGTGGGAACAAAAAGCTTTTTGGTTATCAGTACAGTAAACAGCAGTGCTTGCCAAGCTCTTAATCTTACAGCAGATCTGTTTTCTATTACTTCATTTCTCTACATCATGATTTTCCCCAACCTGATTAACCAATGAAACTGATCTTATCAAAAGATCAAAGCAACACTGTGAAAAAGGTGCCCATGAAAAAAGCCCATATTTCAGAGTGTACTTGGGAGGAAAAACAAGTATATTAGAACAGACAGCTCTCCAGGGACAAGGAGGAGAAATACGATCTGCACCAACTCACCACACAGACGATAAAAATAAAATAGGGTTTCACAGAACTTGTCACTTCAACCCCAAATGGGATTAAAACCATTTAATCAATAGTACACACCTTTTATCACAAAAAACCACCAAAACCAAACAAACACCCCCCCCCGAAAAAACCAAAACAACAAAACAAAAAAAAAACCAACAGAAAATGCAGTTAAAACTTGCAAGCATTGTTCCTCATCTCTATTTCAAAGATCTTGTTTTAAAATCCAGCTTTTAAGTATTTTTAAAAGCACTGGTCACTCCTGGCTTACTTAGCAATTTCTGTTCCTTTTTTACCTATTGTCTTGAGCCTTCTTTAACCTCAAACTTGATTCTTTTTCCTTTATAATGAACCTTTCTTAATTTTCTTAAATTTTGACTGTTTATTTTCATAATCTTGTGTCCAGGTGCAGACTCTCAAATTCCTACCTAGATGCCTAAACAAGGACAGATTTTTAAAGAGCAAACCATTCAACAGTACAATTCCTAGAAGAACCCAAGTGCTGTCAACACAACTTTTTAGATCTTAAACTATGGATAAATTTCACATAGGAGCTCATTACATACCACTAAGCCTGTGATAAATCTATAAATCCACACAAACCTCACCCATCAAACTGAAAGATGAAAGTGTGGACACGTAAATTCATCCACATTTAAAAGACTACAACATTTTGGCCCAGGTGGCAGCAAAAGAAAGAGATTGTGATCACAACAGCCTTTACTTAGTCCCACAATAACAGAAACTGGGGAGGCACAAAACCTCAGAAGCCACAGATTTGTTACAAAGCCTCAGTCTGCTTTGGGCAGCTTGGATTACTGCCTTCACTAATCTCTCTGCAAAATGGCAAACCATTATGTCCCAAGGATGCAAAAACATCACTTTTTAAATTTCAATTATCCATCCAAGAGTAGGCTACTATAATTCATCACTAATGTAGGATCAACAGGGTTATCAACATTTCAAAGCATCGAAGGCTGAGCCTGTCAAAAATACTCACTTTATCAGGGTTTTTTTTCTTTAAACATAAGAACAGTGATCAGAGAGAACCCTAAAGCAGCTAATCCTCCAGACTCTCATTTAAATAAATTCATTAACTTTATTCATAAATTTGACTTGTTAATACCAAAGTCATAAAACTGAATCCAAACAAACACAAGACACTGAAAAAAAGAAAAAAGTGATCAATTATTACCCAGCCATGGTGGATTGGATCAGGCATGTATCCAGATAATATCATTGGATTTATCTAACGCCTCTTCTTGATAAATCTGGCACGACAACTTCAAGCTAACCAAGGCAGAGTTACAAAGTAACACTTAAATAATTTAATAATAAATAAAGAAAAAAGTTCTGTTTCAAGACTAATATTAATATTTGAAAAAGACAATAATTATCTGAGTGAGAGCACAGATGACTTATGGACAGAGACTAAGCTACTACAAGCTTTGTAATGAGAGACCCTCTTCTTTCTTAGACTACTTGATATTTGTAATCAAGGAAGTGTCTTGTTGGGCAGGGAACACAATCATGTTCTAACCTCCTGCAGTTAAAGCTACAGCAATCTCTTCCTAATCATCTTTAACTACGGCTGCTGAAACAGCTTGGCCTTGGCCTGATTATTTAATCCAGTATGAGCAGTGACAGCGTGAAGGCAGATTGAGGATGTCCATGCAGTCAAGCCAGAATATTTACATTAAAATGACTGCATCTGATGGACATTCACATTCAAGATCTTGGACAGGGCTGGGAAACAGAAATATCAAAGCACTGAAATTGGACTCATATTTACCACTGTCCTCCAAAGTTCCTCAATGTTCTGGAGTGGGAGTGGCATTTATTCTAGCCATTACTGCCAGTCAGCCCAAGTTCACTTTTGCCCCTTTTCCTTCAGATAGCACTAATTTCTGGCTGCTTACTTGGATGGTATAGGATAATCAAAAGTGGCATTCACTGGAAAATCATTTTGCATGTCATCCTTTCAAAGAGTCAAAAACACTCAGTTGGATGAATTCCTGAATGAATTTCAGACACACTGATTATTGTCATCATTTATTCTCCAAACTATCTGTGCATTCAGAGGCCTCAGATGAGAAGAGGCCCCACACCAAAACCCTTGCACTGGGACTTGGTGCTTACACCAAGGAGCACAAAATCATAATGAAGGGTGAAATCCATGAGTTAGGAAGTGATTTGCCACGCAGCCAATGTGCAGCAGAGACAGGACCCAAATCCAGCTCTCCAGAGTTCCAGTCCCAGCTTCTAACCACTTCCTCATTTAAACCATTCCTTTTGGAATAGACCCCATTACATTCTTTCCATGTTACAATTTAAATTTCAAATCCTTTGCTGCATTTTCATTTGAAATAGTCCAGTTTACTTAACATTTCCAAGCCAAACTTGAACACACATGCAATTAGAAACTCTTTTATCTCCTCTGATAGCACAGTTTAAATAAAAAGAAAGGCCCATAGAAATGTATAGAAAGATAGTTCTGCTTCTCACTCCCTTGTGAGGGAGACATAGTAGCTCTTGCAAATAGCATATTATAAAGACAGCTTTGTGTTTCTTGACACTGTGCCATTTGTGTCATATGGACATTCAAAATAGCACAGAAAACTGTGGGTGCGTGCACAAATAACTGAGAGCAAACTAAAAATTAAAGTCTGGGGGTTCATAAAATGTGGTAGAGTTCTTTCATATTTCCATGCTGCCCTTTTCTCCATCAGTTGTATACCTTTCATATCCTGGCCATAAGTAGCACTCAGATCAAGTCTGTGGTACAACTCCCTCTGGTTTACCATGCCAGAAGCCAAATTCCTGAAATACTGTAAGAAAATCATCTCTTACAGTACATCCTCCATAACCAGAGACATACTCACAATCTAGAAACTGTTTTAGTGGGAACCAAACATGAAATCTACCCTTGCCTCCTTGATTTTTGTAACTTACAGCTTCACTCTATAATTACAGGGTCATCCTTCAAAACAAAAGTCCTCTGCTTCCATACTCTTTTTCTCACCATCATCAAAAACAATGTAATTCTTTAGACTGATGGACTAGTATCAGAAGAAGAGGGATTAGTATCAGAAGAAGAGTGATTTGATTACATTTAAAAGGGCTACTTGACAATATTTTTAGCACTGGAGTAATGAGTTTTCATAAACTCATACGATAGATTAACACAAAATGTCCACCATGATTTTCTTTACCTTACACTGCACATAGGCTGTTTCTTCCAGCAAGCCACTATAAAATATGAAAGACTAATCCAAGATGATGGCCCCATCTTAAGAAATATCTTTAGTCAGTTCTTCTAAGTGGAAATCATTCCCCATTTTACCAGACCATCTACCTGCAACCTCCACACATCATCTTTCTCTCCCTTCAGACAGAGGATATAGAAAAAGCAAAGCAGAATGATACTGCCCACAAACCAGGAGGAAGAAAACTGGCTTCCATAGCTTCCACAGCATTTTTAATCCAAGATTCTCAGACTACTCCAATTATTAAATATATTCAACTTCCGCTTAGTTATAAATATACCATTTCTACTGTTTGTACCTCACTTTCCAAAAGAAAACAAAAAAAAGATTACTTTTCAAAGCCCACAGGAAAACAAACTACTGGTAGAGTCCAGCAACACACAGGGCTGGCACTCTCAATTACTCTCTCAAGAGTTGATTAAACTCTCTCAACACAGAAACAAAGTATAATGTATCACCTGTAAAAAAGGTATAGTCACACTGGAATATGTCATTATAATCAGTCAAATTACTATTTACATTTGTTAGAGCTTTGTGATTGTTGGCATCTTACCTACAAGGATCATAAGGAACTATTTGATTAGTCTAATTTTGATTCATGTAATTACAATCAAGGTGATCTCTATTGCATAACTACTGAATACCTTGTATTTTTAAAAATAATAGTGAATTTAGGTCTATTCGGAATTTGCTGTGATTTCAAGCAGAAGATCCTAACTTTGCAAGATCTAGAAATCCAGCACAGGAGCATGTTTTGACTTGAAGTACCACAACTTGCATGTTGGGCATTTGGTTTTGGCTTGCTTTGTCACATGTCATGCACAGCGCCCTGCAAAACTTTGCAACTGACCCTGCAAAGTAGCACCTGGATTTAAGATCCTCTTTAAAAAAAAAAAAACAAAAACAAACAACCAGCATGACTAGAGCAGCAGAAGACTGGCAGAATCACGTGGTGCTAGCATAGGCCAACTATCAGCAGGAAAAAAGATCTCATTCTCTTGTTTTTTCTCATCACCCATTTAATAAAAAAAGTTTCAGAGGGAGGCTGAATGTCTCCCACCAGCTTAGGGACAGCAGGAACTTCCCCCTTTCTGGTTGTTACTGCTTTTTTTGACCAAAACAAAACACAGGAACTGAGTATTTTCATGTGCCTATGGTGCCCAGACAGCTGCCTATGGCTCTTTTTTGGGACCCCTAAAGAAAACAAGTTTAAGAAAAGCATCAAGGGTGGTGTTACTCACTCTCTGTCCCATTCCAATAGCAACAGTACTCATATTTTTTTTCTCAGAATTTTACTTACTCTGTCCATAAACTACTCTATGTCAGTAGTTTATGCAGCCCTGCTGACAGAAAGCTTCTCCCATTAATACAATATTCCTCCAGTGGAGTTGAAGCCCACCACTTCTTGTGCTATGTGTGCCACACGCTTCTCTGAGGCAGCCATTTTATTTTATTTTATGAACTCTCAGAGCTCTGCAGCTATCTTATCTCTAGATTAAACGTATTAATTCTTCCAGCCTTTCCTCACTGCCTGTGTTCTCCAGATCTCTGATCTCCACTCCCTCCATGTGGGGTCTGGAATGCTGCGGCCTTACCAGTGCCAATCACAGCAGCAAAGTTGTTTCTGGTGTTTTGCAGGCTCTGTTCTTGTTTATGTTACCTTGCACCACTGTGATGTCCTCAGCTGCTGTTCAATTTGTCATTCACCACAACCTCAGTCCTGTCCTCCCTTGAGAGACTCCCCTAGCTCTTCACTCATCTGCTCATCTCACACATAATTTATACCTCGTCACAGGACTCTGTGCCTGTCCTTGAACCGAATCCCACTTAATTCAAATGAATTCTTCTAATTGTCAGGATTCTTTAGGCTGTTAATCCTTTCATCCAAGTGCTTGCAATCCTTCCAGCTGTGCATGGCCTAGAAATGCAGTATGCATTTTCTAGTTCCTCACACGAATCACTGCTCTGTGAACCGACAGGCACCAGACCCACCACACCCACCCAAGGAATCCCACACACTGCATCCTCCCCATCGCCCAGAAACTCACATGTAACTGCTCTTAGAGCCTCTTTCCACAAGACTTCTCTCATTATGTCTTTTTTTTTTTGCTTAGGAAAAACAAAAGCTATTCTAAATACCATCAAGAAGCTCTCCTGCAGAGAAAATACAAATTGCCACTTCCTATTGACACTGCTATTCTAATATGGAAGGAAATGGAGATCGCTGTCATGGTTTAACACATTTGGCTGTATTTACACACCGTCATATTTAAGGTGGCTTGTTTTAAATTTTTCATCCCACAGTTCTTCTAAAAACTGAAGATGTCTGCTTGTCCCCCCACCCCACTGCTTCCATTTTCAATGCTGTTTCAAATGCTGACCCTCTCTGGAACATCATCCATCCTTCACCAGCACTAAGAAGCAATCCTTGGTGGATTTTCACTGAGTTAGCCATTCACCTCTCAGCTCTAACTTCCCCAATTTATTCCCTTATTTTAACCAGAGCTGTTACCCATTCTCACCAAGAATGGCTGTAGCACCTGGCTGATCATTGCTATTTTTTTTTTAATGAAATCCAAGGAGAAAAAAAAAAAAAAACAACAAACCTTCAAAAACATTAACTGGTTGTCCCTGAGACCAGTTTGTTGTTGAGGCAGAAGCTTTGTGCTGATTTGCCAGCCAGCTCGAGAGAACACAACATGACCTTTCTTGTTTACCCTGAAAGTTCCTGCTGGCCCAGCTCCCATCACCACACAGTGGCTGTGTGAACAACCCCACGGGCTCCTGAACCCTCCACCTGCACAGAGTCATTCAGCCACGGGATTTATCCCACTCAGCCTCTGCTGTGTCTAATTAAGCCATCCTTCTGATCGCACATAAAAAGGCTCAGGTCAGCCTGCTACAGGCAGATATCTTTACTGCGAGAAGAAAAAAAGAAAAAATGCATCTAGAATATAATCTCTGAATAAGCCATCTACTCCAGGAGTCCAAAGCAGGATTTTTAGAGACAGAACCTAATTAAGTGCTTTAATTTACTTCAAGAATAAGTGCATTAAGTCCTCCTATTATTCTACTCCAGATATACTCAATGAAATTTCCTATAAAACAGTAGATAAGCTGCTTTCTTCCTTATTATGTTTCTTTATCTGTAGCTGGCCATTTATATTATTTTTTCACTAATAAGCAGATTCGTCAAAAATATGTTGACAAGTAATTTTAATTAGAAGAGCAACTTTTTTAGGAAAAAAAACCCCTTTCTCTCCGCTCCATTTTAACCCTTCAAATATGAGAACCAAAAGTTTTAAAAGCTTCATTGTAATAAACATCTCATGCAACCAACAATCACAACACCACTGACCAAAAATAAGAATGAAATTCTTGAGACAAATTATGTAAATGGCCAGTAAATTTTAAAGCCGAAAAGATCTAAATAAGTTAAATAAGTGGCTGCTTGGTGTAATTACCTTTGCCCTCCTTCCCCACAATTATTTAATCTTGTTTTAAATGAACTCCTCTCTACGTGACTTCACACCTGGGTGTCAGCTTTTAGGAGCACTCACGCAGGAGAGGACGCAAGGACTGCCACAGTTACTAATCCTTGGGTATAAACCATTAATAGCACATTCATTTGAGAAAGAAAAAGGTGCTGCTCATCTTAGGGAGGGGGGAAGGCCTTTAACTCCCATCCAAAAGACCACCAGTGAGATTTGCTGTCTCCTCAAAGGAGACATGGCACTCCACAAAGGACCACCAAGGTCTCATAAACCTCCAACACCCTTGACGCACACAGCACTTCTCCTTTGCTGTATTAAGTGAACCTCCCATGCCTATCCCCTCAGCAAATGGTACAGCTAATACCAGCATTATGAGGAAAAAACCTGCATAAACTGACATGGAAACCCTGATGGACTATAAAGCACAGCAGAGCCTGGGGGAGCCCAGCCTGGCTGCCCTCACCCCTGAGCAGGGAGCCGCAGGGAGGGTCACATAGGGCAATAAACCCTGGCATTAACCACACTGCAGAGCCCAAGGGTAGGAAATCTTGGAGCACTCACTAGCTCCCGGCCAGCCTGGAGAGAATTTCTTAGCTCCATCTGGTGGGCAAACAAGCTGCTTCTGGCTCACCAACAGCCATTCCCTATTAATAGTCAGTGTTTTTATGAGAAGAGGTTATTAAGGAAGATCATCTTCATTAACAGCAATTTTTGCTTCTCCTGGGAAGAATTCCATTTATAAAGATTAAAACACATCACTACTGGCTGGAGTTATTTCCTGTGTATCTCTTTCTAGTCATATTTCAGCTGCAGACCTGCGTTTACCTTCACAGGTCCCAGACAATTGAAACTACAGTCCCCTCTCCTGAGACCCTGAGTACCCCGGTGACAACAATCACAAAGCAATTCATGAACAGCTCCTGGGCAGAAATGAAGTAAACACAACACCCGCAAGAGAACTCTCTGCTGTTACTACTGAGCACAACCACGGCAGTCCCTGGGTTTGCTTTGCTTCCTGCGCTCATTACCCAGGGATGAGTTTCTGCTTGGAAGAGTGGAAGGAGTTATAAACTGCCCTCCCACTGTGCATGTTTCCCCAATAAAGACCTTACCTAGCTCTTCCCCAGTGAGATGGATGAGAAGTAAATGAACTACAATAGGCAATGGCAAATCAGCAACTCCTTGAATTTGCCCTTGCCCACATGTTTCAAAAAAATATAGCATTTACATAGGAAAAAGGCCCAGTGAAAAGCAGGAGGTTACAATACATGGCTGCATTTAAATTCATGATGGATTTCGTTTGTTTATCCCACTGACAGGCTTGGCAATAATTCTTCATCGTCTGTTGTCAGATTTTTTTATACTTGAGAAACAATAGAGATCTAATAGTTGAACTAAGGAGCAAGATAGCCCCAGCCATTCCATCTATGCACCCCAGCTAATGACAGAAGCAAAAAGAAAATATTTAGTTAATTTTGTCTGCAAGCTGGATGCAAACCAACAGCACTAATAACCCTCTTTAAGACAAACATATGGACCAAAGCCTAAGATCACATCTCTGTAATTGTGATTACAATAGGTTTCTAGTCACTGAAATATGTGTCCCAGTTTAACAAGATCCCTGCTGTCACTATATTTTTGCTGAACTTAAAGCAATAAATAGTTCTGCACTCTCAATTTCTGGTTTAAAAAAGAAACAATCCTAATGGCATTGCTATGGCCTTTTCAACATCAGAGTTCCCTCCTGTCCTTATCCTTTTTATTGCATTTGAGTTAATTTATCACAAGACAAAAGTATTTCTCCAACTCACAAGCATCCACTTTCAATAGCAACTGTATTTGATTACTTTTAATAATATCAACTTATTTCATTTAGAGCTGAGTAAACATGGTTTCCTATCAAGCAAATCTACTTCTTAAGATACATGTAGTAGTTATCATGACCAAAATGCACTTTTTTAATTCCTGAAGATGCAGACTTAGTTCATCTTAGACTTGTCATAACAAATCATTTTACACAGGGTGCTACAGATACTGTCCCTATTTTACAGGTGATGGGGTAGCAGAGGCATAAAGAGATGAAGTATTTCACCTCTGAAGGTGAAAATAGGAACACAGCTCTCCTGATGGACTTTTGATGCAGTACCATTTCCCACAATGTGAATATAGATCCATCGTGTACTCTATTGCTAAAGCTGCTTGCTATGTAAAAGCTTCTCAGTTTGCAAGGTTTCTACTGGCAGCTCTGAAAAAAAAGAACAGATTCTGTTTAAATTCAACTACAATTTCTTCTTGAGCTCACAGGGTGGACACCCTCCTGGAAAAGCAGGGCTGTGCCTCTCACTTGCTCATTAAATGACACACAGCTGTTTATTATCCACACTATCTGTGTTTCTCAGAGGACACAAACTGCCAAACTATGCAGATATGAACTCATATGTGAACAGCAGTGATGAGTCAAATCATGAAAATTTACTTGTCTAACCTAATTGAATCTACCCCAGACAGCAATAACACTTACAGAAAAAAAAAAATTTCACAGCCTCTGTTCCCTTTTTCATAAAAAGCTCAGCTCTGACTGTAATACACCAGGGCAATATTTGAATGCTACAGTGCACAGATGCAGTCACACAGAAAATTAGAACTCTCCAAATTTAAAAAAAAAAAAAAAAAAAAAGAAAAAAAAAAAAAAAGCTATAGTACATAGCTGCATCAGTACCAGCTCAAGAATGGAAAAGTACTTCATCTGCTTAGCCCCTTTCTACTCTGTTGGTGACGTCAGCCAGGCACTAATGAAAGCCCAATTAGCATATCACCTTGTGTGTTTGAATGTACAATTGGAGCAGCTGATGATTCTCTTCTGAGATTTTAAAAAACCACCAAAGCTGAGCCAGAGCTGCTGCTTGGTAGGGAAGATTTAGCTTCACAACATACCCAGCTTCCTGTGCAACACAAACAAATGTGCCAATGGTGGAAAAAACCCCAACCCAGAGCAGATGCATTTCTCTGAGGAAAGCATTGCAAAGCAGCTCCAATTTTGAACAGCATTCATTTGGCCTTCATTGTAGAATAAAGGCTGAAATTCCTAACTGAGTTTGAAAACTGCATTGACTATTTGCTCCCAAAAACCAGGGTACAGACCTTGGTGAGCTTTAGGAAAGCAGCACCTTTGTCAATGCCCTGCCAATTTTCCAGCTTACTGTGACTGAAGAGCAAGCAGCCATGGGACAGAAAGCACATCCTTCTGCTCTAAAACATGCTGCAATCAGCCAACATAGAAAACAAAGGGAATTTGCAGACCATTCAACTTCAGACTTTGACAGGACTCTCTGGTGGGGAGGGTTCTGCAACTCCCGTTGGTCCCTATTTAGCCACCAGTGTCCAAGGAAGGACAACAACGGATGGCTCTCACCCCATCCTCCTTACCTGAACACCTGCACCAGCTGTTTGCTCCATAAGCACAGAGGCCAGTGCTGCCAGCCAGGGAGCCACAAGTCATTCCCAGCACAGCAATGCACCACCTAGCACAGGATTCCAAACGGCCAAAATGAATAGTAGGGGTGAAGCTGAGGCATGAGGTCAAAGAGAAACCTATTGAAGCACTGCAATATTGACAGAAAGGAGTGAAAATATGAAAGGCCTAAGCCTGTAGCAAGAACTTGCCTCTTATATTTCCTTTACAGGGATTGAAAGCAGGACCAGAGGCTCCTGCCAGACCTTTGAGAAATCCTAAAGGGCACCACTGTTTTGCAGCATTTTTGAGGGCTAGAAACTGAAAACTGTCTCTGTCAGTCCAACAGCAATGACAGGGAAGTGCAGTGCTCTGAGCAAGAGCTTCAGCTCTGACCTAGATAAAGACTATCTAAAAGAAACAGGAATTCAAGCCCAGCAGGACTTCCTTGGAGTCTCTGTTGAAGTGACAAGATTACTTATGAGGTTCAACTGGATTGGTAAAGTGCTGGTGTTGATCATTCTGCCTAAATGGACAGAAATCAAACCCCAAGCACAATAAATACACCAAGAGCAACCCCTCAATTCCCATACACTCTAAAGAGCTTCTGCCCACTCCCTACTCCGTTTAAATACCGAGTCTTCCTGTCTAACCATGGCAGTCATAGGATGCAAAACAGTCTATGACCATCAGAGAATGCCTCACAAGCAGACAGAACCACAACAGATTTAAAAGGGCTCTGCTAAATGAGAACATGTCCTTGAGTGATTTTCAGCCTCAAACCATCCTCTTACTCATAGCTGATCACATCAGCATGTGCCAGGTTTTGCACAAAAAAGGCAAAATCCTAACAAGTCAAATAGCTAAATAATACTGCATTTAAGTCTTTATTAAACATGGCTACAGTGTATAAAGATGTAATTAAAGCCTGGGCTTTGATTTGGCAAGCATCCTCTATAAATAATCTTTGTTTCACTGTTCTTTCTCCTGAGTGCTTCATCAAACTCAAGAGATGTCCTTCAGTTTCTCCCCCACCCTTGGGATTATCAAATGTTTTATAGCTCTGCAAACCTTAGAATGGCCAAACACTGCAGCTGTAGATGAAAGGGAATTATCTTCAAGGTGCTTTCTCTCAGCAGTATCCTCATTTTTTTGCCTGGGGTGGGGAGACTCACCAGAGAGCCAGGATGAGGGAGCAGGGCCTCATTCCAGAGTGCAGAATAAGAACACAGACTCGATAACACAGCTCCTTCCAAGTGGTGATCAGTCTTCTAAATGATCTATGGGAAAAGGAGACAGTATTGAAAAACTTTAACACCAGAGTAAGCTACTTCTTGCCAAATTATATATTTCATCTTATCATTTCTCATGAGAGATATTATTTTGCTAATTATGTCTAATGTTTTTTTATGGTAGAAATTTTCCAAAAGATTTTACATTCATTATCACAGCACTAAAAAGAAACTGTCATGTTGATCTAAGCCCATATTTAACCTTTGTAGCAAAAATAAAGAGGGCACAAACAGGTTGTGATTTTAAACCCCCGTACTTTAATAGAAATACATTTTATTTTCTGTATTGCAAAAAACCCAAATTCTTGTTTTGTCTGAAAACTTCTTTCATTAAATCATAAATTAATGCAGACCAGAAATATGAGTTGAGCTGACCCCGTTTAGCATTCAATGAACTCAGCAAACAGCAGAAATTAGGAAAAGGAACACCAGATGCATAAACAATATAAAGTAGAATTAACATCCAATGGTATTTATTTCAATACTTGGAACAGCATCTGAGATCAGCATTTTTAAACAATCAATCTATGAACTAGAATACAAGGGTGTTTCTTTTTGACCAGTTGGCAAAGCAATTCTGACAAAGGGATATTTGAACAGTGCAGCAATCCCAACTAGATTTGATCTTTGGAAAAGTTTTCTTCCCAGTCTTACAACCTCAAAATCCCCAGAAATACCTAGACAACATCAAAAACATCAGCAGTAACACAACCGAGACAAACGCCACGAGATTTCTACCCAGAGAGATTTAGAGACACGGGGTGTGAGAGATTTAAAGGTGCTCTTGTCCATTTCCCGGCCATTAACACCTACTCGGAGTGGCAGTGAGCTGTTACCACATCCAAAGGCACAGCCTTGCATTCCTTATGCATCAGCAGCTCCAACTAAACTTCCAAAATGTCCCCAGCGTGCCCTGCAAAAACACACAGCCAGCCATACCCTCCCTTATTCTAGAGGAAACAGAATTTAAATGCACTACAGTCAGCAGTTTCATCCAAGTAAAATGAAAGAAGAACTGAGCTTTCTCTTTCAAAATTGACAAAACTATTTGCAAGCTATAATGGAGAGTTCCTGCTTCCCCTTCCTGGGGGCTGGATAACGCATCTGCACGGGGAGTATCTGAGAATCTAGAAGTATCCACTTCTCAAAGACTGCTACTTGAAATGATTAATCTGAACCAGTGTAACTCCACAATTGATTCTTTATTTGCTTCCAGTGGTTGCCCTTATCGACTTACAGTGTACTACATTTCTAAAAATCATAGGTTTCTTTGTTTGCTTCCAGAAAAAAACCCCCACTTATTTTAGATAATCTTGGCTCCACGAAGTTATTTTTCAATTTTCTTCAGTCACTGTTGGGCGTTCAGGAATGTCTGATTACCCATAAAATGCTTTCTGACAGCTCAGATTCATTACTAAATTACCACATTTAAATTTTTCATGTGCACAGGGCAATTACTTTTATGAATGACTGTCAGCAATGTTTCACTAAATCTGAATGATTTTTTGAAGGATTCTAATTGCCACTTAGATGCCTCCGTAACTCTTGTTTTAAAGGCTTTCATGTCTTTTGGTAACAGTTACCTGTGTTCAACACAAACATGCTCCCTCTCACATTTTATATCATTGAAAAATATTTACATCAGAAACAAAGAAATATGAAGCTGGTGGTGCTACATAAGCAGATAGACTGCACAGTAGAATTGATTCATAGCCAAAGTCTTGAGAATGAATAATTATCTGTAACCCTCACTTGGAGTTCTTGCGTCAAGTTACATTATTCATTTGGGTTTTGGCAGGAGAAATTAATGAATTCCAACTTGACAGATACCTTAAAAATTATAAATTTTTCAAGTAGTTGGGCCAAACTAAACCTTTAATATGTCCAGGAAAAAAAAATAGAGGAACACAAGGAGTGTTTTTTTCCCCACAGAAATTTTAAAAAGCACAGATACAAATATGCATTCAGAAAGGGCAGGTGAGTTTTAAATTACACCACTAAGATGGGCTGCAGTTTTGACTCGTCTCCCAGTGGAGTGTCATCAGGAAATTTCATTAGCACAATCTATTTTTTATGCCAAGGTTGCTAATGAAAGTGATAAACAAGATCAGAAATAAACTAGTCATTGATGTACTCCCTCAACAAACTCCAGCGAGACGTTTCTCTTTCAAAGTGCCACATCTTGTGCATTTTCTTCATCCAGCTGCTTGCCCACTTTGGAGATTTTTCTATTTTTCTTTTCATTTTCACTGTTCACTATCAGTTTGTAGAGAGGCATCAAACGAAACATTCCTTTGAAAACCAAATGGATTAGTACTTCTTTAATTCTTTTGTCTAGAAAGTCAAAGATCAGGATAATAGGAAAGAAACAGAAAATGATGTCTACCATGTCTTCTTGTGCACAAGGAATGAAGTTTTTGCCACTGAGGTCTAAGGGAGACGTTTGAAGAAGGTCCCATCAAAACAGGGATGTTGAAAAATAGCCTATAAAAACGGCTTGCTTTTCTTAAATTATATGTGAAGCAAATACCCCATTAAAATCTAAGACTCTGATTACCTTGCTGGTTTTATCTCTGGCTGACTGCAGAAATGTGAGCAATCCAGTGAACTTCATCTCTGCCCCCTTTTTCCGTGGAAGGGGAGGGGGAAAAACATGTGGCAAGCCCACTCCTGTAGAGATTTTGAAATCTTCCAATGAAATGTGCTGCAAGCCCATTTTTAAGCAATTTTAAGCAATCTTAATCTTCTGCAACAGCAAACCTATTTCACTGTGACCTTCAACAAAGGCCAAAGCCTGAGGGATGGTTGCCAGCAGCAAGTTACGCTTCAATATCCAACCCTGCATAGGATCCAAAAGGGGTTTTCATCTGCATCTAAACTCTAATTAGCAGCTCTCAAAGCTGTGTTTGATAACTTTATTCCAACAGTCAATATCAGCCCTTAATACTTGCTCGTATTACTGTCCAAAATACACAGCTATGGATGAAGAATTGCTTGAAAAAGGTGAGTCCAGCAAAAAGCTGCCACCTGCAAGAAATTTTCCATCGCATCACAGAGGCAAGGACAGGTCAAACCTGGCTGAAGCTGAGCCAAGGGAACAGTAAATTGCCAATGTGATTCCCTGGTTCCCAGTGCTCCCACTGACCTAAGTAGTTTAATGAACCCTGGTCTTCTGATCAGATCCAATACAGCTGAGCTGGGCTCTGGCTTCAGCCTTACTGACATGCTTAGATACAGAGAAATGGTAATTAAGTGTTATGGGGTGATGTAAAAGAATTCCAGGCTGCTAAGAAAACTGCCTAATGTGTAGGAAGAGTTGGGGTTTCCCCCCTCATACAGGGAGTACATCTTAGCATTTCTAAAGATCCTCAACATGTTGCAAATCAGAATCCTACCCTAAAAACTGAAAGGGTTTGAAGAAGCTACCTCAACACATTCTCATGCCTTCTCTCTTCTCCAGCTTCCCACTTTAAATTCCTGCCAGATGAGTCATACTGAATGTCTCTCCAAAAACTTTGAGGGTTCTGTCCTGCTTATTCTGAGAAAAGAGTTTTTCATTGCAAAGAACACCATTTATACCAATTAACACCTTGTTAACCATCCTAACAGAAAGTTAATTCCATAGATTTTGCTAGGTTTTCCCAATTACTATGGTAACTATGTGAAAAACAGAGGCTGCTCCCTTTGAACTGTCAATCACGTTGCCCAGACATTAAAATTAACTGCATACATTAATTTCTTAAAAACATTACAGTGACAAGAACAAATGCCAAACCTGAATGGTGCCTGTCCTCATTCCGTGAGGGAACCACTTCTTCCCCACTACACATGGAGTGCAGCAGACTCTCCTTGGCACAACAGTAAACAAGAACAAGCAGTGGATACTGTGGTTTATTTAAGAGCTTTTACCCAGCCTGATAATCTCACATGCATTCACTGCTCTCCTCCAAGCTTTATAGGTTCACTAAGACCTGACTTCACCTCCCCAGAGGAGGATCACTGCTAGCCTGAGCAAGGTAGGCAGAAAGTTCTTGCTATGCAGCTGTTTGCAGGCACCAGCCTCAGGCACGACTGGCCAGGGTCCCTGCACATCCCCAAGCATTTGTCTGCACGCAGCTCACTGACTTCAGGATCTACGCACATGTCCAGGATCTGTGCTCCAGCCAGAATCTCCACCACTGTCTTTTCATGGAATCTTCAACATCAATATTTCTTTTTGGGATGCCACCTTTCTGACTTCCTCTTCTTTCCAGTATCAAAGCCTGTGTTCCTCCCAGTCTAAACCAGGACACAGTCTGAGGCAGAAGCACGACATCTGATCAGCCTCCTCGTTCTTTTTCAGGCCTGCTTATAAATTGCAGGGTTTGGGTTGTTAACTGGAGGATTTGGGATGTGCCACTACATTTTAGCCCACATACAATCAGAATTTACAACTGAGCAATACCAACTGCAGCCAGCAAGCAGCAGGCTGCTGCTTCAGAGTTCAAAAGTTCAGTTTCAGACACCCACATACAGGCCCAGTTATCTGCCAGCTGTGTGCACTCACAGTTCAGGCTATTTCTTCACCTAAGACACAGACAGATAGGTTATAGCCATGCTGAGACAAAGTGGAACCTGCAGATCATTTCCACATAAGAGCCACCTCTCTCAGGAGACCCACATGGTAACTGGATTAGGTCATGTGTCATCCCCTAGTCTCAGTTAACTCCCACACGTGCTCTGGAGTCAGTTCATAAGAAAGCAAATTGCCTTCATCCAAAAGGCACTGCAGCCCGTGGATGGATTTCTCAACTGAGAACAACTGGATCGGGCCCCAGTCTGGGGCTGTCACAGTGTCTGGGTGTTTGTCAGGGCTGCTCCATGTGCAGCCACAGCAAAGCATTGGCAAGGCAGCACAAAACCACAAGCCCAGATTCATTATGATTTCTCAGATCTCAGTAGGAATGAAGCAATTAAAAGTATCATAAGAATATTGCCAAGTGGATTTAAAAGGTTTTGAAGCTGGTTAAAGCTTTTATTCAACACTGACAATGGTTATTCTGAATAGCTCAGAGTAGGGAGATTTAAAGGTTTACATAAGGCCAAATGACATTCAGGAAAACCCAGAAAAGCTTTAGGCCTTCTACAGGATCTATTTTGTTCTAGCTGAATCAGTGGACCTAATAAAACTTTATCTGCCTCATATCCGTAGGCTATCAAAGCTACAAAAACACTATCTTCTTATTAGCTTAGTGTTTTACCAACACTGAGAATCTGACTTCATGAACGTGTTTCCTGTTAGACAGGAGAACAAAACAGATGGAACCACACTCTGGAAGACTCACCATGCTATTTATACTTCAGAAAAGGTATTTGCTTTCCAGGGGAACTCAGAGCTATCCATTGGTTTTAAGTTTAGGAGTTAAGTGTCTTTTTAGAGCTTTCAAATAAGACAACATACAATGTGTCTGTTTTAACTGCTTTTCCCCCAACAGATGAAGACTCCATCTGTTAAGTTTATCAGTGTCAGAAACTTTCATTAACACCCAAATAACTGCATGTTATACCTATACCCAGAGAAGAGGCCACTTTATCCTGCAGCTTCCATCTGTCGAGCTGTGGTTCCTGGACTGCAATACCCAGGCAGCTCAGAAATCTCACAATAGAACTCCTCTCCTTGAGATTAGGGATATTCCATCATTCTTAGTTTACAAATAAGGCACTTAGGCAGCATGACATGACGGATCAACCTAAAGGCACCTGAGGTCTACAGACTGCTGTAATTTTAACTTCATTCACCTGTGCCCAAGCTGATGGTTCTCAGTTCAGAGCAGCCCCTCCTGGGGGATGATTGCTACCCTCCACGGCTTACTTCAGATAGCCCTCTTCCTGCACTGCTGACAGAACTATTATCCGTTACTTTATTTGTCCTCTGTTCACTAAGAACTGAAGAAGAAGTGTTGAGAGCTAAAAATCCCCCAGACACGGCGCTATACATCATGGACTTTCACAGCTAATGGCCTTGACACTAGGACTAACAAGAGACAACACTAACAACATTAGAAAAAAAATTACCCACAGTCCAGCCATGCACTGCCATCTCTTCTTTTTTTAAGTAGCACATCCCTGTCTCTTTAATTATAGCAGGCAGGATGTGAACAGATGCTTACTGCACCCAGCAGCCCAATGATTCAGGCAAACTTTTAGCTATTAAGAAATCTTTTAGGTAGCTGACTCAGGTAAATAAGATGTGCAGATTCCCCCCAACTGATTAACCACTGGGCTTGCACAAGCTTGGCTCATTGACCACAGCTGTTGGGAATACAAATGTCCTCAGCTGACAGCCCTGTTCTCAGTTTCATCATCATTTTGGGTTGAAAACAAAAATGTCAGCATTCGCTGACATCTTGTCTGGAGTTGGGACAAAATACCCCAAATCAGTAGGAGGTGAGGAATTCTTCCATGAAATGAATCACAGGTTGAAGTTATTCAAATAATAAAAAAGAAAAGCAGAGATCAAGATACCGGCTACAGGGATAGTCAGCGTGCAGCTCTCCAGATAAATCCTACGGATTTATGTACTGCTTACAGATGCCTCAGTTACGAGGCCTGGCTCTCAAACTGCCTCCCAAGGAAACAAAATCCACACAGATCCTCAATGATATACAAGCAGCATGTGAATTCGATTTCTTCCATAATCAAACCTAAGTCCCCAACAGTTCCAGCTGTCATGTCCATTTCTAGCTTCTACAGGCACTTTATCAGCCTTTACTTCCAGAGCTGATGTCACACAACACATCTGCTGGTTACTGCTATGAAAACATCCCCAATTTCACACCTTCCCAAAGGCAGATCCTCCAAAATCCTGTGCTACAACACCCAAGTGCCTCTTGACAGCCTCTCCAGCAGTAAGTAGGCGCAGTTCTAAAAAAACTGAATGGATCTTGCAAGCCTTCATCTCTCGTCACATCTGTGTCTTTTCCTGCCAAATATTTCACCATGCCGTCCCCTCTACAGCCTCTCTCTTGCCCATACAAACAACCCTCTCTTTGGTAAAGATGAGGCTTTCATAATCCACTTGCTGATGAAGGAAAACAGAAATAGAAGTAAGTACACATGCCTTTTTCCTTCCTTACTTTCAGGATGCCATAGAATTTTTCTTCAGCTCTGACTGGATGGATCTGAACACTGGAAAGATACAGACAAGCATTTGGGATGCCTGCTGTAACAAAACAGGCACTGATGTTTAGTGTGGAAATGATGGGAGAAGTTAAGTCATCTTAATTGCCAAAATTCAAATTCCCTGGAGTTTTATAGGTTGTTTAAGTATCACAGCAGATTATATCCAACACCCAGATCTTCTGTAATGTTTGCCACAGTTTAATTATTGTGAAAAACGAGGTTTACTTTCTATGTAAATTTTAAGAAATAGATTTAATAATAATAATAATAATAATAATAATAATAATAATAATAAAAAAAGACAATAAAGAGATAAAAAAAGCAAAGTACGGCCGGCCGGGTGACTTGGCATTTAGCCAAGTCTACACTGCTATATCATAGTCATTCTTTAAATACCCTTTCTATTGCATCAATCTGTTGAATATTCATGTTTTTCCATAAACTAGTTTCCATATTGCAGGAACTGTTCTGCATGGTCCCTCCTTGGGTCTGCCTTTTTAGAGCACGCATGTTTCTTGGCTGTGTCTTCATTATCACCTCCACTTTGGGCCTTGGTCCATCCTTTCTTCAGATGGTGGATGCTGATAGTTGGTATCTCAATAGCAGGGTCTTTACACGGTCACTGGATGTTATCCCAGCCAAACAGACAGTTTAAGCATACTATATCAGCTACTACCACTATGCCTAGAAGTAAAAGCTTATATCCTTACCACAATGTTATTAATCATATAGCACACATCTTGCGAAAAGCCAACTTTATAATATGTATTTATAACAATTATATTGGTTTCTAAAGTTTCTTTCCCTTTCAGCTTCATGGGTCCCTATTGTAAGTGTAGATTCCTCACCAACAAGAAGCAACCAGCTGTTCATTAAGAGCCTTAGGCTGCAAGGTGCTGGGCCTCTCTGCAAACTTCAGTCACCTGGGAACAGCCAGTGAAAGAGACGGGGAATACAATTTGTGGGATTACGCCCTGAGAATGGTTGCACAGTGCAGACTGCCAGACCCAAAGACTGTCCAAGGCTGTAAATCTCCTCCTTCAGGCACAGTAAATAGGCTTTGGCACAGTCTGAGATGCCAGGGAGTGGCTACAAAGCACATACTTGCCGTTCAGTATTTCACATGTCTCCATGTCTCGCTGTTACCATCCAACATTTGGCTCCTGTCAAGCAAAAAGTCACATGACCTTAAAGGCATTTGTGAGCCACTTAAGTTCTTGAGTGCAGGTAGTCCAGTTGCTTGAAAGACAAAACATTTGCTGGTGAAAATGAAGGAAAGGGAAGCAGGGGAAGCTATGGGACAATCATTCTGGATTAGTAATCAGTGTTCAAACAGAAAACTGCATTGCTAGTCATCCTCTCTGGAAAAAATAAAAATGCACGTTCCCATCTTGCATCTGCAAATGCAGAGCCTGCAGTGACTTTTCGGATTAGCAAATTGCAGCACCACCATACCCTTACCAATTAGCCTCCAAATGATTTCCCAGGTCCCAAGGAACCAGAGCGGAGTTATCATTAGTGCCCAGCACTAATACAGCATTTCAGCACTCTAAACATCTAACAGGAGAAATGACATAAGAACAACTCTACTGATTCTTAGCCTTGCTAAAATAAACAGTACTATTTGTTATCCTATTATAATACAAATACTTTGTATTTCCTATTTTATTCTGGTGTCATTTTCTCTTCTTCTAAATGATCATGAGGTTGGGCTGGAAGGAGAGAAAAGAATCTTGTAAAATGCTAAAGCTATAGGAACTGAGGTTGTTTAGCACTCCAGAGAGTGCAGACAGATGACAGGAAAACAAATAGACACAAAGGAAGAAACTGGAGTTATTACGCAGTCCTTACCTAGTCTTACTGGCTTCTATTGGATTTTCATCACTGAAAGATTGAACAAAGGCATAAAAGGATTTGCTGCTGAAAAGTCACAGAATTTGCAGGGTAACAACCAAAACGGTTCTCTTAACACCGCTACTTCCCAAAGCGTTTGGTCACACCCAGGCTAAGCAGAAGCCATTCTGCTCACAAATCCTGCCGACAGATAAAAGGGCAGCACCCTGCAAAGGGATCAAACCCAAGGTGGGACACAAACTGAAGGGCTTGCAGGGGAAGATTAAACGCTCCACATAAATAAGGCTCGGTTTGATGCCCTGTATCCCTGGCAGGGTGACCAAAACTGCAGTTTAGACAAGAAGATGAGTGCGGAGGAAGGTCTGTGAAAGCAGAAATCTCACTATTTATGAAATATGTTACTTTTTGCCAACATGTGAGTATAAAAGAAAAAGAGGGGAGAGAGCAGACAACTATGAGACTTGCCCAGAAAGGCAGAGTGGCAGAAAAATCCATTCACATCATCCTGTGACTACAGCTCAACAGAATTCTGTAGAGAAGATGGAGATGTGTCCAAAAAACAGCAGTTTTGCATAACCAAAAAGTACTAACCCAGAAATAAACAAGGTTTGAAACATTTTTCTTTCTTTTGTGACTCACCAGTGCACTGCAGACCGTGTATTAACATTATGTGTAACAGTCTGAAATTACTCTTAAAACTCACCAGCTTTGACCACAGCATCGTTCCTGAGAAGAAAAAGCTCAGTAGGTTAAGAATCTGAACCCAGTCACCTTTTCCCTGGTCACACAGCTGCCCCCACAAAGGCCAGTAAGAGTCCAGACCAGTCTCTGCACCCCAGTCTCATCCTGAACACCTCCAAAATGCCTGAGCATCCAGACACAGGCACAACCCCACCAGCAGAGAAAGTGAAAATCACTAAATAAAAAGAAGAAATGAAAAATGAAGTTTGAATTGTTCCTATAACTGATGTGATGCTTTTAAGGGGAGTTTTTTGTTGGTCTTTGGTATTGATGTGGACTGTTCTATTTGATCATGGTTTTATAAATGGTTTCTATCAGTCCATATGAGTGACTGATTGCAGGGTATGCAGTTGCACTGTAACAGGCTATTCCCCACAACACAGAGATAGAAATTACTTTCTGGTGGGATTTATGAGGTTTTCCCCACTACCTTTGTTTTTTTAAAAAAAAAAAAAAAAAAGTTTTAAAGCATATCAGCTTGTGACACTACTAAAAACACACCTACAAAGATATTATTAAAATAACCAAGAGTTAAAAAAAAATAATTAGACAGTTACGAGAAAAAGCAGCACTCAGTTATCCAAAAGGGCATATGGTAATCACCAGCTCAAGTCAACTAAGAGTTTTGTCACATACATATTTTCAACATTTTGCAACACCAAGTATGTAGAAAGCTTCAAGGCTTTACATTCCCTCTCCTTGCACTGGACTAAGTGATAGCCATCAACTTTTCACTCAGACATGGTCTTTGGCCACATACGCTCATAACATTTTAATAGTGAAGTTTAATTAAATGTTTTCATGATTTAAAACTCAGTACGAATTAATTGCTTACTCCATTTCTTACTCAGTATTTCTGAATTTGGAGTTTCTTACTGGGTTTGGAATCCTGAATCACTGAATGTTCCCAAATATGTAAAAGATAAACATATTAAAAAAACATGTTAAAAGCCTACACTGCCCAGGCAAACTGCCTGTAAAATAAATTTATTCTAAATGGGTAGACTGACTGCTCTCAGGGTTATATACAAGAACTAGCTCAAAGTAGACAGACACGATGTTACTCCAAATAATTTTCTCATCTAATTCTACTCACCACTCAAGCAGTGAATAGCAGGTTTTCTACAGATCTGTTTTTATCTTCTTATCTAATATCCTGCAGGGGAAATAAGCTTTCTATTTTCTTCAGAATATGGCCACAGTGAAGAGAATTCAAAATATATCTCATGAAAGGATCTCACAGAGGCATAAGGGCCTTGAAGCTGTCTACATTTATGCATCAACATTTTATTTCTTCATGGCAGATGGGCTGAAAATACCTGTATGCAGGTTCAGATGTGGATTCACTGCTTGAATTATAGTCAGGCATGATGGTTATTATCACATGCTGGGTTTTTTTTTCCTTTCTTTCCTCGGGGAAAGGACCATGCAGAGTCCTCAAAGTGTAGGAAGGAAAAAGCATTGTTTGCAAAACAGCTGATGCAGGCTAATATGCATTTATTTTATAGCATATTCCTACACTAGTAACAGAATTACAAAAAAATGCAGTGGAAAACATCTTCAAAAATTACATAATCCGGATGCTGCCCCCTGGAGGCATCAGCTGTACCTTTATCCTTTCTGACAAAGTCTAGGAGGTCTTTATTGTATTCCAATGGCCCCACTGCCTTCTCGTGAAATATCTCAGTTTGCTCCATTTTCTGATTATCCATTTGCTCCATTATCTTGATTATTCTTGAGTATCTGTCCTAAATCTTTCTTGTTGCAAATTAAACCCACTCATCTAGAGGAGAGATTATTCTCTTCTTCTTTTACGAGTATCATTATTTCCTCATTACATGGATGGCTCATACTCTTCTTTCATCCCTTTCTCAACAGTTGCCTGGATAGCTCCGATTCCCTCAAATTCACTTACCAGCAACCTTGTGCTTCAACCAATTTTCCTCATTTTTCAAAAAGCTCCACAAATCTTCAGCTATCTCATCTTGCTAGTGTGCTAAGCTGGAGAAGGTCCTCATCACAAAGTTGTCCATGTTCTTGTCCCTTTTCATACCCATGAGTCTTACACTTATTTTGGATTCCAAAGCAAGTATACATATATTGATAAAAGGGGAAACCCCACTTCTTTATTTATATCTCAATTCTCTGAGCAAGTGATGTTCTCTTTTATCCCTATTCACATATAGCTCTCCAAGGAGGTTTCAGATAGGTAGGTAAATCTTACTGTTTATCACATATCAAAACTTCCAGTTCCTTTTATTTATTCCCTTACTTCAGTATATTATTCATCTAAGAAACCATTTGTTCCAGGCTTTATTCCTAGCATGTGTCATACTGATAGAAATATTCCCTTGGGATGTTCAATATTCCATCTTTTAAAGAGCTTTAATTTTATGTGACTTGGTTCAGAGGAAGAAAAAGGTTTTACAAGTCTGCCTTGTTGTAACACACTCACCTCCAGTCCACCCTACATAAATAGAAAATTATAAAATCCTGATTTACATACAGTACTTTTTGCCTGTCCAATGTCATTACAGAGTTAACATTTATAATGCTGTTGAAAGGCAGGTGTTGCCAGCAATGGGCTAAGTGGAAACATTAATGTGACAGTTTATTAATCAATTCCATCTCACAAACCCTAATGTAACAAAAAGAAGCATAAATAAATGCCTGATCTGTTGAAGTAATATATGACCTTCACACTGAGACCCATTTTAGAGGTGGGCTCACACTGGACCCACTTTAAATCTCTTGGCAATTTGAAGTTCAGGCTGCTAACACTTTGAAGGATAATATACTAGCTGAAGGTATTAATGGTTTAAGGGTGGTTTGTGTTTGCATTTAATTTTCAGTGAAGTTCAGTATTGTTGAAAGGTGCTGGATCAATAGTGCTGGTTTTGAGCATATTTATCTTGAACTTTTCCCTATGGTTTTACCCACATGAAATGGGATTCAGATAATATCTAGTTAGCCCCTCTGGTTTCTCAGCTTATGAGGACCAATCCTAATTAAAAAGTAATATGGAAGACAGTAGGAATAAGTCTGTTGACTTAAAAGGAAAGCTCAAAAGTAATTCTACAATATCTACAGCTCTGTTCCCCCTTCACCATCCTCAGTCTCGTGCTGTCTCTTCCCTTGCGCTGACTGACCTAATGTCCAGGTACTGCTTAAAATCAGACAGGATGAATCCAGGTCTCCCTCATTTCCTCTCTCCTGTGCATACACAGACTGAAGGGGAACAGCACGGTTCAGCTTGGACAACATGTTTGCATGGGGTGAAAGAGAACTGAGTGAGATAAAGTCTGTCACATTCCTTGTCATAATCATGCACAGATGTTCCATATTAAAAACTAATATTTACTGAAATAGTTTCAAAGTTGCATCAGAGCTCCTTAGAGTGCGTTAAAAATAAGCACATGCAAAATATTACATTTAGCTGGGAGCCAGATTCCTTCACCAAAACTACAGACAACTACAAAACTGTTTCTCTGCTAACACAGTGAGCCAAATCAATCCCCTTCATCTAAACACCTCTGAACTCTGGGACTGGTTTTATCTGAGCCTGTATTTGGCCAAGTGATTGTTACCCTCCAGTGAGTACATGACCACATACAAAAAGTTCACGGCATGATCAGTTTATTACATGAAGAAATGTAATAAACTGTGATTTAAATTTAATAGCCTCAGACAAATTTGCCTGTTTGTTCAACAGAGTGAACTCTCAACCTCTGCTCATTTACAGAGATCCAAGATTCCTGCACTGCACAAGCAATCCAAATTGCCTCAGCAATTCACAGAATTATAAAATGGTTTGGGTTGCAGGGGACCTTAAAGACTAGCTAATTACAATCCACTGCCATGGATAGGGACACTTTTCACTAGGCCAGGTCACTCAAAGCCCCATCCAACCCAGCCATGAACACTTCCAGGGATGGAGCATCCACAGCTTCTCTGGGCAACCTGTGTCAGTGCCTCATCACCCCATAAGAAGTATTTGTTTCCCCTAATAATAAGTCACAAAAACAACAATGACGACGACAATAATACAGCACATGTGGTTCTGATAAGACTGAGCCTCAAATTCCTATTTGATTAAGAGTCCATCATATGACAAATCCAGCAAAATCAAGTATCTGTCTGAAACCCAGGGAAAGTGCTTGATTTACAGCCCTAAGTGGATGTCTGCCATGATTTTCGCACACTTTGCTATCTTGGCTGACCTCTCCCAGACGTATTTTCTGCAAACCAACAGATTTCACATGTTTTTAAATACGGTGACAGCCGGGAATTCATAAATAATATATCTCCACTGAAATATAACTGCCATGTCTGAGCAGTTCCGGCTCCAGGCTGGATATGCAGCAAAGCCAGACAGCTGAAGTTTATAGCAGCTCTCCCCATTCTGCAGCCACACTACTAAAACGGCTCCACTTGTACTCAGCTGCCCAGACAAGGGCAGCTCAAGCTAATGGTACCTCAATACAAGCATGAAATATTGCCCCTCGTCAGGAAAAGTTACAGTCATGCATGACAAATTTAGGTAGGAAAAAGTGCACGAAGTACATCAGACAAAGTGTGTACGTGAACACTTTGTTTCAAAAAACAAAGATGAACTTTGTGGGATTTGTGTTTGGCAATTTGTCTTCAGTGTCATTCCTGCCCATCAGATGGGAATGTCAAACAGCATCCATGGACTGGAATAACACTTCACTCCTGGAACCCAGGCCATGCCCCCTGCACCCATTACACAGTACTTTAGGAACTATTCATTTTCTGTTTGGGCACTAAATATAAAAGTCAAGCTTCCTGGAAATTCCTCTATTCCTTCTTGCTTCTCAAGTTGTCTGAACTGTTATCCTGGATCAGGAATCATAGGAAAACAAGATTTGCTCTAGACCCCAAATTTGCCATTCTAGCCTTCAGCATGAAAAAGGAGAAGGAAGAAAAAACAAATAGGGTTTTTTTCACAAGGCAAGTACATATTACTACATACTTTGGTCACCATCTCCCTAAACTATTTTCATTTTTCTTCTGAAGTTTTTTCCTATATTTCCTGAACACCTACACTAAATACACTGTATGCTGCTTGGGACACCTCAAAGCTTCTGATCTGAAATCCCCAGTACCAGACTGACTCATGCTAAAAATCTTTTTCTATGCACATAATATATCTCTGCACACACACACACTGCACTGAAAATCATCAGAATCCTCCATGTTCTGCCTGGTTACAGCCACCTGAGACAGCAACTGTGACCAGACTCCCTTGTTACCCATCTCATATTCAACAGATTTGGAAATAAAAGTGTTCCATCTCTCTGCCCTGTAAGATGTATCATAGTTCACACAAGAAAAACTGCTCAATATCCTAAATCATGCCCCAAACAGCCACGTGAGATAGGACTTCTCAGTATGTATGGAAAATCTTATCATCTTCAGTATCTTGGGTGCTGGGAGCAACTTCTAAACCTTAAATATTCTACAGGGGTAGGCACCCACACACAGATGATTGATAACTGTCCTAAAAGCTTTTCAAATACTTAGAGAAAAGTTACAGCAGCCACTAAGGTGCCTTCACCACAAGCAAGGGCCTGGTATTCTGTGGATGTGAGAACCACAGAAGGCAGCCAAGACCTTTTGGCACGAAGAAAGAGTCCTGGGACTCACTTCACTCCAACGTACAGCCCTTGAAATGAGAGATGGGAAAGTCCAAGACATCTCTCAGCCTAACAAGAAGGATCATTTCCCTGGCTTTATCCACTCATCAGTTTCCAGTTACTCCAGAGATGTATTCTTCTACCTCCCATCCTGGGAGAGTATCTGTTGGTGTAATGAATCCCACAGCTATGCAAATATTCTACTTGCTCAGCCTAAATTTGTGTTTCCTTTCTCGCATTCCATTACTCCTGAAAACCATTCCCAGAACATCCTTCTGTTGGAAATGATATAACTTTCCTCATTAACTTTATTAATTAATTGTTTAAATTAACTCTTCAAATTAATTGTTTTAATTAATCATAATAATAAGCTGTGTAATCTCCCACTTTAGCCAGCACATAGCAAAGTTTTTTTTCACAGGCTGCTGTGGTTAGAACAGTTTCGGAAAAGCACTGAAACTTTAAGTTTTGCTAAATCAACCTTGATATGCTTTCATGAACAAAGCCTGAGGGAGAAATGTACTGCTGAAAACTGGACACGAGGAATGCAGAATTTATAGACCACAAGGACATGGTGCAAAAACCAGAGAAAAAGAAGAGGCTAAAGAAGACAGTTCAGCGTTTCTACTGAAAACTCTAACAGGGAAAAAGATATTAAAAAGGATGAAAATGGGGGTTAATTAGCATGAGAAGTGACAAATCAATCACCAAGAGAAGATAGAATACTAATTAAGAGAATTATGTACTTTGTAACCAATGAACATTGATTTCTTCATTTGCCAAAGATATATAAATAGTGAAAAATTTTGTAAGTGGGTGTGCATCCAGGTGGAGCTATCACCATGGTGGTGTGAATAAAGTAATGTCTACTTTCTAATGCCAAAAAGTAGCGTTGGAGAGTTTGATTTATCCCAATGTTTCCAGCAACACTTCTAGGAGGAGTTGTTCATTCCCCTTCTAAATATTACATTTGCATCTCTAATGATTCACATGGTCCTTTTCCACAATGATGTTGTACTCTGGCCATTTCAACCTTTCACTACTGTTACCAGTGATGTAATTTCTCACTCCAGCTAGGTGGAACTAGGGGAGAGAAAACTTTGTTAAGAAAAGGTAGGTAGAGCAAGTTGCTGCTGCACTGACAGCATGAATAGTTCTGCCTTCTGAGAACACTGTAATGAGAGTACCTTTTTCTAAGCACTAGAAAATTTCTAGTTACTTCTCCCTCTTGTGGTGTGTCCCTCCATCCCTATTACAGAAAGAACCACAATATAGGAGGCAGCAGTGTGTTGGTAGGGCTCGTGGTTTTGTTTGCTGCCATGGATATGGAAGAGTCAAGGAAATGCATCTTGGAGTAGAGAGCAAGCTGGTCTATAAGAATTATACAAAAGCTCAGGGTCATCAACAGATGGACAGTTAGAGCAGATCTGTGAAATACAGGGCAAGGCTAGGCATGGAGAGTGAGTTACAAAACATCCCCCTCCTCCAGTGAGGGCAGAGCAGCTCTGGAGGCTCAGCCGTGTGCCTGGCTGAGAGCAGTTAAGTGCTTGCTCATACCCTATGCACGCACTGGGAGCTGTAATGGCTCTTGGTGAGACGTTTTCCAGACACTGCCTTGCTCTTCCACAGTCAGCAGCCCTTATTAAAATTTTAATAAATTGGGTCAATAATTGCAGCAAAAGCCCCAGTGCTCTGCCACAGTGCTAGGCTGAAAAAGGACAGGGAACAGCACTTGTCTGGAGCACATCTCAGTGCTACAAAGGGCCACCTCTGCACTTGTAAATCCGGTCAAAGTCAGTCTGAACGTCATAGTTATCCTTCTGAGAAATCCCATTACAGGCAGAGCTGCCATTCACCAGGGCAGGAAAGTTTCATGGTGTGCTCCTGGCAAACAGCTCTGGAGAGCTGCTCTAGAGCAGCAAAGGCAGGCAGAAATTCCAGGAGCACAGCAGGCACGTACAGCCCATCAGCACATCCACACAGCAGGCAGCTCTCAGGGAGGCCCAAAAACCAAATGTGCAGGTGGGCACACGGGCCTGAAAGGGCAAGGTCCTGCTCTCCTCACATCCACCAATGCCTTGTTCATTCCTGCAATGGGCCACAAGCCAGAAAGACACATCCTAAATCCTGTCTTTATCTTGGGATGGACCAAACAAGCTAACTTAACATGATAAACTCTTCCCAGCATTGAAACCCTTTTCTTCTGTAGGAGATGGACAAAATATGTATGTGTTTGAAACAAAAAATAGTTCTTGCAGCTCTTTGAAACCAAACCTTTTCTCCTCCTTTACACAGATCTTTCAAAGTAGTCCCAGCTCAGGTTGAAAGGCCAGATACTTCTACAGTACATATAAAGGCATCAGAAATGGCTGTGAACCTGCTGGTAACTATTTGCCCTGTGCTCTACTCCTTCCAATGGCTGTATTTTGCCTTATTGATGGCAAATTGATGTCTTATTTTGCCTGTAAATTACCATGTACAGTCTTCTCTGTTGTGAAGCTTCTTCCCTCAGTGGCTCTGAAAACATCCTGAGGAACAGAGAAGTTCTGAACGTCTAGCCCATATGGATGACTGTCTGCACTAGCGAACACCTCTTCCACAGAGACACTCTTCTTTGTCTGAGGGCACAGTATGAGAGGAAAGCTGATGTCCTCACAAACAATTTGAAGGGTGAAGGTGTGGGTGTTACCATCTTTGAAATGGGGCTTAATGTCTCTACTAACTCTGGGCAGCAGGTTTGCTGCAGAGCCCAGACAGCTCGGCTCCTATAACAGACAAGGGTCTGCACAAGCCCGAACTTCTGAACTTTGGGGTGAAACAGTAGGTTCGAGGTAGGAATATGTGGTAGGCATTTAGGGAAGGCTGTACCATCCTAGTCCCAAAGCCAATGGGGAAAGGAAGAGGGAAAGGTGCAGCCGGGAGTTAAGGATAAAAGGAGACTGCGTCCTCTGAAACCTCGAGAGAGGAAACACCACGGGTGTGTGCCCCGGTGGACTCTCTCCCTTTATTCGAATAAAGTTGCAGGCCTCCTCTGTCTCCTTTTTGGAAATAAATGTCTGGCATTTGTGGATTTTCCTGACAAGTATGTCCAATCAAATCAGCTGTCATTATGAAGAGCTAATTGAGCAAATTATGCTTTTATACAATACAGCATTCCACAGAATAGTTTTCTTCTTTTTAAAATATAGGTAAACATATAAAGTTTTTTAATCTGTTCTCTGTATGCAAACCTCTGTCACTAGTTTGCTTCTTCCATTTTCTTTCTCGGTTTTGGGTTTAAATCATTCTGTAAGAAAAATAACTGTTGGTGGGTTTTTTAAAGCTAGAGTAGTTCAGTTTTATGGGAGTCTATTCTAGAAGTGTACAAAGGAGGACCTGAGCATTTAAAAGTGCAAAAAGCTGAGATTTAGACTTGTACCTTCAAAGTCCCCTATAAAACTACAAATCAGGTTAAACTATTGCTCAGACTGTCAAACATCTCTTCTCTGAACAGTTCAGGTTGCAGAAATGGTCAGTCATCTTCTGCTGAATATTTGCAAAATTTCCATTTTTATCTCACTATAAAAGGGAGCAGAGTTCAAACTCTTTAAAGCAACAACTAAAGAACCTCACCAAAAACATCCCTCTGACCCAAAAGTGTTGCTTTTCGAAGTGTTGCTTCTCTGCAGTGCAAAATACTTGAAAGAGTAGCAGCAATTCTGACATCTAAAAAGGTAATGCCTCCTGTCAGGTAAGCAGTTTAAAAAAAATTCGTGCTGTCCAACATGTTGGGATGGGGGGTTTTTGGTTTGGTTTTTTTGTTTGTTTGTTTTTGTTTGTTTATTTGGTGTTTTGTTGTTGTCGTTTTGTTTTTGGTTTTGTTTTTTTTGCCAGAGGAAAATTTCTTTGCTTTAAAGCATCTGATGATGTCTGCTTTCCTTTTGTTTTCTGACATCTGCTCTGACAGTTGTGTGACAAAACTAGTTTCTGACAAAAGCAAAGGCATCCTTTAAGGAAATTCATTCCTTCCATCAAGAAGGAAATCAAGCCTCTACAGCTGCAGCTATAGTGGACTTTCACCATCCCAAACTAAGAAAAGTGCTCTCAACTGAAATTCTGATTTGGAGGTTTAAAAACAGGCTTGTCTCTGCAACAAAAAATGGACATGCACAAATACATAAATTTTGAAGAATAAATGTACAATGCTTTTTGTGTTTTACTTTCACATAAGCTTCTTGTTATCATAGGACGAAACACAAAATACAGGTTGAAGCCCCCTGAAAACATCAGTGACAAGGAAAAACAACAAGTCAGTTGCTGGTTGTGAAAAAGTCATGCAAAAATTAGAAAAAACTAAACCAGTTTTCACTGGAGCAATGTCATAATTTTCTTTCTTTTTTTTTTTTTTGACAGCTTATCAGAAGTGAGTCCAAATAACAACTCAAATTGTGTTTTTATATGAGTTGTTTTTAATGATAGGGAGTAAATGGTAAAAAAAGAAAAAGTAATATAAAAGACGTTCATATTCCTTAATGTAGGACCACGGCCAAATTCAGCTGCAGACTTGGACTCGAAATATGTCAAAGTTTAGACATAGAAAAAACAACATTATTCATTCTAATTTTGATAAAATTATTTCTAATTCACTTTTCTGGCTTCTGCTGGGAACTGAATGAAGAAATCCCAAAGTAGGCATTTGTTGTACCATCCATTTATACACTTGCACAGGAAGGGAAAATACTGAACTCTGCACTGTGCAACAGGACTGTAAGTCAGAACTGCAACTGGAATCCCAATTCCGTGCTTCCGGACCTTTAGCTATTTTAAAAGTGCAGTCTTCACACTAAGCTGCACAAGATTTTGCATTTGCACTCAAACACACTATTTTCAGGAGCTGGGTAAGGAAGCAAAAGCTCTTCTGGAGCCTTGGTACTGCTGCTTGCCTCTGTTTCTTTTATGGGTAAGTAAGGAAGGGATGCCTGGCCTTGCTGGGCAGGATCCTTGCACATCCCAGCCTTGTGTTGCTCCTCCCCTGCCCCTGCTGCTCCCTGGCACTGCTCATGGGCTCCCAGGGCAGCCCCAGGGCGTTCCACATGAGCTCTGATCCCAGCTCATCCCACACACCATGCAGGGCCTAACAGTGTCTTGCCATAACAGCAAGGTGGCTCAGGAGTCTTCTTTCCATCTATTACTGTTTTCCCAGGGATTCACTTTCTCTCCATAGAATGAGCAAGCAGGAAGAGTGCAGCTGTTACAAACATGGCTGTCAAGTCCTGTAGTCATCTAAATGACCACAGCACTGAGATCTAGGACTGAAGGCCCCTCCACTGCTGCCTAGAACACAGCATCTTAGCATCTCCCTTTCTGCTGTTGCTTAACAGCTTCCATTAAAGATTAACTACCTCAGAGGGCAAACCAACTACAGCAAGGATGATAAAAACACATCCAGCAAGAACATTACATACCACTTCCTTCTCCCTCTTGGCATTGAGGCAACTGTATGCTCTATTTTTTAAGAGGAAAAAAATCAAACCCAAATCAAAAACCCCAAGCACATTATTTTCACATCTCATTTGCATAACAGATGAATAGTTTCTAAACCAAATCACATCAGAAGCCCATTACCATCCACAGTAAGACATTGGGAGGACACACTCCACAACACAAAAGAGGAAAAACTCTTGCTTCTCAAAGATATGTCCCTCCCTTGACCCTTGCCTAGACTAGAGTAATGGTAAAAGGGGTCTGAACAGTGAGTTGGGAGGCCAAAGCAACCACACATCTCATGGCATGGAGCAGACACCCATCTCTGTTCACAGAGATCCTTTTTATCCACCAGAATGGTGTCTAGCTGACAAGGACTGACAAGAGCCAGGAAGGATGTGACAACTAGAATTGGTGCAGAACACAAGACTTTACAGCCAGCACCTGCCTTCTGATATACCTGGTGGATACTAAAACATGTCGCGTTTGTGAGGAGCTGGCACTGCTTACAGTGCTGCACAAGCTGCAGGAGGATATAAACTGATAAAAGTCAGCATAAAAGCTCTGCTGATTTATACTGCCTGAAAACTGGCCCCAAAGATTTTGTTACCTAGACAACCAGAATGAAACTAATTCTTCCAATACCACAGGAATTGGCAAGATTGAGCTGTTTACAAAGTCTGCTCTTGAACAACATTTTCCTTTTTTTTTTTTTTTGTTTATAAATTATTTGGGCTCTTGCATAGTAAGCTGAATTATATTTGTCATGGTTAGCACAGATATAATTCATCTCATTAAGGAGGGGTACAAACTTATTTTCTGATGAATCCTCCAGACTTGTTAAGCAAAGTGAGGCATTTGCTGCTCGAAGCAGGTTACAAACAATGCCATGGTTAAAGCACTGTCAGCATTGGTCTGTATCAGATTCCTCAGTCTTTTTTCAGACAGACACAGCTCACAAGGTGCCTGTTCAAACCCACTGTGCAGCTGGAACATGTAGAGATGGGGCCCTAGAGCTCTGAAGTGCTGTGACATCATGGTCACAACCCAGGCTGCCCCCAGGACAGGAGTTTCTGCCTGTTGGTTCTGCTGCAAGAAAGAGGGAGCTGGTTTCCTCTAACTGGCTTTATAAAGGATGCCATGGCATTCCTGAAGCCCATAGCACACCTTGTCTGAAAGGTTTGACCACGCATTCTTCCACAAAGTAAATGGTGTGACTGACTTCAGTGTGCTTCAGAAACTGGAATGACCTTCCCTGAACTCCCCTGAGTTCACAGAGAACTCACATCTGCAGGCAGTGAAAGGAAAGACTGGGTTGGTTCACCCCTCATCACTGCCTGACCTCCCCTTGTGCCCTTGAAAGGCATCACTGCTTCAGCAGGGCCTGAACAGAACTGCAAAGAATTCAGCAGCTGCTCCAGAACTCATATCAGCCTTTGGATGGGCAGAGACAGCTTAGAGTCCTGTGGGGATCTCAATGGGAGTTTTGGAAAGCAATTCCCCATTTCAGCTATAAGAGGCATAGTCCTGCTATCCTGGACAAAAGATGGGAAAAAATATTTCTAAATTAGTTCCTTCTTAGTCCCTTGCATGCTCATTTCTGTGGGAGAAAACAGCTAGATCCTTGATATTTAGATCAGCAATCCATTTTCTCCCTCTTTCTCTTTCAGTTGAGAAAATGCATTATAAATATTAAAAAAAAACCAACCTTCTCATGAGGCTAAGGAAAAACTAGAAAATCCAATACTCAGAACAAAAAAAATATAGAATAATACAAGAAATAAATTTGTTTGTGGGTCTAAGTGGAAAATGAGAAGTTTTCAGCCTTCTAGTTCCAGCAACAGATCTACCTGCTTTCTGTATTTATACAACAAAATTATAAAAAAATAAGTTAAAAATGGATTTATTAAAAATAAATCACAATAGCATAGTCCCTGCTGTAAAAAAACTGTTCCAAGCAGCAGCACACAACCTTTGCTCCAGTGTTTACACCTTGGAAAAGCAGCTTCATTGTGGACAAGGCACGAACAATGTGCAGCAGGAGAGACCTTTAGCCTCCTGAGGAAGAAGGTCTGGGCTAATTACCTGGGGCAAAGGGAGGCACAGCTTTCTTCATCTTCATTGGGAAAAGGAAATCGTGTTTGGTATGGACAATACACACCTCACTGAAGCAGAGAGGCTACTAAAACAAAAGTTGTCTGGAGCACCAGCTCATGTTGCTGGCTGCTCTTGCAATCCACCAGGAAATGTAGAAAAACCTTGAGGAGGCTTTTCATGACACCTCTCAGCTGTGGGACTGCAAGAGACCAGTTTTCACTCCCTCATGCCTGTGAGACAGAGCAGACAACCAGGCTATGAAATGAGAGGGTTTCAGTGTTTTGCTGCACCAGGTTAGTGCTGATGCTTCATGTTCAGGCAACATGTTTTACTCAGAGACCCACATCATACCACGTGAATTTTAAATTCAAAACCCCATTACATGCCTCTGTAATGGAAAATTCCTTTTACTGCACAGAACTATAGGGGCTGGAGTGAAGGAAAGCCCAGTTAGTTATAAATAATTCACCCAAATAATGAAGCAATTTTAAGGCCTGGAAGCAATGGTTCATGTGCCATTCTTTCATGAAAGATGGTCTCTTTTTGTCTTTCTCTGTAATTTGGATTTTTCTTTTTTTAAGCAATGCTTATTTTCTGTCAAAATATGCCATAAAATTATTGAATGCCAAGTTTTCTTAGCCAACCAAAATGCTTTTTTTTTTTTTTTTTGGAATTGGCCCATATAAACCCAATCTTTGGCTGACTTTCCCAAAAACCTTGGAAAACCCCATTTTGCTGTCCAGATGATCCACTTAAGGAACTGGTGGGAAGCTGAGTAATGTATCCATTGCTTCTATCTCCAGCTTCCCACCACTGGTATTGCTACATTGGGACACACAGCAATGTCTTAGTTGTGTGCTGGGCTAGACAAACACAAGAATTCAGGTGGAGCTGAAATGCCTGACCCTGATTTCTGCCTCCACGGGACACAAGCTAAACTTGCCCCCAGTATATTAAAATTTGGGTTCTGTAACACCAAAGCTCTTAGACTCCAACCCTTCAAACACCCTAAAGAAGTAATATAAACATTTCAGAGAACACAGACACATTTTGGCCTTCAGACACTGTTCCTGCAATACAGCAGCTGCAATGGAGCATCGCAAAGCCTGTGTTTGTACAATGCCACCATCTCTGTCCTTGGCACAGGGGCAAAGTCAGGGATAGGGGTGTGACTGAGGCATTCTGTGCTCCAGAAACAGGAGCAGCTGGGTACGGTGTCTGCAGGAGCACCCACGGGGGCTGCTCTAATTTAAACTGGCCCCTGAGCAGCTCAGAAGCTGAAGAACAGAAGCAGAGATGCCTCAAGCCACTGCTGTACTCTCTTCCTGAAGCTGCACCTTTGGAAGCACGGCAGAAAATAACAGCAGATTGTAAGAGGGCCAGGAATAAAGCTGGGCAGAGCAAAGTCTCCTCACCCAACAGTGTCTTTTACCCAGATACCCTAAACCTACCCTAAAATTGCACCCTGCTGGATGTCAGCATTGCTTGCTGTGTCACCTAAAAGAAGAGGGAAATGTCTCAGCTCCAGGTCATATTTATCCCAGCTCTAGTACTGACTAATGTAATTTCACTTTCACAGCATTGCTTTGGAATTGCCCTCTGGAAACAGGAGCAATCAGCCTCTCTTAGCACACAGAACTGATCAAAATTTGACTTTTGATCCTGGGATCATCCCAGACAGAGCAATCAGGCTTGAGGTTTTTTCTAACCAGAAGAAGAGGGTTAAACAACTAACAAGCAAAGAACTCTGCTGTGTCATACAAATAATGAATTACTCAAGAACAGTGCACTGATAGCAGACTATGTCTGATGGATTACATTGGCTGTCAAAGGAACTGCTCTTCCCTAATAATACATGCTCCCAATGGGGAGAGCTGGGAATGGGAGAAGAGGGAGAGAAAGGGAAGCAAAAGGGAATTAAAAAAAAACAATTCAGCATTTATCCCACAGCATGGTGAACACACAGAAGCTGAAGCAGGAAGCTGGAAAGTCTCTCATGGTTCACACAACCTCCTGGACGTTCAGCCCTGCAGGTGAATAATGTTGGCAAACCCAGAGAGGAGAAAAGCATTCTTGTCTGCCACTGCTGCCTGCCTATATCTGATGGTGGGTCTGCTCTAGCTGAGCAGACTTAGTTTCTCATCTGGACTCACTCACTTCATATCTGGAACTGGAAGGAATGGGACAGCCTCCAGATACAATTCAGGTTCAAGCCCATGGAATGTTCAGGATTTTATTTCAAACCAAGTCAGCTTCTCCTGTAAATTCAAAAGTGATTCTCTGGAGATACAGGTTTTCAGAGCCTTCTGTGATCCGTAGCATTTCTGGGAAGTACGACGTATTCTTGGGCCTGCTTACTGACAGGTTCAACCACACAAATAGATCCCTGGTCTTCAAATAATTTTAAACAGAAAATCTTTGTTTATTGGCCAAAATTATCTCCAAAACAGAGTCTGCAGTGGCTACAGCATGCAAATGAAAGCATTTCTCTAACCACCTCTCTTGTCCTTCAGTAGTGGCCATCCTGCTGAACCTTGCCAGCTACAAAATAGAATGAAAACCTGTTCCTGAGTTTTCAGATAGGGAAAGGCAGCATCCTCAACCCCCTGAGTTGGCCAGCATAGGGCACACCTACCACATGATGAGAGCACATTAATATGTTCCCCACGGAAACAGGAGATTTCCTGAACCTACCACACACCGTGGCTGCACACTTGGCCTGGGAACACCCATCTCACCTCAGAAGATCTTAGCAAGTTATTTACAGGGTTTCTTCTGCCCCAGGGGAATAGAGTGAGCATACAGGAGCTAAAAGGTGTGAAATCAGCACTAAAGGGGTTTTCATGCAGCTGGTGTAGTCCTCGGTGAAAGGCAACTTCTCCTACATGACCTTATTCCTGTGGGTCCTCCCCTTGCTGCTGTGAAGGTAGCCATACACCCTACCTCACATGGGTATTACAGGAGCATCAAAGTCTTCCAAGTGCTGTGTAATCAACTAAACCAGTAAAACACAACAAGAACTTGTTTTGAAAGCGGACTAATTTGTGTATTTATAGTAACAAACACGAGGAAACTAAAATAATGCCAATTTTTATGGCTTGGTTTGGATTGGAGGGTAACTAGTCATTTTGCAAAGACAAGAAGGGCAAGAAAGCTGTATTTTAGCCTAATTAATCAGAACTAATGAGCCCCTAAAACCTTGTTTCTCTCAATCAGCACACTATCAGCAGTGACACTATAGTAGGCCGTTTTCCATCAAAGAGCAGCCCAGGGGCCATCTAATGACACTCCAATGTGACTGTCTCCGAGTTTTTCCATGAAGTAAAGCTTGCCTAAATTTCCAGACCAGATGGTGGAACTGTGAGACAAACTGTCAGATGGCTCTGAAGTGTTTAATACAATTAAGGATATGCAATCTGGAAATGCCCTGGGCTCAGACAATTTGTCCACAGATTTCTGTAAAGCTTTCAGAAACAAATCCACACAGTCTCCTTCTGAACAAGCTTAATGATCTTTTAGCCAACAGCAAGGGAATCAGGGATCACAGGAAGCAAACAGAACCTCTTGCTGGCTGATGCCTTCTCACCCCGGTAAAGGGCAGGACAGAAACAGAGCAGAACATCATCTCAGGAAGAACTTCACTGAAAGAGGTTTAAAGTATTTGAATGCGTTGCCCAGGATGGTGGTGGAGCTGCCGTCCCTGGAGGTGTTCAAGAAACAGCTTTGTGCTGTGATCTAATTGACAAGGTGGTGATTGGCCAAAGGTTGGACTTGATGATATTAGAGGCCTTTTCCAACCTAAATGATTCTGTGATCAACACTTGACAAATACCTGAAATAGAATCAGTTTCTCAACAGCAAACATTTTGTGCTCATGGCGCTTCTCATCCAAGCAAAGGAAACATTAATTCTTTCTACACTCCTCAACGACTTGCAATTACAGCACTTGCACAGACAGGGAAACTGAGGCACATTGCTCCACAGTGCATCTCCATCCAGCAGACCAGTGGGAGTCTGCCTTCTCTTTACTCACCCTGTTCTCCCTTTCTTTGCTTTCCATCTGCACCAGCATCAGCCTAAGGAAGCAGCTCCCAAAGCCCTAACATTTTCACAAGCTCAAGAAGACAGCTTGCCTTTGACACCAAGGGAGACAGAGTACACCCACAGAATGGGAAAAGCCCACACTTCCCACTTCAGAGCAGCAGAGCTGAGTGGAGAGTGCTGTGAACAGAATCACACAAATACAGGGCCCCAGCTGCCCTCTGACAATCGCTTCACCAACACACATATCCCAGTACTAGGAACAGGAGCACCCAGTAGCAAACATCCCACATGTGACATTTCTCACTGAAATATTTTGTCTACTCTGGATTAAAGGGAGAGAGCTATTGCCCAAAACATACACTTACAGGTGAAGGAAGAAAGGAAAAGGTTGGAGGAGAGGCTGAGCTGTTGTAGTACAAAAAGCAAAAAATGAGTGCCCACAGCAGAGTTCAAGATCTCCCACTTCCAGGTGTGCTTTGTGATCTGTTAAATGGCAACAGGGAGATGATCACAACACCATAGTGGGTGATGTAAATCACAGAAACACAGAATTGTTAGTGTTGAAGGCACCTCTGGAGATAATCTAGTCCAACCCCGCTGCAGAAGCAGGGTTACCTCACGTCAAATCCACTCTAGGCAGGAATTTGTCCTCTGATCTCCACAAAAAAATACATGAAGGGCTTGAGAGTGCATAAAAAACTTGAGGTACACTGCACATAAGGCATATTACCCATGTTTCCAAAACAAGCAGAGAAAACCCAAGATATTCAGTTTAAAGAAATTTGTGTTAGATCTGTAAGAAAAACCTACATATAAAACTACATATAAACTAAAGAACTAAAACCTGTGAGTGCCCAGGGCCATGAGCTCTTGTTCCATGACTGCCTTAAGCCAACATAACCTCCACCTGCTGCCAAAAAACAACTTTCCCACTTCACACTCCTGTCACTCCTTCCCATTCACACCAGCAACTGGGATCTGCATCAAGCTGTATTGGTTTATGAATGCCAGCAAGACTGAAGGAGCAGAGGTGGGAGTAAAATTCTGGAAGTAATTGCAGCATTGTCATCCCAAATTAAATTCATCTGCCTTTAAAAGGTACATGTTACCTCTTTTCCTACCCCTCACACTAACCTTGCAGCCCATGTCTGACTCCTACTGCCAAAATGGTGCGTGCCTCCTCGCTGGGCTGAGCTTGACAGCCCATAACATTTGCTTTGGACCCTGCAGCTCATGGAAGAGGCGGCTGTGAGGCCACACAAGTCCCATACTTCCTACTGCTCAACAGCCAGATGGGAATTGTATTGAGAACTGTATTTGTTGCACATGCTCAGATGAACAAATAAAGGCCTTGCAGGTAATCTTCAGCTCCTGCTCCACCGACTCGTGGGTGTTTGTTTCCACCCATTTCTTTTCTGGTTCAGGTATTTGATTGTGATATATTTATGCATACAGGGAACATCCTTTTCCACTGTGCAAGATTCCTTATGTAGCTGCTCTTGGTTAAATGGCCACACACTACACTTGACAGCACACCTAAAACGGCCAGTGAAAACCTGCTACCACATATTTGAGTATGTATAATAAATGGAAATTGTGCCTGCAAAAGCAGAGTGGGGAATCTGATGCTAGAGTACAATCAAAGAGCAAACAGGCTGCAAGATGGTATTTCAGGCTGGAAGACCTCATCTACCTAACATGCCAGAAGGTGAGAACTCAGCCAGTAAGTGTATCTTTACTACAAGGAGGAACAAACCCAAAGTCTGCAAATGCTAGTCAAAGACACTTTACAACCTTTAAAATCAGGTGGTTGTGGCCTACCAAAACTAAAAAGATCACATGCATTCCTGCCTTAAATATCTTGGTTTATATCTCTCTCAGAAAGCTGGGCGGGTAACAACGCAACTTTGAGTGTTTGGGATGTTAGGCTTGCTGCTGAATGCAAGACAAGTGCATAGGGATGTAACAGGAGCAATTAATTACCTTCCCTGCTGCATGTGAGCCAAATCAACCAGGAGCTAGTTGGGAGCCCCTCCTGCTCAAAACAAGTTACAAGCTGCCTCATCCAAAGAGTGGGGAGAGTATGAGCTCCCTGCCACTTCCTACAGCTCAGGTTCACCACGTCACTTGAGGTGGCAGATGCAGCACCAGACACAAGAACTGCAGGAGCCAAACCGATTTGAAGCATCTCTGTTCCCAGAAGACTTTTCCATGCTTCTCCTTGAATCATTGATGCACTCAGCTGACAGGCTTAAGGGGGTGAGAAGTGACCTGCTATGACCTTACATGTGATTCCATTCTTTGGAGCTGTCATGCAGTGTTAAATGCACAGCTTTCATGCAGGTTATTTGTAAGTGAGTTCAATAGATGCTGGAGCTTTCTTCAGTGTTACACAGGCAGTTGCACAAAGCTTGGCAGTGCTTGGGACACATTGTCTAATTTCCCCAATACGTATTTGTCATCTTCTCACAGGACCTGTCTCACACATTGTTCATGAGCTCCCTGTGCTCCACCTGTCAATATCTCACCCTGCATGTGATGTCTGTCAAAAACCCTCTGCACAGCTCCAGGCTCACTCTCAACCTGATATGCTTCCTCTCTCCAAGCTCATGAAAAACACCTTCCCCAGGCAGTTTCTTCAAAGAAAATCTTGTCTACAGATGCTTTGATAAACAGCCTGTATTAACAGAAGGACATTATGTATTAGGTAGTGTAACTGGTAATTCTGAGATCAGGTCTCCTGGTACACTTCCTTAATGTTTTCATACTGCTATTATCCAGCAGAACTAGTGATGAAAGTCAGATAACAAAGATAAATAGTAAAAGGCAAATAAAGTCTTTATGCATTGTGTCAAGGTCTTTCTTCCAGTGACAGATGGCAGCCTGCAAAATGCTGGGTTTCAAGCTGTATGTGACCCAGGGGGTCAGTGATGCTGTATATCATCCGCTGCCTGGCCCTGGCACAGAAAGGCAGGTGGGACTGCACACAGGAAAGACTGACTAGGCCTCTGGATTGATGGGGTGGTGTGAAGCTTGGTAAATCACTTCATCCTGCCCCAAATCTGCAAAGTGGGACATTCTACCTGATAAAGACATCTTCCTTATTTGTTTTTGGACAAATTATCAAATATGCAGTTTTATATATGCCAAGTATGACAGTTTCAGATGATGGCCTTTTCCTGCACAAGGACAATTTCAACCTCAGTGTGTAATTTAAATCTCATCATTCCATTGGACAACTGCAGATTAGAGTTCTGAAAATATATCACTTTCTTCTCTCTGCTTCTGAGGTGAAAATGAAAACCAGAGGGGAGCACTTGATGAAGATTTTGCTGATGGGATCACCTACAGCTTTCTTTATTGGCACTGATCACAGCTTATAAATTCAGACATAAAGAACTATTTTCACTAAATAGCATCCCACAAACTGAATGATTTTTCCATCCAGCAGCAGCTATGACAGACAAAATGGATGTTAAACATAAGCAGTTTGAAATGTAAGCACCTCAAAAGAATGTCCGTTTCTGAATTACAGGGTTCAAATCATCATTTAAAATCATTGGTTTAGATTGTTATAGGCTCAGGCTGTCATCTAGCATAGAGCATGGTGTAAGGCAGGATCTGGGCTTTACAGCATGTACCATGGGCACACAACTTGCTCCTAGAAGTAAGAAACTCCATGTCCTTCACTCTCCTCTGGCCTGCTATGCAATTCATGTAAGTTGCTCATCCTCCACAAAGTACATCAACTGGATGTACCACAACTCTATCTCTAACACAGGGACCAGCTGAACTCATGATTAGCCAGAAGAGCTTTGTGAAGCTCACCCTATCATGGTGCCAAGGGGACAAAGTACCTTCACCTGTGCCTGTCACAGGCACCCAGAATGTAGGGTACACCCACAGGGATCTGCAAGGCAGCCACTGTAACACCAAGTGATCATCCAAAGTCTGACAGATACATCCAAGCATAAGGAGCACTTAAGGAAGAAGGTTCCTCAAGGACAATGTGTTGTTGCCTTCCGCTGGTGAGGAGTGATACCATGAACCCAGGACTCCTTGCACCTGGCAGTGCCCATCAGCAAAATAAAACTGAAGAGGTGGAGGTGGAACACACACTCTTGAAAACACTGCTCCCATCTCTGAAGCTGTATTTGGGTACCACACACCAGAAACAACATCTACACGTCATTCCAGCCTGGCTGGGCCACAACACACTGATCCTCAGGATGAGTTTGGTCTTGCTCCTGCCGCTTTAGCAAGCAACAAGAGAACACAAGCTTTGAGCTTCCTTCATTTGCACAACTAGAGGGATGCTAAAATGGGAACTGGGAAAATGAGCTCAGAGGAGATACTTAAGGGAATAACCCTAGGTCAGAAGTATGAGACAAAGGTTTTCAGGCTCTGCCAATTCAGCTAAACAATGCTGTGGTCAGGGCCCAAGGGCTTTGACATTTTCAACTACATAATCTTCAATTTTATTAGGCTTTCAGTTGTTTTTTTCTCTTGGCAAAGGTGCTTTGTAAAAGAAGCAGCATTACAACTAAGCTGGAAAAAGCAGTCTCTCCCTGTTTCGCTCAAACATGCACAAAGGACATTATTGGCAGCAGCCAATAGCTGGTGGTGTTATCAATATTTTCTAATCTGTCTTCCAGGTTGAGGTCAGGTGAAAAGAGAGAGTCTCTCTGGGGTTTCTCCAGCTGAAGTTTGATTGATCAGCTCTAGCTGAACCAAATTGTTCCTGTAAGTGCTTCTGTAAACAAACTAATTACAAACCCTTACTAGACTGTATTTAGTTTATGCATTTAGCAGTGACATCTGCACCAGCTACATCAGGTTGGAACAAGCTAACCAACCTCTGGCACAGCATCTAGTGGAGAAAGCATATTAGACTTCTTTTTGTTCACAGATTTTTCTCTCTTCTCCCCAGCCCAGTGACCCTTTGTGACAAAGATTTATAGAGCTAGCAGTCTAAAGGAGGTCATTGCAGGGCAAGGAAGCATACAATGAAAATGCAAGAGGCCACTGGAGATTCGCTTAAACTGAGATTCATGTTTTACAATTATCACAGTCAATTCAGGAGTTCAGAGGAGACACCACTGTGCTTTACTTCTCACTAAGCATGTCAGAGTGATTTAGAAGTGACTATTTGTCCTGCTACAAACAACTTAGTCTTGAAATCACCTTGACTTACTACTTGCTGCTTTAAACATGAGCTGCGACAATGCACCTTCCACTCTGCACCTCTCAATTCTCAAGAGCAAGGTCTGAGTATTTCAGCAAGATATTTCTGAAAACATTCCTTTGCTAGGACTGCTGAGGATCGTTCACTCAGGAAAGAAAAAGGAGAAATGAACACCAAAGAACAGAAAGTCTCTTTGCATTGATTTATTCTCCAGTTCACGTTCTTAGGCACTGATTATCCATCTTCCACATAAAATGATGTATTTATTGCTATCTGTTTTCCAGACATCCCAGAATATATACCAAGACCTTTTTTTACAGAGAACTCTGAGCCCAAGGATACATCTAAGGGGCTGGGTACCAGCCAACCCACACTTCTATGCCTTTCCTTCTCTAAATATCATGTGGATCTCTCAACTCTTGTTTCATAGACATGTCCAAGGACTCCAAATGTATGTGAGGCATAAGACGACCACATGCACTCCACACTAGTGCAAAAGTAGCTGGTGGACTGGAGATTAAACCAGTGCTTCTGCATTACTGTTGCTTCTTCTTCTGTTCTCCTGAGGACTTTAAAGGTGTGTGTATTTATTCTGGGAAGAATCCAAAAAAGTTTCATTCATTTGTTCTACAAAACTCCAATAGCTGAGTCAGCCTTTAAAAGCATGTCTTTTTTTAGTGTTTATCCTTCATGTGTACTTATTCATTTACCATAAATAGGAATGGATCACTTTTTGTTTACTTGAAGATATGAACATTTCTATTTTCCAGAACTGTCTGAAAGAGAAATTTCCCAGGCATAATCTCCTGGAGCATATTAATAGGCACTAGTGGCTTCAACCTTGAAGCAACTCTGCTTTAACTGTAAAACTAAATGCAAAGTTAATTAGTTATTGTTGTTTTGGGTTTTTTTAACAGAGAAACAACAATCCATCACTGGCCTGATTTCTCCCACTGCTGGAATTGCCTCCACCAAAAGAACAGCCACAATTAAGCAAAATTATGTGCAATTTTCAGTAAGTTTTTGCCTAGGGTTGCACCAGCAGAAAGGTCACCAGAGCTGGGTTCTCCGTAGATAGGACACTCACATAATGCCAAAGTAGGTCAGGACTAACTTGAGGAGCATTAATGGATCAGTCACCTAAGTGAATTAAGACTCTTAAGCTCCCTTCTTTACTCTGTGGCAGGTTGAGGCATCCTTCAATTAAAGTTTGGTTAGGAGAAGGATTATCAAACATGTATAAGCTTTGAAACAGACCTGTCATGTATGAAGAGCAGCTGCTGATATTGATGCCCTACAGAGAGGCTCCCCTGGAGTTTGATTACAGCAGTCCAACACCCCGATTTATGAATTACACTCAAGAACAGTTTATCCCCCCATGCAGATGTGATCTAATCACATCAGTCCCCTCTGAGATTCCCAGTGCAGGTTTTAACGCTTTTGGACACATTAGATCATGGAGTCAGCTTGACAATTCTGCTTGAGGGGATTTGTCAAAGCCATTAGAGCGCAGACTGGATGCCTGCACTGACGGATGTGGTATCACCTGCCTGAGTCTGCACTGGCTAGCTGGAACCTCAGTGATAGAAGGGTCCTACTATACAGTGACCTAATTTAACAAAGGCAAACCTCAAACCAACAGCTTTACACAAAGCTTAATCCAAATCCTCAAGATTCAAAACATTTTTATTCATTCCTTTCTCATTCATTTTCAGCACTGTGTGATGTGTTAAATTTGGGAAAGCCAAAGAGAACAGACAGTACCCCCAGAAAGGCTGTACCCTCAGGATTTCCAAACCAATCAAAACCAGGAAAAATGGCAAAAGAGATACAAACCCCATCACAAAGCTGAACTGTGGGTCAAAAGTTACACAGAAGAAAAGATGTTCAAGGGTCTGTAGACAGTTTGGGCCTTCAGAAGCAAAGAAGGGACTTGGAAACACTCAGTTACCACTTTGAAAACCTGACAATACTTTGTCAGTCAAAGCATACTTTGAAACAGTAACACTGCCTAAAGCTCAAGGAGGTGAGACTTTCCATGCCCAACGGGAGTGTATTGGAAATAGTATCAAAGAGGAGCTGATCACTCAAAAGCTGGCCTCCAAAACCTTTCCAAACTCTAGTTCAGAAAAGCTTCACAGCGGCAACCTTGAGAGAAGGGGCTTCTACCAATTACTAGGATAAGGCTGGGAGCAGAATCACATTTTTCTATTCAGTTTGTTCTGTGGCACATGTTGGTCCAGCCCAGCAAGCAGGAAGATGAATGCGTTCTCCTGTGAGAGAAGAGCAGAGCCTGCATGCAGACAGGGCCTGCAAGTCCTTCCAGCTTAACCCTAAAAACAGAGAACGTAAGCTGTAAATTCCCATTTCCATTTGGTGTCCAGAGGCCACCAACCCTACAGGGGTATGAAACACCTGGTCTCTGTCATTTCTCCAGCTGCCCACGGCAGGGTGGTGAGGGCAGCTCTCAGAGCACATGGAGCTCAGGGCACAGCTCTTCCCAGGCACTTGAGGAAATGGGGCAGGATATTCTGAACTAACTGCACAGGAGAATAACACACACACGCACTTGTGCAACTCTAACCCACAAACTGCTGTCTCTAGCAGCAAACATATGGCAAAATCAGGAACAGAGCTGGGAACAAAACCACATTTTCAGCTCATATGCGTTTTCCAGGAGTCACAAATCACCCAGCTCCAGTTATCATGTCCAGCACTTAAGCAACAGTCGGCTTTTCACAGTTTATGTAATATTTATTATACAAGCATCTTTCCTCCATCTCTTAAGACAGCTTCAGAACAAAACCCAGTTTGTTCCTTGATTAGCACAGGGACTGTCTGCCTTTGGGACTCAGATGTGTTTCACAGGAAAGGGAATGTGAGCACTTGAGGAAGGTGGCTAATCGTTGTGACAGGTCTTTTATTTTGCCTTTCCCAGTAACTGAAGCCCAGACCCTCACATTTGTGTCTCACCTAGGTGGCTGCATATTCAGTGGAGCCAAATATCCCAACCCTTGCAAACAGGCCATGACTGCGACAACAGCCTCCCATCCACAGCAGTGCTGACCATGCTGGGACACACTCCCATTTCCCTACCGCCCACTGAGCTGCTAAAGGAACTCAGTACCTAGAGCTTTACAGCTCCCTCAGAGAAACCATCCCAGAAAGACTTATTTTGAGCCATCCCCTTGCTACATTTTTATTCCATTACAGCCCACTTGAAATATCCCCAGCCTGTTTTTACACTGATGATAATAAGCCTTTGCATTTGCGCTACCAACAAACATCCTGCCATCCCTCTGGGAGGCTGTGAGGGAGGGCACACAGTTAAGTAGCAGAATCCATACGGGAGTAAGGATGGGGATAGTGGATCTCCTGGTTCCTCTGCCTCACACATTCCTGAATCATCTGTTTTCCAAAAAAAATTTAAATCCTCTTCTTTAAAATTTTCTTGGGGAATGTGATCAGTACATTTTTAGCCTGGTTTTCTCTGGAAAGGGGGTTCATGTAACCACACACCGGTTGCCAACCCCTCTCCCAAGTAACCTTCAGATCTGCTAAGTGACTTTAGACAAATCTGAGAGGATTTAGAGCCTCAGGGATGGTCCTTACATTCCTGCACTTTTTGAAAACCAACAATTGAGTAGAGACCTTCAGGCTGTCATCTCCAGAGAGGGAGAACACTGTTTACACTCTGCCCAACAATACAAACCTGTTTACATGTGTATATACGTGTAACATTCAGACACAAATGTGTGTTTAGTGACAGACTGACTGGCACATGCACTGGGTCAGCTATTTCCTGCTTTTTTGTTCCCCTTTAAATCTAAAAACTATGCATCTTTCTATTTCAAATACAAGATTTTTTTTCCTGAAACTAGAATAAAATATACTTTCCTTTTTCACTACTATTTCACTAACTATTGTTCAGTTATTGATATTTTTATTTTATCTTATTTGATGAAAAGCTGCTTCCTTTCAAACTTTCCAGACCCAAAACCTGATGGCTTTGTCACCTCCACCACTGGGTGCAGTGTGGCAGCTAAGTGCCACTGGATATGGTGTGTGAAGTTGCTACAACAAATAGCTTCAAATCTGGTCTGGATCAGAGAAATAACCCTGAAGCAAAGAAAATTCAATTACTCCTTTCTAGTTTCAGGAAGATCAAATCATAAGGCATTTGAAGACAACATCTCTTCTGCTTGGATCCCTGGTATTAAGAAAAAACACAACAGGAGAGCACAAGGAGGCAGAGGCAGAACTGTTACTCTGGAATAAGACTTGGGAATAGTGATGCTTTTCCACAGAAAGTTACTGATGCTCAAATATGAGCAATGGATACCACAACGTGAACCCCATGAATGGACACCCATTACATGAGCAGGGCTGTGAGCAAATAAAGATGTGTGGATACTGATGGTCTTTACATTTCCCTTGTGTGCTCTTTCACCTTTCTGAGGAATAAAACAAACTGAATTTCCACAGAAACATCAATCCCTTTCTCTCTTCCAAGCAGCACAAAAAATGCTGTTAAAAAGGCAAGGTTTTGGGGGGTTTTTTTGCATGTGATAATGGATGTTTGTCCAAAAGAAGAGTATTGAGCCTGCCAAACTACTTTTGAAAGGGCACCATATCTGTTCCATGTTTGAACTTCTTTCCCATGGAAAGCAGAGTTTTAGGGAAGAGGAAGGGTGAACACCAGGATCTCTCATGATGCTTTGGACTGGAAGTGCAAGCAATGCACAAGCTAAAACCTGGAAAGAGCCTTCACAGTAACTTCCCCAGCCTCTGTTATACATGGTAATTGCCAGTGGAAATACCACAGCAAGTTATCTCTTCTGGGTTTTTAATCTCATTCAAACTCATGTTTTGTATCCAATGTTTCAAAGACAAGTTGATCATTCCTGTATAATGTGAAAAGCAATGATTTTTCTAAAGCTTGACTGGGACAACACTGGAAAACTACATGGCACTTCCTGAGGAACAACTCCATCAAACAGGACTAGGAGAGGTTCACATTCAGAAGAAAAGGCAGGCTTCTACCAAATGCTAAAGTACCCCAAGGACTGCCTCCAAAAGCCCCCCAAAATCAGCAGGAAGTGTTCCCCTGATTTTGATAATATTTTTTACTCAAAAAAACCCTTGTATTTGGACAAGACAAAGTAATGCACCAGCACTTGCCAACTAAAATGAATTACATTAAACTCAGACACCTTTGAGTTACTAGTTTAAGAAAGAAAACCAACAGTGCTGAACCTGTCAAAAAATTAAAACCCACAGAATGTCCCATTTCACAAGAAGACTTGTGAAGCTGTGCTGCAATTCCTTTCTCCCAGAGGTTAACAAGGAAAGGCAAGGGTGCCAGTTTTGCTGATCTGTACCTCTGCTGAGATAATCCCAGGTGCACCAACCTTCCCTCAGGACACAGAGTCGGATGTGTGGAGGACAACGATGGGCAAGCCTGACAACCTGTTAGGAGACACACCAGGTCTGCAGAGGAAACACTGGCTGCTGTTTATTTCATATTACTGCAGCCCAAAGCTGCTTTGTGCAACAAAGTTCCAAACCCTGTGAAAAACCAGTGAAAGTGAATCCAGCAGCAAACTGGGTGGCAATCCAGGCACAGGAGTTTGGAAAAGAGAATACAGTAGTGTAAGAGAATTTCCACGGATTTCCATGAATTTCCTTGGACTAGCTGTCTGAAGCTGTCATTCCTTTAGTTTCCCCTGAATGCAAGATATGGCAGTAAGACCTTGGAATATGCTTGGGATTAGCTCACTGTGCTTAACGAGATGGGCAAAAACTCACAGCACCACAGGTGACATCTGTGGGCTGACAGCAGCTTTACACAGGGTTCAACACTGGCTTGTCCAGTGGGGCTGTTAGGGACAGTCAGGGAGCTAATCAGGAATAAATAAATCAGTTTTTAATAACAGCCTTGGTGCAGACTGTGCAAAACTACACCTATTCTTACACTAACCACCCTATTTTCTAGCTTGATGCTCGGTCTGGGCCTAGAGAAGAAACTTTAAAGAGCATATATAAATGGGCATGTTTAGATGTCTGGCACACCTTTAAAAGTAAGTCATCCTACAGATCTTTCTTAAAAACCTGTGTGGTAAAAATTCACTCTTTTCAGCATTTGAAGTCTGTTAAAAGTATTTTTCTAATCTTTTGATGCAGTCCTTAGGTTCCACCTAGTGGCTTTCAACAGTCATGAACAGCAGACTAGACAGGCATTTTATTGCCTGAATGCTTAATTCTCACATCCGTGTGGGTCTAGCTGCAGAAAGAATCATAGAGTCTTCTGTGGGTGTGGTTCTACAGTTTTGACCTAATCAATCCTTGGAAAAATCATTGCTCTTTATATTCCACAGAAATGATCCACTTGTCTTTGAAACATTGGATACAAAACACGAGCTAGAACGAGATTTTAAAAATCAGAAGAAACAACCTGCTGTGATATTTGCACTAAATTACATTTATAACAGAGGCTGGGGAAGTTGCTGTGAAGGCTGCATCGACTCCTTCCACAGCCAGCTGAGGAACAGGCACTTCTAGACCACGACTCAGACAACTTTTTGTAAAGGTTTACCTTCAGGTAAGATGAATTACATCCCAGAAGTGCTTCATCTCCTCATTTCCATTACAAAGAGAAGTCAAGGAGCTTACTGATAGCGTGGTACCACCACTACCACACCTCCTGAATCCCACCCAGGCTGTCTGACTAAGAAACACTCTGAGACACAGACCTTGAAGGGCAGCCCACCTTGCAGGGAGCTCTCAGCAGGCAGCAAAAGGCATCTGGAAGCAGAACAATCACAACAGTTACAGATTTGCACCTAAGTATAAAAGCCCAATAGTGGCAGGTAGCCATGTTATCACAGAAAACTTATTTCAACGCTGTTCTGCTCTCAGAACACATCTTACCCGGCTGCTCAGCTGTGTTAGGCTGATGAAGGTAGGCTTGTCTTATAGCATGAAATGTGTAAGACAGTTCTGCTCCTGCTACTTTCAAGGTTATAAAACAATCTATGCTTATACTTCACTTCCCTGAGGTATTAGCAGAACACTCACTGTAGACATTTTAGCCCTCTTTGGAAGAGCTGTAGTCCCTCTAAAAAGTCACTATCTTCAAAGGAAAGGGAAAAAAAATCGAAAGAAATGTGAAACTTCATGAATTTATCAGCTGCCACATTAGAGGTCAAAAGGAGATATTTCAAAGTAAGTTTGGTGTCTTACATAAACAACAAGACAGAGTTCACCAGAACTGATCTAGTTTGTCCACAGAGATCATATCCATTTAAAGAGAAGGTGAAATAAAAATTTAAAAAAAAAAAAAAAAAAGAGGAAGTTGACCTACTTCATGATTTGTGGAGTGTGGGACGGATGAAAGGTCTTTCGCTCCTTAATGCAGCTTTTTCTGCCTATTTTCATTTCAAGGAGCTTTACTTTTGGTCACACACTGCTTGAGGCTTGCACCCAGCAAATCATGTCTGCTTTTCTAGACCATGACTGGCGTACAGCAGAGCTGCTCGGATTTATTACTCCACAGTGGTGTCTCTCTGCTTCCTCTGCACAACTCCTCACCTTCACCTAAGCTGTCATGGAGCATGAGACAGACCGGTTCCTTTTTGCAAAGGAAAGGAGAAAATCCGCAAACGCCTTCAAGCTTCCTTGCTCAGGAAAATCAAGAAAATAAAAAAATCAAGAAATGAAGGCTCCACACTGCCAGTCTTGCTGTTGGGTTCATACCCCAGTCAAAGGAGACGTGTGGTTTATCAGTGAGAGTTTAACCAGTTTTTGTGCAACAGTGATTTCACAAAAGCTGAGGAGAATGACAACACTGAGCTACCGTCTACCTAAAGTGACTCTCTCCCCACTCCGCACAGAAGCAGGTGTTGTGCAGCCTTACCTCCCAAAACCTTGACTTCTCAGGCAGCGGCTGCTCCCTCCCTCCCAGCGTGGGGGATGCCCAGGAGAACCGGGGATCACTCCTGGGAGCAATCCTCTCCTCTCCAAGGCACTCGCACCCTCACCCGCGGCAGGTGCGCCCGCCCCTCATAAAGACGGGAAGGGTCCCCCCGTCACCCCCAGGCGACGCCGCGGGGCTGGGCCGGGAGCTGGATCCCCTCCTCCGCCAAGGGCAGCTTTTCCCGTGGAGGACCCCGAGGGGCCCAGCTCAACCCCGGCGGTGCCGCAGCCACAGGCGGCTTCAGGGGCTGTCCCGGGCCCGCCCGCGGCGCTGAGGCGGGCACAGCCCGGGCGGAGCGCGGGGACCCCACGGCAGCGCCGGGGAGGCCGCCCCGCGCAGGGACAGTAGCTGTCGGCAGGGCGGGAACTGATAGGTGGCTCCATAGCTCAGTGGTTAGAGCACTGGTCTTGTAAACCAGGGGTCGCGAGTTCGATCCTCGCTGGGGCCTGCCGAGCTTTTCCTGTTTTTTTTTTTAATTATTACTGTTTCTCCCCTGACCGAGCCGGGGGTTCCGGGACGAGCGGGCGGCGGGGGTCGCTGCCTTTCGCATGCCGGCCCGGTGCCTCCAGAGGGCGGCGGTGGGAGGCGAATGGAACGTCGGAGCTGCAAACCGACGCCGTGGGCTCGGTGCCTCCGGGGCAGGAGCGCAAGGGAGGTCCCGGCTCAGCTTCCCAAAGAAATCGTTTCCCTGGATCAGAACATCGGGGCTTGTTACGGCGCCGCTTCCACCGCGTGGGATCTGGAGTGGCAGGATGGTTCCAGCCCGTGGCTCAGCTCTGACGCCGGGTTTGGGGGGGTTGCTTCGCTTCTGGTGCTTTGATTGTGTTGGTGTTTCAGATTTGCTGGGATATTTTCAGCCCTTACTGTACCCTGTGGAAGCTGCACGTGATCTGTACCTTGAAAAAATATTCATAGAATAAACTGAGCTGGAAGGAACTTTTAAGATGATCCAGTTCCAACCCCATGCTGTGGGCAGCGACGCCTTCCACTAGACCAGGTTGCTCAAAGCTCCATCCCAACCTGGCTTTGAACACTTCAAGGGTGGGACATCCACAACTTCTCTGGGCAACCTGTGCCAGTGCCTCGCTGCCCTCACAGTGAAGAATTTCTTTCTAATATTTAATCTAAACCTCCCCTCTGTCAGTTTGAAGCCATTCCCCCTTGTCCTGTCACTACCTGCCCCTGTAAAAAGTCCATCTCCAGCTTTCTTGTGGGCCTCCTTCAGGGACTAGAAGGCTGCTATAAGATTCCCCTGGAGCCTTCTCTTTTCCAGGCTGAACAACCCCTGTTCTCTCATAGGAGATGTGCTTTAGCCCTGTGAGCATCTTAGTGGTCCTCCTTCAAAAACTAAAAACTAATTTCATTGTCTGAAAGACTACTCCTGAAACACACTTTTCCCTGCATTTCAACTAAAGGACAAAAAAAAAAGAAAATAAAAAAGTAGGGTGGGGTAACTGACTTGTCTATTCCATATTCTTCAATAGAAGATTAAAGTGCTGAAATTTAGAGGCATTTGGATTTATTAGACAGTCATGCACAGCTAAATCTTAACAGAGAATATCCATCACAGGCTCTCATAACCACTTATGTCAGAAAAGGACATCACAGCAGGACTTGGAAGCTGGTGCTGTTAAAGTTTAATATGTTTAATAGAACATATGTATCGACTGCTAACACTGCCATTGATAAGGGCACACCTGGGAGCACTCCATAGCAAGTCAGCCAAAATCTCATTTATTTGGTCACTATTCAACACTTTTCCTTCACCATTTTATAGGCTACTTGCTTTTTCTGGGACATCACTGAGCTTCATAAGCTGCTTCTTCCTCCTCTTCTCCACTAGTGCTGCTTTCTTTGGAAGAACCTCCTTGGTTCTGGCTAGGTGGGAGCTATTCTTTTTTGGCAAAGGTGGTGCTGATGCAGTTCTGGAGTTGTGTCCAATCTTCTTTCCCTTGGGAGGTTTAGCCTCAGCTTTGATTCTCTGTCTCTCTTTACCAGGTGGAGATATTTTTGCTGTTGATGCTTTTACTTTGGTGGATGGGGTCTTTTTTGCTTTCTTAGAGGAAACTCTTGCAGTGGCTGCAGTGAGGGTAGAAGATTTTTTTGGAGGCATGGTTGTTGAAGGTTTGTTTAGCAGCTCAAGGACAGTCTCTGAGGAAAGTAATTAACAGGGTTCAGCATTCCTGCTTTGAGGCAAAAGGCTAATTCAGAGATATGACTGATAGAAACACTATATTGAAGCTATAGTTAAGAAAAACAGCTGAAATTATGAAAGAAGAAATGCAGAGTATACACCACTCTTCTTCCATCAAAAGACCCTTGTTTTTCTTGGAAATAAAGTTATTGATTTTAGAAATTATGAATGTCTATTTAAGGAAAATTTCTTCCAGACAGAATGAGATAAATCCTTGCACACTTCTCTAGCAGACTTAACAATATGAATTGTTCATGATACAGTAATATCTGGAAATCCCAGACAAGATAATATCAACTTGCTAAATGCCGGGTTCCACTCAAGATGTAACTCCTGACAGGACTTTAAGACAGAACACAGCTTGGAAAAAGGAAGATTGACTCCACCCAGATGTACAGAGAAGGGGTTATTTGATTCAAGGAACTTGTCTTAGAGCCAGGATACAGGCCCTCAGAATTTCCCAGACTTCATCCATTGTCTGAATCAGAGTCATCGGTTCCCTTTTGATGCCCATTTACACTATAACTTAGCAAAACTTAGGAAAAAAACAAAATCAGGGACTGGGGTTAAGCAAAGTCATCAAGTAGACAGCAGAAGCACACATTAAATGTGATAACCAAGCTTCAGGGTTGCTTCTGCTCAGTGCTTAGTTGTTAAGACTGCTGAAGGTTTCAATCACACGCCTGTAAGTTTATGTATATGTTTTGCTTCGCATTAAAATCAAACCCTGACAACTTACTTGCACGTGGAACAAATGGTATCCACTTGCTCTTTGTTTTCACTGGAACAGTATTTACACTTCCCTGGTGGAGCTCTCCTTGGAAAACAGATGCAGACATCTGAGAAATTGTTAGGGAAGTTTATTTGTTCCATAGGCATAAACCAATTCCCTGTTGTCATTTGCCTCTGGTGGAAGAGGCATGAAAGCACTTTAGGCACCTGGAGTGCAGCATAGGTGGAATTCAAGAGGCTGACAGAGGGCTGGCAAACCATAAAATCCCTGTCCCAACAGCAGCTGGTGAATGTGACCTTCACTGGGATTTTCTTTGGATACAACAGTGCTGCAGCAAGAGGGGTGATAAAGGAAAGGAGCAGGCATAGAGGGAGGGAGCCACAACTGCAAAGAAATGTGTCTGTGTTCCTCTCCTGCTGTTCCCTGACAACTTCCCATTGTACAAAGGCACCGAAACAAAAACCAACCAACCACATTTCCCCTGAGGTAAAGATGTTGCACGTTAAGTGACAGGAGGAGATGTACAAAGAGGCACAACACACCTGTGTTCTTTTACCCACAAGGGAACTGCTGTAGGACAAGTAAGAACAGGTCCTTCCAATTTGGCGTGCTTGACAGCACCAAGCAAAGCAAAGCATGACCTAGGGCATCATATTTTCTTGTGATTGGCATTCTCCTTCAGACAGTGGCAAGAGCCAAGTCCTTCCTCTACACCATTTCAATTTTTTAAAAAAGTTTACTAAAGCAGGGCTGCAGACATTGCTTGTGGGGATTTCGGGTGGGTTGTGGGGGTTCTTTTCCCTCCATCTCTCTCCTCTCTGATTTTAAAATTACAGTCTAACTCGCTTTCTCTCTGCTCAGGACAGAAGGAATTTGGTGCCACCCTGCTGTCTCCCAGAGTACTGCTGGAGAGGCAAGCCGAAGTGGGGACAAACGGCACTGCTGCCACCAGCTTTCCTGGCAGATTCCTCGGGAAGTTTGAGTTGCCATGAGGCACATGACAGTGACCCTGGCAATGTTTTGGAAGCAGGAGTTTGCGTGGCTTGCTGTCCGTGCCAGAGCACTTCCTGCCGTGCGGGCAGGAGGCAGGGAACGCTGGATTCACTGCCTGGGACTGTGCCCAGCAGAGAAGCCAGCTATCCCCAGGAAAAACCCAACAAACAGCGGTAAAATGCAAAGGAGAAAGGTTCGTGGGCAGACCAGAGCCACCGCAGGAGCTGGAGGTGTCAGGACTGTGCTGCAGAGCCTGCTCAGGCTCCGAGGAGCTGGGCACAGCCTGGGCACACCCGCAGAGTGCAAACAGACCGGGGCAGAGCTGACACAGCCCCATCCGGGCTATGGCAAACACGGGGAACTGGAAAATGCAGGAAAACATTCCTAAGAGCCAAGGGAGTAAGCGCCTGCTCCTGCTCTGGAAGTGATGGACACAAAGCTTCAAAAGCCCAGGGTCTCCATGGCACATTAAGGAGTGGCATAGAGACAACAAAGGTTTATTTGTTTTGATAAATAGACTGCTCAAGCTCTTGGTGTTTATACAAGCTCACAAATATATTTATTTATTTTTAGTTGAAAATATTACATTTTGGTCAGCCACAGTTAGTACACTTCCCGGCAGATGACAAGCTGCTAAAGGCAGAAATCTCCTCGAGCAGTAAAAGATTCAAGTTCTGTTCCCATCATCTTGGTACAGAGCTTGAATTAACTACCTAGCTTTGGATCTAACTTCTTAAGAAAACTTGTTTTCTTCATTTTGCCAGTGTCCAAGGTCTCCACAACAGCACAAACACATTTGTCTTTACAGAGTGATTACACATCTACTTTACAGAGTGATTTGAAACTCATTTAATGTTTTTTAGCAAAATCCAAAAACTAGGGAGGCAAAACAATTACATAAGTGTGCTTATTTCTGTAAAAACAGACTTTAGCAGGGATAACTGCTTAATGGAGAAAAACATTTTGCTTGGAAAAACTCAGGTTCAGGCTCCAGTTATTATTTGAGCACTGCATAAACCACCAGGTTTCTCTAATCTTTGAGAAGAAAACTGTGCAGTGCCATTTATTTTTTCATTTATTTTAAAGTGCATCATAGATATTTGATGTAATGACCCTAAAAGATATGGACTGTCATTTTTAGAACATTGCTTTGCTGTAATTCAGATATGCAACCAAGGAAACTTTCTTATAATCCTTAACTCTCCCAGATACTCAGGGAATTTGAATTCTATTTCCTATTTCTCTATGCACAGATATGATGAGTGAAGAACAAATTCGTTCAAACTGGTTAAAGTTGCACCAGAGGTACAGTGTGTAAACAAAACCAAAGGACTGGATGCAGATGTCAGTGATATTGTGTATCAGTAGTACTTGGCATTCTTTTACTGTGATAGCTGGAGAGTGTGTGGTGATAACAGAAGAATTTGGATGGAAATCCATCTTTAATTACAAACCTTGCCGATTCATGAGTTTGTAGAGAGATCCATGTGGTGCATAGGCACTGGGATAAGAAGCAGACCTAAAATACAGTTCACCTAAATGGAAGTGAAAAAAGAAAAATGGTCTTTGATTCAAGTGCCCAAGCTGGATCCCAGCTCTCCATTTCCCTCATTCCTGGCTTTTCAGTAATTCACATGGTCAGAAAAGGAAACCCTTTCAGTTACCCCCTCAGCCACACCTTGTGTCCAAGAAATGTCTTCGTTCTCAGCCTGCCCTGTGCAGGTGGTCTCCCAGAAACACCAAATGACCTCCTGGCTGCAGCAGCATTCCACACAGAACCATCTGCTCTCATTCAGGCAGAGAGCCTGAGCAGCACCTTCATTACCTCACCTCCGTGGCTCTCGAAAAGGTTGCTTTCTTCTGTATAAATACATTTTTTTTAAAATTTATTTGTACCAAAGAAGCAGCCAGAAACTACAAATAGAGGGGAAGACCACACAAGAAATATATTTTCCGTTTCATAGACATACCAAAAAGGAAAAAATTCAGCAAGAGCTACATTGGCTAAACTGTGGGAGACAGAAGCTTCCCATTTCTGTCTCCTAGCTGTGGAAGACAAATGCTCCTTGTGCCTTTCCTTCATCACCCACTAGAACAATATCCAGGGAAAAGGGAAATCAGAGTATCTTGCAAGAGGCAAAGTTGTTGTTGTCTTTCAAACTATGTAACACCATGTTGGTTTCTAAAAAGCCACCAGGAGAAGGGACATTTAACATTCACTCACTCCACATGTTGTTAGAGCGGTTAAAAATTGTACACATTTCACAGCAAAGCCTGCATCTCCTTGCAGCTCTGACAGAATATGCTAGGCAGAAAATCTAGGATCTTTTCTTGGCAAACAAATCTCTCTTCTGCTGAACAGTGAAGCACTAAAGCACACCTGTGCTCCAAAAACTTGCAGCTGCTTTTTGTATTACATAGCTATGTCAGGAGGCTGTAGAAAAGTGAACAGTGTTCATTGGCACTTCCCCCTTGGTGAGAGACCTCGTCCTTGTGACGTTAGTAGTGTCCCACGTGCTGAGGCCTTTACATTAAATTTTGAAATGAGTGGCTTTCCTGATCCCCAAATAAAGTCCTGCTCTATGATCCACAATGTGAGGTGCTGTTGTTGTGAGTAAGACTGAGGAATTTATGCCAGGGAAGCAGGAGAAATTCAGAGAAGCTCTAAGAACTCAAGTGAGGATGAGGTGGTACAATGAAAAAGTGAACTGCATTGATATGGTCTTTTGATTAGTGAAAGAGCACAAAAAACAAAAGGAATGTTTCACATGAGGTTCTGTCTCCTGAGCTCCCCATCAACCTGATCTGCAACAGCCTCACAGGGCAGGAGACCTCCCTGAGCCACAGACCAACCCCACCTGCCATGCTGAGCCAGCCGCAAACCTCTCTGCACTGCCTGCTCTCCAGGCACACCTCAGGAGCCACAAATTTTTCCACATTTTCCCTACAGCAGAGAACAGACTGTACAGCTTCCACTGAAGGTGTGGCCAGCACGATACCCACCTGCTTCATCTTTAGCAAATGAGATGAATTTGCTGTAGGAACTGATCATTCCAGGGAAAGCACAACCTGTTGTGCTGCCAATGCAGATATCCTGCTTCTTCCACTTGTCTTCTCATCTCCCTGTAAAGCCATAAGTCAACTAGATAAAAAATAAAACCCTGTGTCTTATGTCTCCATCATAAAAATTAATTCCTGTCAAAATCACGCATTACTGAAACAAAAAAAAAAAAAAAGCAGTCAGTGAAGATTGTGATTATTGGCTGGATTTTGAAGAAACAGACCTGAACAAAAGCAAACTTATCCTAAGGATTCTGCAATGAAGGAAGTTTAGATTACAACAAAAATGTCATTGTAATAGTCAAACACAGAATTTAGTCTATATGCAAGTTTCTCGTTTACTCCAGCCCAAAAGGTTTTAGGATGCTCCAATATACTTATTTGCCCAGACAAGGCAAATGTGGTTACAGAATGGGAGCTGCAGAGGAAACAATCAGTATCACCCACTCATGAAATCACCAAAAATATAAAGGCCATTCAAGTAGGGTGATTCACACCCCCTGTAGACAAAGCTTCCAGTAACTGACTCGCCCACACCGCAGCCATATGCAAATATTGGCAGAATGTCATCTGTCAAACACACAGAAATACAAAGTGAGAAAATTTACTTTCAAAGAGCATCAAAAAGCAGTTGCTCAAAGACACTGACAGGTACAAAAATTAGTAGAAGGACCAATACAGTTTAACAAAGTGCTCAGCAAAATTTCAATGGTAATTCAGCAGTCTACTCTGGGAAGGGACAGAACAGACCCAGGGTCTTTAAGGATCTCTCTGTGTGGCTGCTCATCAAGTCTTAGTCGTGATGAGCTTCCATAAAACCAAGATTCTCTGCATCAAGAAGCAATGCAGGAAGGCATCAGCCTGCAGCAAGTGTTATCTTACTTATTTGTGACTGTATCAATCATTTTAGCAGGGATCATCTTTACCAATGCCAGTATTTTTAGAGAAGTGAAAAAGATCAAAATTGCAAGTGAGCTCAACATCTTCATGGGTTCACTGACACAACACAGAATGTGCTCTCACCATTTCATGTCATGAGACTTGTAAAATAAAGACTCTGCCTCTGGCCATGTTAAAATTGAATTCTCCCTTTCTCATATTGAATTATCAGATTCTACAGAATTTTATTCTTGTCCTCACCTTTTTTCCCTGCATTAATGTCAATAATGCATACACTGCACTTGTCTGTTCATCCAGATGTTCCAGGAACATCTGTATGACCTTGAGACCAGGTGTCTTCACCCAACAGCTTAAGGAACACTATTATAATACTCAGATCTTCTTCCATGCTTTGCCAAGAGCTTTACAAAGACCACCAATTTCTGTTTTTTAAAGGCAGCAAGTGAGTTTTTTCCATCACACCCACAGTCAGACCCAGAGCACAGCTTTTGGGCATTCTGCTGCAGCACTTTGCTGGCTGGGACACACTGCATCTGCACAGGGCTTGTTTCAGGGTCTCAGAATCAGCCAGGTTCTCTGTCCTTAGCCACAGTCATGGCTCAGAGCTTCTGAAGAAAACACAGTATCACTTTCTACTTAAATCAAATCCATTGCCTTCCTGGTTTCACTGGGAACACTGTCCACAAAAGACACAGGCTTTGAATTTAAACACCTTGTCTGGTGCAGTGTGTGGCAGGGAATTCCCTGGATAAGTAGAGCATCATTTCATACCAACACAGCAGGGCTGGGGAGAAGGGATTTCTGCTCTTAAGAAGCAAACAAACTCCATTTAATATACAACACTGGATTATTTACCTTCATTGGAAAAACAGTGTTATAATCCACTAAATATACACATATAATAATCTTCTTCTCCTTACCTGTGGCGGAATTGTGGCAAAGCTTTGTGTCAGAGCATTCAAACCCCTCCTTTGCTCTCCAGCTGTAGTTCCCTCCTTTAAAAATGAGGTCAATTTCCTCAAACTTGTTCTGCCCGACATCCCCACAGAATATCCTCCCTCTTCCCTTTTATGTAACAGGCTCCCCTCTGTCCACTGCATAGCCCCACATATTCCTGACCTTGTAGGCATAAACCTCCAGGCAAGCTTTGGGATCAGACATGAAGGGATTATCAGGAGGGATGTGGGAAGGCTTTTCATCAGGGCTTCTTCCATCCACATCAATCCTCAACACTTTCCCCTACAAAGTGCTCCTAAAGAGAAGGCAGAAAAAGAAACCACAGCATGAGAACCATCTGAAAACACAAAAATTCATTTCTTCTCCTTGTCTCCATTTCCAAATGAAAAGTTACCTGTCTAAAAGAAAAAAAAAAAACATGGCTGGTATGTTCTGCAACCCACTTAAGCCAGAAAACTCTCTTTTCTCTGAACAACTTGGCTTTCAACATGTCAAATCTTCATTTTTGAAATACTGCTTTGGACAGACTTGCAGATGCATGAGCATTTTTAGAAAGCACTTTTACTCTTTTCTTCCACATTTTCTCCTTTCCAAACCTCGTGTCTGGGTGAACAAGCTAAAGCTTTCACATGCCCTCCTACTTACTCGTTCTGAGCATTCCCAAATTTTCCAAAGGGGTCTCCAGCTTTCCCTTCATCCGCTGTGAATATATACAAAGGGCCATGTACACAAAAGAGCAGCTGCCCATCATTGTGACTTGCAGCTGGCTCCTCAAGCTTCAGGAGATTCCTTTAAAAGAATTTAAAAAAAAAAAAAAATTAACTAGCTTTTTTCTTTGCAGGGACAGGGCAGGTGCACACATGACAGATAAAATAAGTGTATAGTACTGTAGTGAAACATCCTCTTCTACAGTACAAACCTCTTAGGGGAGATGTTAATGCCATAATAGATTTAAGGCTGTTACTGCTCTTTAGAAGACAAGAGTACAAGATGGAGAGAGAAGACAACCTTATTCCTGAGTCTTTTCAATCCATTTTGTTTTTCTGTGTGATCTTGAGCCAACCTGACTCTGGTGATTTCATAGCAGGCCAGTCACACACCTGAACCAGGGTGACTGGGAATGTGCAGGTTCTGTCAGAGGAAAGAATCATGGGATCATAGACTGGCTTGGGTTGGAAAGGACCATACTGTTCCAACCCTCCTGCCGTGGGCAGGGACACCTTCCACTAGACCAGGTTGCTCAGAGCCTTGAACACTTCCAGGGATGGGGCATCCACAGCTTCTCTGGGCAACCTGTGCCAGTTCCTCACCACCCTCTTCATGATATCTAATCTAAACCTTTCCGTCTTGTACTGTCACTACACTCCCTTGTAAATGGTCTCTGTCCATCTTTCTTGTAGGCTCCCTTCAGGTTCTGAAAGGCTGCAGTTAGGTCAACCCAAAGCCTCCTCTTTCTGCCTGTCCTCACAGGAGAGGTACTCCACCCCTCTGATCATCTTGCTGGCCTCCTCTGGACTCCAACAGATGTATCCTGTGCTGGGGACCCCAGAGCTGGATGCAGCACTGCATGTGGGACCTCCTGAAAGTGGAGCCGAGGGGCAGAATCCCTTCTCTTGACCTGCTGGCCACAATTCTTTGGATACAGCCCAGGACGTTTGGCTTTCTCAGCTGCAAGCTCACATTGCTGACTCATGTCCAGCCTCTCACCCACCAGCACCCCTAAGTCTCTCTTGGCAGGGCTGCTCTCAGTCCACAGCCTGTGTTGATATTGGGGGTTGGACAAGGACAGAGAAAAATGATTTCCCATCGCAGCATACAGTAGCATTCAACATCAACTTTACCTTTCAGAGCTTGGATCAGCTTTGTTGGCATCAGATGCCAAAACCTTCAATTCAGTGATCCTGATCTTTTCCACTCGGTTCTTAGCCATGTATGAGTAATAGATATAAAACTTCCCGTTGTCCTTGTGCTTGGGGTGGAAAGCCATCCCCAGGAAGCCCCTCTCATCCCCCAGCCACAGGGTAGCCAGCACTGTGCTCCGAATATCCAGGAATGGCTCCTCCAGTCAGCTGCCATTGGGTAGGTAGACCCAGACCAGGCCAGCTGCTTGGCTACAAAGGTGTGGTGGGTCCTGTCAGTGGTGTGGGCCATCAGCACCAGGTTCCTCAGGCCACTGGCAACCTCAGCCAGGCACAGCTGGACACAGCCCCCAGGCTCCTCCAGCACCAAGCCCAGGCTGCAGCTCAGGGCTGAGTTCTGCAGCACCTGGGGAAAGCAGCAATCCTTGTCCTGGAGCTGCAGCAGGTGGCAGAAGTGGCTCCTGTTTGCCTTGCAGCACTCCTGGATGTGCTTGTCACTGGTCAGCAGGTGGGTGGTAGAGTAGCAGTTAAGGTGAAACTTGGAGCAGTAGTCAAAGCCCTGAGAGGCTTCTTAGAGGGGTCCGTGGGTTTTCTGCATCATAGAGATGTGCAGCATATGGAGAACATTCCTAGGAAGTAAAAGAAACTAAAGATTTCCTAAAGATGAGGCTGTGGACACTCATCCAGGAGAAGCCAAGACACCTTAAGGGGAGCAAACTGGTTAACAAAATGAAAAATTAGCAATGCAGACAACATGAAGAGTCACCTAGGAAATGGAGCAGTAGAAAGTCACTCAGAATATGGCCAAAATTGTCTTAGAGATCAGTAGAAGTTTCCTTTATCAAAGCATGGTCAGCTAGACATAAATTCTTCCCAACAGAAGTACAAGTGTAGAGGCTGTGGATTCTCCACTCGGTAAGGTGAGACTGAGCAGTCCTGGGGAGAGATGATCAGAGCAGGAAAACAATCTGACAGAGCTCTGGAAATATCACAAGTGACATTGAGAAGCTGGATGGGGTTTACTTTCCCCCAGAAGAAAAATGAGGGAGTATCAGAGGAAGGCATTAGGAGCCAGGTTAAAAAAAGCCGGTGAAATGCTGCCAGAAGAAACTGTAGGTGCCAAAGATGTACATTGATTATATATACAGGCAAAATTAATCTGATACATGCACAGTATTACTGAAGCAGACTGTAGGTGAGATTCAAAGAAGAAAATACCATCTCATGCAATTCCTGTAGATATCATTGACTCAATCTGTGATCATCAGGAAAAAAAATGATCAGGCAACATTTTCAAGTCTTACAGATCTAAAATTATGTTCCTTCAAATACCTTTAAGTGTTTAGCTATGTAAAATGTAGGGTAAATTTTGAAAATTAAGCATTGTGTTTGTACCTAAATTTAAACTCCTCGTCTTGCGAACATTCTGGGCCAGAACTTCTGTAAAATGTTTCCATTAAAACCCCACCTCTATTTTAATCAGCACAAAGTTGCAGAAGTTAAAGCAGAAGAGGCTACATTCTACAAAAATATTATTTTACTGGTTTTCATGCCAGCAGCCCAAAACAATCTATCCAGATCTTTCACTTGGCACAGATGGAAGAGGGTAACTACATGCACAGTCCAGGAAAGAACTACTACATTAGTAACTTTTCTGCCTCATTAAACAATTTGCTTCATTAAACAAAATTAATTTTAAAATCTGGGCAGTTATACAAGTGTTGAAAATTTTTTTGGTGCAAGTAGCAGCCTTTCCAGGATATTTAATATGAAGACTACAGACCCTGATTCCAAACTTCACCAGCAAGTTGTTCTCTTTGCTCACAGCAACACCCACGGGCTTTTGGCCACACTAAGAAGAGGTATGACTTGTAAGGAGTAAAATCCTTGCAACTTTTGGATGGTGTAGGAGGTTTCTCACTTCTCATTGCTGCCATTTGGTTATCAGAAAGCAGCACAGAATGACCTGGTTTCTGTTGCTTCCACAGCATATCTGTAAGGAACCTCTCCCTCTTCCCAAATCAAAAGCCTCCAGCCTTGTGTCATAGGTTTTGTAAAGAGCATATTATTCTCTTCCATCTGGGTGGAGCAGAATTGCTTATCTTTGCTCAAATGGGTCAGTGTCACTTATCAGATGGTGGAGTGCTACTTATCTCTCTTCATTGTTTCACTACTTCCATGGAAATATCTTCTGCTAATGGATCATTAAGAGCTCATCAATGACATAACACATTACACTGCACTATTGTAAGCTGCTCCACACAGGGAGGAGGAGCCAAACCATCTTAACCTACATAAAAAGCAGCCACAGTCCCACTAGGTATTCCAGTTTTTTCCACTGGATCCCTGGAGGAAGACCAGACCCATCTCACCATTACTGGACCCTTTTTCTTCAACGAGACCATCTCTACTCTAACAGAACCACATCTGCCACTCCAGGAGGGCTTACTTTGGACTGCTTCCAACACCCGGACCAACAGGGTGTCAGGTTGTATTTCTGACTCTCTCAGGGTTTTCTAAGATTTCTTGTTTGTTTGTTTACTTATTCTTCTGTACTACAACATCTGTGTTTTTATATCCCTAGTAAAGAACTGCTATCCCTATTCCCAAAATCTTTGCCTGACAGCCTTTTAATTGCAAATTTATGATAATTTGGAAAAGGGGGGGAGGGGTTTACATTTTAAGAGAGACTCCAACCCTCCCTGGCAGATACCTGTCTATCTAAACCAAGACACCTTGCAAAAGGGAGCCAAGTCCCCCAGGCCTGTCCTTGCAGTCTGACCCCAGTCCCAGCTGGCAGAACCAAACCATTCTTCCCATGTTTAAGGTCTTCCCAGAATGAGGAAAGGCACCACTAGGCCCTGAGTGCCATCCCCAAAAGTCAAAGCTTCAGATGAGTGTCCTTCTCTTTTTGTTCTCTCAGTCCTCTTCTGAAGTGATTACTTCATTAATACCTTTGAAAATATTTTTAATTTCCCTCAAATAAGTGTGAACAGAGTCCAGCTCCTGGATCAGCAACCTGAGACGGTAAAAAGAGAGAACCAACTTCCTCTGAAACAAGGCATATTCTCAGTCCCTCTCAGCTTCCTCAGCTCTCTTCTGCAGCAGAAAGGTCTCCTACAGTTCACCCTCCTAAAAGTGGAGCAGCATCTCTGGGCAGCTGCCACGCTTTTCCAGCCATGGGACTTCCCACACAGCATTTCTCTGGCAAAACAACACCTGCAGCACATGGACCCAGCAAGGCACACGAGAGGCCGTTCCTCAGGGTCTACAAAAACTCCCAGGATTAGGTGGCCTTGCAGTCACTGTTGGTTGTCTGCACTCAAGCATGCAGGAAAATTAATCTCATCACTTTACAAAACCAACAAACCAGAAATTGCTAAGATCACATTGGTACTTCTGTTTTGTTACTTTCTCTTAAGAGTGTGCATTCAGCAATCAAATCAGGCCTCAGATTAAAACTGATTTTAAAAGTCTGGTGCTCTCCCTGTACTTGCTCCCTGCACTATGGCTTTCAATCAGCTTGAACAAGGCTTAATTGGCCTGTTTGATTTTTTTTTTAAGCCCCTCCTGTAGCAGTTTTCTGAATAGGGAAGCATCCTGTCAGCCACCAGCCAAACATGCACTAGCACACGTAGCAAGGTTTGCATCTGGGGAAATTTTCTAGGCATGCAACTTGCACTATACCTCTTTAAGAGTATCACAGCTTTCAGAGCTTCATACTCAGTTTTAAAGTTAAATCGTAGAATAATTCAGCTGAGGATCAGACTCTAAACCTCTAAGTGCTTAGAACAAGTATAGGTAGCTAAAATAGACCCAGATCCTGCCAGATGCAGACTGACCTCTACCAGCAGGGACGAATTGCTTTACATGCCTCTTCTAACCTGTTTGGGGTTTTTTTGAGTTTTTGAGAGAAATATATCTGGTTTAGAGTGCCAGCAGGAAATCCATGATCCAGAACACATCCCTATTTAATCCTCTGACCATTAAGGAACACAGAGCTGCACTGCCAGGGTAAGGTGAATTCCATGGTCTCCTCCTTGGGCTCTGCAGGGCCACTGAAACTTCTGCAGTTGCCAATTCCAGCTTCCTCTGGGTAATGCTCAGCAACCCCCTCATTACCACACCAGGAAGGTTGTCTGGCTTTTACTGGGTTTTGGCACTGAAGGAACACCTGACTGAGTGAGCTGCTCTGCTACCACACACATGGCTACTGCTCTGATATCCCCCAAAAAAGTGAAATAATGCTGTCTTTGCTAAATCACAGCAGCTACTATTCAGGTTTATCAATAAGCACCTACACCACTTCCTTAAAATTTGTTTTGTTCCAAATTGTGAGGATGCTGTGGAGGTGGCAGAAAGGAATTCCATTCCTTCCATGTGAATTCAGCAGCAATTTGATCCAGCAAAGTGACTTCACTAAAGCCAAACCATTGGGTAGATCTTTGTTCTTTTCACTAATTCAGCAGACAATATCTGGCAGAGGACTCAATCTCATTTCCATGGTTGTTACCAACGTGACCAGGGAGAGTGACACATATCACAGTCAAAACTCCTCCTCGAAGATTCAACAGCAATTTTACTCTAAAAAACAGAAAAAGAGTAATAGCTTACAACTTTGAAAATCTGTTAAAAAAATAAGGGTGGTTAGGATTTTCTTTTCCCCACAAAATACACTTAGGACAAATGCAAAATTACATTATGCCCTGCAGAATGAGGAATCAAAGACACAATAATAATTTTATAGTGTTTTTCCTACCTGAACCATGTAGAAAAACCCTTACGACACCAACACCAGTTTTTCTGCTAGAATCTATAACCCATCTTTTGCTGGTTTACCAACTGTAAAATGACAGAGAACTCTGCTGCTACTTTTTTCAGCCCTGGTGCTGAAGAGGTGTATCCCCCACCCCAAGAATGTGCCAGAATCTTGACAGCATCCAAAAAGAGTGGAAACATTTTGGTACACAGATAACATTTTAGAGCTCAGGAAATACCAGCTTCAAGGGTTGTGTATGGTTTTAGAAAGACTAAGTGTGTCTTTTGGCTGCTTTGTGTTTCAGCATGCAGTGAGTGCAGCTTGGCGTGACTAATAGTTGCTAAAAAGGCAGGTGGGTCCTGCCTTCTGATTCCAGGGATGCAGGAGAGCTCAGGCAGAAAAAGTGCCTTTGGCCTTTCCTCCCTGCACACTTTCCACGAGCCAGGTGGGCAGTGGGGAGATAGCACTGATGAAAACACTGTGACTGCAGCCTTGGGACCTTGCAGCAGCTGTGTGAAACCACTGCCTGTGAAATTTTGTTTTACTTTGACAAGCACAGCATTTGGAGCATCCTCAGCAGGAACACAACCAAAGAACATCCTCCCTGCGGTCCAGAGATGCAAACACTCTGCCTGTAATTCCCCTATCATTTGATTCTGTAGAATTTGTAATCCAGCACCTTGCAGCTGCAAGCAGAGGGTAAATACTGATCTGTAATTCTTTCCTTCATTACGGGAAAATCATCATCCTCACCAGGCAATGTTTTCATAAACCCTTATTGCTAGCAAATATCACTATACATTCCCAGATTCCAGTGATGCACCTTACAAAAAGCACTTTGCAAAATGCCTGCTGAGGATTAGGTGTCATTTCCCTGCCAGCCCACCCTTCCCCTGCTCCCACACCTCCCTTCACACAGCACAGCTGTCAGAACCACAAGTGACCCCCAAACCAGCCCAAAGTGCAGGATACAGATATCATTCTTCTTCCCTACCTGACACAGGGTATCTGTGATGTATGTTCCACACAGTTTATGCCCCTGGGGATCCATGTAATCCATGATGTCCCAGTACTTTGCTGCAATGCTGTTGTCTCTCTCCTGGTCACAGCAGCCAAAGTTTTCATGGGCAGAGCAGAACTCCAAGGGCAAAGGGGGTGGAAAGGCGGCCCATAATCCAGACACTGAGGATGTCCCAGCAGAGCGCCTGTCAGGCACAACAGGGAGGCAAACACACACATGTGGGCAAGGAAAAGAAGCTCCAGAGCTGCTGCTGCTCTTTCCAGCCTGTGGCCAAGCATTCACTTCCTTCAGTATAGGTTTCTTGAGGTCAAGTGTATAGAAATCCTGGACTTCTTCGTGGCATGGTTCATTCATCTTCTCTGTTTTATTAACTGCCAGACCCAGAGCTCAGCATTTCCTGAGGTTTGCTTACATTCCCGCTTCCTTTCTCTCTGAAGTTTACTACTTGGCAGCAGAGACACCCTTCCAGGCTGCCTCTTTGGTATTTCACACGTCACAGGGATGTACCCTCCTCCACTGTAGACATTTCTCCTGCCCCTAGAAGCACTCACAAATCTAGTCCCTACATTTCAGGTTAAATTGGCTGAGAAATCCTTCACCCAGAAATATGAACAATAAAATCATCAGATGTGATATCTATATACACAAAACTTGATAATCTTTACAAAACACAAGTGAACAATTTTCAGTTCCTAACTACCACTGTTCTTAGCTTTTGAAATGCACCAAACTTGGGTCTGGTTTCATAAAGACTGAACAGGGGTCATAAAATACAATCAAGGTAAGGCAGCAATTAACCATAGGAACAAGTGACTTCAGAGACACTGCTGTTACCCACAAATCCAGGTATACATTCAAGGTTACAAGAGAAGAAATTCAGGAGTGAAGGAGGAAAATTTCATTTAAGGCACCAGCACAACCTCAAATTTACTGTGACATTCTGCAGTAATCCTTACTTAAGCCAATTGATTTTTGTGGGTTTGATCCCATTTGACATTAAACTGATTTAAAATGCATGAGACCTTTGCACGCTTTCCCCTCTGGTGAATCATGCTTGAGCAAGCCCTTCCCATCAGCTAGGGACACAGGTGTTTGTACACATTGCACTCAGCCTGTGCTGGAAGATGACACTTCCCCAAATTTGCTCTTCCATAAGCAGGACAAGATAACCTTGATCACAGCCACATGGAAGGGGAACTATTTCTCTCATGCATGATAAAAAAATTCTCACAGAAGCTCTGCCCACAGGATGGGGAAGGAAAACCAAATCTAGAACGCAGAATTCAAAGCCAAAGACGATCATTGGAATCCATTAAGAGTTACCACATTTAAAGAACAACAGCAGGTTTGAAAACACAGCATGCACAGAGCGATTTGCACAGGAATTTCACTCCACATTAACTGATCTGCTGGTTTGTCTCAGGTGCAAGTACTGTGGTGTCAGGAAACAGCAAGTTTCTTGTAGGGCATGGAAGAGCAATGCTTGGGACAGTTACAGAAAATCTGTGACTGTGCTCTTGTACTTGCTGAGTGCAGTGTGGTAGTTCTAGCACAGCAATCCTGCTTCCCGAGGTCACAGGAGAAAGCTGGAAGCACAATGGATTAGCAGATTTTTCAGACATCAAGCTCCTCTTTATCTTCTCTTATCTCCACCCCAATCTCTGATGCTTTGTTTCAGGGTTTCTTCCTCAATAAGAGTCTCAACTGCTGCAAAGCACACACATCTCCCACAGGAAGCTGAGGGGAGAAAACGAAATTACATGGGAGCTCTCACCAAGCACCAGGGTTTCCAGCATTCAGCTTTTAAACTACTTGTGTTGGGTTAATGATAAAAGCTCCTCTGCACACCCACAAAAGAACACAGGCAGACATTGGAACGGGGGAAGCCCCAGTAACACCCTGTTGGGATGCTCTCAGGGTCATCACAGGAGAGTCACCAGCCCATCAAAGTCCACCTTTGCAAGTCTAGGGGAGCAGAGGGGCACAATGGCAGGCAAGAAGCCAATTAAAGACTCCAGGGAAGGGACACCATGTGTCTGGAAGGGAAGGGACACCTGATTGCCTGCCAGGGCTGTCCCAGGACAGCTTTAGGCCCATATCCAGGCATGAACCCCAGTGAGGTGGACACTGGGAGCAAGTCTGGATCATCTCTCACCTAAGGAGGGGTTGATTCCCAGGGCTGGGGGACACCTTATGGGATGCTGGGGATGAACATTTTGAAACTTCGCAATCTAAATTAAAATAGTCCAAACGCAGCTGAAGATTTCCAACACAACCCCCTGACTGTTACACAGTGAGGCAGCAGCATTCTTAGGGAGTCAGAAGCAAACGAGCTCTAGGGTTGGGAATGATGAGTAATTGCCTTTTACAAAATACAGTTACAGCAAGTGTTTCACTTAATGTTTAAGACACATTGGCTTAAGGCACTTCTCACAAGACCCTTGTAAACCCAGACCAAAATCCTAGATAAGCACTGAGTTTTTAAAAAGCACAGCTGTACTTACCCATAAGCTGCTCTGCTGCTAAAGACATCTTTATTTCAATCCCAGAGGGAGGTTCAAGCACTTCACCCTCCAGATTCTACAGATCTGGCATTAAAACAGACGTAGTATGTGGAAATCATTTCGTTGTTGTTTTCAAGCAAACTGGAACTTTGGTTTGTGATAACACATCAACATTTGCTTTCCAAACACAGCAACACCGCACATTTCGACTCATGGGCATGACTGCAAAGAAAAGTCTCTTCCAGCAGGTAGAGGATGTCTCAGTATTTCTGTGCCCCTGCTCTTTCAAGATGTATTTGAAACCAACACTGTTTGCACTTCACACAAATATGAGAGTAACATTACAGAAATTCTTTGACATTCTCAGTTGATTTATATTCATTTTATTATAAAATAAATACAAACCAAAGCGTTTTTACATAAATATATATATTTAAAAAAAAAAGTCTAGTACTGAGTCAATAGGGTCTGCCTAGAAGTTTTGAAGTAGCACCAACACAGACATTAGTTTTACAGAGAGGAAAAAGTACACCAAGAACCTTAAGGACACCTTCTCATCAGGGCTGAACAGAGCAATCTGGAGGACCAGATATTCTCAGGTAGACAGGGTTGTGCCTGTTCACAAACTTCTTCAGCATCCGAAACCTTTTCAGCTGAGCTTTGCAGCCTTGGCGTGATACATATTTAAAGTATTTGCAACCTAAGGAAAGAAAAAAAACCAACTCTAAATTATACCATGATACAACCAAATACAAAATGCTTTCACTGTTTAAATAATATGCAAACAGCTAAGAAACTTTTCAGTCATTAAAGGTATTAAAACCCAAGACATGCTCATTAGACACATAACTAACTGCAGCATTAAATAATCTATCCTCACTTAGCCCAGCAAACATTCTACATGCATTTAAATGCCTGTTATCTTGCAAAATACTTTTTTTCTCTTTCATTTTTGTTCTGCCAATTAGATCAGAACATGAAATTTCAGGAGTATAAAGCAGCATTTATATCACACATTAATTTATTATGCTGGATAAGGAAAAGAGAGGCTCACATAGACACCAATAAGTACTGAAACTTCATTCAAGAAAATCTGAACTGGAATGATTTTATGAGCCATCTGGAAATAAAAGGGAGATATCTGATACTACTGAAAGCAAAACAAAAAATACCCAAAGAGCTTCCAATATGAGAAATTGTTCTGTGAAATGCAGAAGAAAAAGTTATAGAAAAGCTGACAATGAAGAAGTTGCCTATCAACCAGAAGTCCAAACCAGTGCACAAGCCATTGTCTCCACACCACATTCCCATTCTCAATTTTGCAGCCGATTCTTGGCCTGATCCTCCCATTGGTTTTGACAGCATTTCAAATAATGCCACTAAAGAGGTAATGATCTTCACCTTCTTAACAAATTGCCGATGGTTTTCATTCAAGACCCTCCCTCCTCTTTTCTGCATTACAACAGCCCTGTGATCCTTAATGACCGGCTGACCCCCAGTATTGCTGAGACACTGCCTAGGCTGGCGTCCAGCAAAAAAACTCCCTGCAGTCCTCACAATATTCCCTCAGGAAGGTGTTGTGCACTTTTAGAGTTATGGTTTGAAGGTCAAAAAAGACAAATAGTATTGTGGCTGCTCAACAAGGCCAGATAAAACGATGAGACCAGTTGCCTCATTGTTAAATATCAAACCAATTTAAATACCTTTCACATTCAGCTCCAAAGACAAGAATCTCTTTTAGAAGGAAGAAACTGCATTTCTTCCAGGCAGCAGATCAGCTGCATCCCATGTTATTAGGGCTAGAACTAGACATTATTTTTGTTCTATGTAATGAAAAGAAAAAAAGAAAATGTGTACCCTTTCCCAATAGGATTCCAGCCACAAGAGCTTTTTCATATGAAAGGCTTTTATTTTCCTGCCAATTCCTTTTTGCCAAGTAACGGCTAAAATGGAAGGCTGGCCACCAGTCCTTCCTGGAGCTCCACTCTTGCTTGATCCAGTCAAGATGCTTCTCAGAGCTGGAAAAAGGTTAAACATGTTACAGAAGAGGTTAAATTGTGATGGAAAGATTAATAGGAGACACTGAATGTTACAATCAGCTTGCTACAAGTCTCCTAAATTGCCAACATAGACACACTGGCTTTATACTGAAACTAAAACACTAATACAAGCATTTTTATATAAAATTAATAATTGTTTTAATGCCTGGCAACACTTGTGAGGCTGGAAGTGATCTCTAGCAGTCTTATTAAGCTTTGGTAATAACACAGATTATGGTGTGAAATGAAGCAAGCCTTTCACTTGTGTGCCAGTTTGTCAATGGTAATATGGAAGTTTCTCCAGGTTTGTCAAAAAATGAGTGGTATGAAGGGGTTGCTTTGTCCTTAGGAAAGGTTTGTGTTACTCCAGCCATACTCAAAGACTAACTTATCCCAAACAGTTATTACTGTTAGGCAAAAACACCCTTAAACCAAGCATTTCAGCAACACAAACTCCTTCCAGCCCCTCAAGGGAACTACAAGAAACATGAAGAAGGAGTTTTTGCAAGGGTAGCTAGAGACAGGACAATGAGGAATGGCTTTAAACTGACAGGTTTAGATTAGATACTAGGAAGAAATTCTTCACTTAGATGGTGAGGCCCTGGGTCTCTTTTGCCCAATATAGTATTTGGTGAGTGGTCTCACCCTGTCCGTCTCTCAACCCATGAACACTTTGTCATGTTTTCTCTCCCCATCCAGTAGCAGAGGGGAGGGATAGAGCAGCTTTGGTGGGTGCCTGGCATCCAGCCATGGTCAGCCCACTACACTGCTCTAGTGGGAGGTGTCCCTGCCCATGGAAGGGGGGCTGGAACAAGATGATCTTTAAGGTCCCTTCCTACCCAAACTATTCTAGGATTCTACAAAACTGCAACAGGGAAGTGACATTCCAATACAGTGAACAAGATATATTTCAAGACACTCTGAAGTCATGTATGAAAGGCAAAAATGAAGGCAAAGTTAGAGCACAGAGGGTCACTGTGTCCACTGCCCAAAGGTGGAGACTTGACACATTCGTTTCAACACACTGCATCAGAGCTACTTACATTACAATTCGTTTCACCTGTCTAGCCAAACAGCTCCATGCTTTTGCATTTTCTTTCCAGCCAGCATAATCCAAGGCTGCAAAAATAACTTCTAGGCCCAGTCGACGTTTTTTTCTTTTCTCTGGAAAAAGATGAGGCTGATTAATGAATTACACAGATCAGGATGAACTCATTAGTGAGGCACAAGTGCAAGGCACAGTTCTCCATTCTGCCGCCCCCCCAAATGCTGCTGCTTTAAACCTAAATTATGTTTATTGGTATAAATTTCTTTAAAAACTCAAGACTGTTCTCATGAGTTATGAAAAGCTGGCAAATGTGTCACACATGAACTGAAAAAAAAGGTTTCAGACAAAAGGTCTATTTTTCCCCCTCCCAAAGAAAAATCATAAAATGGTTTGGGTTGGAGAGGGACCTTAAAAACCATCAAGTTCCAACCCCTGCCATGGGCAGAGACACCTTCTACTAGACCAGGTTGCTCAGAGCCCCATCCATCCCAGCACTGAACACTTGCAGGGATGGGGCATCCACAGCTTCTCTGGGCAACCTGTGCCAGGGCCTCACCACTCTGACAATCAAGAATTTCTTCCCAAATTCTCTCCTAAACCTCCCCCAGTCAGTTTAAAGCCATTAAACCTCATAATATCAGAAGAGAGAACAATCTTTATGTACATTTCACCAATCTGTTGACCTGCTGGGACATATCAAGCCACAAGAAGACAGACAGCTTGGAATACAATTGATCAGCATGGGGAAAAATATTCTTCAAATTGGAAGACTTTTCTACCAGTTTGGAGATAATGCTCCCTTAAAGAGAAGGAAAATTTTGTTGTTTGATCAGCAACAATGAACTAAAGAATAGATGTATTCCAAGAAAAATCAGAATAAATAAAACAGAGATCCCAAAAAGGGAATGGAGACCTTAGAATTTGGAGTAGGGTACCTAAAAAAAGTTTTGAGATCCTGCCTGGGCCTTACAATGGTTTGCTTTGCTCAGCCTTTAAAATGAGAAAGGCATTTATTTACACATGTTTGTAAATGACTGTTTATACATCCAACTAAGAGGTTATGGTGATTGGAAAATTGGAATTTGAGTTCATTTTTGGGGATTATTTCTTAAGAAACAAAACTACTTTCAATAGCAGAAAGAAGGCTGTAGGATAATCCAGAATAGTTTGCTGAAAGTAAAGTAGTAGCATAAATGAAATGAACAAAGGTAAAGACTTACTTGATTTTTGAAGCATGGTATTAAAATCTATCATTAGTTCATGTGAGGGAACAATATCATGCAAGATCTGAAAAATAAAAGACAAAACCCAGATAGGTTATTTTAATGTGAAAGCCTTTGAAGACTTCTATCTGACCAAGAAAAGCAGAGGCTTCAGAGCTTTGGGTGCTTTTAGTTCAGAAAAATTAAGCAATCTGGTACTTTGGTGCCTTGATATAAAGAATGGATCTCTAGGTTCATTTTGCACATCTGTGACACCATGGATAAACACCTTGATGGCTGCTGACAAACAAATACAGCATTCTGAAGGAGCAGTCAAAATCCATATCCAGTGTCCCCTTTTGTGAAGGCAATGTCCTTTTCTCCCTAGGACAGTTCTAGCTCTCCTGTCCACTGCTCTGTGCATTGGATCAGTTTCTGGACTTACAAACCACTTCTATGATTTATCTCTCTTTTGTAAGAGACTCATGTCTAAAGCCACCGCTAAAATGCATCCAGGAGAACTTCAAACGAATCTGCTACAGTTTCTACGTCTAAACCAGACAAAACAGCCTTACAAACCTGTTTTTAAACAACATGCTACCAAAAGCACATTAGTGCCATCCAGTGGCAAAACATGGTTTGAAAGCAGTACCAAGGGCAAGGAAAGCAGGAATTTAAAAGCTTTACCCAACTAGGTCTTGTCTGCCAACAATCAGCAGACATTAGATTTTAGCTTTAATGCACAGCTCCTTGAAAAAAAGCAAAGAAACTAATTGCTAGAACGGATCAATATGTGAAAGAGCAGGCAGTTAATGATTTGTACAATATTGTAAAGATCAAACAGTAAGAGAATCAATGCATGCTATGCACAAGACTGCTGATACAGACTTCTGGAATCACGTGAACATGATCGCTGAGCTTGCTTACTGACTTTAAGTGATAGGATATTCCAGTTAAAGGCAAAACAAGAACTGGAATTCAAGGACAGTAAAGGATTCTGCTCCCTCCCACTAACTTCCCTCTAACCCTCTACTTCCCACAAAGAACACAACAGGATAAGTAATGTAATAGAGCTCAAGCAAGCTGTCAGACCACCACATGACTGAAACAGACTGTATCTCCTAAGGGATACCTACCTTCAGTGCAGATATGAGGGATTTCTTCGGTTCACGCTGCCTCTTGAGGAACTGATAGAGGTAGACATGAGCATTGGGGTTAGCAGGGAACTTGGAGTTGTAGGCATATTCATTTAACACCTGGCGGGCCTCGTTGTGGTCTCCATAGAACTCCAACAACTGGAATTTAAGTCTGCCATTAGTTTGTCAGATACAGGCAACCAAACAATAATTTGGGACTGCCACAGAGCCATCCAATAGCACAGTCTGTATCTAAGAGCACGTAGGATAATGCATATTAGATAATTAGATACCTGCCTGTCTTAATTTTACTGGCTGCTCTCAGCACAGAGAGAAAAGAATTCACACACAGCAGCTACTCTGGGAGAAAATGCCTTAACCCTTTTTAATTATCAAAGGATTACCATCACTTGCTCACTGGAAAGAGATGCCAAAGGCACCTGCCCTATCTCTAAAGACAGAACTTGGCAGATGACAGCACCAAGGAAAATTCTTAAGACGTGCTTAGAGAAGTCAAAGCTTTTCAGCGTTTACAAAAAGTAAAAGATCTCTTTAAAATTATTAATTCTTAGTTACAAATCCTAAGTAAGTATTTCAAAAACCCAAACCAAAACACAGAGGGGCTGCATATTTGGGATCTCTAACATTTTGTGTATCCAGAGAAAACATTGCCCTGCCAAAAATCAGAGAAAGTGTTTTCAGGAATTTAAACTAAAGCAGCTATGCTCCAATTTCTGCAGCACCACAGAAACAAAACATGTAAGCTGTTTGTCTATTTCTTTTTCTTGACAATGCACAGACAAAAGCTCTTTTTGTACTCTGCTCAGGCTCTGCAGCTCTACCAGGAGAACACTGTGCTCTACATCAAAGCCAGTGACTTGCACATACAAACGTGTTGCTTTTGAAATACTTTGTTTTCACTCACACACAAAGAAAATAATCTGCACATGGGCATCTTAATGAAAATTAGACAGGGAAACAAACACAAAAGGAAGCCATCCGTAAAACATGCCCTTACATCCACATAGCATTTCACAAAGATGTCCCAGACTCCAGGTATTTTAATAATCTCTTTCAAGTTCACTGCTGCCTTCCGAAAGTAACCATGCATTTCCTGCTCCACAGCCAAGTCTGAAAATCCATCCTCACCTACCAAAACACAAAGGAAGGTCACAAAGTTATTAAACTCTGCCAAGCACATGGATCTTGAAGTGCTGCACCTAAGGGATGATCACATTTTGCTAAGCAAGGACTCCAGTCAGAGAACTTTTAAGAAAAGACTCCTTGGTATTGAAACAAGAAATTTTCCTGTTCCTCATTGAAATTCATAATCAATTTCAACTCATGAAGCACAATGTGTTGTTCTCCAAGAGAAGATGCTACCAGCACAAGGTCCATAATCCAAATTCAACATCTGTTTTTTCAGAGAAACAGAAGATCTAGTGTAAGTGATGAAACACTGACAGTAGGTATATCTAGAACCAGATGTGACACGTGTAGCAACTTCCACATCTTTAAGGAAACTGAAATTCAAACACAACTGTTGAGGGCTTTGCTATCACTCAGCATTCCAGCAATCAAGCACTTGCACACCTATTAAGCTTTAAGGGAATGCATTCCTTTGATCATGATTTTAGGTGATGCTGGCTTGACATGGGGAGAAAGAGCTTCAGAAGAGCATTTCAGGGCACTTCAGAAAGTGCTGTTTTGGAACCATCATCACTGCTGACACAGAATTCTGTACCAGCCACACCAGCACACACTGAAGTCTAGTAAAGGAAAAGGTGCCATTGCAAACCATGGCATCTACATGAGCAAGCTGAAGCTATGGCTCAATCCAAAAAACACTTACCATTCTCTAACAGGATGTTTTTCTGCTTAGACCAGTTGTAGTAGTCCAAGAGCCCCCTGTAAGCCTGAACCAGCTTCATTTCCTTATCCTGAATGGCTGTTTGCTCTCCAAACCTCCAGCTTTCTGCTAGGGACAGGTTCTGGTAGGCTTCATCTATTTGCCCATCACAGAGGAGATGAAAGACATGCTCCAAGCAGACCTGCAACCCAAACAGTCCAAACCACAGCATTTCACACTCAAACACAGAGATTCTCAGCAATACAGCAATGTACATGTGCAGAGAAAGAGGAGACTTACTGACACGCATAAAAAATATTGCAGACACAGGTAATGAAGAATTTAAATTATTTGTGTTGTCTCAAAAACCTGCTTGTCTTTAACAAGTGCTGTGCCTGTTTCAGAAGATCTAAAAATGACCTGAGGAAACCCAGCTGGGCTGCATTTGCTGATTTTTCAGAGCATCTGAAAGAGGGATGCCCTACCACCCTACCATGTTGATTGGGCATTATTTGATAGAAGCCTAAACCTTCAGTCAGCTCCAGAAAACCCTTGTGTGGAACTTCTTCTGAGGACCTTTAACAACAGAATAAAAGACAGAAGCACCATCCCAAGTGAGAAACAGCCAAGAAAACCAAAACAGTATAGGTTTGAGTGAACCACCACAGGAAAAAAAAAAAACATAAAAAAACCCTTACAGCTATGTGACACAGGTGTGCACAACATGCAGTTTTATAATCAAATTAGCTACTCAAAAAGTGAGAGGGTAATGAGGCAAAATTTAAGTACAAATGTTTAGTCAGAAGCACAGTGGTCAAATTAAAGGCTGGAAATAAAACTTAGCAGGTAATTATTTATATTTACATGTCATTAAGACATGCATGAAAATGACTTTGACTGTTTCAAATTCATATTAAAAGTTTAATTAAAGGGTTTTTAAGCACTTCTAAGGACTGAGACCATGCATCTGTGATCAAAGATACTGACCAAATGAGAGAAGGTTAGGAATAAAACGACCTTCAAATATCATGCAATTGATAATTCAAACATCTGGTTTGAATGTTTTTGACACTAATGTCAGTAGTACATTTCAAAAGATATTTGGAAATTAATATTCAAGTAAGTGTCCAGGTAAATGTGAAAAATCATCAGGGCTGCTTTAAGCACACTCACCTTCAAGTACCTTTTTACTCCTAAAGTTTTCATCTGTTCCATGAAACAGTTGAACTCTTTCATGCTGCTTTGGGAATGATGCCACAAAATTTCAGTTCCTACTCTCCAAATCATCTATTAATGGGGAGAAAGAAAATCAAAACCAATCAAAATCAAACAAAAATGGCAACAGACATCATATACAGTCTTATTAAACTTATAGTCACTGTAGGACATGAAAAATGTACATTTGAACTGCAAATAAAAAAATACTACAAAGCATTAACTACATTTATAGTAACCTACCTACTCATCCAGTGGGACTTGTAGAGTCATTCAGTAGGTGGTTGAATTGCTCACTATAAATGCAGCACTCCACAAGAGCTTATGAAAAGTGCATGCCAGAGGGTTCCTCCTCCCTTCACTGAAAAATTATGTCCTTCTTTGATATGACCCCACTAAGACACTAGGTATGCACAACTCTTTGAACTCAATAGCAAAGATTATTTCCAAGTTGATGTGGCTCCCCAGCTGCATGCACTTGTTTCCAAGGTCTGCAAGCTAGCCATATTCAAGTACTCCATTTATATAAAAGCTCTGATTCTTCTCCTTCCACCTGCTTCCATCTCAACACCTGAAAGGAGATTTGCAGCTGCTGGAAGAGCTGGTAACAACCTAAATAAACCACCAACTTGCAAACAGATTCTGACCTATGGCATGCCAGAACCAAAAACATTTACTGCTTTTCCATTTTAGAAGACTACTTGGACTTCTCATAGATCCACTGCTGAACTTATACCAAGCCAAGTTTTCTTTTGTTGTGTCAAGAATCTATAAATAAAAATCAAGCCTGTGATTAGCTAATTAAGACAGATGTTGGTCCTGAAGTACACAGATGCTGCTTTGCAAATATTTTTTCAACTGCAAAAGAACCCAGATAAGGAACATGGACTTACCTCTGATGGACCAATGTGCTCTCTGGAATAGTCCTTCTCTAGCGACTCAACATAGCACGTCAGGAACTCTGCAGCCCTTTTCCACTGCTTTTGGAGCAAGGCATCCTGAATGAAACTTAAACATGCTTCCTTGCTCTCCTTGAAGTTTAACTTGTGTTCATTGGAAGATACTAAACAAATAAACAAAAATGAACTGAGCCCACAGCTGTCACAGCCCTTATTCAGAGAGCCACATGCTCTCCATTTCAGTCTTTCTTGTATGGACACTACAAGAAAGTCATCTTGTCAAGAGAGTCATCTTAGGCTCTGTGGTTTTGAAGATAAACACACCTGTTAATCCACAGGGAAGCAAGACTATGGGAAAAGCTGGAAATGTGATATGAAATGACATTTTCCATAAGCAGCACACAGCTGTGCTTGCAATTGCCATTCATTTGAAACAGTGAATAGCCAATAATGCCACGCTACTGCCCCACTAGAATCAGGGAGCCATGGTGCTTTGATAACTTCACAGTATGTTTTGTCATATTTTGGGGACTACTCTCTTCACTTATTAATCATCACCTAAGTTTGTGATCCCACAGTGCTGCAGATTTGCATGTACACAAACAAACAGACCATGCCAGTACCAAAGGCTAAGCAATTCCCACAAAGATAAATGTAGAGAGTTATTCTCATTTGAGTGCAAGGCTGCAAAGAGGCCACTTGGCCTTTTTATTTCAATAATAGTTCAATTTATACTGAAACCAGCATGAAACTGAAACTTCATTCCCATGAAGTCTGTTTAAAGCTCATGGCTATATGACCCTACAACAATGCTCATACATAAGAAGCCACCTGAAGGCACATGAAGAGCTCACCAAGACACCTCCTACCTGGATGCTGTAGGCAAAGGAGCAACTCAAACAATGGCTAAGCCAGACAGAACCATTAGGGTTGGAAGGGATCACTCAGTCCAAGCCCCAGCCAAGGCAGGGTTACCTGGAGCAGGCGACACAGGAACGTGTCCAGGTGGGAGTTGAAAGTTTCCAGAGAAGGAGGCTCCAAAAACTCCCTGGGCAGCTGTTCCAGTGCCCTGTCACCCTCAATATAAAAATCTCCCTCAAGCTGAGGAGAAACTTCTAGTGCTTTAGTTCATGGCCACTGCACCATGTCCTGTTGCTGGGCACCACTGAAAAGTCAGGCATCATCCCCTCGGCACCTGCTTTTGAGATATCTGTATGCATTAATGAAATCCCCCCTCAGTCTTCTCCAGACTACAGAGGCCCAGCTCCCTCAGTCTCTCCTCATAGGAGATGCTCCAGACCCCGAATCATCCTTGGTGCCCTCCGCTGGATTCTCTCCAGGAGCTCCATGTTTCTCCTGTCCTGAGGAGCCCAAACTGGGCAGAGCATTCCAGATGTGCCTCACCAGGGCTGAGCACAGGGGCAGGATCACCTCCCTCGACCTGCTGGCAATGCTCTTCCTAATGATACCATGGGCCCCCCTGCCCGCAGGGGCACATCGCTGGCGTATAACGTAACTACGGCTATTTCGGACCTCTTTCCCGGCGCCAGCGGACGATTTGGCGGACGGGAGCTGAAACTCGGTGCCACCATTCCCACGGCAGCACGAAGGAGTTCACACCGAGAACGCACAAACGCTCCGCCCTTACCCGGCTGCGGCGGCAGGAAGGGCAGGTGCAGGGACGGCTGCAAGGCCGCCTGAGCGGCGGGGCTCCTCCTCCTCCTTCTTCTCTTCCCCGCCACCACCACTGTCGGCGCCTCCTCATCCTCCTCCTCCAGGAAGCTGTCCATGGCGCCGCGGGCAGCCGGGCTCCGACCTCACCTTGCAGCTCGTGGGGCCGAGCCGGCCGGGCCGCCCCCTCCCGGCGGCGCCTCCCCGCGGGAGCCGGGGCGGGAGGTCCCGGCAGGCGCCGCGGCCCGGGAGGCGCGGGGCGGGAGCGGCGCCTGCGCGCTGAGGGCGGGCGGCGCGACCGCCATGAGGGGAGAGCGGGCGCGGAGTTCCGCTGTGATTCCCCGTTTCCCTCTGCGCGTGGAACGGGGAAATGAGGGATGCCGGCCAAGCGTGGAGCACGGCGGGTAGCTGGGTGTGTGCAGCGGTGTGGCAGAGAGGTGTTTATTATTCGGTGTTCCACAATCAGAGCATGACTAGAGCCGTGGCTAACGCACTGGTTACTCTAAATTAGTGAGGTCCTCCTGTCGCTCCTTCCATTAGCTGTATTGCTGCCTCCCTCTTCCTTTGTAACTCATAACGCTCTACACAAGGCAAAGATTCCGAATTAAAATCCTGTGCATTGCAGAGCAATAATGTTACCTGTGCTCCCGCAGAGTACCTGGGAATCCATCTGGTTTATACAAATTTGTGCCGGAACTTTTCTTTAAACCACTTTGGAACTGAGTTTGCCCTGGACTGTTTTGATGTGTATAAAGTCCAGTTTACCGCGTAAGATCTCACAGAGGTTTGTTGGTTTTGGGTTTTGGGGCTTTTTCTTTTTTTCCAAAACTGCCCTGGCATGGGAGGGTGAGTAAATAACAAACGGGTTCAGATTAGAGGTTTGTGTGATGCAGTGTCCTGGTTCAGCTGTGATCAATAACCAGTGTCGGGAATAGTGCAAGGCAGAACAGTTGTTTGCAGCATTTAAACATCAATATCATACCTTACTATGGTATTTAATAAATCAATGTGGGGATAACAGAAGTCTCCCTTTGCTTTTCCTTTTATTTTTAATCCTGTGTTCTTCCAATAACGGCCAGCATTTCAGTTCATAAGTATTGTTATTAATGGATAATTAACTTAACTTGACTGATGACAATAAACTTACACAGCCACACATCTTTATCAGTGTCATCTTCTTTGACTGTCCTTTATAATTTGTACCTTGTGCGAGTGCCTCGCTGATCACTGGTGTTCCCCAAGTTTGATGTCACTTCTACAACACTCCTGATCTTCTGCTAGTTCAGTATTCTAATGTCAGAATCCAACATATGCCCCTTTTTTTGGTAAAAGTTCTCACGTTTGCATGCAAGGACATTTACTTTTGGCTTGTTATTTTTATTTTCCTGTGTCGTACATAAGTGAGTGTTTCCTGATCCTTAGGTAAACTTAGCTAACTGATCTTGTTAATGGGTATCAGCTACTTTAGTAGATATTTTAATGCAGAAGAGATAGGAGAACTGCTTTGTAAGAGTAGATAAATGTAAGATACCTCATGTACAGCGGGACTACATTCATAGCTGAATACATGTTTCCAAGATTGGGGTTGAAGACTGGAAGAAAATTTTGCCTGAAATATCTTAATTGAACCAAATGAACTATTTTTCTTTTCTTTCATACATTGAGGAAAGCTGGGTATGTTAATAAGTGGCTACTACATTATTACCCTGAAATACTTGAAATGGTAGGAAATACTTGACAGTTGCAGTAGTAAACTTGTGTGTATGTATCAACTGCAAGCTACTCGTTATGGCACAATAAATGCAGTGACTTATGCAAGAAGTATGTGATCTTGTTTTTCTTCACATCTCCCTTTCTTGCCCTTGTCTTTACAACCAGACACCATTACCTTTTATCTTGGTCTTTGATAAAGCAAAGATTGATAATTTTTACTGATGGAAAACAACCATACAGCTCTTTCTTCACAAGAAATTGGACCTAATAATGTGGGCATTACACAACAGGAGATATTAATGTTGAGGAATGAATGCTTATCTTTCACTCATACAGTTATCATAAAATGTGACTTGAATGTATTTACTTCCATATTGTAAATTGTGACAAAGTTCTAGATTTTCTGAGTTAGGCTTTCTTAGAGCTTTTAATCAGCCAATATCAGGCAAATAGGTATCACCTTATTTTCTAAGATGTGAAACACAAAAATGTCAACAAAATTGCAGGAGAGCTACAGCCACTATACTGCACTAGGCCTGGAGAACCCACATGAGCAGTGGGTGAAGGAATTATTGCATTCCTGTAGCATGTGGGTCCTGGGGGTACACAGGACTGTAAGAAATGCCAAGCTGTCCATGGGATGCTGGGCAAAGAGGTACCAGTACCTGTTTCTACCTTGACACTTTTCCACAGTGTAATTAAAGTATTAAACTGCTCTAGGTGGGGGCTGAAAATGAAACACATATTTTTCAGAGATTACACAGGAGTAACTAAGCCTGGATCTAAGGCCTTGTACAATGAGACTGTGGAAATGAGAGTCTGGAGGAATAATCAATAGGCATGAGGATGCAAGAGGAATACATGCAATTTGCAACAGTGATTGCTAACTCTTGAGATGTAGCATTTAAAAGGGCTCTTTAAAAGCTCTTGAAAAAACCCTCTGCTGCTTTGACAAACACAAAAAAACCCCCCCAAACTGTTCACCTTGACTAGCAGTTCTGTGAGTGCCTATTCATTTTGGGAGCAGCTTCAGAATTTGCTCTGGAATGTAGAAAAAAAAAATTTGGTCATTTGATTCACCAGCAAGAGAATTCTCTTATGTTCACCAGCTCTTTCTCAGCTGCATCTTTTATTCTCTTTGTCTACTCAGGCTACTGTGCTGAACAAATAACATGGATCTGAAAAAGAGAAAGGGAAGTTTTCTTCATCTGCATTGACTTCTCCAGTCATTTTGCCATTTTAGATCTCTAAGGCAGTATTAAGGTGATGGATGTGACGAAAAGGCAATGGTAAGTGCAGGCACACTTGTGAGGAGCACATCTTTCGCCTTGCAAACACTCAAGAGTTAAAATGTGCCAACAAGTGGAATCTGCGGCTAGAGAAGGGCGAGGATGGGCCTGTCGGGGAACCCTGCGCTTTCGGAAGCTCGCTGTGAAACCCAGCACTTTCCCCAGCGGGATCACGGGTGAATGAACTCCTCCGCCCGCTGCACCGCAGGTGTAACCTCAAACTCTCGGAGGTCACCGGGGAAGTGGCGGCTGCTCCTCTCCAGCAGAGATAAGAACTGCTCGGCGGCGCAGGAGGGAGAGCAGCCAAGTGCATGTTCGGGTCTGTCGTGTCCTTACAGGGCGGCACCTACACCCTTTCTGTAGGTTCTTCTTACTCCAGCGATCCTCAGCTAGAGAAACCCGCACAGGTAAGGGGCAGCACCTTCCTTCTTTTCTGGCCAGCGAAGCGGGAAGGGTAGCCGGACTCCAGCTCGGCACGGCGGCCGGAGCTGCTGCCTCCTCGGGACCGGGACGCCGCCGGCAGGGATAGGGGGAGGGTCCGTGCGCTGCCCTCCTCCCGCGGCGGCGGCGGGGCCGGGCTTGTCCCTCCCCCGCCACATCGCCCTCCCGCCGGCGCTGCTGACGTGTCTGCTCCCTCCTGCCCAGCCCGGCTCCCTCCCTCCCCGGCGCCCGCCGACATGGCCGCAGCCGCGCCGCCGGACCCCCGGCTGCTGCTCGCCCTGCTGCTGCTGCTGCCGCCGCCGCCGGGCCCGCGCTGCGCCGCCGCCGCCGCGCCCGACCTGGGCCGCCGCTTCGCCGAGCGCAAGCGCTGCGCCGACCTCGAGTGCAGCAGTGAGTGGGGGCGGCGGGCACGGCCCCGGCAAGGGGCTTGTGGGCGAAGATGCCTCCCGGAGGCTCTTCCCAAAGCCCTCTCCTTCCGCCGGCTCTGGCAGGGAAATTGGGGAGAATCGGGGAAACGGGAACGCGACGCCCACGCGCGCCGTCCCTCTGTCCTCGGCCAAGTTTTCGGATTCCCGCAGCTCCGTGTTCGGTTTTCTTTCCCCCCCTGCAAAGCCCTCCAGTGATGAACCCGCTCTCTGGGTGTTCTCTGGGATAATTTCAGGACCGATTCGCTGGGACACAGATGTCATCTTTCTGATTTAACATGAATAATTAGCTTCATAGTGCACCCCTGAAGTGTAGTTCTCCAGTGCTTTGTCAAACTCTTGTCTTGACTAGAATGCTTGCTTTTCTTTTCTAGTGATAACTTGCTTTTTAGATTTTTTTACCTATAACTTGGCTTGTTTGTTTGTGTTAATTGTAACTAAAAATTTCTTCGTTATACTTTCAATTTAATTCTTATCTCTTGACCCAATCTGGAAAATAGCAAAGCGGTGCATGAGAGGAGGTCTTGTTTACTGCCAGTTAGCAAAGACACTTCCCATGTAAATTATTTTTTAAGTCATACTCTTCTCTTTGTTTTCTTTGGGCAGTGTTGATGTGCCGAGGGAAGGCCATGCGGGATTTTAAAGGTCCGGATTGTCGCTTTGTAAATTTTAAGAAGGGAGAAGCCGTGTATGTATATTATAAACTAATAGGAGAATCAACTGAGCTTTGGGCTGGAAGTGTAAGTACTATAAAACATTTTGTCTGTTTGCTCTTCTTGGTAATCTATTTTAATTCCTTTTAAGAGAATGCTTGGAGTTTTGAACACGGCTAAGTAACACAGTGAATGCTGCTTTGTCATGAGGCCGGTGGGTACTGGGATGAGGTTTGATCAAACCTGAGTGCTGTGAAAAATGGCAACACTAATGTGTCTAAAAACTGTTAGAAAACTGTGTTGAAAACCTCCTATTGCAGCACTGTCAGTGGTGGTGGCCACAGGCCTACCTGGAAGCTGAGCCTCCCTTCCCACTTAGGGAGGCTTAAGCCTGTGCTTGTGTTCTCCCATGATGTGCTCTCATCCTGCACTCTGTAATCCTCCTGAAGATCGCTGCATGTGCATGTTTTCATTGTGTTCTCACCCTAATACTCATCTGCCTTCTTCCCCTTTTTATCTATGCTGCATGCAGAATTGGAGGAAAAATAAGTAGCAAAACTAGAAAGAATTAAGGTAAATTTGATTTCCAAAAGCTCTGCCTCTCAGCTGTGCTGTAGCTGCTTGCAGAGTAGTGGCCTTGTCTGAGTCAGCGTCTCTGGACAACCTGAGAGGCTTCTGCTAATAGAGAAGGAACATCCCCACACTTGCAGTTACTTTGTAGAAAGCTCCTGTCGACTTTCATAAGTACCTTATTTGCCTTGCAGAGGCAGAACTGAGGTACCGGGGAGGAAGAGCAGTTTTTGTGGGCTTCCCTTGAAAATGTTGGCAGTCCAGAGGTTGCTTAGACCCAGTCTGAGTTCTTCTTCCCCATGTTTCCCCTACATCCTCTTTAGTGTCCAAATTGTTTACTTCAACTTCCTTTCTTACTCTCACCTTCTACAATGGAGAAACTATTTTGACAGTGGTCTAGGGTGCTTGAAATCACACCTGGGTGTTGACTGTGGGACCAGTGGTTTAATGAAAGTCAGGATGTATCACTTTCTGTAACCACTTCAGGCTGGGTGTGGAGAGCCAAGCTCTCGGTAGGAGCTGAATCCAAATAGAATGTTGTGGCAGTTAATAGAAAAACTGCAGCGAGTGGTTAAAGAAGAGTTAATAATTCTATCATGCTGGTAATTCCCTTCTGACATGTACTGTACCATAAATAATCTGGGTAATTAGCTGGTACAGGTTTCCAGGGCTGCCAGTTCTTGAGATGTGGAGTAGCAGTATGGGGCCAATTTTGCATCTTCTAACAAGGTATAATGTAGGCTGCAAGATCAGACAGCAGATTAAGGTAATTGCTGAGTTAATATTCAGTTTAATTATTCACTGATAGGAAGCTCATGCAACAGTTAGGTGTGTCTCCAAGTTAAAAGGATGTTTGCTTTGTGTTTAGCAAGTAAAAGCTGGGGTTGGCAGGTCAGAAAGAATTGCAAAGCTCCATTTTATTTTTTGTCAGTTTTCAGCTATGTTACACGATTTTCAGTGCTCATTTTAGGAATTAGTGCCAGACTGATTCCTTTTGGTTGGTGGCTGTAGCCCTTATTTCTTTTATCCCTCTTTGATTGACTGCTGCTGCATTAATCATAACACTGCAACAACCAGCATGGAAGCGCTGCAGCGGGGTCAGAGGTGCCTGCCTTTGCATTTTGAGTAGGGCACTGGCACGGCTGTCCCTGACTCACAGATAGCACTGGGGTCTCTCTCCTGCAGCGTGACTTTCTGTGTCAGATTTGGCTGGGCAGCCTGATTTCCCATGCCAGGTTTGGCTGGGCAGCTTGATTTATGCAGGCCAGCCGTGCCTGCTGTGTGTAAAAGTCTTGGAGCTGGGGGAACCTGCTGCTTGCTGATTAAAACCAGGCTACGCAGTGAGGTCTGCCATCAAAAGAATTCCAATGGAAGGCATGTTACCTTCTGCCATGGCCCTTTCGGGATCTCATTGCGTGACTTCATGTGGGCTTTATGTGCATCATTTGATCCCATCCATGTACTCTACTGCCTTTTTCCATTCCCTAAAGATTTTTTTTGGAAAGGATTTATTAGGGCGGAGTAGAAGCTATGAAATCAAGGGTTAGCTGGAGTTCTGATTGTCAGGTATGAGCAGAAGTCAGGGGAATGTGTCTATGAGAAGCTTCAACTAATGCAACTTGTGACTTATTTCAAACAAGTTGTAAATATAAATTCTAATTCCAAAATCAATTTGAAGGAGCCAAGAGAAATACAATAGTATTTCTGACCTGAAGGGAGATGATCTGATAAGAAAAGGAGCCTTTTGCCAAGGCTGAAAAATCTACAGCAGTTGGGACTGGGCTTTATTTGCCTTTGCTTTTCTAATTCACTCCACCCTTTTCAAGCCATTGTTGATTTTTTTTTTTTCCTTGTGCCAGCAGACATGTTGTATTTTGACAAAATAGCTCCTTTATTTTGTGGTGCCCGTCTTCAATCCTAAATTGCTTATAGAGCACATTCTATGTTCACTGGGTATTTTGCATGTGAAAAAATTCTGGAGCCCAGCTGTAATATATTTTCTATACATTATATGGCCTGTAGCTTTTAGCAGAGCTCTCTAAACCTCAACAGTAAAGCAAAGCAAAATGCTTGGAAAATATTCTATGACCATTATTTAATAGTCATTTTATTTCATGAGTTTCATTAATACATCAGTTGCAGGAAAATGCTTTGTTTTTTTCTCCCAAAGCCAAAAGGTAGAGCATATCAGGTGCTCTCGTTGTCCTCTGCACAGTGTCCTGCTGTAAATCAGTCTCCTTTTCAGCATCAATCTTGTGTTGCTTACACCATCGAGTTGTTTTATCGGCTCCTGTGCACTTTTCCTGTAGTCTGCCCTCACTTTAGCAGAACTCCAGAGCTCCAAAAGTACTTCAGATCATTCCAAGTAAAACCTGTCGCTTTTTCACCAAACATTTTGTCACAGACACTTTAAGATTGTTATTTTATCTTATGGCAGAGGGATGAACTTAATACCTTTGATTCCAGTTTGAGAAAACCATATCTGGCCTCATATTACAAGAAATGGACTTTACTGGAGATTGTGGCTTCCTTGTGTTGTTGTTTTTGTTTGTTTTCAAACCTTGTCCATAGGTTAGTAAAAAAGAAGACTGGGTGGATAAATGAACTAAAACAGGAAGACAATATTTTGGGAGGACCTGGAGGGTCAGGGCAATACTGTGTTTTCTTAACACTGCCAATGCTCAGCAGCTGCACACCAGCTCTTCTTTGCCCTGTGTTCTGTAGTTTTAGTTACCTGTGGTCCCTGTGCTTTAGGGATGTGGGCTTTAAGATTAAAAAGATTTGAACATCATCTTCCCCAGCTGTTTTCTGATAGATGGTGTGAGGCTGTGGCATCTTGGTCAGTCAATCTGCAGCTGCTGCCTGTTGCCCGTGGGCACCAGGGGGGCCAGATGCTGTACACGCAGCCACGTGTTTTGTCCCTGCACATCTTTTTAGCTGGGAGGAGAATGGATATTTCTCCCTTATACACTTGGCATTGATAGTGCCTTTCCTCTGTCGTGTCTGTAGAGAATGAATGTTTCCTTTATTTGCACAATGAGGCATTTTTTTCCCTTTACAAGAGAGGACTTGTAAGGAGAGAAGCAGATGAAATTTTGGGCAGGCAGATCCCATATGGCTTATAAACCACAGAAGTGGCAAACTGGGTCACTGCAGAGGACTTGTATGGTCAGCAGCTTGGATTGCAATAAAGGAGTTTCAAGTTATCATCAGTGATGCCTGATCACAGAGATTAGTCTGTAAGGAGACTTTGAAGCTCAAACTTTTGTTTCCAGAAAGATCATTAAAAACTAGAGTAGACATTTAGAGAGAGAAATAAGCCAATTTTAGTGTACCACACAAAGACAGGCTTTTGATTTGACTCGTCTAAATGAATTTCCCATTCCTGTTGGTAATTCCTAATAATAAACACATATATATGATCTGTTTTCAGTAAGAGAGCATATGTGTTTACAAAAGGTGGGGAGGGAACCGTTTGGGGTTTCTTAATAGATGTGTAATTAACATCAGAGATGTCAACTATGGAAGGTAAGATCTGAATGAGAAGTAGTCTAAGAAGGAAGTCCTGTAATGTATCTGTGCTTGCTTCACTTGCACATCAAAACAAACACCTCCAAAAATTATTAGGACATATTATTTACTAGATACTAATTTCTTCTTTCTGGTTGGTTTTTGGTGGGTTTTTGTGGGTTTTTTGGGGTTTTTTTTGTTTTGTTTTTTATTTTTTTTTTGTACCGTTGTAAATCCAGAAGGCTTCAGGCAAGGTTAACCTGTTTCAGTGCTATCAGTGTAATAATATATCTGTGTATCCCTAATATCCAATACCCAGTTTCTTTTTTAATTTGAACTTTAGCTGACTGTTCTCTCCACACAAACTCTTCAAGAAAATTGGCAATTGTCATCTTTTCTCGTGTAACAAATGATTGAGGAAATGACCAACTTTATTTTATCCCCTCAGATATTTTGGTTGTCTAGGAACTCTGTACCTTTCTAGGTGTTTCCACCAGGCTCTAATTACCTGAATTATCTAATCAGTGTAGTGATTGCATGCAATTAATATTGGCTTCTTGACAGCTGTTGTCAGAACTCTCAACTGAAAGCATTACTCTCTGTAGATCTTATCTGGTGAGTGATAAGAGAGATTCTTACCTTCCACTGTTTGCCTTGCCTTAGCACATTGAAAATCACCATTCTGTGACTGATTTTTGCTTGTGTCAGGCACTGAAGAGAAACAATGCATTTGCAGAGGGGGGTATATTTTCTACACAGGTTTTAAAATTATTAGTACGTTGAGTACAATTTTGCATTTCCCTACAATCTGCTTTAAGAACTTTTTCCTAGAAGTTCCAAAGTGAGCATATTTTGGGCTATAATATTGTGCATGGATATAAATCTTATTAGTCAAAGATCCTCTTCTGCTTGCTATTTGAGAAAATCCTTGAGGTATGTGTGGTGCCTCTGGTGCCTGCACAATAGCAGTTAAAGCACATGAGCCAGAAGGCCTGGGCTTTATTCCCAACTCTCCTAATAGTTTGTTATGTCAGGCTTTAAAACATGAACAGTAAAACTTAAAGCAACTTCACAAGGCTGTTGTGAAATGTAAGCATAAAACCTCAGTGAAAACTCTTGCATAAACAAGGCATCACTGGTCTTCTTTTATTCGCTGTGTTAAACTTCATTTAGAATACTTCAGTCAGTTCAACATATTTGCTGCTGGTGTCTGCAATTTTTTGACATAGTCATGTCATCTCTAAACCTTCTTTACTGCTTTGTGTTTGTTCGTGTTTGTTTTTTGTCAGGTTGGAAGTGATTTTGGATATTTTCCAAAGGATTTACTTGAAGTAAACCATAACTATTCCAATGAGGAGCTAGAGTTACCAACAGATGTAAGTCTAACTTGTTCTGTTTTCTTTTTCAGTTGGGTTTTTACTGTTTCTTACCTTGGCATTGAGTAAAATTCCCAGTGAGGGAACTCCCAATGAGGGAATACTAGTGATGTTTAGTAACTTTTTGTTAGTAAGCAGCTACATATGCACAGAGGTGCACATGTGTGTGGGTGGGGTGGAATGTTTGTGCAGCTCTGTTTGTGGATGGGTGCGAAAGCATTAGCCCAAAATGTGGACACTGATCTTCCTTTTCTCAAATGTAAGGTTTTCTTCTAAATAAATCTGTTTGGATTGAGCTCTGTAAGTCCTGCTAGCTGGCTTGTGCATAGGCCTTCTGGTGTGTAATCAAAATGGCTTATTTTCCCAAACTTTCCAAGTTTAAAGTACTGTCAGAAACAAACAAAAACTGGGTACACTCAGCCCTTTGATTCTAGAATTGGTCCTGCAGTCCTTTCACACATGACTGGCTTTCATGCACTAATAGCAGCAGCTCCAGAGTTGTGTCAGTAAGGCCTTTTTGAGGCTGTAGCTTTAGGCGTGCTTGTGGCACAGAAAGCCCAGCGAATCCTGGGCTGCATCCAAAGCAGCATGGCCAACAGGGCAAGGGAGGAGGTTCTGTCCCTCTGCTCTGTGCTGGTGAGACCCCACCTGCAGTGCTGTATCCAGCTCTGGAGTCCCCAGCACAGGAAGGACATCAGCCTCTTGGAATGAGTCCAGAGGAGGCCTCCAAGGTGATTCGCAGGATGGAGCACGTTTCCTATGAGAAAGGCTGAAAGATGTGGGATTGTTTAGCCTGGAAAAGAGAAGGCTCCAGAGAAACCCAGTTGTAGCCTTCCAGTACCTGAAGGGAGACTACAAGGTAGATGGAGAGGGACTTTTTAGAAGAGCATATAGTGACAGGACAAGGGGGAATGGCTTCAAACTGAAAGACAGCAAGTTTAGATACTAGGAAGAAATTCTTTTGAGGCACTGAAAGAAGTTGCCCAGAGAATTGTGGGTGCCCCATCCCTAGAGGTGGTCCAGGGGAGTTTGGATGGGGCTTTGAGCGACCTGGACTGGTGGAAGTTGTCCCTGCCCATGGCAGTGGGTTGGAATGAGATGATCTTTAAACTTCTTTCAACCCAATGTCATTCTGTTGTTCTATGAAATTGTGTTCAGTGTTTTGGACTGCTTCTGTTTATTTTTCAGAAATTGCGTGACAGGGAGCTCCTGCTTGGAGGATTTGGTCCTTTAAGGGGACACCAGTTAACAGAGGTTGTGACACACAAGCTTAGCAACATTTGTTTTTTTTCTGTTCACTGGCATTCAGCAATAGACTTGTTCTTTGTTCAGGACATATGGCGACGAGTGCAGTGTAACACTGCCAGCTCCATTGCCACTATACGCTTTGTTCCTGCAAAACCTTTTCATTTAGGTTTTTTATGAGTCCTTGGGCAAAACCTCCACTGATTTCAAAGAGAGTTTTGGTCAAGGACTCAAGGGGTTAATTCTGTGTGAATAACGTGATTTACTTTGCTGCTACATCTCTTAAGTAGGCAAATGTCTTTGGTCTCATCACTGTTACAAAGAAAATAATATTTTTTGACTGCATACTGTTTTTCATTTCAGGAAACAGACTTTGTCTGCTTTGATGGAGGAAGGGATGACTTTGATAATTATAATGTGGATGAACTTCTGAAGTCATTGCAAGAGACAATTGCAAATGAAGGGGAAACTGAATTGAGTGATCCAGGGAAACCAGCTGAAGGAATTGAGAAGGATAAGGAGATTGAACAGACTGATAGAGCAAAGTCCCTTGGTGCTTTGGAGACAGACAATCTTGAGCAAAGCGCTGAAGAAGAAAAGGAAAACCTTGTCTTCACAGACAAAGTGGACAATTCTCTTACAGAAGGAACTGAAAATACTGGGGGAGACTCCAGTGACAATAGTCACAAAGAAAACTCTCAGGGAGATCAAATTGCACATGAGCACTTGAAAGGAATGCTACATGGGAAATTAAAAGGGCTAGAAAGTGAAAATACCAAAAACACTAGTATTCCTCAGGGTGAAACCAGCCAACTTGACCAAGAGAATGAAGAAGTCAATGCCTATACACTTTTAAACAGAGAGCTCTCTGTGAACTTAAAAACGAAATTTGGCTCGACTGCTGATGCTGTTGTATCAGATGATGAAGTGACTCGCCATGTTACATCACTGGAAGATGACTTAAATGAAGATTTGAGCATTAATCCTCAAAATGAAGAGGAGGAGCCAGAGTTTGCAGATCAGTCTGCAGAAATCCCTTTGCTGTCTTTTATGGCAGAGGATGAAATTACATCCCATGTGGATTTAGAAGATGATGGAAACTATGATGTCGAGTCACAAAATCATGAACCTGATGAAGATGCAAAGGGTGCTACAAAGCTAAATAACCAAAGAGACAATAGGGAGGAACCCGATTCAGATGCATTAATTCTTAAGGATGCCTTCAGTAGGAGCGAGAAGTTGGGTGACAATGTAGTTGTAGACAGGTCTGAATCTAAACAAACAAAAGAGAAACAGGATGAGGTGGTGCTAATTAGTAAAAGAGAAGCACCAGCAACAACTCAGCCTGAGGGTCTCTCCAAAGAACCCGTTGGAAAGGAACCTGTGGGTACAGGTGGTCTGGGTTCAAGAGAAAAAGCCAACAAAACTGATCAGTTGGAAGAGCAGCTCACTGATGGAACTGAGTCACATTCTGCAGCAATGAAAGGTACAGCTGTGCCTAGTCCAGGCAATGCTCTGGAGCCCAAATCATTTCTTAGAAACAAGGAAGATGCTTCCGTATCATCTGATGATGATATCAACAAAATTTCTGAAAGAGTTCCACTTGCTCCAATAGAGAAAAGTGAGAAACAGTCTGAGGATGGTACCTCGGAGGAGTCCTTGGAAAGTGATTTACAGCACAAAAGATCATCGGAGAAAACAATGGAAAAGGGAGAAGCCAAGAACAAACCTCCAGTTGATGTTCCAGCCAAACCAGTGGAAGAGGTAAAAAATGCATCTCAAGGTGACCTAGGAGATAATGACCTCTTGAGAGAGAAAATGGAGCGTGGAATGCCCGCTGTGGAGAAAGAACTATTCAGACATGAAGAAGATTTAAAACAAGGAGAGAAAACTGATCATGAAAATAAAAATCCTGCCTCTTCTAACAAAGATCTGGAAATAAAAAAGAGAAACATGAAAGAAACCCCTGCAGGGGAAGAAGACCCAAGCTATAGTGGAGCTGTTGAGCAACCTAGGCCATGGGAAAATGAGACTGAGTATTCAGAGGCAGATGTGGATGAAAACCTTTCAAGAAATCCTGGCAAGATGCCAGTGTTTAAAGAAAGCACTGAGAAAAGTTCCCCTGAAGAAGAATCAAAAAGCACCATGCAGAACACTAATACTGAGAATTCTACTCAGCAAGGAACTGCTTATCCTGAGGATGTGGGATCAGACAGAAATCTTGGCAAAGATTTGGCTAAAGAAACAACACAAAGAGCAGAATTGCAATCTGAAGAGCCAGATGCTGAAGATGACCCTGACCTCAAACAAGCAGATGATGAGCTACTGGAAGATGAGAATGCAGCAAGTGCAAAGCTGTCACAAGCAAAGGCTGCAAATGTCCAGGGTAATTCACTAGGTGGTGAAAATACAAATCCTGAAGTAGAAGGACTAAGTGAAGCTGTTTCAGGAACCCCAAATCCTACTTACAAAACAGGAGAGGAAACAAACTCATTCTCTAAGGAGGATAAAACAATCAGCATGCAAAATGCAAGCGAGACTGGGAACAAAGAAGTTGATGTATCAGAAAGAAAAGATGCTAAATTGGATGAGATGCAGCATGTCATGGAAGCGGATGAGGAGTCTTCTGAAGCTGAGGAACCATCAGCTGTGGAAGAACATAATTTCCAATCTCCTCACACAGAGGACAGCAGTGACTTTGACCAAAGGAAAGATCATCTCCCAGAGGGCATTTCACAGAAAGATTCAAAAGAGGTGCAAAATTTAGAGCAAATGAGAAATGATCACCAGCAAGCTGCACATGTCCCCAGCCCTGCTGACAGCTCAGAAGCCACCAGTGACACTATAACAGGCTTCAGTGAGTCTGTGAAGGGGCTCTCAATAATGAGAGAGTTCCTGGATGAAAAGCGCGTGATGCGCCTTCAGAAGTACCTGGGGCTGCAGCATGTGTTCAGGATTGAAGCCATGTTCCACGACATGGAGGTGGAGATGGAGCTTGCCCGGAAGGCCAGCCAGAATAACGAAGATATGGAGAAAGCTCTGGATGAGATACTGGAGTTCTCAGAATCGAGCATTATGGATGTTGTAGGAAAAGTTCTGGATGCCAGGGTGGCAGAAAATAAGGAGGAGGTGGTGAAGGAGATGGATTTGTATGATGAGGAGAGTGCACTGATGGATGATATTCAAGAATTAATATATTCATTAAGGAGTAAATTTTATTCTGCTGGTGAGAGTGTCCCACTTGCTTCTCCTCCAGAACAGGAAGACGACCAGCTGCACATTCAAGGTAGGGTGTTAAACCAGTTAATAAATAGATGAAATGGAAGTAAAACCTTGTCCCAAGCAACACTAACACAGGGAAACTTTAAGAAGAAGGTGAGGGAGTAGAATTGAAAGAAGCCTTGTGCAATAACCTGGGATTTTGCTTATTTTTAATACATGTTTTTAGCATTGTGATGAGAGCGGCTCAGGGACAAATCCTATGGGAAGATACTGAGTTCAGCACACCTGTTCTTATGGACCAAGTTCCGTATAAGTGAGATCCATGCATGGATATGGTCGTAAGGAGCCACTCAGCACAAATCTCTACCTCCTTAAGAAACAGGGATTCACATATACTAATGTGCTGAATTTTCTGGAGGGTTTGGAGCAGTCTTTTTTTCTGAACTAATTATCACTTGATTGTGAGAGATCTGGTGATTAATGCGAAGTCTAGATACTAAATCCAGGCACTTAAAATCTCAGGTGTCCTTATAATCATATTTTTGCCCACATGCATAAAAGAGTGTGTAAGTAGAAATACCGAACAAACAGATCTTTTGATTGGGCAAGAACAAGAGGTAGAGTCTTTTGCAAACTTGCTGGGTTTTCTAATTAGTATGCAAGAAGTTAAGATACACTTTTAGCCAGGCTCCTCTTACAGTAGTACATGTTAAGTATGTGATTTCTGATAAGGTCACGAATGATGCAAGTATTTCACCTTGCAGTGTTTCACTGCAAGGTCAGTGTTTGATATCTTGCATGAATTTCATACTGACATTTAATTAGATGTTACTGAAAGTTGATTGAAATAGTTCAGCTTGTGTATTGCTTCCAGTATATTCTCAAAGTGTCAAAAAAGCTTTGTTACATGCAGCATTTCACTGAAGGTAGCTGTAAGAAATACACATTAGCTCAGTGCTTAATTCTTATCTCCTTGTCTGTCACAGATGGTGCAAAAGAGGCTGAATATGGCGGTGTTTCCACCAGAAACCCGATTACCATTGATGAGGGCAATCAGGAATTCCAGCAGCTCATTGAAGATAAGAGGCCAGAGCAGCCTATTGAGGAGGAGGAGGAGAGGGCTGTCAATGTTCCACCTGGGCATGAAGAGGCCAACTTCTCAGATAATGAAGAAGCTGAAGAAAGGTATGATGGTGAAAGAGGATCACTCCTGGAAGATACTTCCTTTGGGTCAGTTGATTCAGGAGAGAGTGCCAGCGAACACATTGCTGAAGGTAACCGTTTGGATTTGGCTTATTTTGTTCTTTTACTCTTGAAGATGTGCATGGTTTACTGCATTTTTAGGCAAATAGCATGTGTTTTCACCGATAGTTTCGTTTTATGTTGCTGTAATCCTCATGGCTGCTTTCCCTGAGGAGTGACAGTCCCTCTAGTGGTAGTACTGTATTGCTAACTTAGCACAGCAGTTTTTCTACTATGGTTTTGCAATGTAGGAAAAGGCAAAGTGCCGTTGTGACAGTTAGAACTCTGTGCTTGGGCTTGTGGACTGTGTCTCAGGATGGTAGTGGAGAAAGAGCAGAAATCCCTGGAAGCATACCGTCAACCCAGATGTCTGCCTCTTTGCAGGGATTGACAGCCTAAAGGTCATCTTCTATAGACAAGACTACCCATAGATTTGCGTGCCCTCCCTTCTTGCTCTTTTTAGCCCGTGTCTCTGGGCCATATTACTTTCCAGGAAGGGTGGTGTGTAGCTTCCCCCTCAGGCAGCTCAATAATTTTTCTGTGTGTTGGAGTAGGAGAAATGTTTGGCTTCCTCTGGCTGAGGCCTTATCCCTCTGGAGCTAGAGTGCCATCTCATCATTATGCCAAGGAGGGATCCTGTTACTGTCATCTTTCCCAGCTCTGTTTTGGCATGAAACAATTTTTGACTGTGTTCTTAGTGCTACTCTCAGCTTTGCTGTTCTGCTTTCACTTCTGATTATGCTTAATAATTCTGTCTCCACTGAGCATTTAGGAAAAATTCAGGCACATCTTCATTAGCTTTTGTACACTGCTGAGATGCTGTACCATCTCCAGGGCCAACTACTTTTGAGCAGCTTCTTAACATCTGAAGGAAACTCTAGGTTGAATGCCAAGAAAACTAGGGAATTTTAAAAGGCTAGTGGATAACTTACTGGTTAAGCAGTTGCGTGTTCAGTGTATTTCTGAGCATCTTCCATTCCTTCCTTAAAGGTGGTTAAATGCTGCTTGCCAGGAATTCTTGGGAGGGCTGGTAGAAGCATTGGGAAGTAACAAGGCGGGTGGTGGTAGAATGGCTGGTCAAAGCTGCTGTTCCGCAGTGTGACAACAGGCTGGGCTGGTGGCTGTAGAATCTGCTGGCCTGGACATGTGGCAGCAGGAGGAGAGGGCAGTATTCAGGCCAGGGTAGAGCTGGGGATGGTTTAAAGCTTTTCCCGTATTTACGGAGTACTGACAGAGTTCAGGAGTGTTTTACATGGTGTCACTCTTGGGGATGTCCTGTGCAGGGCTGGGAGTTGGACTTGACAGTCCTTGTGGGTTCCTTCCAACTTAGAACATTCTGTGGTTCTCTGAACAGTGCTGGGAACTAATCGGAGGGATTTGCTGTTAGCAATTGAAGAGTGTGCTGCTCTCATTCACGGCTGGAGGAGCTGGGTGTGCTCTGTCTGGGGCAGGCTCGGCACCGTGCCACCGCACGGCCGTGTCCCTTCCTGCGGCACCCCTCCTAACGCCGCCTGCGGAGTATCAGCGCGCTTCCCGAGCGCTTTCTGCCCCTTTCCCCGGAGCCCCGGGGGCCGTCCCGGGGCGCGGCGCCGAGGCGGCCGCGGGCGCTCCGTGCGGTGACGCCGCTCCCCCCTCTCCCCGCAGGTGCCGGAGCGGGCGCCGCCTGGCGGGGGGCCCTGGGCGCGGCGCGGGAGCTGCTGCGGCGGGTGAGTGGCGGCGGCGCGCGCCCTGTGACGCGGGCGGGGCGGGGCGGGCAGGCCGCGAGGGGCGGCGCGCGGCGGGCGGGCCCGGAGGGAGGGAGGGAGGCAGGGAGGGAAGGAGGGAAGGAGGGAGGACTGACGTGTGCCTGGCGCTCCCGGGCCGCCATGGATCCCGCGGGCAGCGGCTGGCCGGCGGAGGAGCCCTCGGCGCGGCGGAGGCTGCTGCAGGTGAGGGCGGGGAAGCGGCGGCGTGCGGGCTGGCGGGCGGGCCGGCCGTGAGGAGCGGCGGAGGGGCTCCGGCGGCGCGACCCGGGCGCTGACACACCTGCCCCGAGCCGGGCGGGTCCCTGAGGGGGTCACCCCGGCGGAGCCCGCTGTGAGGGGGGCCGGCGTTCCGCGCCCCCGGCCCGTAATGTGGGACAATCGCGCCGGAGCGGAGGCGGCCGCTGGCGTCAGGGATCGCTGCCGGCCTCCCCGGATGGCGGGGGGAGCTCGCTCCCCGGCCGGGCTCTGCCGGGCAGGTGTGCGCCCCCCTCCCCGGCCCCCCCTCTGCCGGCTGTGGAGAAGGTAGGGAGAGACAGGGTACGTAGGAGGAAAGGAAGGGAGAAGGCAGCGGCTCCCGTGTGGCTCACACAGTTTGTTCCCTGAGCGCCATGTCATGTCACTATCAGCCCCATAGCCTGTACCAGGCATTCGAACCTTCCTCAGGTGCTCTCTGACCTCCAGGTAGAGGAGGAGACTCATGACATATGACCTTCTGACAGGGGCAACAGCTGGGAGAAGATCTGAGCCGTTGGCTCTGCATTGGTACAGACATCCAGATGTTAAACTGGGGTTTTTTTCTCTAGTTTTCCATCCTTTTAGCTTTATTTATAAACTGGTCAAAAAACTACCAGTGCTGTTCCGTGCAAACTGTGCACCATCAGGGTGTATTCATTTTGGTGTGGCTCCTGTTTGCCAGCAGACTGCCACTGTCAGGTGTCCTCCTGGTACTCGGTAGTCTTGCACCGAAATGCGAGCAGCAGGCTGCCCTGTGGTTTTCTTCATTTTCGGTTTGCAGTCTGCAGAAAAACTGCAAGAAACCTCTAGATGGTTCTCTGGTTTTATAGGAGGAATAAAAGCACTTGTCAGGCTGCTTGTTTTACCCCAGTGTTTGATGAAAACACACTCATAGCTGTCCCTGCTGTCGGTTCACAGTTGGTCGACACGCTGCCTGAGGAAATGCGTCCTGGGCCTGATTTCCATGGACTTCCATGGGAGCCTGTTATTATAACTGCCTTAGTGGGAATTGTCACACTGGCTATATTTTTCTGGAGAACCTGCCTTTCAGTGAGTATACTTCACGCTTGCAAGCCTGCTGATGTTTTACTAACTGACTGGTCCTTTGTATGGTTAAACTGTTCCAGCAATACTGGGGTCAAAGCAATATGTCGTCTTTTGTGTTTTTACTTTTTCTGTTTAGAGCATTAATGGGAGCTAGGAGCTGGGCTGAATAGCTAAAGTAAGTTGCAGTGCTAAGAAGCATTTTCTATAAGCTGGTAATTGAAGATTGCTTAGTAAGAGGTAATTTTGAAAGCAAAATAGAGGAGTATGATGTAAATAAAGAAGGCTGAGGAAAGGGTCAGCATATCTGTGAAGTGAGAAGCCTTCCATGTGCTTGAGCCTGTTGTGGGCTATATCCAAAACAGTTAATCCTCCCCACTTCATGTTGTCCATCTGCTTGCAGGTACTGCATTTAGAAACCTGAAAACATGATATTAATTCTCATTGGAGAGCCGCTTCCATTTGTCCTCATTCCTACATGAGTAATTTTCTGTGCAACAAAAAGTCTGTCACCACCTCTCAACTGCAGCAGTGCTTTTCCTTGAGAGATGAGGATCAAATAGGCAAATTTATTTTACAGCTGTCCAGTTTAGTTACAGTATGCTCTGGAAATTTGTGGAGTACTTCATATTTGCCTGACAAAAATAAATGAAAACTACGTGTTTTCTGTAACAATATTGATAGTTTTTTTCCCTTGCTTAGTTTTGGTATTGAATACGCTGGGTCAATTTCAAATGCAAAATACAGTGTTAATAGAACAGCATAAAAAAAAAACTTCTGAAAGTCTTTAATTTCGAAACAAGCACCTGTCATGTAAACATCCTGCTCTAGGGGGCACAGAACTGGGATGCAAGGGGGGTTTTTTTTGTGTTTGCAAGTTTGTGGCTGTGGTTTGATACAAAATGACTCCATTTTCTCTGTGCAAATTGGTTGTGGGCAGTTACTGGTGTCCCTTTAGTGAGTGAGTAAACAGAGGTTTACTAAGGCTCTGGGACAGGGCTTTAGCCTGAGAGCTTTTATTAGAAAACAGCTTAAGCTGGTTTGTAGTGTTACTCAACACTCCTTGGCAGTGATAGATGCGTTTTCCATATGCTGCTTTAACCTGCATGGAAGTGGTCGCTCTTTTCCATAGGGAATATTAATTACAGCTTTCACTTAGCACTTTTTGTGGCTAATCTTTTTTGTTTGTTTGTTCTCTTCTGTAGGTAAAGAGTAGAATATATCAAGGTAAGTTTCTCTCTACTTTTCAGTGTAGTTGATGCTTAGGCATGCGAAAGTTTTGAAGATTTATACTGTTTCAGAGGATCAAGTGTTCATCTTCACTCCCTTTCAAGGAGAATACTCAGTCCAAGGTTACAGCGTAAGCTTGGGCAGTAGATGATACTTAGTTGAACCTGAGGGTTTAAATTTTGCCTTTGATAATGCTTTGGTCAGAAGAAACAGAGCAGCTTGCACCTGTAAAATAAAGGGCAAGGAAAAGCTCCACTTTGTTCAACATAAATGTGAACCACTGGTTCAGAGTTTGTTTTGGTTTTCTGACTGGCAGTGGACCTGCCTTTGCTTGCTGTTTCTCTCAGAAAGCTGGAGCAGGTTCCTTTTGTTTTTCGGATTGAGGGGAGCCTGAAACTGGCAGCTGTGCAGTTGCAAAGAGACACTCTACATGTAGATCTAAATATGCAAGCATTCCTGTGGCTAACACATCACTTTTTGCAGGAGTTTTTCTGTGGCTTCAGGTTTATAGAACTGAAGTGTACTGAGTGGGAAAAAAAAATTCAGAGTAGGGTGGTTGCTGGAATTCATAGTTCAATAAAAAATGCAAATATGGAAGACTTGTCTTCATAGGCACTCTTTCTCTTCCTCCCCACATTTTACTTACCAGTCATTCCTCTCTAGTTTCATTGTGGTTATACTGCAGTTTTCTTCCACACAGTTAATGCAGAATTAATGAGCTGAGAAAAGCCCATCTTACATATCTGAGGTGATTTCTGTAGTGCAGGAAGAATATTGGTATTGGTAGTAATTTGAAGATTGCTTCGGTAACTTGGTAATTTATTGCATAAATTATTTAGCAGCCCCCCCTAAAAACTGAGGAACATGGATTTAATTTCACCACCCAAATACTCTTCTCTTTGATGCTGTATAGAAACTACTAAAGACCAGAACAAAGAGATATTCTTCAAGCGTGATACCAGGCCACATTGATATTAAAATCTTTATCCAGAATAGAGGAATATTAACAGTAACAAAAAAAAAAAAAGCTTTAAACATGGATTACATTTGGAGTCCCAAGGATAAAAATCTGTTATCCTCCCGTAGTGGCAGTAGTAAAATTGGGAGGCCAGGCTAGTGGAGGGATTGCTGCTTCCTTTAAACTGCTGAGAGCTATCTTGAACCTTGGCAGGCACTTGCTGTGTCTCCTGTGCCCAGGGTGGGGAGGGCTGGGATGCACTGTCCCAGGAGCCCTCGTGTGGGAGGGAAGGAGGAGTAGCAGTTGCACTCTGTGGGATGCAGTTGGAACAACCAGTGCTCCTTGTTGTGCTGCAGGATTTGCTGGGAGGCAAATGGCGCTTGGGGCAGTCAGATCCAGACCAAGGTGGCTTAGGACTTGAAAAGTAACAACAATTGTGTGGTTTTTAAATAATTTGCAATAAAATAATTGAAGTATGTTAATGATTTTCATTGAATCCTAAGGGTTGGTTGGTGGCTTGTTTAGGGTGAGAAGCAAATGCGTGCCTGAAGGCTGTTGCTTGGTCACAGCCCTTTTGAGATCCAAGCTTTGGAGAGCAGCTCCTTAAAACCTACTAGTGCTGTCTCCCAGCTGTCTCTGTACTGTTCCCAGTAGATCTTTCAGAGCTTTCATCCTCTCACCTTTGCTGAAGAAACATTCGCCTTCAGTAGAGCAGACAGGTGGTTGTTAGGGAAGGTGTGGCATCTCCCTGAGTGTCTTAGACTGCTCTGAGATCCTGGTTGTTAGCTCTTCCCCTGAACACACCTCAGCTGTGTGTAGCCAGTTGTAACCTCACTCTGCTCTGGGTTCTGGGAGCAGCTTTGGTGAAGTGGATGCAGGAGCTTTGTGCTTTGTGTCAGCTTTACTCTCTTGTTTTCAATCCTAACTTGAAGTGAAAGCTGGAGATGCAGAAAGGGCTGACTGCCAAGGAATTAACACTCCTGATTTATGCTTTAGTTATTACCTGAAAATGTTCCTTGAAGTCATAGTAATGGTAGCTGATTTTTTTCCCCAGTATATGAAGTACAGTTACTGTAAGCTTTCATTTTCTTCCTAGTGACTGAAAAACAACTTGCTGAAAAGATTAAAAACCTTCTGCAAGAAAAAACAGAAATCTTAGAAAAGTTGTCAGAATACGATCAAAAGGTATTGTTCTCAGTTGTCCTTTGTTTCCTAATTCTGTTATTGCTTTAATGACATGGTCAATGCAACATCTAACATATTCTTATTTTCTATTTGTACTGAATATTATGTTGACAATTTCCTCAGTTCTGTGTGGTTGTTTCTGTGCTTAGATAAAGGAGGCAAAGGAATCTGTGAAAGTGGCCCAAGAACAAAAAGACATTCTCTCAGATGAAACTGCAGGGCTTAAGGTAGGAGAAAGTGAACTGTCTGTGTACTAAAAGCAGCGATACTAGTAAAAATAGTTTGCTTTAGGTTGGTCTTTTACACCCTTTTTTTTTTTTTTTGAGGACACTGTCAAAGAATTGGAAGAAGCAAATCAGCAGCTAGATAACAAAGTGAAAAATCTGCACACCATGCTTGAAACAGAGAGAAAAAAGAATGAGAAGAAACAGAACAAGGTTAGAACAGTTACACTTGTGTCTTACATTGTCCTTAGCTTGATGTGCCCTAAAAGCTTGTCATGACCTCATGGGTTAGATAGAGGTAGAACAAACAAGGTTAGCCACCTCAAAAAGAGGGATTAAATGAAATTTTAGGTTTATCCCAAGATCAAAGGATTATTCTGTTGATTTATTTTGTTTGGGTTTTTTTTTTGGGGGGGGGGGGGTGTAGGTTGGTTTTTTGGTTTTTTGGTTTTGTTTTTTTTTTTTTTTTTAAGATCTTGGTGGACTTGTGTGATTATGTGCTTTCACACACAAACAGGTGTATTCAAGTCATGGGCTAGTCTAATACTTCCTAGCTGGAGGCAGGAAGTTCCTTGGCAATATAAGCTGAAGGTTTCAGGTTGGGAAGAGACGTTTTCTTGTACTCAGAGCAGCATTTAGTTCTACAGTTAGTGTGAAGATCTCTGAGCTGCCCCTCTTTCTTGTTGTCCAAAGATACTTGTTTTCTCTTTCTTCTTTTTAAAGCCTGATTTTTCTGTATCTACAAGCTCTTTGGCCTTGTTTTGGTCAAAGGTTGCTGCTAATGATAGCAGTTCCTCTCATTGTGGACTGCACAGGTGTACAGAGAACTTCCTGGCCACAGGCAGGCGCAGTCAGGGGCAGGAGTTGATTTGAATGTGCTGAATGTTTCTGTTCCTTACCTTGTTGATAAGGTAGTGCTATGTTGCTGCCAGCAAATGGGTGTTTGAAATTGAAGTTCGTTGGTGTTTTGACTTTGCCTTTATGCTTGCAGAAGACACCAGGTTAAATAATTACTCAGGCTGAGGTTTGTGCCAGGATAACACTAAGTCACTGCTCATCTTTTTCTTAGCTCTCTGAAACCCAGAAGTCCTTGGAGAAGCTTCAGGAAGCTATCACTATGCATTCTGCAGAGCTTTCAGAGGTAAGGCATTATTTACACCCTCTCAACAGTCACAAGTTTTTGTAGCAGAAAAATTATTATCTTTGGAATAGAAAATGCTGGCTTGGCAGGTTGCAGGTTGTTTCTGCATCTGTAACCTTCTTCTTTTCCATTTAATCAGGTTTTTTGTAGCTGTCACTCCACTGTAGTTTGACTTTGTCTTCTTGTTCCTTTTTCTTTCGTGTGTAGGTACAGGTAGCCCTTAATGAAGCTAAACTGAGTGAAGAAAAGGTGAAATCTGAGCTTCATCATGTGCAGGAAGAGAATGCTAGACTGAGAAAGAGCAAGGAGCAGGTAAGTTATGCCTAGGCTAGGCAGCCTTGTTTTCCAAACAAAATATCTGGCCTCTGTTCCTAGGTTTTTTTGTGTAGCTTCAGCATGTCTCTGTTTTCTTAACATGGCAGAATTCCATGTTTTCTATTACCATGATAAAATTTAAATGCTTTGTGCCTGCTTGCACAGGCTGTTTGTGCAGCTGAGCCACATCTCTGATATGAAGGCTTTGCCAGTTCCCCTGATGCAGTGTTTGTCAGCAAAGTCACAGAAAGTCTGTGCTGACATGGTAGTCAAGGTATGGTGGAGAGATTGCCACTTGGGATCAGGGCTCAAGGAGGTAATGGTGAAGAGTTGCCAAAAAAGATTTCAGAAAGCAAAGATAACAGGGAAGAGTTTCAGCCCTGGAATGTTGGGACAGTTCTTTTTCAAATAATTGTAAATGTCTTTTCTTTCTTCATATGTGAAATATGTAGCTTTTTAAGGAATGTGCTTTGATTACCTCTGGACTGCAATTAATTGCTCATATTTTGAGGTGTGCCAGCAGTTTGATGTTGGGATGTTAGCTGAGAAAATGTCAAATTTGCCAAGCCACCTAATAATTAACTGCAGAAAGATTCCCAGGATCCAGTTCTGCTAGTGGAACAGCAATGAGCCTGATAACTGAAGTTTACCCTTTATCTGTGACCTGTGGTGATCAGTTATCACCAGAGCTGGCAGTAAAGTAGACTTTAATTACCCCACACACTAAAAACACAGCAAGTAATCATCTTGCCTTGGTGCTTCACACAGCTGCTAAAAGAAGCTGAAGGTTGGAGTGAGAGGCACTCTGAGCTCCGTGAGCAGATTCAACTGTATCAGAAATCTCAGAAGGACATAGAAGAGACACTTGCCTACAAAGAAAATGAAATTGAAGTAGGTTCTCTATAACCAGCTTGCCTTCAATATTATGCATCATAAAATACTCTGTCATACTTCACAAAATTCAGGGCAGTTGAACCTTTGATTTCTTTACTAGGTTTTGACCAATTGCATTATGCAGCTGAAGCAGCTGGACATGGATTCGGAGGCCAAGAAGGAAGACAGAGGGCAGGAGTGGAGCCTAGGAGATGATCTGGCCAATGGAGAGTTGCCAGGTACAGTGATCCCACCTGAGGATCATGTGGTGCTGTCCTCATGGCATGTTAGAGAGGGAACAAGGGGAATCCATGCATATAGAGCTGCTAGCATGAATCCTCAACACAAAATACCCCTGTCTGAAGGGAGGAACTGCCTACAAGGTCAATAATTGCTTTTAGATTACCTTTGAGGTAAACCATGATTGTAGTGACACGGTTGTACAGACTGTGTATAAAGGTTGGTCATTAAGAACATTCCAAAAGCTAAGAGTCTTGGGTTTGTTGTTCTGGTACATTTATTTTTGATATGAATTTTTTATGAGCTTTCTGCTTGCCTCCAGATAAATAACTAATTTAGGTAATCACATTTTTTTAAATCCCAAAGACCAAAATAGATGTTTTCAAAGCTGTTCGGGCAGTTTGTCATTTGTGGTGTTGCACATGTATTTGCTGCATCTCTGGTTTTGAAATCCCTTTTTGTTCCTTTTATCTTTTTTTTTTTTCCCTTTTTTCTACTTAAAGTACATGTGGGCTGGAAATTCCCACATCTTGATTTTTTGATTTTTTTTAACCATATAAGGATGTAAGGATTTAAGTGTCGGGAGTGTCATTTTTCACAGTTGTCCATGGACTTACTCATGATTAAAAAATAGCGAAAACAAAGATATTTTTCTCTTGTAGATGTTGAGAGTGAGAAGATGAAGACTCAGATTAAGCAGATGATGGATGTCTCCAGGGTATGTTGCACAAGTATCTAATAAATGCAGTCACATTAGTGATATGCCTATGATCATAAACTCTCTGCTCCTCTTTTCAGGTCAAAACAATGTTATCCATAGTTGAAGAGGACAGAAATCTTCTGCAGTCCAAACTGAATGATGAAGTAACAGCAAGACATGAGCTTGAAGGTAGGTTTAGCAAAATAACTGCTTAGGATGAAGTGCTGTTGGTGGCTTAAAAAGAAACAGAACATGTAAGTGGCCATAATGGTTCTTAACTGCAACTACTTCTCCAACAGAGAAGATAAAAACATTGGAACACGATTCCTCTTCACTGCAGTCAGCTAAAACTCAACTGGAGAGTGAATGCAAAACTCTTCAGCAGAAAGTGGAGATACTTGGTGAACTGTACCAGCAGAAGGAGATGGCACTCCAGAAGTAAGCCTTTCCTTACTTTGTCTATTGTATCATGGGCACTGTCCAAATACTTTTTGCTCAGAAGGATCAAAGAGCTTGGAAGTTGTTGGAATGATTGATGGCTACTCTTTCAAGACAACTGAAGCTGGTATCCTTTCTTTACTTCTGCCACCATTCCAGAGATTCTAAAAAGACTGTCAGTGTGCACACAATCATATTGCCTTCTACCTTTAAACTTCTGGAGAGGGCACGTGGGTGGCTTGGTCTACATGTTCTGTGGTTGCTCTGTTACATCATCCAGAAGTGTCACAGAGAATATAGGGGCTGTTAAGATTTGTTTCTGTTACTCTGACTTCTGTTCAGTGAGTCTAATTCTCATAAATGTAGAAACTTTAATATTTCAGTCTTTTGAGCTTCTTACATTCTCAAAGGGCTAAATGAAGGCTGAATTGGTGATAGCAGCTGAGAGAAATGAATTGCCAGTGGTGAGATCTGCTCTGTATATGTTCATTCCTCATTCATTTATTTACTTACTGAAATGTCTGTAATACCATCTCTGTTTTGTGGGGAAAATTTGAGAATAGGATTCAGGGATGTTCTCAGCTAAATTCTGTAGAAAAGCTGAAATTGTGATGGAGAAGCAGTTGAGGTTCCTAAGGTTTAAGTGTGTTGGCTGGGTTAAGCACAGGGTTGGAACAAGCACAGGGTTGGAAATGAGGCTGTAATGAAACTGCCTGACCTTGTAACTTCCATGGATCCATGTGTAATAAACTTGGAATGGACAGGTGAAGCCAGAAAACTTCATCTTGACCTCTGTGAAGAATTTCTGTTCCTTCCAAAATGTACAGGAGATTGCACTGCCTGTTAGTACTTTTGATTAGAATGAAGAGCTTCTTGCATTTTTTTATTTTTCTGGAAAACTGCTTTAACTTTTAGCCAAGGAAATTGATTATGTTGAACTGGCTAACTTGCTATTAGTTAAATGGTTCCAGTTCTGTGAGATAGTTATTGTAAGTTAGGAACACACTGTAGACCTCTTAAATACTTCCAGAAAAATATCAAGAATAAAAGAAATAATAAACTATGAGGTTATAAAAAGACTATGGAAATTGATTGTGCAGTGAATTGGTATGGAGAACACTTGGAAAAAGCTTCCCACATGGTTAATAACTATTGAGTGTGTTAGTCACCTGGACCCTAAATTTGCCCCTTCTCACCACATACTCCTTTTTTTCATTTCCCGTGGTTGGTGTCAGTCCAGTGGATTTCCTTGTTTGTACCTTTGTAAATCTAGATTGCAATCTGTGGCATTGCTAGGAAAATTACAGGATCTGAAGGAATGAGCTGTCTGCAGTTGATTGATTCTGACAGATCTTCAGAAGCTGACAGAACTTTCTAGTCAACTCTGTAATTTTAAGGTTTTACGCACAAAGGGTTTGTCTTTTGGTTTCAAGAGACAGGATTTCTCTTTCTAAAAAGTCTTTTTTCTTTCTGTGATCTCACACATTATTGTAGATGTTGATATTGCTGTTGTTGGCAGGGGAATACCTTGATTTTGAGTTGTAGTAGATGTAGAATGCTGGGCTATATGGTGCATTTTTTTTCCCTGTGCAGAAAACTAACCCAGGAGGAGTATGAGCGCCAGGAGAAGGAGCAGAAATTATGTGCTGCAGATGAAAAAGCTGTGCTGGCCATCGAGGAAGTGAAAGTTTACAAGTAACTTGAATTTCTGAAGATTATGATTTTGTTTTTATTTCAGCTACTGAGGAAAATTTAGTCTAACGTCTCTCCTTCCCCTTTTTCCTTTTGTACAGGCAAAGGATCCAAGATATGGAAGAAGAATTGCAAAAAACAGAGAGATCTTACAAAAACCAGGTAAGCTTATTGCGTGTTGGTTATTGTGTCATCTTTTACTGCATCTTTCCAGTGCTCTGGTGACTTGTTGGAAATACTGATAGTTGGATAAAAACTTAATGGCTTCTTTCCTTCTCAGATTGCTGCTCATGAGAAAAAGGCACATGACAACTGGGTAAGAACATTCATCCTTTTCTGCTGCCAGCAGTTTGTATTTGATGTCACATGGGTGCCATTAATGCAGTTGACAAAATTTTCCCTACCAGCTCATTGCCCGCTCGGCCGAGAGAGCTCTGGCTGAAGAGAAAAGAGAAGCAGCCAACCTGAGACAGAAGTGAGTACAGAACAGACCCTCTCTATTGCTCTTTGGACATTCTGGGAGTTGCCTGGGGGAGAAGCAGCTCAGGATGTGCAGTGCATTTTTAAGTTACTAATTTTAACTATTGTTAAACTGTTTTGATGGTTAAAATAACATTTCTTTGTGAAAGCTGTAACATTTTACAATGCAGTTTGCCTTGTTACATTATAATAGATACAACTCACATGTATTGCTTGAGTAATAATGAAACCCTTTATTTTTCAAAATCAGATTAATAGAAGTAAACCAAAAAATCATCATGCTTCAAAGACCAGTCATTGTAAAGCCAACTCCAGGCAGACCTGATCGCCAGATCCCACCACGACGAGGTAAATGCTGCTGGTTCTCCCAACACCTTTGGTCTTGGAGTCAGTACATCGTAAAAATGTAGGACTGTGCTAAATTGTAGAAAAGGAAATCAAGTGGTTTTAATTCTTTGGCACAGGACCCTTAAGCAGAGATGGCTCTTCTGGCCCATCACCTGTGAGCGGAGGAAATCCATCCCCCACACAGATGATTGATGTCCCTGCCCGGCCCCTCTCTGCTCCTCGAAGGGAAGGCGTGAGGGGTGAATTTGGTAAGCTGTGTAACTCCCATTTTTTGGCAACTCCCTCTTAGGCTACAAACCCAGGAACACTAAGGTCAGATACTGGTTCTGGGAATGTTGATATTGATACCTGCCTTATTAACACAGTAATGAGTGGTTGGTGGTAGTGTTTCATTAACAGAAATAGCTCAGGCTTGTGTTACTTAGGGTCTCTGGGGTTCTTGCTTCCCTTAAGGTCCAATGGTAGATGGCCCCCCTGCCCCACGAAGGCCTCCAGAGCTACCTGGAAGGATGTCAGTTCCTGGTAAGTTGTGTGGTCTGCAACTGACTGCAGGTTGTTATTCTTTCTCTTCAAAAAGGTAATTTCAAGCCCACCTTCCCTACCCCTAGGCATGGTAGGACACTTATTCGTGGCTGTCATTTTAGATATCGGGCCTGCTGCGGCATCCCTGATCAGCAGTGAGCCAAGAACCTCCTCCCCTTCCACAGCAATGGATGGAGTGGTGAGTTGAGAATGCCCCAGCCTTCAGCAAGCCTTTCTAATACGTAATTCACTGTACTTCCTTCCACTTCTTTAACTGTATCATGTTCTGTCTTGTCTGTATCCTGTCACTATCCCTATTTGCTGTCCAAAAAAAACCCCAAAAGCAACCCTCTCCCAAAGAGTCTGAAGCCCCCAGTGTAACTACAGATTCACCTTCCTCCACGGAACCAGCTGCAGTGAGTATTCCAGGGCTGGACATGGTGATGCTGCTTTGATGGAGAGGAGTAACAACAAGCTTGGTGTTCTGAACTGCTGAATAACAACTGCTCTGTGGAACTAACCAAGGGCTCATCCCTGTGTCTCAAAGGGCTTCTCTAATGATGAGCAGTTGCTTTCTGGTTCTTGTGGGATTGCAGAAATGAGATGTTTCTTGTTAAGGACTGGGCAAACACTTTGGAGTGACTACAATGATCCTAAGCAGCTGACTCACCCTGTGGTGTTAAAGCACAATTCCATGTGTAATTCAAAGTTCCAGGTCCCTTACCAAAGGGGTATCCACCAAGGACACCTCAACAGGGCTTAATCTAAACGAACTTGTCTCACTAACCACTCACTCCTGGCTGGTGCTAGCAGGGTTCTGGGAGAAGGGATGATGGTGGTGCAGTAGCTGTCCCTGTTTTCTGCCTGGTTAATGTGGTTTGGAGTGTGTTTGGGTTATTTTTCTTTCTCCCCCCAGCCCCCCTTGTACCTGTTTGTCTCTGGGTGAGTGGCCGGGTTGTTCAGCAGTGTCAGTGCTCATTTGCTGCAGTAACTCACTGAAGTGTGACCTTGTCTTGCCCAGGGTAACGCTGGTGCCAAAGGCCCCTCTCCTTTCCCGGGGACACCCCTGCTGAGCTCCCCAGTGCTGGGCCCTCCGCTGCCGCCACCCGTTCGCTACGGGCCGCCGGGACCGCCACCACCTCCTCTGCGGGGACACTTCGGGCCTCGGCCGCTCCCTGGGCCCCAAGGTACGGCCGCAGTGCCCTGTGCTGACACTGCACCTCCCGAGCCTGGCTGCAGAACCCAGAGCTGCTTTTCCTTGGCACACGGCACGTCCATGCTTTGTTGGGCTTCAGCTGGCCCAGTAAGCTTGGACTGAGTGGCTTTTTTCAAACCTCCTTAATGCCAAGGTATTTTTCCTTGTTTACTCTAAAGTGGAAAACCAGCAGCCAAAAGTCTCTAGAATACAATTCATGGGCTTCGAAGTCCTGCATGTGACAGTGATCCGCTCCAGAGCTGCTCCAGAAAATGACAAACGGAAGGGCTAATCAGGAGCTGCTTTGTTTAGGTTAAAGCAAGATTTCATTTAACTCCATGATTTTCTTTCCTTTTAGGTCCTGGTGCTCCCTTGCCACCTCCAGCTGGAAGAGATTTCTTACCTGGTCCACGTTTAGGAATGAGAGATCTGCCTCCAGTCCCACTCCCGCCGCCCCCCGATCCCAGAGTCTACGCACGTGGGCAGCCTCCCTTCCACCCCCTTGGCCCTCCCGGCCCCAGGGATTATCCTCCAGGCCCTCGGCTACCCCCGCAGGCTTCCAGGGACTATGCTCCTTCTCCCAACAGAGACTTGCCTCCACCGGCCCCCAGGGACTGAGAGCAGCCGGCCCCAAGGACTACGCACAGCCACAGCGCAGGATCCCTGCCACCGACCCGGCTCCTGTGGGCACAGCTCTAGGAAATGGCTCTTGGTTTGAAGACATTGGTCTCATTTCAGTATATCTCAGCTTTTGCAGGATTAATTTTTATCCAGTTGCTACAGACATCTTATGTGCATTTATGATCACAAATTCATCCATCCACTTGGGCTGCAAGAACCTTTCTGTGATGGACTTGAACCTACTCTAAAAGTGCAATAGGAAGGAAGTATCTGTGTGGAGAGTTTTAATTCAATGTAGCCTTTGTAACCAGTTGGCGAATGAACTAATTTCGTTAAAAATGTAAATCAAATCATTTCCTGTGGAAATAATTTTTTAAGTAAAATGCTATCCAACCTGCCTTCTCCATCACATCATTGAGCTGCAGTTACTGTAGGCCAGGGGTTTACATGAGAATTCTGAGGTTCTGGGGTTTTTTAAAAAAGATGTCTGGTCAGAGATCAGAAGCACAAATGACACTGTATTCAAAGGAAAGTTGTAATAAAAAAGCAAAATTCCTTTTGCTAAACCCCGAAGGCTTTGTTTCAGTGCCATGTTTTGTTCAGAAAGGACGTTGGTTCAGTAATGTGACAGAGAATGCTACAGTGCTGAGAACAAGAATTGAATCAAGGCCAAATTAATGCTGCTGCGGGGTAATGACACGTTGCCCTCATGCCGATCTGCTCTGCCACAATATCGATTTGCATCATGTAATGAGGACCATGGGGGATACAGCTTCCAGAGCTAGAAACCTTGATGAAGTTGTGGAGATGACCTGTGTTTCCACAGTGTCTCTCCACCAGAGAAACTTAGAACTTCCCTAATTGCTTTCTGCTTTCAAGAGCACCTCACAGCAGCATCAAGCGAAGTTTGAGAGCCAAGTTTTCATCTTCCTCAGGGTTAAGAGCAATTCAGGTTCTTTAAGAGGAAGGCTGGATTTGGAGAGCCTTTTCTACTTCCATCAGAAAAGAAAGTAGCTTTCTGTAAAGCAGAGTGGGGTATGTAAACCATGTAAACATCTACTGCAGCTACCACTACTGAATAACTTTCAAAGCACACCCTACACTTGCAGTTCAAGTGTTGGTGCAAGCATTTGGAATAGCAGGCTTTTGACTGTCTCAGTGAGTAAGGTTTCTCCCAAGTGCACTGTCCAAAAGGCAGCCTGAGGAGGAAAAAGGAAAACAATGCAGAATAATAAAAAACCCTACTGGGAGGCCATTACAGCTTTACTGCCAGAGTACAAGCAGCCATTAAAGTTGCCATCTAGGTATTACATTCTTACAGTACAAGTGTAAAGCTTTAGATTTCAGATGAAAGACAAGCTGGAACATCACTGAAGCACAAAACAATCCCGAAGCCTGTGGTGTGTGCAGCAGCAGTCCTGGCACTGAGACGGTTCACAGAAAAAAGGCAAGGGATAGAAACAACTTCAAAAATGGTATTTCACACTCAACAGACATTAATTCACAATCAGTTAAATACAAAGCTCTACTTGTGTATTTAACAAAAATACTTCAAAGTTGACATTTCATATAACTGGCATTAATGCAGACATCTACAAGCTGGGGAAGGGTCCAGGTAAGCAGCAGAAACGATGGGTTTGTACTTCAAGGGACAGAATTTCAGTTTGCAGGGTGGCTGATGATACACACATTGATGAACATCCATGATTAAAAGTCAATTTCTCTAAGTTCAGGATCTTTCCTTCCCCATACAAGCCTTTGTGATGCTCAGTGTCTCCTCCCTTGCCCATCCCAGCTAACAGTAACAAAAGCTGGATGGAATCTCCCTCTGGATGCACCAGCATTCACCTTGGACATGCACCCAACTACAGTGCTTACCCTGGATGGCAGAGCAGGACTGAACTCCAGAACCAGCCCTTCCACCTTTCAGGGACACTCAGATCGTGCAATTCCTTGGTCAGCACAAGTCCTGAGCCAGCAAGGGATCACTGACAGGTAAATGGGCCAAGCTCAGGTTTACTTGCAACCACAGACTAATGCTTTGCTCCATCCTTGTGCAGAGTTCAGAGGATGATTTGTATTTGGTTTTTAGCAGTGTAGGTATCCTCCTTTAGTCTGGTGTCCAGAATGCTGCATTGAGAGGTGTTCCTGTAACTCACAGGGAGATCTTGATGGTCAGCCATCAGCTTTAAAACCAGTGGGATACTGTAAAGACCCATAAACAGGACAATTCAACTGCCCTTTTTCCCCTCCAACCAGCAGTGGAATTTTAGAAGGTGTTGCTGACTTTTGTTGTAACAGCTAAAAAATGTCATCCCTAGTTATACCAGAGCAAAGAAAGGTAAGAAGATTAGGACATTCAAAACCAGCTTTTTATCCTAATCAATATGGTAAAGCTAAAAATGCTGAACAGCTGAGTGGAGACAGACAAACAGCATGAGGAAAAGTAACATCCCTTCCCTTAACACACAATAAAACATCTTGGGGTGAGGTGACAGAAAAGAGGAATGGATGATACATCTGCATCCAGGCTGTTTAAAATAATTGACATTATTTTGGGAGCTGGGTCTTTAGTTAGCATAGCAGAGTATTCAGGCACTAGTTAGATATACAGGAAGTTTAATCAAACCATAAAGTATCGTATTAAATATCCACGCAAATATATGAAAGACTGGGTTCTACTTCTGTCCCTTTTTCAGGTCAAAAGGTGAATGCAAGTGTGTCATAATAAGCCAATGTCCTGCAGCTTATTACACACCAAATCAAAAATATAGAAAATAAATGATAATCCTATCTACTTACATAAAAAGGTAAATTTTTGAGTAAGTTTCCAGACTTGCACAAAATATGCAGAAAACTGCATACAATCAGTTTCCATAAGAACAGCAGTTTCATGTAAAAGGTGGGTCAGCCTGCTAGCCAGACCTACTTTATACAAAGCTCTGGAAAATTGCCACTTCAGCACTGAGGGCCTGTCCTGCTGTCACCGAATTGGCAAAACGCCCACTGCCACCAGGACAAAGCCCAGGAGAAGGCCTCTCTATCCCCCACCCACCTCTGCAAACCACTCTGTGACAAGATACAGAAAAGAACAGCTCTATTAGGGAGTAACAGTGATTGAAAGGATTGTAACCATGTATCCAAAACTCAGGCAAGGCTGTTAAATCATAGTTCAGTGTTCTCATCTGCAGCTGTCCTCCTCCTGACCTGACCACAGGTACCCGTGGCCACTCACCTGACCTGCATCCTCCGCTCCCTCACTTCAAAGCACTTGCAGTACCTCAAGCTCCTTCCCAGCCCACCTCGTCCTTCTCCCAATCTTCTGTCACCCTGCCCACTCCAGAGGACTCTGAAATGCAGATGAGAGGAACTACAATAGCACAGCAGTGTAAACAGTTAGTAGGCCTGCCACATCTTTATTGCTGCAGGTTTGGCGAAGGGGCACTCTCCATCCTCAGGGGGAGCTTCAGGCAAAAAGAGGAGAATGGTTAAAGATAAAAAGTGATGAACAGCAAACTTAGGAAAAGCAGTCAACCTATATCAGGGCTCTTAGAAAAACCTGTAGCCGGAAGTAACTGAAAAAAATCTTGCACTTGCATGGTGGGCTTGTCCCTGCCCCTGAAGTAGTGCTGTGCAGTGGGTGATGGTCTCATGTGACCTACTGGCATGAACAGAGTTGTCTTCCTGCCCCTTGGAGCCTAAGGCTACTACACAGCTACCAGGACTTGTGGTTCAGTTCACCGAGGTCTCACAACTGGGGTCATTCCTTGTGCAACGTTTGATGGAGGTGAAGGTAAAGTGGTTTCTTGGTCAACAGTTGCAATTTCTTCCTTTTAAAGTCAGTGGGTTTTTTGTACCTGTAACCACAGGAAAGTGCATTAATACAAGCACTAATGGCTGTGCAGGAAAGCAAACTAGAAAGCTCATCCTGTACAGATCTTATTATTCTCATCTTTTAAATACATCTGACAAGGCCTGCTGGAATCAACAGTAATGAGTAAGTTTACAGGAAGAAACGGTATTTTCTCTGAATGACTATTTTTACAGAAGAAAAATTTCAATACATAAATGAACATAATATTTTTGTAAGGAGATTCCCAACATAATACTCTGGATTGCAGGAGAGACCCAGTATCAGTTACTCAGTACTTCAGAAGTACTCCAGCTAGCACAGACTACTCTTCCAAGAATTGCAAGGTTCACCCTCTTCTTGAATAAAAAAACATCCCTCAGAACTTCAGTCACTCAGCAAGGAGAGAATGCACACCACGACCACTCAATACTGCTTTGAAATGTTCACAAAGTTAATTGCAAATGGTATCTCATGCCTCAAATCAGATTTCCTTTACAGAAGTTCTGTATCAAAAGACTGGGTTGATTATTTTTTAAATATAGCAGATCTGACACTCAGGCTAAGCTCCAAATTAAAATCTCCCCTACAGACTTCATTAAATTCATACAAAATTAAATTACAAACACCAGCATTTTATTTGGAAACTGGTCTAGTTTCTGAGAAGTCTCTAACCATCTTCCTTGTCTAAAAGTATTTTATCTTCCCCTCTATTAAAAATAAAAAATTCCTTATGGAAGTCAATCTAATGAGTCCAAGAAAAATTTCTTAATACAACAAGCCACACATTGTAACTGAAGGCTGGTTCATTTCCTCTGTCATTGTTATCTTTAATTGTGAGTCACTTACAGTTCTATAACAATTGCCCCAGGTTTAATTTCATCCATCTCCATGAAAGCAAAGCACTTGGTGCTAGTAAACCTTTTCTTAGGCTTGTAGTGTTTGAATTCAAAGAAAATAGCTGCACCTAGAGGGAAAAATGGTTGAATAGGAAAAGTTAGCAGTTATGGCTAAGAGTTACCTGAAAACTTACCTGCCATTAAGGTGCTCTACTAAATTGAAGGGAATTATCTCCCATACTTCTGTTATTTACTCAAAAGCTACACCATGTTCTTAAAATACTCAGCACACTCTCAACAGTTTAAACTCTTCACTCCATTGCTCACACCCAGGTACCAATGACTAAGCAGGTGATAAAGCAGCTCAATACCTGTGTAGCAGAGCAGACTGCTCTGTTTTTATCTCTTTTCATTTCTCCCTTGCCTGTGAGCCATCCCAATGACCAATTTGAAAGGGACAGGATGCAAAGGTCTATTTTTATCGTGGTCTGGATCTTGAGCCCTGCAGCACCAGCTCAGCAGCAGCCCATTGTCTGGGCTCCCAAAGCTCCTGGGCCCTGTTTCACGTCTCTGGTACCACATACCTTTTGTTAGTCTTTCAATGTGTTTCTGAATCTCGATGTCCACATTAAAATGGACGTACGTGTCCTCCTTCCTCAAAGCCACAGGCGTGTCTTGCACAGGAGTCAGATCTATCCCATTCAAATCTGCAGGAAAGAAACAGCATGAGAATGGCAGAACCTTCTCAGAGGTTCAGCTTTAAGAGATTTAGAAGTCTCTCCTAATCCTGCCACAAAAAGTTAACCCACACCTGGATGTTTCCACAAAACCTAAAAAAGGGGCAATCATACCCCTTCACAATCAGTTAATTTTCTTTTTGAGTACAACACAAAAGCAGCTAAAGTTCTAGCAATATTTAAGATAAAAAGTTGGAATTATCTCTCTTTTTATTTTTAAGAGTGCATTTCTTTCTGCTGTCAGCAAAAGATTCCTTTCCCTGTGCACACAGGACACAGCAGAGCTCCAGCCCAAGTGGGATACACACCAAAGGCTGCCCTCCACACAGGGTCTGCAGGGCACAGCTCACACATCCTGTGTATGCCCTGCTTTGTGCCTAGACACAACAACCATCGTTTCTCTTGGGTTTTCCACAGAGGCGTTGTAGGGCTGTGGGTTGGGCTCCAGCTCTCAGCACCAGCCCCTGGTTTTGCTGCTCTGGCACAGCCAATACTGTTTCTCACTAAGCCTCTGCTGTTTCTTGGGGTACATGTGTCCCTGTACTTCCTCATTCTCCATCCCTTTCCCTCTGGCAAAGGAAGTTGCTAACGATGTGGCCAAGATTACAGGTATGGAGCGCATATGAGGTGCTTGTGGCCCCGGAGCACCAGTTATTCCCTTCCTCCAGGACATGGGCTGGGATTGCCAATGCTGCATCAGGAACAAACCTCTCTCCAAACCTGCAGAAGAGCAGCTTGGTTTAAAACCATGGAAGTCAGCTACTAAATGTCTTTGGAATCCTAACAGTGACAAAATGAGCCCTCAGAGTAACTTTTCCTGACCAAAAATCTTGGGAAATAAAAGTATCAAAAGATACCAATAGCAGACTCAGCCATACCATGCCTACACACTCACTTTCTGATCCTGTTTTCCACCTCATTACTTGGCAGCCACCATTTATAGGTAAATGAGTTTGGAAACAGGGAGCATCATGTTAACAGAGACTTGTTGGGAAAGCAAGCAGCAATACAGAGTCTCCCTTAGCTCCAGAAGGGAAATGAGAGCTACAGCAGCAGTTTTAGCAATGTACAATGAGACAAACACTTCAGTGGCAAGGCACAATGTTTGCTTTACAAGCCTTGGTAATTATTCAAGGGATAATTGATGCTGTGAACCTTCCTCCTGCCAGAGGACAGTCTGGTGGAAGAAGCACTGATCACACTTCTAACAAGTGTTCTAGCCCTGCATTTAAAACCCAATAGCACATCTCAAGAGGACACACACAAGGTCATTATCACAACTGAAAATAACAAGAGGATATTGGCTGAGCTAAAGATTTTTTACATGATAAACAACAACAAAAAAATCATCTGCCTACAAAGGTTGTAAAGAGAAGCTGAAGTAAAGCAGAACAAGGCAAGGGTAAGCAGCTTTGACTACAGGGGCTTCCTGCTGAGAAATGCAAAATCGGGGACAGAGATACTTCCACTAGAAAGAGTGTGAATATCAAAAATCTCAGCCTCAAAAGACACCAGCTGTTACCATCTGAAACAGAGAAATCCTAATGTGGCCTATCCTGGACTGACAGAGAGAGAGGTTCCTCCAGATTTATGGAGGCTCTCAGCCCACCAGACTTAGGCTGAAGCCTTTCACTAGGCAGGCTAACATATTTTTTATTTCATTTCACTTGCAAGCTTTGCTTCCCAGCTTCATACCCATCCCTCTAAACCTCAAGCCCTGGTAAGATTGTATTTGTATTACTACAAAACTGTTTTAAGGAGAGGGCGAGAATGGGCTCAGTGGGCTGTGGTTCCCCACCTCCAGAAAGCCCAGAGACCAGTACATGTGGGGAGTACAGCAGATCTGTACTTAGGAGTCACCTGCAGATGCCATGATGGAGAAGTAGGGCAAAGTCACTCAGCTCTCAGCATGGACAAGCCACTCCTGAGTGCACAGAGAGAAGTGTATCCTGCAGAGATTCACCTCCCAGCAGCTGTCAAATACAGGATGTTTCCACCCTTGATTTAAAGCAGAACCCCTAAATCCTCAATAGAAGTGCCCATAAATGTTTTTCTCGGCAGGCTGAAAAATCAATAAAGCTTTCAGAAAATGCACTCTCTCCAAAGCAGCACTGAGAAGGCAGAACAGAAATCATTACCCTTTACACTGACTGTGATGTAAGGATCAATGCACTGCCCAGCATCTTTCAGACCAATTTTCTCTATGTTGATGGTGAGTAACGTCATCCCGGGTTCAGACGGCAATCTGGGCAATAAAGTACCTGGAAAGAGTAAAGTATGTTATTAACCCTTGGTGTCATCTCACAGCAGAGGCCTTGGCTTGTCCCATCTTCTCTCATGGAAGATGCTGTTCATAGGGGGTTTCGACTCCAAAGATTCCTATCCCAGTAGCACACACCACTATGGGAATGTCTGTGCAAAGACACAGAGCATCCTTTGACAGGTTTCAAAGCCCACCAGAAAAAACCCTCAGGGGGACTGCCTCAAGTCAAATCAACTGATAAAAAACGAATGCCGTAAGAATAGAGGGCACCATTGTTTAAAGTGTTATTTCTTGCAGTCACACAGAATAACTCATTCATGGAGCTCATTTGATATAATTTTTGAGGATTAAATTTGGGAGGTTGGATTCAATCTGCAGTTGCAGGAGTTTAGATACCCCACTGAACATGACTTGGCTTCACATTGAACATTTAGACTGGGAGATTAAGGAGGAAAACAGCATTGTTGCAAATTGCACAGCACATGAGGAAACCAGAAAACTGATTCTTAAGTAAGTTCTACTGGCCCCTACTTAAAGGGGGGAAGAAAATTAAGTGTTTGCATCCCCCAAGTTCCCTTCTGCTTAAAGGAAGGAGTTCTCAGCTCCATATTAAGAATATTTAGCATCAAACCTTAATGGTCAGTATAAATGAATCCTCACAGTGCTGAGAAAGACAATGCAGCTGGCAAGAAATCCAGACTGTTCAAACTCATGATATTCTGTCATCAAACATGGAGTAGGTTACTTCATGCTGAATTTAGCAAAATCCGACACACTTAAAGCCCCTCTCCCCTACTGGATTAACAAACACCAGGATAGGAAATATTCAGGCTCATGAGCAAGTTTGAGTTAAAGGCTTAGTTTTCTAATGAAAAAAAGAAGTTATCCTAAGGCTTGAGATCTAAGCAATGTAATAATTTCCTTTGACAAGTCCAATACAGGTTTTTTCTTGGCACATTTTTTTTCCTCTCATCTGCTTGAGGAGCTGTGGAACCACAAAGATTTTGTCTTATGAGAGACTGGCTTTGCAAGAGGCACCTTGCATTCTGCTCTGAGAATTACAGGGACAGGTTCAGCAAGATTTCATAAGCATTCCTACATCCAATCCCCCTCTCAGGATGACATGCAAGACTTGAATTCCCATCTCTGATGCTGTGTGTTTCTGTATCTCCTGTCCTGAAGAGACTCAGGGCCTGCACAGCACTGTCTCTGCAGACACCTCCCAACACAGCACAGCAGAGCTCAGCCCATTCTGAGCAATGGACAGGCTTCTGACTGCAGTGGGAGAAACGTTCGAGAGCAAATTTAGTAGAGAGCCCTCATTTCTGCAAAGCGGCTCATGCTCTAGCTAATCTTTCTGTTTCTTTCCTGAAGAGATGTTCAAATACAGGGTTCTTATTTCAATCTAAGTGAAGGCAGAAGCAAGCCTGTCTTCTCTTTGGCACAAACCTTTGCTCCACCAGACCTCAGTTGTCTCCTAAAAACAGCATGGCCCTCAAGGGCCAAAGCCTTCAGCTTTCCTGTCCATCACTCCATGGGACTAAGTGATGTGGTACTTGATAGAAAAATCACCTGAAAGATGCCTCAGCCTGGTGTTCATTATAAAAATAGTGGCTTAAGAGAAATGATTCTGTTCTTGAAGAATGCTTTCCCAGAATGTGTGAAATTGCAGAGTTGCAATGGGCAGGAGGGCCAGACTCACTTCCAGGAGACAAGAGAACAGTAGTACAGAGAGTATCCAAGGAACACTGTTTCCTTCCTGCCCTAGCAGGAGGAACAGCCAAACCAGCAGTGGACTAGAGCAGCTGACTGTAACCTGTCTCACATGATGCACAGCCCCAGGCAGGCCTGTGCTGGAGCCTCTGCAGACACAGCAGGTGACAGCGCCCTCTCCATGGTACAGTTTTCCTGGGCTGGGCACCACCCCTGTCTACCAGCACAGCCTGAGCAGCTCACACTGAGGCCTTTCAGGAGAAAGCTGCAGCCACACCAGACACAACCACAGGGCATCTCTGCCACAGGGGGACAGGAGCATCTGCAAATGACAGGAGTGTCCTTCCCCAAGTGGGTTTCAGGGACAGAGAGTGAGCCAGCCCAGCAGCCCACTGCCACCAAGACACAGGCATTCAGGTTCTCCCCTCCCAAATCCCAGTTCAGAGAAAGGGGAAAAAAGTGCCAGGTCTCCTGCTAGGCTCACAAAGTGAAATGGCTCACAGAAGAGCACAGCACTGGAATAAAGTCCCATATAACCAGGAGAAAGGCAGGAAACCTTTGCTGTTAGAGGCAGCAAGCCATTGGTCAGTTCAGCTCCACACAGCACAGAAGTCTAACTACACAAATACCCTTTGTGTAAGATTGCCCATAAAACATGTATTCCAGTAAATAAAATCCAGCTACACCTACCCTTGGCTACACCACAGCCCAGAACCCCTCCATTAGAACAGCGGGACCTCTAGGAGAGCTGTTTGAATCAACAAACATGACCTTCCCTTTTCTCTGTACTGAAGGCAAATGAAGACCTACAGATAGGTGGCCAGTACTGTGATTGTTGCCAGAAGTTGTGTTGTGAGGATTGGCACTAAGAGCTGTATGAAGAACAGCTACATGAACACGAGCACAGAAATTACTGTACAGACTAAAAGGTTCTCATACCTTTGTTGGCTCCTGGGTTAGATGAATGGGGCAATGTGATAACGATGAAGCCATGCATGGAGAAGACAAGACCATGGTCAGTTAGACAGTACAGTCACACACTATGGATCAAAGGCACAACAAAGCAAGGAATGCAACACAACTCTTCAATTCCATAGGGGAAGTTCACTTTACTCATGATGCTCACCCCAGGGCTGCAAACTGCTTTTGTTTGAGACTTCCTGCTGCACTTGGGACAGACAGAAAGCATCTCCATAAATGGATTTATCGTGGTGAACAACAAGGATTGAGACAGCAAATGTCAGCAACCAATATGACAATATATTATAGCCTTTTTGGGAGTTTGGCATGAACCGGTGTAGACTGTGCATGTCCACATCAGGTCAGCCTGCAGGGGCCATATTCAGCACTGTGCTTGGGATCACATCTGAGTATCATCTCTTTTCTCCAGGCACAAGTAATGCAACACCCCAGCTCTTTTGACCATTATTCCAGTACTGGCTTCCTTACTTGTTATCTCATTCCTGAAATACAAAGTTTGCCAGCCAGCTCTGAAACTAGGAAGTTGTTTCTTCTGCAAAGAAATCACACCAGGAGCCTAAAAAACATCTGTTGCAACATTTAAATTGTCAGAACCTGAAGACCTTCTCTAGAATTTGTTGGTATATCCAGTTCTACAAGTGCTTTCACATGGACAAGGACTTAAGCTATGAAAATTAAAGCCCCCTCTTTCTCCTCTCACAGCCTGGCTTTACTCTAAGCCAGTGTCTCACCAAACAATGCAAAAATAAGCAGCAACAGCTTCTCACATCTCTAGGAGGATGTGCTGCTCCTTGCAGGAGAAACATTGCCACAATTTATATTTGAACACATTTGAAATGCCTCACATAGTTAAAGTGCATGGGATGAAAATAGAGTCTGAGTCAGAATTAAAGGCTAATTATTTGAGGTAGATGGTACCACCCTCACTGGTTCTCCATACAGCTGTTTCACAGTAAGACATTGTTGGCTGAAAAAAAAAAAAAGTTCACTGGCCACCCTTTGTTGCAGCAGCCCTCTTATTAGAGGGCAGAAATGAGCTGAGACACAGACTTCTTGTTAAACACAGCATAAAAAGGGGCCTGGTTTGTTACTCTTTACAGCTCAGTCATCTTAACTCCAATTATTCACTGCCTCTGGCTGCAGCAAGCTCCTACTGTAGGTTTTTCTTGCAGCTTCTGACTGCTGGTTATTTCCTGCTAAATTATGACTGCAGGTATCAGTTTGCAGACACTGACTGCAGGCTTTTACCTGGCTAGACTGTGACTGCAGGTTCCAACAACAGGCTCTAACTGCAGACCCAGACTGACCTCACAGCACTGATTCTCCCTCCCCAGGATCCTGCTTCATGATTCTCTCTTTCATGCTCCTCAAGGATCATCTTCCATAATGATCCTCCCCTGACCAGCTAACCCCCTCTTATCTCACTCATCCTTATTGGATATAGCTGTTACTCATCAGGGGCAAGGCTGTATTGAGTAATTAACACAGTTGTTACCTATCAGGGCTGAGGTCACCTGTATTCCCTTCTGCCATAACCCTTGTGGTTCTCCAGTACAGCATTAGGGGTTGTTTACATGACCCTGTAACTTCCCACCCAAACTTTTCAAATCACAAGTGGAAAAAGAAGCTTTCTAGAGCCAGAACTCAGAGATGCTACAGAGGCTGGCCTGGCAAGCCTAGTGCCCCTACCTGGGACTCTAGCAGGAAAAGAGTCTGGAGACCCTGCTCCAGCTCCTCCTTCCTCATCATCCTCCTCAAACTCCAAGTGTTCCTCTTCTCCAGGTGCTAAAATCTTCCTGTAAAACACAAGAAAGAAGAAATGAGACCAACACTCACTCATCACCTGGCTGTCAATTCACAAGCCAGCATCTGAGCATGGACAACACTCTTTAATGTCATTTCACAGTTCTTAACTTCTGCCTACAGACTTTGACAGAGATTGCAGGAGCTCAGACCAATAGAAAGCACAGAGCTTAATGCCAGGAGATGATACTGGAAATTTCAGAGATGTAGGGATGTATCAATACTGATTTTACCAAAAGCATGGTCCTGATTTTCAGTGGTACCTACACAAACAGAATTCAAAAGTTCTTTCATTAACCAGTTTACACAAAGCAGTCTGGCAAACAGATGTTTCTAGAAATGTGTTTCAGGTGCAGACCAGGTCCAGGCCTCACTCCCTTTCAGGTACATATCTGTACATGAAGTGAGGTACAAGAAGTTCTCTCTTACCTGAGCGGGACAGGCTGAACATCAAAGGGGAACTCCTTATTGTAAGTAAGGATATTCTTTAAGACTGCAGACAAGGGAAAAAAAAATCCATACTTATAAACCAGCATTAATTCTACTTTGCATAGCTATGTCCATTCTGACAGCACCTTCACACACTAATAATAATAATAATAATAATAATAATAATAATAATAATAATAATAATAATAATAATAATAATAATAAATTAAAATAATCAGCTCATACAAAAAACACCCCTCGTCTCTCATATTTGAAACACCAGCACAGCTTTGATCAAAGCTGTATCACTGTAACATTCATACAGGTGAACTGTAACTGCAGTATAAGACCACTACTACCACACCCACACGGACAGAGAAGATAAATGCGGCAATAACGAAAATCTTCATGAGAAAAAGCTGCAGCCCCCAGGGTGAGGGTAGTAATCTCTGGTGGCTGTTGAGAGCAGGGTGGTGGTGTTACTGGCATCAGCTCCAAACAGACTGAAATCTCCACAGCTGGCACAGTTCAGCACATATGGGCACACATTCAGGCAGCCATCATGGGAGACCAAGTGTGCTGCTAACACAAAGCTTTGGTAAGATTTTCTACTTCTTCAGTCATGTATTTTGGGGGTTTTGTTTGGTGGTGGTGGTGGCTTTGTTTCTTTGTGTTTTCATTTTATCTGCCCTTGTATGTCTGGGCAGATTGGTGAAATTCAGGAGAGATAAAGTACAATATCTGGCCACCAAGCCCCAGAGACATTGCTTACAGTTCCAGCGTTCCATGGAGAATAGCTTTGCCATTTATATTTATATTTACTTACATTTTAGTAATCCCAACTTTAGCTGCCATTTCCAAACATGATTACCAGTGAAAGAGAAACTTCCAAAAACATGTGAAAGAAATAAGCATTTTATGATGGCTAAAGGGCCTAAAAATTTACAAGAGGACACCTGCAGGGAGAGGCACTCTCCTACCAGGCAATGAATATTGCAGACTGGCAGGGGGAGCAGAGAGGAAAAAAACCTGACTCCCCTCACAGAGCTTCACTTTGCAATAAGCACTCTCAGAGCAGAGGAATTCTCCCCTTAGGACTACTGAATGAGAACAAAACTCTTTTCAAACAACATTCAGATTACACAAATACCAAGAGGTACTTAAATAGCAGTTATGCTTCAGGAGCCATAGCCAGGCCCCTCTGCCTGAGCACACTACAACTCAGCCCGAGCAGGAGAGCTTCCCTGTTTGCCTTCACATTCCCATCACCCAGCCTGGGCTCCTGCATTAGCTTACCAGACACCATCTGAATGCTCGAAGAATAAATTATCCCTCTGGGAAACTATAAAGAAACCAAAAAGTCTTTCCAGTCTTTACTCATACTGATTTTTTTTTTCTGATTTCTGTGCTACGACATGAGAGGTCAATCAGTGCCTGATCCCAGCCAGACACAATACATTAATACCGAGAAAGGCTTAAAGTGCCTTCAGTCAGAGCTGTGATGAGAGACAAAACTGATGCCATGTCTCTCTCTCCAGACTTCTGCTCTGAGGGACCAGTAATGCAGATCTCAACGTGAATCTTAAGAATCACAGCCACTTCCCACCAGAGAAACAGCTGATCAACAGCAGTCACCTTCCAGTGCTGCTGAGGTTCAGGAGAAGAAGGGGATTTTTATTACTCTCAGAATTCCCCAGCTCTCAGAGAGATACATCACATCAGAAACAGAAAGTGAAACTGCCCCAGGAGGGAAAGCGATCACAGGCACATTAAACAGAAGGGACAGGCGTCACAGTAGCTCTCCTCACACTTTCCAAAGGTTGGTAAGTGCTAGACTCCTCACTTCTAGTAACCACGACCTCTTACGAGCAGCCCCAGAAAAAACCCTCCTCGTAATTCACTTTAGGCATCACTAGAGGGCCCAAAGAGCTCTACTGACACGAGCACAGGCAAGAGGCAAACAGCTCTACAGCACCTAAAATCCTGCTGCTGCCGCTGCTGCCCGAAGCTGAGCATCCCTGTCCTTCCAGGAAAAAATGTGGTGCTGACTGTTCAGCTCAGGAGCAGAACCTCTTGCCTTTTGCTGCACAACGCTGTGGCTCGGGATTTTTAAAAGCTTTCAATTCTTGTCTCCCACCGATGGCAAATAATTTTGCAAAGTTGTAACATAGCAATTTAAGTGCTTCTTTAAAGATCAACACGGTAAGCAGCAGGTCCACCACACTCAGCCTGGTGAAATACTTATGCAAAGCCACTAAGAAAAAGCTAAGCAATAAAACTTTGAGGAAAAGGAAAATCCTCTTTGCATCTACCACAAGTGTGAGCTTCAGTTGATTCAAGTAAAAATACCAGATCACAGGAAAAAAATTAGGTTAATACGAACTGGAATGTCCCTTGTAATGCTGTATAAGACATCCAAGCTTTAAAAGGTTTGTTTGGGCTTTTTTGGATCTCTGTTTCATTTTCAAAACCACAATTCACCTCTGGGAGAAAGAGCCTTTCCCCTCTGTAATGCTGCTGCCTGAGAATGTGATTCCCAGAAAATTCTCCACAAGTGCAACTAATGGGTAGACCCCAGCATCGTGGCCTCCACCTATGCTGCCTTTCCAACAGAAATCTTTCAAAAGTACTGTTCTGCTGGCTCTTGTGCAGAAGTTGCCTTTCCTTTTGTGACATTGGACACTGTCACTTCGATTTGCATAGAATCACAGAATCTCCTGATTGGAAGGCACCCTCAAGGATCATCACAGTCCAACTCCTGGACCTGAACAGGAGACCCCAAGGATCACACCATGAACCTGAGAGCATTGTCCCAACACTTCTTGAACTCTGCCCGGTGGGTGCTGTGACCACTTCCCTGGGGCTCCAGTTGCAGGGCCCAACCACCCTCTGGGTGTAGCACCTTTTCCTGATCTCCAGCCTAAAGCTCCCCTGACAACTTCAGGCCATTCCCTCAGGTCCTGTCACTGTCATCACAGAGCAGATATCAGTGCCTGCCCCTCCTCTGCCCCTCACAAGGAAGTTGTAACTGCAATGAGGTCTCCCCTCAGCCTCCTCCAGCCTGAACAGATGAAGTCATCTCAGTCACTCCTCCTGAGGCTTCCCCTTGAGGCCCTTCACCACCCTCATACTCTGGTTTTACCAGCAGTTGGCTCGCTCTTGAAAGATTTCAAAAGAAATTATCAACATAGGCCAAAAGATCAGGACACATTAACTTGGTAAAGACCACTGACCATTTAGATTCTCTGTGACAGTGATTTTTTCTGAAACCTGTACTGATTTTTTCTTCTCAATAGACAAAATAATTCAGACACCATGCTCCCCAGTACAACCCAGTATCCACTTGTCTGATAACTGTCACCCAGGCACAAGGGATGCCCCAGCCCATCCATTTGTACTGTGCATTCTAACACTGGTATAAGCTCCCACAAAGAAATGGATTTGTGAGATCCAGTGTGTTAACAATAACTTCACACAGTGCAGCCTCAAAAGAACTATTTGTATGTATAGAGCCTCCTGTAGCATTATTCCAGCACAAACTATTCAGTGACAAATCCTATAAACAAACAGAAGTAGCCAACTGCTTCACTTACCAAGCTGCATGAAATGCAAGCTCAAGTAGGAAAAGTTAGAATTCAACAACACAAGATTAAGGGGGGAAAAAAAAAAAAGTAAATCTAAGGGCCCTGGTTGTTATAACAACACCAAAACCCATTCTGACAGCTTCAGGCACAAAAGTAATTAAAACAAGCCAAATAGTGTGAATAGCTGTTTTGTATGAATAGCTGTTTTTGTTCCACCCTAATGGAATGGCTTGTCCTAACAAAGGAATCACTTATTTGCATTGCCAGCCCAGATTTTTTTAGCTTTTTCTGGTGGGATGCAAAAGAAAATTGACAACATGCGAATTAAAACACTTCACGGTGCATTTTATGAAATGGCTGGTATTGGCCTGATTAAGATTTACTCTATTCAAGATACACTTAAAAACCGCAAAACAAAGGCACAATTCAGAGAAAAAGAGGCCAGAACCATCCAAGTAAGACAGCAGCATTAGGAACATCAATGTTCAATTGTTGTTGTAGAAGCACCCGTTCTCCTCCAAGGAAAATAACTCAGTGTATTTGAAAACTGATGGCCACACACTCTTCCTCAGTTTTAATATAGTTACTTGTTGTATGAGGTGTGGGCTGAATGCACTTCACACTGCTGAGCAGTTTTTTTAACAGCTAAAAATCAATTCTCTGATGGAGGGCAAGATAAGCAACAGGACTGTTGCACCATAATTGAAATTTTGGACAGGATTCCCATCTCTCTTCCATCATTCAGTCACTCACAGGGCATTTGCACAATGGAGTCTAAAATCCACAGTCATTCAATGATTACAACATTTTAAATACTTTGTAAACAGAGAGCAGCAGTATCTATACAGAAAAAAAGTCCCAAGTCAGAGGATTCAGAGGCCAGACATGCAACATGTAGAGTGAGGAAGACTGAATATTCCAACACAGTTAAACCCTTTCCTGAGTTATGCTCTTCACCCATAAGACCCCGTAGTTCTGTTACACGCCTTCACTTTGCACTTCCAGGGAACAGTTTAAAAGCATTTGGACTCTGTGTTCTGGTAGAGATATTAGGAAGCTTAGCTCAATGCTCCACTTCTTAACAAGCTTCCCTGTAGGATCCTGTGCAGAGAAGCTCAGTCTACTCATGAAGGGGAAACACTTGACTGCCCATCATTTTTATCCCCAACATGCCACTTAATGGTATAATTGTGTCATAAGCAAAATATAACCAACTTCAGTCAGCATGAAAGAAGCTCTTCCACATTTCCTGTTCCCTGAGAATTGCAGAAACATTAACATTCAGGATAATATTGCTTAGATGTGGAAGCTCTAATCATAAGGATGCTTTGAGAACAAAGCAGCCAGTGTAACAGGAAGGAAAATGAAGCAGATAAATAGATACTTCCTATATGAAAAAGTTATTTCTGGATTGACATACCAAGACCTGACCCAGGATCAGTTGGGAAAAAACAACATCACACAAAACCCTTCAAAGACTGACTCACATCCTCACTTTGACTCTCAACTTCGTTGGTCTGGTAGCATTACAGTGGGAGGTGATAGGTGATTGGCTACCATGAGCACAAGTTAAATATTTTCAGAAGAAAAAATAAATGTCATGCTGCAAGAAGAAAGACCACAAAGTGTTGGAATACAGTTTGAAAAAGAAATGTGCAGGTAAATTGTACTATTGATAGCTTAAAATACTATTTTGTGCAAAAATTAGCAGCATCCAAATTGCTTTTTTGAAAATGAAGATGAATATATTATCTGAAACATTTGAGTTACTGTGCATTTAAATTACTGACGTTACATTCCTTAATACATATCAAGTTTTGTCTGTGTGGCAACAGACACTTGGAATAAGCCCCTAAACTCAGCATCACTGTTGAACTGAAGTGTGGTTAGTCAGTATTCCTGCTGCTGTCATGTTTTCCCCTGTCATGACAAATGCACTCAAAATACAAAGATACCACTTACTTGGTTCCAACTTCTTCAGATCCTCAAGCTTAAACTCATCCTGTGACTGGGTGGACTAGGACAGTACAAAAAAAGTGTCAGATCTTCAGATGCACCTTCCTCTTCTGAGCTACCTTATCACAGAATAAGCATGCAAGGTGCTCCCTTTGTTCAAACATACCAAGTTACTACAAAACTCCATGCCCCCACAAAATCTTCCCAACAAAAGGCAGGTTCACAGCTGAGGCACAGACTATGTTACTTCTCATTTACTAAGAATAAATTTATCCAATATTCCAAGATCTAATGCAAGATAAATATTTTTTAACCCAACTAATTGTAAATTCTTACTTACTGTACACAGGAACATTCACATTTCAAGACACATATCCAACATTGTGACACTGGCAGAAATTACAGTACACAGGATGAGCTTGACAAAACTCAGCCAAGAACTCACTGAAAATAGAAGAGGAATTCCCATCTTTCTTTTCTCCAGCTCTGATGATGGTTTCCTCCTCTGTCTGTAGCATATACATGTATAGTTCTCAGTAAGCCTATCTGACTTACTAACTCAACAGAGAAGTTCCTAAGTTTTTAGTCTGAGGTAGCTCACCAACAATTTGGTAAGATTAGTTTATTCTGAGACAACTGGCAGAGCTGGCATAAAAAGAAGTGGAAATAAGAGGATTGACACTGGACATTCTCTTCTGAGTGGATGGTCAGGTCTTACCTATTATGTCATTGCACTCTTGGCATCCCTTAAGATTGTCCATTGTTTCCAACATTTAAGGTTCTATGAGGTTTTATTCCTTGATTTTGTCCAAGAGTGAATAGGGACCTCCTGCAAGACTGTGTCAGGATACTAAAGCAGCTATACCCTTAGTGTTAGGAGAGTGGGAAAAGATGAACACACTCACTACTGCTTTAAGCTCTGCTAAGAAACCATAATCTCCCCAAAGTGAAGTGGGCGAGAGGTTCTTGTACCCTCTCAAAAGGTTATAAAATCCTTGACTTACTGCTGGGGAATCAACAGCAAAGAAGGCTGTTCTTGCATAACATCACCTGTCCAGCTTGGCATGACTTGGTTGGCATGATACAGGTTATGACACGGCTGCAGCTCCTGCTGCTGCTCCCAGATGTGACCTGACTCACACAGCTGTTCCACAGTGGAACATGCAGGCCTTCATCAAAGTCACAGTGACTCCAAGCAAAGGCAACACTCCTCAAACACCCCAGGCTGGATCAAAACAGAATGACAGCTAGAGGTAACCAAATAATTCTTCCAATTTTACACAGCCTCGAGACTGGCCAGCCCCCAGCTCATGAGTCCAGCACGCTCTATCCCAGCCTTACAGACAATTGAGGACAGTACCTTGTCCAGCAATATGAAGTACTTGGTACTGCTGCTGGGAGTAACTTGATGCAAAATTTGCCTGTCATCACTCTTTCTTGGCAAAGAGGTAATCCAGTGACCCAAGCTTTGATTCATCCTTTCCCTATCCATGGTCTTTTGGAAATTTCTCTCACTTGCTTTTTGTTTTGGGGATAAGCATGTGCTGAGAAAAAATGACATCCACTCCCATGACATCTACTTTCAGTCCAGAAAAAAGCCCAAAAAGTAGTTTACAAATCATTGTTTTCCCACATTTTCCTAAAGCACTGCCAGTTTTCATGACTGCTAAAAAGTATTTTTTATTCTACACACACATTTTTCTTTGTGGTCTGACCTGACCCTGATTTGTGAAGCAGCTGGGTAAGTATAAGGGTCATTTTGGTGATCTTTTTAACTTTGCACACAGATTAGGAAGAGAAATGAAACAGTTCTGAAGGATGGAAATGAGGCAAAGAACCAAAGACACAAAATGTGGAGCTAAATTCCTGTACAATCACTAATAGCTGCTCATATAAGCACTTGCAGTCTTTTTTAAGGCAGCCACCTGGGCCATCATGACAGCAACCTGGAAATTCCAAGCGTTCACTCCATTTTCAGACATTTGGGTATTTCTGAAGACAATAAATGAGTTTTAAAAACCTCTACAGTTACCTACTGCTAAAGTATGAAGTCAGATAGGAAAAAGAGCTATACCTGTAAAGCTGCACTCCTCAGTTCCAAGCATGTTGCAATTTTAGCTATGGTTTTCTGAAAGGGAAAAAAAAAAAAGAATTTAGTGCTGAAACTGTATTTGTCCAGATTGACACTTTTAAAGAATGTAAACACAAAAAGTTGCTTTCTTTTGCAAAAGTTTCAGGTCTATTGTTCAGTACCAGACCATTCAGCCTCAGAAGCTTTTTTTATAGACAAGCAGGATTTGCTGAAAGCACAATAGATGAAAGACATCTGCCACTTAACTCCCCTCCCACAGCCCAACAACACAGATGGGGGTCATTCACTCCACAGAAACTGTAATAACGCCTATCACATCATAAACTGTTTATAAACTCAACTGCTCTCAGGTGATAGGAGACTGAAAAAAAAAATCCAAGCCAAGCAGTATATTACCTCTTGAGAACCTGAGTGGTTTGTGCTGATTTGCCCTTTTAGGAGCCAGGCCTACAGCTCCTCTACCAGGCTCCCAACCTCAGCAGACCAAGTCCACCCACATCAGACATTACAGCAGCCCAGTATCTCAGCCCGAAAACAACACAGCCCACTCCTGTGGGTTTTGGTGGGAGAGGAAGTCTAAAGGTGGATTATTTTTCTAACGCTCTACTTTTGTGATTTTAAGAGATTTAAACTGAGTGAATCATGGAATATATGCCTGAATTCAAACTTGTCAGCAATCTAAAGTATCTGTGAGCAGAACTGTGAAGTAATTTCGCATTTTCATTTAAAAACATAGAAGAGAGGGAAGGGCTTCAGAATAGCCTGCTGCAAGCAGTCTTCCTTTGAAGACAGCTTTAAGTTTTTATGTCTCACAAAGTAAGATGCTCCAGCAAGTCACATTTGTCTCTGTTACTGCCATCTGAAAGGAGGAGTTAAGACTTCCATTAGTGACATCAAGAGGACACAACTGCCCAGTGTATTCTTCCTGACCATCAACAAGTTTGGTCATTGACTAAAGCCTTTTTGTGGAGAAAAATTCAGATGATCTGTAGAACTAAGAGCCAGATATAAACTCAAAATACTCTGTGGAACATTTACAGGGCAAGAAAACCAGCAACAATGAAGCTACAAAGAAAAGCAGTTTCCTTTCAAATTAGATTTCCCCCCAGACGGAACAATGAAGTTGAAACATGCACCTGTAACTAATTCTCTCCTTTTAAATCAGGCAGTATAAAAAACAGCTCCTCCACAAGCTGGATGCAAGGGGAGGAAAAGATTTCCTAGAGCACAACTCTAGCATCAAAGAACTTCAAGGAGTATGGGCACCTGGCAAGCCATGCAGTGTCAGTCAAATCCAAACAGAGGGTTATATTTTTTGGACTCCAAGAGGTTAGTAACAGCAGATAAAAACTAGACATGCTTTCAAGGGTACCTCCCTCATCACCTGTTGTGGCTCTCCTGCATAGGAGTTTCACAAATCCTTCTCAGTCATCTCCTGGGCTCCCATTAGTTTCAACAGGCTGGGATAAAACTAAGTGACTGCACTTTCAGTTCATCTTAGGCCACACTGAAAGCTGAAAGAGTTCAGGAGCTGAATCATAAGTAGATCACACATCAATACCTCAAGGGCAGAGCCAACAGCTGGAATGTGCAAAAGCCTCAGATATATGATTTTCATCTGCCACTACAGGCTTATCAAAGTTTTTGAAGTAATTTCTCCCCAGCTGGCATCTCCCCTTAACACTGTTACAACACAGCACTAGGTCGGACTTTACATCTTCATAATTTTTAGTACTGTGCATTGTATGGAGGATTTTCAAAAACTTTACTTCTTCCGAGCACCTTCCCAGAAAGCAGTGAGTGATGCCTATTAACACAGGACACATTGTCCAGTCAACACTCCCTCCTCCCCAAAATAAATTCTGCTATACAACAGAGACCCATGACTGGATCTCCAGCACAGCTTAAAAAAACACAGGTATTTGGAAATAGAAAAAGAGTACGCAGAGTCCTGAGCTCACTTTGAGACTTTCAGACCCACACTGCGTACGTGGGTGTTGTGGATTTATTTACACGTACTGCCAGGCTGGGTGGGAGGACACCAAGTATACCGCAGAAGCAGATTCTCAATTCCTAGAATGAAAACACACTACATCCCTCTGATCAGCTGCAGTAAAACAAAAGGAATTCCTTTTCATATTTGTGAACAGCTGGAAAAATATATTTGCAAAGGTAGATTCTTAAAGAGGAAGGTGTGAAATAATGGGGAAAAGAAAGGAATCCACAGGTTCTCTAGGGAAGGGAGGGGAATCTCTGAGGTTTGACTACAGCTCCAGCATTTGCAAAAGTCCAGCTGTTCCAATGGTTTGGGTGTTGACTGCTGAGTAAAGAGCATGCCCATTCTGTGTGAGATCCTCCACTTGCACAAAAGAAAGAGGGCTATGGGTTTGCAGGGTACCAGCACACCGTCTCCACGCCCCACCACAGAACCAAAATGTGTAAACAGATTTTCACCTGGCTCTGCCCCTCCTGGTCTCTTGTTAAGCCCACACCATAAATGAGGTCTAGAAGCACTGCTCAGCCCCTATATCCTTTGCCAATTCACCAGTATATTCAACAACTCCACTATTCTCTATCCTGCAGATTCATAACTGTGTGTTCTGAAAACTGCCTGAACTAGGAACTCCTCACAGAACAAAGAGCAATACAAAATGTGTATCCTCTGGCTCCTGGGGGCTGAAGGGCAATAATGGCTTTAGAAACAGATTAACTGAAGAGTTTGGGAGTCTTAAAATAGTAAAGAATAGGTTTTATATGGAATCTATTGAAATATGGCAAGCTCCCAGCAGGCATTATTCATAACTATTTTTTTAAGGGACCACACCCAACCCAAAAGTTAAAAATGCAGCTAAACACTGCTATCATTTTCAGCTGCAACTATCCCAGGCAAAGGCTCCTTTCTGCAGCAGGGAAAACATTCTGCATCTCACTAGAAAAACTGAAGCCATAATTAACTTTGCTAGTTTAAAATAGTTTAGATTCAGTTTTACGTAAACTCGTGATTAGAAGGGGGGAAAGTGAGTCGATCTCGTAGTCAAGGTTTCTTCAGAGCAGTTGTGTGAGTAATGACTGTGCTAACGGTAATGCAGGCAAAGATGTTTGCACAAACACAGAGCCAGAGCAGAGCTTGGCTTTTACCAGAGTTTAGGCTGTTAGAAGACCAGTAGTTTAATGAATCATGCTAAGACTGTTCAACAGTGCTCGTATTACAGCAAGTTATCATTGCTTCAAAAGCAGGATTTTCTAACACTGACGAGAACTCAGCCTAGCACAAAAACAGTTACATGAGAAGCAACAACTGCGGTTGGAAGAGGGCTTTAAAGGTCACATTTACTGCACAGAGAACTGGGTGAGAGTAACTCTAGCTGGAGGCAAGCTGACAGACACAGCCAAACCTAACTGGAACAATTCCTATCACAAAACACAGTGGCTGATCATGAATGAAGATGGGATTTTTAGAGAATGGAGGTAAAACAATGAACAGCGGTATTCAAAATGTTAAGACTGAGGTAAATTCAGTTGTATCTCTTAGCATTCCACATAAGCTGCCTCTAGGAGATAAAACTGTTGCACAGCCTCTTCATAGCTGTTGAAGGGAGACTAAACACAATGATTTGCTGTTTACAGGATCTGCACGGAAATTCTTCAATAAAATTCACAATCACTAATGAAGATTCCAGCACTGCCAATTACCCAAGTCAAGACAGAGCCTTTCCTAAGGACTAAAGCTCCAGAATTACGTCCAGCAATAGTTATAAGATGACAACCCACCAGAATTTGAAAATACAGGAGTGAACAACAAAATCTGGACTCTGCTCTATCAAGGCAAGCAGCATATAGCGTTTCAAAACTGATTCTTTAGGAGCAAAAATGGGAGATATAACTATTTAAAAGCCTGAATTCTTACCATAAATAATACATGTATTAGAAGATAAATGGTAACTGGCTCACAGTATGACCGGGAAAGAAACTGGTGGTATCTGTCAAGTGTTCTTAGATTAACAGATTGTATGATTACATTAGCAAGCAACACACCATCAATTTTTGTGTGGCCATATCTGCACTGAAACACCACCTGTGATGCAAGAAACAAACCCAAATGTGGTAAAAGTTCATACAGACAGATAGGGATGAAGATTTGAACCTGGTCTTGTCCTTTCCCTGCAGCTGTAGAGAAAGTAGCATCCCTTTGGTACAGAGGAATCACTGCTGAAATCCACCTTCCTCACAGGGTAGGTCAAGTAAGAAACAACAGCCTCACAACAATTCTCAGCAGTATGTATGGTTCTTTGGAAAACAGCTGCCTGAAAATCTACAAAAAACTGCAATGAGGGTAGATCAAGCAAGTGGAAATCATAAGTAGCTTCATGGCCATTCAATCTATGAAATTCTGCATGTAGCCTTGGCCAGTGACATCAGATAAGCAAACCCTGAAGGTTACAGGCTCTTCCACAGTTTTTTTTTTTTTTTAAAAAAAAAAAAAAAAAAAAAAAAGGCTCTTATGCAACATACAGAGTCTCAGAAAGTCAAGATACTAGGGAAAGAGATTTTTGGGAACCAGGAGGAAAGAGCATGCTGGTGGGTGCACTGGCAGGAGAACAGTTGAGGCATAGTTATTGATTTGTAGCTAACTTTTGGAAGGGCAGCCGGAAAGAAGATAAATTTCTGTTTAATCAAACTGCTTGCAAACCCAGCATACACCAAGCACTCCAGCCACATGCCATGTGAATGGTATTAGTGATCAGAGTAATTAGTTATAATCACTAGATGATAGACTGGCTGAGCTCCTGAAGAAACAGGGAAGACCAGCACAGCAAGGAGCTTTACATCAGAGATTTTGCTGTGCAGAGTTTTAAGCGCTTTTTTCTAGTCACTTTTTTTTTTTTTTTTTTTTTTTGTGACTAGCATTCCTCACAGTAGAGGAGATAAAGTGTTATTTCAACAAAATGTTGGGGAGTTGGTTTGTGCATGTGGCTAATGAAACAGGCATTGCTATTTGACAACCAGACTCAAAGATTCAGTGCATCAGTCACTTAATGATCTGCAAAAACCAGCAAGAGATAAAAATGCCATCCTCTTTTATCAATTATATCCGCTTTAGAAACAAGTATCACTCTGCTAGGATGTAAAAAACCCCATCACTTTTTTTTTTCTTTTTGGAAGACTGTTGCCTTAAGACATGACAGCACTTGAGCATGAAACATCTGAGGTCAGTTATCTCCACTTCCTGAGCCCCCCAGGCCTTCCCTCATGGCTGACCTCATTCACTTCCACAATCTGGTCCAAGGTCCTTTTCATGAGGCTCAGGGAACATCTGGAGGCAAAGCCCTGTGTGGTTCTGGTTCTCATACTCACAGGAGATGATGTCTCCAGAAGTGAGATTAACAGCTTCGCCTTCATGAAGTAACTACATTTTCAAAAGTCTCCACAGAGGGGAAACATGCAGTAAAGATGACTCTAGCTGAGAATGATGGAGAAAGCTACCAGCAAGGGAGGGAGAGCAGAAGCGTTCAAGGAATAAACAGCTGTCCAACATTAACAAGGATCTCATGGCTTACAGTTCAGGAAAAGTGGACCAAATCCTTCTCCAAAATGATGGCTCTGTTTAAGACAATCATGAGCTTTATCATCTTTGCAGAAGGTAAGGAGAACATGGAAAACCAGGTCTCTGTTTTTCATATTGGTACACACTGAGGAAACAGCTACAAACCTCATCTATGTAAAGGTGCATTTCTTTATATACATCAAGCTCATCTGGAATTTCTGTAGCCGGCACCTGTTTTCAGGACTTACATTCCCAAGCTCCCATTACTCTGGCATCCTATTACCATTGGTGAGATTCTGAGCTAGCAAATGTCAATTTTAAGGTAACAGCATTGCTCAAACAAGTGATCCTATGACATGGAAGTACACATCTCTTGTTTTTTATTCCTAAGAAAAGCATGCCCTTATAGAAGACAAGGAAATTTAGTAGGGCCTCATATCTCAAAAGATTTTATTTTGCAGTAAATGCTTGAGAGCATGAGTCCACCTAAATCCCATCACAGAACTGCAGTAGGATGTTGCTAAGACAAGAAACAGCCTTTTCAACTGAGGGGACAGAGGGAAGAGTAAAGTAATTTCAATATTTTGAAAGATTATAAACAAATAACAGTCTAAGAGGCTGCTAGGGAGTATTCTGCCAGGACCCTTCCCCATCAGGTGTTACATGTTAAGCTTTCATCCCACTCAAACACCCTCAATGTCTGCAGTTCAAGACGTTTTGTATTCAGAACTCACAACATAAATTGTGC